>NW_022045827.1:1266250-2532500 GCF_003285905.1 Drosophila hydei
GATTGGAAGGCATACTAGCAGATGGACTGATTAGATACCACAGTGTGCTTAAGTTGATTAAAAACAATGAGCCAACAACTATACAGTCCCTTTCCCAATATGAGAATGTTTATAAGTCCTTATGCGTATAGCATTACGTTTACTTTTATATTTAATAATTTAACTTTTGCAGTTCACCTTAAATAGCTAAACCAAGAATTGTCAACTGTTTCCAGTCATTGGAATATTCTTATTTGAGGTACCTCATGTATCCAGTCTATGCACTTTTGTTTCCTTAACTTATGTTACAAACGTTCTCAAAGCTATTTTTACTTTAGGCGCAAGCATTGTGTAGAACTGCTCTGATTTCTATGTTCATGCGTGAATAGTTGCTGTTAGGTAAAGTAATGAAATATCCTAAGATAAGCTCACTTAAACTTCGCTTTAAAATATCCTTTTCTCCTGTACAATTTAACTCAAATGCTGTCAATCTTAAGAAGTTCATTTGTTTACATGCCAATCGATATTAACAATTTATCGAATCGAATAGTTTTACTTTTCAAAATTTAGATTTTTGTTAAACAAAATAATATTTAGCTTGAAAACGGCTAGTTTTTAAATTGATTCTAGTCGTAGCAGCTGTTTGACAATTTCTTGTAAATTGACATGGCTGAGCTTGAAAGAGTCGCATTTAGATACACAATAAAATTTGACATTTTAACATTTATTTATTTTATATATTTTAGATATGAAACTTTCACAGCAATAATTCTGCTTTTACATATTTTCTAAATTTTTATAGCTAAACTTTCGCTGCACGGCAAAAGCAAATATTTTCAATTTAGCGCTGCATTCAGCCACTTTAAGAATCAAATTGTATTCGGCTTGACTGCAGTCAGACAGCACACAGCCAGCCCGCCGAAATGCAATGGATATATTCATTTGTTCATTTGTGTATTTGGACAAGCAGAAACCGAGCTTAAATTCCAGACATACGCGAGTGCAGAGCAGCTTCAACTGGCCAAAGCGCTGGCTGTCCCCAAATGCGCGCATATCACGAGTATTTGGACTTTTTTTTGTTGCTGTTGCTATTTTTTTCTCTCTGGCATGTCTCTACTGTAATTGGAGCAATAGATGCGCTGCACCCCTCAAAAGCCTGCTCCATGCCGACCTACCGCCTGGGAAATGCTATCAATATTGGCTTGCGGACACTTTTTTAAGCACGAGCGCGCCTACACGAGCTGAAACAGATGCAAATAGATGCATATGCATGAGGCAGTGTGTGTGTCTGTGTGTGTGCGTATGTAGAGATGCGTGCGTGTTACGCATAAAGCCAAACACGGAAACACAGACCAACTTGATGTGACTTGATGCGAGGCATAGATCGTTACTTACTGCAGCAAAATGTTATATCAAGTGAAAGTTGTGCTGTGAGATGTGTAGTTAAAGTGCTATAAAATTCTGCCAGCATGTTAAATATATATTTATATATATATAAACATTGTATAAATTATGTTAATTCATGTTAGCTTGTCACTTTTAATGCTAACTTAAGTTGAGTTGGGCTTGGCTTGTCTTCGATTATGTTAGACAGTGTTGGCTGCTTATAGGGACTGCTGGATTGTGCCTGTATTTCATTCAAAGGCATTAAGTCAAGATTTTGGTTGCTGGAAGTAAATTTTGATCGTGAGCAGCGCTGTTCAGTCGTGTTGCCTCGCGCCTCAGTTGTGTTAGGTCAGGAGAGGTCGTGCTTAAGCTAAGTTTGAATGCTAGATGTTATGAGAAGTCTTAACTCAGTTTTGATTGTGCCAAGTAGTATGAGATCGCGATAAATCATAGCAAATCGTGTTGAGTCGTGCTTAAGTTGAGTTTGATTGCTTGAAGTCAAGTTAGATCATAAGCAGCACTGCCCCGTCGAGTTGCCTGCGAGTCGTGTCAGGTCATGTCAAATCGTATTGAGTCGTGCCTAAGTTCAGTTGGATTTCTTAAAGTCAATTTAGATCTGTCAAGTCGTGTTTGGTTTAATTATGTTGAGTTGTCATCGATCGCAACAGATCGTGTGAAATCAAATGGAGTCGTGCTTAGGTTTGATGCCTTGAGGTCATACTAATGTTGTGGCTGGTCAAGATTGCGTCTACGTGTTTTTAGTCTAAATCACTTAGTCCAAATTGAGCATGACAAAGCTTCCTCTATTGAGAAAGTCTTTTGAAGTTATATAAGCTAGACTCAAGCCAAATCGTGCCTTAGTCGTCCCTACTCATATTTCAATTATATTCAGATACATTTAAGACTTTTTTCAACGTAACTCAGTCGACATTTCTGTGCATAATGCCATTACGAAATTCTATTAGTCCAGCTTCGTGTCACGAAATTAACGACACGTGACCATGCGCGCGATAGCTGTTTGCAGTTGGGAACACGCACCGCAGCATACGTTTGTTTATCAATTTTGTATGCAGCTATCTAAACGAGAGGAAACGGCGGCCGCAAACCCGATGCGTCCCATTTGGTTAGCATTTGAAAAGCTATGACAGAGCCAAACGCAATTTTGAATTGTTGCTGCGAAAATTCGCTGCTGCCAATTAGCGAAAATGTAATTTCGTAGATTTTTGTTTTTGTTGATTTCTTTTGCAATCGAAAGCGAAGGCAAATTTAATTAAAATGCCCGAGAAAGTGTTAAGTGAGTGGGGCGGAGGTCGGCGTGGAATACTTTCTTGGCACTTTCAATAACAAAACATTAATTTTTTCGCTCCCCTTGCTTGGGGTGCAGAATTTGAAGCGAATTTTGGGGAATGTTTGTACGCCAAATACATAAATAAAGAGGCGTTTAAAAGCTTTTGCATGAAATATTCATGAGCGGCGCATAATTTAATTATGTAAAGGCTGCGGCCGCGTGCCAAAACTTATAATATTCTAATTTACTAACTGGCAAACGTTCAATAATAGTTTCCATAGGGAGCGGGCGATGGAGATTGAGTTGTTATTTATATAGGCTTGCAGATTGCGCTACAAAGTTTGTTTAGGCTGCGCCAAAAAACACAAAAAAAAAATAAATAAAAGTATAATTAAGGCAAACGAAAAATTCAATTAAAACTTTTTATGCTTATCAAACTAAGCATCTTACAGAAGCTAAGCCCGAGCTAGTTTGGCAATCAGACGTAAAAGGTGCCTTTAACTTGGCTCAGCCTCGTTCGCTTTGTTTCGAGCTCAAAGCAGCAAACTAACACAAAACTTATGATGCCTGCAACTTTAAAGGCGCTGTGAGCCGAAAAAAGAGTGGCGTAATTCATGGCCTGGCCAAAGAAAAGGACCCGAAAGCTTCCAGCAAAGAGTTGAAATCATTTTCACGACGCGCCACTTAAAATTTATGGCCAAAAGTTTTCGAAAGAAAGAAAAAATTGATCCATCTTAAGAGCCAATGACTTAGAGTTGGCCCACAACTAGGTCGCGCATAGACTTGGCTTAATTAAGTTTGATTGAGGCTGCGTACAGTGGAATGGCGCTAGGATCAATGAGCCAAGCGAAATGAAATTTAGATGTAAAATATAAAATGAATTTATACAAAAATCCACATGGTTTACACGGCTAACAGAAAGTCGCCAAAGTGCAGCGAAAAATCAGAATAAAATTTTTTTTCACCTTTGCTGAAAACGTTATTAAATTCCATGCATACAGCTCATAGAGGTAACAAGTTTTAATCCACTTTTCACTTCGACTTATTTTTAATAATATTATTTTCTTTCATTTTATTACTTCACTGTACTGCTTTCAGGCAGCTGCATGAACTGTGCGCCCGGCACATTTATCAGCTGACGACGCCCCGTTATTGTTTTGTTGCTGCAACGCTTCAGCTCGCCGCGGGAGCTGCGATGCCTGCCCGAAAAACGGGCAAAAAAAGCAGTGGAAAAATGGCACAAAAAGCAAATAGAAATGGAAATAGATATACAAAGTGCAGGCAGACGTTGCCATGGCGAAATATTTGCAAATAAAACGGCTGCAATGTGACGGAAGTAAGCTGGCAAAGGATGGACCTGGCTCAGGACCAGGACAACGGACCACGGACTACGGGCCACGGGCCATGGGCCACGAGCCAGCCAAGGGCAGGTTGCGGGCGTGCAGCTATCCATGGGGGTCACTCAGGCGACTGGGGAAATACATTAAACTAAGCACTGCGCTAAGATGCCACGATTTGAACGTGGACAGTTAAAAGTTGGCCCAAGCAGCAGTAGCTGCCACCCAGTTGTTGCTGCTACTGCTGCCGCCGGCGCTGCTTTATGCATTTGTATGCAATTTGCGTTTGTCTTCTGCTCACTTTATTCTTATTATTTGCCAGAGCCAGCCTGCCCGCCTGCCGCCTGCCCGGCCGCATGTCTACACCAACGTCTGACATCATTTTTGCTCTATGAATACATAATTCTATAATCTCATTAGACGCCCAGTGGCCAATGGGCAATGGTCGGCTGCAAGTAGCTGCAAATTGTTGAAGGCAGCCAGCATACACTGCATATTGAATAGCAGCACGCAGTCGTTGCCTTTAAAATTGTGTGTGATTGGGAGAAAGGCAATTCGAAGATATCTTTCTTTCAGATTGGAAAACCTTTGATCTATTTGCTGCTTTGCTAAATGTAATCAAAAATATATCTGTTTGTGCTGCGCTTTAAATGTAATATCCATTTATGAATACTTAATTATTTGTAAAGTTGGCAGCCCGCGGCTGTAGTTGCTTCATTTGAAAGTTTCTTGAATGTCGTTTGAAGTTTTAAGTAGTTTTTCAAGGGTTGCCCATACGAGGCAAATACCTTAAGCCACATGCTGAGTGGCAGCTTTAAAGAAACGAGCAGCAATACGGTAACAAATTGGGTTAATCTGTAACCAATTTGAAAACCATTTTAAACAATGACAGCCCATAATCATGAGACAGTGTGACAATAGCCCCACCGCACATTTGGCTCGAAATTGGTTAACCTTTGTTGGCCAACGGGCCACAATGAGCGCCTCTGGCCGGGCCTTACGACTTTTTGGTTGGCAATTTCTGGCCCTTTATGCAAAAACAATTTCGCCAGGGTCGCCTCTGAAGTGACGAAATAACCAGCGCCAAAATTCCCAAAGCTCACACACACAATAGAAAAGCAAGCCGAGTGAGAGGCAGGCGACGGTAGCTCGGGTCGATTGCCCCAATGGGCGTTATCTAATGAGTGAGTGACTGTTTGTAGTCGGGTCATTGAGATGAGATCCATTCAACTGTCGTATACGTGTGCTCATGTTTCCAGACGAGAGTCAGAGTCAGCAGCAGCAGTGGCTGGCTCTAACTGCCTCTGCCTCGGCCTCTAGTTGCCTGACAGACGACAACGACCACGGACGGGCTCAACTTCAAATGAAGCGTAAATTTTTGCAGTTGGCTGTCATTCGATATTTGCTGGCTGTGAAACAAAGCTGGCGAACATGTCAGATAAAGCTCCACCGAATTACGGGGCGTATACTTGATTTTTTGCCAAACTACATATCAACTTCAGCTGCAGTTGCGACCAACTGAGCTCAAGTAAAGGTTGGCTGGAAATGAAATGTCTTCTCATATAGCATGTGGCATCTAATATTACAGCCAACACTGTAAGTACGATATGGTTATACATACGTTGAGGTAGTTGAACTGGTTAGAGAAGCTAAGAAGCTAAACAGAACTCTCTACTCTTCTGACCAAACAAGAGCTATACTATTTTCAATAGATATATTTCAGCAGCTGCTTAAGTTAATATAAGCTTTAAGTTTTTTATATATTTTTGACATTTGCCATTTGATTAGAAAGGAATATGTTTGCTTAAAGTTTAATAATAATTTATAAAATATTACAAATCGCGTCGTTAAGTTTGTCGTTAATGAAAACAATTTGTCAAGGTTGAAGAATGTCAATATTTAGGTCTATATCCCTAAGAAGTTATGTGCAATATGAAGACAATATCAATATCAAAACAAGCTCAAGATAATCGAACCCTTTGCCACACACACTGAACCTCGCTAACCCAAATGAAACCTTAAACATAAATCCAAAGCGACCATTTACCTGATCTTCTATTCCACATATAATGGCACGACTCTATCTATATAAATATAAATAAAAATTGAAAACAATTGAATATATTTAATAATTTTTATTTCATTACCATTTATTTTCCCATTGCTTCTATTTGCACACGTTATATATTGTTTAAACTACTGTCAAAATGCTTTATATAGTTGGCATTGGGACCTCGTGGGCTACTGTCTGCACTCATAAATGCATTTAAAATTAAAGTTTTCCAGCAGTTGCTGATGCTACCAATTAGCCATGTCTAGGAGCGAGCCACACTTTCAGCTGAACAACAATAATAAAACAATTATTTTTGTGAATTGTTTGCAGCTACGAAATAATCGTTTAGAATAATTGCATTCAAGGAAAAAGGCCTTAAAAATGTCTGTGCCAAATATGCAAGAAATCTGAGCTGCACAACATTTTGCAGCTGTTCGTTCGACTAGTTCCAAAGCTCTGACTCGCTCTCTCTCTCTCTCTCTTTCCAGCTGTGCCGCTTGGTCTTTTGTTATTTTTAATTATATTTGGTCTGTGTGTGCTTGCTGACACACGGGCACACACAAAATGTTATACCCAAATAAATTTTAGAATTCAGTATTGTACAACGTCAACAGTTGACATGGACAGGTGTTAGTTTGTTCCCACTCACACACTCAGCTGCCGAGAAAATACACGACAAATGCAAATTGCCTGCCTGCTTTTTGACATATTTCTCAATGCCAGTACACACACGCACACACACACGCACACTCACTCACTCACACACATGCGCAAACATTGAAATAAAAACACATTTTGCAACACAGGAAAAACATCAACGAAAACTTTTTTAATAAAATTCATTTTATTCTTCCTTTTTTTTTTTGGCTGTATGCGCTTAACTGACTTTTTGTTTTGTATGAGCTTGTGTATAACAGCAGCAGCAACAACAACAACAATAACAATGAACGTAACAGCAACACCAAAATTATTATTAACCACACAAAAATCTGTTTCCGGGAATTTCAGTTTGTTGTATTTCCGGTTCGCTCTTTATTTGTTCATTTATTTTTTATGCCTTACCTTTTGCTGTGGTCAAAATATTTTAAAGATATAAGCATGTGTGTGTGTCCGTGTGTGTGTGTGTGTTTCTGTGTGCGCATGCAACAATTTGTCGAGCTCTGTTATGCATGTACAAATATTTTTTAGAAATCTGCTGCGTTTCCGATTTGCAAATTTTTTGGCAACAATTTTTGCTGCATAAATCAAGGCTCAACATAAAATGTTTGAATGAACCGAAGGAGTAAGCGGAATAAATATTTCATTTTAATTGCAAACGGCAACTACTTATTGAACCTATATTCCGTTCCAGCTCCTTTCTTTTGCTTAGTTATAAAAACAATAGTCTGCGCAAGCTGAAAATACAACTGAGGCTTGACGAAACTTAAGCCGAATTTTTATAGCTTTTCACATGATCAATTGAATAAATTCTTAAAATGTTTCGTCAAACATTCTTAAAATATTATTGAGTAATATGTAAATGCTGGCAATTCGTGTACGTAATTGTTAAAAATATTTATAAGGCATATTTATTATTTCTGATAGTTCATTTGAGTAGTTATCGATAGCATTAAGGTAGATATTAAATTAATCGCTTAAAATTCTCATATGTGTTATCGATAGTTAACAGCTAACATATCTACCACAGATGTTACTTCCTTCACATTTCACTGGGTATCGATAACACAAATAACAAAATAATAAGTGTTATTCCTTCTGATAATTGTTATCGAGCGTTATCGATATACAAATCTATGATTTATAGTTATAACATTCTGCTTTGATAGTTATCGTTCACACATATAACCGAAATAGCTACTAACAACTCCTATCGATAATTATCGATAACATTGATTATGTAATAAAAAGCTTTATCTCCCAGAACTGTTTTTAATAAATACATATAACTGAAATGGAACGTAAAAATATATGTTATCGATAGCTTTAGATTCCTCCCTCCACTCCCCACCTAACAAATGACATAACTTCTATGGCCAAGAGCTAAGTCAACTTTCTCGGCAAGTAAACTTTCTGCTTACTCATCGCTCGCTGTGAATCACTTGCAGCGCTATTACTTGGATCCCAAAATAGATAAGTGAATCATATCAGATTGTCACATTTAATTACCGTTCAGTGATTCGCAACTTTTCTAACACTTTCAAGCGCTAAATTTTCAGCATCATTAAAAGCTGAAATTCTGCTTTGACGCGAATGAAATGCGAGAAATGCTGCACGAATAAAAAAGAGCGAAGACTTGCGGCTGACATTGAAGCTATTCACATTCAATGACTGACAGAGTGCTGATGTGAGTGGGTGCTGATGGTGGGTGGGTGGTGCGACGTTTAAGTGGCGTTTGTTAAGTACAGCGCGCTTGACATCATTATCTTGAATGTCAACAGCAAAATGGGCGTGGCTTGATATGTCGTTGTATTCGTATGTTTATGATGTTGTTGCCGGCGCTGTTGTTGGTTAGACTTGCTCTCTGATTGACAACTTTCGCAAGTTTTCACCCACTCGAACCTATGCTGCCCCGCCGAACAGCTCATGCCTGTTGTCAATTGCCGCTTAAATCCAATTTCACCCATACCCAGACGAAATTCGTAAACGGCATTTTAAACATCAGCAGAAGCCTCGGCATTATTGACAACGTCATCGTTATCTGACAGTTTGGGCTTCAACCCACAAGTGTCAAGGCGTTAACGGTTGTGCGGTGTGGTTAGCTGGGTTTGGCGGATGCTGCGAGGCAACTCGCACAACTTTCGGCGACATGTCACGCGTTGTGCACGTCTAACGCTCAACTTGAACCAAAATTTTCCACATATTTAGCTATGGGCGAGAAATTTTTTTTAATAAATTTTTCAGCTAAAAATTTTAAGGAAAGTTTGTTCGGAGTTCTTTTGCCTCTTGAGTAAAATATATAGCAATTAGTGGTACAATTTGTTCAGTGGAAGTTAGATGATAAATGAATAGCTGGCAAGGAAAAAAAAAGGACGAGGAATACTTGAAAATATTGGATAGCTTTGAATAATGCATAGAGCAGAAGGCTGCGAGCGAGCTTGCTTAATAGAAATTTCGAAATGAAATCAAAAGGCAAGAGGCGACCCTCAGCATAAACAGGTGCCACACCTCGAGGAAATCAGCAGGCAGCAGCTGTCAGTTGGAGAAAAAGGAACTCGAACGGAAAACGTGCCTTATGCCAGACGCTGATTGCTTAGAGTTCCTGTTAGTCTGGAGACAGAGTATAAGGTAGGCTGTGCTCCCAATTGGCAGCATATGGCACAGACTCCAACCATCTATTGACATCAGATTGTCAAATGTGGATGGGAGTGGCAGGGGCTGGGAAGCTGAGCTGGAAACCGAACCCCACTTGAATTCAATTAAAATGGAGCACTTAATTTTATGCCAAGTTCAACGCATTCAAAAAGTGCCAACAGGCTGCCAAATCAAAGGAAGCGAAAGAAGCAAAAAGAAGAAGAAGAACAGAACGCGCTGTGACAGTCAACAGCTGCTCGAGTGTGTGCGGGCAAGTGTGTGTGTGTGTGTGTGTTGGTGTCGGTGTATATGCCACGCATGCGATATGAGTCAATAATATTGTAACAGCTGTCTGTTTGGTTAGGTTTCCCTCGATACCTCCTGTCGGTCCAGCTGTCTCTCCACCTGTGTGTGTGTGTGTGGCTGCGCCAGTTTTAAATGGAAATTTAAATGTGCCACGCTTAGAGCTAGAGGTGAAAGAGCAGCTGCTCAGCCAACGGCGAATGCATATGCAAACTGCCACTGGTTAGTGCAAAAGCCGCATTCACTATTTAACAGCTGCCAAGAAACTAAAGTCAAGCTGAAATGCGAAACTGACTTTACTTGGCTCGGGCTTGGTGTATGTATTGATTATTATATTTTGTATATGTTTCTTAATTGTTATAAAATATTTTCTTTCTAATTAAAAATAAAAACTCCGTTTCGCATATTTTCCATAAATAAACACAGTTTTTCGTTTCCACAAGAGCTGCTCTCTTGACTTGCTGCAGGGCTTAAAGCCAGCAGTGTCATTGCAATAAAAAGAGCTGTGGTATTTGGGAATCTATATATATATATATATATATATATAAGAATACCATTTAATTTGGTACACTTGCAGTGAAAACTTTAACCACATCTATATATGAAACTCAAGTAAGCAAACAATGCTTACACTTAAGCTGGCTTTGTGTGAAGTGGTCTGAAAGCAATTTTCTGGCACTTGCAAAAATTAGTTGAATGGAAAAGAAAATTTACAAAAGACAATTATAAGAAAACTTTCAAGTATGCTTTAAGGCATATATATATGAGAAATATATATAGAAAATATATATATATATATTTTTGTAATAGTTTTATTTACTTACATTTGCACTCTGTCCGTTAGAACAATCAGCAAATTATAGTCACATCATCTTAACATTTATATTGTATGTGCTGTATAACTAAAGGGGAGGAATTGTTAAGGCGTGGGCTTAGAATAGTTGACGGATCTTCTAAGGCTTTAGTTATCGTTGCTGTTATCAGGTATCGTTATCGGGTATCGTTGTTGATGAAAAGGTAACTCAATTTTTTTGATCTGTCGAATTTCCGGCACCTTAACTAAAATCGCTTTTGTTATACCAAATATACTATTCACAATTTGTCACGCCTCTAGTGAGTCGATTTTATGCCCGATTATATATGTTCAATTTCAAGTCTCTAGCGCTCATACCAAACCCTTCACTCTTTATCTTTGTGAATGAATTCAAAATATTAGCTTCAAGTTAAGTGAATGTTAAATTTAACCGAAAGCTAACAGTTAACAGCAGTATTTTAATTCACACAAACAACTTTTTTAGATTTTAGTAAAATCAACGATGTTTGACTTAACTGAAAGTCAAAGTAGCTGTCAAATTTAACAAGTGTCAGATTTTCTATAGAGTAACATTGGCCAGACTTCGATATATATAGAACGTAGATGAACAGCGGTAAAACTAACATGAAATTTGATTCAACAGCGTAAATTTAAACGTCATGTTAAAGCGACTGTTAAATTTAAGTTTAGCCTACTAGAAATATGCTTAAAGTGTAAAATGTCAAAGTGCTTAAAGCAACAAAAGGAAATCTTCCTTTGCTTGATATGCAATGCAGGTGCGAATATTATATTAAAAGAGCTCCTTTTTTCCCACTCTCTCTCTCACTATACCTCTCTCTCTGTCTCTTACCAAATTCATGTCTGTCTGCCTCTTTGTCTTTTTTCTCTGTTTTCTTTTGCTGCACTTGCTTTGACGCTTTTGCGTACTTTGTCTTAAGCCAACTGTCTACTCGTTCCCGATTTTCCTTTTTCCCACTCGCACTCAGGCGCAGCAGCTCTCATCTCAAGCAAAAGGAGACTTGAAATTATTTGAAAATTTGTAGTTTCGCAGCGCAATTAGAGGAGCAGCAGCTAACCGCTCAAGATTGCTCTGTGTGTGTGCGACTGTTTTGGGACCGACAGTTGGGAACCACACGACAATTTGTTTTGCGTGTGCGTGTGCACATTTTGGAAGGCGTAGTCGAGGGGTGGTGCGAGGGGGCGTGGCAGAACGAAGCGCTAATAGCTGGCGTTGCTTTTAATTGGCTCTCATTAAAATTAAACGCAGCCAGCAAATTGAATATGAGACTAGCTCAGCTGTTGACGGCTAAGTCGCGGCCAGCTGCGTTTCGATTTAGTTTCGGGTCGAGTCACATTGCCGCCCAAAAGCGTTTTCTAGCTATTTTTTAATTGCACGCCAAAGTTTTGCCGCTAATTTGTTCGGCTGCTTAGCACGCAGCGCGCGTGTGTGTGTGTCTTGTTGGTTTGTTGTTTGCTCACAGCTGTTTGTCGGCAAGCAAATGAAATTGAATACTGCTGCCGACACACATTAAAGTTGATCTTTAGCCCAACCCAAACTAGTTGGAAGTTCAAGTTTAACGAGTTTTTGGTGGACTTTCATAGCGCTTAGCACCGAGAGTTCTGCTTGTGGCAAGTGCGGCGCGGTGATTGAGTCGAAAGTTCTAAGGGGTCAAGGAAGGAAGAGAGACACTTAATGGAAGTTGAAGATATAGAAATGGCATAAGGAAATGGAATGTAGATAAATGTAGAGATGTGTTAAGGAGACTAAGAAGTTATTCATAAATATAAATATAATTTAATTAATAATGTAGTATTTTTTTAACATAAATTAAATAAAAGATATATGAGTCAAGGGTGAAAGACAGAGACTTAATGGAAAATGAACGAAGATATAGAAATGCTATAAGAAAATGCAATGTAGATAAATAGAGAAATATGCTAAGGAGATTTAAAATGGTTTAATATAATTATAAATAATTTCCATAATAATTTTCTATTTTTAAAAATAATTTAAATACAATTTTTCATATTTAATTTTTATATTTTTAGCACAAGTTTCCACTGCAAGTCTCTCACTTGTTAAATTTTTCATTTAAATAAATAAACAAAACAGCCGTGCAGACGTCTGTGACCAGCGGATATGTTCGTTAAATCTGACATAGTCAAGCGCGAAGACGAATTAAAATTGCGCATACGCCACGTGGCACGATTAAATAAAGCTCTTTGCGGTATATTTAAATGTGAAGTGCGGCACGAGCAGCCAGTTGTAGTCATAGTAGTAGCTGAATAATCCAATATGAAAGTCAATTTCTAGCAACAAAAGTGTGTTGTCAATGCCAATCAAAATGTCAATGTGCGAATTATACAGAAGGAAAAAACCCAGTCACACAGAGAGAGAGAGAGAGAGAAAGAGATTTAGGAGAATCAACAAAAATAAAGGCAGGGAATTGCAAGCAAAATGAAAAAATCTAACCAAGCAGCAAATGCGGCAAATAGGATGAAAGCCAATCGAATTTAGCAGTCGGCCAAGCCATATACATAGGTATTAACAAATATGTAAGACCTGACAGAGGCAAAGGAGCCTGGTGTTAAAGGTGAGCGAGCGAGAGAACGTATGTTCTGCTTGCCTGGAATTTACAGCTAACGAAGCGTGAAGTTGAAGTCGCAAGAGTCAAGAAAACGCACGCCACAAAGGTCAGAGAGTGGGAGAGAGAGGGAGAGTTAGGAATAGAGAGAGAGAGAGAGAGAGATAGACTGCGAGACAAACAGTCAGACAAACCTGACAACAAAGCAAGTCGAAGCGATAAAGGAATTCAATCGAAGTTCTTGTCTAGTTGACAGCATGGAGCGTTGCAAATATTTAGAGAAGCAAAAAACTGTTGTCAATAATGCCGAAGACTTAATACACTCCTATGCACATGTCTTCATACTAGAAGTTAATTTTGAGCAGATTCTTGCAGTGAGTACGGGAAGAGATAATAACATTGGAAAGCAGCAAAGACTTTGATCTATATGGAATCATAGATATACATTATAAGACCTACCTTCTCCTCTGCTCTACATATTAGATAACAAAATACGAATACTCTCGGTTAGCGTATAAAAACATCAGAAAAACAGGAGTGAATCGAGACTCAGCAACAAGGCCCCAAGGCCCGAACTCTAAGCATAGCCAAAGTGCAAATATTGTCCGGGGCAACGTTTGCTGTTTGATTTTGCAGCCATGAGATTATCATCAGAAAGCCATTAGAATTTTTATTGAATTCCGCACGCACACACACAGAATACTTCCTTCACAACAGCAGCAAAAACAACAACAACAATAACAGCTGGCATTAAGTAAGCCGCATTGAATTATATGCCCTTAGGCTGTGGGAATAAATCGAGAGAGCCGACAACACTTTCACGCGCATTTTCGTTAATCATTGGGGATTAGTTCTAATCAAGTTGCCATTTGCTGTTGTTGCAATCGTGTTATTGGATTTGTATTGAGTTCGTGTGGAATTTCAATTAATGGTAAGTCAGATACTTCAGCCAGACACACATTCTCACTCTCTCTCACTCTGTCTCCTTGCCTACTTTTGTCCCTGTCTATTAGCCAGTTAATCTTTTATAATTAAACTGATTTAGCTGCACTGTGGCGCCTTTTGTGTTTGCGCTGTGCCTTTACCTTTGCTCTGCTCATTGACTTGTTAGCATAATTATCCGTTAATATCATATATTCTCATTCCCGAGCAAACTAATTCAAATATATGACCGCAATGAACAGGACATTCATTGGACATACTATATATTTACTACGCTCCACACAGTTGCCTAATTGAAATTTAGTTTAGCTCCACAGCCATTGCCTTAAAGGTCAAGAGTTTGCTTGCTGACGGCTGTTGTCCCCGCTCAATGATCATTGAAATTGTAATAGAGCCTATTATTGGCCACACAGGTGCTTGCAATCAAACTAATTAGACAGTCCAGGTCAGAGTCCTATTACTCGTTTCAACTTGCTTTATACAGGCTAACCCAGTAAGAGTGATATAATTTCAAATAATTATAATTTGCTTGGCATTTAAGTTATTGATCAAGTTTGACAACTGAACTATTTAATCACATTTGCCATTTAATTATAAATTAATGGTAATCGTCTGATGTTAATTTTATCTTCAAGTCAAGCTTCATCAAGTGATGATACTTTTTCCACAATGTGAAAAGTTTCGCCATAAGTGCAGTTTTTTGAGTTTTAAGGCAACAAACAAATAAAGTAAAGTCTACAACAGACAAATATTCGTAGCTAGCATAGAAGAAAGGCTAATTTGGCGCCACCAATCGAGTCGCTATTACCGGAATACCAGCGCACATATTGTACCAAGTTATTTCAGATTGAAACTTACGTTTGATGCGCGGTTAAGGCAATGGCATGAATGTAGCTTAGAAAACAAAATCACAAATAATAAAATATCTGCAAAAGTTTTCGCATGTAGCAATTTCTTAAGCTTATTGATCTTAATCTTATTGATTAATTTATTAAAATGTATTGTCATTGGCAAAACAGATCGAAAGCAAACTATTTTTTCTGATTTTATTCTTATTCTTATTGTTTCTCACTTAAGTTTTTGATGGAAATTTTATAGATAAATCTGTCAACAGAAATATATAAACATAATAACACTCAACTGTGATAACTTTAGTTTGAAAAAAAAACTAAATAATTTTATTTATATATTAAAACAGATAGGAATTTAAATATTCTATTCAACATTTTCTTTCCATTTGATAGGCCATGAAATAAAAAGATAATAAAGATAAAATATTTATAAATAATATTTTATAATAATAAAATCCAATTGTAAATATTCTACTTAATTTCATAAAAAGTTTTTGTTTTTAAATTTTAAATATTTTTTTATAAAAACTTTTTTTTTTGCCTTTTGCATGATTTTATTTTAATGCATCGAAATTTAATCGTATAATCGTTGTTCTTAGTTGTTTTGTATTATTATTATTTATATACAATTGGTTAGAGAGTGAAATGCTGCTGCTGTAATTGAGCTCATGATTTATGGTGTAAATTAAATAAAACCTGGCAGCTGGCAGCTGAGCCTAAACGAGTTGTCAACCATTGCATCAGCCTATAAAATTAATTGCCATTAAAGTGACCAACACATGTATTTGCAATTTATGTTGATATTTTCCATAATTCCCTTTGTTCCAAGCAAAATTGTCTTTTGTTTAGTTATTTATTTAATTTAGCTAGCAAAGATGTTGGCATCTTGGCAAATGCAAATTTCAATTATTTATTTCGACAGAAAATGTCAAATAAATGCACAAGCGCCACAACAGAATAGATGTTCATATGGCTTAAGTTATGAATCCTAGCACAAAAAACAACAACACAGAGAAAATCAACTCAAAGTTCAACGACTTGGCACAGGGGAAAGTCAAGCAACAAACCAAACGCAATAACATGGCCAATTGCAAGAATTCGCTTCAAGAGCTTGCTGAATTGGCAACAAAATGGCTCAAAGAGCATGGCCATTGCCATTGCTTAAAACTTGGCAAAAGAATCAAATTTTGCCGGAAAAAAAAAACAAATAAATAAATAAATAATAAAACAACACAAAAATAACATGTTACAAGCTGAAAAAACATGCGGACGCCAGAGATACCCTGTAATGAAATTCTAAATATTGTAAGAAGCAAATGAGTAATTTATTTGTTATTAAATTTTTTACATTTATTATATTTATGCAATTTTATATTAATATCTGGAACATATATTATATCTAGAAAAACCTAAAGAAAAACTTCAAGAATGCCTTTGCTGTAAATATTAATCAAAATTATATAAAAAATCCAAATTGTTTTCCTGTAACCCGACCACAGCTATCCTCTCACTTACAGGGTATACGAATGCAAGCAACAATACATTAAGATGCCGAAAATTTAATCCACTTGAAGAAAAATTGTGAGTCTTGTGAGTCGTGCGTCTTGAATGAGTGAGTGAGGAGTGCCAAGAGGTTGGAGTGTGTGGCGGGGCTGCAGTGCTTAAGCTTTGCTTTCACTAGAGACTCGCCTTGCCAGCGTCTTGTGGCATTTTTGGCAGTGGCGGAGAAGGGGGCCGAGAAAATTTATTACCATATCGATATGCGTAATAACTTGGCAATAAAAATAAATCTCAGCATAATGCTATAAATACAAAAAGCATCAGCACAAATGCGTTATAAATAATACTGCGATTGCCGTATTACAAATTCATTTCGGAAGCTTCAACTCGAAATAAACAAACAGTCAGACAGACAGAGAGACAGCCTGACAGACAGCGAGTCGGCTCACATCAAAAGCTGGCAAATGCAGATTGGAAATCATCGTGGCCCAATGGACAGGCAAAACACAATTGTTGTCGTGGGCGCGTGGTGGGGTGTTGGCGCCACGCCCAGCAAGCGGGCGTAAAGTTTGGCCGCTAATATGAATATTGTCCTTGGCATAAAGGGAAATGAGCAAAATGTGGGCGTAACAGCTCGACCGCCCCCGTCCCTCGCCCACAGCTTTTATGCCCATGAAATGAGGCATGCGAGATTTCATAAAAAGCGCAAAGGCGAAAGTGAGCAAATGTATTTCTTGTTGATTGGCTCTCGCTTCCTTGCCAGGATATTGATAGCGGGCATAACCCAGCGGAAGGAGACGCCAGCCCGGCCAGCCAGCCAGCCATCCAGCCGGCTCAAGAAAAAAAACTTCAATTTCATTCGATGCAGAAAAATTGCTGGCAATACGTAAGTGCCTGATGGTAAATGAAATATATATAAACGCTTCGTTGAGCATTGTATTGCCTTCAAGTTGGCTGCTCAATACTCAATGCCCGTTACATAAGATACACAACACTACTCGATGCTCGTTGCTTGATGCTCGCTGCTCGATACTCGATACCCGATGCTCGTTGGTCGACCATCCACTTGGCTTTGCAGTCGGCCACGTCCTTGGCCCGGCACAACATTGTGGCATATTTTGTTCTGCCACGGCAATTTGTAAAGTGATTTCAAAAATAATTTCATTAATTTTACGCATTAGACTAACCAAATTCTATGACCTTTGACATTGCTGAAAGTGCGCTTGTCTTTTCATTTCGCTTCTTCTTATTGTGCCTGGCTTCATGGCGCCAATCGGATTATATCGAAATGTTGTCGTCGCTAAAAAGAACTCTAGTTGAAAGCAATTCTTGAATTCAATGCGGCCAAAAGAAAAAGAACAATTTAATTGGCTGAGCAAAGAGAGACTTTAAATTTAGTTAAACTGGGCTGTTGGCCAGAGAGATCTCTGCCTTAATTGCTTAATTGGCATTAGCAGCTGAAAAAAATGAATGCTGAAAATGTTTTCGATTTGTTAAAATACTGCACATAAGTTAAGTTAGCTTTTAATTGAAATTATTCAATTGAATTATAATTTTCAGTGAACACATTTTGGAGATCTTTCAACTGCCAGCAAAAATAAATAAAATAAAATTTGTCAATACACCATAACTAAACATTTCTGAATAAACTTCTCAATCAATCACTGCAAGCAGCTATTCCACCTACATTTTCAGAGACCTCGAAATATATAGAACACATTCTATCATCAATACAACAACTTTCAGAAGAACACTAATCGAATAACAATCAAACTCAAGCGATTCTCATGCAACAATTACAAATAATCGAATAAATTGAATGGGTAAAGCGAAGTCAGGAATAATTTGAAGCAGCCAAGGCAGCTTTTATATTTCACTTTGTAACTTTTCTTCAGTCTGCATATGCTGCACTCACACACCCACTCGCAGAGATTCGAATTCACACTCGTTGACATCAGCCTGAGGTCCACGTCAGTCAAGGGTTTCTGCTTGTCCTGGGGCTTATCAAAATTTACAGCTGTCGTCTGTGCTCTGCTGGCATCTCTCACGTATTTTGTTTATTTGTTTGCTTTTGCATCTGCTATAATATTTCCACTTGAAATTAATTTCTCAAGAGCTCAAGTGCACATGTGACGAGCAAGCGCAAACACACGCACACAGAGTCTTACCATGTCGGCATATTCCCTTTTCTAAACACTAGCTGTAAACAATATTTTGCATACATGTATTTACACATATACTCACATATATATATATATAGATATATGTGGTTGTTTACATATGTACATATTTTGTAAATATGCTCTATATGCATTATGTTGAGGTCCTCGTTGTGAAATCAGTTCAATCTGTGCCACTGACATGTGTTTGTTGTCGTAGCCGAGATTAGTTTGATATTATTGTTGTTGTTGTTCGCATTTTGTATTATAATAACTCACAGGATAATTCAACTGAGGCTCACTCCGAGGCTGTTGATGTGAAAATTGCCATTAAAATGTTTACTTCAAGTGCGTTGAGCTGCTAATGGAACTTGTTCAACTCCAGCTCACACAGCACAGCACAGAACAGCGCCAAGTTTGTTATGCAAATTCAAAAAAATAAAATATATATATATACACATATAGAAGGCAAAGTTTTGCCAGATGCCAGATATGTATATATATAAAAACATGTGTGTGCCTGGTCAAAAGCATTTTGAATTACGGTTGAGGCAAACAACTTTTATGAATTTACTATTATAGAGTCTTTTGCGAGCAGCCCAATTAGCACTGCTCGTAGACTATGCGAAAGCAGTTTATTTTTAATAGAATTCTTTGCATAAAATATATTTTATCAAGTTGTAAAACTGTCTGAAAGTTCTGCTTTTTTCTTAATCAAATCATAAACAGTCTGGACTTAAATTGTTTTAAGGAATTTGCTTGAACTGAGTGGAAGAGGCAAAGTGTATGACTGTATGGATAAATAAGATAAGCATGGCAGACTCTAAGAATATTTGAGTGAGTTCATCTTTGCGAAAACATTTCCTGATTAATTTATTACAATTTGCTTTTCTAAGATAATAAATAGAAGCAAGTTTTGTGTGTATAAATATGAAATCTAGAAAGATAATATATTTTTTATACATTTTTGATGACATTATATCAATATTATTTCAGTATATTTCTTAAGCTAATAGAGTGTGAACAAATATTGAATGTTTCGAAATAAAGCATATAAAATTATAGCTCAGCTTATGAATCAAATGTTGTATTAAAGACTGAGATGTAGCCCAAAAAAATGTTGCTGCAGCTGAGAATGTTCAACTTGTGTAGGCGGAACGAATAATAGTAACATAAATATAAATTGTAATGAGTCTGTCATACATTTTTAAGTAAAATTTAGATATATTTTAATGTAATAAATAAAACAACAAGAATTTATAATAATTTTTAAATAACATTGATGACTTTTATTAATATTTCTTTTTTGTTAATGTTGAATGTTTTCTATATGATTTAAGCCATGGTCCTACAATAATAATCTCGTGGAATCTGTTTTATTCTACTTAAATAAAACAAAATTTGGATCTGTATCATTTCAACAACTATTCAACAATAAAAATTTGCACAAAAGGTTGCTAATATCGGTTGTCATAATAAATATAAATATAATACTTAATTAATACAATACAATATATATACATCGATTGTTGGGTTTGCCTTCTACTGTTGCACTAGTATTAGTGAGAGGCTTCACGCTTGTTTAAAGTTGTAAAAATATTATCCGACTGAGCTTGCGTTTCTGCATCTGAGAGAAGGAGAGAGAGAGACAAAGATAGTTGTTGCTAAACCTAGACTCTGGTGCTACTGTAAGAGCGAGACGGCTACTAAAGCTGTGCGTAGCACAAAGAGAACGAGACCAGAAAAGCACTGGGAGTGTGAAGAGCAGAAGGTGGGCAAAGGCACTTAGTGAAAGAGAGCATAAAGGGAATTCCTTCTTGCACACAATTATGAAAATGGATCAAGTTGATCCAACCCACACACATATATACTTATATAAATATTTATATAGGAGCATGTTTTCAGTGCTTGCAACGACTTTTGACTTTTGAACTGTTGACAATCACAATTACCTACGCAACTACACACATATATATTTTTGCAAATATATCCATATATAAACACACACACACATACATGTCCCTTCAAGTAAACTTTGTGATTGTTATATGTGTTATTTTTTGACTCTGTTGCATGACTTGTTTTACGCTCAACAAAGTTAGCACACACACAAAAAAAAAATAAACAAACAAACAAATGTCAAGGCATAAAAAATGTGAGCCCACACTAAAAGGCGAAGCGGGCAGCTCACGGGAATGCCATTAATACATGTTGAAGCACACTGGCTCATGTATGTCTGTGGACCTCTACCTATATATAAATATATATACGTATATAAATTAGCTGGAATTCGTCACTTGGCTGTTAAAGCTTCAGCTGGTGTTGCCGAGCCGCCTCTTCGCGTGCTCGTTTTAGCCTGGCTAAGTGTTGCTATTAAAGCCCATTGACGACGACTGTCGACTGTCGACTGTCGACTGTCTGCATTGACGTCTTGGTGGTTGCCTTGCCAGCCTCTTAGCCATAATTGTTGCTTTACTTAGAGCCGGCTCATTCCACACAATCTTTCGACGGCTGCCACTCACCTCGAACGCTCTTCAGCTGCAGCGCACCTTTGCGCATTTCATTTCGTTCCTCTTCGTTTTTTTTCCTCTGCTCCTCTGCTCCGTCTGTAGTTTATTTCATTTGTCTGCTTTGCCACTCGGCAGCATTTTCACTTATTTCCCTTACATTTTTGTTGCTTTTATGACTTTTGGCTTTTAGTGGCCTCTTAAGAGGCTCAGAGTGTTTGTGCGCCGTATGAGTTATGTCTTCGGGCACAACATAGCACAACATAACACAAAAAAATAAGCTCTCGCTGCTGTATAATATTACTTATACGCACATTATTCCCGTGTTGCTAATAAACACCTTGTGGGCATATCAAAAATTATTCAACTTCATATAAAAAGTAACGCACAGCCCGCTAAATTAAGTGAATCTTAGTGTAGACGCGTGGGCTGAGGCCCTCGTGCTTTTCGCTTTTGACAAATTAGTTTGATTTATTACGCCAAGAGTCGCAGTAATTTCAGTGAAACAGATATTAATGAAGCTTATAATGGTGGTTCGCATATGCGCAGAGCTAATAAACTTCATGCGTGGGTGGGGCACTGGAATTTTATCTTTAAGCTGAAAAACTATACGGAAATGAACTTTTATTTCGCTGTCATTACAAATTGAGAGATGATTGATGAGCACAGACGAGCTCTGCTTAACAAGTATCACGAATATAATAATATATAATAATTATAATTATATAATACTATAGCTATTTCATAAAATGAAGCAAAGTAGTTGTATCAATTTGTTGATCGAAAATATAACACTAATTATGCTTCAGCTGAGGTTTTCTTCACATCTGGCTGCCTGTAGCTTTCTTTCCAAAACAAACATATAAAAGCTTGAAATTACGCTAGTTGATAAAGACGGCATCGAAGGGGAAATTGAATAATATAACAAATAAATTAACAAAAATAAAGTAATACTTTATTCAGTAGCTGTATTTGGCCAGGTAACTAAATTATCAACAACACTCAATTATATAAATAATCAATATGATTTGCTACCTAATTATGAATAATTGTTTGCTTTCTGATCTCATAAAAATATATAAGAAAAATACTTGGCAATGCTCAGGCTCAGTTGTTCATACTCCTAATCATCAGTTACCACAAGAAAAATTTAACAATAATAATATTAATAAGTACTATACCTGCCCATTAACACCATATTTAAAAAATTCAAAATTCCTTAAATATCATCAAGATATCATCACTTGTATTTATTGAACACCTGCCCATTAATCATCTTTATCATCTCTCATCTTTACCATCCTCTCCTCATGTCTCCTTATTTCTTTAACTCTCTCTCTCTCTCTAATTCTCTCTCTGTCGCCACGCCTATCTCTTCTCATTGAACCTTAAAAGATTTAACCATTTCACAGCGAATTGTCGTCCTCTCAATATTACATCTCTAACGCAACCCACTCTTAGAGCAAATATCTCCCCCCTCCCGGTCGCTCTCTCCCCTAGCTATTGAACAAACTTAATTAATTTTTAACGAGTTCAATAAACTGTCTCCCAAGCTTGCGTGCCACTTATAATAAAAAACTATTAAATCGTTCTTAAAGACATGCCTGATTACAATAGCCCTTGTTAACGCCCATATATAGCGCACTGATAGACGGTCAAAAGTGATGCCCGTCAACACAGAGGGAGAGCGAGAGCCACGCCCTATCGAAGCCCTCCTTTCGCCCACAAGCCCAGCTATAGCCTACAGTAACAAGTTGCTAATGCTGCCTGCTAAATTTATTGTGCGTCTGACTGTCGGTCAGTTGTTTCCTTTGCCCTGCTCTCCCTCCCCGCCCCCTCTCTCGCTCTCTGTCTTTTTCAGTTTATCTTTATGTCTCTCCTTCTCTGGAGACTTGTTGTTGTTGTTGTTGTTATAGCTGCAGCGCCTTGGGGAAATTAGTTTTGTGTGGCTGCCCGTACCTCGCCTTCTTTTCCTATTAGAGATTTTACTACTTCCTATTTCCGGCGCACACACATACACGCCCAAGCTTCCTGTGTGTGTGTGTGCGTTGCTTTTTACGTTTACTTTCATTTTATGGAAATTTCACACCATTTATTAGCCGCAAGTGCGAACTGTGCAAAGTTATACTTTATGTATTTTTTTCTCTCTCTCTCTCTAGCTCACTTTTTTCTTCCTCATTTTTTGCAGCTCTTCTGTTTAGTTTTAATTTTTGGTTTGCAATTGCCTTAGCTAAATGTTTGCTGCCTAAATTTAAATATGCAAAAAACTTTGAGCGTAACACAAAATGGCCCGAAGTAGGTGTCGAAATGTGTTTGAACAAAGTTTTTCAATTGCACGCGCGCTTGAGGAGCGGATTGGATATAAATTTAAAGCATAAATAAATGTGAAATTCAATTAAAATTGTAATAAATTTAGTAAGATGAATAGTTGGCTTAAAAGCGAGTGAGGAATGGCTAAATAAGGCATATTCCAGCGTGAAGATGAATCAATAGTTTATCAAAATTAACATTCACAGCAGCAAGACGCTGGCTCCTGCTCCGTGTCTCTTGGGAGACTGCCGAAGGTGCAAAATGAAAGAGGCAACAAGCTCTTTTTGTAATGAATTCAAAAACTTAACTTGTTTACTTAAAGTCTCTCTTATATACCTAACAGAAGCATCTGAGAACTACTTCCAGTTACTAGAAGCATCAAATTTGTGCTTAGTGCTGCTATTTGTACTAATTTAATTTATGTTTGAATATAACGAGAAGGTTAATGGATTTTAAGTGCTATGTTTACTTTTGACAAGAGTCAGCAGTTTAACTTTTCTCTTATCTTATTTATTCCCACGAAGAGCTTGCAGATCTTCCAGCTAACCGAAGCCCACATGGAAAGACTACAGAGACACACCAGTCCCTCGCCGTCAACCTACTAGATAAGAAGATATCAGCCGCTGGGTCTTCCACATCGTTATGACTGAGTCACCAACCTGCTCGAAGCACCCACTTTAATAATCCTCCCCTTTTAGTTATACAGAACAAACAATATAAATGTTAATCTGATTGTAATTGTAATTTGCTGTTTGCAAATGCAAATATATAAAAATAAAAATAAATCGTATTTATTACATTTATTATATTAAATTCACATTACGCATGACTGCACTTGTCGAAAGCAGGAAACCAAAGAGAGCGATTGTAATTGCATTCCTCAATATCTAAGATATTTCCCTGCACTTACATTGAAACTTCCTGATGATCGTTATCGCAGACGATGCGATGGCGCAACTTTGCTATGTGGCTATGTGTGTGGTAGTCAAGCTTTAATAAATGAAACTTATATGTTTAAGCTTAATTAGAAGAACCTTCTACCATAGCTGTTTATCTGTTCGTGTTTCCTCATTGATCTTGAATCCTGTAAGAGATTAAGCAAGAGTTTAGTTAGGCAGATTTATCTATGGACTAACTTTGTTTCAAATTAACCAAAAACTATATCAAGCTTCACCATATGCATTAAATGCATTAAATATCCATATTAAATATCAACATTCCTCTTCATTCCCCTTCCCTTCACAATCAGATAAAACTAATCATAATAATCAATAATTTCCAGGGCATCTGCTAGTCGATCCCTACCAACTAGAGCCAACCTACTTATTTCTATTTATCTGCTGAATTCGTGAACAATTTTTGCCATATTTCAACAGCAGCTTAAATGTAGAGATTATATTTTCATGTACAACATTTACAGTGGGGCAAAAGTGTTGAATGATTGATTGAGTGTGGCCAAAGAAAATGCTTTAAAAAAATATAGTTTAATAGATGCGGCTGCCAGAGACATGCTTCGAGCTGTGGCAATTTCTTATCACTGGTTTTGCACGCAGCTTGCATAAAAACGCGTTTTGGGACAAACAACATTCAACAATTTCGCCTCGAAAATGTGTACAGCACTTGCCACACTTTGGCCACCAACTGTCGCCAGGCGAAGCGCACAAAAAGCAGCAGCAAACAGCAACAGCAGCAAACAGCATAAAACTGTGGAATTATTTGAAAACACGTAGCAAACATCAAACAAATTGTGGCGGAATCCTTTTAGCCAAGCTCTTTTCACGCGGGCCAAACAGGAGCTTCAATGGCTGCTTCCGGTTTGCTGTGCGCTATGGCAGCAGCACTTCCGTTGCGTCCTCCTTGCCGCCTGCACTCGAAAATTAATTCAAGCAGCAAAAATGGCGCATTGATAACTTTTCGCAAGAGCCAGCACAGGGACACAAGGACACAAAGACACCCGCTGTCTAAATGCTCGCACAGATGTTGCTCCCTTTTTTTGTGTTGTTGTTGGCCAAAGCAGTTTGTGTTTGTCTCGTTTTTATTTTACTTTTTATTTGCTCAATTCGGACCGCCTGCCGGCTTAAAGTAAACTCTCGATTTGTTGCAGGATATGTGTTTAAAGTCCCATGCTGCGCGCCCCACAAACAGGACGCCAAGCACATCTTTCATATGGCCCTGTGTGTGTGTGCACAAGTCGCGACTGTCACATAAACTTAGAGTCCAAAAACGGACCAAGTTCAATGTCCCACACGCACTCACACATGAGCACATGACTGCTGACTGCTGACTGCTGGTGGCTGGTGGCTGGCTGCTGGCTGCCGTCTGCTGGCCAAGTGCTCATTAGTCTTTGTGAATTATTACAGTGCCCAAAGTTTGTCAGTGTAATCACAGTCCACAGTGGCAGTGTGCTCATAAATTTATATGCTTCACAAAAATTTAATAATACTTAAAGTACTTTAACCTGATTTTCATTATTAACTATTAACATATTGCTGAGCTGCTCAATTGCAGCGAAACTCAGTTGATCTAGCGAGATGCCAGTTGGGTCTTAACATTCCTTGAAGAAGTGTAGAGGCAGTATTAACTATATGGAATGTCCATTTGTTAAGGACAAAGTTTGCATATAAATAAAAAAATAATACTAATAAATATATATTAGAAAAATGCATATGAATGTTTAGCCATAAATTAAATGCATAGAAAATCAATATTTCATAATTTTATATGCTCATAAATTTATATGCTTCACAAAAATTTAATAATACTTAAAGTACTTTAACCTGATTTTCATTATTAACTATTAACATATTGCTGAGCTGCTCAATTGCAGCGAAACTCAGTTGATCTAGCCAGATGCCAGTTGGGTCTTAACATTCCTTGAAGAAGTGTAGAGGCAGTATTAACTATATGGAATGTCCATTTGTTAAGGACAAAGTTTGCATATAAATAAAAAAATAATACTAATAAATATATATTAGAAAAATGCATATGAATGCTTAGCCATAAATTAAATGCATAGAAAATCAATATTTCAATATTTGAGAACACACAAAAGAAGCATCCCTATATTTCATAGACCAATCTTTAAATGATCCTCCCGCAGTTTTAGCTATAAAACTCTTGAATATATTAATTTTCTTTTTTTTTTATATGTGTTTAGTTTTCTAGATGTTTTATTTTTGGGCCAACTTGAAGAGGTAGTTTAAGGGCAAGTCTGCAGGAAATTTAGTATCAAATTTTAAAGCTTGGGGAAGACATCGAATTTGCCACGCCTCCAAGAGATATATATAAAATTTTTGGTAAATCAATAAAAAGGTCAACAGTATTTGCAGTCAAACTGTAGAAGACGCAATTTTTGCTGACATCCCACGCCCCGTAGGCGTGGTATACAATGTTTTGTAGTTCTGTAAATCATCTTAACTGGTTCTTCAGTTTTAAACTATGGCATGACCCTAAAATGCATTCAATAAGTCAATACAGAAGGTCAACAGTCCTTAAGTTGTAGGTGATGCAATTTTTGGTACATCATTTTTCGTGGATCTGTAGAGAATCTCAACGGAACTCACGAATTAAATTTTGTAGTATCAAGCTTTAAAACTGTGTAACAGTTGCATTCAGTAATATTTAATTTAATAGAGAAGGTCAATAGTAACTTGATCAAATTTTTAGTTTCTAGCTATAGAATTGAATTGATTGCGAGCTCTAGCTCTGAAGCTGTAAAAGAAACAGTTTAAGCCAATTTGCCACGGCTCTACCTCGCGTAATTTTATATACTATATTTATTTAAGCAATTGCCAAGCAACTTAAATAATCGTATTTTTGTTATATCAGATATAATATTTAGCAATTTTCATAACACTTTTTGTGTTGTATTCAAATCAAATCAGATCAAATTTCGTTAGACAAATGGACGAACAGTAGAACGAATATACTCTTCACTTCGTGAACATATATAAAATATATATATAGTATTATTTATAATACGACAAACTCTACTTGAAACAAAAGCCTTTAAAATACTTAATTTAAATTCTACCCGAACTTTGTGTCTAAAAACCATTTCTAATTACAAGTAAGCAAAACTTTTTTATTTACCATATACTTAAAATTGTTTTTACCTGCAAACATCTAATCAGACCAACCAGAAACTGACGCCAATTTTTATGGCAAAATTTAAATTTTAACTGTTTTTTATGAGCCAAAAAGAGTAGCAACAAAATCAGTGCTAAGCGCCTTACAATTCGTTTTGCAGCCAAAACTGAAAACTGAAAATTGAAAACTGAAAGATCCCATATTGAAAACAATTTATACATTTGTTTGTTCCATTGAATACTTTCATGCACATGCTCCAAAAATTGTGCGAGAAAAAAAAGGGAAAATGTGTTTGAAATTGATGACAAGCAGCTTTTGAAAACACACTCGATTGAGATGGTTTTTTCGACTCATTCATTTTTTCTCCGTTCGATTCGAAATGATGGAACTAACCATGTCGAAACATTGGGGCGCACCACAAAATGGGCCACATGAAAAGTTTGCCTGGTCAATAGAAATACGTATATACTTATGTGTGCCAGCGCGGAGGTGGCTGCCTGGTTGAGTGGGGGTTATTTCTTTCATTCTTTCTGTTTTTTTTTTTTTTTTGGAAAATGTTTGAGTGCCAAGCTCTTTTGTATGCTTGCCAATAATTCAAGGAACACAGCAGGAAAAAATATATGTATATATGTGTGTATGTAGCGAGCAGAGAAGAGTAGGAAAATGTTTTATCTGCCCTGGGTGGCATTTACATAAAAAAAAAAAGGAGAAGAAACTGACTTCTGGCTAAAAGAGGAAATACTAATGGAAAAAGTGCAGGGCACAAAAAAAAATTATGAAAGAGAAATGAGCAAAATGGCAGAAATTCGAGATTAGCTTATGATGCGAGTGGCTCAGCCGAGCAGGCAGCACATATGACAAGGAGCTCAAGAGCGACATTCCAAGCCCTCCTGCTGCCTTGTTCTATGTTACTTAATTAAAGGACATTGCTCCCCATGCCCAAAGCATGCAAATGAAGTGCGCGACACAAGACAAAAAGAAATGGGGGAGTAAAAAAAACCGACAGCAGCATTTTCTATTAGCAAGCAAACATTTTTAACGCCGCAGCATAATAGAATTGCGAGCCAACAAGAGGAATAAGCGGATGAGGCTGAAGATAGTAGCAGCCGGAATGAGCCACTCACTTATCAGGTCTGATAAAAAGCAATAAAGAGAGCGACAGGAAAAATACAGCCACCCGGAAGGGCAACAACAAAGAGTAAGCAAAATCTAGGCAACTGGGCACGGCTAAGTGAATTCTCGTAGCATTCACACACACACACACCACACACATACGCACAGAGCGTTTAGTATGGAAATTAAATTTGCATAAATAAACGTCGACATGGGGAAAGCGACAACGACGACATCAGCTTCAGCTTCAGCTTCAGCTGTAGCACCAACGACTTTGCCAGAAATAACAGACAGACAGACAGTGAGGCAAAGGGGCATAGTGCTAGAAGAGTTGCTGTCTAAGCTCCGCACTAACCGCAAAGCAGCGACAGCAAAGAAATCTCAAATATGTTTACGACTCCGGCGCCGACGAAATTACATTTTTTCACAAAATCCCACAACAACAAAAAGAAATAGGCAGCACGTGTCAAGACCTAAACTGAAAATCAAAATAAGTTAAAAAAATAAATATTCGAGAAATAAATTAGCAAGTGAAAATGTAAACGAAAAGCACAACAATTGCGTGTAAAAAATGCGCTACGAAAAGAGATAGAGAAAGTAAGAGTGAGAAAGAGAGTGAGAGAGACAACAAAGCAAACGATAATCATGAGGGGGTTAAGGTTCAAAGCGCAATACTTGTCTGCAAATCGGGTCAAGTGCTTTTGTTTTGTGGTTAAAATCTTGACCTAAACTGTCAAACAATATGAGCAAGTGGCATTGCCAGACAACTTCACAAAGTCATATAACTAAGCGGATAATATGGCAATGGAGAGACTTAAATCAAATAATAATGGAAAGGTTGACAAAACTTCAAGACTTTTTATAAAACTCAATCGAGACGGCATAAATGGAACGCTTAAGCTGAGAAAAAGTAAGAGGCACTTGGCCTAGAAGTTATCTAAAAGGCTGAAAAGAGTTAATGTTTTAATCAATGTAGGCTGATTGACGAACAGACTCAGCTTGTTGTGCTTATTAAGAATATCAGGCATAAAGTATAAATAGTTAAAAACCAGCTTATCATAGCAAATATATATATTTATTATAGAGAAAAGCGCGCCAAGTATTTTATGTAGTTGAGAGCATATCACAATCGCATCCAATTGGCTAACTGCATCAGCACAGTTAAGTCAATCAAAATCTTTCTTATTTTCTCACTCTCCCTATAAAAATTCAACCTTTGTCTTACGCAGATTGTCAAATAAATTAGCAGCTCGAACGGCAAGTCAATAGCTGAAATTAACAAATTAAAATCATAAACAAATTAATCTTAATCATAATCAAAATATAACAAATTAAATATAAAACTCAACATGAATCAATCATGTTCCAATTTAAGAGTGCAAATAAAATGAATAATTATAAATTTAGCATTTTGTCTCAGGTGTTCAGCTGAAACACACGC
This sequence comes from Drosophila hydei, assembly GCF_003285905.1. Lineage (NCBI taxonomy): Eukaryota > Metazoa > Arthropoda > Insecta > Diptera > Drosophilidae > Drosophila > Drosophila hydei. The sequence continues at coordinate 1,296,199 of NW_022045827.1, forward strand.
CTTAATTTAAGCAAGCTGTCAGAAGTATTATTAAGCACTTACATCCTCTGCTTAAGCAATTCTTATGCAAGATTAATGCCTACAATAAATGCCAGAAAAATGTCAGCTTAATCATTGCTTTATATATGAACAGATTTATATGTTTTTTCTTAATCTTGCTTAAAGCTTGTTAATCAAATTATTTGCATTACCAAAATAACTGAAAGTCGCAGCTGCTGGCAAAGATTACTTAACCGAATTAAGTTCATTATGCCAACAATGCGCAAACAACAACAGCAGCTACACACACACACCACGTAAAAACGTGCGCTAATTTCACACAGCTTAAAGTCTTCATTATTTACAATGTTGACAAAAAAAGAATAAGCTGAGCCGTTGCCAGTTGCAAGGCCGCAAAAAACATTACTCAAGCTTAAAGGCGAGCCTGCAAAAGGAACCAACAAAAAATTATGATTCTCCTGTGGCGCACCTTGACACAGCCTCGCTGCGACAACAACAAATGACAATGCCAACAATAAATAAACTAAACAAGCGCCAAAGCAGCCGCAGAATCTACACAAAAATCTGCAAACAAATGACAAACAAGTGGAGCCAGACAACAAAATAACAAAACAACAAACCAAAACCACGTAACGGTAGCAAAGGACTGCGGTAAGTGAGAGAGAGAGAGGAGAGATAAAGAGTAAGAGAGCGTTGTCTTCCTAACTCCCACACACACACGCGTTTGAGCATATACACAGACCATTTGGCAATTTGGCCAAAACGCTGCCATTACATTGGCGCTGATTCGCCTTTGCCAACAAGCTACAAACCTGGCCTGTTTTTACTAAACGCAGAGCCTTGTTCTAAGTGCTTAAAGCGCCCAAAATATCTCACAGAAACATCTAAAAAATATAGATTATACAAATTTTAAAAAATAATTTTTTTTTTATATAATTTTATATAAAACATTCTGTATTTCCAAGTTTAAGGGAGTTGCATGAAAAAATATATAGAAAATTTTTTAAATATTAAATTTAAGTTAAATATCTTTTTTATATATCAGACATAAATATATGTTTATATAAGTGTATGAATGTATGTATTAATCAAATTTCTGAAAACTTCAAAAAAATTCTTTAAAATGTAAAATTTAAATATTTCTAATTTAATTTTTGTTTAAACAATTTTAAATGTATGTACAAAAAATTCAAAAGAAAATTTTTTATTTTATTACAAAAAGTTAAAATATTAAAAACTTAATTTAAAAGTTGGTTACGCTAGAAAAAGTAAAAATAAATAAATAAAATAAAACTTTAATGTTAAAAAATTTTTCTTTTATATAAACACTAAGTAGACCTTACATATTATGTTTAAAAAATTAAAAATATAAATAAGAAAATGTTTAAAAAATGTAAATAAGTTATATGCCATTCACAGCTATAAGATATTCATTATTGGTCTTTTAACAATTCTAACAAAATCAACGCTGAAAAGTATGCTATGAAAATGTGTAAACCTTCCTTTGGCGAAATTGGGGTGAAAACGTTTTGGTGAACGCATCCAATTAGCTTGATGTTTTGGCGCCCAATAATATTCATGCAAATCGCCTTTCATGGGCGTGGCAGTTTAAATGTACGCCCCACAGACGCCACACCCTCTCCACCTACATCTCATGAAATGCCTGTAATTGTACCACGCTGAGTCTGCAATTTGCGTTTATATATATGTGTGTGCGTGTGTGTATGTAAGCATTTAGAAAATATAACAAACTACAACGTCGTGCAGTATACCAACCTAAATGTACATAGAGCATACGAGTACGCCACACACCCACACACACACAAACATGCAAGTTGGGCATGCAAATAGAGCATCGAAATTGCTAAGATTAGTACCCAATGCATTAGGCGTTATTGTTGTAGTCTTGATAGTTGGCTGCCTCTGGGGAATTGGCCACAGCCAATTTTGGCTAGGCAACAACTTTTTGGAAAAGATTTATTAACAACATTAATATCAAATATTAGATGAATTAACATACGAATGCATAATTTAGTAGTTCATTAACACCTTATTTAAGCCCAAAAGCAAACATAGTCAGACAGCCCATTTGGCCATTGCGTTTTGCATACTTTATGGTTCAGAAATTAAGCAGTGAGTATTAAATTAACAAATAGTTTAAATGTTGGGTAATAACCCACTTTGTTAAACAAACTTTATTTAAATAGTTTATGTTAAATAAAAAATTTACTAAAATTATATTGTTCTTATTACATTCAACAGTTATGAATGACAACACATTGTCGACCTTCATCTATGAATAAAGCCATTTTATTAAGCAAGCATACTTTCAACATATTCTTCCAGACTCCAGCGTATCTCTTGGTCGATCACAGTTTATTCAAACGCTTCTTAATTATTTTATTTTCGAGTTTTTGCCAGGCGATAATTGTGCAAAATGTTGTTGCGTGATTGCCAAAATTTTACAGCGCATGCAAAACTTTTTTCCATATGTAACATTAATTACAATTGTTGAAAGTTGCAGGTTTTGATGATTTAATGATGTGTATGTGTGTGTGGCATGCGATTTCAATTAACATATTGTGGCTGTTGCCAAGCAAAGCTTGTAGCTAAATGCAGGATTGATTGATTCGAAAATTTGCAATTAATGTAATGGCGAAGTCATATTAAAACAATTCATGGATTACATTTCACAGTTCTAAGAGAAACTCAAAGTATCATTGATGGAATTCCGCAATTAAATGAAATCTTCAAGAGCTTCCAATTAGAAGGGGATTTCGAAGTCAATTTCTTAAGAATATCGGTTACAGTAAGTGAAACGAATTTTAATATGAATATGAGTAATAATATGTGGGTGAATACGTATATAGATATGAATATGAATATGAATATGGATGAATGTGAATATGAATATGAATATGAATATGAAAATGAAAATGAATATGGAAATGAATATGAATACGAATACGAATATGAATATGAATAAGAATATGAATATGAATATGAATATGAATATGAATATGAATATGAATATGAGTATGAATATGAATATGAATATGAATATGAATATGAATATAAACATGAATATGAATATGAATATGAATATGAATATGAATATACATATAAATATAAATATAAATATAAATATGAATACGAATATGAATATGAATATAAATATGAATATGAATATAAATATGAATAAGAATATGAATATGAATATGAATATGAATATGAATATGAATATGAATATGAATATGAATATGAATATGAATATGAATATGAATATGAATATGAATATGAATATGAATATGAATATGTATGTGAATATGAATATGAATATGAATATGAGTATGAATAAGAGTAGAGTAAGAATAAGAATATGAATATGAATATGAATATGAATATGAATATGAATATGAATATGAATTTGAATATGAATATGAATATGAATATGAATATGAATATGAATATGAATATGAAAATGAAAATGAAAATGAATATGAATATGAATATGAATATGAATATGAATATGAATATGAATATGAATATGAATATGAATATGAATATGAATATGAATATGAATATGAATATGAATATGAATATGAATATGAATATGAATATGGATGAATGTGAATATGAATATGAATATAAATATGAATATGAATATGGATGAATGTGAATATGAATATAAATATGAATATGAATAAGAATATGAATATGAATATAATTTAATATAATATAAATATGAAATATAATTTATATACTTTCAATCAGAAATTTGTGTCTCATACTGATACAACACAACATAGTTCATAGTTCACAACACAATTTCATAGTAACTAACTGTTTCCTAACATGCCACTCACTCGTGATCCAAATAACATTCGCTTACCCCAATCAAATTTCTGTAAGGGGAACGGATCTGAACAGTTCCCCTTACAGGGGCAACAGCAGCTCAACTCCCCTGTTTGTTAACAGCGGCTCGTATGTTAAGGCAATGGAATCCACATGCGTTCCACACCAAACACCAAACCCCAAACCCCCTCTCAAAACACACACCCTTCACGCTAGCTGCTCGACATTAATGTCTCTCGGCGGTGACATGTTAATTTCGTAGGAACTTATTACAAGCCGGCTGCCTGTAGAGGAAATAGCGGAGCAAGGAAGTTGGCGGAATGGCTGGGATATAGAGAGGAAGGGCGGGACGCAGGGACTACAGCTATGGCGGATGCTAGGGTGTGTCGCTTTGATTTCTGCAGAGAAATGCGCTTTAATTTCGAGCAGGAGGCTAATTTTTGTGAAATTGGTTTCAGAGGCAAAGCAGCAGCAAGTACAAAAAAGAGTTTCGCAATATTTGCTAACTGAACTACGAGTCAAATCCAAAATTGGCGAGTTGAAGGACAAAATTGAATTCCAAAGGCTCCGCTTGCTTACAGACTTTAAACGTTTGCGAGCATTTGCAATCAATTTAAGTTTATCGCAACGCATAAAGTGGGCTGAGCACTAATAAAAGGGAAGAAAAAGAAGTGTATGGCAGGAAACTCGTCAAATATAAGATACTCTTTAGAGACAGATCATAGAACTTAACTTGTATTTGGTATGAAGTAAATTTAAGTAAATTATCTAACATTCAATTTTAATTTTAATTTTTTTTTATCTTTAATTAATAAATTAAAAACAATATAGCATATAAGTATATATATAAGTCTCCCAGCTCAAAAGAGCTTTCACTTTATTAAAATTCCTCCTCATGCGCTTGAATATACCCAAGAGAAAATATGTGAAATTGAGCTGAACAAAAAGGTTTTTTTTTTGTGTATATGAAGCTTCATTCTATAGAGTATAATGCTTAAACAAAGTTTGTATAAAAAATAATAATAAATAAATTAATTTAAAAACTTAAAATATATTCCAGAGCAACTAAAGGTAATAAAAAATTATCAGCGAAGACTTCAACTAAAAGCTGCAATGCAGCACTCCAATCAATTCCCACACATGAGCTTAAAGCAGGAGAAGGAATACTTCATTAAACGTTTTTAATTATATCAATGAAAGTTAATTTTATCTTAAGAGCAATCTCATTGAAGGCCTGTCATAAATATATATTTAAATAAGTTTCCACAATCTCGCATAGCTCATAACAAAATTACAATACCTAACGCCAGTTAGAGCATAACAAATGAAGGTAACTCGAAGCAAGGTGCACAAAATCATTTTTACCATAAAATTTATTGCTTTTGGGTTTTTCAAATATTTGCCACACACACGGAGAGTGAGAGACTTGGGTCCAGACGAAACTGCAGACTGGCAGCTCACGGGCTCAAAAGTGTTTTATAAACCTTCAATTGCTGTCAATTTATTGACAACATGTCGCAGCGACGTCTCCACAGACGCTTCAGGCGCCAAACAGACAAAATCCTTCCCAAAAAAAATAAAAAATAGGAAGAAAAGAATTCAGCGAGAAGGGACAGAAAGGCAAGTTCTGAAATTTGTTTGCCAGGAGCCTTTGGGCCCAAGCAAGTAAAGCAGCTGCACACACACACGTACACACAAGTGGTTTAACGTTCTTCTTTTGTCTGTGTGTAAGTGCGCGCTGGTTTTGCTTGTGAGAAATGCTTACAATTTACAATAGAAATTGCTGCGTGTGCATTTGGATAACGCGGCGTATACGCAATCAGCGCGCAATTGCTAAAAGCATGACGACAACAACAACAACTAGTGTGTGTGTATGCCGCTAGCAGGTGACACAAGACAACAAAAAATACTATACAAAACGAATGTTATATTTTACATTTCAATTGTTTTTTATGATTGCGCTCAAAGTGCACACGTACAAGCAGAGCCTGGCAAAAAAAAAGACGAGCCAAAAAAAAATTGTTGTTGCTGTCTTCCGGCTGTCAATTTGAAGCTGTGCGTGTAAATTGCACAACAGCTGCTCGATTGACAGGCACAACTGCCAAATGTGTGTGTGTGTGTGACTGAATGAGGGTTTGTGTGTGTGTGTGTGTGTGTTTGTGTTTGTGTTTGTCTGTATGTGCCATCAGCATTTTGCTTGATTTTATGGCACGCCGCCGCTGAAATTGAAAGTGAAAAATGCTTTTCTCAGGTGCTTAAGTGATGAAGTGCCAATTGCCGCTTCTGTTTCCCGCTTACTACTTGGCTTTGATTGCATCCCATTCGTGATTACATGTGTGTGTGTTTGTGAATTGTACCCTTGCGTATCGATTTCCCAACTCAGCCCAGCCCAAAGAAGTAGGCAACAAAATTTTATGCGCTCGCGTGTGAGAATTACACGTATCGTATGTAAATCGAAATCTATGAGACGGCTAGCTACGTGTGATGGGAATGAAATCAGCTGCCATTAGGTGCTATAATTATATGCCGAACAGTATACAAAACTTGAATCATAAAAATATTGCATAAGCATGCAAAACATTCGTGAGTATGAAATGGTATTATGACAGCCATTTCATAGTCACGAAATAGTAACTCTATTTTAATGCTTACTAATGTATTGGAAATGAACAAAAATGCGATGCTAAATCACGCACGATATTTGTGTTTATGTTCATTGAAATTATTGCTGAAATGCAAAAAACAATAGAAATAGTTGCGTCATTTGGCAAAGTTTATTAAAGCCATTTTTACTATTTATTATTATTTTCATTGTATATTTTTTAATAATCAGAATGTTTGCTATACTCACACTAAACACAGCTCGTAAATTCGAAATAAATATGGATAAGTTTTCGCTCTTAATCATTCTTTTCCATTTAAGGTCATTTAGGTCTCGTTCGGCTTTTGTCCGCCTTTTTCATACGAAATTGCTGCCTTTGTTAAGCCAAATTCATTCATCAAGGATTACAAAGCATTTTATGTAAAAGTCAAGCAAAGACTGCATGAGTCAAGTGCTTCCTGGCTTTTAATAAAGCCGAGTTGAAGACATACTAATATTATATAGTAGTGTTCACAAAAATAGTAGGGCTCCATTTTCATAAATGTAAAAATAAATCTAGTGGCATGTAGCTTCAATCAATCAGAAGAAATATTAATGAGATTTTCTTTCAATCTATATTAAGGTCTATAAGCTTAAGTCTATAAGACCATCACAAATATTTCTGATTATTTCACATGAGCTAAGAGACTTACAGCTAGCTTCAACTGCTCGTTTCACAATGTTAACTCAACAAATTAAGATGGGCTCTTCATACATGAAATCTTTCTATTTTCAATTCTTTGGCAAGCCATAAGGCAAGTAACTCACTTATGGACTGCACCAAGGCATCGTCAATGGCATAAAAATGCAAATAAAAAAAGGTTGGAAAAAAAAGAGAGAAAATGTAAAAGGAGTAGCATCAGTCAACAGAACAGTTATAGCAGCAACATGAAGAAGAAGAAGAAGCAGACGAAGAGCCATGGGCTCTATGTGGCCAACTCCCAAAAGTACAGTTACTTGCCAGCAACTGGGCCACTTCAGCGCAAACTACTAAATTAAGGCGCTTGGTAATAAAACAAGCCGAGAGAAGATGATGCCCAAGTAGCTGCAACAACAAACAATTTTACAACTTGAGGCGCGCGCTAACATAAAAATAAATTTCTTATTTACATAAAGAAACTTTTAGGCAGGCTTACAAAAAAAAAAACGCAGAAAAAAGATAAATATAAAAAAAAATGAAATCAAAATAAAACCGCAAACGGAAATATCTTAAGTGAGCGAGCAGCAGCAGCAGAAGCAAGCAACGAGGCAACAAACATTAACAGCAACAACTACATTTGCATATTTATTTATTTCATTTTTTTCTCGCTCTATAATTTCCTTGCACACGCACAGCCCTACATATACACGCACAGTGAACCTTGGTTGCCAAAAAGCATGCAACAGCTAAGTGACTTTTGTTGTTAGACGGCTTAGTCAAAATCATTTGAGTCTATTTGTATGAATAGAAGAGCGTAGCGAAGCTGGAATGCTCTCTTCTTCCATCTCTCATCTCTCTTCTATCATCTCTCATCTCTCATCTCTCATCTCTCATCTCTGATCTGTCATCTCTCATCTCTGATCTCTGATCTCTCATCTCTCATCTCTCATCTCTCATCTCTCATCTCTGATCTGTCATCTCTCATCTCTGATCTCTGATCTCTCATCTCTCATCTCTCATCTCTCATCTCTCATCTCTCATCTCTCATCTCTCATCTCTCATCTCTCATCTCTCATCTCTCATCTCTCATCTCTCATCTCTCATCTCTCATCTCTCATCTCTAATCTCTAATCTCTAATCTCTAATCTCTCATCTCTCTTCTCTCTTCTCTCTTCTCTCTTCTACCTTTTCTCTTATCCCTCCTCTCTTGCCTCCCCTCCTTTTACTCCCTCTTCTCTCCTCCTCATTCTCTTCCCTCTTTTCTCTTCTCTTCGCTCAATCGAATATACCCACTCACTTGTAGGGTATATTGCTCTAATAGAAACAAATAGATGGGGCTATGATAGGGTACAGCAACATGCTGACACAAATACGCCAAAATGTGAACAAGGCTGAAGATCTGCTTGAAACTGGGACAACTTTTCTAGGTAGCGGGCATTAAAAGCAACGATGCGTGTGTAATTTGAAGTGGGTGTGCTCTGTCTCTGTGTGTGTGAGCGCTTTTCCGGCCTATGCCAATTCCCTGTACAGCATTTGGCTTTTGCTCTGTTTGCAGTTGTTGGCTGTTGATTTGCTTACACTGCCAGACGCAGCTGCACATTGAGCTGCCGGAGAGCGAGCTGAAGGGACAGCGCTTCATATTGTTGTTGCTGCTGCTATTGTTGTTATTGTTTTTTCACAGTCATTTGGGCGCGTAACAATCTCTTATTTTTTTACTTTTTTATTTTTTGCTTTGCATTGGCCATAAATATTCAGTCATTGTTTTGCTTTATTATTTTTATGGTTATTGTTTCTGTGAATGAGGCATTCAGCTGCCCCCTCTCGCCGCGGCATAGCTAGTTTCGCCCCACACAATTTATGTTGATTATTTTTATGGCGCGGTCACTTGGTGGCCAATCGAGAATCAGAACAGGATCCATTTAAATGCGCCCGGCAATATGTCAATACGCCGTTTGTTGTGTTCAGCGCTTAACATGACAAATTGCCACGCCCCATGCATACCAGAAATTTATGCATCACTATGATAGTCGAAGAGACCCTAAAAAACAAATGAGTTAAACGCTTCGAACATGAACTGAACAAATTGACAGACATAAAGGACGGCGAGTCACTTGTCGCGCAGAGACAACCTGACCCGACATGTTTATGGAATATGTTTTTAAAGCTCAAGTTAGAATAAACCAACCTGACTCCTGTCTAGTCCACACAATTCCGCCGCATAAATAATTACCAACCACATAGCCACAGCCACATAGTCGAGATTTCAAGTCCTATAGAACCGCAGATTCCTTCAGCTTATGTTAAGCATCGCCTTAGCACACACAGAGAGTCACACCCACACACCATTGACATATATAGCGGAACCACTTGTGTGACAGATGTACACAATTTTGAGGTGAAGATTAACTTGCACAGATATTACCAAGCTCACACACACACACATGAACAAGTCCGCCCCAGACCCACACACACACACCCACGCAAACACACTCCAGACCGATGACTGTCAAGTTTTAGCTAAGCTCTAGCAACTCCCAACCCACTTTGCCAAGAGCTTTTAACCTTTTCCACGTCGCACTTAAACCCGTTGGATCTGTTGTTTGCATTTTGTTCTTTTTATGCTCTACCAAAAAAGTTGACAGCTTTTGTTGCTAGTCATGTGACGTGTAACATATATGGACATGTATATGATTGGAGCTCTATATCATATAGAAAATTTATGAGTATTATGAACAAAATTTGGTAATTGTAATTGTATAGAAAAAGTTTTTTTTTGTTTTCAAAATATCTTTTCATTGAGTTATATAATCTTCGTCTTTCAGAATATATGTCCACTAAAACACAGATCTAATATATAAAATATAGCTACAATATTAATTTATTTGGCAAATCCATTTAGTTCTTAAAGATTTCTTCTACAGGTCGCCGAATCTGTTTTGTCTTAAGACTTGCAGCCTTAAGGGTATATAACTTTCATAGTTGTTCGCTCTGCCTTAATATTTATTTTTTTCTTTGGCTTTTCTAGTATCTGGCTATTAATATTTCTTGCTCTTGTGTTTTTGTTTGTCTAGCTGGCAGCCGCAGTGACGCCCTTTTCTGTTGCTGCTGTTGTTGGTTATTGGTGTTGTTGGTCTGGGCAGACGTGTGACGGCATCTCGGCCTTGTGCTCGTCCTCGTTTTGGCTTGTGCTTCTGAGTTGTCTCTGTCATTAATACGCTTAACATGGGTAACATGATAAGCTAACAAGTGTGTTTGTCTAGGCTTTGACTTGATTTTGACGTGGTTTACTTGGCCGCTGCTGCTTCGCCCCAGATTTTATGAGTGTTTGTCCTTGACTCGGTCCTCGGGCTGTGGACTGTAGTGCTGAGGGTATTTGGCCTAATTTAAATCAAAATATTTGTATTTGCATCTAAAATGCGCTTTTGTTGATTTCTAATTTGCATTTGATAAACATGCAATTAATTGCAGCTCATTAAAAAAAAATTACAAATATTCAAGCGCACATAGAAAATCAATTAAAAGTGCCAACCGATAGCAAAACATTTTCAACAAACCGCAAATCGCAGCCGCAAAACACAAACAATAGCAGCAACGGGAACAGCAACAAAATGAGCAACACCAAAGAGCAAAAGCCCATACCTCTCTCCACCTGATCCAGTCCAGTCAATATTAGAGTTTTATACATGGTGCATTAAATATTTGTATGTAGTTATATTTACAAGCTCCATTCTTGTTAGAGTGGGCGAGCGCCTGCGAAGCGACAACAATTGACAGTTGTTTACCGCTGAGTACATAAGCATAAGCACACGTTGAAAATATTAAGTATACGTTAGCTGGAAATCAAGCATACGTAAGAGTTCGTTTTCCATAAATTCAGAAAAGAAACTCTAGACAAACACAACAATAAAATCTAAGTCAAGCCAGAAAATCATCATATCATATCGATTGTGTTATCGATAGGCAGCTAGTTAAATAAATCTAAAACAACTCAGACTTAGAGTTCATGAAAAGCTTCTTATTCTTGCTATTTTCACAAAAACAAAAATACCAAAAATACTTTAGGGCTTCCTCTAATTACAAGTACTGTTGTTTCTTCTCTCAGTGTACATATGTTTAAATATAGGTACACACACATGCGATATGGTGCGCTGCACTTATCCACAGACCAGACAACCAAACAACGCAAAATGCACAACGCAAAACATACACGAAACAAAGCAAATAAAAATGCATAAGCAGAGCATGCTCGACTCAGGCGTATACCCTGCACAGCCAGCAGCTTGCGTATGTTGCTTGTAAGTGCCACTTTAAACAAGCTTCATTTTACGTATTTTTGACAACTCCTCTTCCTTGCTTTTACAGGGTATTCATAACAGAGAAATTTACATTTGATGCGCATTTTCTTTGCTGCCTTTGGCAAAAAAAAAAAAACAAAATAAATAAAAATTGAAAACGAAAAACAAGAAAAACGAAACGTAAACGCAAAGCAAATAAACTTCTCATGCGCATAAAATACGAGTGCTCCACGTGTATCTGCGGAGCATGAAAATTGCATTTGTTTGTGTAACAACTGGACAACTGGCGACTGGCAACTGGCTATGCTACAAATGAAGCTGTGTAAGCCAAGCCGAGCCAACAAGCTGCACTTGATTAAATTGAGTTAGGGACGAAATGCTCTCAAAATATGTTTTAACTGTTATTATGAATGCTCATTAAAATAAATGAGGTTTTGGTCTAGAAATTATATTTACACAAAGCTTATAAATTACTGAAAACATAGCTCAACATTTCCCTCAGTGTATATGTGTGACATTTTTACTCTTAGAGAAACCTAAGTCCCAATGACTTAGCTCTTTATGCCACTCAGTTGCTAATGCCAAGTACAGCCGCTGTTGTTTTCATATTACCCTATAAAAGTGTCGATAAAGAGTCTAAAAATATTTAACAAAAGGCGTGGCACACGCACAACAGCCCTAGGCCTTAGCAATAATATAGTAAATAAATAAATAAAATTTCACATATTTTTCATTTAGTCATATTTATTACGCTTAGCTGAACAAATAGCCAATAAATATTAAAAGCATAAAAAAATAATGCTAAACCGATTATTTATAATTAAAATCAGGCTAAAAATTCGCTACTTGAGCGTACAATAAATCCACAAAAGCAATTTGTATTATGTAAATGCAAAGCAACAACAAAAAAGCTGACGACAAACATCATCAACTTTGACACGCACTTTTTATAAGTCTATATACGAGTATATAAAGCATATGAATATATGCAGTTTTTTTGTTCATTAATTTTTTATGTCTGTTTTTTTTTTCATAATTACGAAAATTGTTTTCCAATTGATGGAGCACGAATGCACTGAAATGCAATCATAAGCTCTGTACAAATTATCTTGCTACTCTGCTGCTTACTCTTTCCTTTTCTCTCTCTCTCTCTCTCTCTCTGACTTGCCTCATATAAATTAAACGGACTATGTTCAACTCGTTTACCACTATATCAATAAATTTATGGTAATTTGCACATTCGGCTTGTTCAGGCCACGCAAAATTGAAATCCCTCGCTCGCCACATTTGGCTGGCGACTTTTTCGTGGCGTCTGCTGCTGCACAATGAAGCGTGAAACCAATGCAAATATTTAGCAACATTTTATTGTAGCAATTTGATGCCATTCAAGAACTCAAATTAAAAGTAAAAAGTAATGCGTTTACGATTTAATTGTTACAGTCAGGCTTCGGTTTTCGCCTAATTGAACGCGTCAATTGGGTATGCGGCTGACAGCTGCAGCTAAAGACGTGACACTGACAGAGCCACAAGGCAAATTTGCACTGAACTTTGCAAGCAACTGCGGTCAGGCAAACCTGTCACTTGCATGGAACATTTAATTATCCAACTAGATGGGCCTAAATATAGAAGGAGGCTTATGGTATTATATAAGAGAAGGTAAGTGAACAAAGAAAAAACATCTGGATGAAGCCAAATGATAAAAAAAAACAAAGGAGGTGACAAGTGAAAAGTTAAGATTAAAGACTTCAAATGTGAGCAGGTTGTCATTATATAAAAATATAATATTATAAATTAAACAACGCTGACTGGATAAGAAAGAAAAGAAATTGTTTCCATATAAAATTGAAGCGCTGTGGAGCTAATCAGTAAAGCATTTTTATTTCTCATACTAAAATCATTTTATATAATATAATTAGTATATATATATTAAATTTGTAATATTTTTCAGTGTAAAACCCAAACATAATCCCTAATTGCATTTTCAAACTAATTAAGCTACTTAAAAATCTAAAACATGAAAATTTTTCATGTAGAACATTTTCATATTAAATACTTTTTCTGAATTTTTATTGAATTTATATGCTCTTTAGCCAGCTACTTAGACTGCAAACTGGGCAAATATATATACATGTATAAATATATATATAAATATATTTTGTGTGGCAAGCAAACTTTTGACGAGAAACTGTTGCCCGCTGTGGGCTGAGAGGGGTGGGAGTGGAGAGAGAGGCTTCTGAGAACGGAGTGGCGTTCACGACGCCAGCCTCGCCGCATAAATATTTTAGATACTGTGCGGAATGAGCAGAGGGCACGGAAGGCAGGCAAAAATAGCGGCAGCAATAGCAGTGGCAGTGGCAGTGGCAGTGGCAGTGGCAGTGGCAGTGGCAGTAGCAGCTGCATATTTAGCCAGCCTAACCGGCAAGCTGTTCATCCGGCTGACGCTTGTTGTTACGGCCTGCACCAAACTCTTGCCCCAGCTAGTTGGCCAACTTGGCATGCGGCAACTGCAATGTTGACGCTGCTGTTGCACAGTCACTGCTCGCTGGCAGGGCTTGGGGTGGGGCTTGGCATGGAGTAACTGCAAAAATATGCAAGCTGCGGGTAGTTGCTTTCGTTCGTGTCCTTAACTTGGTTTTATGTACATGACGCTGCTCTGGAGCGGGCTATTAATTTGTTGTCTGCGTCAAAAAGTGCTTAATAAATATTTTAATTAAGTGGCGGGTCATGTTTGCGTGCCACGACAGGCTTAAAGGTGAGCGCATGTGACAATATTATCAAACTGTGCCAAACCATATCGAAGGGCAGCTGCTGCTAAAGTCTGGCAAAAGATTTTTAGTTACTTTGCTCAAGTGAACAGACTGAACTTTGGCAGTGCCAAAAACTTGTGGCCTTTTGGCTAAAAAGCAAATAAACTCATTTGTATAAGACACACGCAGGCAGGCACACCCACACACACACACACACACGCACGTGCATATGAAAATTTGTGCCGAGTTTTTGCCACAAGCGCTTTAGCAGCCTTGGGGCGACATTTAGCACTTGCCACGCCCCTTTGGCATATGAACCTAGACAAGCAGCCAGCAGGAGAGCCAGACCCTAAAGCACGATCCCGACCACGACCCCCAGCCCATTTCCACACACACACGCACAGCGTCACACAGTCGCAGCTTAGCTCTGACACATTTTACACATAATTTTCAACACCTAAATCCGCAAGTTAGTGCAGCCATCAGATTTTGCACACGTTAACGCAAACATAAAGCGTTGGATTTGTGGCATGCGGCGTGCAGCAGGGGGCTGCCCGGGTGGCAGCCTGCTCGTAGCAACTACTCTTCAGCTACAGCAGACTTGGCCAGCTGGCCATTTCCTCTCATGGTTTTTTGTGCATTTTTAACCAGGCTCGAGGCGCAAGCGAGACAGCACAAGGCAAACAGAATGAGATGCACAACTTGCTGCATGTGGAATCAAAAGGGCCAAATGATCTGCCATGAAGGCGAAAAAAGGTGAAACTCTTCACAATATTCCGTTGCGTGAATTTTGACGGTTTAAAGTCTTAGACAAACATTGGTATGAGCTCTACATGGCATTAACATAGTCTTAAGTAGACTAAAACTAGCTAATATTGACATAGCTTTAACATAGGTTTAAGTGTACATAAACTAACTTACATTAACATAAGATTAACATAATGTTAAGCATACGTTAACGAGCTAATGTTAACATTTACTAACTAACTCTCGCATAATATTAACATAATGTTAAGCATACTTTAACTACGTAATACTGCCATAGCATTAACATTAACTAGCTAACATTGACATGCCCTTAACATATGGTTAAGCGCACCTGAAGTAAGTAACATTGGCATAACATTAACATAATGTTAAGCATACACAAACTAATATTGACACAGCATTAACATTAACATTATAGTAACTTTAGATGGCCTAAAATTAACATAATGTTAGCCCTGCTTAAAAACTTTTTAATTACTTTTTTTTTTATTTAAATGAACGCTGAAAAAAATTTGTAAAATTATTTAGTTTTAAATGGAAGTTAATTAGTTTTAATTATGCTTTTTAGTTTCAGAATAGTTTACTATTATGAAATAATATATAAATTTATATATTCAATATTTTTTTTCTACTTTCATTTTTCCCCCTAGCAGATGTGCCCTGAGTTGCTCTGTATAATGTGGCGTACATCTGTTTAAGTAATTTACATATAAACCCATTTGTTGCAGTTGTTGTTGTTGCGGCTGTTACCCTTGTAATTGTTGACCGTCCATCATATGACGTCGCTTGTTTGTTTTAAACAAAAGTTTGCATCGCAGAGACGTTGCCAACTTGAAACGGAAATTAATAAAAAAAAGATGTTTGCCCAGGCAGCCGAGCGATGAGAAAGAACAAAAAAAAAAACTTACATAAAAAAAAATTAATATGCAACATTTTGCTGTGAGTGTTGCCGGCAGACACGTGTCCATATGCGGCATGTGTTGCATATGCAAATGCGTTGGTCCAGCAGCCATAACATAAAACAAGACCAAAAAAGAAGATTAAGAAAAAAACACATCTACTCGTAGCTCTCGGCTTGTATATTATAATTCTATGGGCCCGGCCCGGGGCCCATGTCTCTTCAGTGCGTAATCAATTATGTTTATAGTGTGGCAGCTGCCATCAGCTGGCAGCGCAACATTTGTATAAATTTAGTTTGCCACGAACTCTGGCAAATCTGCTGCTGCTTAAACCATTTTTATTTTGTTGTTTGTTTGCATCATGCACCAATCGAGTGGATGCGAGCATCGTGTCCTGGCATTTATTTATCATGTATGCTGCCAATGACAACCGAGCACAGCCAACACTTGAGATGCCGCGCGCTGCCAGCCACCACATTTTGCCAATCAAATTGGCTGAAGCAATACCAAAAGCTTTGCCAAAAGAATGATAGACTAGACCATGCCCTGGCGGAAACCTAAGTGGTGTATAAAGTAAAGAGAGAGTATAAAGTATATGGAGTATATAGATTATACAGAGTATATATAGTATATAGAGTATATAGAGTATATAGAGTTTATAGAGTATATAAAGCTTATAGAGTATATAGTATATATAGAGTATACAAAGTATATAAAGTATATAGAGTATATAGAGTATATAGAGTATATAGAATATATAGAGTATGTAGAGTATATAGTGTATATAGAGTATATAGAGTATATAGAGTATATAGAGTATATAGTGTATATAGAGTATATGTAGTAGATGGAGTATATAGAGTATACAGAGTATATAAAGTATATATAGTATATAGAGTATATAGAGTATATAGAGTATATAGAGTATATAGAGTATATATAGTATATAGAGTATATAGAGTATATAGAGTAAACAGAGTATATAGAGTATATAAAGTATATAGAGTATATAGACTATATAGAGTATATAGAGTATATAGAGTATATAAAGTATATTGAGTATATAGAGTATATAGAGTATAGAGAGTGTATAGAGTATATAGAGTATATAGAGTATATAGAGTTTATAGAGTTTATAGAGTATAGTGAGTATATAGAGAATATAGAGTATATAGAGTTTATAGAGTATATAGAGTTTATAGAGTATATAGAGTATATAGAGTATATAGAGTATATAGAGTATATAGAGTATATAGAGTATATAGAGTATATAGAGTCTATAGAGTATATAGAGTATATATAGTATATAGAGTATATAGAGTATATAGAGTATATAGAGTATATAGAGTATATATAGTATATAGAGTATATATAGTATATAGAGTATATAGAGTATAGAGAGTATATAGAGTATATAGAGTATAGAGAGTATATAGAGTATAGAGAGTATATAGAGTATATAGAGTATATAGAGTATATAGAGTATATAGAGTATATATAGTATATATAGTATATAGAGTATATATAGTATATAGAGTATATAGAGTATAGAGAGTATATAGAGTATATAGAGTATATAGAGTATAGAGAGTATATAGAGTATATAGAGTATATAGAGTGTATAGAGTATATAGAGTATAGAGAGTATATAGAGTATATAGAGTATATAGAGTATATAGAGTATATAGAGTATATAGAGTATATAGAGTATACAGAGTATAAAGAGTATATAGAGAATATAGAGCTTATAGAGTATATAGAGTATATAGAGCTTATAGAGCATATAGAGTATATATAGTATATAGAGTATATAGAGTATATAGAGTATATAGAGTATATAGAGTATATAGAGTATATAGAGTATATAGAGTATATAGAGTATAGAGAGTATATAGAGTATATAGAGTATATATAGTATATAGAGTATATAGAGTATATATAGTATATAGAGTATATAGAGTATATAGAGTATATAGAGTATATAGAGTATATAGAGTATATAGAGTATATAGAGTATATTATATAGAGTATATAGAGTATAGAGAGTATATAGAGTATATAGAGTATATATAGTATATAGAGTATATAGAGTATATAGAGTATATAGAGTATACAGAGAATCTAGAGTATCTAGAGTATCTAGAGTATATAGAGTATATAGAGTATATAGAGTATATAGAGTATATAGAGTATATAGAGTATATAGAGTATATAGAGTATAGAGAGTATATAGAGTATATAGAGTATATAGAGTATACAGAGAATCTAGAGTATCTAGAGTATCTAGAGTATATAGAGTACATAGAGTATATAGAGTATATAGAGTATCTAGAGTATATAGAGTACATAGAGTATATAGAGTATATATAGTATATAGAGTATATAGAGTATATAGAGTATATAGAGTATATAGAGTATATAGAGTATATAGAGTATATATAGTATATAGAGTATATAGAGTATAGAGAGTATATAGAGTATATAGAGTATATATAGTATATAGAGTATATAGAGTATATAGAGTATATAGAGTATATAGAGTATACAGAGAATCTAGAGTATCTAGAGTATCTAGAGTATCTAGAGTATATAGAGTATATAGAGTATATATAGTATATAGAGTACATAGAGTATATAGAGTATATAGAGTATATAGAGTATATAGAGTATATAGAGTATATAGAGTATATAGAGTATATAGAGTATATAGAGTATATAGAGTATATAGAGTATATAGAGTATATAGAGTATATAGAATATATAGAGTATGTAGAGTATATAGTGTATATAGAGTATATAGAGTATATAGAGTATATAGAGTATATAGAGTATACAGAGAATCTAGAGTATCTAGAGTATCTAGAGTATCTAGAGTATATAGAGTATATAGAGCTTATAGAGCATATAGAGTATATATAGTATATAGAGTATATAGAGTATATAGAGTATATAGAGTATATAGAGTATATAGAGTATATAGAGTATAGAGAGTATATAGAGTATATAGAGTATATATAGTATATAGAGTATATAGAGTATATATAGTATATAGAGTATATATAGTATATAGAGTATATAGAGTATATAGAGTATATAGAGTATATAGAGTATATAGAGTATATAGAGTATATAGAGTATATAGAGTATATAGAGTATATAGAGTATATAGAGTATATAGAGTATATAGAGTATATAGAGTATATAGAGTATATATAGTATATATAGTATATAGAGTATATAGAGTATACAGAGAATCTAGAGTATCTAGAGTATCTAGAGTATATAGAGTACATAGAGTATATAGAGTATATAGAGTATATAGAGTATACAGAGTATAAAGAGTATATAGAGAATATAGAGCTTATAGAGTATATAGAGTATATAGAGCTTATAGAGCATATAGAGTATATAGAGTATATAGAGTATATAGAGTATATAGAGTATATAGAGTATAGAGAGTATATAGAGTATATAGAGTATATAGAGTATATAGAGTATATAGAGTATATAGAGTATATAGAGTATATAGAGTATATAGAGTATATAGAGCTTATAGAGTATATAAAGTATATAGAATATATAAAGCATATAGAGTATACAGAGTATAGAGAGTATACAGAGTATACAAAGTATACAGAGTATATGGAGTATACAGAAAATATAGACTTCAGAGATTATGTGGTGTACACACAGTATATAAAGTATACAGATTATATATGGTATATAGAGTATAGAAAGTTGTATATACTTACCATATACAAATATTCCTCTTATATAATAACCTCCCGCTGCATACAGAGCATAACAATGACAAGAGCACAGCCCATGCTCAGTCACGGCCCTAACTACAAGCTGTAAACAGATAAAGGAAACTCGACCCCGAGACCGAATGCCGATACGGTCACGACTTCCCGCTTCCAACCTTGCAACCTCGCAACGCCCCCACGTAGTTGCCATAGATACGCTAGTAGCAAGCAGGCAGGCAGGCCGGCCGACTGTGGCTGTGAGTGCGGCAGGCATTGAGGCAGGCAACACGAAGATAAAAAGCCCAAAGGAATCGCAACAGTTGGTAAAAGTTTTCAATAAGCTCTTCCTGGGGATCGGCGAGCGCAACGAAAATGCATAAATATTTACTAGAAGCATTTTCCGAACATCTTCAACATAATTTGATGGCATCTGCTCCTTTGAGCGGTGACCACTCAAAGGAAATTCAATCGAAACTGCTTTGTGTGTGAAATTATGGAAATTCATTTTTGTTACTCAGATTTTTGCATATCGGTTTGCATTATTAGAAGAATCTAAATCAATATAACAAAGACAACGTCGATTTATGCACAATTGAAAACGAGCAAGGCCTAATTAAAATTTATATTTAACTAATGTTAATGTTAAACAAAATGCAATTGCCACACACGACACACACACACACAAGCAGAGAATTTAACTAACGCCCAAACATTTGTTAGCCCCAAGCACATGTTACATACATTCACATATACATATGTATATGCCCAAGACTCTAGATCCGATGCCTAATGCCGCCATAACTCAATGCAAACCTATTGAATCACAGCAAATTAACATGCATACGAGTTTATCTAATGCCAACGCTGTCTCTCCCACTCAGTGTGCCTGTGTGTGTGTGTTTGTGCCCACAGGGGCAAATGTCGCCTTTTAGCCATGCGCTCGCTCGGCTGCTGCGAGGCTTAAAGCAGGCCCAAATGCTCTGGCTGGCATACAAAATAGGCAGTAGCAAATTCGATAACAAATGGTTCGGAACTGAAACAACAACAAACACTATACAATATATTTATATGTTGATCTAAAATACCAGAAAAAAATATCAAAAAAATAAGGAGAACAATAAAAATGAACAAAGGACGGCCGCCGAATGTGGAACAAATGACATATTGTCATTGACAAACAAAAGTGGGAGACGGCAAAAAAAGGAAAAAGAAATGGAGCAAAAGCCAAACAAACACACACAAGCTTATATATTTATATATATATTTATATATGTTTAGTTGTGCGATATTTTGTGTATTTCCTCAACGTAAATATAAAATTTATTATCAAACGAAGCGCATAAATTAGCCAACAAATCAGCAACAGAGTCCTTAGCCGAAGATCCTGATGATTACAAATGAAAGCGTATGTGCACTAGGGCATAAACATGTATGAATAGCTAAGAGGAGGCAAGAGCAGCAGCTAAGCTGAACACTAAATGACCACTAATCAGAATGCTCTTTCTTTGTCGCACACTCTCTTGCTCTCTCTCTCTTGCTCTGTCTGGCTGATGTTGTTCAATAAAGTTGTCAAGCTGTTAACTTTGATGCTTTAATAGCTTAAAACATTTCAATTTAGCTGAAAGCTTTGCTAATAAAACAAGCAAACATTAAAGCACAAGAGTTCAAGAGTTTAGACTTTGATTGGGGAAATGGCATACGGAATATTGATAACTTAGAGAATCTAAAGTGTATAAATTCTTTGAATTATTATTACTTTGAAGTGTATCAAATTTATATTCATGAATCAATAAAAAAGTTTTTGAAAAAACTCAAAATTTGTCATATTTTTTGACTTTGCTACTTTAACTTTAGTGAATATAAATAGTTAAGAGAGCAGGTTAAAAATTAGTCTTTAAACTTGAGTACTCTAAGATAAACGCGTACAGCCAGGATTGTTCTCTCTGAGTCGCTTTGGCCATCAATACATCAACCTCGCATTTGTGAAGAAAGTTATTGTCCAGAAGTGGACCAAGATAGCGACCAATCAGCTTCTGGTCATCCTAATCTTGATTATCTCAAGACAAAATAAGTTCATATGGACTCAAACTGAATTCTTTCTAAATTGTTGATCATTTTGACAATTTACTTGAATTAATTACTTAAATAATTAATAAATTAACTTCCAAATTGAATTTACGACTTTTTGAGTGCAGAACCCTATAGATAGCAGAAATGCTTGCATATTTATAATATGAACTCATATTACAAAACAAAGGAGAAAAGAAAGGAACTGATATTAAGAAAATATTAAAGTTCCTTGCTCATTAGAATATCAGCAGAAGATAGTCATTATATGCTATGCTATGCTCTTTTACAAGCTGAAAATATACAAAAATCCGTATGTCCCATGAAAAGATAGTACTAATACTTTTACTACTACTAATACAATTACTACTACCACTTTTACTACTACTATTACAACTAATACTATACTACTACTCTAGTACTCTACCACTATTTTCAGCCAATTCAAGAACATTTTCTATTGCAGTTTGTTTTCTAGTAAAATCTTCTCCCTCAAAAATTCTTTACTTTCTTCCATTATTTTCCCTATTTACGCCTCACGTAAATTTCCTTAAAAAACAACTTAAGCATTACATTCTGCCCACATTTATCTAGTTTTCCCTGCAACTATTTGATCTTTACGAAATGTAACGAAGCTATGACAACTCCTTATCAGAGTTCCAGTTGCAACTTTAACATAAGCTAAGGCTTGCCAAGGCTGTCATCACAACTAAAATAAAAACTAAAGCTGCCTAAACGCTGGCTTCCAACTTTATCGATGCACTCAGCGCGGGTGTAACCATTAGGTAAGTCCAACAACAACTAAGCAAGGTCTAAGCGCAACTTATCTCACTTCTTGCTTTAACGCTAAAAAAAAGCAAACGAAAAAAAAACTGTGAGATAAGTGGGAGAATGAAGGAATTCTGATAAAGCGCGTTGCATTTTGCGCGGCTTTGCCAGCTTTTTTTTTTGCAGCAGCAGCTGCAGGCCTGTTGACAGCGTTTCCGTTTCCGCTGCCTAGCGCCACCTGGCGACGGCACGTGATAAAGTTATGACGGAAGGGTATGTGTGTGTGTGTGTGTGTGAGGGCGAGGGTCTTGCGCTGCAAATAAATTGCATTTGTTTTGGCAGCCGCATTTCATATTTGCTGCTGTTGCTGTCGATGCTTAACCCCACATAGCCCCACATTTTTATTATGCATAGCTCGCACTTTGGGGTTGTCGCTGTCGTCATTGTCGTTGTTGTTTTTGTTGTTATTGTTGCCGCTACTTTAGTCGACTTTTTATTTATTTGCGTGTAAACTCAGTCACGTTCACAGCGCAAGAGACTTGGGCCGCCTGCAATCAGCGCTTTATTTTTATGCATTCCCCCGGCTCATCCAACACGCCTCGCTCGCCCCAAACGCCCACTTAAGTTCCCCAAAAATATTGCTAGGGCTGCGCTCATTTCACTTCTCTTTTCCGCAACTACAACAAAAGCCGCATAATTTTTAGTTTAAAATACAAATTTTTTCTATTTTTTTTATTATTTTTATTTTTGGCATTTTATGCACGACAACGTTTTTGGGTTAATTTACATTTTTTCGCACCTGCCGTACCACCTGGCAGGCCGGCTGGCTCCCTGGCTGGCTGGTAAACGAAAATTGAATTAACAGCTAAATGAATTGGAATTTATGTGCACGCGTGCAAAAATATTTGCCTTCCCTTGATGTTCCGCAAGCGACAAAATATTTCAGTTGTGCAACCGCATGTGCTGCATGTCTGCATGCCGCCTGTGCAGCATTTGCTGCATGTCTGCATGTGTTGCCATGGCAACAGGTGCAAATCGTAGCCAATTATTATTTGTCATTGCCAAACTCTGCACTTTTCCCGAATTATTATTGTCTTTAATAAATGAACGAATTTCGCATGCGATTGTATAAATATTTATTGTCAGCTTAAAAGAGATATATTTATTTTGTATTTACATTTCGATGTGTTTTTGTTATGCGAAACTATTCAAATGTGTTGGGCAGCTGTACAATTTAAGAGGCTTGTGCAGAGCAACTAAAGTCAACTGGGCTATATGAAATTAGTTAGAAATAGCATTTGGCTTATCAATATTAAGCCTTAACTATTTATATATATATATATATATATATATTTATATGTGTTTATTATATTATATTATTATATATATATATATATCCAGTTCTATACTTCTATATAATATTTATCTAAAATCTAGTTTTATTGAACAAACTCGAAAACAATGTCTAAAGCTCATGTTCAGCATTACAAGTGGAAAATAATTTCCAGTGTTCATACTCAAGCTGACAAAAAAATAATTATCATTTCTAATTGACTTTTTATTATTAAAAACAATAAATTAATTTAATGATGATTTAATTAATGAGTATTAATTTTACAAGTAATAAATAAATTTATTTTCTTGATTCTGTTTGTATCGTTCTTTTTTTTTTTTGTATATAATTAATAAATTTATTTATTTCATTTAATTTTGTATTATTTTCTAAATTAATAAATGAATTCACTTTTTTCATTTTACATTTTTTTTACTTTTTAATTTAATGTAATACATTTTTACGATTAAAATTAATAAATTAAATATTTTAGGATATTTTTGTAATTATTTTTGCATTTCTATTTCCACTTTTACACGATTTGCCCGAGCTGAGTAAAAATATGAACATAATTGTTATTCATGTACATATGTATTTTTTATTTTTATAATTAATAAATGAATTTATTATTTATATCTTATTTATATATTGAATAAATTAAGTATTTTAAGCATTATCTTGCTATTTATTTTTATTTTTGTCTAATTAAATATTTTTACCCTAGCAAGTCGTAAGAAAAAGCTCTTAGAGCAAAAAACTACAGAATTGAGTATAGATAGTGTATGCATTGCAGCTAAATATTTCTATAAATTGTTGAGTTAAGTCTTAGTGTGCTCAAGCCAAAATACTATTGACCCTATTCAGATACATGGCATAAAATACAAGTATTTAATTCTGTAATCAAATTCTCCGTGCACAAACAACACACTCAACATTTTGGCAAAATAAATGAGCTGTAATTGACTTTCACTTACAGTTTGCCAGCTTCACAATATGATATCCTGAATTACCATTTGCAATGGCTTCAGGCTATAGAAAAACTCTCTTTCAAATTATTTTCAGCTCTAATTGCATTTCAAATAGAGCATTCGGCAAGCCTTAGAGCAGCCACACAGCGCACATTTAAGTTGAATTTGAGCATCTTCTAATGTGTTGACTAGCTGACTGCAATGCACTATGATAATTTCTAGATGAAACAACATGCAAATTTATGCGCATATCAAATCAAAATAAATACTTAGGAGCAAAGTTTTGCAGAGTGCAGCAGCAGCAGCAGCCGCAGCAGCATTGCCCCTCGCAAATGAATGCCACACAACAATTAGCCAGCAGTTATCTGTTCATTACACCAAACAGATCCGGACAGATTTCTACAGCTGTCCTGTGATGGCCTCCTTCTACCCCAATTTAGATGCATATAAATATTTGTGGGCGCGCGGGCGGCAGCGGCGTGGCAAAGAGAGAGAGAGAGAGAGACAGCTGCAGGCATTTAAAACAAACTAAGAGAAAACTCATTTGGTAAACAGGCAGGATATGCAGGATGCGTGTGTGTGTGTGCGAGTATGTGTGTGTATGTGTGTGCGTATGTGTGTGTGTGTGTGTGTATGTGTGTGTGTACGAATGTATCTCTATGTATCTGTATCTTTGTATCTGTCTTGGTTTGTATATGCATGCGTTTGAGTGTGTGTGTCTAGGCATCTGTGTGTGTAGGCATCTGTGTGTGTGTGTCTAGCCATCTATCTGTGTGTGTTGCAGTTTCAGCACGCTTCGAATGTTGCAGTTGTGAATCTTGAAAAGTTTTCATGCGGTTTTACAAAAGTTTGCATAGATGCAGTTACTGTTGTTGTTGTTGTTGTTGTTGCTACTGTTGTTGTTATTGTCACTTTTGTTGGTCATGTTGCTAGGGATTTCAGTGTTTTCTCTTCTTCTTTTTTTTGCGTAGATTTTGCATGTGCCAACGGCAACAGAGAGACTCTCATACCATTCACGTCCTTGACAGAGACTTGGCCAAAACTTTATGGTACAACACATCGAAAGCCACTTGCTGCAGGTTGTCGCTTGCTCAATCTGCCTGTTGGTTGCTGCTGTTGTTGTTGCTGTTAGTGTTTTAGTTTCTTGGTGGTTTTGCAGCGCTTTCACAGAATGGCCCCGCCCGAATATAAGTCAAGAGCTCAGCGTGGCAAACTTTCAAAATGATTTCATTAACCAACCAAAGGGAGAGTGGAAATGGATGCATCTGGTTGGAGCATATGCGTTTCAAGCAGCAAAGTGCGAACTACCACACCTGAGGGCATCTGATGATATGATTAGTAAGTATTTAGCCAACTACTTGAGAATTTATGATTAGCTGAGCTCGGATGTTTGCAAAATTGATTCGCAGCGGCCGTAGGCTAAGACTCTAAAAGTTGATGAAGCAATTGAAATTGAAATTGTAAGAAAACTTGAAACAAATTTGAATCAAATTAAATGAAATGCTGAATTAATTTATTCATAAGTAAATAGGTCGCCTTGGCTGATGTGCTGGCAGGAGGCCGTAAGCCTAGGAAGTGTATTGTGAAATACTTTTGAAGTATTTGTCTGCTCTAAATCTATGCTTCATAAGTTTCTGTAAGTGTCCTAAAATAAGAATAAGAAATAATGAAAATAGAGATAAATTAAAAAAAAATATTTTTTGTAAAATAAATAAATAAATAAAAAAAATATAAAATAAGCATTCTAGTCTAAAGTAAAATTTTATTTTATTTTTTTAATTTAATTAGCTCACATCTCTGCTAATTCTAGTACTAAGGATATTCCAGGAGCAAGCTGTACCTGCTCTACTTTAGATCATGATTTTTTGGGCAGATTTGGCATAAACAAATAATTTACTTTAGTGTATCTTTATAATGCTAAAATGATTAGAGACAGAGCCTTAGGCAAAAAGTTAAGCTAAATCAAATTTAATTAAAATATATTATTTATTTATCTGTATTTAATTCATTTTAAAATTTAAGCTAATGTTAAATCAAGTAAGAAAACCATTTATATATAAATATACGATATAATAATATAATATATATAATACTCGTTCACATTTCCAAAGCTGTAATATTTTGTTGGCAAATCCATTTTGTCTAATTCGCCATGCTCCAATGAGCAAATCATCTAACTTTTGGGTCTATTTGCAGTTGATACTTGATAAATTTGATGATTTTATATTTAAATATATAGAAGAATGCCTTAGCCGTCGCCATATAGATATAGAGGAGTCTTAGCTCTGAAATTGTTGCGCTATGACTGTGCAAAGTGCAGCTTGACACGATTTGCTACATGTTTTGTCGTAGAAGCTTCTATTGATTATATTTGAACACTCTATAAGGCGAGGGCATTAAATCCATCAAATCAAATTTTAAAAAACATCAAAAAGGCTTACAAACGAAACTAATAAACCCCTTTCGCTTCGTAAGCAAGCATACAAATTATAAATTTATTTTCTTATTCATCCTCGTTGAGAAAGGAAAATTATTCAATTTCTGGGAACTCAAGCTTGAATCAAGTGTGCTTTGTCAACTGAACTTGTGCAAGTTTATTCTCTGTTCACTCGGAGTAGAATGCCCACTCAATTGGCCAATTAATGAAGCCGCGCGCACAAAGGGCAGACAATGGAAATTTAGTTTTAGGCTTATGTCGCGACCCTTTGGGCCAACTCTTAAGTTCAAGCGGATTGAGGACGCAAACGACCTATTCGAGTGTAAGCGGTGGCGCTGTGGGCGCTGATTAATCACATTTGGCAGGCTTACAATTATGGCAAGTGTAGGTGCCACTCGACCAGAGACAAATGTGACCCCTACACCTACATCTACAGTGAGAGATCAATGAGGAAGGGACGAGATATACACGTCACATATGCTTTATACTTTAATTAATTTGTAATCCTTGACATTGACGCCGAGCCAAATGCAATTAGAGGCAGCTGCTAAATGTTTGTGGCCCTGCCCAAAGGATTACAAGGATATCCATTTGTCTGCTTGCATTTATCAAACGTCAGCACACATGCCTAAACACACACACACGCACTGAGCCCGAGAGAGAAGCGGAGACTCTCACATGTGCCACGCCTATCAAATTCTAATTGAACATTTCAAATGCCATCATCAAAGTTGGCTACAAACGTTTGACAAACTCTGGCAGAGGGCGAACTTTGAGCTTAAGTGAATACCTAATCGACTGCATACGATTCTGAATTGTTCTACGAAAATTTACTTATCTTTAAGTAGAGAGAGTGATCTGATGTGAAGAGGGTTACAAGTTAAGCCTATGCTAAATGTTGAACAATTAAATTAAATAAAAATATATTTAACCTACTTAATTAGTCAGAAAGAAGATTAAAACTAAAGCAAAACTTATTTCATTTTATTATTAACTTATTTCTCTTTTAGTTCTTGTTAGAGCCAAAATATTTCGCACCACTGGAAAGATCTTATCTTCAAAATCTAAACAAATTACACTAAAAAAAATTTATAGTTAAATTTATGTAATAATATTTAAACGATAAGATAAACAATTTTAAAAAATATATGCTCTGTGAGGGTAGTCCCAAAAGTGGGCTAAAGAGATGTGTAAATTGAAGTTATAAGATAAGAAGTTACAAAAATAAAATTTTTCCATATCAATTAATATTAATAGTTAAATAATTTTTTAATTAATATTAATAATAACTTTTTTCATTTCATTTAATATTCATACATTTTTTACATTATATAATTTTTGTTCATTCAAATTCATATTAATATAATAAATATAATTCCTTTTAGAATTAATATTAATATATTATATAATTATATTAATTTTCATGCAGATTAAAAATAAAATATATTTTTTCATTTAATATATTTTATATATTATACAATTTTGTATTTAAATTAAAATTATAATAATTTTATTCCATTTAAATTAATTGTAATATTTTTAACATATTATATACTTTTTTAAAAAATAAATTCCAAATTAAACATATAGATAAAGCAGCTCAAGACAGTCATCAAAAGAAGTTTCGCATTTTTTTAATATATTTTATCTCTGCTTAAGTTCAGAAAGTAAACTAGAACTTTAAGCTGTTTAGCCGTTTTCACACAAATTTTTATTCGCGAATGCTTCTGAACTCAAAGACATCTGCTTGATATTAATATAAATACTTCTTAGTTAATCTGAATGAATCTCAAAAGCATTTTACAAACAAATTTGTCAGAAATTTCTAAGAAATTAATTTGGTAATCCTGTGCCCCACCTACTCTCCCCCTGTAAGTGCCACGCTTACCCCGCTCTCTCTCTCTATATAATTTCCGCCTCACTGATTCCTATTATATGACTATATAATTTATTTATGTCCAAAAACTAAAAGCTCTGAGAAATATTTATAATTCGGCCACGCCCACAAGGGTCTTCGTACAAGGCGGAGGCGCCACGCTGCTGTTGTCATTTGCTTTGATTTGTGTTTTTCAAATACGCAAAAAGCAATTTGTCTGCCACAGAAGCAAATGTTGCCGCCCGCCCGAGCACTTTGCTCGCAAATTGTGTTAATTTGCATATTCGAAACTTTTGCCTAATTGAACATAATGCCACTTAATTAAACTTAAGCAACTTTTGCCGGCAACCAGGTGGGGCAGTGGGGGCAGTGGGGGCAGTGGGGAGTGCTCGGATGTGTCGGGGTCCAAACATCTTGGCAAAACTACGAGACGCATGTAAAACTGTGACCCAAAACATTTATGACGCACTTCAATTGTGGCTGGCATTTTGTGGTTGCAATTAGTTCAGATTATGACGAGGCTAATGTGCACCCACACACACACGCACACCCTCCTGACACACATGCACACACACACACACTGACACTCTTGAGCTCATAAAACAGTTTTGTGCCTGCAACATTTAAATGTTATTCTAAACGGCAGTTGCCAGACTCAAATGTTGCAAATGTTTCTTGCCATTAAAACAATATCAATTAAATATAATAAAATAAATGCGCATCTTCATTAAGATTATTGAGCTTGGCTGTAAGCCAGTCAAATATTTATAGCTGAATAAAAAGAGAAGTTAGAGTCAACCAGGGAGTGATCGAAGCAAGGCTTTAAATGAATGTAACTAGTTGGAAGATTAACCCAAGACTTGTTTATACCCTGTACGAATTGAAAATGAGAATGCAGGGTATAAAGGATTCATAAAACTATCTGATGGAGGCTTTAGTCCATATGTTTTCAAAAACAGTGAAGCTCATGTTTATGATGAATGTGAAATTTGTTATTTCAACATGAAACTTGGTTGTCACATAATCAAAATCATATTTAAACTTTAAGTCATAAAAATTTCTTTTTAATAAAGTTATTTTTTATTGATATAACAAATATATTTTTTATTGTATTGTGATTCAAAATTGCAGGGCTTCAAAACAAACACCTCATATAAATTTCTGTACAGCATTAGCAGAACTTGGTTATTATTAGTCTTTCGATAACTCATTCCATTTTCTTAGTATCGATAGTAATCGGTATTTAAAATGCGTACTTAATTCCAATTTAGATGCCAGAGAGCTGTGAAAGGCTTATACGAAATCTAAACTTGAACCATTTGATTTTCATTCAAATAATGAAATTAGTTAACAAAAGTTGAGTAATTGAAATATGCAATAAATATTTAAGTAATTTGAACTCTAGACATATTATATGGGCAAGGAAAAATCTACTAAAGTTAGGATTACTGATGATCAATGATGATTAAATAAAATTTGAGATTTTGATTAGTTTTAAGTGTGGCAATTATGAGCATTGATCACTGATCACTTGATGCTCAATATTTGGTACTCTACAACAGACATGATATATATGTATATAGACTAAATACACTAAATAATAAATATGTGAAATTTTTATTAAATTTGTTTTTTAACTTTTAAAAATTTATTTGTAAATTTTTTGAAAAATTAAATATTATTTAGACAAAAATCAAAATTTTTAAAAAATTTTCAATATGTTCTACATTACAATTTACCAATTTCTACACGAAGCAAGCCAAGTGTATTTGACTATTCACTCAGTTAGCTTCATTTAAAGTATGCTAACATTACAAATTTGGAATTGTATTAAAAATTGATTTTCGTTTCAAAATGACGACTTTAAAATTTTTTTTTCCACTCTATTTGTATATTGGAGCTTGCATTATTATTTATATAATAGATTCTGTATTCTGGGACGAGTTTCAGTAGTTAGAAATGGATGAAAATTATGAATGGTGTTTTTGGTTCTCAGAATGCGTTTCAGTAGTCCTCGACGATGAGAGCTGTGCCGGCTAGAAGTACTTGCTCCGCGGTGGTGCCAGTGGCAACCAGTTCTAGATGGCAGATCAGCTTGTCCCGGCTAGCGCTGCTGTACAGCGGTAGGGTAATGCGCTCTTCGGTATGCTGCCTGCTGCTGGCGAATCGATCGATTTTCTTGAACTTATCGTCGTTGGTGGTTATTTCGTTGTCCTTGATTTTGTATGTGATGTAAAATGGACTCGATTCGCTGCCATTAAGTATCTGTGTGTTACCATCAAGCTAATGGGGTTGAATAAAAATAAAGAGTATTTGAAATTGGATAAAAATTTATATTATATTTATTTAGACAATAACCATAATTGGTTTAGTCTATGCACGAACCATTAGCATCGAAACAAAGCAGCGCTTAACGAAAGTACTTAGTGAACGAACAGGTGCTCATTTAACGCAGTGTTCATTTTTAGCATAAACAAAAACTTGCTCCTCGCTGTTTAAAGTCACTTGAGTACATTAACAGGAGGAGCAAATGTGTAATATAACTTAATCACATGTTATTTGAATGGGTGAAGCAGTTTAGCATATTTTAAATACAGCGAATATTATTTATTTATTATTTATTATTTCTTTTTAATTGAGTAATTTTCTTTTATCAATTCATTCACACAAACATTACTACTCATAAAATACTTGCTTAGATAACAGACAACAGTATTGCTGTGCAGCCCTGGTGCCTAGTTAACAGAGCGCCGGAATGTCAATCAAATAAACAAAAAGAAGCGGCGTGAAAAAAAGCGAAAAACTGCAGAGAAATCAAGCTCTGTAGTAAATGCAAACTAAATGTTGTAAATATAAATTAAATTTGATTCTATACAAGTGATAAACCAACAAAAAACGCCAAGCTGGAGACTCACTTTATGGCCAAGATGGGCAAGGTAAGCAAAGAAAAAAAAAACAAAAAAAGGAAAGAAAAAGACAAAAGAGTTCAGCAGCCAAGCAATGAAAAGAGATAGCGTTGATTGACAGACAGACAGACAGGCAGGCGAGACAGCCGAGCGGACGGACAGCAGCACGCACCAGGCAAACTAAATATATATGAAAAAAGAAGGAATACAAGAAAAACTCACCTTAAGCGGCGCCAGCTTAAGCAAAAGAAGATCCCCAGCTCCGCCGCCGTCGCTGGCCTTCGCACACTGCAATTGGAGTCGCTGCGTGGATACACAACACTTGCGCGCCTGCTGCAACTTGAAGCAAGCCAACAGATTCTCGCAGTTGAAGACCTGCTTGAGGTTCAGCTCCTGGCCAAATTCCAGCTGCAGCGACTGCTTGAAGCGCTGCTCTGCTGCCTCCGCACGCACCATCAGAGCGCGCAGGTAGTCAACGGCGCTGCGGCTGCTCGGCCCAGGCCACAGCTTCTGCCAGCTGTGCGGCACCTGCGTGACAAAGAGGAGAAGATGATATTAAAGTAGCAGCTCTATCAGTTGCTCCTCTATGCCAGCGAAAAGCAAAAGGGCTTCAATGCGTCCTGCTTATAGCTATACTATCTGACTGGATATCTTATATTATGCTATAGATATCGTTTATAGATTAGCTATAGATGTGTGATAGAAGTCTTATATCATAAAGCCAGTTTCATGAAAGTTTCCTTTTTGTTATATATCTTCATCTATCTATCTTCACAGTATTATATATAAGGAAAGCTATTTAATACTATATATATATATAGTGTACCTAGTAGTCAAATATATGTGTGTTATATATGCCCATGTCTATAAGAGCTTATGATATAAGAGTTCTATAGAGACATATATAATAATCATATATAAATATCTATATATCTATCTAAACTCAATTCTGCAGAACAATATCCATTTTTTAATTGAACAAATTTAGTTTTGATACAAATCAAAAAAGTTTTCATATAGGAAATTAATTCTGATCAGTTACTTATATATAATATATAGCTTATTTATGCTGAGAAAAAATTTAAAATTAGGAATTCTTGAATTTTAATTAGATGTTTTTAGGCGACACCAAAATTTTGTACCTATTAACTCCATGATAGCTTTAATATAGCTGTGTCCTATGCTCCATATAAAGCTATCTACAGTAAAAACTCTGTAAGCGAGCAGCTGCTTTAGGTATACTAAAAGGCCTAGCTTCTGAATCTAATGCCTACTTTAGATACATATTTCTAACAACAAAACAATCTGAACTATTATTTTAGTTGTTCATTAAGCTGTGTTTTCACTGTACCAAATCACTTTCCAACTGTATCCTTACCAAATTAATTCACATTTAATTTTCTATATTTCCTGCAAGAGGCATGCATGGCAACAGCAGCGTTCTACCTGGCAAGGCAGCACTGTTTATTCTCCCCTCAGTATCGCCCTCTTTTCACTCACCTGCTGCTCGGCCAGCGCCAGCATTGTGCTGGCATCCACATCCGCTGGCTGTTCCGCGCTGCTCGTCTCCTTCAGCCAATTGTGCAGCTGCGACAGCAGCTGATGCACAGCTCTATAGAGCTGGGCGCCTAGCTGTAGTTCGGCGAGCACAAATAGTGTCCAGGGCGTGGGCGTGGGCGTGGGCGTGGCTGTGCCACTAGTAGCTGCCGCTTCCTTGGCCGTCTGGCTAATGGTGCAACTATTGGCCAACTTCCTCCACAAGCTGAGCAAAGGCTTGATTTGCTGCTGCAGTCGTTGTCTGGAGCTGGGCGTGGCCAGTTCGCTGCCTGCAGCAGATCCACCAAACTGCAGCGCTCGCAACTCCTTGATGATGAGACGCGCCTGCTCGATTTCACGCTGCTGCTGCGCCTGACTAGCCAGTCCATACATGCGCGGCTCATCCACATCGGGCAGCCTCTCGACAGCTGCATAGTAATCCTGCAGCTGAGCGCTGGTGGGAATGGAGCTCGGCAAGCCCAGTGGCTGCCAGCGATTGCTTAGCACATCCGCACAGCAGAACTGAGCTAGATAAGTCTTTAGTATGTCCACATCCCGTTCGTTGTTCAGTCGTCCGCCATAGGCCACCGCCTCGCAGAGACGCTGCATCAAGGTCCAATCGCAGCGTCCGCTGTTCAACTGTGCATCCAGCCAGCTCAGTACGCCCAGTGCCGCCTTCAGGTCCGCCTCGCCGAACTCGTAGTACTTGGACCAGCCCTGGGGTATATATTGACGCCGCTGCTGGAGCACAGCCTGCAGCAGGAAGAGCACCAATCGCATCTTCAAGCACTTGGCAGGCTGCTTGCTTGTCGCCTCAGGCTCGAGGCCAGCATAATTCTGCAGCATGCGCTGCACCTGCTGCTTGAGGCCACGCGGCTGCTCGTAGCGCACCTTGAGGCACTTGTAGACGGCCGCGTCGCTGAAGCCTTTGGTGGACTCGCAGAGCAGCCAGAGACGAAAGTCCTGAGACTTATGCAGCTCGCTCAGCTCGCGCTCCATCTGGCTCAACCACTCGGGCACCAGATGCACATTCTTCACGCACAGCCACTGACCCTGGCCCGCAGCCTGTCGCATGGCCGTCAAAGCGCGCTGCTCGCTGCCTCTTCCTATGGCCAGCTCCACGTACTTTTGTGCTCCCCACTTTTTGAGAGCTACGCCACGAAGTTCTGTTGCTGGATCTAGTTCCGGCTGACTTATCATCAATATGGGACGATCGCAGCTGCTCTGCTCCAGCAGCTGCAGCACTGTTGGCTGTGTGGCCGCTTCTGGGGACAGGCCCAACAATTGGCTGCTGGCTAAACGCAGCTGCGCCAGCATCAAATCCGGTCGAAAGATTTGGGCCAGCAGCACGCGTTGAAAGTGGGACTTGATGTTGGCTGGATGGTGAAAAGAATAGATGGAAAGATGTGAACTGGAGGCGTAGACAACAGACAGAGAGCAAAGAGAGAGAGTGGCCCTTCGGGCAGTAGGGTATACCCCAGCTATTGCAGACTTGAATAGGTATCTCGTAATATCATTTAATTGCCATATTCATATACTAATCAGCTACATTTACTCACGCAGTATGTCGTCCGTTTGCTGTTCGATAAAGCCGCGCCACACGTAGTCCCTGTCCAGCTGCAGTTGTCCTTTTAGCTCCGGCAGCTGTTGCAATAGCTGAGCCAGCTTCAATTGCGACTCGCGGCTCATGCAGTCGGGCAGGCCGCCAATTAGCTGACTGCTGCCATCAGCGCTGCCCATGAAGTTGCTGACAAACAGCTCCCACTCCTTGGCGCCAATGGCTGAGCCGAAGGCTTGTCGGCAAACCCACAAAGCCAATGTTAATTGACTTTCGCGTGGTGTGGCACGCGCCAGATGCAAATAGACGCTGCGTACGAGACGCTCGAACAGTTGCTGCTGCTGTTGTTGCTGTGCATCCTGAGTACGCAAGGCGCCCAGGAACAGCTCAATGTAAACCAAAGCCGATAGCTCATAGCCCTGCGTTAAGCCCGCATAAAAGTTGGCTGCCTGCTCGCAGAGTTCACGCAGCGCGCCGAATTGCGAGAGCAGCGTTTGCTTAACCTGTCCGCTCTGCTCCAGCGCCGCATCGATTTCCGCGCTGCTGCGCTTCACCTCGTTCAGGCTGGCCAGCAGCGGTTCGTTGCGCAAAATGTCGCCCTCGGCCTTGGACAGCTGCTCGAGTAGCTTGTCCTGGAGCGCCATGCGCTGCTTAAGCAGCTCGCCCTCTCGCTGCAGCAGCTCGATGCGCTGCTGCTCCAGCGCCGGATTCTTTAGTACAATTGCCTTGGACATTAGCTGGTCTGCCAGCCCAGTGGCTGTCACTGTGAAGCGCAGCAGATTCACTTGCCCTCGCTGCTCCGGTGGCAACTGCTGCAGACGATGCGATTTGCTGATCAGCACCAATTGGAAATCCTCATGGAGATCCACTAACTTATTGCCCACTGCCAGTTGGCGCTTGTTGAAGCGCACATAGATGTGCAGCTGCAGCAGCTCCAGCAGCGGCGGGCGCAGCTGCTCGCAGTCCGTCACCAGCAGCGTTTTGCCAAAGCGCACGGCCAGCTCCAGTTGATAGCACAGCCGCTCGTTGCCTTGGCTTGTCAGCTCGCTGGCTCGGCCCGTTGCACGCAAATGCGCGCTTAGCCATTGCCCCGCCGTCTGGGTGGGATCCAGCAGCAGCGGCACTGGGCAACTGCCAAAGGGCAGCGCCAGCATCTCACGCAGCAGCGCAGCACTTTCAATGATCTGCGCATCGCGCGCCAAGCCCTGACTTTCCCAAATGATTTGCTGCTGTTCGGTGACGAGCGTGCGACGTAGATCAAAGCCTTCCGTTCCGGACAGTTGAAACTCCTTGCTCAGACGCTTGACTATGGTGCTGTAAAGGCAGCAAGGGCATTTAAGTTGTTGTATCTGATAAATGCCATTATTAATATTTGACTCTTTTTAGTGGCTAAGCAACTGGATTGCGATTTTAAAACGAGAGGCTCAAATGTGGATGACGCTTGCTGGCACTGCTTTGAGAGCATAGGAACTCAAAAGATAGTCTAGAGTATTATTGTATATATTAGAGAGTATCATAGAGAATGTGTGTTAATATTTATGTATTCAGTAGATTATGCTCGCCTTACTCCCCAGTACATTATACTCCCCTTACTCTACTGACTTTCAGTGGAAGACACAATTTGCAATTTGCTGTAATTTTATAAATTTTGCTTATTCTTTTATTAGGATGAAATTGATGTGGGATATTCTACATTTATTCTCTCAATATTTAACTGATTAATTATCGTTTCCCATGTCTCACTACAATTATTCCTACATCAAAGAAACTTCTACTGCTGCTTCAGTAATATTTGCATAAGAAAGCTTCACAGATATAAAGCTATCAATGCATAATCCAAGCTATTTCTAAGCAAGTCAAATTCATTTTAAATAATTCCTTATCCAACTTTAACTACAGCAGTTTATGTTTTCTTTTTAAAGGAAAGTTTCATAATCTTTAATGAAGTTTTGCTTCATATTTTCTTGCCAATAAATTGCTTCCTCAAGCCACCTCTACAAACTAAATCTACCCATGCAAAATACTCTACAAATGTAACGTATATATACTAATTAATACAGTTTCTGTTGCTTGTCTAAAATCCCATTTATGAAGCATAATTTGAGTCCATTAAATAGGCCTCCTCAGAGTTCAACTTACCCGCGTTGCTCGACGCCCCAGCCCGCATAGTAATTGATGGCCAATGCCAGCAGCAATGTTTTGCTATCCAGTGTCTTGTGAGCTCTCTTCAGTTCGGCCAGCTGCTCGCTCCAGGTGGCATACTCAGCGCTAAGTTTGCCCACCAACAGCTCCGCTGCCTGCAGCGTGGCGCCTGCCTCTTGCAGCTTCAGCTCCAGCACCGCCGCCTCCTGCGTGTACGTTTGCAACTTCGCAGACAACTTTTGCACGCGCTTGTCCACATCGTCCAGGCCGCTGGCCAGCTGCTGCATCTCATCCTCGGCTGCATTCAGATTGCGCTGCAGCTCATTCTGTTCGCGCTCCAGCGGCTTAATGCTCTGAATGACGCGTGAGTAACGCACGCTGGCCTGCACCCAGGCAGCGAGTGGGGCTGCCGCTGCAGAAGCACGCTTGGCATTCTTGGACTCGTAGGAGTCACCTTTCGCCGCCAGCAGCCGCTCCACGGCCTGGCAGTTCTCTGGGCTAATGTGCGCCGGATCCAGAGAGCGTATATCCTCCTTGACGCCGCGCTTGGCCAGAAACGTTTTCATGCTGTTCCACGAGGTGTCACGTATGCCCATCAGCCGCAGCACGCCCTCCAGTATGTCGCGCACCGCTTCGGGTGGTGCGCGCAGCGAACGTATCTCAGAGAGTGCCTCGGACTTGATTTGACCCACAGCATTGCTGGCCTCGGCCAAGATCGGCTCCACCTCCGCCAGCTCCTGCTGTATCTCACGCTGCCGCAGCTTGAGCTGCTCGCTGCTCTGCTGCGTCTGCTGCTTCAGCTCCAACATATTTGACTTCTGCTCGTTCGCATTGTGCATCGTCGCAGAGATCATCTGCAATGCATCATTGGCCAACTTGCGCTTCTCGCCCAGCGCCTGCTCCTGCTCCGTTGCATTGGACTTCAGTGTGTCGACCAGAGCATGCGCAGCAGCCAACTTGTCCACGCCCAGCTGCAGCTTGCCCATACGCTGATCAATCTCTGCTGCTGCATTGCTGTACATGTGAAAGTAGCTGCTGATGAGCTGATAGTAGCGATGCGCTGGCTGCTCGGGCGGCAGCTCTTCGGCCACGTCGCCGAAGTGACTGCAAACGGGCACCTTGCCACGCCCCGCTGCCGCAGTCGTCGCCTCGTTGAGCAGCTCGATGTACTGTTTGGGCAGCATGGCCAGCGAGTCACGTGACTCTGCACGCACGTAGAGCATATCCATTTGACGATGCAAGGCTGGGCAGGTGCTGAAGTATTCCGCCAGCTGCGGACTGCTCGGCTCGAGCACGAGTACCAAGTGCAGATGCTCTCGCGCACCTATAACACACATGAGCTATTAACTGGGATTCCTCCACCTCGCTCTACTCACACTCACGCTTCATAAAGTATGCGCCCAGGGACTCTTGATAGCCCTCCAGCTGTGCCGCTTGCTTCAGCGTGCTGGCCACCGTCTCCAAGTCGTCGCCAAACAGCTCCAGTATTTCACTGCCCTCCAGAAGTGCTTCAATGGGCTTTAGTATATCGGGCACATAACTGAGCCAGCAATGCTCGATGAGTAGATAGCTCATCTGCTGTTCCAACGCAGCCGTCTGCATGGCCAGTTTCAAGTCGTTGTAGAAATCCGACAGCGCATAGCTGGCGTTGCCCTGTAGAGTCAGGACCTTGGCCTGCTGCAGTGTAGCAGCTGCATAGATGGCATCCAGATGGCGATCACCCGCCTCAGCCAGGATCAGCAAGTGTGCATCGCTTCTGGAGAGAATTCGTGCCACTTTGGCCGTATGCTGCAGCAGCTCCTCTGTGATGGGCGATGAGATGCTGTAGCTTTCTGTATCTAGAAGTTACAATTGAGGGATTTAGCTAACTTGCAAAGCTAACAT
This sequence comes from Drosophila hydei, assembly GCF_003285905.1. Taxonomy (NCBI): domain Eukaryota; kingdom Metazoa; phylum Arthropoda; class Insecta; order Diptera; family Drosophilidae; genus Drosophila; species Drosophila hydei. The sequence goes on from NW_022045827.1 coordinate 1,335,265, forward strand.
AGGTCTAACATATGTAAGCTCAGGTAACAGTGAACTAGCATTGAGTTAACAGCTACAGCTTAGTTAACAGCATCACTTTAACATTCAGCTACATTAACAACTATTTACTTTTTTTACCTTTTACTACTCTAATTAAATTCTTCTGTGTTTCGAAGCTTTTTCTATTATTTTCAACCCGTTCTCTATGTACTTGCAGTGGATGACCCCCGAAGAGGAGGCACGCCAAAAGTTCATCATGCGGGAACGGGATCGGGAGCGAAAGCGCATCAAGCGCATGAATCCCGAGTATCGGCAAATGGAACGAGAGCGGGATCGATTTCGCAAACAGACGCCAAGGCCCAGTGTAGTTATCCCGATTCATATTGTATTGCTCTTGTGTTTTTTCCCCTCTTTTTCAAAACTCTCTTAACTACTCATATCTTGAAACGGCAAAGGACTCAAACCTAACTTTCTATGCATAGTCTTGAAACCAATGTAAAGCTTTACTTCGATGCTTAGTTGTGGCCTGCACGATTGAGGCCTTTGACTCAAAAAATGTGAGTGAAGAATAGGAAAATATTTGAGCATAGGTTACCTAAGCAAGAGATATTTAGATCAAAATATATGTAGACTTAACTTAAAGCCAAAAAATACAGAAAATTTATTGAACTAAGGCACTCAATATTCGAGTCTAGGCCTTGAGATAAATTAAGTTTCAAGAAAGCCATTACTTTCCCATGATATATGAGCTCTAGTACACTGCCTCGCTAAACACTACTTACTGCATATTGTAATTTGCCTTTGCACCTCCTCCAGCCACTCATCGTGAGCCAGTCCGTGCAGCTGTCCTTTTGACTTGGGCGTCTTGGGTACATAGTAGACTTTCTATAAACACAAAGTTTCAAGGCAATTGACAAAGATATGGATATAGTAAATTATTTAGGCTCTGCACCGACCTCCTTGCCTAGGTATTTGCGCATAGTTTGCTTTAAAATAGATTCAAATTGCTGCACATGCTCCTCGCTGGCCAAACGATCCCTAAACAAGCCCAACAGCTCGCAATGCAAAGCCTGCAAATGGACGGAGAAATGGCACAAAAAGTGAGGCAATTCAATTAGTAGCAAACTAAGTCACTTGCCTCATTGAAGTCAGTTGACGGATAGTAAACGAGACCCGCCAAGAGCTTCATAATGCACTTGGGGCTAAACTGATAATGCAACTGCTGCAACTGCTGCTGCTGCTGTTGCTGTTGACTTGTGGACGCAGTAAAAGCTGCCTGAAGCTGCAAAGAGTGGGAGAGAGAAATACCAGCTAAGCAAATCAGGCAAAGAGCATATGGCAGGCAGTCGACTTTACCTTTTCGAAGCACTCCATTAGGCACTCGCTGACATGCTGCAAATTGATGGAACTGCCAGGCATTGGTTTGAAATGCGTATGGAGCAACGGCTCGAGGCGGCACTGGACGATGGCTAGCATATCGGCAGCGCTGGGCCGGGCCACGCGCACATATTGATTGATGGCCAAGTAGCGGGGTGAAATTTTTGACAAATTGCCACTAATGGACGCACAAATTTGCAGCCCACTGACGCTAATCCATTCCAGATTTTCCGCATAGAAGCCGCCGCGCTGCACCAGCTGCAGCAGCAGCTCAACAATCTCGCAGGCGCCCCAGGCATCCAGTTGGCACAAATCCAAATTCTTCATGAACAGCACCAGCCTCGACTGCTTCGGCTTATATTCACGCCCACGCACACCGCTCACCGTGACGCAGTGCGTGCGCAACGTGTGCAGTACATAGCCAGCCGTCAGCTGTGTGGAGCAATTGATGCTGGCCAGCTGATAGCCCGAGCACTCCAGCAGCGCCTGCTCCAGCAGCAGCGTCTTGCCCGCCCCACTGGGACCGACCAATATGAAAGGCGTCACACGGCCAGCCGGCAGCTCCAGCAGCGAATTGATTGTGTACAAATATGATTTGACATAGGCTGTAACTATTAGCTGACTGTCATGCTCGGGCGTCTCAATAACTCCTGCCACATACTGTTCGAGTGTCTTGCGCTGCGGCTCATAGTAGCTCAGCTCGGCATGATTGGGCTGTGCCACATACAGATTCGCACGCTGCAGCACCAGCTGCGCAAACTCTCGCTGTCGCTCGCTGGGAATGTAGCCGAGCATTGTACGTAATGTGGCTGCACCATACTCCTCGATCGTCTGGCAGTTGTGCAGCTGCAGCAGAAGGGAGCGCAACAGACTAGCACGACTTATGCCGGGCATCTGACTAAATGGGGAATTATGTGTTTAAGAATGCACGCAAAATTGATATAATTAGAAAGGTTTTACTGCCGGTTAGATATTTAGTGATAGAGCTCATTTTATAGTGGCGCAGCGTTGTCTGATTTATTATTTAATATATTTTCAGTTTAGCTAGATCATTAGGTAAAGCAGTCATAAAGGCTTTAAAATGTTTTAGTTCATATTTTTTTTTATGTCTAGTTTATATTTTGAAGAAACTATTGTATTTGTATTTCTGAAATGATATAACTCATAGAATTCTCTATTATTCTTAAAATTTGTTTGTCTTATGATATCATATTTCTCTAACTTGTTTAGTTCTCTAATCAATCGAGTAATGAGTTATTTAAGTTAATAGCTACACATATTATATTGACTGTATTTGATCTTCTAAATATTGATTAGGATTAGATTCGATATCAAATTTTTAAAAATTTTTAATATATGTCCAAGTATGATAAGATATGTGAGGCAATTAAGGCATTCCCTTGAAAGAGACCCACAAAATGAAAGATATAAAATTCCGAATTACTGTATCAGCTATTAATGTAATTTGACAATTTCACTTTAAAATAATTATATTAACTCAAGATCGATATTTTTCAGACCAACCTCATCTTTTGTCAGTTCTCAGTTATATATAGTAATATAGTTAAGCTTTATATCTTATTGTTAGCTTTTGCTTACCCCAACAATTGCTCAGTTTGCAGCCAGTCGTAAGCTGTCCTGAAATTTTCATCGATGTAGCTTTGCAGTAGATCGCCAAAAGGCTCCTTTCCCAGCTCATACTTGAGCACTTCAGTCAAGGGATAATAATCGTAGCTGTTTAAAGCAATATTCAGTTAGCATCGACTGTTGATACTCTCCCAAGTTACTTACCTCATGTTCACAATGCCCATGCGTGATATGGTTGCCGGCGAGGCATGACGCACGTCGTCAGTCTCAAATATAAAGTTCACATTGTTGCCGAACTGTATGCGCCAGCCAGAGGGCAGCGTTAAGAGTCTGCGAAATGTTTCAAGATATGATTGGTTAAAGGAACAAATATTAAAGTACACACAAAACACTAACAGAAACAGTTCTGAAATACCCTGCTTTTGACATGTATATGTCTAATGGCTGTTCAAAGAAATCACACAGACGCCTAACAGATGCTGTTAATAAAAGCAAAGAGAGCGCCACATTTGCTTAACATTTAATTTTTTTATCACTGCTCAGCCAAGAATGTCTGTTAATTAGAAATGTTAAGTTGGCGCTGTTAATGCAAATTCTCGTCTAAGAATTCTCGCTCGCAAGCAGATGAAAGAGCGTAAAATCAATTAAAATAATTTTGTTTTATTTTAAATTGTTTTATTTTAGTTTTCTGTAAAGAAAATTCTCTACTGATTAGCATTAGACATATACATGCTCAGCTGCACAAATTCTAAACCCAAACAAAATTCTGTTCTATTGAACTCTTCCCATTGAGCTACTTTAGTTCTGGTATTTGATACTCTTCTTCCATCGCTTCCCATCTCTATATTGCAGCTGATGACACCCGAGGAGGAGGCGCGTCACAAGTTCATCATGCGCGAGCGAGATCGAGAGCGAAAGCGCATCAAGCGCCTGAATCCCGAATATCGGCGTATGGAGCGCGAGCGCGATAGATTTCGCAAGAAGGCACGACGTGCTAACGTAGCATTTTTCCAATATATATTTCTAAATTATATATAACACACACACACACACACAGACACACAACATACGCACACGCACAGACACACTCACACGCAGACGCAGACGTCGACAGGAAGTTAGCTTTAAGTAGTTGGATTGAGCCGGGCTGGGCTGGGCTGGGACATAGTTGGATTTATCATTAGATACCAGACGACTGCCGACCTTCAATACAGATTACAATCGCCCCCAGTTGCTTGAGCCAGCCACATTGTGCTTTAATAAGTTTTCCCCTGTTTCTATTTAACTTTCAGCTGACGCCCGAGGAGGAGCTGCGCCAGAAAATGATACAGCGCGAAAGAGATCGCGAACGGAAGCGCATCAAACGCATGAATCCCGAGTATCGCAGGCTGGAGCAGGAGCGCGATCGTGATAGGAAGAAGGCGCGACGCGCCAATGAGGCGTTCCGGCAGCTGGAGAAGCTACGTGATAAGATACGCAAGGAGCGTAAAAAGGGTCTCCTGGTGACTGATCCCACGCAATTACCGCCCGAATTTGCGGCCATTATACCGCCAGTGCCTGTTGAACCTGAGGTGATCATATCGACGCCTCAGACACAGCAACAACAACAGCAGCAGCAGCAGCAGCAGCAGCAGCAGCAACAGCATCAGCAGCAACAGCAGCAGCCATCCACACACCACCAACAGCAGCAGCAACAGCATCAGCTAGCGGCAGCGGCAGCAGCTGCAGCAGCGGCGCACCAGCAGCAGCAACAGCAGCAGCAGCGCCGCCGCAATATGTCCCATGTGCCAAGCGCGACGTCTGGTCTGACGCAATTGACGGCGCCAGCTGGTCATGCCACGCCCACGCATCTGCAGCAGCTGAACAAGTTGCAGCAACTGTACCCGCCGCCCAGTTTTGGGCATCCCGCCCTGCCCATTGCCGGCGTAACGCTGATGCCCCAGCTCTGCCATCCCATACTGCACCAGAATCTGGGCGCCTCGCTGTACCCAGCGCCACCGAATGGCATCAAGCAGGAGTACGGCTGCCAGGATGTGAGTAGCTTAAGTGCTGCGGCTGCTGCCGCCGCTGCGACGAGCTCTGCCTCGGCAGTGGCTGCTGCCCAGGCGGCAGCGCTTGCCTCGTTGCGCGGCGGCCCCCAGCAGCCGGATGATCCTGATATGGCGCTCAATCTGGAGCCAGAGATTATATTGCAAACGCCACCCGATGTCAATCCCGCGCAGCAGCAGCAGCACCACTTCAATGCACACCAGCAACAGCAGCAGCAGCAGCATCACTTGCAGCAGCAACAGCAGCAGCACTGCAACATGTTTCAGCACATGGCGCCACAGGCGCATATGCAGCATATGCGAGCAGCGCCGTTGCCGCCACCGCCCACAGTGGCGCTGCCACCGCCGCCGCCGCCATCGTCATCGACGACGCACCAGCAACAGCCACAGCCACCACCGCCGCCGCCTCCGCAGCAACAGCAACAGCAACAGTTGCAGCAGCATGCGCAATAATAAGAGATTAACGCACTCGCCTTTAGTTCATAAGCTCAACTAGCCACATACGCATTTCAAAGTTCAAGTTCATGTTTATTTTGTAAAGAGAGAGAGAGAGAGAGATTGTCTGAGTGCGGCAGAGCGGCAGAGTGTACTCATAAGTTGTCATAGTATATGAACTAGTTTTTTGGCGCAATTCGATCTATGAGCTTTAAATAGAAAATTTCGCAAAATTTCGTATTACGTGCACTTAAATCTCATTTGAAATTGCTTAAAACTAACTAGGGATAACTGGTATACATAGTTCATAGAGATCTGAAATTAACGAAGTTTAGATAAGTTAAATGGGAATTTTTTGTTTGATTTTGTTTTGTTCTATACTCGCTTGTTTATATTTTTATCGAATTTAATTTGTTAAGGAAATTTTAACTAACGCCAATTTACGAAACAAATTCAAAAGAACTAGTTCTTAGTTTCTTGGTGATATGCCAAAATATTCAAAAAATAACCGATCAGAATTTTTTGTTTAAAAAAACTTTAGCTTCAACCATTTAAGAGAACTAGTTCCAAATAATATTCCAACATTTATACCTGACTCAGATATCTAAAATGTTTACTTTACGATCGGCAGCTACTTTAAAGAACCAGTTCAAATGAACCGAATACTAGTTCCAAAACAATTACAACGCTCTGCCGCTCAGGCTCGCACTCGAGTGCAATGTCAAAACGAAGAGAGACTCTTTGACGTCATTTGTAAAATGCCGTTACGTTGTGTATTACGTTTAGTACGTTACGTTACGTTACGTTATTGTTTTAGTGGGCTTCCCTCATTTTATGTCATAGTTTTGAGCATTTCTATGTTTTAAGTCGCTTTTGTTTGTTTCGGTAGCTAAGTGATAGGGGATGCATTTGCCCATCCGTACAATACAATACTTGCAACATTAAGATACGATACGATATATATATATATATATGATAATTGATATGTACGTTTAACAAATTGTATATTCCATACGATATATATATATTGAAATATATATATATATATGTATGCATATATTATATTATATATATGGCAAGCCGCAAATAATTAATACGAATTTATGCGCAAGTATGAGCAAAATATATTAGCAAAAGCTGTTGCTAAAAAATGATAATGAAACTTCATTTGTTTTTTATATATATTCGAAAAGTGGAACTAGAGTGAAAGGTGAACAAATGTTAATAAACTTGGCTAAGCAGGGAAGTAGTAATTATTTTTTGAAGGGCCAAGATAGTTGCTGAAGAGTTATTTTGAAAAATGCCTAAAGCATACATTTTATGTGTATATTACTTATTATAGAGAGATGAGTGGAAACATATTTTTTTTATAATTTTAGCTTATATCGCATATTGCTTTTATAAATTTAAAAACAATATTTTTGAGCAGCTTTAAAATCTTATTAAAGTTTTTTTAAACAATTAACTTTTGGCTTCATAATAGGAAATAAGTTCAATATATTAAAAATAACTATACCTATATTTTGGTATTAAAAAAACTTGAAAACGTAGTAAAAAATGGGAAAATTCAAATTTTGTTGATACCGAAAAAATAGAATTAATTTTAGAGGGACAAGTAGAATTATTTAGACAGGCTGTTAAGATATATGGTATAAAAAGCGTCTAAAGTAGTTGAATTATAGCAACGAAAAATGAGTGAAACTTTGCTCATTTTAAATCTCAATGTTTCAGGCTAATTTTTATAATTTTAAAATTTTTTAAAAATGTTTTAAGTTGTGGCAAAAAAACTGTGAAAAAACATTTGTGTATTTTAGAAAAGAAAAAAGTATTACTAATAACAGAGTATGTTATGCTGCCTAGAAGATCATGGAAAACTGAGTAGAGTTCCAATTAAAATATTTACTTCAGGCCAAGTTAGTTAATATAATATAATATAAGCCATATACCACTACATTCTTTAGATATTTGCAATTAATACTCACTTATTATCATCCAGCACCGAGTTGAGCGCCTCTATCCACTCGGGGTCAATGCTGCCATCGCACACAATCCAGGAGTGAACATGCGAGGGCTCCTGATTGACCAGCACCGCTGTGTGGGTGAGAACGCCGTCTAGCCACTGGCGCGTGTCGGTGTCCAGGCGACCCAGCAGCTGCACGCGACTCATCGACTTGGGGCTGATGGTATGGACGCGCAGCTGTGTGCCTGTTGTTGTGGTCAGTGCCTGTCGGAGCAGTGATAGAATGCTCGATTTGCCACAGCCAGGTGGACCGACGAGCACGACGCCCATGCGTTTCTGCAGCTGTTCGTGCAATTGCAGTGCCTTTTCGATTTGCTTGTCGTTCGCGCCGAGGCCAAGTGGGCCAAAGGCTGCGGTCAGTGCCTGGCGCAGCGGTGTCAACGGCGCCTCCGAGGCGCCAATTTCGGGAAACACATTTAACAGCAACATTTCAAAGCGTTCAACGTCCTGTTGCGCCAGCTTGGACATGGTTGATGAGCGCAGACAATGGACAACAATGCGCATTTCATCATTACCAATTTCCGTCGGGCTGTGACTGGCATTGGAATGCTCATTAAGGGTCGCTGCTGACATTCCCGCTAATTGCGCGCGCAGTCCCTCGCCGCAGACGAGCAGCACGGTTTTCAGTTCGCGCAGTCCCCAGTCGTAGTGCCGCTGGGCTGACAGCATTTTACCGCATAGATCGAAGAGCTCCACAATTCTCGCCGCAATATCCGCAGCAGCCGCAAAGCCCTCCACGAATAGCATAACGCGTGCAATTTCGCCCGGCTCCGGCTGCTGCATAACAATCGGTCGAAATAGCGCCTGAATGTTGCCAGGCAGCTTCTGCCTGCCGCCGTACTCCCCGCCCGCCGGATTCAAGGTCACAAAAATACCACAGTGCTGGTTGAGCTGCACCTGTTGTGGGTTTCCAAATAAGTTTGAGCTAAATCAGGCAACTAACTTTATAAAGAGTAGCTAATAAATCTATAAATATTTTTTGCTTTAAAGCTTTAATTAATCCAGTTATTTATACTTCTCTTATAATCCTATCTCTGAAAGTTAATCTGTCTAGCATACAAATCTATTCGTCAATCATATTCGTTTTTCCATCAGTCACTAAGAGCATCAGTCTGTCAATCCGCCAATCAACAAGAATTCTTACATGATTGATTTGGAAATTTACTGTGAATTATTCAATCACATTCTCACTACGCACTAGTCAATCAAAACTCAGAAATTTGTTCATCAGTTTAAATTCCTGTGCATCAGTCAATCAGCTAACTTATCACTCATCCATCACTTTATATATATATATATATATATATATATATATATATATATATCAATCATTCATACCACTCATCAATCATTCATACTAATCATCAATCATTAATCAATCAATTATCAATCGACCATCATCAATCATCAATTTTCAATCCATCAATAATTAATCGAGCGTCATCAATCATCAACCATCAATCATCAATCATCACTTATCAATCATCAATCATCAACCATCAATCATCAATCTTCAATCATAAATCATCAATCATCAACCATCAATCATCAATCAATCAGTCAATCCATCAATAATTAATCGAGCGTCATCAATCATCAACCATCAATCATCAATCATCACTTATCAATCATCAATCATCAACCATCAATCATCAATCTTCAATCATAAATCATCAATCATCAACCATCAATCATCAATCAATCAGTCAATCAATCATTAATTATCATTCAATCAATCATCAATCATCAATCATCAATTATCAATAATCAATAATCAATCATCAATCATCAATCATCAATCAATCAATCAATCGTCAATCATCATTCAATCCATCAATTAATCATCTATCCATTACCTATTTATAATCAATTATTTCATCAATCTACATCAATCTATTAATTGACCATCCCTTATCCTTTAGTTCCTCAATCCTTTAATCAGTTTGATCAACCAATTTTCATTTTCAATCTATTCTTATATCAATTATTTTATAAATCAGTCATCATCGTGGTCTAACATACATCTATCCCTTATTATGATCAATCATCTCTCTATACATCACTCTTTATTCACCCACTTCTTCAATCGTTTCTGAATAAAACAACTTTAAGCTTTGCTAGTTTACGAAGTGAATGGAAACCCTTCAGTTCAGTTGCTTTGAAGTCAACCTCGATTGCAATTGAACCGTGCGGTCATTTATCATTATTCTCACCTGACGCTCGCCAATCTGCACGCTGTCCGCCTTGTCCTTCAAGGCACTCTGTATTGGCTGTATGAGCATGGATATGGATGATAGAGTTGCCTCCTGCAGTCTATTGAACTCATCAAAGCAGCCCCAGGCGCCGCAGCGGGCCAAACCAGTTAGGATTAGGCTCATCGATTCGGTGTCCACGTTCTGCAAGCACACACAGAGAAATATTATGACAAATCGACACGACGAGCCTGGGACCCTCACCTCATCACAGTTGAAGACCAGAACTAGGCGTCCCAGCATGCCGCCCAGGGCCTTAACGCACTCCGTTTTGCCCGTGCCCGCCGGACCGAACGGATTACCGCCAAGGCCCATATGCATGGCCTGTGTGAGTATTAGATAGCATTTGTGTGTGAGCCGTGTGTGCACGAGCTTATTGGCATGTCCGAGAAATTCGTATGCGTATTCAAATTCAGCATAAACCATGCGCACCCACACCTGGCGGGCATCGGCCGCCTTGTTGCTGCCGCCGCCCATGTAATATCGCAGCTGACTCAGCCAATGCCAATCGCTGGGGCTCATCACATTATGCTGCTGCAGCTGCTCCACTACGCCCACATAATGCACCAGATCTAGCAGCAAGGCGCTCAGCTTTAGCCAGCGCAGGCTGCCACCTACCGAACGCTGTTTCATGGCCGCCAAGTGTGACATTTCTGCTTTGAGCTGCTGCTGCAGCTTGGCCAACGACATGCCACCAATGGCCTTCTCCGTCTGCCGTGTGAAGTGGAGAGCACGTGCCGTGGCCAGCACCTGGCTGACATATTGGCCCAGCAGCTGTTCGCTGAGATTATCGCTGGCGCCGCTCGTATTATTGTAGCACTCATAGATCTGGGCGCGCAGCGTCTCCTGTACGACGGCAACGAGCTCGTTCAGCCAGCGCTGATGACACAGGTGTAAAAGGCAATAACAAGAGTAGCTTAATCGATTGCTGCAAATTGTTTTTTTTTTATCCGTCTTATGCACTCACCTCAATGTCGCCCGTCATGTCAACGGCTTGGCTCAGCCGCAGCTCATCGCCCTCGGCACTGTGCACAGCCAGAATTCTGTAGTGGCTGCCATTGGGCGTCTGTTCGATGGCCAGGCTGTGACAGCCCGGAAAGAGTTTGCGTATGTGTCGCTTGATAATATCCGCATCCTTAGACGCCTGACCCAGCAGCTCCAGCAGATCATCGTCGCCCAGGAAATAGAAACGTGGAAACGAGTTGCGTTTGTCCTGTGAAATTGTTGAAGCAGCTCAATACCCATCAGTTCATAATCTCTCTCTCTCTTACCGTTATATAGCTCATCAGATTCTGCTGGCAGCGCGCCAGCTGCATTTCCAGCGCATTGACAATGGTGTTTATATTATTGACCTTCAGCAGGGACGTAACTCGCGGATCCATTTGTATTTCGCGCATCACATAGCGAAAGTCCTTGTCGATGCGCTTGAACAGAGCGTGCTCCTGCTGCAAGGTGCCAGCGCCAAAGACTGGCTCCAAGTAGACCCAGCTAAATGTAGATAGTGCAAGAGATATAGTTAGAGCTAGGATCGCACTAAGCTAGTTGCACTAACCGTCTCTGAGAATGACTCAGGCTAGTGAGCAGCACGTCGAGCGTGTTGAGGCGACTCTCCCAGAGCCCGGCCTGATCCGAGAAGCTGTCGAAGGCAGCCGAGTTCTTGGCCGATTGCAGCAGCGATTGATTGTCGCCAATCTTGTTGAGCACCTCCTGATAGTCCTTGATCAGGCACACGGTCTGTCCATTGGCATCCGTGCGTTCGCATAGCTTCAGCTGAGCCGTAACCGACCACTGATCGAGCTCAACGAGCGCCTGGCGCACTATCTGCTCCGATGCTGCCTGTCGCACTATGTTGCCAATCTCCGGTGCAGCTGCCAGCAATGCGTCCATATCGTCGAGCAAATCCTGCAGCTGTATGGAGTGCAAGGGCTTCGCGCTGCTTCTGTGCAGCAGCTGGAATATGAGGGCCCAGTGGCGCTCGCTGATCGCATCGGACTGCAGCTGTTGGAGAACGGGCAGCGTGGCCTGCAGGCGTTCCACCTGCTGTCGTATGCGCTTCGAGGGCAGATCGATGGAGGCGTGCACCGAGCCCTCCCAGCGTGCAATGAACTCGTTGAGCACGTAGGGCCGGCGTCTATAGATGGCCCACTCCTCCTGTAAAATGGGCTGCAATTCAGCCAGAAATGTATCGTAGACCTCCCACTGTTGCGACTGCTGCTCCAGCTGCGCATCGATGGCAGCAAAGGGCGCCAGCGCATCTTCCGGGAATTCCATATTAAATTTATGGCACTCGTCGAGCAGATGTTGCTTCTTCGCCTGCAGCTGTTGCCAGTGGGCGCGACGCTCCTTGAAGAGCTCCAGGCTGGCCGACTCATTGGCCTCCAGCTCGGCAATGGTGGACTCCCAGCGCAGCAGAAACTTGTCGGCCTCATTGCGCAGATTCTGGAGCTGTGTATGCGCCTGCGTCTTGATTATGTCCACCTGTCGCTGCAGTATGACTGCGTGATTCTCGAGCAACGGCTGCAGCTGCTCCCACTGCAGCATGATGGCAGCCAGCGCAGTGACACGCTCCTTGCACCAGCCAGCGAGACAGGCATCCTTCTGCCTGACCAGCTCCAGAGTGCTGCTGATCTGCGGCAGCTCGCTCATGATCTTCTCGTACTTCATGCCCGACTCACTGATGCTGCCCTCGTCCATGGGCACGTTCTGCAGAAATTGCAGCGCGTTCTGCAGAAATTCCTGCACGGCGCTCACATCGTTCAGTATGGAGGAGCGCAGGCTCGTTGAGAGCGCCTCCCAGTAGCGCCTGCTCAGGTATTCGATGTCGGTGCGCAGGGGCAGCACATTGATCACAATACAGTCGATTGACTCCTCCGAGGTCTGCAGCTTGGCCAGCTGCTGGCTAAACTGTTTGCATGCTCGAAAATTGCGATCCCAGTCGGCGGCTTCATTCAGATGAATGCCGCACAGCTGCTCCACATCCACGCAGCCCAGCGCTATCCAGGGCAGCCAAATGCGCTTGAAATCTTCCAGCTTATCGAAGAGCTCGGCGGCGCGGGCATAAAGCGGCCCAAAGTGATGGCGATTCAGTGTCACCATGGACTGAAACAAGGCGGCGCTGTGCTCGGACAGACCTCGGAAATTGCAAGGACGCTCGATGAAGCGTCGCAGCTGGGAGAAGAACAGCTCACGGATCTCCTCCGCCGGCGGACTATAGCAGAGCTCACGCTGTCGCAGCACAAGCTTTATGTGTATATCGGGCAATTTGTTGTTCATGTCCAGCAAGCCGAGTATATATTGATACTCCAGCACCTTGTACAGCTGATGATCCCAGTGCAGCTTGAAGGCATCCAAATTCGTATAGCCCTGTCGCTCCAGCGTGGCCACCAGCTCTCGCAAATGGCGCAGCTCATCCTTCCACACCTGATTCTGTGTGAGCAAATCTGTGCCCATGAGCTTGATGACCTGATGGAATTCATATGAACTTTATGGAAATTATCTGGAGTCAAGTCAGGCTCTACTCACCGTGCGCTTGGCCTGCTCATGATAGCCCACCAGCAGCGTGTTGTCAGCCGACAGCTTGGAGACTGCCTCCTGCAAGGTGTTCACATAGCGCTGCACCGACAACTCATCCTGCCAGGCGACGGTTTCGCTCTGCACCAGACGCTGCAGCTCCAGCGCATTCTTGAGCATGATCGGCCTCTGGCAGGGTATCATGCGATCGCCGATCGTGTTGTGGAACGTGGCGATCTGTTGCAGGCGACGCGCGTAGCACATGTACTTGGCGGCGTGCGTGGCAGCCGCGCGCAGCTCCAGGGGCACAGTATAGCCGAGATTCTCGAACTCACGCACATCCTGGCAGAAGGTCACCAGCTTGGGATTAAAGGTGACGCGCATCAGCTGGCGACCCTCTTTCTCGAACTTGACCACAGCCTGATCGTCGCGCAGTCTGGGACGATCAGATATAGAATTTTTACAAATATATATATTTTTATAATAATCTATAATAATATATAAATTATAAGTAAATGATATAAAATATATTTTTATATTAATATATAATTTGTAATAATATATAAGATAATATATAATTATATAAATTATAAATAAATTATATAAAATATATTTTTATAATAATATAATCATAAATAATTCATAAATAAATTATTTATAATATATTTTTATAATAATCTATAAGATAATATATAATAATAAATAAATTATAAATAAATGATATAATATATTTTTATAATAATATAATAAGTTAATATATAATTATATAAGTTAGAAATAGGTTATAAAAAATATATTTTTATAGTAATATATAATTTATAATAATATATACGATAATATATAATTATATAAATTATAAATAAATTATATATAATATATTTATATATAATTTATAATTTATAATAATATAAGATAATCTATAATTTATTCAATATTCACCTGAGCTCTCCACTTTTGACAGCCGTTGAGCATTGACCCGACCAGATTTCGAAATTTGTGCGCAGCAGCGATTCGGTCTCTTCCTTGATCTCCTGCACCGCTTTATTGACCTTGTCGAAGCCCTCGCGGCCACTGATCAAATGGCTAACCTTCTCGATCTCCTGTATTTGATATTGCACCACTTTCAGCCAGCGACACTCGTTGCATATGACCGACAGGTGACCCGTATCGGGCTCCATGTTTGTATCCGTCATGGCCTTGCGCAGATCTTGGAGCAGCAAATGCAGCGACTGCAGAAACTGTTCGCGCTCGATGCTAAGCAGCTCGAGTACAGCAGGCCTTTGGATCAGCATCTCGTATTTGGAGAAAATGAAGATGACCTGACGCGGATTGCTGAGATGATGATGCAGCTGCGACTTCAAGGCGGCGGCCATGCGCTCGTCTATGGGCTGCAGCACCTGTTCGAAGTGCTGCAGCGCCTTGTGCCACTTGGCCTGACCCGATGGCGAGGTGTCAAAAATATTCAGATCTGATATGATGATGGCAGCTGTTTAGGTATATTCAAGTGAAGGGTCTCTGCGCTTACCGCCAAAGGCTGCCTGCTCCTGAAACATCTCCTGCAGCTCGGCGTCGTTGAGCAGCGTGGCGATTTGCTTGTACAGCTGCTTGATGTTGCGTATTTCGCCGAGGCGCTCCTTGAACTGTTGTCCGCGTCGCGGCACATGCGGCTCGCCCAGCCACGGATGCTTCACATAGTTGGGCCAGAAGAGACGGGTCAACGAATCGCACAGCTGCATCCAGGCGTCCACAGTGTCCATGCACTGGCTCATCAAATTGTTTACATAATACGAGTTGAGGCTCCAAATATCCTCGGCCAGCAGCTGCACCAGACACGCCTCCAGCAGACGATTGCCCATGATGTCCAGCAGGTCTGCCATGCGCTGCTGCGGATAGTTGTAGGGCAAGCGCCACAGCTCGTCCAAGTTATTGTGCGCGTGGTCGAGGAACTCCTCGATGCGACTGCTCGAATTGCCGCCAGTGTCAATGGTGCTAAATGTGAGTTGAATATTTCTAATGATTTATCAACTCAACTGAGATATTCTCTAAGAATTACCTAATTTTCATCTCAATATTTTCAAGCACTCCAATGAACACCTGCGCCGTCTCGCGATCTAAGCGCGAACTGGACTTTTGACCCAGTTTTTGTTTCCAATATTTGATTTCATCCTTGATGCTGCTTATGCCTGTAATTGTGTTTTGCACCTGAGTTAAATTATTTGACAGACAGACAGACAGCCCGCTCACCGCTCTGAGGCAACCCCAATGTGGAGCCTAGCGAAACGTGCAAATTCTCCAGCAGTCCACTTAGCTCTGGACTGTACTCGTTGCGCTGCACAGGAAAGTGGGAAATAGTATAAAAAAATTTATATATACATAAGATTATATATTGAACAACAAACAAATTGCATCCGCTGCCAAGCAAATATAATTGACAAAATGAAATTGCAAAAAGAATTGAATTATGTGCAAATGCGATTAAAATGCTGCTTGCAGCATTCCTGACGACCGACCAACCCATCGACCAACCTGCCGACCGCCTTCTCCCTGGTAAAGGATCTGAGCAAACAGCAAAATAATTTAAGCCCAATGGGAATTAACGTATAAACTACATACGACTACGAATCCGACTACGAATACGAATCAGTTACAGTAAAGCAGTGTTAGAGTGGAAATATTCACCTAAAATTATAAATTGTGTAGAAACTGAGAAGCTGCATGGATGAGTTAACAAAAGAAGAAATATATATATATATATATATATATATATGCATATTCTAGATTATATGCTCTAGAGTATACAGCCTTGAATACATATACTCTATAATATATACCCCAGAAGGTCTAGAATGTATACACTGAAATGTTTACTCTTGAATGCATACATTATATCCTATAGTCGAATATGTACTCTACAATATATATCCTATACAATATATATCCGTTGAATGTATACCCTTGAATATACACCCTAGAATATATGGGATATAATATATATTCCACTGAGCACACTCTGGAATATACATTCTAGAATATATACCATAGAATATATATTCTATATGTACCCTGCAATATATACCCTAGAATATATATACCTTAATATATAGACTCAAATATACACCCTAGCACACATACGATAATATATATATTATAATATAATATATGTTTGAATATATACCCTTAGATAAATTTCTTAGAATATATAGCTTGGACATGCATTGCCCTTACATTCGACCAATATTTCTCAACAGAAACTAGACTGAAGTGCAGAGAGACAGGGTGTTGCAGGCTCAGCTTTTAGCTACTGATTAAAAGGCAGAGCCATTTTAACTACGTCATATACGGTCTCTTCAAGAAAGACGTCCATTGTTGGGAGCTTTCACTGTATCAGATAGTTGCTGCACGTGGAACTTACTCGTGCCGTTGCATGTGGCGAAAAGACACGTGAAACGGAATTGTAAATGGATTTAACCAGGCCACCCTCCAGTGTTAATATGCCCAACGGTGGCTCGACTTGGCCACCATTGCCAGCTCCTTGGCCCACCTGCGGCACCTTGTAGAAAAGTAAACAGACTTCGTCGTTGGGTATGCGATGTTGAAATTTGATTTTGCCATCGGATTTATTATGCACGGCCGAGATAACCGTGTGCTCCTCTTGCTCTAGAAACTCCAATATAGTCGCTGTTTGTTCATCCAATTCCGTGCCTGGAATGTGCGCAGCAAAATACTCAACTGGCAATGGAAAATAGGAGAAAAATACATGCACTATATAAACTGGATGTGAATGTGGAAATTTTATGGGTTTCTATGCGAGAAAGCTCGAAAGCTCCGTTCAAATGTTTGTCTTTGACTTGAACTAGTTTTTTTATTTTTTAGTTTTTAGTTTTAAATTTGTCTTTATTACCCGATGTATTTATTATAAATTTTGAGCGGTGACTCATCGTGCAAGACGAAAACCTATATCTATTGGCTATAGTAGAACTTTTGCTCTTCACTCGCTGCACTTTCAATTTTCACTGACTCTCTTTCACTTTTCCTGCTGACAAACTTAATTTGTTGATCCTTGCCGTTGTCCTGGGCAACCGGATTGCCGTTGCCAAGCATTGCAAAGTTGTGGATTTTCTATTTCCATGCATGTTTTTGTTTTCATGTTTGTTTTTCTTTGGCTTTTACACCTGTTGTCTTGCTGCTTTTTCGTTGGCCGACACGTGCTGCTCCGCGGGGGTAGCTAAATGTTGGGCGACATTACCTCAATCGTAGCTACAGTGGCTGCTAATGAAACTGAGCGTTCGCCTCTCAGAAGGCCAGCACTAAAAATGCCTCAGCAGGTTTATATCATTTGAATGCCCATTAATTGAATTACGGAAGCGTGCTCCACCTGTTTCCAAGCAGCTACCTGGCAGCAGGACAGCAGCCAAGTCACGACACGGCACGATATCAACCGACTTTATGGCCATGTCAAAGCCGTAACGAGCAGCTGCAGTAGCTCAATATTGACAGGCACTGTAAGAGCCATTTCACGAATCCCCTCGCCATAGACTGTGCTGAGCTCTAGGAAGTTTGCTAGATATAGTATTGAGAAAAGTATGTTTTAGCTCAAAAAGTATTTCATTGTTTGAATTTAAGAAACTTAACATATTTATAGAAACAAGATATTTTGTATATAGAAACATAAGATATTTTTATATACAAAATGTGGTGTTTTGATTGAAGATGTATTTCGGCCTATTTCAGTACTTTCAAAGGAATTAAACAGAATTTCTTATATTTCTTATATTCCTTAATAAAATGAAGTTGGGCTAAATAATTTCAGAATTTAATTGAGGTATGCCAGAAGATAGAAAACTGAAAAATTAAATGGCATTTCTTTAAAAAAAATAATTTTAATATTTAAAAACAATATTTTTTATATTCAAAATAATATTTTTTAAAAGAATGTATAAAATATAAAACAAAAATACATATTTTGCTATAAAATTAAGTTAAAAGTTAACAGCGTATACTGCAATCAAGCAGCCTCGCTCTTTCACATTAATGAAATATAGTGCATAAACTATTAAAGGCTTCAAGCTAATGAGACTTCATTTATTATGCAACTCTTAATGAGTTAGTTTACCATAAAGGAAATAACTAACATTACAACATATTTATGCTTAACTATAAATTTTCAATTTGAGATTAAGTTAATATTTGCTTGGTAAACCTTAAAGCTCAAGGCTTGTGTGCTGCTCTTCACTAATATACATGCCTCTATAAATACATGCGTATTCATATTTGAAACAGTGAATTTCATGCACACCTCGCATAGCTGATTATAATCAAATTGTTGGTCTGGGGATTTGCGGTGCGCCCAAAAGTTAGAGCTGTGTGCATGTTGTGTGTGTGTGTGGCGTGTGCAAACTAAGTTACGCCAACTAACTTGTAACTCTATAGATTACGCACTGGCGCAACAGTGAGCCCCAAAAGGCAGCTATCACCGAGCGCAAAAAGCGAATTTAACAGCGAATAAAAGAGAGAGAGAGAGAGAGCGATCCTGCGGGCTCCCCTATCCAATTGCCATAGCTATTCCCATTGCCTTATTCCATACGCTAAGCCCATCATCCATCTAGCGCTTAGCTGCGCTGCACAGCTGTTTGCTGAAAATACCGTCAAAAATAGTTTTGCAGCTTTGGCTCTTGCCATTTCCGTTTGCTCAACGCTGCAACGTTTTATTGGCGCAAACAAATAGCTAACGAGTCATGCCAGCGTTTTTAACAACGTTTTTTTCTACTTTCTCTTTTGTATTATTTCATTCGGTTACTGACTATTTAAATGGCTTTGCTACCTTTGGCCATTTAACCAAATTAACAGTTACTTTGTTAAGCTGCTTTTTATATTTGTTTTCGCACCAGTAGCCTCGGTCAACGCAATGCCATTATTTTTTTAACACTTGCTGCCAAAAAAGATAACAAAAAATATATATATAGTTAAATGGAAAAAAATTAAATAAAATAAGTTAACTTTCATCTACAAAGCAGTCGAATCCTTTTCATTTTTATTGAAACCCAACATCAGCGCAAAAAGCAAAGCGAAAATGTTTCCAAATGCAATTTCAACTTAAATTCAAATTTCAAAATAGAAATATAAAAATATAGTATAAATAAATAAGAAATAAATTCAGCTAGAAAACTTTATTATATATATAAAAAATAAAAAAAATTAAATAAGTTTTAAATTTAAAAAATTTTTTTTATTATTTTCTTAAATTTTTTTTATTTTTCAATATTATTTAAGCATTTCCAAAATACCGCTTTCAAATAAAGATTTATTTAAAAGCGAATTTGAGGCTAAAACATTTTCGAACCATTCTCGAAAAATACAAATGCCACATGGTAGACAGGCTTTGAAATGTGAAAGAAGAAAGAAAAACTAAAAGCTGTTTAAAAAAAAGGAAAAGGTTCAAATGCAACTATGGAAACTTTGAAATTGACACATTCTGATGCATGCTTTGTGGCCTTTTTTTAGTCTTTGTGCTTGTGTGTGTGTGGGGGAGGAGTAGCTGCTTTTTGTGTAGCACTGTTTATGTGTGCGCACAAATTTAATAAAAATTGTTGGCGCATCGTCATTCATCGGTGGCGGCTCATTTGAGCCTTGATTTAAATCTGAATCTGAAGGCATAAATACAGCAATTTGGCATCTAATGCCATATGTAAACGCTACGCTTGATAAACGCCCCAAAACTAGGCACTAAATACATTTATATATATATTTATATTTATATATATATATATATATATATATATATATATACATATATATATATTTGAGTATATATATTGTGTACATAAATTTCCATGTGGCTTCGCAGCTTTTTTTGTGGCTGGTAGTTTCTACTAATAGACCATTGTTACATATGACGATTTATTTGTTTATGTGCTTTTTATGTGCCAGACGCCTGACGAGGCGCGGCCAGGGTTGCCAGGCTGACACAAGAATATGACGATTTCGATAATATTTTATGTGGTCTTTGCTTCGACTACTGCCAGCACTTCCTACTGCTACTTGGCTAATACACTACTAAGAGGGAGGCTTTTGATTTTGAGCAAATTTATGTGGGGCATAGTTGAAACTAAAAAATTGTTAACATATTATTCAAGTTAATTAAACCGAACAATTGAATTATTTATTCCCAATATAATTTCTATATATATATATATATATATTCTATCTACAATGCCCTTTATATCTAGCACATCTTTTATACCTTCTACATCTATAATATATTTTTCCCCTTATCCATATTTAATCTTCAATATCTCGTTGTCTGTCTAGAGCATCCAATCTTCAGTTTTGCTTGAGATAAGCGTTCACTCTTGTTTTTATTGTCAGGCGATTACGAGAATCAGTTTTTGTCTGGCAGATCTCAAGGAATATCCACTGACACTGTTGGCAAAAAACAATGGCCTAGAGCTTAGGCACCGTTAGGCTTCTCCCTATCAGTGGCGTAATTTTAGTGTTTGGCTTTGGCCAAGAATTTATGGTTTATGGCATTTTGTTGGTATTGTCAAATTACATGTTTCTTCTTATTGTTGTCGCTGCTCGTCTATGCATGTAACTGGGGGGCAGAACATTTTGTCTGAGTGTGTATTCAGGCGTATAAATTGTCAACACATATACCCAGCCATGTGTGTGCGCGTGTGTGCGTGTGTGCGTCTTCTTCTTGTTACATTTTACATTGGAATTGCTCTTTGATGGCTGGCTCTTTGTTTATTTGTTTACATTTTTGCACTCGTAAAAGCATATCAATGTGTAAATTTTTATCCTGCTGCTGCTTCTGCTGCTGCAGCAGCTAACAGCAATAACAATCGGCTATAAAGTAGAAATTATATCGAAGATTATGATGGCTATTGGAACACAAATTGAGGCAACAAAACATTCATTTATAAATATAAATTGAAAATAATATTGTGGCCATTTCACAGACAGAGCGATAGGAAGAGAGAAATACAATATAAATTGCTTATGTGTTCATAGGCAATATAAATTTAAGTTTACTTTTGCTGATTTTCACAGCTGAGCTTAGGGCATCAAATCAAATCTTATTTATTTACTTTGCAAGTACAAATTTGGAATTGAAATCTGAAATCAAATGGTATAAATTATGGCATTTAGAAATTTACGAAAGAAACGCAGTTAAATTTTACTTTTTATAGCAAGCTTTGTTATTTTTGCTTTTCGTTTGATATAATCGAAAACGGACTGACAAGTGAGGCCAAAAATCTGATTGCTTTATTTATATGTCATACAATTTTCTAGAAAATAAATTTAGTTTCAGTAATATTAAAAATAAAATTATTTATTTAATTGTGATTTAAATTTTTGTAACTTTAAAAAAAAAACAATACGTGTCTGTGCCATATATCTCTAAAGGCAGTTCACGTAATTTTTTTCTCAATCATGTTCAGTTTTGCTTCTCTAACACTTGTTTCTCTCTTTCTTAACTTATTAAAGCATATTTTGTCACCTCTCTTTTTTTGTTGACTTTAAGATATTGAAACAGCTGGCAGACAGGTGCCATAAAATATGCATACGAATATTAATGGGCATTGCAACAATTCATCGTTATACGAAGGCCTTTAATCAACAATGCACACACAGACAGACACAAGCATACATGTGTATATAGATACAGATGTGCCTGTGCTCACGTAGAGTATGATGTGCATGACTTGGCTGCACATCGCCATTCCCTTTCTCTCTCTCCCGTCTCTTGCCCACTTTACGCTTCCCTCGACAATAACGTAATCACATGCATTTCCGTTGTATACTTCCAGGCGCCCGCCCAGTTTGTCTTGATACATTTGAACGATTTGCCTGCAATAAATTTCGACATTCAATGCAGTTGCACGCGGAATTTGACATTTACTAATTGCTGCAGCCAGCAGGAGGCCGAGCCAGGTGGGCTCCAAATAGGCCGGAGAATGCAACTCAGGCAACATTTCTAATCAATCTGTATGCAGAGACAGACAGATGATCTTGTCATCAGTAAAAATAATTAATCAACGCTCCGCTCGTCAGCACTGAGTGCTGTTGCTGCTATTGTTCTTGTTGTTATTCTAATTTTAGTCAAATACCCTGTAAGAATTAAAAAGCATTTGGGTTACTTTGTGTTCAATTTCAATAACTTTTAAAGCTTTTGCAGCTAAAGCCTTTCTTTTTCCCTCTTATTATTGAACTATTCAATATCCCATGCCGTACAAATTGTCTGGTATCTGAGTAGTCGCTATTCTAATGGTCATTCCTCTTCAGAGTCTGCATTCAAATGTATTTTTGTTTTGCTAGCTAGCGTCGTATCACTTTCGTAAATTGGAGTTTGCCTCGCTTTATTTTTTTTGTGCATGCAGCACAAGTTGCATTGTTGTTGTTGTTGTAGTGTTGGTTGCATCGCCTGGGTTGCCTCATGGAAAAGTCATGCATATTCATTGTTTACTTGCACAAACTAACGGCACACAACGGGCACAACGAGCTCTACAAATACCAGCAAGAACAACAACAATATAGACAACAAGAATTGCACCTGATTTCTTTTCAAATAGCACAGACAGAGTCTCCCACTTAGCCGAGCTGTATCTCTGCCTCACTCGCTTGCCTCATTTCAAATTCGTGCAAGGACATTCTACTTATATATGCAGTTCCTATTCTGGTATATTTAGCTTTGTTCTCTGTGCCCAGTTGTCACACACACACACACACACGCGCACAACACATGCTGCCATTTACCGTTATTGGTTTCAATTAACCACCAGACGGAAAAGCTTGTGCTCTTACCCTCGCTCCTAGCTATTTTTGCATCTTATACCCTGCAACCATTGAAAAGGCATAAGGGAATACATATTAGCTATCGAAAAATTATATTTGCATAGGCTATTTGACCTGGCATATCAAAAAATGTCTGTTCTCATAGAATAGCTTACCAGAGACAGCAGTTCTCACTTAAGCCGACCCCAACCCTAGCCCTAAATTTACTTTCTTTGACTCTCGAATTCATTTAAAGAAATAGACTCAAGCTGTATGAGCTGCAACACCTAGCAGAGATACTAAATATATGGCTGGCTATAGGGTATCTCTGAGTCTGGTCTCTACAGTTGCATGAAAAGATTTGCGTTGAAATGTTTTGAGCTCCAGAGTCAAATGGTAAAAATGCTTAGCAGTTACTTACCAGTTACTGTCCAATTAGGCCTAAAGGCTGCGTTTGAATTTGTGGTTTGCCAATTCATAGTTGCCAAAACGTTGCTAGATTTGGGCTTTATCCTGACCCACAGCTCAACAAGCTGATGTAGGAAAGCAGCTGGCGAGAGACAATGTTAAAAAAAATATTTCAACTTTCATAACTTTGTCAGAATAGATTGAAATCTGATCGAATCTCTGTAGGAGGCATGGCTTCATTTCGTTGCTTTTCTCTACATTGAAATTTTATATAGAAAGAACAAAGTTGTAATAATTTTTCATTGTTCAAACAACTTTCGTAGAGTATAGAAATATTTTTTATAATTTTTATTTGTTTTTAGAATTTTTTTATTGTTCAAACAACTTTTATAAAGTATATAAAATTTTTTTTATAAGTTTTTTCCATTTTATTTTGTTTTTAAAATTTTTTTATTGTTTAAACTATTTTTTATAAATAAATACATTTTTTTATAATTTTTTTCCGTTTTTATTTGTTGATATATCAATTTGTTTAAAAGCTTTGCTGATATAGTATAGCTATATTATTTTTATTTATAAATAAAATAAATGTCTTCATCATTAAGATAGTTTATTAACACTAATATATAGGCCTACGTGTAAATATAATTCTAACCATTCCTACAAGTATATGTGTTAGAATACTCTCGCAGGCATACAAACATTTGAGCTGGCTACATAGATTTGAGTGCTTGTGCCGTGCTTGGATGGCACATTTCGTTCATTCAGATGCCACATACAAATGACTAATTAAACATAATTAGCAACTATTAACAAGCCAGCCCCGCAGCGTTTAGGCCAACTCCAAATTGTAACTACGGCACACAGACACACACGCCTCAGTACGTATTGGATTGGGGTCCCACAAAAGGGACGACAAAATCAAAGCAAATCAACAAGCGTAGACACACACACGCACACACACTTATGCCGGCAGCCACACTCACACTCACACAATAGCCACTTGGACCCTAATAAGTCAACTGCAATGCATAAATTTAGGGGCATTGTGCGTGGCGTTTGTTTTGTGGGTGGCTGCGAGGTGAGGGGCGAGGTGTGAGCTCAGTGGCGGGTGGATGAATCAGCACGTGCTGGTCAAGTGTTTGCGCTTGTGACTTTGGCAAATAGCCGGCAAGAGTTTGGACGATGGCATTTCTTGATTGACAATGTGGTTGCCTCTGGACTGTTCATGTCCTGGCCCTTACGCCCCAGCCCACTTCAGACACTTGACTGGCGCAAATTTGGCAATACAACAAACGCTTTAACCTTTGGCAGGCCGCACACATTTCAATTGTTGTACAAAATTTGTTGCATGGCCAACAGCAGTTTAGCATTTATATATATATATATATATATATATGCGGCTGGACTTTAAATACCCTGTGTGCTTTATAGCAGCAAAAGGTGAGCATAGGACGCATATAGAATTCTTATACAGGTTGAGTCTCCTAAGCTAGTTCTCTGACTACTCTTCCTGTTGGTCTGAATGGCAGCTTTCAAATTAGAGATTGAATATTGAAATCTTATTTTATATATTATAAGCAAGACACGTTATCGATAATTTATCACGACTTCCCGTATCTCATAATTAATATATATTTTTGTTTTAATACTTAAGCGTGTCTAGAAACTTAATAATTAGAAGTTGCTTAAGTATGTAACAGTATGCTAGAGAGAAAAAGGCTGCTTAAAATGCAAAGCCGATAAATATCGATTTTTGGATTTCTTGGCTTAAGCAGCTTTCTATATATTATAAAGTTTAAGATTTTTGTTCTAATACTTGCAAAAGGATTAATAATACTTAAAGTAAAGACTCCTTTTCACCTTTTACGCATATCTGAAAGTACAGATAAGTAAACTATGTCAAGAAGTTTATTTTGAAACAATTCAACAAATTTATCGAACTGATACACAGCAATTTTCAAATGTTATTGCTTAGACAAGCGTGTTTCTCTTTAGTAACAGATCACGTATAGCTAATATATATCAATTTCCAGATTAGCTTATAATATATATTATTAATATTAAATTAAGCCTAAGCGATAAGGCTTCACATTTTCGATATGTTTGTAATATAATGTGAAATAAGATAAAGCCATTAAAATGTGGGCATGGAAAACGCAAACAAACAAATGCTCTCTAAGTACAAAAAAATCAAACTAAATACATAAAAATTCAATCATTGCCTCTCAGATGGCTATCAACTGCAACTCATGCAAAGATCACACTCTTTAGAGAGTATCTGCCAGTCGCAAGCACGCGTCTTCAACATCATTACTCGCCGTGTATCAATGACTGCCTTGGGTTAGGGAAACATTAAAATTGATTGCCAGCAAGCATTTGGGACCCTGCTTAAGCCGTATAATAAATTGTGGCTCAGGGTTTAAATGTGTTATGTTTCTTCGCAGCTGTCGAGGTCATCATTTGCTGAAGTTTTGATTTTCACACTTTGTCCTCGGCACTTGGACAAGAATTTGACCCAGTTGGCTAATTTTGCGATTCTTCAACAATTTTCCATGCGCATCGCTAAGCGAACCTTTCCGCATCGGATAGTCCAGCTGTAACGACGGCCAATTAATACAAATGGCCAAAAGGTGTATATATTATGTATTTGTCGAATAAAATAATTTCCTGTTGTGCTTAAGCGCTTATCAATTACGCTCGGGTTTCTAATCTAATGCATTCTAATCCTTTTAAATGGCAAGCGGATATTAATATCAACGACAATTTACACATTTACAGCACAACAAACACACACACACACGCACACACACACATATTAATACTCGCCTTATGCAAAATTCAATTTAAGATTGTTCTGATAGCAAGTTCGTTCGCAAGTTCGGACCCATAAAACTCTAAACATTTTTCAATATGTTGGCAAATTTGCAAATGGCAAACTCAGGTGAGAATATGAGTTTATGACTTGAGCATAAAAGGCTCGTAAAACGGTTTTATTTTTCGTTTATTGTGCGTGGTGTCAGCAGTTTACTGCAAGTTAAGACTTTATTTAGTGCATAATCCCATAAAGAGGCTAACAAATTTATGAAAATGCCATTAAATTCGAAGTATTTTAATTTACGTTAAGAATTAGCTAAATGCTCATACCATTAAAAGCTGATGTATTCCTGGATCAGTTATGGAGCACACAAAGGGCAGGCGATGGAGGTTTATTGTCTCAGTTGAAAAAGAATTTGAAATAAAATGTTTCCCAATATTTTTTGCAACTATATTTTAAAAATAATAAACAACAACAATTGAATTGAACGCATAAAATTGAGCTATTCATGGAACCTTCCAATTTATATTTGAAATTCCATGTGAAGTAGACGTAAATTCATTAAGCAATATCAGGTCACTTAGGTCGCCTCACTTTGATTGGTTTGTCGAACTGCATTTGCTGCTCATCGTTTAAGACACCTTCCCCTTTTCGGTCCCTCACATATGAACCACCAAGCTGATGCCCTTCTCTGTACTCTAACACAGCCTGGTCTTCAGGCTTACTGAGCACACTTTTTCTCTCCCTTTACTAGGCTAAAAGTGTCTGCAATATTAATAATAATATTACTGCATAATAATATTACTACGAATTAGTTCCTATAACAAGTATCTGAGAACAAATATCAACAGATGTAATTCAGAATTATGACACAGTTCAGCAGTTTCATTGCTCAAGTGATAAGTGATAAGTGTCGCTTTGCCAAAAAGATTTTTTTTTAATATCTATATTAATAATTATTTATAATAATATAGTTTAACAGCGAATATTTCTCTTTTATCACTTTTTAAATAATTTTAAATGTTTCTCTTAAAATTTCTTCTATTTAGACATCAAAAAATAATATATACAAGTTTTCAAATCATATTTTGCATACGCAAACTTTAAAGTTGATAAATTGCAATTAGAGTAGTGAGAACTTTTCTTATAAGCTGGACTTTTTGATATATGACTTGCTAGTGCAATGGATTAGACAGGAAAATATATATTGAGTCTGAGCTCGAAGTGTAACCAATTTCAGAGCGTGGTTAGATGTACATAAATTTGCTTCGAATGACAGCTCTTAGCCTTATTTACGAGACTGAAAAAGCAGTTTGCCAATAGTGAGTGCTAGCGCTAGCCACCTCGAGCGCTGTACACTGTAGATAATAGAAAAAACTCTGGGATTGCCCAAAGCTCCTTAAATGAAGCTTTATCTTAAGCATTTTATTTATTATTTTTATTTTTAAATATTTTAAATTTTATTTTTAAGTATTTTATTGCTTAATTGCAGTCAATATACTGCTTAACACTTCATAGTGAAGAAATCAAATTAGACTCCTTTACTTTCCCAAGTAAAACTAACATTTAAAGTACAAATTGGTTATTTATGAAGAGTCTGAAATATAAATAATACAATTAAGTTTGTTTATGTTCCATTGAATTATGTACTAAGCAAACATTGTCTGTCTTAATTGGACTCAGCCCGCTGTTTGTTTATGACGCTTGGCCCCAGTCGTTGACCGTATTAAGAGATGTTTAGGGGCCAGAGCAAATGGCTCGCACTCAATGCAAGTTGGTAATGATTTGGTGCTTAATTAACTGTTTTTAATGAAGAGCGTGTTCTTTTTTATTTAAAAGCTGACGTTCGGGCAGAAGCTCGGCAAGCGTAAAACAAGCAAATTGCCCGCTTTTAGGCGCTGGCACAACAATTAAGTTAGCATTTAAGCCGAATAAGGGACAAGGCACAAGGGATAGGGTACACACAGTTGCCGGCGAAAGAGTTGACCAGGACCTACGCCCCCTCTCACAAGTCTGTGCATATAAATCAATGGCAACAACATTATTGTAAATGTAAAGAAGGCCGTGCAAAAAAAGGTCAAATGCTTAATTTTCTTTGGGGTCGAGCACTGCAATAATAAACAAGAAAGTGTGAAATAAAGCGAAATGGTCATAAAAAATTTGTATGACCAGAGCAGAGAAAAGGAGAGCAGCAGAGAGCGGGAGAGAGTGTGGGGGGGGGGGGGGAGAAAGGGAACTGCAGACACAGCAATAAAAATGGCAAATGCTTTTAATTTGAAATGCTGCGCCTCGGACAGCAGCCGAAGCAAACCAGGTTCCAGCCATGTAACTCAGGCTCCTTTCTTTCCGTCATTCCTTTTTTTTTTATTTTTTAAACTGATTCCGAGGAGAAGGTGGCTGAACAGGCGCAGCATTTATAACGCTTGTGTGGATTATAAATCCCACTGGCACAATAAACTGCTTTATTTGCAAAAGTTTTGTGCATAAAAGGCACAAAGGAAGTGAACTGGACGTAAAACAACTCGTTTATAATTTAGAATAAATATATATATGTGCATATATATATATATATATACATATATGTATGTATATATGTGTATGTATATGTAACTTATTTAGCTTGTTAACTATTTTAATGAAGTTCTATAGAATGTTAGTGGGCAGGCAATTGGAACTTAAAGCCATAGCCATAGACAGCTAGGCAGTTAGATAGGTTGGCCTAGAAGCTATTAAAGCTGATCAGGCATATGAATTGCTATTTGAAGAGCAAGTTAATATTATGGATTTTTCATATGAAATGCTATTCGAAGAGCAAGTAAATACTGACTCAGCTTTAGTTGACCATATCTTTTAGCTAACCTATCTGGCTGCATCGCCGTCCAAGTTGTTTTATCTCTACACTTTTGCTGCCAGAAATACATTAAATATTATATGCACTCTTAAAGCTCCTTGGCTCTAGTTTATAAATATAAAATTTTTGTGCTAAGCTCTTTTTCGCTGTTGTTTTAAAACAAGCAATAAATGCCAGCGCCACGGCAGCCCCCGACCATAAACTACGAGTCTGAGTGATACTTTATTTAACACTTGCATCAGCACAAATTGAGGGGGTCACTGTAGCTACACATACATATACGTATGCACAAACATATCTGTGTGAAATATATGGGAGTTGCATAACATTTAACTGCGCCTTTGGCTATGCTGATGCCATGCACTAGAATTTACACTCGCATTAAAAGACGCTTAAGCAATATTATGTGGGACTTATTTATTTGCAAATATACATTATGCTTTAAGCTAGATATGTTTGAAAAATTTGAGAAAAAAACCTAAAAATATATTTTTCAAGCAATGATTAAAAATATAAAAAGCCATTCCCCTTTCAATAGAGATAGAGCATCGGCAATGTGATCTAAATAACCCGCAGTTTGCTTTGTTCTGCTTCTGTTCTCTCTAACCATCCATTTATTCGCTTGTAATGGCATTTTTCTCCTGTTCGCAAACAATGTTGTGAATACGGCTCTTAAATCTATGCAGGCCGTCAACACTAAGCCATTAGGCTAGCTCAATCACCAGCCAGTGTGGCTGACTGACTAACTGACTGGCTGAGTATTCAGCGCCCTGAGCCTGCATAAAACCGTAGCTCAACACCCGCCTTTAGCGACAAACATAAAAAATAAATAATGCGCCACTTTATGCTGATGTTTAGCTACCCTAACGGGAGTCAAAAGGAGTTGTTACAGATTTTTTAAACTACTTAAAGGGTGACCTTAAAATAGTGAAACTATTTCTGATATATATATATATATATATATATATATATATATATATATATATATATTTTTATATATTTTTAAAGGTATAAAATAAAATAATATATTTAAAAATATATGCCATTTTAGCATATGTCACATTATAATTGCCAAACCTTGAAAATAGTTTAAAAAACTTGCTGAAATTGCAACTTACTTATATGAATTTTATCTTCAAGTTGGCTATCAGCAAGGCTTCAGCTATGCAGATGAAGAAGTTGAACATAAAATCTATTCTCAACCAACCATTCTCATGCCAACTTTACATTTAAGCAATCTAATCGATTCAGTTATAAATCTGAGCCAACAGATTCTGGCACAACCACATCCTATGCCATGACAAATGTGCTATGCCCACATCTGTTAGGGCATAAAAATATTATGTCAATGGATAAAAGTCAAAGTGAAAACGACAATGACAGCGGCGACAAACAGCGCACGAGCAAATGTCGCGAGTTCAATTGAGCAGCCGCTGCTGCTGCTGCTGCTGCTGCTGCCAGCATCCTAAACATCCATTTATCCAGCCATAGCCATCCAAGCAGCCATTCATTCATCCATCGAAACCAGCATTGACAGTGTTTATTTTATTGATGTCGCTGGTTTGTGCAACTGTGTGGATGCTGCCACAACAAAGTCATCACTGCGACATGGCCGAGACGAGGCAAATGTGAGTTCTTTGTTGTTGTAGTCGTTGTTGTTGCTTTACGAGCTAGCGAAGCGGCTATAATTGTGCATTCGCATTCACATTCACATTCACATTGGGCATGACAGTCACAGTTACGAGACCATAATAAAGAATCCTGTGCCGCCTTGCGGCTGCTGATGCTGCCGCTGCTGCTACTGTTGTGATGCGCTGCTGCTTGGCAGCGTCATTTGCAAGTGATTTATGAGGCTTTGTGGGGTTTATGGTGAGCCGTAGCCTGGAACTGAGCACAACTTCCAGGACTCGAACACTTGATTAGCAGCTATGATTGAACGCTTATTGCTAAATGGAAAGCTCTATTTATTGAAAATAGAATTTGAAAGTGCACGAACTATGCGCACTGATAAAACCTATTGGAGAGCTCATATTTCACTATGAGTGAAGGCGCAATCAGCTGGCCGTCAACTAAGTTCAAGAATTTCTAGAAATTCCCAATTGAATTGAGCAATTATAGTATATATAAAATGGATGACACCAACAAACGGAGACAAAGTTAAACAATTTAACATTTATACATATATATATATATATATATATATATATTTAGATATTTCATGCATTGTTGTGCTCTTGCAAGTATTCCAAGCTGTTGTCAGCTGCAATCTATTATAATCTAACTAACTGCTGCCAGCCGCAGACGCTGCTGGGTGCTGCCACTCACAAAACACTCCGCAAACATCATTTGTGTAAACCCACAAAACGAGTGCCACACACACACACACACACACGCACACTTACACCAATGACAGGCCAAAAAATATTATGGATATAAATATTTTCAAAACTAACACATGCAATCCTCTGCAATTTTCACACTGCAACGGGCAGCAGAGACGAAGCGAAGTGGCGGCCAACAAAACGTGTCCAGAGCTGAACTTCAACCCATCCACCCACAACAAGTCAAAGGCAAAAAAAATGAGAAACCCCCAAACACCAAGCCCAAGCCAAAGCAGCTGTCAGCACAAACAGTTGCAGACACACATAAAGATTATACGTTGGGGTTTTATTTGTATACCCTATATGCATTGGTGCTTATAAATAGGGCGTGTCCTTAGACTAAATATGTTGAGTAGGCATGGGAGCACAGGCAAGAAGCGAAAAAGAAAGAGAGAGATGGAAGACGGAGAGAGGAAGCCGGAGAGAGAGAGAGAGAGACAGACAGTCATTGAGTGAAAGCCAGCATGAGAGCAAGACAGAGAGAGCGAGAGAGAGATAGATAGAGCGAGGGAGAAAATGGGGATAAAGAGAGAAAGGAAAGAATGAAGAGAGCGAGAGTAAGAGAGTGAGGGCGAGAGTGAGGGAGAGGCAGATTTGATTTGTGTAGTAGTTTGCAGCTTTTCAGAAATTGTCTCACTCTGAAAAAATATTATGAATGCTTAAGCTTTACTATTATTAATTTATATGAGCAGAAATAGTTTGAGTTGAGTTGAAATATCTAAATATATTTTGCAGCTTCTCGTAGACCAATTTCAAATGCCAAATCTGATTCACTAATCGAGAATAAAACTTGACTTTTTCAATCATTTTTAAAAAGCTCAATTAGATTATGAAATCTAAGCCCAATCGTAATTAAGTTCTTGGCTACTTGTGAAGCCTTGTTACAGAAGCAGAAAGAAGAATTTTAAAGGGCTGATTTGGATTGAGCTGACTAAGCAGATGCTTTCAGCCTTCCCTGCACAGTTTTGCCGAGATTTCAGCAAATTCTTAATATAAGATAACATATTGCTATATATCAGATTCTCTGCAATTGCGTGGCATCTCTTAGTCGTTCCCTCACTAATACAACACAACAGTTCACAACTTTTTTTTGCATGATAGTTTTTACAGTTACCTAAATTGTATACACACTCCACACATTTTTGTTGCTAAACTATAAATATGTATATATTCAATTTATATACATTTATATAGCATAAATAAAAACGAGTTTTGTTGTGAAACATTGTAATTTTATTGTAGCCAGAGTAGAAAACATTTGGTCTTTAGTTAAATTCTGTGTATTTCTTTGGGGTGCTCGGCGCAGAGCTTGTTCTCAAACTCATTGAGCTGAATTGGCTTGGCATGTGTTCTGTGCCTATGTTTCGGCTGTGACAATTGTAATTTGTATCTGAAAGCCGTTTATATTGTAATAAATCTACTTACGCCGAGGCTGATCTATTGCCTTTGCCACTTGCATTAGCAGAACGACATAAATTCTTTAGTTCAGTTGAAAGCAGCTTAAAAATGTTTTTTTTGTTCTATTTGATTTTCGCTTTCGATTTTATTGGCGTGGAAAATATATATTGAGCTAGACAATGGCAGCTGCAGGTGCGTTAAGTCTTTACATAAGTCTATTTCGTTGCCGGGCATTCAATTAGAAATGCGTAAATCAAATTCAATATAGCTAAACGGCATTAGAGTCAGTTAATCATAGCACATAAATCTTAATATTGTTTGCTTTTCATTTTCGTTGTTGTTTCTGTTGTTGTCGTGGTCTCGGAGAGGTCTTAAAGTGTCGACTTTGTCATGCCAAGGAGCAGTCAACAGCAGACGAGCAAAAAACTTAAGCATATTTCCAGGCGCGACAGTTTTCTTGTTTTGCTTGAAAATACCCTGGAACGCAAATTGAGGGGCATATAAGTTTCGAAATTTCTCTTATATGAATGAAGAGAAGAAAAAAGTAAATGAGATTGGATCTGTTGGAATACATGACATGAGAAGGTTGAGAGGAGTTTAGTATAGAACAGAAGACGGCAGATGAGAAGAGATCAGCAGTTATGATGTTGATGAAATGAAATCAGTAGGTGTTATATGAGATGAGTGGATATTGTTTGAGTATATTAAATCAGTAGAAATAGAAATGCAGAGAGAAAAAAGAAGTAAGGTTGAAAGAGATCAGACGATTTGTGATTAAAGCAAATAAAAGACTCGAGATGGAAAGAGATAACAAAAAGTGAGAAGATATTGATATAAGAAATAAATAAACATTCGAAGCTGTTGCTTA
The DNA here is from genome assembly GCF_003285905.1 of Drosophila hydei. Classification (NCBI taxonomy): domain Eukaryota; kingdom Metazoa; phylum Arthropoda; class Insecta; order Diptera; family Drosophilidae; genus Drosophila; species Drosophila hydei. The sequence goes on from NW_022045827.1 coordinate 1,368,971, forward strand.
TGCTATATAAAATATATCATCTAAATTTCTTTGCATAAAAAATACCTTAAAAATATTTTTAAAAAATCTTTGTATCTCCTTTTTAAGGGATATCTTGAGAAATATATTATTTTCCCACTTTGAGCTTAACTTATTTCTATTGTTTTGTGTTTCTTGGTTTTCCAGCATTTTATTTGTTTTCCTTCAAGTTTTTTTCTGTTTTTTTATGTGCCCTCGCTAAACTGCTGGAAAATAGCAAATTTATGTTAATTTTTTTCGTTTGACATTATTGTAAATGATGAGCACAAAGAGGAAATTAAATGCCATAAAAAGTGAAAGTTGACAAAAGAAATGTGAAGACATCTGCAAATGATATGCAGCAGCAAAGTATATATAAATATGTATATATATTTAAATATATATATATATATATATATATATATATATTTATATTTATATAAGCTAGGCATGCTGCACTTCAATTTGCTACTTCAATTTGGCCAAGCTAGCTGCTTAAACACTTTTATTTTCTACTGCTGCAAGAAATTCAATTTTTGCAAATCTGGTCTGGGTCAGAAAAGCCAAAAGCCTTTATACAAATCTACTTAACGAAGTGATTTACAAGTGACCCAAAAGCAGCACACACATCACCCACACACACACACACACACACGAATATCATCTGGTGTAATAAGATTTTTACAACATTTTTGTTGCTGCTGTTTGAGTCGAGTATTGGTTGCCCACATATCATTTCTCATGCAGTTGCCCAGCAGTCGCATTCACAGTCTTATCTTATACTAGCACAACACACACATACACACATGCACACACCCACACACACATATTGGTATTTGAAAATCAACACAGTATTTGATAGATGTTCCCACTGTAAAAATGTGACGCATTTACATTTTCTTTCATTTTTATTTTTTTTTTATTTTTTTGCAGCTTTTTTTATGTTTTGGGGCAGGTTTCAAAAAGTTGGTTTGTTTATTTATACTTATTTTCCAGTATCTCTCAGAGCTCCCTCTCTTTCACTGATAGTCGGTCTATTTATTTTATATAAATGCTGCTGAAACTCACTTTTCTACCTTCTGCTGTTGAACTCTTCAAATTGAATTGAATGAAATCGAACGCAGTTGGCCACTGATAAAAGTGCGCGAGTAAATTCCATATGCAAAGGGTAAATATTTGCTTCACAATTTGGTTTTGGTTGCCGTTGTTTCTTTCTCTCTGCCCTCAATGAATGCCAATCATTAAGTGCAGCACACGGTCACGGGCCAATCAAATATTAATAAATGACTGGCTGTTTATTCCATTGCGGTTTAAGTGACTGTAAACGCGTGCGATTAATCAGATTATCGCCTTTCATTATCTGTCATATCAACAATCTGACTTATGGGCTATTTGCCATGCAGTTTATTATCCAGGTTTATGCTCCGATTGCGAGTCCTCTGGTCCAGCAGAGAAAATAGCATGGAAACTTGCATGCAAGCATTTCCGATTCGTTTAATTAATGGCATTTTTGTGAATCATTAAAATTATATATTAATACATAAATATTTTAGTGTAAATCATGTCTTTGATTTTATATCCCTTTTCTAACTAATTTTATCTTTAAATGCAGTTCAATTTTTTGTGGGTTCACATATGAATTGCATTATAAATGTGTTATTTGTAAACTCAAATATGCAAATTCTATCAAATTGAAATGTTAAACTTAACGCTATTTATTTATATTGATATGTATAAATTCAATTTTATCAACTTTTTTACTCCATTTAGAATATTTACACAATTGATTGATTGCCTTCGTTAATAATATATTCAAACTATTATTTTCAATGTAATACTCAAACTATTTATAAATGATTCATCATTGATTATAATAGATAACAAAGCCCAACAGCACTTGGTAAAAAAGTAGTTTAACTTTGGCATACTGCAGTGCTCTTTTAAGACAATAAGATAGCCCAAACTCTGTGAAGTATTGATATTCATGTTTCTCTGTTTCTTCAAAATTTAGCTTCCAAATTAAATCAGGGCTTAATTATGGCACCCATATAATGATATTTGCCAAAGCACAAGTCTCTAGTATTTGAAATTGGTATTTTGTTTGTGGAGAGCGGGGGAAGGATTGGGCAGGTATCAAAAATTCAACATAACCAAAATGTCAGTATTTATATCATACAGTATGGATAGAACATTTTATGATATATATGTATAAAGATATATAAAGATATGTATATATATATATATATATATATATATATATATATTTTTTTTTTTTTTTATATCTTTAATCAGAATTAATAGCTGCGACAAATAATCTATTAATTTTCCCGTCTCAACAAATGAAATATTATTGAATTTTTAGTTATTGAAAAATATCTTTTTATATATATTTGGCCTGCATATTACATAAAATTTTTTTTGTTACTTAAATATTTACACAAGATGGATTTGTCACGCCAGCGCCAAGCGTAGTTCGGCCAGAGGTCCAGTGTCTCTCCTAGTCGTACACCACCAACTAGAACTAACTTGGCTTGTGTGACATGATAAGGCAATTCCAGTTTCAGTTTCGCAATCAACACATCAAAGACCTACGAAAAAATACAGTCTGAGACTTCATTCCACCTTATTCAATTAAAAAACTTAAGAACTTTATTTGAAATCAAACAATTTTTGCCTATGGCGTTTCATGGCCTTTAAATTCTGCTGCATAGCTTTCAACTGGCAGTTGGTAAGTGCATTTGGTCAACCCCAAAATTGTTTTAGCTCTGGGTGCACTTATGCTCAATGCAATGTGTTTGCTCATTTCCGTTTGGCCATTTTGTATTTTTTTGCGACTTTCTCTGTGTCTCCGTCGCCCTCTGTCTCTCTCTCTCTCTCTCTCTTGCTATGACTTCCTGTTCCTCGTTGGTAAACACACAATTACCTGAGCGTGGCCGTGTCATGATTTGCATTGCACTTGAATTATTTCCGTTTGCGTTGCTTTCACTATTTGGGCGAGGCAGACGTCGAGCAGGTGCGGAAAGTGGCGAGCACAGGTAGAACAGGTAGAACGGGCACCACACACATGCATAATTTTATGCTTAGTGCTACGTGGCGTTCATTTTGTTTGACTTAAATGCAGTTAGTTCTCTTTTTTAACCCGCCATTATGGCCATATCTTGCTTTAGCTCTGGCACGTGCGACCGTGACGCAAACTATCTAGATAACTATATATATATATATATGTATGCAGATTACTAAGCGAAGTCAGCTGGCTCTAATGAGACGCGCAGCATCTTCGCTGCGCATCTCCAGAGTGTTTGTGTTATATCTATGTGTGTGTGTGCCTGCTTGTTACACAGCATACGATTGAGTGCACATATTGAGTTGGCGTGTGGCGCAGACAAAAGCGCATAAAACTGTGGGTGGCCTATGGCAGCATATCATGCGTATTGTATATGCTAAATTTATGCGCAATGAAGAGTAAAAAGCAATAAGCTCTGTTAAGTTGTGCATAAAAGGGAAATTGGCATTGACATGGGCCCGGGCCTGACACACATTTTCATTTTCATTTGTGTGTGTGTTCGTGGCACATACGGAACTGGGGCTACAATAAGTTTATTGAATTGTTGGCGGACACGATCGCAATGAGTCTGAGTATTAAATTGTCAAAAGAAGCGCGAAGAACTATGCAAGGAAGTCTTAAAGTGTTTAAAGTAAGCTTACTTAGTTAACTAGCAGTTAAATTTGAGCTTGAGAAGTGGCACTGGGTATTGTTGAAGCATTTACTTTTCACCTAAATTCATCACTCTAATGTTGGCTACTAATTTTATAAGTGGCAAGCGAGTCACTGGTAGATGAGGTTGCTAGATTCTCTGAGTGCTTCACAACTGTTGCAACTTCTTGTCAAATAATTTAGCAGGTAGTTTGATTAGGCATTCAATTAGGTATGAATATTATTACTAGATAAAGAAATAAGTCAACCACTAAGATTAACAAGTCAAGTTTAACATGTAACAAAGTTATTACAGCCTAGTAGAATTTAAGGTAAGCCTTATAAGCTACAAGAGTAGCCGCATATATTTAACTACATATTTGCTGACATATAATACTAAAAATTAAGCTACATAGTTAGCTGTAATAATGTAAGACATTAATTTAAGGTGGCTTAGTTTAGCCATATTTAAAATTTCGCATTAGGCAGCATCTTAACTTGCTTAAGGTAATCTAAAAGACCATTATCAGACCCATGTGTACCACTAAAATCCTTAGAATGATTTCTAACGCACGTCTACTGCACTCAAATAAGAAAATCCGCGAAGAGCTCTAAGTTTCTCGTGTTCATTAAAAAATTTCCAAGCTAACTAAAGCCTTTCTGGAGCGACTAGACAGACACACAAAGCCCTTGCCTGCTAAATAACAGCAGCGTCAGCCGCTACCTAAGGCGCTTCATATGTTCTACCTTCTAAACATTTAACTATTCTCCCCAATTAGTCATTTAGAATATATAATTTAAATATTTATGTAATGTGATTATAATATGCTGATTGTTACATCAGGTAAATTGCAAATTAAAAAAAATAAATAAATAAAATAATTTGAAATTTTATGTTAACTTTTATATGTAACTAAATGTTAAACCAAGTATTTAACAATAACAAACTATATAATATTAATTATAAACCATACAAAAAATAGCTAATTAACTTATTTATTCTAAAAGACACTTAATTTTGTCTAAAATTGAGTTGCTTTCACCGCGAATTCGTTTCGGGGAACACGCTCGGATTAACGCGAAAAGCGACCGCAGGCTAATTGGCGGCTATGTTAAATAAACAGTTGCATTGATGCGTCATGTTGCCTACTTTAGTGCGTTTTGATTGCATGTGTGTGTGTGAGTGCGTATTCATACATTCATACATTCCCATTGCACGCATGCAATTTGACGCCTTCGCATGAATTTTCAGCTACATTTTGGGCATCGGCCGTTGTGCGCGGGTTTTAATTAGTTTTAGTTGCGCCGCGAGCAAACTGCAAAAAGGCTCAAACGCCGTTTGCATTTGCAATGAGCGGGCGATTGAAGCGTGACCACCGCTGGGCAATTCGATTGCGGTCCTTTTGACACTCATTAGCTCGGCTGTGCCGATTGTCTAATTGCACGTTTGGCCAAGCATTAATTAAAATTATTATTAAGACAAATATGCAAAGTTTCGTCTTCTTTAATTAAATTCGAGCCGCGCAGAAACTATTGCGCCAAAGACGCCCGAAAGTATGCGGCGAATAGCTTTGGTTCATGAGCCAAAAAACCAAATGGAGGAATTTGCCAGAAGGAGTAAGACAGAGAGAGTCAGTGTGTGTGTGTGTGAGTGACACGAATGTGTATGAGTCTGTCTATGAGCTATTGGTTATATGTGTGTGCCTTAGTGTGTTTATGTTGCTCAACAATAAATAATAATGACCGAGTGCTTGGCCGTAAAGTGCAGTGAAGCACGAGGCAAGCTATTTTTAATAAATATATTATTTGCCTCCATTTTTGGAGGCAATCCCTAATGCTCATATGTGAAGCGAACGTCCCAGCTCTTGTACATAGTTTGTCGGCTTCTTTTGTTTGGCAAGCTCCACTGCTAGGCCAGCTTCGCGCCATTGATGTCTCTCTCCATCTCGACTCTTTTGTTGTAACAGACAACTCTCGGCTCTCTTGCAGCAGCCTTGACCCAGAAATGTTGCTGCAGACTTAGCCTTGCGGACATAAATAGCAGGCGTTGATTAGTGAGTGCCAGCAGAACTTAATTGACTTTAGAAAATAAATGAAGAGCAATGCAGAGGCTGAAACATAGTCAAATAATAACAGCTTAACTACTGAAAGTGATAAAAATAAATGGTTTAATGATGTCTACAATGAAGAGAAGGAGAGGCTGTCAAATTGAAAAGGCATTACAAGTTGAGCACAGAATAAGTTAAGAATGTGCTTAGAAGGCAAACAATCGAAAGTTATGCTCGAATGCATTAACCTCTTTAACTCGGAAGTTAAGCTCTAGATCTAGATTTTCTTAGATGACAGCGAGAGCGCTTTGAGGAGCTTACGAACATGCACAATGCGAAGCTATGATCAGTTCGGCATAAGCTTCAAAGTATCTGATTTATAGGACTAAATATTTTTAGCTCAAATATCTAGCAGCATGAGAAACTGAACTCTTCAAGTTCTAATCACCGTTCAAATCGCAACTCCAAGTCATTATCTATCTATAACAAACTTAATTTCCATGCTTTCTTTAAGATTCACCTAGTTGTTACAGAGAAAAATGGTAAAAATGGTGAAAATTAAATCAGTTTCTCGCTGTGAGCGCTGTGCGTGTTCTTGCAATTAATACAAGTGGCTGTTGAATATTTATTTTTGCACGCATTGACCGGACCGAGCGAGGTTGGTCAGTCAGTCAGTCAGTCAGTTCAGTTCAGAGATATCCAGTGAAAACAATTACCTTGTTGCAGCAGTCGTAGCAGTCACAGCTGTGCGTGCGTGTGTGCCTGCTTCTCTCGCTGTGGCAATTATAAGTTGTTCGTGTCTGTTAATTAAATGTGTCAAGTGAAGGCATTTAATAAGCTTCACTTATTTACAAAGAAAGGACATGGCGCATACTCAACGTGGTACCAACTGTGCAGCAGGCATATCCTTAAACATATTTACGCTGCCCTCATGAATTTTGCTTAAAAGTCACATTAATTTTAATACCCTACGATTAAGTAAATGTTTAAGCAAAGGACAATGGAAATCTGTTGAATTATAATAATCATATTGGAATTATAATAATCATGAGGTGCGTGAATGAATTCTTATTACATTTTACCTCTTATGTTTATATTGAGTATATATAAGTTCTAAAGTAAAAGTAAATATTTTTAATTCTAATTATATTTATTTTATATTTTACTCTTTTGATCTAATATTTTGACATATAAATACATTTTTTTACTGAATCTATGTCCAAATTTTATATTTTTCATATTTCTGATTTATACCACAAGCCCTATAGCCGTACAGCTTATCTCTTGCCTCATTATTCTCTAGCTTAAGCTATCTATAGTCCTTACTTATTTTTTCGGCCAGCTCACTCGCAGTTCGTCCTGGCCGCGTGGCTCTGCCTGTAATCGGCTGCTCACATAACTGGCTTCAGAAAATATTTCACTTTGTCGCTTCAAGTATTAATTAATTGGATCACATGCTCAGGCGGACAGCGTTTACACACTTTTCAGGGCTTTTGTTATTTATCCAAGTGCGATATTTCACGCCAGTTAAAACTGCAATGTTTGCGTGCTCTGCTGCTGCGCCATAAAATGCCCTTGAAACATGGGAAGCAAACAATGCTAATTAGACGACAGTGCAAAGCGGATAATGCGTGTTAATCATCTCCAAATTGGGTGAGAGAAATCAAGGCGTTTAGTGGCCGAGGCGTGGAACCCCAGCGCCCCTCTGCTCCGGCGCTGACATGTACCTGAATGAGTGGAGTGGAATAGTTTTGAATCTGTGGGTTCATTTGACAGTTAAGCAAGCGGCATTAATTTGCATCCGACTCGCGGTTTTGAGGCTTATGCAAAATGATGACAGCAGGCACCGAAGGGGCTGAGACGCACAGCAGCAACAGCAAACACACGCGCATGTGCGTATGCACACACACACACACACACATGCATATATGTCGCTGTAAACCTAAAGTACTTCTTAACAGTCTTTACTCTACTCTAGCCTATCTATCTGCTTGCTGGCGAGTGTTGCTTGAAAAGTGTTAAAGCTAGAAATAGGAAAATAATCAGAATAATATTTAGTAATATATTTAAGGGCAATACGAAATATGATACTTAAGCTAAATATCATATAATAATAAATAACAAAATAATTAATTTTAAAAAAATAAATAAAAATATATCATAGAAATAAAACAGAATTTAAATCATTGAAGCCAAAAATAAAAAATAAGTACAAATAAATATAATAAATATTTAAAAAAGTTATATAAAAATAAATGATATAAAAATGAAAATAAAAAGCTTTATGCGAAATAAATAAAATAAAAATGAAAATACAAAAATAATTACAATAAAAACTGCCGCAAAAGTTTGTTATAAATTAAAACAAAAATAAAATTATAATAAACAAGTATGAAAGCTCTGGTCTAGTCTAATGTAACAAAAATAAAAATTAACAGAAGAGATTCTCGACCTACCTCTACCCTAAACACTCAGTACACTTAGGAAATAACTAAACTATATCGCTAGGGGTAAATAAAATAAAATGCTATTAAATATTATTTATTTTAGTAAGTATATAATAATAGTACGTTTAGTAATTAACAATTTTAAAGAGAGCAGAAGAGAGAGAACAGAATCATAACTTAATTAGCATTACGAAAATGATCATGAAAAATGTTGCTAATGATTATAATCGTTATTCATAATTACCGGTAATAATCAAGAACATAAATGATCATTATTTCGGATGATCATTATAGCTAATGAACATTACGACAAACTTCATTATTATAATAACAATTATTGTTTATTACTTATATTATATTATATTTATATTATATTATATTATATATACTTAAAAGTTACTTAAATACTAACAATGATATATTTTTAACATTTAAATATTTATTACACAAAAAAATCTTAAATATATTTATTTAAACAAATACAATATTTATTAAAGAAATACAAATTATTTAAACCTTAACTATTTAACAAAAAATACTTAAATTTATTCACTATTTGCACTGAACTGCACACGACTGACCTAGTCCAGGTCACGAACTTGACTGATCGCCCACAGCCGGCGGTGCCCCTTTTATACCTGAAAGTCACTCAGAAGCCAGCTCAAGCAGAGCTCATGAGCGCTTCTTGAGTGAGAATTTGCACTCATTTAGAAGAAGGAATAGCGAGCAGACGGAGCTAGCTATATACGCACAACGTGTCATTCTGATCGGGAATATATATGCTATACATATATACTTTATATATATGTGAATCAAATGGGTTTTTTCTCTTGCTGTTGAGAACATCTGCATCTGAGCTGAGCATTCACAAATGTGCGATGCTCGCAGTGCTTTCATTTTCCTTCACGTAACTTTAGAAGCGCACCTCGCACTTATGCAGCTGTTGCATTCTAAATATTTGCATACATGTTGCAAAATTAGTTAAATAAGCATTTACCGTTGTTTTAATGTAAGTGCTTGTGTGCTGCTGCTGCTGCTGCGGCGACTGTAGTTGTGGCAGTTGTTGTTGTTGTCGCGCCTCGTTTAGGCAACATTTGTATTACTTTTAATGTTTGCCTCCCACGCGTCCGCAACTATTAACAAAAAGGTAATTTTAGCTGCAAATTGACATAGAAGACAACAAGGTAAAAGTTTTCTAGTAGGTTTGCTTTTCCGTGCGACACACACACACACACACAGACAGACACATAGACAGACACACACACAAACACATGCGCGAATTTATGTAAATGGAAATTGCATTGCATAAGCCGAGCTCCCGTCGAGCTGCCTTCGGTTGACAACGTTACGTATACGCAACGCGAATGTGCAGCACTAGAAAGCGAAGCGAATACCGAAAACCATTTTGCACGTAGTATTAGCGCGCTGCTTTCATTATTTGTGCCATCTTTTAGGCAACGCCATTACGCCAGCTGGCAGCCATATTGCCGCCTAGGCTCAACTCCCGTTCCATGGGGAGCCCCATTTCGGTGGCTTTACGCAGTTGGTAGGGGCTGCTGGATGGAACCGGCGAGCGGAGCGTGGCTGGCACTTTGCCTGTAGTTTTCGGTATTTTCTTTATAGGTTCCTTGTGCTTTAGCGCCATTGCAAGCGTTAAGATGTTCAAGATGCTTTCCATACCCCATTATGTATATATGCGAGCCTTGGGGCGTTAATTGGAAGGGTTTCTGTCTTACCAAAGTAATAGCTGTTAGCACATGCGACAGTTCATAGGCACTAAGCACTTTAAATATTCTAAAACAAACATGCCTAAGACCTTAAAGCAAGCTTAATTGCATATGAAAGAGGTGCCGTCAGGTGGGCAGAAGCAAACAACAAGAGAAGGAAAAATTGAAAAAATTTGTAAAATTTGCTAATCCACAGAATGTTTGGGTAATGGAAATTACTTACGAAAAATGCTTTTTGCAAGCGAAAATAATTTCATTTAAGATCCAATCATAAAGATAAACATAAACAAAAATTTTCAATAAAATTGCAAAAGCTTTGACAACCTTGGAAAAATGTAAAATTAAGAGGGAAGGATTAGAATAAGTAATATAATTAAAAAAAACAATGCTTTTAACAATATTAAACACTCTAAAATGCATAAAAATATTTTAAATATTTATTTCTTTTCTTTTTAAAAAATATTTTCTAGCTTTTCTAGTTTAAGAAAAAGTATATAAATATATAAAAAATAAATACGTTATACAAATATTTTCGTAAAAATTTAAAATTATTTTAAAGGCTTTATAAAACATAAAATGATTAGTTTAAGCCTAACTGTCACACAAAATGATTCCACAAAAGTTTTTTTTTTTAATTAAAAAGAGATGTTTTTGCACTCTCTCTCTAAATGCTTAATATAGTTGCTTGAACTTTTCACATCAAAGAACAGAGAAATTCAACAACTCTTTTAGCTGCAGTCGAAGAAAAAACCAATTACGAAAGTAATTCATAAAATGCGCTCAGATATGCACTGCTAATTATGAGCTCAGGAAGAGGAGAGCGGAGAGAGTGAGCTCACAAAGGAGGTAAGGGAGGCACAGGCACTTAATAAGCTGTCGGCTGTCGACTGTCGACTGTCGGCTGGCTGCTGACCAGTTGCAGTTGCTGTTCCCATGCAACTCGAGTGTATGACAACTGTCCATGGCTGACAGTATCAAATATACAAGTAAATTGCTTCATTTTCGAATTTCTGTCATAGTCGACGTGCTTTGTGCCTCCGTCCGTCCGTCTGTCGCTATGTCTGTTTCCTCTTCTGCTCATATGTTTGGAAATCTATTCGTGCCACGAATTTCATTTTCAACTTGGCAGCTGCAATGTTTGCTTTTGTTGCTGCTGCGACGTGCAACGGCTGCCATGCAACTTATTAAAAATGTCTGCAGCAGCAAGCAGCAAGCAGAGCAAAAAGAAATTTAGCAAGAGCAAAAAAAAAAATAGAGAAGGCGAAAAGAAGAAAATTATTTGCCGCAAAACTTGCAACGAGCTGAGTTGACAATGGGATGACAACGAGCAGTTTATACTTTTGTCAGCAGGAAGAGTGCAATGTCGTGCTTTATAATTGTTCGGGGAGGGCGATGTTTGTGTGAGAGAAAGTCCTAAATGAAATTGCTTTGATTTTCCGACATTAAATTTTGCCACACACCAACTTAATTGTCTTGCAACAACATCATCATCATCATTATCGCCAGTCCACCTGCTGCTGCTCTGTAATTATTTGCAATGGCTTTTGGTCTTTTACTGTGAGCTGGCTTAAAGTGCACTCAAAGCCGTTCGCTTCGTAATCGAATGCGTAAATCGATGTAACGCCGAGTCCTTAAGTCCGTTCATTTATTTGCAGACTGATGATAACCGCACATTCGTCTTACAATTCAATTTGCAGACAGTTGATGTTTGTATACCCTGTGCTAGCAGATGTTTTTAGTTATGTGAAGCTGCAGAGCAGTGGGAAGGGAGACAGCTGATAGTTACCAAATAAGAGCATTAGTAAAAGAAGTTGTAATACAACTATTATGTTCGACTGTTATTAAATTGTTGAATGAGTAAATTTTTCAACTGAATCAATGGAGCTATCCAAACTAATGAATTTATTAGCCTAAACTAAGGACTGGACTTAGGCTTAGAGTAGTTAATCTGGGAGTTGTCAAATTATATGACAACCTTAAGAGTTTTTATTGCAATGTAATGTGTAGAGAAAGGAGTGTTCTAAGCTTGTCTTCCACTCTGTTCATCATTTATTCAAAAAGAGTATTTCATCATCGACAGACCCATAATTAACTTCGCTCTGTTATTCTTTGATTCGCTTCTTCGAGCTGTTTGCCTCGCGCATATGTGCGTGCTTTTTGCGCTATCGCTTGGACTGAAAACGTGTCTTAACGTATTCCTTGCGAGCCCTTAGCCTCGTTATGCATTGTTGCAGGCAATTGTCCATGTCGAGGGCTCTTCTCGGCGTCTGCCGATGGGCTGGCGATAGGGCAGGCAGCCAAGTGGCCAAAAGAACTTTTTAACGTCTACTTGCATCGGCTAACAGCCGGTTTCAATGTCAGGGCCAGCCCAAGTGCGAAGGGAGGGGGTAACCAGGTGTGGCACCGCTTAATGAATGAAAATTATATGTCTCAAGTAGCTCTAGCTAGGCTGCAACATGCTGCATCTGTAGTATCACAGATTTACGCTTAACGACATTTGAACAGGTTATTTATTGACTTTGCCAGCAACTACGAGCTCTGCTACGCGCTAGCTGCTGCCAACGCAAAACAACTTTATAATTAAAGCATCAAGTGCAGACAAAGCTGACTAACTTATTAGACATATCGCCTGGCAATGAAAATATGAAATTTATACAGAAAATAGTACGATGAGTGAAAGTGGAAGTGGAGACGAAACGGGTTTAAAATGGCTTTTTCAGAATAATCTGAATGAAATTATTAATAAATGGAAAAAAAGGTATTGAGAATATTATTGAGCATTGATTGCGTAAAGCTTTCGAATCAAATAAAATTTCTATTGTATTGGTTTATCGATATGTACTATCGCTGATCGATATATTTTTTCATGAAATGGATTACCATAGATTAATGGTTTCCTTTTTGCCCATCGAGTAATCTATTATTAGCATAGACAAATGTCTCTAATTTTAATATTCTTTTAATATTTAATATTATTTATAGATAATATCGTTATATACCGAGCTACTATTATAACACAACCTTAACTAGCGCTGTTCTTTAATTAGTTTACTGGAAGAGTAGAGATTATTAAAATCGATCATCGCTATAATCGATATATTAATCGAAATTTGTATATACAGTTGATCATACTATGAGTTAAACATTTCTTATTATGGGTTTTGACCCTTAAAACAGCCTATTCACATTTCTCAATATAATATAATACATGTATAAATAATCATAATATTTAATGCATACAATACAATCGATAATTCCTAACATACGTGTATTCATCAACCATCCTTATACATTAGCAATAAAATTCAGCTTTGAATTGTTAATGTAAATCCCAAATTCTAATGGCTCAAATTATTTTCAAAATGTTAATCGACGATGAACCACATAATCGATATATTTATTGACTTTGTTATTTATAGTAAGTTCCCCATTTTCGTATGTTCTGATTTATTTCAAGAAAATAGTTATCATTACTCATAGAAATTTATCGCCCGATAATATCGATGAAATATATATTTTATTTGCCTTGACATAATTCGATATATTGTTATCTATAGTAAATAATTTATATGTATACTTTAATGCTCAAAGACATATTTGATATCTATGACCTGCCCCTGATATCTTTGACCTGCTCCAGTTGCATTTTACTAATGCTCCGTGTGAAACGAAGCACAACCATAAAATTTCATCAAGTATTATTTAAGCAACATAAATTTTCTTGTGATATTTCGCAGCATTCGCAATAAATACAGACTAAGAACTTTCTTGGTAGCTGGAAGTACAATGACAATTACTGATGCACTGACAGCAGACAGTTTTGTTGTCGTGCAACTTGCTCAAAGCTCACATGCCGCACAACATATGTAGCGTATTAACAATGAGAGGAGCCTGGCTTGACAGTGAGATAGAACACACACTCCACTCTACCGTCAAACTTGAGCAACATGTTCAGGCGACAGACAACACGAAGGGAGAAGATCTCAACGACCAACGAACGAGCAGGTGTTCCAACTTATTCATTAAAACAAAAGGAAACAGACAGCCAGACGGACGACAGAAAAGGGGCAGAGAACGAATGCGAGGGGCAGGCAGCAGCACTCCAAGAGACTGGCAGTCAGTTAGAACTTTTGGCTGGGTGCTGCCTGTGCTGGTTAAGATTGTGGTCGACACGCAATTGCCGCAATTTCAACTTGAATGCGCTCCACACACACACACAGAAAGAGAGAGAGAGAGCGACTCTGCTGGCACAGACGACAGACAAGCGTTGCAGCAAGGCGCTTAGAGGCTGTTCCCCTCCCTTGGCGCCCCCACCCCCAGCTGACATCCGCCGCAGTTCCTCCTGGCAAAGAGCGCGCCAAGTGCCGCAGCGTCAATTGGAAACCGAATCCGGTTTTCGGGTGCTTGTGCGTTAACTTTCCATGCCCGGTAGCGCTGATTGCTAAGACAACGGCCGACCAATTCATTCAATGCCAGCTGCCACACTGCCTCCAGAACCTGAATTGGCTCTCCTTCTCTAACCACTTGCCACGTCGTTGTTTTTTGCATACGATTTGAGCCGCCTCTGCGGGCGATTCCAGTTCGATTTATCATGGCCAAAGTTATGATCGGTTAAGTGCCGGCATTTAGTGCTCCCAGTTTGATGGTCGTAATAAATTGTTCCCATGGCAACTCTAATTATGGTCGAGTTCTCAAATAGTTGAGCTGCTGCCAGGCTGCAACTGGGTTTCGACGTCGCAAAAGCCTTGAATGAAACGACATCTTATAAGTTGGCAATGATATAGATATAGATATAGATATAGATGTAGATATAGATATAGATATAGATATAGATATAGATATAGATATAGATATAGATATAGATATAGATATAGATATAGATATAGATATAGATATAGATATAGATATAGATATAGATATAGATATAGATATAGATATAGATATAGATATAGATATAGATATAGATATAGATATAGATATAGATATAGATATAGATATAGATATAGATATAGATATAGATATAGATATAGATATAGATATAGATATAGATATAGATATAGAAAAAGATATAGAAAAAGATAGATATATATACAGATACATATATAGATACAGATACATACATACGTAGTTCGAAAGCAATTAATTCATAAGAAATTATGAATTCAAATTTAATTTTCAGCTCAGCTTGCCTGTTTATAGAAAGCATAATTCAAACTATGAAACTTCCAGCACATAAATATGAGATCTTTATCGCTTTAGAGAAGATTTATAAACTCAAGTTGTCCATAAAATTGTTATTTTAGTAATCGCACCTCAGTTCTTATACCGACGCACTATGCATAATAAGCTTTTATATCTTATTTATTGGCAACACATAATCGCTGGCAAATTATCATAAATTTTATTAAGATTGAATCGAAAGAAAATCAAATTTATTGTTTGATTCTTTAAATATTCGAGGCCAAACAGAACCCGATTTTCATATGCCTAAAATAAAACCACAAAATTATGAATCAGAAAGAGAGAGAAAGAAATAGTTGCCATATACCAGAACGGAAGCAGCCAGCTTAGAACTCTTCGAAACGTAGTTAGCGTGCAGAAAGAGGCCATAAATATTGTTCATTTGTAAATAAATGGTTAAAAAATAGAAAAAAAAATAGTAATGAAAAGAAACGCAAATAGAAAACGCACAGCGCACAGCATATAAAACATTGTCCAGTTGTCCCAATGTTCGCTTTCTGTATGGCCATAGCTGCGCCTCGACTATTTCCTAGACAAACATGAACATGGGCCGCCCCACGAGTTAACTATGTGTATATGTGTGTGTGTGTGTGTGTGTGTTTGTTTTATTACAGTATCATCTTCCGGTCACTTTGTCATTTCTCCACAACATATTTCAAACAGTTACGACCAGACAAGTGGCCGCTGCGCGTGGCCAGACCATTGCACCCAGGAACTATACGAACAACACTATAACAAGAGCTGAAATTATTGAAAAACAAGCAAAGTAAAGAGATAGCAAGACACTCACTCGGCTTGCCATGAGACCTACAAACGGATGTGCCATAGACGAAGTCGATTGGTTTCTTGCTTCTTTTTATCATTTCTTTTCGAGCTTATTTATGCTGTCGCCAAGAGTAGCTTTAATTACATGTTTATATTTATGTATAGCTAATGTAGTATTAGTTAATTGCATATATTATATATATAATCGAATGGCAAAAGGTAATATGATTCCTTAAAGGAAAAGAGCCATGCGAGTTTGAGTTTCTATGATTGGCGAAGATAAATTTAATGATTTAACGGAGCCACAACATTTTATAGTTTCGCATTTTATAAACTGTTATCATTTTTATTTTTTTATAAAAAAAAATTAAATCATTTTTTAATGCCAATCGATATGAATATATTAAAATATAGTAGAGTGAGCTGACTATATTAAAGTTATTAAAATAGTTGGAAATATATTTTACACTGAGTAATCTAACATGAAATTTCTTATGCAGATAATTTAAACTTATTATTATTAGTATAAGCATTTATATTAATTATAACTAGTTAATATCTTCGATCTACACGTACATAAAAAGAACACTTGACTGTCGAAAATAAAGACAAAATAAAATAGAAATATAAGTTAAATTATAATATAATACTTATTATTAAATTTCTACTATTACTACACATATTTTTTCAAATTTTTGAAAAATTAGGCAATGTCAAATATAATTTAAAAATTTATTCAAAAATGAGTCTTAAGAAATGATTAAAACTGTTTTGATCATATTCCATTTTGCATATTTTTTTTTATTGTTTTTAATGTGAAAAAGAAAATGTTTAAAGTAGTTGAATAATATGAAATATTAATAATAATAATAAATATATTGTTTGTATTCAGTCTAGTCTATACTTTGCGCTGATTTCTCTCCGTGTGTGTGGATTTGCTAAGCGCGCTAAAAAGACAAAGCACCACAGCGGATCACCATTGCCACGCCTGCCGCAGCGAGCAATCGACAAAGCAGACACACGCAACCACACACCAACACCCACACCAACAGACACTCTTACACTAACACTCATATACACGCATAAACAAAGTAAGCCGAGCTGTGAGCTGCGCCCCACAACGTGCCGCGCAATGGGGCACACGCTGCCCAGTGGCCGCCACTTAAAAGCAGTGCGCCCGGTTGCACAAAGTGGAAGGCGGGGCAGGCAGCGGGGAGCAGCTAGACGCCTACGCTAAAGTGCCCCGCACCAGCCGTGGTAGACGCAGCGCGCTGTGCCGCAACGCGCTTTGAATATGAATTACACAGAGAACGCACACGACTTTGACGCGATGACGTTTGATGTATAGTTAACGCTGGTTAACGTTTGATGTATGTTGGTTTTGTTGTTTTGTTTTGAACTTTGCGAGTGATCGAAAATGTTGATGACATGATTAACATGCAACAAGGTGCACTTCTGTAAGCAGCCCAACACTCGGCGACAAGTTGTTTCCGCAACGCATACTGGAGCGTTCTTTATTGGCATTGTGAGCCCTTGGCTGACCTGATTGATTGATTAATTGACAAAAGCAATTGCCGTTATACACCAATTATGCTTATGAAAGTATTGAAATTTGCATATCTAATGCCACACTATATTGTGTATATATAGATGCATTTGATGGCATGTCTAGATGAGGGGCCAAAAGCATATTCATGCAACAGCGTTGCGTATGTAGTTCATTGTGTTAGTTATGCAAATGTTGCATTTCCGCTTTCGAACAACAGTTCGAATGGGTCCCCAATGCAGCTTAATTATTCATTAATTTCAACTTAAAATTTACAGTATGCGTGTTGTTGCCATTGCCATGCCCTATAGATAACACAGGCATGGGGCATATTTTGATTCAGAGTCTATATAGAGCTTAGCTCTGTATTTATACTCTAGACGATACGATGAGCTATAGGTGTGTTTTTTTGTGGGTAGGGTATAAGCTGTAGAGTATGGAACGTATTGTGAGCTGGGTACATAAAAAGAAAAGCTGATATAAGTAAGCTTAAGTCTTGCTGGTTGGTTGGCAAAAACTGAGTTCTGTTTAATTTTTTTATTTTAAATAAATTTAATATTTTAAGAGCACTTGCTAAAAAAAATAGTAAATAATTATATATATTTTTTAATATTTTTTAAAAGTAATAACAATGTATAAAGCAGATCAATTCAATTCAGCAACTAGTATATGAATTTACAATGGGATTTAAAAATGGTTCTAATGATTAGTATAGGCAGATCAGGGGCTATTTATTTATAAAAAATGTTAAGTACATATAATACATACATTAAATAAAGATGTTAATATATTTTTAAATATTTTTGATACTAGTAAAAACATTACATTTTTTTTTTATTTGATATTTCACATTAATAATTTCAAATATACAAATATTTTTTTTACTGTTTTTAATTTTATTTGTGACGAATAAAAATTATTTTCATTTTTTCTATTTTGTTAATGTGTATTTAAAAATAAATATACTTAAGGATATATTTAAATACTGTATTTTTTGCTTGAAATTATTTAAAAATATTTAAAATTATTAATAATTACTAAAAATATAAAAAAATATAATTATTAAAAATATTAAAAATATAACAAATTTAAGCCTCTCATTTTTGCTCTATTCAGTCAGCGGATATATGAAAATATTAATATATATTTTAAAATATTAAATAATTCAAATATATATATATTTGTAATATTTTTTTAACATTGTTTTTTTCTTTTTTTTAATTTAAGCTTCCACAGAAACTGTGTAGTACATCAAACCAGATCATAGTTCTAATACTTTCCATGTATTTACAGGGTATATAAAGTAGCGACTTAAACATTTTAATGGTTTATGCCATTTATTGGCTGTCCAGTATCTGCCGTCGGGGAGTGGCTTTGCACATCTGCAGGCTTTTGTCACCATAAATGAAGTGTTGCCCGATTATGAAATAATTATACGCATTGTGCTTGCATCCGCAAAGGGGGCAGAGAGAGAGAGAGAGAGAGAGCAAGAGGGAGGGATAGCTAGGGTCCCAGAAGCAAAGCTATTGTGATTGGGTCAATGTGTCTGCAGTGCAGCTATTAAAAGCCGACTTTGGCATGCCATGAGTATGTTGTCATTTAAGCACACTTTCAGGCATGTCAAGTGAATGGAAAACTATTCACTCCACCTTCACAACACGGAACACATACACACAACTTACACACAACAATAACACCAACCTACTTCAATAATCTCTGAAGGTAAGTCTCAGCTGCATTTACATGTAAAAGATTTTAATCTATTGCAAGGGAAGCATTAAGGGAACACCGCCACAATGGTTATTATGTTCAATCCTGGTTATATTGGACCCTGCCCGCCCTGCTGTGACACGGAATGCACCTCTGAGAGCGATTGCCCGAATGCCACATGCGGGCCATGCACAGGATCGACGACACCTTGTGGCGGTTGTTCCCCAGCGGCTGAGAAGACCCAAATGCCTCCGAAAAAAGATTATGAAGCTCCAAACGATTGCAAAACTGAACCAGAGTTAAATTCAAGTAACAAATAGAAATCTAAGCACTTTTCAAAATTAAGTAAAGCATCAAGTTGGCTTTGCATCTGATCGGAGATTTTGGAGTAGGAGAAAACACAAACTCAGCTCATTACCAATGTAGCTTTTAACTGAACAGCTTTTATTTTAGGCCGAATTTGCCGGCAAAGTAAGTAGAAAAATATATATAACAAATTAAGAAAAATTTAAAGAACTTTAAAAGATTTAAAAATTAAAACAAACATTTTAAAAATTTTAAAAAGTTCTTTAATATTTAAAAAAAAATTTAAAATGGATACTATATATTATATATTTAAAGAAATTTTTAAAAAATTCAAAAAATAAGAGTTTAAAAAAATATTAACCAATAATTAAAAAATTATAAAATTAAATTACATAAAGTAAAATATGTAAAAAATTTATATTAACATTCTCCTTCATCTCTAACTAACCGAAAACCTCAGAAATTATTGGCACTTCAAACAGTTCGGACAAAATGACCCGTAAAGTGTGCAGCAAGGGGGAAAGTATGAATCCGTTTTACGTTGGCCCATACCCTGATAAATCATGTGAATCGTGTCCGTATGGTATTTTCTCGGGTTTCGTCCCATGCGGTTGGCCCGATCGCTGTAAAGGAATGGCTGAAGAAAGGCAAAGATGCTGCCTTCCAACACAATCCGAATCTAACGCAAAATAATTTTTTGACTGGCAAATTACAAATTTAATCACATACAATAAAGCAGAAGACGTTCAGTACCATAATTGCGAGTTTGTTTTGATTCATATGAGAAAGGTTTTTTTTTGGCTATGCTTGGTAGAAATGTTATTTTGATCGAAGGGAAGTAGGCGGCGTTCTCTGCTTCATATCGTTCTTAGTTTTTTAAGCAAGGTAATTTTATGTTTCGGAATATATTGTCTAAATTTTCATCGAGTCGAAATGTGCCGAGTCCGAGTTTACCTGTAGTCAGTACAAAAAATTGTGATCGGAGCATAGTGAAAGGGCGCAATAAGCCATAAGATGGAGTCCATGCGCAGTCCCTTAGGGATTCATGACTCGCTATCGCGAACTCAAATTGAATCGGAACCTACAATGGATGCGGAGTCTATGAACGATACCTTGATGCAGATTTGGCTGAAGCTCTATTATCTGATTGGCAAATTTTTTGAAGTGATGTCGCACTTTGGCGTAACAGAAACCGTAACAGAGCCAGAACCACAACCAGAATCAGAACCATAACCAAAACCAGAACCAGAAGCAGAACCGGAAACAGAAGTAGAAGAGGAAAAATTAGTAACAGAACCAGAACCAGAACCAAAAACGCCGGCGCCTTGACTTGGTTATCAAAAATTGTTCGATATTTTGGATTGGTTGATCAAATATTTAGTTTTAGGCAATGTTTCGGTATAGACCAAAGATAATAAAGGATAAAAATAAGGTCCTGCAATGGATTTTGCGCACAGATGTATTGGGGCGATGGGTGTGATTGCATTGTTTGTCTTACTGACACAGGTGACGACGCGGGTGGTCGTGAATGCCACGCCCCGGATCAGTAAGTTGATCAAAGACGGCGCGGCGACAATGCAGTTTGATCAGATCCATCAGGCATGTGGTGTTGTTAAGAATAGTGGTCATTGTCTGTATGATATAGTTGAAATGTTTGCCTGCGGCAGTGTTAAATAGTTAGCCATGGCAGTCTATCGGCATGCAAGAAGAGTGAAGTCAGGCAATAAGTAAACAGACTGCACACTTAAGAACTTTTATGCTCTGTCTTCAGGAACTGTGTCCAATACACAACCTAACTGCGACTTCAACTGGGATAACAAGGACAAACGCAGAGTATGAATTGGCTCCAATATAGGTATATATATATATATATCAAAATAAATATATATATATACATATATCGAGCGAAGCAAATTTAGCTTCTTTTTTTGGGAATCTAAGCAATCGAAGCTGGATTTGCTTTCTCAGCTACGTGCTCAGTTGTGTAGTTAGGCTCATTCTCGTTCAATTATTCGGTTTGTGAACATAAGGAATGAATTAAAATATAAATAAGAAAATTCATTTCCTTTTCGGGTAATATTCACATATATTTTTAGCCGCATAGAAAGTTATATTAAGTGAGTATAAATTAATTTATTTTAATATTTTTATTTATTAATTTTTGTGCCTTTTGCAGCTCTCGAGTGGAAATTTGACGGTTGCACATTTAAAATTTAAATATGTATATCGTTTGCAAATTCGATCCCTTCTATGTTGGACCTTGCCCGCCCGGCTGCCTCGTGCCTGCAGGCGGCTGTGCCAGCTGTCGTAATTGCGGCGGCGGGTGCTGCGGTGGTTGCTAAGCAATCAGTATAGTGAGATCATTTGACTAACCTGCTGCTGCTATGGATATCGATTTGCCCAGCTCAGTTTTTCATTTTAATGCCGACTTTGGTGAGGACAACGCTGAAGATATGTGTGTCTATAATTAACATCTGCCTCATGTTCACTTCAAATTCTCAGTATTAAAAGTATACTAAAATTATTTTGTGATTGTTTTATTTGTGAGAGCTGAATTTTATTTTTAGACTCGTACAGTAGTGTGAGGTGGCTGTACTCATAATTTACATATACTTGTACCTTTACGTGTACCTGTACCTATATCTGTTTGTATACTTTTGCCTTTATCTGCACCTGCGCTTGTACCTATATTTGTACTTGTACATATAAATAAACATACTTGAGCCTATACTTGTGGCTATACTTGTAGCTATACTTGTACATACGCTTGTACCAATGGGTGTACATTGCTTGTACCTATGCTTGTTCTTATGTCTGTACCTATTCTTGTACCTATGCCTGTACCTATGCTTGTACCTATGCTTGTACCTATGCTTGTACCTTGCTTGTACCTATGCTTGTACCTTGCTTGTACCTATGCTTGTACCTATGACTGTACCTATGCTTGTTCTTATGCCTGTACCTATGCTTGTACCTACGCTTGTACCTGTACCTATACTTATACTTGTACCTATGCTTGTACCTATGCCTGTACCTATGCTTGTTCTTATGCCTGTACCTAGGCTTGTTCTTATGCCTGTACCTATGCTTGTACCTACGCTTGTACCTGTACCTATACTGATACTTGTACCTTTGCTTGTACCTATGCCTGTACCTATGCTTGTTCTTATGCCTGTACCTATGCTTGTACCTGTACCTATACTTATACTTGTACCTTATCTCAAGGCTTAATAAAATATAGTAAAAGATAAATAAAAAATGCTATCCGTTTACAACTTGACAAAAGTCTTCATGTTTTTCCTGTAAGAACTTGTTGCTGAAAACAGCAAAAACTTATCAACAACGATATAGCTTGCAAAATCGGTCCATTCAACGTTAAATCTGGCCAACCTTATGTACTGGTGCTTCGAGTTAAGACTGACTTGAAGTAGTCTCTGGCATCATTGTGTATCGGAGCTGCCTGTCGCTTAAACTTAAAACAGTTTTTACAGCTTCTGAGAGATACAAATAGACTTATAAAATATCTATGTAAATGCTTAAATGATAGAAGAATTTATTTCCTATAGAAAACTGAGGATCTGCAGATGTTTGAATTGGCAATAAAGAAAAAATCGTAATGCCATATGCATACAGCTTCACAGCATTAAAGCACAGTTGAGACTTTAGATACATAAATTAGTAGGCTTCGTCTAGCTCAGTGGATTACCTATTTCGATCTAACTCAAAAATCTTCAGTATTTTATAAATTTTCGATTAGGTAGTTTACCCTAGAACAGAGCTAGGGCTGAGGAGTTAGTAGATACATATCTTCGGCTTACAGAAAGTACTTCAGTAAGCGCGTTTCTAACATTTTGTTTATATTTATTAATGTAACTGTGTGCACCTGCAGCAAGTATATCAAAATAGTCAGGAACGACGACTTGTTTAAGTTAAAGTTGGATCTACAAGAAAAATGCTTATCGTCTGTAAGTTTGATCCCTTCTATGTTGGGCCATGCCCGCCTGGCTGCCTCGTTCCAGCCGGCAGGTGCGGTGGTTCCTGCTGTGGCCCGTCTTGTGGTTCTTGCTGTGGTCCGTCCTGTGGTTCTTGCTGTGGCCCATGTGGACCCTGCGGAAGTCCGGGTTGCACATCCTGCCCTTGCGGCTGGTAGACTTAAGTATGAAGTAAGCTCCGGTCTAGCGGCTATCAAGCTATGATTTAATATTTATTCCCGTTTTAGGCTCCACATGACGATAGCTAGAATACATGGCTGAAGATATGTTTGGATATTAGACCTCAGATATTCTAAAAATTGATGAAAGTAAAATAAAGTAAAATTTAACTGAGCAATGGATGCTGCAAGAAGCTAGCCTTAGTTATGTTGTCGTAGGTAAGGACTTGCGCTAGTCAACAGCTGTTCGGTTCGATGTGCCACTGCGCAGTCGCGTCTCGAACCAAGCTGGGTTGCTGTAGGGGAGGTTAGAAAAAAAACATCGAATGTAGAGCATTGTGTCAGGTCAAAGGCTGTGGCATCCACCTGCCTGATGCCTGATGCATGATGCTGTTCTCTGGGACTTGGCCAGCTATGTTTTGTTTTGGCTTAGCGCGATTTATGGCGCGCACACACACACACACACACACACTGTGGATATTTCTGCTGCTGCTCTTTAAGTTAGTCCTTTAGGTGTCTCTGTGTGTGTGTGCAGGATATTTCACTCTCATTTTGGCATACGCGCGCGGAATTTATTGCGGCAGGTCGGAATTTTCATTGCTTCGCGTGCTTTGTTTGTCGGCAGCCAAGAGTTGCCTTCAAATGTCTTACTTTTAGCAGCCACTGTTATATATTTGTATTATTTAAAGCAGGCTAACATTAAATACAACAAAATATAGCTATACTTTGGAGGTAACCAGCGCTCGGAGTTAGCTGTAAATTCCACAGTTCATGGTAAAGTTAGACACAAAACTAAGGATTGATTATATGTATAAAATATATGTAACAATGCTATAATTTATTTAACATAACTTAAATTACATCAATATTTAATAATTCTTACTAATAAATTTATAAGATGCATTTTATATTTCTAACCTTAAGCTAAATATAAAGAAAGAAATAAATATAGAGAAATGTGTTAATATTAAAAATTCAACTAAAATTTGTTTTTAATGGTTTTCTGCCAGTTCAAGCAATATTTTAAGTAGCCTTGAATTTTTATGTAACATTATTTTTTTTTTCATAAAATATATTTTATTATTGAATATAAATTCAATTTAAATTCTCTCGTTAGACTATAGATCAGCATGCAAATATTTAATGTAGCTTATGCATTAAGTATTTTGTATATATTATGTATATTGTATACATTTTATTTATTCATTTTCAAATCATAATTTATATAATTTTCCTCTTAAACTTTTTCAACCCTCAAGCTACTTTGCACCCAGCTCATCCAGCCGCAACACGCACGAATGCTGTAGTTGTAGCCAAAAATTTGGTGCGCTGCAGTTGGGCCATGACACATCAAGAGATGGGTTAGTGTTCTGTTTAACTGTAATTAAATGCCGCTGAAAAACTATCCATATCCATTCACACTGGCAAATGAAGCCAATGATCATAAGCAGCGTTAGCCGAAGCAGAAAAAAACATAGAATACACGAAATCAGCTCGGTTGGGCTCGGCTTGGTTCGTTACGGCTCGGCTCGGCAAGGCTCGAGTCGCTGCTGTGCGAACTTGTCTGCTTGCAACGTGTTCGAGCTTGCTTGAGTTTGCGTGACCGTTCTTAACTTTCATTGCATTCGATCTCGGAGTCAGTATTCGTTTAACACTCGCGCTGTGCGGACGTCGTTCGTTAGATCGTTCGCATCGGCTCATTTGTGAAGTTCACGTTTTCGCGATATTTTTAAGCCTGTCAAATACTCAAGCCTCAAAACAGTTCGCCTTTAAGAACTTGAAGTGAATTAAGCATTTTGGCTTAAGCTGTGCATAGTTTGTGTTTTAACTGCAGTTGTTGAAGTTTCTGCTGTCGTGAACCTGCGAGCCCATTGGCAAACACATTTCTCATTTATTGGCAGCCCCGCAACTCATTTGAATATTTTTGCAACAACAGCCAACTAGATTAGTGTACGTGTGTCTGTGTGTGTGCGCGTGTGTGCCATGATTAACAAGCGCCTGCCGCAGGAGGCGTGATGTAAACTGACATTTTTTGTAATTTTTCGATTTACATGCCGTTGCACATTGGGTAAGTTTCGAATAACCCAAATGCATAAATATATATTTATAAAAAATGAAAACAATTTTTTTTTTAAATTTTCCATGTATGTCAAATAAAAATGGAAATGAGAATGTATTGGCTTAGAAGGCCTTTAAATATATTAAAATATGAGCAGTAAGCCTTTAAATATAAAATTATATATCATAAAACAATTGCAATTTTGGAAATATAAATATCTATTGTCATAAAATTAATTGTTAAACTAAAATATAAATGATTTCATAGTTTCTTTTTGTTGCTATTAAATGATTTTAAGATTTTCTTTTTCATTTGAATTGTTCTTCCTTTAACTAGAAATCATTTACGTATTAAGGACTTTAATTTATTTAGTTTAATAATATGTTTATATATAAAATAAAATATATATTTAAAATTCTTTAGCCTGAAACTTTTGTTGACTCCATTGTAATAATAAAAATAATTGAATATTCAACAACGATTTTATAACCAAAACTAAAAAGTTTTGATATTAAATAATTAAATTTATTAAATAGAGTAAAGCATATTTTCCTAAAATTTATTTAAATGAAAACATTTTAATAACATTTTATATTTCATTTTTATATTGTTAACAATATGCAATATGATAAGAAATTTATTAAAATCATAATCATTTCAAACAAATTCTATAAAAATATGCAAATTCTCTCAAAATGCTCATAAAGTGTAATAAATAAAATAAAATAAAAATTATAAAAATATTATATAAAAAATATACGAAAGCTTTAATTAAATTATAAAAATTCGAAAAAAATTTAATTTACTTCGGCCCTTTTAGATGACAGTGGCTAACTGTTTAAACATTTTATTTTATTTAAAATCAAATATACATATAAATTAAAATATTTTGATATTTTCCGTTGAGCTTTATAATTTAAAACTTAATTTATTTTAAGCGTAGCTAAAGCTGCTTTACTATTTAAAGTCTTTAACGTTGGCTTTCAGTTAGGCTTTGGCCTTCTCAATATTAAAGCCATTTGACAAGCAGCTCGTCTTATGAAATTTATAGTAACTATAAGTGAAGGACTCAATCAATATCAAAATCAATATCAAAATCAATACCAATATCAATCAACGCTAGCTCACACTTTCTTACGCATTTAGCAAGTCGCACGAAAAGTAGCTCAATATAAAACCTTTAAGCTTTAATCAAGTGACACCTGCGTCAATGTCTCAAGTGGAACAAGCCGCAAAATCAATAAGTCTAAGGAGATATATGTCCATAGCGTCGCATATCACATGTCGGCGCTTCCGCTTTGCATGAGGCTTCGCTTTGTGCGATAAACAATCGTCAATTACAGTAAACCGCAAAGTAATTCAGTGCCAGAGCCAAATTGCAGCTGAAGTTGTGTAGATAAAGTGCGTAAATTTGTCGAATCGATTTTTAATTCATTGCCCAAAGCAGGCGACGCGGCGAGCAGCTCATAATTTGCCACATCGATGTGGTCCATAAATTAACGCGCCTCGCATTCTTCTCTCTTGAGCATAAAACAAAATTTTATGTGTTTTGGACTAGCGCGCAAAATGCGCGCCATAAATTGTTGACAGTTTCTAAGTATATATATGGAAGGACATTATAGATTGGCCAACAGGTTGGCTATGTGATGAACATTAAATTACTTTTAAATATTATATGGTTTAACTTTCTGCATGCTTACACCTGTGCACACCTGCACGAAAATTTATATATTTATTAAAATTGCTTGAAACTTGAACAACTCATTCGTCATGCGGCAGTGAAGCAGGGAAGGGGCTGAGTTTGATGAAGGCGTGAAGGTGTCTCTTGCAGCTGGTCAATTGAGTCGAAGCACAGCTCTGGCTGCGGCTGCGGCTGTGGCTGTGGCTGTGTTTGCATGTGATTAAAATATTTCGTTTCATATATAGTTCCGCTTAACCCTTTTTTCTGTTGTTGCTGCTGGCTCTCAACCCTCGAATGCCATTTGGTTTTTGGTGTTCTGCGGCGGCATTACCATCAGCATAAACATTATCAGCAACAGCCCGTCTCATCAGCATTTTCATTGCCTCGCTTTTGCATAATTTTGAACCATAAACTCACATAATCCGCAGCCTTGATGACAACTAAAATGGGTAAAAATAGAAAACACACACACACAGCCTTAAAGTGAGAAAAGTTGTCGTGACACACACGCGCTTGTTTGTGTGTGTTAAATGTTTTAAAAATGAAGCGCTGAAAAGTTTGGCGCCAGCACGTTACGCATACGCCATGTTGCCGCGCCTTGGATTATGTCTTGGGCTCCTCTCATATAGTTAATGGCATGCAGCTGCTGTTTTGCCTGCGGCTTCGCGTCGACATACTTATGAATTTTAAGGTGATTCGCGTGTCGTCGGGCCAGGCTCAAGTCCGCATCAAATGTAGCATATTTCGTTAAGCATACGTCGCGTGTGCCGGCGCTGCCAGCTGCTGTGTCGGAAGGGTTGCCCTGCGCATCATAAATCAAATCAAAGTTGACTGCAGCCCGGCTCTCGTAATCAAAATCATTTTGTGGTTTTCAACATTCGCTTGCTCCCCAAAGTAATTAATCATTAAAAGTAATTGGTTTTATGTTATGATTTGACAGTTGAAAAATTGCAGCTGTGACAATTCAATTCCATTTCCTTTTAATTTCTTTTGCAATATTTTCGATTTTTTTTAAACTTCAGCAATGTTTTTTTCACATTTATAAATATGAAAAATAGCAATGCAATTTTTTGCTTCATTTGTTCGTGTGTGTTTGACTGCAAAATATGCAGTTACAAGGCAAAAACTCCGCCAATATTTTCATTTATATATCTAAAAAAAAAACGAAATAAAATAATTGAAAATAAATATTTTCTAGCAGCTAAATAACAAAGCTTTATGATCAAACATTTGAATATGTCAATTTTTTGTGGATGACATTTAGATTTCTTTTATATTTTATTTCAATAAAATAAATTCAATATTTGATTGTTTCGGCAACAACAAATTCTTTTAAATTTATTTTTTAATTTTATAAAATAATTATTATTTTATTTGAAGGCAAATTGAGAATGCTCCTTAGCTTAAGAACTCCATCTAATATTAAATTATGTTTCCTTTTATATCATCTCCCGTAAGCGCTTTTTATAGCCGCCTCGCATTTCAGTTTATAATTTTATGAGACGCATAAGCAGTCGTTGAACTTTTTTTGAAGACGAGACAGAGCCTGAGCCAGACGCAGACACAGACTAAATTAAGAAATTAAAGTGAAGCTGCGGGGCACAATAAACAAAAGTTCAAATCCCGAAAAACTTTACAAAATTGTTAACAATAAAAAATGATTAAAAATGCGTTAAAGTATTTACAGAAATTATGCCGCAGAGGCGCGTCATAAACTTGGCTTTCGTCTCATTTTGCTGAAGCAAACGAGATGGCTGAGAAATGCCTCGCTCTGACTGACACTACTTCAAAGGGCATAAAACGGCAGCTAACATCAACGAAAATATACAAACACACAAAAATAATAAACAAATCCCGGAGTCAGAGAACGCAGAGCTCCACTTTTTTTTCGCTTCAGCTGCCCCGTGGAGCCACTCGAATATAGAATATATTTTTCAAGTGTTTGCAAAGTTTTTATTTTGCTGGCTTTTATTGAAGTATATTTGGCTAGCTAATTAAATGCCATTTGGCTGCGCCCGAAAGTAATTCGTATTAAATATTTATGCGTCACTTAATCAGCGCAACAAATAGGCACAAACTCCCGCTCTTAGTCAAGTCATCGGCAGCTTCTCTCGGGTATTCATTACTTTTTTGTTGGCGTTTTCGCTTTGTTTATTTAAACATTAAATGCGCTTAGATTTGATTAGCCTCGTGTGTTTATTTTCATATCAATGGTAGCCAAATGCGTGGCTCAGCCAAATGTCGATTTCTGTGCTTCATTTTGCTGTGAGTTCCTAGGAATATCACCACTGTATGATATCCTGGAAGTAGCTTTGTTATTTGTTAACTTTTTAATTTAATTTATTTTGGATCTATTTGTGTAATAAATTAAACAGTTTCTTTATTTAAGTTTGTATCTATGTTTAAAATATACTTTAAAATATTTTAACATTTTTAAAATGATTTTAATGGCTTTTGTAATATTTTTTAAATATATTGAAAACACTTTCATATTATTGTTAAATGTTTTTAAAATGATTTTTACATATATTTTTAAAATATTTATTATTTTTAACTTTTTCACTATTTTTTTATATTATTTAAATGTTAGTAAAATTTTCTTTAAATATTTTTTTATATTTTTTAAATAATTTTGACATTTTGTAAATATAATATAAATTTACCAATCAGAGCAACCCTCTCCAACATCAATTTACAGGGCATACGCTTAATGCGTTTGGGTCACATTTTATTTGCCTTAGCCTGAGTGCTCTCATTACATTTTTGTTGCTCGCCTTTTGCCTTTTATGTGGCCAGTTGAATTAAAATTATATATTTATATATTACATATGTATATATATATGTACATAAATATATACTTATATATATTTATATATATATAGGTATATATATATCTGTATATGAGCTATACCAACATTTGAGCCCTGCAATTTTCTTGCAATTAAAAATGTAGCAGCATTTCGCATTAATAAATTGATTCTTAATTAAAAGCCCCAGCTGAAAGCTGCGCGGTTTAAGGCTTTATTCAATGTAAAACCTTTTTAAAACATTTCATAAATTAAAAAAAAATATATAGACAATTTTTAAATCATATTAAGATTTCGAGCATTTTTTATAATTTCATCTGAATATATTTCTTAATATATATATAATTTTTTGTTATATGTATAGATTTGCTTTGAGTATATATTAAGCTGATATAATATATGAAATATACTTTCTTTCCAAGGACTAGTCAGCTTTTCTTCTCTTTTTCGTTAGATCAGTTGCTGTTTGAATAAAATTGCTAAAATTCATAGATTTGCCTCTTGCATTGAGCCGCCTTAGTAACTTTTAAATGGCTTTTCATTAGGATCGACGGCGATATCAATAAAGCATTAACTTTGCCATTACATTTGCTTGTGTATGGCAAATGCATAAAGGCTGCCATTCAGCCAAAGTTCGATACTCGACGAAATCGCCTGAAGGGTGACAAAAGCATTCCGCTGACAACTGGCGGCAAGCGCCAGTTTGTTGCCAACTGTCAGCTCGTTGTCCAAATGACAAATGGGCGCATTTGCCTTTTGTCAGACAGCGCCATAGATACGATGGAATCGCGGCAAGCGGCAGTAAAAATAAGAGCAGGCAAATAAACAGCGCGGGGCAGCAAGAAAACAACAGCAACAAGAGCAAAACAAAAGCAAAAGCAAAAGCTGCTTTTATGCCGCACACGTTGCAAGCCGCGTCGAGAGCGAAAAATCGGGGCATATATTTATTTATTTCTGCACGCCGCCAAAAAATTGTCAACACAGATCAATATTGACGACGAAAGCGTGAACAAGTTTTAGCTGCCAGACGGGCAACAGCGTCGTCGTCATCGTCATCGTCATCGTCATCAGATCTGCGATAAAATGCGCATAAAACAGCAGAGTTCTCTATCCTAAAGTATTATATTTCTGCACATAATCATAATACGCGTTGCCTTCGTTGCTGTTTGTGTTTTGTGTGAGCTACAAAAATCGAAAATCAAGCAAACAAAAATTGTTGTGTGTTTCCACTTGAATTGGCTGCTTGAACAGATCTGCGAATTTGTTTGCCATAACTCGAATTTGGATATTTAATAGAGAAATGAGTATAAAAACAAGTAAGAAAGCTCTAGTCGGGGTGCCCGACTAGGAGATACCCTGATCCCAGTCCTTTGAGTTTTGTAATATTTTCCGTAGTTTGTATCGAGTATTAAAAAAAAAAGAAAACAAATAAAAATCGACATTGCGAGACCAGGATTCGAACCCGGATTATTTGCGCAACGTGCACAAACTCTACCAACACCGCCACTTCATAACTAAAAAAAAAAAATAAATAAATAATATAAAACAATAAAAAACATTTCATCTCCTCTGGTCTCGAACCCGGACCAAGCTGCATCCGAGAGGTGCCTCTACCAACGCAGCCACTGCCCTTCTTACGCGAGCTGTTGCAAATTTGAACATAAGTAGCAGCTAATAATTCAGCACAATTCAATCGCAATTTCAATTCTTGGAATAGAAAAGTATACACGCATTTGAATGTATGTGTGCACACGCATAGGAAAAATGCGTGCGCGTGGCGCTGCTGACATGTGCTTTTGGAAATTGGCCAAACGTTTTGTTTAATAACTTCTGTTTTACTTAATGGATTTTAATGAAATTTTCAGCATATGATCTACATATCCTATTGGCTTGGTTGAGATGCAAACGCCTTCACATAATGGCCCTAGTTCCAACTAAACTTAAATTCTAAGAATTTGGGGGAATTTGGAGCCGGTATCCAAAATCCAACAAAAATCAAAATTGCATAAAATATACATAACACTAAATACAAAATTTGGAGGCTCTAGCTCTTAAGACGTTCGAGATATAATTTATTTACTGCATTTCAATAATGTTTTTATTCGATAACAATTAAATGCGAATAGTTATCGAATATTTGAAACAAACTTGACCTGCGCGTGCTATACACGGACCTACAAAAAAAATTTCAAGTCTCTAGCTCTTATAGATGCTGAGATCCACGCGTTCACACATACGGACAGACGGACAGACGGACAGACGGACAGACGGACAGACGGACAGACGGACAGACAGACAGACGGACAGGGCTCAATCGACTCGGCTTGTCGTCCTGATCAAGAATATATATACTTTATGGGGTCTGCCACGCCTCCTTCTGCCTGTTACATACATTTGCACAAAACCATTATACCCTGATTTCCCATTTTTAATGGGATCAGGGTATAATTAGAAATTTTGTGTGAGAAAAAGGGGTGATTTTTTTAGAGCTATGCAAGTTTAAATCATATTAAAACAAATAAAAATATTTTTAATATCAATGAAATGTACTTTATTGGTTAGAAAGTTATATGACATTGATGTTATGTTGTTGTGATGATATGTTTTAGGCTATGTTTCGTATTGTAACACCAACTTTCACAATCATCACAGTCATTATTAATGTTTTTGCAGGCATTTGGATCAGTGACTTTGCTAGTCCATAAAGCGCACCAAACAGCAATTTTCTGTGAATGTTTGTGGACTATCCTCAGTATATATGCAATAATTCTGCATGTTTACGTATTCATTCAACCAAAAATAGGCTTCATCATTATCTACGTCATAAAACGTACGAATTGCATGATAAGTTTGAAGAACAGAGCCATTATTTCGATACAGAAATTTCAATAATTTACAAGAGTTGCTTTAGGTCTATTCGAAATGAAATATTCAAATTCAACAGCTGTTAAATTGCTTATCAAATAAGCCAGTATTGCCAAGTCTCCGTTAAGCATTATCAGCTTAAGTCCTGAACTACTAATTATATTCCTTTTTATAGCTAAGCTTTTGATTGATATGCGCTGAGGCGGCACCTTATCAAACAACTTGCATGCGATACATAATCTGCTAAGGATTTATTCAGCTGATAGGACTCGAATTTGTATGCAAGCCTTAGGTTATGAAGTGTAGCTCTTGCCATATATACTGCCTTTGCTCTGAGCTTGCATACCAAATATGAGCCAAAGTGCATACAAAATAACAAGCTTCATAGATATGCAAGTCAACAAAGTACGCATAAGCAATAGAAGCAAAGCCACGCCATTTCATTAAGCTCTTCAAAGAAAGTAACTCAAAATACTTCTAATACAAGTATTATTTATCTCTTCAGAATCTCTTCCAAGCCCAACTACTTGAGTCAATAGCAAACAATAAAAAAGGAACGAAAATTCGTTTGTTTGCCTTTGTCGCAATTCGAATTCCCTTTTGTTTCTTTGCTCGCGTGTGTTTTATTAGCTCTGCGCTCTAATCAAACAAAACAAAGCCATCAAATTGTCAATTCTTTGTATTATGCGCGCACTCTGATGCGAATTAGAGCAGCGCACATCAAGTATACGCAGCGTATGTCGTGGCTCAAAGCTTTGACTCTGTCTGGTCGTTCAGACGTGCTGCACTAATTGCATGACAGACAACTTAAAATTTATAAAACTCAATTTGCTAATTGCTATCAAAATAATGAAGTCTACTTGTGTCTGCTGATGGGGCTGCCAACGGGCCGCTGCTGCTGCTGCTGCAGATGATGCTGATTGCAACCATCAAGTATCATTCGAGTAATTTAAAGTGCACTCGCCCTGGCCGGAGAGCGGATGCTACTGCAGCAGCAGCTGAAGTTACTGCAGCAATAAAATCAAGCAAGTAGCTGCCTCAGCGGCAGCAGCAACAACAACAACAGCAACAAAAAGCTGGCCAAAAAGTTTGCTGCACACGCCGAGTCATACAAATAAAAGTTCAGCTGCAGCTTATGCAAGCCAAAAGTTCACCCTTTGCCATATACACTTGAGGTGTTTGCCCAGGACTTTGCTCCCTCTCTCTCCCCCTTCGTTTAACTTCTTTTCTGTTTGCAGCTATCGTTGCTTATATATATGTTTTATTATTTCTTCTTCTTAATGCACTGGCATTGTCCATTTATGTCTTGTTAAGACTTTTATATGCTTAAGTCCATATTTAGTTTTATTCCGTGCAAGTTTTCTAAACTGCCCTGTTCACTAATCCCTAATCCGTTGCGAGCTGCAAGTAATACTTTAAACGTTGCAACGTTGACGGTCTATCAACTGCGTTGTTTGATTAATTTCCTCCTAAAGTTTCAATGTAAACTTCAGCATACTTTGTACTCCACTTCGAGTGTAAGTGCAAAAGTGTGTTGCGCCTGTGGAAATTGAAGGAGCAAACAGCGCACTGCAGGAGTCATATGCGACCTGGCAAAGCAGCTGGCGTAGAGATTTATATACAACAACTGATGACTGTGGAACATATTCGCTTTGTGTTAGTGAGAGTTGAGGGAAAACCTTGCACGTTTTTTGAATTCAAGATTTCAACTGTTCACTTCATATCTTAGTCTTAAGATCTTATTTGGCAGGCAACTTGCCTCAAGACTCAAATGCAGCTAAGCGCTTACATTTTTATAGCCTAGAGTAATGCTTATAGGTAATCGGATTTTGTATTCATATTTTCTAAACCTAATCTATCTAATCATATAAAAACTCAATTTCAAGTTCGTTAATCCACATAGTGTCCAGAGAAGAGTGATCTGCTTCTTGTTTAAAATATTTCAGCAGCTGTTTAATTTATCGACATTTTCAGCCCATCGAAATATTGAGCAAGATTTGCCCTTTGCTCATGACTCATCTGCTGCCTATCTGAAGCGAGGAAATATTTGAAGAGCTTGACCAAAATTCTAGCTGTATTCTTTAAATAATAATATAAGTACAGCCAGAGCTTTAGCAGCCAAAATTTGACAGCTCGGGCAGCTCAGAACGAGCGCTCCTCCACTGGCTGACATGATTATATGATTTGACGCAGCTGCAAAAATTTCTCTAAGGCAAAGACCACTTATTAATATTAATTAACAATTTTAATATTTTGTAAGAGCAACCATTCCTCTGCCTTATATTCAGAATTAAACCTTAGCCTTGAAGCACTCTCAGCAGAGTCGAATCGAGCATTTTAATGCTATGTCACAGTCAATACACAATGGCATAGATTTAATAATAGCTCAAGCTATATTTGTTAGATGTAGT
Organism: Drosophila hydei; assembly: GCF_003285905.1. NCBI lineage: Eukaryota > Metazoa > Arthropoda > Insecta > Diptera > Drosophilidae > Drosophila > Drosophila hydei. Next base: position 1,404,425 of record NW_022045827.1, read on the forward strand.
AGTAGCTTCAACAGCTATTTGTGTTATGCATTTTCTAAAGCCCTCATTAGGGCTACGTTTTCTACTTTTATTCATTCCCGTAATGACCTGCTCCTTGCGATTATGCCAAAGATGCCGCAATAACTCAAACTATTTCTTGTTTTATTGCAATTCCTTTTTCTAGCTCTTATTTGACTCTTTACATTTTTATTCATTTTATAAATTTCAGTGAATAAAAAAAGTCTACTTATATTAATCACTCAAGCGATTACTTTTCTTTTGCATTAAATTATTTTTCTAAATATATTTTTTAGCAGCTCAAACTTCTGATATGCTCATCCCACACAACATTCTCACAGCCATTAGCCCAGTCAGCTTTGCCATGGAGAATCTAATGACATATCATTTACATCAGCTAGGCAAAAATATTAAAATTTAAATTTATTTCTTATGCCAAGGCCGAGCCCAGAAGAAAACACTGTCTAATTGGCTATAAATTACAAAGCTCATGCAGCTAATACAAAAAGCAAGTAATAATAAAAATCATAGAAATTTCAGTTTCTGTGCGCTAATTTGATCTAAATGCACGAACTCATTAACTTAAAATATGCGCAATGGCAATTTGATTAGGGTAATTTGCTGTTGATCCTACGCGACACAATGCCAATGTCACAGGCACACACACACAGACAGAGACACTCCACAACAATGGAAATGTGTCTCAACATGCTCTGGAACATATAATCTTTGCTGTAATTTGTTGATGGCTGTGCGGCGTTTATGTTAAATTAATATGCAGCGGCAGCCGAAAGGCAAATTACGTCAATAAATTAAGCGCCGACTGGAGGAGGAGCGCCAATTTTTTTGGGGCCAAAGTTAACAAAGTTGTCTTTGCCAAAATTATGAACAATTTCCCAGTCGGAAAAGTTGCACGTTCCGAGCAACGTCTTTGCACTTTGAATAATTGCACGCACGTTCCGAGCGAATTTTGCGCCTATTTTGGTCTAACATTTATATTTAACTCTATCTCTCTCTCTCTCTATAAATTGCCTGAGAGTGGGAGTAGGAGTGGCAGGAGGGGCGTCTGGCATTCCTTTGCCCTCGAGCACATTACGTGTTCGGTTGGCTTAAAAGCCAAAAATCTTTTGTGGACCCACGCGAATGTCTGTGCCACATTTTCCACAAAAGCGTCGCTAATTTTCACCGAACGAATTTAATTTGCCGCCCGCCAGGCAATTCAATTCTCTTATTCGCCATCTCCTTTACAGACGTTACGCCTCTCTCTCTCTCTCTCTCTCTCTCTCTCTCTCTCTCTCTTTCACTCTTTCTTATTTTTGGCGAATTTTTGCATTTGTGCGTAGCGAACGCACCTTTGTGACTTGCCCAGCTGGGCGTGTCCTTCCTGTTGTGCCAAAGTATTGTTCCATTTGGCACTCAAGCATGCGGCTTACTTGACTGAAAAAGCCATTCAAGAATTTTTCTGTAAGCTTAAATACATTAATTTACTATCAAATATAAGGAAAATTAAATTAAATATTAAATTATATTTTTGTAGTCCGAAATAAATTTTTTATTTTAATATTTACTTAAATCATGCGAAAGAGTTTCAAAATATTTATATAATAAGTAGTAGTAAAAAGTAATAATATAAAAAGTTATATGCTTAATTTTATTTAAGTTTTATATTTTGGTTTTAGTAATTTTAATTGACATTTACACTTTACAAATTATTGCCGCATAATAAATTTTTTTTCAAATCTTCATAAAACATTTACATATATTATTTATATTATTATGTATTATATTTACATATATTATTATTTATTATATTATATATATATTTAGATGATTTTTAAAATGTTAAAAATTTTATTAGATTTATATTCAGATTTAAGTTGCTCAAAATATAATTTTATATAGAACATTAAGTTTTTATTGTAAAACTTAAATATTTATGAACACAGCTTGATTTTCTTAACAAGAAATTTGCAGACTCCATTTTTATTTGCTACACATGATCAAGATAAATACATAAACTAGTGCGCAAATAAACTAATATACCCTTAGCAATTGAATGAAAAACTAACAAGCGAAAATGGAAGAGAGAAAGAGAGAACGTTGCAACAAGCAACTATAGAAGAGAGGGAGCTAGAGAGAGAGAGCAGCACAAAAGCCTTGTCAGCTGAACCGAGTGGAGCAGGTGCAGCATTTGGAGCTGCCATTGGGAAAGCCAAACCAAACCAAACCAAAACGTAACGAAACTCAACTGAAAAACACAATACATTTCGTACAATACCAGCAAACGTAAGAGTGTTTGTGCCTGTCGTCTGTCGCCTGTGAATGCTGTGAATTGTTGCTGCTGGGTCCACACAGCGCGAGCGAAATACAATTTTTGGGCAAAGTGTAGCGGAAACATTGCGGTAAATACTTTAAATTTAATACAAGTGGCAGCCAAGTGCGCACAAGGATACTTCGGGCGGCCATCGGCTGCTTTTGGCCGCTGGCCCGGAAAGTGTTTGGCCAATATTTTCATAATTAATGGCATGTGCCATTGAGTGGCATGGCCTGGCATACCAGCGCCTGGCAGGGCCTGCTACATGCATGTGCGACAGCGGCGGAATAATTGCAAACTGAGGTGCGATGGCATTGCGGTCGACCTGAAAGTGAGGAATTATACGAACAACAATGCCACTGCCAATGCCTGCTTAATTGTGTGCACGCCTCTGCTTTTTGGAAAACAAAGGCTTAACTGTAGTTATTCATAAGGCGATTAAGTCGCAGACAAATGAGAGCAGTTCAACCTCAAAAACGTCAGAAGGAATATTCATTTTATTTAAATGTGATGGCGGCATGAAAATGTTCAAGAGTTCAATTTCTTGCATGGGACGCGAATGAGAGCTGAATAAGATATACATAATTAATGATATTTATTCTCGTGGAAATGTTGAAAGTAGAACAAGCTTAAAAAGGCTTTAAGTTCAGCTTACCCTATAATCTAGAAGAAATATTTAATTTGTAATTAAATAATTTTTTAATATTTGTAATATGTGACTTTTAGCTCGAACTAAAAAAAACTAACAAAAAATAAAAATTTTGTTTAAAAGATATAAATAAATATATAAATAAATGACTAAATACAAAAATAAAAAAAAAATATTAAATGAATAAATTAATTAATAATTGGGAAAATTAAAAAACAAATACAAACAAAACAAAATTAAAAAATAAATAAAAAATAATTTAAGAAAACAAAAAATAAATAGTCTAAGTACAGCTCGAAAACTTTTTAATTGATTTACCAATTGTGGTCTGTAGGATCTCGTACAATATGAACTAATTTTTGTATGAAATATTTAATTTAAATTGCAAAAAATTAAAACGAGGAATATATTAAAAAGATAAAGCCAATGTATGAATATTAACCATAATTAGCGCTTCAACTTCTACGAATTTATGTAACTTTAAAAGTCTCTAAATAGCTTTCGATTCAGCTTAACTACTTAAGCCGCAAATATGCAATTCAAATTATTAGAATAGCAATTGCGTGAATAAATTTATCAGACATTAATTGCGAATAATCGCGGCTTAATTAGATGGCTATTTAAAGTTTCAATTACGCGCAGAATGTGCTATTTATAATAATAAGTGAGCGCAAGAGCTCGGACGAGTTTAAGACGGTTTTAAATAATTTCATTCGAAGGTTATTAAAATTTCATAATTGCCTTAAATGGCTGCTGGCAGCGCACAGCACACAAAAAACCCCTACACACACACTTAGCCAGCGTTTACAACGAAAATAACAGTAACCGCAAGAGGCGGGGCGAAGGACGAGCATAACGGCCAACCCAGGCATCGTTGTCGCTTATCTATGTGCATAAGTTATGAGGCACAGCCGCAGCCACAGCCTCGGTCGGACGCTCCTCGTTAAAGCGTGTTCAGTGTCACGCCGAGACATGCCCCGGGCAAACACTGGCCACCTGTGCCCCCCGCTCGTAGTCGCTGTGCTTCTTGTCAATCGTGGGCTCTGGCCACGGTCAACGTTTGCTGTCAATTTGGCGAAGCATTTCACGTGCTTTCGCGTTCTGCTGTAGAGCATTTTGCATATTTAAACGCAACGCAACGCAACGCAACGAACGTAGCGAAATAAAATGTTAACTTGCAAAAGGGAATACATTAACACATCTTTACAATTAAGGACATCAAGGATCAACAGCAGCAGCAGCAGCAGCAGCCAGGCAGCCAGCCAGGCAGGCAGTCAAGTCAGTCCAAGTCAGTCGAAGTCCCCAATGCACTTACGAGTTGCTCGAGTCGTTTGTGTGTGCGTGCGAATGCCATTCGACTGAAGCTGGCTCAAGCTGTGCACGGCGCAAAGCCATATAAAATTTAACATACAAACTGCGGCGCAACGGGGCGTGGTCGAGCAGAGCCACCCGCAATACGCCGAGTCGATTCAAGTAACCACAAAACGAGCCGCCTGCACTTACATAGCCAAGCCTCGCCAGGCCAAGCCAAGCACTGCAACTGCAGTTAAAGGACTCGCTCTGACCGCATCACAAACTGCAAACATTGTGGATACACGAACCTATCGTTACATTTGGGTATTGCCCAGGCATATTGGCAGGGGCCTATGGCTTAGGGCTTTTTGTCGCACGCAGGCACACAGCCCTCGCAAATGCTCGCAAAATTGTTGCGTCTCGCTTGCCGAGTTAATTTTTTATGTCTCTCAAGGAAAAGTTATATCAGTGTAATGTGAGCCGAGTCTTAAACTAGCCAAAGTTTGTCTGCTTAAAGTGTTTTATGTATATGAGCTGTATGTGAAAAGCTTATGTTAATTTACTATGTATATATATTTTAAATAACATATTTTATGGGTAAAAAATTTAATGTTCAGTGAGCTCAGATATCATTAGAGATCCTTAAGACAATTTTATTTCGTTTGCAAAAATCTTTTTGTAGCACTTTTAAGAGATATTTTGAAATATCTCACAATTTTTTTTTTTAATATTTTTGATTTGGATTCGAATGTCCATTAACTTACCTTTAAATTAGTTCCCATTAGATATTTTAGACTTGTTCTAACATTTTTTCCCACTCTCGCAGCCCTTCAAAAACGCATGTTTTGTGATCTTGTTCATCTTTTCCTTCAAACTCATCTTTATCTACCCAATTGTAGTAAAGCTTCATGCTTCTATGGGTTTCTTCAGTTTTGGGAACTTTAAAAAATCGCATAGGTCCAGGTCTAGAGCGCACGGGACAAAATCTTTTCTCCACTTTATGGAACAAGGCAAACATCGAAGGCAAAAGAGTTGACAAATTGAGCCTACCAAACGGCCGAGCTTGTCCAGATCAGCGAGACACATAGACACATATCAACAGAAGACCACAAAAAAATCGAGTATAAATTGAACATTAACAATATTTTTTGAAGAGATCTCTTATATTCAGGTAAATGCTAGGCATAGCTCAGCTGACATTTCCATATTTCTCCAGCATGCATTAGACGAGTAAAGATCAAATGGTAAATTTCATAGAATATTTTATGAGTTTACGTGAGTATCAATCTTGCTTGGCCACTTAATACAAGACAAAATCTAAATTATTTTAAGGATTTTTTTATTTATGAAAAAGCAATTTGTTTAATTTGCTGCTAGTTAACAGCTCGTAGATATTTTTCATTAGACTTAAGCTATTTTGGCTAGCATTTCCAAGTTTCAGATTAGACTTAGCCGCAGTAGCCACAAGTGCTAAATTGTCAAGTAAAGGCCAACTCGGTTGCCAGCAAACAAATTCAATTAATGCAAAAGAACCCATACGTAATGCGAGCCAAAAATATTCGCATATTCGTTTAGCTCTAGCCACAGTTTGCATCTTGTGTGTGTGTGGGTGGGTGGGGAGGCGCTGAGGGATATGTGTATATATCGAATGTGTGCAGCATATCGGGCGAACTTGGCTGCCAGTCTGCTTGGCTGACCATTTTGGCTATCTCCGGTCAGTCTCAGTGTCTGTGTGGCGGGTGCCAGGCCATCGATTGGCATTGCCAATGGCCACAAAACTTTGTTTACCGTTGCTTGGACATTTTGCAATCAGTTGAGGGCAAAACTTTGCAGCAATATTTATGTCCTCTACACACTTAAAAAGCGCCCTCTCTCCCTCTCTCTCTCTCTGGTATATATATACATATATATATATAGTAGTTAGCACTTTCTAATGCATTTGTGACCTCGATATCAGATTCTGTTGGCAACGCTCTTTGGCCAGAATCAGCATAGTGTAAAAATAATTTAACTTTGATTTAAGTTACAAATTTTATTTGGCTTTAATCAAAATTTACTGCTACCAAGCAAAAAGAAAAAAAAACATCAATATTCCAGCTGTTTTTCTTTTTTTCTATAAGCCAACTTTGATGGATGGCTGAATAGGGGCTTGCCCATTCCTAGTGCAGCGCACTTCCGATACGTTTGCTCTGGCCAACAGAACTTTTCAATTAGTAATTTAAAACATAATGCTACCAGCTGACTTTCGCCCTCTCTGACTCTTGCCGCACCTTCCTTCCCCTTTCATGCTCTATCAAATTTTCCGCAAATTTGCCGAAAGTGCAACAAAATTTCGTTGTTTGTTATTCAGTGCTGCTGTTTTATTTGCTTATTTGCGGAAATATTGCGCTGCATTGAATTGAAATAAATTCTATTTGGGTCAGACGCACACAAATGCCATTTTCAGTTTGTTTGTTTTAATTATTGAGCTTGAAAAGCGACAAATCGACCAGTGGCAAAAAATTTCGTTGTATAAATTATATTAATAATTAAAAGCTAATCGAATATGCCTTGTAAATTGTTTACAAAAATTGTTTTTACGTGAGACATATCTTTGTATATTCAAAATAAAAATAATTAAATTTTGTAGCTAATGAGGTTGAGTATTTAAACACTTCTGAAAAATTTTTATTTGATTATCTATCTATCTATCTAACTATTTTTAATTTTCTATATCATTTATTTAATGGTTTTTCATAAGACTTCATTTTTTAATTTTTGGCTTAAAATTTTTTTGACATTTGAATTTTGCTATTTTTTGTAATATTTTTTCTATTATTGTTTATAATAGTTTTTTTTTTGTATTTATTTTTATTTGCTTAGTATGCTATTTTACAGTTGCTTTTACAATTTATTTTAAAACTTAAGACATTTATAATTTTCTTATAGTTTCCTTTATTTTTTTTCTATTGCTTGCTTTATGTTTTTACAATTTATTAACTTAATATGTATCTTATATATTTTCTATTTTTCGTACAAAAGCTTCCCGAAAACCGTTTTGTCGACTTCCACTCGTCATGCTGCACATGACGCCTTGGCATTCGCCTACAACTTTCATTCAACCATTCAAACTTCTCCGTTTGCAAAGTATTTGCACAAATACAAAAATTCTATTTCAATTTTGGGGCCATTAGTGTCGCCGTTTAAATGCGGCCACCAGGAGCAGTAAAAAAAGTTTTGTTTTCACGCTTTACCATTAAAAGAAAACAGTCGAAGCAAAAAAAAAAAGAGAGAAAATGAAGAGCAGAAAAAATGGCAAAGTAGCAGCAAAGTTTTTCGGTGTTTTGCCCCGCAGCTGCCACGCTTCAAAGACCGTGTTATTTTTATTCTTTTTCTTTCTTCTGGCGTGGCCATTTTTCAGCTGTGTTGATGCTGCCAATGCTGTTGCCTCTGCCAGTTTTGTTTGTTTGCACAAGAAAAATTAAAGGAAAATACCAGCTGTAATGAAATTGAGATGAACCTACATTGACATGACCCGATCACAATTCAATATTTATCTGGCCCATGTATGCAACTCAGCACACAACTAAAAACATTATTGATTTTAGCCAACAACTTAAGCAACATCAAATGTTTAATTGGAGTTACTGCGGGTAAAAACTTTTCCTCACATAAGTATGCAACAGTTTTTTTACTTCTGTGCCGCAACTTCCGCTACACAATGCTCTTTAATTTAATTAAAAATATATACACACATATATATATATTTCTATATATATATAAATTTTTCCTCGTTTTCTTGTTGTTTGCCAAAAAGTTTGCTATCTAAAAAATATGACTAACGATGTGCAGAAGAGTGCGAGCTCTGCAGCGCCTAATAGAAAGCCTCACGCAGAGGCAGCAGCAGCAGCAGTAGCAGCAGAGGCAGCCGCAGCAGCAGACACGCTTACAGTTAGCCCACTAAGCCAGCTTCTATGTGGCGTTGGCTGGTGCAGCGGTTCATGTGGGTCAAGTGGGTGGGTCAAGTATTAGTATTGTGAGGCTACGCAAGGGTCGGCTCACGGTCTCGCTCGGTCTTTTGGTCTTTCCATTGTTGTTGTCCTGGCATGGGTTAAGTGGTTTTTTAATGAAAGTTAGAAGCCGCTTTAATGAAACTTGTTGTTGCTAATTGTGTTACGTGGCACAGTTGACCGGCTCATCCCACCCAGGCCAGCCGACACAATCCCTTTAAAGCCGTTTTTAGCAATTCTCGACTGCGAGCCAAGAGAAGTTTGTCCGCAGTGCTGAAATATGAAACCGATTAAAAGTACTTGCAGGCGACGCATCATTAATCGTTCAGCATAATCACTTAAAGCCTTTAATGATTGCTTCTTGCTTGTTTTTTTGTTTTTGTTTTTGTAATTCTTTTATGCAATCTGCTATAAACTAAAAGCGCTGACAATGAACAATGCAAGAGGCCATGCATAATTTTTGGGCTTTCGCTTTGTTCGTTTTAAAATTCGCTTGCCTTCATGGGTATTATGGACCCCAACAGACAGTTGTAAATATATAAATATATATTTTTCTTTCATTTCCATCTGACTCTATCGCACTCTGTATCGCTCTCGCTCTGTCGCTGTCTCTTTGTCTCTCGCTTTGCATTGCGCGCTTTTTTGTTGCCATTTTTTCAGTTGATTTCCTGACCCCTGGCTTCCTGATCGGAATTCTGTATTTCCGTTACGTCCATTACGCTCTTAAAAGCGAACTGGCTTTTGTTGTTGCCTCCATTTCAGTTCTTCATTTTTTTGTTCAACTTCCCACATTTATTATTGCTGCTGCTGGCCGCCTGCTAAGCAGCTGCAACTCTAGAAATTCAATTTTGCTGCGGGAAATTTCAAATTATTTTAACCAACACAAAAAGAATGCTGAAAATATTTAAAAAAACGTGCAGGTAACGGAAATTACTGCTGCTTTGATAAAGCCAGTTATTATTTAAGGGTTATTTATTTAGTAGCTCATTAAAGACGAATGCCGCCTGTTTTGAGTGTTACCGAGGCGAGCTGAGCGCAGCGTTCTGGCAATTTTAAATATTAATTTTTTATTTTCTCTTATGTGCTGAATAGTTCATGAATAATGCCGCTCACTTTATTTATGGTTAAATAAACTAGGCTAATTTTGGCAACTAGCTTAAGCTAAACTAGATTTCTCTTTAAAGTGTAGAGCGACCGAGCAAGCGTGATACCTTCTCCCATAGCTAGATTTCAGCAGTTAATTATGTTAATCAAAACATTGAGCTGTACAATAATTTGAGAGGCTTTGCCATTTGATTGACAATTGTTCTATGTATATCAAATGTGTGGAAGTATGCCAAAAAATGCAATAAGATTCAAACCACTTTATGGCATTCTCTCTGTCATCGAACGAAGCCCTCTATTATTTTCTCTGAGACATCACGTTTTAAATAATGACATATATGCAGTTTCAATAAAAAAATATAAATAATATAATATTTGCAATTATTTTTAAGCTATTGCAATTTATTTTACCATTGCTCTTATTTGGACACTCTGTTTATAGTAGTCAGCTGTCATAGCTAAAATTCGGCTCATCCTCTACCTGTTTTCATTTAAGATGTGTTATGCCAAAGTAGACTTCTTTAGCTTACCCGTTACCACATTTTTATAGATAGATCACACCTTTGGTCATGTTACATGAATTTAACAAAGAACACTGATAGCTTTTTGCTCGAATTTCTCTCTCTTCCTATTCCCTTAGCTTAGCTTTGCTGGCAGTGTCATAATTTAGAGTCAAATTAATTTACTCAGCGTTCGTGGTACAAAATAAGCTACATGAACACACATTCCCTTTGCTCTCACCTTGGTTGTGGCGAACGGTTTTCATTCCCAGCTGATTTCCTTCCTGTTTAATATGCCCGACGCTTGGGCTCAGCGCACAGTGATTTTAATTAACATTTCTGATTTTGTGGCTTAGCTGCCAGTCGCTGTCTTTCTATTTGTCTCTGTGTGTGTACGTGTGTATAAGAGTTTATTAGCACACCTGTGCACACTGGTGACACAGGTCTTGGCTTTGGCTTTGTCTGCGGCTTGCCCCTAAACTTCCTAATTAATTGAATTGCTGCTTGTTTAATTAGCTGTGCAAGTTTTTATGATTAAGTTTTCGTTAACAGCCCAGATCCTAATTAAACTTAATTAATGTATTTTGAACACCAATTCTTATCATTGCAGCTATAAACGTAACAAGTAGCTTGTGGCCAAAATATATTCTATAAATAGGTAAGTCACACAATAGTCAAGCAAACTGGTCTCTGTCTGTGCAACAGATTTAAAGCGATGATTGTTCATGGGAGATAAGTGAATGTCTATGTCTATGAAGCATAGTAAGCAGCACGCAGAGCTAATCCCTGACTCGTTTAAGGCAAATTGATTGGATATAGACACACTAAATAGCAAAAAGTAGCAATTGATTCTTAACTTAATAACAGTTTTCCCTTAATCCAAAGAAAAACTTTAGCCACTTTCATCTCTGAAAGTCTAAAAATATTTCATCAAGGCAAAACTACTTATTGCAAAAGAAATCTATATTTATATGTAAATATAAATATATATAAAAATATAAATAGCAGCATATATACATATGCCCATGCACATCACTCAGTTGCTCCATCATCTATAAATCTATATTTTCATTAACTGTTTATATACATATTGCTGCGACTCCGCTCAGCTGACAGATTTCATTGCTTTGACAGCGGCACTCGAACATCAATCAAAGCATTTTTCAAAATACTTTTTTTTGTATTTTTTTTTTTGCAGAAATCTTTGATTGATTTATTTATGTTATTTTTCTTTTACTGGTTTTCATTTGATGAGCATGAAATATGCATTGGCTTGTGTGCAGCTCTTGTTATTGAACCAAAGGCTGTGTGTGTTCTCTGCGTTATTGTTTTATGAATATTTGGCTTTTATGGTTTTTGAAAAATTTAAATGCTTCTATATCTATGCAACGCGCAGATTTATCCTATGGCATATATATGTTACTTAGTCAGCAGCAAACAACATTTGCTGACCATGGCTCAAAGGCAAAGGGCAGTAGACATAAAAATGAATATGGAATCCAATACGAAAGAGCACAAAACAGCTGCAGGCCAGCAATCCGAACTGTACACATGTGTGTGTGTGTGCTGATATCCTTAATCAGAGTTGTGTAGGAGAAATCAAATTATGAGCGCGCCCATACATAACACCAGGAGACATATGCACATAAGTATGCCACTGGAAATAAACTACGGTGCAGCAGCCAAAGGAGTTGGCTAGCTGGCTGGCCTGCTTGCCTAACTGATGAAGTTGATAATGATGAAAGGAAGCAGATAAAATGAATGCCAAAGACGCAACGAGCCGTGGCGTAGGCAGAGGCAAAATAAATTATGAAAAGAATGTTTCACGCATGTGCATAAGAAAACGGGCGTGAATACTTGCCCAAGTTACACACACACAAATATATATATATATATTTATATCTGTGTGTGCTCGCCAGCTTAATTAATTTGATTTCATACATTCAAGTCAAGGAAATGTAAAGAACTTGAGCAAAAGGCAGTTAAAATAATTGAAAGGCAGCCCAAAACAAAAAGCAGAGAAGAAAAATTCCGCGATTGCAACACATACATAATTTTCCAAAAGGAAATGGTGTGCGCGTGTGTGTGAGTGGAAAACTCATTGAACTTGCAGCACAAACAAAAGCAACGACAGCTTTGCCGTTGTTGGCCCAAACCGTGTCGACATTGGTAATAAAGCGCTCACTAGCAGTTCGTATATCCTGCCTGTGCCACATCCTTCTCTGTGCGTGTGTGTGTGCCTCAAACGAGGTTAAGAGCTTAATGAGTGAGAGTGCTGTAGTTGACATATGATATGTTTTATGTGCCTCCACAGCCTTGGGCAACAAGAGTTTGCTATTACCATGCAGCCAAGCAGCGCATGTCCTTACAAGGTAAATGCTAAGGTTTTAACTTAATTAGTGCATATACTAAATGTGACATAAACCGGGTCCTCACTTTTGTTCATAAAAAGCGTAGAAACTATGTAACAGTTATTTGTCAAGAGATTTCCATTTAGTTTGCAGCTATTAAACTGAATGAGCTGCACTAAAACGTAGACAGGCAGCAATTTCAAGGGCTCGAGTCTGATTGAGTTTTTAATTGTCAACAGTATCTCTGGCAAAATGAATCATAGAAAATGTCAATAACTGGATATATATTTATTTATTATTTTTGCACAAATTAATAAATAAGAAGTAGTAAATAAAAGTGAGATTAGTATCTGAGGCGTCCCAGGTAATCGGCGTAATGAAGAGCGAGCGACTAAGCTGATAAAAATAATACGATTTTTCCGCAAAGTAATTTATTTCTTTGAGTCAACACAATACTTGATTTATAACAGCATCTTCTTCTTGGAAAGTCAGCCTGAGTGAAATAGACTTTAGAGTGGGCATAATTAAATAAGTAGCTTAAGGTGTATTGATTATGAATCTGCCTGAGGTGAGCTGCAGCAGCAAGCAAAGAATTGATTGGCAGTTAATTATATAGAAATAAAAGGAAGGATAGGCAGGAAGATGTCAAAACTGTATACTCGGGTAGACTAAATACTGAGTTACAAGCGTGTGCTTAGGAGTTGGCATTTAATCAGCTTGTACATATATAAATAAATATAGAGCTATAACTATAACTAAGTTCAAGTTAACTTTAAAAGATTGGCAAATTTGTCTATTTAAATTCATGCAGACTATTCTTGAAGAGCTGTGTATAAAAATGGTGTAGTGGATCGCAGGTGAGGTGAGGTGAGGTGGGTATATAAATTAAGATCAAACTGGAGTTCATCTACACATAAATTATATTCAATTTTCTTTCTCCCCTTTTATTTATTTTATTTTATATTTCTCCTTCACTTTTTCTTTCTGTCTTTTTTTGCTCGATTTATCTCTCTTTTTCTCTCTCCTATTTTTTATTTTGCACTCGATCTCTCTCTTTATCTTTCTCTCTTTTTCTTTCTCTCTTCCTCCCTCACTATTTTTCATTCTCTCCCACTATCTTCCCCTCTCCCACTCCATCACTTTCACTCGCTCGCTCTGTGCCCAACTGCCAGCTGCTATTTGGCATGTCAGCTATAAAGCTTCCCAATTTGTATGTCCCATATCTCTCTATTTGCGCTGGCTTTATATGTCTGTATATGTATGCATTACCGTCTAGTGCTGAGCTCTTTGTCAATTAGTCAAAACAAGCCAAAAAGTTATGCAGTTGCTTTTGCCGTGTCCACTGCTGTTGTTGCTGCTGTTTGTTTACTGCCACGTCAAGCGCCAGGGAGCGTGACAAACAACATGTAAATACCGACAGCAAACACAGACACACATACACACACACACACACACATGGCAGCCTGCAATTTGCAACAGTGTGTGGCATTGTTAACCGCTTCTAGCCATTGTTTAAACGGCCAGTGGTGCAGTTACTGCTGCTGTTGCCATATTTACAGTGGCTGATGTCATTAATTGTTACATTTCGCTTTTGGCTTGTTGTCTGCTCGCTTAACGCTACGTTAAGCACGCTTTTTTGTTACCACTTAGCTAAAATTTTACCTTTTACCAGATTGAATTGCACTACCTTGGAGCCCTTGCTACGCCCTCGTTGCTGCTGCTTGGCATATCAGTTACGTTAACACGCGCTCTTGATTTATTAGTTAGACGAGGCCAAAGCCAGCATCAGCAGCAGCAGCAGCAGCAGCAGCAGCAGCAGCAGCAACGGCAGCACTTTAGCCACTAACAGCTTTTGCTTAGCTAGACAGTTTTAATTAAATTTGATTTAATAATTCAGCAGCCAGATTTTTGGCGCTTGCCAACTGCGAGGCTTCATGGCCTGCCAAAAATTTATGACGAAAAGTGTGCTGCATATTTTACGGACAGCGACGTCAAAGCAGCGCAGCATAAGGGCTCAGCGCATGCCACGCAGTGTGGTAAGAAACTTTATCTAATGAGTAACTGAGCAAGTACTTAAAGAGACTGAAAGTAATTGACTTGCTAAGCTATTTAATATGAGTGGTTAAGCATTAACTTATTATTTTTTAGAAATTTATTACGCATTTTTTTTTATTTAAAGCACAAAAATTAGAAATTTTAATATATTTTAATTTATCTACAAGAACAACAAAGTTGAAAGAGTTTATCTGAATTTTTTCAATATTTAATTAAATTTATATTTAAATAATATTTACAGCTGCACTTGAAAATATCTGATATAATAGTTTTTAAAGCAATTGCTGCAGCTTAAATAATCCCAAAAGTACAGCAGCTCAAAGGCCACTCGAACTGAGTGAACTTTAACAATTAATGCCACTCGTGGCTCGCTAAGTAATTAAGTGGCAAATTGTTCGAGTGAGCAACTGCGCTGCACTTGCTGCGCATAAGTTGACAGACAAACAGACAAATGCCATTTGCAACAATATGCGGCAACAACAACAAAAAAGAGAAGAGAAAAAAGCGCAACGCACACAAACACGCAACATCAACAACTTCATTAAACAAAAAAGTTGCCAAAGCAAAAAGCACTCGCTCGCTTCCATTCAGCTTCAGCTTCAATGAACGCTTCACTTGAACTTTGTGCAAATTGTTGTTCTTGTTGTTGTTGCTTTTGTTTTTGCTATGCATAGACTGCCTTTTTTATCTGTAAGTCAACTAAGCTACTGTGGCTTGCCCCTCTGTCGCTCTTCGCATGATTTAACTACTTGCACACCTTCGCAATTGGCAAAAACCAACAAAGAGCCACGTAAAAAAATCGGAAATGATGCGGCTCATTTGTGTGCGGCCACAAAAGAGCGGCCCATGCACTCGAATTGGATAAGAGAGTAAAGGTTGAAGACCGAAGTGGCCGAATATTGTATACACTGAGTAAGCGAAGTCGAGAGTTGCTGCAAGAGTTGAATCGAGACGATTAGGCAATTAAATTTAAATGTTTTTGACAGCCTCTCAGGAAATAGTCAACCTTATTTTGGGGGAAAAAAATATTAAAACAAAAATGTATCGTCTTTTTTGAAATTGAATAATTAATAATTTTAGACAAAAAAATATAATAAATGTATATTTCGTATATTAACGTTTCACATATATTTATTATTATTACTTCGCTTTAATTACATATTATTTTCCATATATATAAACAGTTTACATGGGCTTGTAGCTCCTTAAAAAAAAAAAAATATTTAATATATGTAATTTATTTATTCACGCATTTTGTATTTAATTTATATTAGAAAATATATTTTCCAAATATTCATTTTATTTCATCAAATTTCAGTTATTAATAAAACATTGACATTTACTCGAAAATTTTCTATTTATTTTATAATTTATTTTTTATTTTTATATTATATTATTTTATATTTTAAAAATATGCCAAAATGATATATTTTCAGTTTTTTATTTTAATTACATAAATATTTGAATAATAATTTTTATTTTTTAATCTGAAAAATGTCTGTGTCTTATATGTTGCCTTTAAAATATGACAATTCCTTTTATGCGGCTACTGTAATTTCTTGAAAGATAATACTGATATGTTATTTAAATAAGAACAGCTGAACTCAAAGTTAATATGATAAATGATATATAAAATTTAGAAGAGCAATGTAAAACAGAAATAAATCTTAAATAATTTAGAAATATTGGTATCAATGATAAATATATTTTTTCGTTAAGATCAATAGTTTTCAAACTCAAAGCATTATATTATATACTTATATTTATAAAAAATGTAATTTAGATATTTCTTTGTTTAAATTAACAACATATTCAGCATCAACTTCTGTGGAAATTTCCCTAGTGCAGGGTATCTGTCGGAAGCGGAAGTGACGTTGCAATTGAATTGTGTGCGCATTCTATGAGCTGGAACATGCTCAAACAGTTGCCCCCTGCTAGCTGAGCGTCTCTCGCGCTCCCTTCGGTCATGTTCACGTTGTGTTGCACTTTATGGCCAGCGAAGTGTGTCGATGGTAGCGAAAGTGAAACCGCTAAAAAGTTCAGAGTTGGCCCCTATTTGCTTCACGTTGTTGTTTTTTTTTTTCCTGTTAAAGCACATGCATTGTTAACAACTGCCAGGACAGCGCGCACCACCGTCCCGCAGCACATTGCGATGCCAGCCGGAAGTTTGTGGTGGGAAATTTCATTTATGCTGACACTTGACTTGGTCGAACTCGCCCTTTTGCTATGAAGCACCCTCGTCCGTCTGTCCGTCTGCCCGAGCGTCTGTCTGTCCGTCCCAATGGCTTTAATTTGCAGCAAATAAATAATGGAAACAGACGTTGAGTCCTGTGCCCGATTTACTGGCCATTTGGCCTTGACGGCAGCGCATTGCTACCAATTCTATTCAATTTGCTTGGCCAGCGTTGCTCGTATTATGCTTCAAGTTGTGCACTTTTTCCATTTCCTCTGCGAAAGCACAGTTGAGCGGAAGTGGAAGCGAACTTGCTGGGCGAGAGTGGCAGAGGGAGAGGTGTGTGGAGAGGTGTATAGAGACAAAAGGGCCACAGTCCAGAGCAGTCCATTGATTTTGTTGGTCTTTTGTGGTTGTCTTAGCTGCTTTTTAGATTTTTTCTTTATTTTTATTTTTGTATGCTGTGGCATTGAGCCGTCCATCGCCCAAGTTTGCCTTCGGCGTTAAATGTGACAATTTAATTGTTTGGTAATTGTTGGCCCTTTGAAGTAGACTTTGATTTATAGCCAAATTGAATAAATGCTAGATAATTGTTTGCTTTGCAGCTAGTGTCTAGTGTTACATTTGACCTTAATGCAATTGCTTTGGGCTAGTAAATTTAGCAAAGAGCATGGATTTATTTGATTTGTCTAACAATTTTAAGTCAGATATGCATGTATTTTTTACAACATTCAGTTCGATCAATAAGCTGAGGTTTGTTGTAAATTTGTGTGCTAATTAGAAACTTTTCAGTACAAAATTTGTTGCTAATTGCAGAGGCTTCTTTTAATTTAACTGATAAAACGATGTCAAGGTTGAATACAACTAAATATAGTTTTGCTTTGTGGTAGTAATATGCAAGAAGTGTAGAGGTTGTCGTAGCAGACAATATTTATTATATTATTATATTATTAATTCGGTTGTTTTTGGTTTTATGGGAAGCTAAGTCCATGTCATTACATCGCGCTAATGGCCACCACAGTGTTTCAAACATCAGCTCCATTTCGGATGACTCAGCTCAATATGTGTAGTGTTCCGACAGTAAAGCCTCGCCTTTTGGCCTTAATGTCTCATTAAGTAGTTGTTGAAGTAAACTAAGGACTTAAGTTAAGTATTGCTGAGTATTTATCATAAGATGACGAAGTCATAAAATTTGTGCCTCTTAACTTGAACTGAAGTTTTGCTTAAATGTAATAAACTATTTCCATGCATTTTAGAGTTATTTAATGAATTCATGTTAAATGGCTGATATTGTTTCATATTTCAATAGCTAAATATATTTAATAGCTTAAACAGCTATTGAAATATACCTTTTTAAAATTGCATCAATTTTGTTGTGTCAGCTTGCATACATAGACTCTAGCTAACCTCTTTCAAAATATTATTTAAATTAATTTTTTATATTTGCTATATTCATATTTTTGCAAAAGTTTACTTCAGGAAATTATTTAAATTATTTATACATTTTTATATATTTTTATATATATTTTTTCTAATATTTCATTAAAATTTAAGCGCATTACATCTTCGTGTAACTCAATGCCAACTCTTGTGTCTCGTTAAATCTTAAAATAATTGGATAAAGGTAAATGTTCTTAGATTCGCTTAAAGTTGTTATACAAAACTTTCTTTGCACAGCCTTCCGCAAGCTCTTTAGCTGCATTAATTTGAGCTTTGTGTGCTGCCTGCTTTTGGGCGCTAGGCAGCAGCCTGAATATTCGGCGTGTGAAACACGTCTAAGTAGTAAACAGAGGCAGCAGCTGAAACTTTTGTAAATGATTGCAATGCATGAAATTGGCTGGCATTCAGTTTAAGAGCAGGCGTTGTGGAATCAGCAGCAGCAGCGACGGCAGCTCGTGCCCTCGCACAGGCATAAGTTTTGCTCTGTTTCCTATGCTGGCGCGCAAATGAAGTTAGCAAAACTGATTAACTCTCGGCAGCAGCGGCAACACGAGTCTCGCTGCAGGTCTCGAGAGCTGCAGCATAATTGAATTTTGCACGCCCGAGTCCGACGGCTCGTCGCGCCCAGCCCGGTCTGGCCTGGCCTAATGCTAGTCTGCTTGATATAATTTTAATGAAATACTTGATGCATTTGCACTTGCATTCAAATGCAATTACAATTTTTGTTCAGCAATTTTTGCACCAATACTCGAATGGCTTAACTACGCACAAGTCACATAAATCTTGCACTAGCTGCCGCCACGCCCCCTGTGCGAAGTGGGCTAAAAGGTTCATCAGCTTTTAAGATTCAGTTGGTGTCACTCCATTTTCGACTTGGATCTGATGCCAGCCATTTCCCCAAGTAACGCCCACACTTGCTGCACGACACGCCCACAGCTAAGAGCCAGCAGTTGTAGTTGGCTGTGCTAATTCTGGCATTTGCCATGATAAATGGCGGCCACAACAAACATTTTTTAGAGCGCCATTCTGAAAAGAATCTACACAATTTTGCAAACATATTTTTATGCAGTATTTAAATAATTTAAATGGGCATATTAGCTTCATCTAAAATACCATGAGTTATGTAATTAAGCTTCATATTAGAGTCAGGTAGGAACTGCCCTTAGATAGGAGTTTTAAGTGTAAGATGCCTTGTTGGCAACTCTTTTTCGTTGCTTTTCCAGCGCATTACGCAGTCAGCTATGCCCGCTTTTTTGCCTTTCTCTTCTGCCATTGAAAGTTATGATTTTTCATAAATTGTGCAGCTGACCCTTTGGCACTTTCAACTGTTTGCTGTCCTTTAAGCCAGCTTACTTGGCCCGAGCTGCAGGTTCTGCATTCGCAACGACATCTCTGATGCACAGTCAAGGTAACTGGGCGTGGCACAGGGGGTGTTCGCCTAGCACTTGACGCCAAAAAGGGGGAAAAAAACTTAGCCAACTGTCTTGCTCTTGGCTTTGGCTTTGACATAAACACAAACTGGCCATGAATCTGTTTGGCGTCAGCTTATGCGGACTTGGGCGTGTGTGCTTAGATGTGGTTAACTTTTAAGTTTGACTAAACTTTTCTCATATGAAATTAATTATGTCGCTAATGAATAATTTTTTTGCCTCTTTTTGCAGACTTGGGTCACCATAGCAAAGGTAAGTAAAGGCAGAAAGTTTTTATGACTAAGACAAGCTTAATGAGAGGCTATTTGATGTAAGATTAATTAATAATATTTCTGACATGAATGAGAAAATATCTTAAGCTTAATTGGACTATATTGAATATGCTAGAGAGCTAATTATATTTTAATTAATTAGAGCTTAAGTTGAGCAAATATCAGCAGTAAAAAAGTAGCTTCTGCCACTTCTACGGCCTATTTTATGCTTATGAAATGTTTGAATAACTTGAAAGCAGCTTTCAAATTAAGCTGGAATCAATATAACGTCTTGTAGCTGTTATTTAGGGAATTTCTAATCAATTGTGACTTGATGCTATATGTGACGTGTTCTGATAGCAACTGCTGCTAGAGTGTGAGTTAATTCACTTTGCTGGCTCTGCCTCAATAATTGCTATAATTTCACAATATTTTCAATATTTTTACACATTAAGTATTTAAATGCTAATTTATTAATAAATGGCAAGGCACATTAACCTCTCAGCAGTTAAATAATATAACTTAAACTGACATGCAGTTATTAAATGATATATCACTATGGTCACTGTGATAGCTGAATTATCAAAAAAAAAAAAAAAAATTAAAGATAAATTGCATTAATTCATCATTGACTTGCCAACACAAATCCATCATAAAGCCAACTAAAAATATGCAAAAATAATAAAATATTCAACTTCTAATCCAGTTTAAATAAAATCAGGAGTACTTTTGCACTGCAGAACTGTGAAACTTTTAATCAGATAGTTAACTAAAAATGAGGCATTTTAAACTCCGTGTCTTCCTGTGTCTGTTTTTTGCTTTGATTTTGTTTATACAATCCCATTGATTTGATCTCGATTGCCTCGGTCAGCGCAGTGCGCTCAGAATCCATGCACCTTGAGGCGATCGGCCTTGGCCAGTCCCACCTTGGTCAGCCACTGGCAAATGTTCTCGCGCTGATCACCCTGCAGTTGGAGTACTTCGCCGTATTCGGGATGCTCAATGACGGTGCCGTTGCATGCGAATTCCTTTTTGCACGAGCGTACGATTTTCTTCAGATCGTATTCGGCTGACAGACCCTGTACTGTAGTTAGAGTTTTGCGTCCGTTGCGCTGCTGGATTCGTATGTGGACAAGGCCGTCCTGAATGTCGTCATCTGGTCCCTTGATGGCATCGGCGAAAGGATCGCGCGAGTTTAGATTCTGAATGGACATGCGAAGAGCTGTGCAGAAGTCGACGACTGCGAATAAGTGTCAAAGGATGCTGACGAAATGAATAACTTTTTTTTTGGGTTTTTTCTTTTATATTGACTTTTCGGAACGATTTAATTTTTTCTCTTTTTTTTTATATATTTTGTTAGCCTGTATATCGGAATTTTATGACTATTGTTTTTTGTATGGCAACCAAAATATTTAAATGGAGCACTGAACTACAGATAACATTATCTAAACCTGCTATGACTTAAATAAACCTCGATGCCCCAAACAATTTAATTGAGTTTCGATTTTCGATGGCAACCACCCGGCCTACTCAGCTCTGGCCCGTTTGTCGTTGCGATCCAATGAAAACTAATGAAGTCTGGCAAATTAGTGCGCAGCTTTCGCAGTTTTCCGCCCTATTTTCGCAGCGCTAATTAAAGCTAATAAGCTGGACAGATTTCTTTTGGCCCCAACCCCAACGCCACGGGCACTTTAAGTGCAATTATTATTCAATTTATGAAATTGAGCGGACTTCTTTTATGACTACATCAAATTCGATAAGTGCTGCCTGCTGTTGCTCTGCTCGTTCTCTTTGCTTATTGTGTGAGCTGTAAGAAAAACATAAATTCAATTTCGAAATTATAGCAAGGGGCATTCCAAGCATTGTGCGCTTTTGGCGCTGTTGCGTAACAAAATATGTTTTTTGCTTGATTAATTTTCTGCGGTTGCAAAAAAGCAAGCGAAAAAGATGTTAAACAGGCACGCAGTAGAAAGTAACGACTGAGTAATACGCTTTCTCGGCAGCTGAGAAATTGCTGCAGAGTAAATAAGTTTGGCTAGAAAAAGTTCGCTTGAAAATTTGATTTTGCAAAGTTTTGAGGCCTAAAACTCAGTTTATATAGCTTTTCTTTGTAGCTATATACATTATGTACAGCAAATTGTTTCCAGCTGAGATACAACTTTCTGCTAGACAAAGCACTCTCTCTTGTTAGGAGTATGCCATGCCTAAATGTTGTAGAGTATGCCATGCCTAAATGTTGCGTATTGATGCGCATTTTATGGCAACGGCGTAAAAGTAAAAAGAAATAGAAAAAACAATAGCGGGAGAGGAAACCAAAGGTAGCTGCGCAAGCACAAAATCAAATTACAAAATTTGCATTTAGTGTGAGTGAGTGCGCACAAAAATAGGCAACAAAAAAAAAAGAAGAAAAGTTTTCGTGCCAAATCACATGCATATATTTGCCATAGTCATAGCCACACCTGCTGTAGCTGCTGTTGATGCCGGTCTATAATTTTCTTTGTCAGACTAAATTAAAAAGTTTTCTGCGGCTGCCTCGCCTGATAATGAATCTGTCACGTTGGCCTGATGGACTCGAAACGAAATCCAGCTGGGCAAAGTAACATTGGCAATTTATCAGTCAGCTAAAACAAATTTGCATTAAATGCTCTGTACAGTTTTAATTGCTTATATGATGGCGGACATAAAACTCATTTCATGTCATATACGTAGCACTGTGTACCCGTCGGGCAGCCGAAAAAATGATGAATGCGTCGCGGAAACCGCGCGGCGAGCGTATGTGCGGCAAATAATGAAAAATTACACCCACACACAAGGACATGGCACACTAAACAACTAAAAACTGTTACACACGTACACATACACACTCGCACACACATACAGGTATGTGCCACTGCATACTTTTGGGCGCTGTAAAATATAAAATTCTATGAATTTGTACGTACATCATTTGAAAATCGTAAAAGTTGCAAGTGTTGCTTGTCGAGCGCACACACACACAGAGAGACTTGCTTTGTGTGTGGGTGTGTGTGAGAGCTGTCATAAACAGGCACAACAAAAAGGTAAACTTGGCTTTACTTTTATTATTCTCTTCTTTCATTTTTTGTGTGCCAAAAGCGCATACAGTTCTTTATATAATTATAATGCCTGGCCAAATGCTGTTGCCTCTAAAGAGCTCGACAATCATTCTGTTTGGCAAATGGAAAATTGAGTTGAGCAAAGCTGAAAAGCTGCCGTAGACGATTACACAATGCAATTTGCCTTGGTTATTTGCCCAAGTTTATGACTCCGCAAATTGTGCCAAAAATAATTTTATATGCTGCCGAGCCATGTGTAAGAATTTCTAATTTTCACTCAAGCAAATTAGAATTTCTCTGTGTGCTGGCGATTAAATTGATTAAATTTAAGTTAAATGCACGACATTTATGAATTATTTATATATATATATATATATATACATATATATATATATATATAGGGACATAGCACATCAATCTTAAACTTATTATGATTATGATACAACATAAAACTTATGGCTCAAATGGTCAAAATCATTTTTAAACAATAATGTCACAATTTGTTATCCCATATAGCTCGCTTGATATGTAAAATAAATTTCATTATTTGAATAGGACTTTAGCGATTGTAATTCAAAAAAAAAAAAAACATTCTTATATGAAAATTTGTAGCTTTTCGACAAAATGAAATATTTATATTATTCTTAGTAAAAACTTAAGTATGAGCTATTAGAAAAACAATATATTTATAATATTGCTAGTTTTCGTAAGAGTTTTACACAGAGAAATTGCAAGTTTTGTTGATGCTTATGCCAAGTCTCAACCTGTTTGTTTTATACTTTAACTCGACCTTCTCATCTTGTCCCCTCTTACTCTCTGCCACTTTTCCTCTTACTGGTATATAAATTGTGTACAAATGTGCTTAAAGCATCAATATTTTGAGAAAATGCTGAG
This sequence comes from Drosophila hydei, assembly GCF_003285905.1. Classification (NCBI taxonomy): domain Eukaryota; kingdom Metazoa; phylum Arthropoda; class Insecta; order Diptera; family Drosophilidae; genus Drosophila; species Drosophila hydei. The sequence goes on from NW_022045827.1 coordinate 1,427,939, forward strand.
CTCTTATTGTTTATAAGGAAAACAGTTCAGCTAAAGCAAAACAAGCCAACTTCAAACCAAGAACAAACAACTGGGACAGCTTTGACTTTAAGTCTTTTATTTCGCATATCAAGAGCTATGGACTTCTTTCCTTCTCTTTTCTTGCCCTTTCTTATTGTCAAATTGATGGCATATAGATATCAAAAACAATTTAATAAAAACCATTTCAAGCTAACACTCAATGCCATGTGCCATTTCATACTTCTTGGAACACTTATATCCATCTATATTTTATAATTATGATTACTATAAAATCTATGAATGCAACTTTGATTGCTATTAAAAGGTTTTTAGTGCTGCGCGTCTCTTGCTCAATTCCAATTTTTGTGTTGATTCAATAAATTTCGCCTGACAACTTAATCCTTAATTTCAAATCACTTCATGTGTAATGTGTGGCGGACACACAAGCTGGCTGCAGCAGGCAGCTGAACGACATAATCAATAATGAGATTAAATTGCAGGTTGACATGTGATAAACGGCACTTGTGATGTGGGCAACTAATGAATGCCATGGACATACGCACTCGTCGGCGCTGTCATTTCTTTTGCCATCGCCCGCCGTCTGTCAGCGTGCCTGCCTGTGAGTGCGTCAGACATTGGGGCAAACAAATAAAACCGATTTTATTGTAAGCCACAATGTCAAAACATTGCAGCGGATGTTTAGCCAAAGTGTTTGGGCCAGAGCAACACAACGTTGTGGCATGTGAGCGGGCAATTGAAGCTAGACACACATACAATCACGTGCTGTCATGTGTGTGTGTTTGTGACCTACCTGCACAGCTTTATCGCATGACACGCAGTTGTGCTGAAAATGATTTTACTATATTTTTTTTTTTGTTGTCCCTCGGGTAGCTTCCTTTAACGACACACTAAACCATAAAGTACTTATGCCGGGTAAGCTGACAGCGCAGAGAGGGAGGGGGAGAGGGAGAGGGCGACAGAGTGAGTGAGTGAAAAAAAAGGTTTGGGCTTCATTGATTTTCCATTGATAAATAGCTGACAGTTCACCCTTGCCGAGCGAGCGAGCGAGCCATGCACGTCAGGTTAAATAGTTTAAGACTGTCAGCCACATTAAAAAACAATTTCCGCTGAATCTCTTGCACGGAAAATGGCAAATTAGCGACAAAGTGACGTTGCGGAAATGAGTTGAGAGAAAAATGTGCATGCAAAATTTATGTAAAGCGATTTAACTCGCGGCTTAAGTTGAGCGTTGCAATTGAATTGAAGAGGCCACTTGATTTATCATGGGATAGCCAAATGAAAACCGCATCATAAATGCACAACAAACTCAAAATGAATTGGTAAATTATAAATTCTAACCAATTGATAAATATATAAGCAAGTTAAAGCGATTTGTGTGCGGGTCAATCAACTGCCCAGTGGCTTAGAGGGAACATGTCACGCGCATAATGTGCGTCCTACGGCACTCGCATAAAACTCTGGTAAGCAAAAAAAATATAGAGAAAATCTCAAAGAAATATTAATAAAAGATGAGCGACATTAGTGTCTGCTTCTTCTTCTGCTTCAGTCCAACCCAAAAATCGTAAAAGTAGCAAACAAAAATAAAGCGAAGAAAAAACGAAAGAAAGAAAGAAAGAAAACACTTTTTACTACATCCTTTGAAACTGAATGAACACCTCCCGCTGCCCAACCTCCAGCCGCTAGCAGTTTGCATTGGCTCTCATCTAACCTCGAGCGTTTTGTTGACCTTTTTTTCTTTCGCTTGGGCAGGAACGAAGATGCTGTTGGCTTTTGCTTTAAAGCATTTGCCAGAATGCAAAAGGAGAGAAAATGCCGTAAAATTTGTAACACTTTTTGGGGCTAGACGTTGGCATGCCGAAGATGGCGACACACACAGACACCCATACAGACACAGACACAGACACAGACGTTCTGCTCGAGCTGTTTTCTTCAACGAAAAAGTATGACACGAAACAACAACAATAAAGCCAAGAAAAACAGGCACATCAAAATTTGGCCCCAGGCACAATTTGTCACACATACATGCCACATAAATTATATATGTGTAGTCGGACTGTCTGTGTGTGCGTGTGTGTGTGTGTGTTTGTTATGCCGAACCTATTTGATTAATAAATTGTTTAGAGCGCGCGCTGAGCAATGACCGAAACTTACTGACTTGTGGCTAATAAAATATGAATGCCGCAACTTTTCAGTGGCAGCATCAAAAGGCGAGACGCACACACACACACACACACATCCGCTTCGCAAATTAGTCATGCGCATATAAATATTGCTTGTAATTTATGTGCCGCCTTGATGTGTATGTGCGCCTCAAATGGAGCGCACATTTAACCTCAGTTAGCATTTGCATTTGGACGCATATGTTTTCGGCGCAGAACTGATTCGGCTTGACAGGGTCCGCACTGCGTATACGTAATATAAGTTTCAGCTACTTTTTGGCGCTGTCATTCTCACTGGCTTTACTACTTTTCTACATTTTCTTGTAGTTATTTTACTGTTATTCTTCTGCTTCTTTCTCTTCTACTCTTTGCTGTGTGGGGCAGCTTCTTTGATTACATCTCAATCAATTGGCGGCTGTTTTATGTTTGCATTCATTTCGACATCAACTTTCGGCATTTGAAATGTTCATTTTTTTTATGACGCCTGCGGCCGGCCGTTGTGTATGTTTTTTAGGGACCCTCTCTTGAAAATTTGTAAGCATTTTAAGCTGTTTCCTTTGGGCTGCGACTTCCTTCGGCTCTTTCCGTTTTCTATTCTTTTCCTAACTTGGTTTTATTTCATTTTATTTTCTGTGTTTGCGTCAACTTGTTTATATCAAATTACAATTTTATTGTTGCAAATTGCCAAAAGAAAACATATATCTTAAATTCAATTCAAGAAATAACAAAAAAGTTAATTTTAAATTAATAGTTTGGGTTTTGTTCGATAGCAATTTAAAGTAGATTTTATCTTGGTAGAGCGAATATTACATATATATGATTTATTTAGAGAAATTATTTTTTATTAAAGTAAGAGGGATTTTGCACATTTTATCAAATTTATCTTTAGTTGTTAAGCAAAACTTTTATCTAATTTATCTAATTCCCTTAGCTAAGGCAATGGCCTGAGACTAATGTGCTTAATTTGTAATTGAATGATTTATTTTCCATATATATAAAATATTTTTGAAATATTTGCTTATCACATTTCTATTCAGCTCGGTTTAATTTAACTTGTTTCGTACTCATTTTATCTAAGTGCATTGAGGCACTTAAACAAGCCCATGCCATATTCTGCTGCATTCCCTATTTATAACATCTCATCTCTGCCGTCTAATTTACTTATCTACTAATCTAGTCTCTCGCTCTCTTACTGTACACTCATATTCTTCAAATCAATAATTAATAATATATTAAAATATCTAAAGTTAGCTAAACCCTTTAACTCAGCCTTCGTAAATGGTTGAAGTCAGACTCTCCAGCAAAACTTAAGCAGCTCAAAACACATACAAAGATAAAATAAAATTTATATTTATATTTATTTATACAAAAAATAATCAGTCAATAAATTTATTCAGCCTACCTAGCTTGACTGGGCTTCTATATATATTTTAAAATATTTTGCATAAATATATGTGCCGACGTAGCAAGAATGATACTATTTATATAATTGTTTTTCAGCAGTTTAAGAAATATTCTATGGAAATTACCATTTAGCTGTAATTTTGTAATCGCCCAAAGTGTTGAAAAAAAAGAGAATAAAATGCATTAAAATTCCACTTCAATTGTCAATGTGAAACACTTTGCAAAGCCTATCGTTAACATGGCTTCAGTGCGCAGGTAATTGTGTCACGCAGTTGAATGGACTATGCATGAATCAATCTTCTTAGTCTAAAGCTGAAGCCAACATGTTCATCCAAGGCAATAATCAGGAAGATTCATATCAAGTGAAGAAAGTATAGCCAATATTGATGAACACTCAGAAAAGTCGATTCGGTGGCAGCTTTGTAGCTGTTGCTGCCAATTTGATTTAAGTTAATCACAATGGAAGTTTGGACTTGAACAACAAAAAATTCCAAGCAATATTTTGTCACTGAGCTTATTTAGTTAGCTCATAGAAATAACTGCCTTTAAGTCTTATAGAATCAGCAACATATTTCTATATGTACTACGATATATAGACAGATTTAAAGACATTTCCCTTTTCTCTAGTGCCTCACATCTAATCAAAGACTTTCATAACTCTTTGGCTGGCCATTTGTAACTCTCACTTAATTTCATTTGTGGCTTAACATTATTTTGCAATTAGCCGTAGGAGAACAAAAAAAGTTGTGTGCTTGCAGGCATTGCTTCAAGGCAATCGCACACGCTGTGCTAGGTAACAGGAAAGTGTGCTGAAGCCAGCTGCTATTCGGGTCACTCAATGTTTGTCATTGTTCCCGAAGACTGAGCACTTGATGGCAACTGGCAGAGCCAGCAGCGGCTGTCGCAGCTGTCTGCCTGATTTTTGGCAATGCTTTGTTTGGATGCTCCACTTCTTGTTTCCACATCACTGGGCAGGGCTCAAAGTTGTGGTTAACTACGCACACACAGACACACGCATACAGTCGTCTACTTATACTTGACTCTGATGCACAAGTGATTCACTCGCTCACTCACACTCAGCTCTCTCATCAGTCATGCAACAGCAACAACACGCACAGAAATAAGCTCACACTTGTGCATTCAACATGTTTTTGCAATTTACCGATTTAAGCTCTAAATGTACATGACATCCGCTCTCCTTGCACATTTGCCCCTGCCGGTCGTTCGTCTTCACACTCTCAGCGATTGCCACGTTTTGTGATCATCAGCGCGCAATTCAAGCGGAATATTCGCGAAAATTCACTTTGACGTTTATGCATTGCGTATACGCCGCGTATGGCATGAGCATCTTTAATTTTGCTTGTTTAAGCGCAAGACAAGCACGTTATTTGATTAGACATTAAAAGGCAGCTAGCAAAGAAAGCAGAAAAACTGTTTACACACAGAGTTGAAAGCCTGCCTGTCAGCCATGCGAATGAGAGTAAATAGCAAACATGACATTTATATTTCTTATTGCCAGATAGAAAACAAAAAAATTTATATATAGGTATGTTTGTCATCAGCAGTCAGTCAGTTAGGCAATTGAAAGTTAATATTATCAAACAGCTTGAAGGGCAATATATGCCATACACGGCGTATGCGTAATGCCTAGACACACAAGCGAAATGTATCTAAAAATATATCTTTTAGGCTGTGCTTGGCATCTGTCAGCCTAATACCTTTAATATACTTTCGCCCCGGAAACGGGCCAGCAGTGGAATTTATCAGCCAAGGCAACGCAACAGTTTTCGGCTTGCGGCAGCAGCAAAAAAAAAAAGGATCTGGAAGTTGGTTACCAAGATTTGTGCACTCCTTCGCAGCTCCTGCGTTTTTTTCTCTCTCTTTTATTTATAGATTAACAGCGTCCATCATGAGCATAACAAGGCGCACAATAAAGGGAATAAGGCAACTGCCGGCCATGGCCAAAATCTCGGCCTCAGTCTTTAAATGTTTCAAATTGTCGACAAGGGATTTGGCATGGCATTTTCGCTCAGATAAGCGCCTGTAGTTGGCTTATCTTGAGGAATACTCGCATTTTTATGCCCGCCGCTGCTGTGCTTAGATTTATTACTAACCATTTTTCGCTCTTCGCTTGCTTTCTTTTTTGCCTTCGCTGGCCCGGCTCGGGCCTAGCAATTAAAGCGCCTTTCCGTGCTCGTCAAATAGTTGCGGCATACTTTCCACTCAGTCTGAAGTGTGGCTTCAAAGTATGCAAATTATTTCACATTAATGTGTGTTAAAAAGTTGCGCAAGTTTGCGCTTGATTCAGTCATTAAGCAAAAACTTTTCACCATGGACTTCCCTTTGTGCGTTCGCGTACATCAAAGCGTGAGCGAGGCTTGCCCCAAACTTAATTACGCCCGGCTCTAGATGACAAGGCAAACATATGGCCGACAAAACGGAAAGGCAAGGAAAATTCGCATAATATTACAAAGCCAAGCAGTTGCATATGTGATTAAAGTGGGAAGAAAATCCGCAACAAAAACCAAAAAGAAGAACCAGCAGAAGAAAACTCGCGTAAACAAGCGACGCCAAAGGCAGCGGGTAGAAAAAAATACTTTGCAGTTTAGTGAAGTGCGCGCCATGAGAGACATAATTATGCGATTTAACACTCTAGTGCCGGCTAAGTGGAACGACAACCGACCGTCAAGCTGCCACAGACCCCCGTTCACTCCTCCCTACTGCTCCTCTGCCTTCGACATAATCATCGTCATCATCGTCATTTGCCTCCGCGTCGGCGTCCTTGCGGCGTTTGCCTCGTCGAGGCGTTGAACAAAGGAAGCGTCTGCAACAAGAAAAGGAAATTTCTGCGCTATAAGTGCACTTCCACGCAAAGTGAGATGAAAATGAAAACAAAAACAATCAACTTTTGCCAAAACTTGAGCGTACTCAATTAAAATATACCCTATAATTTCCGTAAACATATTTATGAGCAATAAGAAGCAATCGTTTTAATGAAATAATTATTAAAGCTTAAGCTTAAAAAGCTCAGGAAACTAACGCCAAAACATTGCATATAATTCTATATATATGAATTATATTTAATGTTTTAATCTAGAAGACTTTTGCTAGTTTCAATTCATAAAGCAAAACCTGAAAGCTTTTTGAGCAATGTTCAGGTTCTCAAAAGCTTTTCAGTTGTTATGTGGTTTGCCACTCACGAACAATTATTTTTAATTCTTTCAAAGGTCCTGAATGCTTAAAAATAATCATAAATTCAGAATCAATTCGCTTTGGCTCGCTGTGAGCACCTTTTGCCTTGACAACGCTCTTGAGACGGTCAAGAAACATATCGCAAGCTGCTCGCACGTGACTAAAACTTTTGCCTTAACACTTTTACCACAACTTGAAAACAAATTGTGGGAATTGTTGATATTTTGTTCAGAGCTCAAGTTGCTGATATAATGCTAAAATAATTTGCATGAAGTCGACTTCTGCTTTCTGCAAGATTTAGACTTAAATATTCATGAATATATATTTTTTATTAATTAAGAACCTTACCCAACCATGAGCTTATTATTGTGACTTATTTTTGTCAAAACAACAATAAACTGTGACAATTGTTGATATTTAATTTAAAGCTTAAATTGCTGACAATCATTTTAAGCAATTCCACTCACTTCGTGCCTTTTCCGCTTTTGCCTTGCTGAGTTTTAATTAAATATTTATAAATTTATACATATTTATATTCCTAGAAAATTATAATTATTGTTGTCAAAACTAAAGCAAATTGCACGAATTTTGACATTTTGCTGATTATTTTCTACGTTTCTGCATTGCCCCTTTAAAGTTCAAGTCTAAACGGCTCATAACTTTTGACAGCTCACATTTTTTTTTTTCAATTTAATGCAGCTAAAGACAAAATACATAAATAAATATTTAGTTTTAAGTTATATCTAAATAGAAAATTGAAAATTTATAAAATTGAATTTTAAATTGATTTGCTGATTGAAGGGGAATTCGTTTGTTCAACCTGCGAAATGAAGCAGACGAGCTCATTTTGCATAGCTTCAAGTCGAGCTTTTAATTTAGTGCTGGAGTTTTCTTTTTGTAAACAAGTCAATGCAAATGATTGCACAAAATGCCTCATTTAGCAGCAAATCAAATCGCTTCATTTCTATGTGGATAAACACATAAATAGCTATGAATGCAGCTGGCCTAGGACCACGACCAGACGCAGGCCCTGGGCGCAAACCTGGCCAAATGCTAAACGAATGAGCGAAATTGAATGAAAATTATGCTGCCACTCGCCTGGCTGATTGTCGGCCCGCCCACTGCTACATCCGCCTCGACCATTCCGTCTTTTGAGCCAGATGAAATTTTATAAAATAACTTGGCCCTTTTTTTTCAGATCAGTGAACTTTTTGCCAGGGCTCGCAACCAGAAAGAGCTACAAAATAAAGCATAAATTTTTGTTCAACAAAATTGAATTGTATTTTGACTGATGCTCGGCCCAAGGCATTTTTGTTCTTGCCAAAAAACTTGTGTACGTCGATGTGGAGCAAAACTTGAAACACAACTGCAAAGCGACTTTCTAAGAAAACTAAGTAAATGCGCAGAAAACAAATTTTAATTATGTTTCGAGCAATTCAATTTCAAGTCCACTAGCCACTTCAAAAGTACAAAACGCATATTAAAGGTATTTCAAAATCTTTTTGTTTTAATGTAAATTCATTTTTGGGCCACACTAAAGCATAAAGTCGCTTAAATTATTTAATTCTTAATGCTAGCAAAATTGAATTTTTAATCAGTGCAGCTTACACACTTTTGTGTGCGTGCGTGTTGCAGTCATAAAACGAAATTAAACGCAAGCTCAAGAAATGTAAGAGAGAAGGGAAGAAGAAAGATATGAGAAGAAACTATGAATAGTACTCGTACTTTTTAATTAAGACTGCGAGGGGAGCCAGGCTAATGGCCAAGCAGAATGGCTGTTCAAAAGTGTTAACAGTTTCAGTTTACGCAGCTAACAAACTCATTTCGTTGGGGACGACAGTAAGCGCTTTAAGGACCGTGTGTGTGTGTGTGTGTGTGCGTGCGTGTTGCCGCCGCCCCTGTGCCCTGCACGAGCATTGCAGTGCACAAAATGAACAATGTTGGGGATTTTCATTTAAGCCCCTGGCTCTAACTGAGCGCTGAGCCATAGACACCCATACACACACTCACACACTCGCACACTCACCCGCGCATATGCGAAATCATAGATCCGAACTTTATTTGGCACCACATGGCGTATGAGCAATGCGTTCCCTAAACTTGCGCCCTGATTTGCTGCCCGCGCTCTTATCTACACAGCTGCACAACAGCTAATAAATGTGTGTAAATTAGTTACCAAAGGCCCGGCCAAGCCAAAAGCTGCTCTTAATCATAAACTCATCATAATTAATATGATATCCTATTGTTAGATTTTGGTCTAACTCATATAAGTGGCCCAATAAACTGAGTCGTCTGCCTGGCTTAGCACTGATTAATTAAGCACGTTGGCAGTGAATGAGCAGCTTTAAGATTTTCTTTATATATTTTTGTAGCCAAAACTTGAAATTTAATTACATCAACAGCTCATTTATATTCATGCAGTATTTGGTTGCCCTTGAGAGAACTTCGCACACAAATGTAATTTCAATTAAATTCATTTTCACCACAACCCTCGAAAAGAACAACCCAAGTGCGAACTGCGCGCGGACAGACACTCAAATGTCAAAAGCGGGCAATTAATCATTTTTCTTCCTTCCCCTCCTCTCTCTCTCGCTCTCTCTCTTTCTCTCTCTCTCTCTCTCTCTTTCTCTCTTTCATTTGTAATTTATGCACAGCTTCAAACTTTGCTGCTGCGCCTTCAACAGCCACTGTACACTGCCATCCATAATATAAATAATATGTCATAAAAATGTCATGAAGCTTTCGATTGCCCTACTCTTTAGCTTCCTATTCTTCCCCTGTCACCCTCTCTCGCTCTCTCGCTACATCTCTCTTTTTTGCGCTTTCTTTTGCACTGTCATTTTGACTGTCATTAAAACGAATTTTTCAATTCAACTCAATTGAAATGTCAAAATGCTCATTAATTTATCAATTCGTTGACGACCCTCAAACAGCATTATGCCTGGACCAGGGTAAAGGGAGTTGTTATACAATTTTAGTTTCATTTGCATACAATGCCAAAGACCTTAACAATTTTGTATACATTTGTATGGGTGCTCAGTTATGGATCAAAAGCGTCTGCTTCACGCATTTTCAAATATGCCCATTATATAAGACTGATAATAACAATAGTTTCTATACATTTTTCCTATTTAAGTTCTTAAATCTTCCAGCTATTTCAGCATTTCTTGATACATTTTAAATCAATCAACTTTAAGTAGTTCCAAACAATTCATACCACTTAACTTATCATCTCTAAAAGCTCATATTTTATAGGGGCTATCTCCAAGCATTTTCTGACTCATTTTGAATAAATCAACTTTAAGCGCAGAGTTGTCTTCAATATATCTGATATTAAATATAGCTTTTCTCTATACATACTATTTAACTTCTTCTATCTTCCAGCTCTTTTTTAAAAATCTTAAAATATTTCTTGAGGCATTATAATCAATTAACTTTAATATACCCTGATATACCTTGATTTTACAAGTAGCCTCAATCGATTCACCCCATACAACTTCTCATCTCTTCCAGCTCAACTCTAATACAGGGTATCTTCTGTGCATTTCTTGACACATTTTTATCATTTCGCTCATCATTTTAATCAATCAAAGCTGTGCTGCCCGCTCGCCCAAATCATAAAGCATCTGCTTCGGCTTTGGTTTCTATTGAAAACTGAAGAATTGAAGCGAACTGAAAGCTGTTTGCAGCTCGACAGCATTTGACCCTTGGACGCAGCTAATTTATCACAGCGCGCTGCTCGCGACATTGCAAATATTTTGTTTTGTAATGTAAAATAATTTTTCCTGAGCTCCTGCGCCCTGCCCAACCCCCCGCTCAGTATCCCAGCCGAGTTGAAAGCATGCCAAGGACTGTGCGCGCTTCGGTTGGTTTATGTGATTGAAAGCGCATTGTGTCACACTTTAATATTTATGACAAAATGCCAGTTGGCCTTTGGGGGTCGGCCGAGTGTACAGTTAACCTTTGCTGACAACTTTGCCCAACCATCTCTCATTCACTCTCTCTCCCATTCTATCTCTCTTTTTTAATTACGTTTTCAGCTTTGGGAGGCTGTTGTCGCTGGCATTTGCTTGGACATATTAGAACTCAAAAAATATTGCCGAGTTCATCGCATTTTTTATGACTCACTCTTAGCGAGAGGCATTTTTCCATTAAATAATATTTCGCTTTCCTTCATTTTGTCCATGTTTTTCCTGCTGCTGCTGCTGTCACCCTTTTTATATTGACTTTTGAGGCGAACAACCGCATTATATCAACCACAAATACCGCAGCTCCCATGTAGGAAAACTCAATCAAACTGTTAATCGACTTGTGGTGCGCGCCCACCACCGCCCCCACTCGGGCCCCACTCGTGCGTGCCTCTGCTGCAGCACTCTCATCCAAACCTACATACGTGTGGATTACCCCTTTTGGATTGTTTTTTCTTTTTCATCTTCGTAAAATTTCCAGCCATAAAATGTCAATAATATGTTTGCTATTTGCGCTCATTCAATGATGATATGTTTGCACTGCATTGGAGCCTGGGCGCAAACACGAGCTGCTTAATGTCAATAGACCATAATAAATGCCATACTGCCGTAGCCTTGAACCTTGTTAACCACACCAGCTGCTACACAATTTAAACGTGTTATATAACTGATATTTAATGCATTCACTTGCTTCATATTGCACTGTAAATAATTTATTTATATTTATGTTTTTTATATTTATTAATAATTTATTTTTATTTATTATTTAAGTTTAACAAATCATTTATTATTTATTTGATTTTTTATTACAATTTTGTGAGCGTTTTATTTTAAAATTTATTGTTTATATGTAATGAAAAATTTCCAAAGGCTTTTTTATTTAAGGTAGGGTAATCACTAAGGAAATACTGTGAAAGAAACTGCAGTAAAAATCTTAAAACAGATTGGGAGATTGACGCTGTGTTGAAGAGTTCGCTTTGTTCAGTGCATATTTTAAATACTCAGTTTAATTAACTGATATTTGATATATTTTTTATATAAATATATTTTTAGTATAAAACTTATATAAACCGTTTTCAGTTACGAGATTTATTTTTTGGGTGTGTTGAAAGCAGATGCGCAACAGATACAATCAGGTCGAAAAAACAGCACATAGAATGCATTGATCAGCCTATTGCAACAAATGCGTTCAGTGCATTTAAAAGATTATCAGTTCTTTGATGAAAATGCTACAAAAGTAAAATATAATATCGAATTACTATTCAACATGGCAAATTATACTCCGGCAGCTTCAGCAAATAAGCTGTGTGAAGAACTTAAGACTGCCCCAACATTAATAATCGCCGAATGTTAAATCAATCACGCAATAATTTCTGTAAAATTATTTAATTAAATATTAAATACTTCATAATTAAATTAGAGTATTTCACAAGCTTAATATTATTTATAGTTTCAACAATTGTTGAACTAAAGTTATGGAAAATAGTTTTAATCCTATTGGCTGACTCCACGGTAACTATTCCAATTTAAATAAATAAATGCCATCCTAAAGGCATATTTAAATCTGATAATTAATACTAAATGCCATGAAAATATTGTCAAGTATTCTAAGGATTACAGTAAAGCAAAATTACATACCCATGGCATCATGTTTTCGAGCCTCTGGCTATTTTTGCTTCTAGTCCCAAAGTACAGATTGTCTGCCGAATGACAGTTGAATGCTTGACAGCTGGTGTTAAATGTAGCTGTCAGGCGTGTCAAACTAAAATAGATTTGTTGATACATGGACAAGTGTGCTTCAAATCAATTTAATTAACATGAGCATGCCCTCAAAACATAAATTCTATAAGAGCCTTATTAATAGCTAGAAAATGATTTCAATTGCATTCGCATGTCGAATGTGTTTGCTGGCAGCAAATTTAACTTAAGCATAAATTAATGCCAATTGAATTGGTTAACAGTTGCCGATGTGATTTGCTCTTAAGCTCAATATTATTTCAATGCCACTCACAAGCAGAACTTTAAGCCTCATGCTGGGTAAATAGTTGATGGCTTAGAGCTCTGAGATTTAATGAAATGCCCAGGGAATGCCGCAAGTGTACGAAAATAAGTTAAATTAAACAAATCTAATGAAGTGTGTGCGTGTGCGTGTGAGTGTGTGTGTGTGTGCGTGTGTGTATGATGCATGAGTCCTTGGCGCACAACTGAGGCCTTGCCAAGACAGACGACATAGCTGCCAGAGCCCAGACGCCGCACGTGCCTCCGTTTGTGGCCGGCACGAGCAGCACACAAAACGATGTTGTAATTTCTGGCTACCTTCTTTCAAAATGATATAAAGCTGCCGCATGCCACCAACCAGCAGTGAGCTGGGCAACAATGTGGTGCTGGCATTCACAGCTTCTACTTATGTCTGTCACAATGTGCGCGTCCTGCTCTCGGCTTGTTAGCTGCAGATATGCTCAGCTCTATGCGGCATAGCTCCATAAATACACACATATATATATATGTATACATATTATGTATATGAATGTAAATATATATATGTATATATTTATATATATCTACATTCATGTGTAGCCGCTCTTGGCAGCCTGTGGAAGCGGCGAAATGAGCAAGCGGAAACAATTAGCGTTGTAGCATTATTTGTAACATGCTGTTTGCCAGCCAGTAATTAAGTGTCTCATTAAAAAATGATAAATTTAAATGGAAATAACTTTTACAATGACTGCAGACCGTCTCAAGTGCGCCTTAAAGCCAAGCAGCGGCAGCTCTTTTATTACAGCGCAAATTTAAGAGAAACAAAATATGGAAAACAAAGAAGAGCGCTTTAGTAGGGAGTGATCGACTAGAGAATACTACGAACTGCAAGCTGAGCAGCTGTCTCAAATATATAAGCTTACATCGCTGTACACAGACGTAGAACTAGAGACAGGACATACACATGCTTCTGCATTTTCTTAAGTTCAATTTCGTGAAGTACTTAAATATATAAAATATTTTATATATCTGCTAAAAAACTTAAGTTTCTCTATGCCAAAATTAATATTCTGAAATTTGAGTTAGTCCTATTTAATGCTTGATTTGCCAAAGCTGATGACTCTAGATCTAGGTCTTGTGAGATTGGTGCAAATGGAAAAGACTCAAGGGCAGACAAAGTGATCGTCTGACCTGAAACAAACTTCTGCTCCGCCTAATTTATTTTCCTATCTGCTAACATTGGCATCGATAGATGGTTAACAGTGCCATGACGAGCTGGAAAGGACCTGTCGATTAGGATAAAAGAAGTCAAGAGCTGGCAGAAGCAAGAACCAGGCTTGAGAGCACAGAGTACATTTAGTTTTAATAAAGAGATAATAATAAAGAAATATAGAGTTTCAACTCTATAGCATAGGCCAGTCACTCCAATAAACAAACAAACAATCTCATCTGCTAGTCATATGCCTTAAAGCTTATGTAGGCTTTGCGTGTTACATACACATCAACTAAAACAATACGCCTTGAATTCACGTTCTCAAGGGCTGCAGGGCATAAAAAGTTTACAAGCAGCTCACGCTGAGGCGAGAAAAGGCAAGATTTTATTCAGGCTGTAAAAGTTTTAGAGCAAAAACTATGCACGAAAGAGTTTTCTCTCTTTTTTTGTAATCTACAAATTGGCGCCCTAAACCCTTTTGTGGCCCATTCTTGCTCTCCCTCTCTCTCTCTCTCTCTTTGTCACACTCACTGTCAAATCGCCAACTTTTCCGGCTGGCTAAATTCAACGGTTTGTCTTGCTTGACTTTCAAACTTTAAATTGTTAAAATATAATAATAAAAAATAAAAATGGAAAACAATTTGAAGCTACAAAACTTTTTGAGTTTTTGTTTTCTTTTTTTTTGTTTGTTCGCTCTGATTGAATTTAATTCCAAGCATTATTTGTAAACAGCTAACATATTTCTCTAACTACAACTACATAGCTATAATTGCAAATAAATCCATATAGTTTTAATAAAATCGAAACATTTTGTTGCATTTCCCGAGCGAAGCTTGCATTATATCAAAAAACATTTTACGTGGCAAAAGTTGGACTCGAACTGCAATTGAATTAAATGAAATCCCGTGTAATGTGCTTTGTCAGCTCAAGTGACATTAAAATGCATTAAATATTAAATCTCTCTCGTGCACAAAGTGAGTGCATTTAAATAAATCAGTAAATATTGAAAAACGAGGAGTACTGAAACAGCTTTTTCCTTTTAATCCGAAATTGTTTTAAGCCGCATTTAAGCGAAGGCAAATAAAAAGTTAAATTGTGGTTGAACTAAACTTTTTTTTTATTATGCTATTAAATTGTTTATTGTTATTTATCATAAAAAGAAGAATATAAATTTAATGCATGCTTGATATATAATGTATAATCGATAGAGAAACAAAATAAAATAAGATGAGATAAATATTTGACGTTCATAGACTCTTTCTTGCTTTATTGATAAACTTGCTGAATGAAATTTGTATATA
This sequence comes from Drosophila hydei, assembly GCF_003285905.1. Classification (NCBI taxonomy): domain Eukaryota; kingdom Metazoa; phylum Arthropoda; class Insecta; order Diptera; family Drosophilidae; genus Drosophila; species Drosophila hydei. Next base: position 1,443,174 of record NW_022045827.1, read on the forward strand.
AAAAAAATATTTTCAATTGGAATTCTTTTGTGAATTTTCCCATATACATAATACGTGAAAATTCTCGCTGAAAATACTTTATATATTAATATCAATTTGTCAATCTGCAAGTTGAGAAATTACAATAAACTAAAAACAATTTTAGACACTCATTAATTTCCAATATCACTTAAAGCTATCAAAACACAGTCCCTATCAAACACTTCACAACAATTGATAAAGTTATGCCAGCATCTTTGCCTTGACCACTCTACAAAGTATTGGTACTGCCTTGGCTTAAAGTAGATGCCACTTAAATATGGAACAGCCTGGCAATTGAAGCAGTCATAACCCATTTGTAATAGCCATCGATGGCAGGGCACAAATCTCACAAGTCTTAAATATTGCAATTTAGAAACGACACGTATGCGCGAGCTCGAAGAGCAGGCCAAACATTTTTATCAATTTCTGCAAAAAGAGATGGAGCAGCAGGCCGTAAGCTGACCGGATTGAGCAAAGTGGCTGAGGCGCGTGATTATGCCGCAGCAAGCGCAGGATGATAGACAGAGCATGCTGCATGGTCACGAAGCTGGTGCGGCCGCCACTTGGCCGGCTATTGGCCAGGCATAAAGGACTTGAGCGATTAGTTGCAGAACGTGCGATGCATGCGATGCCAGCAGTAAGCCACGTGCTACACACACACAGAGCCAGGCTCACTGTGGGCTTTAAGCCAAGTTGCTTGGCTTTGCAAGAAAGAGGCGAAATTGTCGTTTTCCACTGCTTGAGGCTCTTCAATTGTTTTTGTAATTGCCAAATAACATGTGTTCACACTCAAATGCAAACACGCCCACTCTGAAGGCTAGTACAAATGTTTTTTTACTTGATTTATTTGCCGGGCCAGGGCAAAACGTGGCAATTGTCGTGTAATTGCCTCGTGTAGACATAAGGGAAATTTATTATTATATATATAATAGTTGCTGTCCTTCTCTCTCTCTCTCTTTATCTCTCGCCTGCTCTTCCTCTCTGTGTATGTGTGCGTGCATTGGACTGCAGCTTTTGTCGCTCATTTTTTGGGTCATTTGGTCGATGCGATTAGCTTGTGTGGCTTTGCCTTTGGCTTTGGCTTAACCTAATGTGACGACCAGCTAGCAACGCCCACACAGCTTGTGGGTGTGTGCGTGTGTGTGTGGCCCGGAAGTGGAAGTGCGCAGACGACATTAAGCTGACACTGGCCAATTAAGCACGGCAAATGAGCAGCAATCTTTTGACTCAATGATGCCTAAAAGGCTCCTTAGACCAGCTTCCAACCACACCTTGACCAGCAGCAACACAAAGTTCATTTCAGGCATTAAGCCTGACTGAATCCGAGTAACTGAGGTGCCTCTGTGCGTGTGTGAGCTGGTCTGATTTGGCTTTAAGTTTGGCCGAGGACCCTTCACCAAAAATGTTGTGGCAACTGTTTCAGATTTCACTTGCAGAGCCCAAGACCCGCAGCGCGATATTAAATTTCAGCCGTCAGCCTTCTCAATGCTATTGACGTTGTTATTGTTATTGTCGCTGTCTCTGTTACGTTTCTTGCTGTTGTTGTGCGCGGTTTTCTTAACTGTCCAACCCGTTTCAGTGTCAGTTGCACAGTCCACATGCCCCGCCGCTTATTTCCTACCTGCAGCGCCGCTGGTCACGGTCGCCGTCATCCTTTGTTGTCTTTTGATTGCATTTTTAACGCTTCACGCCAGTGCATCCATTCACAGTGGCCACGCCCCGGCAAAACATCAACATTCACTTCTTCACAACTCTTCGTCGACTGCCTTTGGTCGTCTCTTTTTTGCGTTAGTTTAATTGAATTGCAAATGCCACAAAGCTGCTCAAATACTTGCAACAAGCTGCAACTATGCTCGCCACACCACGCGTCCACTGCATGTTGCAAGCCAATCAAAAGAACTCAAAGAACTTCCGTATGGACAGCAGCTAAGCAACTTCTCTCTCTGTGTGTGTATGTGTGTGTGTGGTTGAAACTAGTTAGTTTTCGAGCTAAACAATGTAATTTCGAATGGAAACTGGAGAGCAGCACATGAAGAGCTTATGAGCAGTTGATAGAGTTTGAAGAGTTTTTGCTCTATTTTTGTAAAATTTGTACAAATTCTCCTTTGATTTGTGTCAAATAAAGAAACTGTTTTTGTAATTGCTGAAAACTGCAATAGATACATTTCAAGCCAACTAGTATTTCTTGTTGTTAGCTGAATCTGTTATGGCTTAAGCCAATTTCCATATGTAATATTCTTCTTTTGTTGCTAGTATTTGCTCGACGATTTGTAAGCAAGAAAATATTTTGTATTTTATCCTAAATGAGTTGCATTTTGGACAATAAAAAGAAATGGACTCTGCTGATTCGTCTGCATTGCCTGGAAAATACAAGCCAAAACTCACTTTGTTTATCTTATGTACATATTTTGGGTTGTTTGGCTGACCAGCAAAGTGGCCATTTTTAAGCTGAATGAATATAGTCTGTTTAATGTTTCTAGCACATATTATTAGTTGTTGAATCAGAGAATTTGTCGAAGTATTTGAATTGGTATATAATTTCCTGCTTGTGTTGGTTAATCCAAGAGCTTCAAGAGCTTCGAATTGCCCAGAGTCTATATCAACAGAATACAAGGACTTCTTCTACATTCACGCTCAAATCTTTTTAGGTAGACTCTAAGCAAGGTCAATCTTTAATCTTATTTATTTACAAATTTTATTTATCATATTTATTTATTATATTTATCAAGTATCTACTGTAGACTGTTCGAATTGTTTAAATTAATTATGTGTTTATGTCTAATAATTAAGATCATATCTTGAACTCTCTCAGCTGCAGCTAAATTTATATTCAAATTGGCTGTGTATTCATTATCTTTTTATACTTGAAAAACTATACATAATACCCAAGTAAAAAAAGCACAAAATAGTTTTGCATAAGGATTGCATCGTATGGAGTATATGCCAGCTTCTTGTTGAATTCGAGTATTCAAACCCCAACCAAATATCTGCAAAAAAAATTTTAAATAACAGTTATTAAAAAGACAGCCTAAATAAAAATTCTACTAGCTAGACTGAAATAAAAGGATAAAAAATATATGTCAAATGCTTAAAGTATTGCAAAAGAAATTAAGAAAGCAATGTCATATCATTTAAAAGGCTTAAAAGTCACTTTTCTGTTGGCTTCCCAACATTACTGATTTTTTAAATAAATATACATTTAATATACTTCCTTATCACATAAGCATTATTTTGACAACTTTAATTGTAGATAATTTAAAATAAAAGTGTTTTTTTTTCATGCAACTTTCAGCCATTTGGCCCAATCAGCATAAAGTTTATTTTGAGATAAATTTTTTTATAATAAATTGCGGAGCATTTAATGTCTGCGCATAATTGAACAATATTTTTTGCTCGCCAACTACTCATACAGCCAGAGCACGCAGTGTAATCATAAATAAAAAATAAAAAAAAAGAAGAAGCAGGAAAACTGCAATCCCAAAATGTTGCGAATGTTTCGCTTTAAAATCGCTGGGCTATTAAAGGAAAGCAGCAGCGATGGGCGGCCAAACACAATAACAAAACACAAATCTACAGGCTGAAAATATATTATATTGTAATATAATTTCTCGAGCGTAAATCTAATTTATCAATTTGTGTGTGCAAAAAAGCGACGGCAACGGGAAAAGCGCAAAATCGAATAAAAGGCAACAAAATGGCCAAAGGAAAGCAAAAAAAAAAGAAAAAAACATGAATCGGCCGCAACATTTGCTGCCAAATCAGAGAATCGGACAGAGAGCGTGTTGCAAGTGCAGAGGGCGAGTGTGTGTGTGTGTTTAGGGTGTGGGGGAGAGCTTCTGCTCTCTATATAAAACGTGCCGCAGGCCTTGTGGTAATTGGCAATAAATGTGTTCATGAATTTTAATGTTGGCTCCATGGTCAGCGTTCGGCCTCTAAACGAGGTTACAAATCGAGCCACGCCTACGGCCCGCATAACTCATAATATTATGCCAGCTGTTTTTTTTTTGTTTTGATTTTTCTTTATTTCGCCTTCGGCTCTTGTTTTTTGGAGCTTAGCCCTTAGCTGGAATTTAATGTAATTTGATTTTGGCCAACGCACAAATATTGAGATTTATTTCATTTTGAATTGTGCGGCAAAACAAAAACATGGCAAGCCATAAAATCTAATACAATTGAGTTGCTGGAATCAAAAAGTAAATGAATACATTCGCACAGCATGTAACTCAATAGGCCAACAAAATGCGCGCCCCCCAGTACTTGGGTTCAAAAACAAGGCCAAACAAACGGGGCAGATAGCGCGGCTCGACCACTTCCGACCGCACTCGACGTGGAGTAACTTTTCGGTTTGATTTATCATATTCAATTACAAAAGTAGCGCACGTATTAAATGGCCGCATCCGCCAGGCTTCCCGCCGCTGCCCAGGCCAGTGTCCCATGCGGCGTATGAGTAATTTGGTTCTGCAAAGCTTAAGCCACTGCTTATGTGACTTGGTTGGCTGACTGCTTCCGGCATTCTGTTTGCAATCGCATACGCAAATGGCCGCAACGATTTCGCACTGTTTAAATAGCACAAAAAGCGACTGGGCAAAGTAACCAAAGAAATATGCACGCTGAAAGGCGATATCAACAACTACTTTGGCCAAGTGCCCCTCGCTGTCTCTCTACCTACCGCTCTGTTGCTCTGCTTTCCCTGTCCAATTTGCGTGCAGCATGTGCTCGAATGGCAATGCCAAGCGGCGGCCCAGAACGCAAACAAAGTTTGCCAAAGTCCAAATGGAGCGTGTAGAACGTCAGCTGGCAGCGCGGCTAACTTCCATCTAGCTAAATGTATCCGTCTCGCTGTCTATATGTGTGGGCGTGTATGTGTGTGGGAGTGTAACTGTGTGTGTGTGTGTATTTTTAGAGGCGTGTCTTGCGTGCGGCCTGGCTACAAATCTGCAGTTTCTTTAACGAGTTTGACAGATGCTGACTTCTGGTTAACCACGATGCTTCTTACCCTCTCTTCGCCTCTCTCTCGCTCTCTCTATATATAAAGTTTTCATTTTAAGCTGATTAATTTTTGCCAAACGAACTTATTTTGTTGGAAATTTGTTATTAGAGAAGAACTTTAGCCTTTTCAATAAATGTCTCAATATGAATGCAATTGAGATTAATGATAATTGTCCTTAAGTCTTGCAGTAAAATAACTCAATGCGAGTTTTCTGTAGCAAATATATAATAAAGAATTTATTTTAATTGTTTTTAAATATTTTAATATAATAAAATTAGAAATATATTTTTTAATTTAATAATTGAATAATATATAATTTTAACTACATTTAAATATTTAATATATTATATGTAAATATTAACTACTATAATATAAAGTTTAAATTTTAATATTTAATATTTAAGTATATATGCTATAAAAGTTTATTTTTAAGCTTTGGCAAATTATTTTGAATTTTTTTTAAATTTATTTTTTAACGAATTTGAAAGATTAAATTGCTTTTCAGCTGACTTGCTGTGCTACCCTCTGTGCGTCTGTCCATCGCGAAGCATTTCGTTTGCGACTTGAAAATTATACTAGTATTTTCCACATTTTCCTGTCTCAGTGGTTTTGTATTTTTTCAGATATTTTATTTATTTTTTAAATAAATAAAATTTAAATAAATAAAATTTAAAAAATTCACTATAAAAGATCTGCAAATTTAAGTCCACCGTTTTTTTAAATTATTCTTCAATAATATTTAAAAAACTTTAGGTCCATTTCGCCTTTACGAAAATATTTTCTTTATTCTTAAATATTTTCAATTTAGCTCAAAATTCTTACTCTAAGAATCTTTTCATAATGCAATTCTCACTCTTTTGGACAAGTGCCTCTAGCGTTCGACCCACTTTAAGTCAGGGATCAGCGCACAACTTCCTCCTTCATCGTTCACCATGCCTAACATAATTTGCTTAAGTTTTAATTTTTCACAGCTCTGGCAAAAGAAAATTATTGCAATAAGCTGAAATTTCAATTGCATTTTCGGCGTACATGCCATTCTTTTAAATGCACTTTTCGAATTTCATGACAACTCCGGCTACAGAAGTAAATTGAGCATGCCGCCAAAAGAGACAGAAGAAGTTGAGAATATGGAAAAAGTTTTCTTCTTCTTTCTTTTTTTGGTGGGCGCAACAGACGTAAGTTAAGCAAGCGCGCCCCTCTATCATTTTGGCAAGCCTCAAGTCGCAGTCGACTGCGACGACTGTCGCAATTTTTCACTTTTACCGCAACAACTTTGCAAAAATATTACTCAGAACGGCGCCCAGCAGCCATATTCCGACAACAAATCCAATGCGCACAATGCACACAAGGTGCCGACGATGAGCCGGAAACTTGACAGTTGCTGCCTGCCGTCCGCCGTGCCGGTTGGCTCAGTAAAATGAAAAATATGCTGCACATAAATCCTGCGGCTTTCCCATTTTCCCGGCAATGCCAGCCTGCACAAAGCCAAAGGGCCAGAGAAAAAAAAAGAAAACGAAAGGAAGGAAAATGGTTATGAAAAATCAAAAAGGAAAATTCCTTTGCATATTACATATGCAACTTTCATGTTGCAAACGCTCACGCGTCGCATCTCAGGCAAATGGAGTGTGATTCAATAGAGTGCGAGGGCTAGAGTAAGGGATGGAAGTCGGGGGGTAGGGCGCATAAGTTGAGCGCATTATAATTTCGGGCTTATTTTTGAGTTCGCTTCTTTAACCGCATTGTGTGCTGCGGCTAATTTATGCAGAGTCGCGCTGCGCTGCGCTCTGTGGCGAGTGCCACGGGACCACCGCAGTTTATCGCCAAGCGCACAAGTGTCCAGAGATGGCGACCACAAATCACTGAGGTCAAACATGGCGTATACGCAACGCACAGCCAGCCAAACACTAACATGTGTAAAGTAACACAACAAACTGCAAACAGCAGTCGCAGCAGCAGCAACAACTACGATAACAACTGCAACAAAAACTATGCGCAACTATGTCAACATATGACACCACGTTGATTTCAAATTGAAAATCTGTGTGTTAGTGGGTGTGACTCGATGTCCCTGTAATTGTGTGTGTGTATGCAAGTGCATGAGTTTGCGGTTTTATAAATAGATTAGCAACAGTAAAACAAGAAATAACAGTTATATATGTATATATATAGTTTTTTTTGTATTTCAAATGAAACAATTTATACACTTACAAATATATTATATATTTTTTTTCATATTTAGAAAATAAATAAATGAATACCAATAAAATATTTAATTGAATTAAATAAGAGCACAAATATTTTTCGTATCTTTTCTGTATATACAAATTTTATAAAAAAATATATAAATAAAAAAAACATAAATAAAACAATTAATCTAATTAAAGATAAATGTAATATTATTTGTATATTTTTTAATGTTTAAAAAATATAAAAATAAAATAAAAATATATAAATATAAGTAATAAATAATAAAATAAATATATATTAAATGTAGTTTATTAGCTGAAGCAATGATAAAGTGGATTCAAATGCTACAAATGTATTTTTTCTGACCTGAGTTGCGCTCTAGGGCCTTTGACTTCTGTTGCGGCTGTGCCACTTCCATTCTAATTTTATAACTGTGCTCAGAAATCGAATGAGATAATCTGCTTTTAAATTTAAAAATATAATAAAAATATAACAAATAATAATAAATATAAAAAAAAATTAAATAAAAATCAATTCTAATAAATTATTTACATAATGTTCATTGAATTTAATTTTTTTAAACCAATATTTGCTTTAAAAATAAATTTTAAACATAAAAACAATTGATATAATTTTTTTATATTTCATATATTATACTTAATTAATATATTTATATTAAAAATGTTAAAATATTAAATAAATATTTCTTACTTATAAAAGTTTTTGAAATACTAAAGTCAAAAACTGTTATAAGTCAGAAATATTTATTATTTCTAAAGACACATTTTTTATTAAAAAAGCAAAAAACTTTAAAATGAAGTTAAATATTTTATTATTTTTATTTTTTTTAAACTGCATTGATAATGCTCAATTGTAGTGTATAAAAGTGAGCGGACGATGGCTGACGCTCTAAAATTTGAATGAGTTTTCGCTGCGTCCAAGTGTTTGGTTGCAATGAAAAGGCCCCCCTAATTGCCACTTGGCCAACTGGAATATAATGAAAAATCTGTAAACAACTCGTTTATATATATGTGTATGTCTTTTTATCTATTGCAGATGCTTATGAAGTGGCTGCTGTTCAGCCTGTGCATAATGCCGGCCATGTTCAGCAATACGAGCAGAAAGTGCCCCGTGGAATGTAGCTGCAGCATTGATGAAATGGATCGCTATCAGGCCATCTGCACAAAAGGTAAGTGCCGCAATAAGTGCTAAAGATATAAATGGAAAAAAGTTAAAAGGAGCAAAGCAAAATGTACGCAAATTATGCAATACACGCGAACAGCAGCTCAGGTAACCCACGCAACAGCCCCATCATTAGGATAACATCATAATTGCAGAGCTGCCGCCCACGCTGCACATATGAACCTTAACGAGTATTTCCTCTTTAAAGCGCGGCCATTCTCTGTTTCCATATACATATTTGTCTCATTCAATAAACATTCTCAGACAATTTCTATTTCTATTTCAATTTCAATTTCAATTTGTTCAACTGTCATCTGCCGACTTGAGCAACTGAGAAATCTATAATTTCAATTTAACGCTTGTTTGGCTAGCGCACACATTGTACGTCGCTGGAGTCCTTGAATGTGATGCTTTGAATGTGATGCCATTGTCGTTTTAATTTCATTTTCCAAATCTTTGGCACAATAAGTGCGGCACGGCTAAGCAGTCAAGCAGCGACTGCCATTGGCAGTAAGACAACCGAATGGCTTTCAATTTGCCACAGATTATTTCAGCCTGAATTAAGTATATTCTCGTATTCTGCATATTTATTTCAATTGATGTACTTTACTTTACTTTATTTATTATATGTAGTTCTTTAATGTTGTTTATGGATAATAAGCTTAGTTCTTAAATTGTCGTCAGTTTTTGATTGTTTAGCTGTAATTTTTGGGAATTAAAATTTATTGTTTTCTTTACTTGAAATATATATTAATTCATATAAATATAATTGAGGCGTAAGTTAATTCAGCGCAGAAAGTAGAGTTCAGAGCACTCATTTTATATATTTTTTATTATTGACTAAAGTAGATGAACATGCTTCATGCATGGTCAATCGCGTCGTCAGTCTGATTGGGCTGACTCTCACACTAAAACCAGGAATTATATCACTTTAAGCTTCAAACTCTTCTTATGCTTTAACTCAACATTCTCATTCGTCTTCGGCGAAGTCACAGACTCTTTTGCAAGCATCTTTGCTGTTGCCACTGTCTCTACCTTGACTTCAGCGACAGTTCCTGCCAGCTCAGGCCTCTCTTCTGTCTACCTTTTGCAGTTAAGCTCAGCTGAATTATTCAGTTTTCGCCATCTTATGTAGATACTTTTGCCAGTTACCATGACCAAAGAGCATTTGTGTCAGATAAAAAGAAAGTTTGGAGCAGAAATAGTTATATATAAGAGCGTTTATATCTGAAGTTTTGAGCTCTCAAATCTCTCTCCCTTTTAGCATTATAAACTCTCTCCCAAACTCTAGATATAAAACTCGACTATACTGCTCGACTCGCTCGAGTTTAGACCTTAGAATATAGAATTTGAATACAAATATTTAGCTTTTAGCTTTTATAAGCTTAATTTTAACATATTAGACATTTTTTTCATAAAACTGCAAACTATCTAAAAAAAAACGAACAAAGGCAAAAATTTAAGCTGCAATGGCTAATGAGCAGCAACTTTTAGCTGAATTTCCAGGTCGCCACCCACTGCCCTCTCGCTGGCATCTATGTGGTATAATGCAATAATACTCGTAAATGCCAACGAAATTGCAAGCGCGTTAAAATATGTTACAATCAGTGTTAATGCGTTGCATTTTTTATGAAAAATCCCACAGCTAGAGAGAGAGGGAAGAGCGTGGAGAGAGGGAGATGGGGAGAGGTAGAGGAAGCTGCCTTATAACAAATGCTGGCCACCCCAAACAATACAATGGGCACACAACAACTACACATACACACACACACACACACACACACACACACACACACACACACACACACACACACACACACACACACACACACACATAAACACACATAGCTGCATGCAAGTATAATGCAGTGTGAGAATATAATAAAAGTCGACAGCGACTGCGGTAACACAATTGTATGCCATACTATATAGAGCGAGACAGAGAGAGAGAGGGAGAAAAAAGTAGAGCGCACCCGACTCTGTTCAGGATAAGGAAAAACTACTAACTGCTAGCTGCGTTGTAGTTGTTTCAAATTTCGCATAGAAAGTGCCAGAGATTTTCGGGTTGTGGCCCACTAAAGGGCGAACAATGTTGGCATGCAAACAGGAGAGCGTTCCTAGTTAATGATCTAGTTTGCATTGTTAACCTCAGTTATTGTTCGCGAGCTGCATAAATTTTATTTTTATTGCGGACATAAAGTTGTAGTTGATGTAACGCTTAGCTGACCTTTATTTAATTGCATTTCTTTCGTATTGCAGGTGGCTTGAGCTCCCTCTCGGCTAATCTATTGGACATTGATGTGAAGGTTATCATAATACGTGGACCACGCAACTCGATAACAATCGGACCGGCGCTGCGGCAATTTATGCAGCTGCAAGTGCTGCGCATCACCGACTCCAATCTGCCAGCGATTGGGGCCGAGTCCTTTTGGGGTCTTAAATATCTGCGCATATTAGGTGAGTAATCAATTCTTTATAGCCAGCTACTAAAAATCGCCATTTGTTTTACGTACGCGTAAAAGCCAGTCCGCCAGCCAGCCAGCCAGCCAGCCAGCAAGCAAACTGGCAGCGATTTCAATTTAAGCAGCTGTGCATAGTTAAAAGAGGAGACCAGCGCGATATGCAAATAATACAATCAAACTGGAAGCTTACAACAAGCAGAAATCAGGCAAGCGTTGCGGTTGTCCTGCAGCCTCGTAAAAGCCAACGCAAATAAAAGTGCGAGTCGCAAAATGTTAAATGAGCGCAGTCGATGCGGTCGACAGCGTATGCCAGGCAACCCTTTCGAGCGGGTATTCAAGCTTTCTGGCATAGCTTGCGACGCACAAATGTCAGTCTTAATCAACTACAAGCGCGACGTTAGCTGGCTATGACAAAGCAAAAGCTTTGAAGCTATGCAAACATTTTTGTTAACATTTCAGTTTCAGTTTCAAAATGTTGACTTTTAGCTGACAGCAGCGACTTGTGGGACGCTGAAAACCTTTGAGATTTCTTTAGAGATAATAGAAAATTACCTTATATCGCTTCTAATTTTTTTATATTAATGAATTTTAAATACTCTTCTGACAAACAAATTATGAAAATCTATGAAAGTATTTCAAAATTTATATGTTAAAATATCAACTTTTTATGCCATTTGATATTTAGAATAAGTGTTGGAAAATTCTTTTTGAATTCATTTGAATTCTTTTGAATTTCGAACTCTGTTTAAGTATCAAATTTGATGCTTAAGTTGTAACCATTTAGTAGAAAAATGCTTAAGACTGCTAAAACTACCAAGCTAAGCGACCAATTATACTTTAGACCCTAATTTAAATTAATTTTTAATTTGTTTATAACCTAGCAATACTCTTAAGTCACTTACTACATTATCTTGAAAATTTCTTAGACTCCATCCACATTTTCTATCAATTTATATAAAATATCTAAAAAAAATCAATTATTTTCTCAAGCTGAGATAACTTCGATTGACATATTTGCAGTACCAAAAGTATGCCTATAGTGACTCCATAGCCTGCCAACACTGTTAATCTACAGTAAAAAATCAACTCATTGGGTCCTTTGCCAAAAGAGTACTTAGCCCATCGGTCTGGCCAACCATCTCCGACTTCTTGTGTTTGTCAATAAAATTGAAATTGATGCGCCAAACAGCGAAAAGCGAACCGAAAAATAAAATAAAGCTCGGCCAGAAATCAGAAGTAAAAGTCAACCAGGCAATGCGTCGATATCGCTCAGCGCTTTTCCAACTTGTTTATTTGAGTTTTATGTCTGTTTGTGGAACGGGACGCGTTGCCGTGGCTCTCCAATTATTTACATGCACGAATCTCTGTCCTTTTTACCACGCGCCTCTTGCCAAAAGTCAAAAGTCGACATAAAACACAGCTACACACACACACACACACACACACACACACACACAAACGCCTTGAGCGTGCATAGCAAAAAGAAAACAAAGAAAAAACTCGTTGCTGCAGTTAAAAATGTTTGCCTCTAGTCGGGCAACAAATTGTATTATTTTTTTATCTTGTTGCTGTTTTCCGTTTGTATTTAAATTAATTTTGGCAAATGCTTAAAATGTTTAAGTAGGCGTGGCACGCTGCAGCTCCAGCTACTCTGTCTCCCTGAACACTAAGAGAGCTTTTCCCTAGCTTTTGGCTAAAAATGCTACTCATGTTGCTCTAGACAAAGGGGCGTATGTGTAATGTGTTCTGTGCTTTATCTGTGGCAACTTTTTGCCTTAAATGGGCCAAGTGGAAATACTTTTGTCTGTGCTGTGGCCCACATCCTGCTGTTTGTTTTAAAGTTTTCCTTTTGTTTTCGATTTGTCAACTTTTTTGCTCCACAGTTTGCGCCCTGCATTTAGTTTCGTTACCCATTGAACTGGTCCTTGTTGACGCTTTCCAATTTCGCACAACGTTAATATTTACCCAATGATAAGCAACTCGAGCCCTTTGTGGTTAATAACAATAAAAGAAGTTGTTGACAACTGCCCAAAACAATTGCATATAGCCAATAATAATAATAACATATTTCCATTCTATTTTTTGTCTCGCCCTCGAAAAAACGAAATGCAATCAATAAACGTATTGAAAAACATATGCCACTGCTGTTGACATGTGCAGATCTATCGAAGAATAATATAACAAACATCACGGAAAATAACTTTCGTGGCCAGGATAATCTGCATGAATTGGATTTATCAAAAAATAAAATTCTGCGTATGGCCAGCTCAACGTTTCGCCATCTGATGGTGAGTAACAGAAATATATAAATATACATTTTCAGGTGATATTTCCCTTTGCTGAAAAAAACATATGTTGATGTCAATGAATTATTAATGTGTAAGTTCAGCGCTGTAAAGGGAGGAAAAGCCTGAAAAATATCTGTAGCTGCAGTTGTTGTTTTTTTTTTTTTATTTTTTTGATAGGGTTATATATTGGAAGCAGATAATGTTGGAAAAATATGTAAATTATGACAAAATAATCAGTAATAATAAGCCGATGTACGTTGTGGCATAAGGCAAAGTTAAATTCTCAAACCTCCCTTGATTTCAATGGCATAAACTCTTAGCATATTGTATGTGCTTTATAGACTTACATAAGTTTGAGTCATTAGAAAATAGACAGATATATTCTAAGTATTAATAGAATAGAATTTATTGATCATTAAATTATATGACATTAGTAATTAAATATGATATTGGCCATGTGGGCGGCAAGACTTATGCTGAAATACCAATATTCGCAATCATCACAAGCAAGATCATCATCTTTTTTGAAAAAATAAACCCCTATGACACCAAACAGAATTTTTCTGTGGATGTCATATGGTGTCGACAAAAGCTAGTGAACTTCTCATTCACTCCTCATTCTAAATGCATTACCCATTCCTCAATAAAAGCGCTACATCATTATGAAAAATTAGCATACAGAAGTTCCTCTAGTGAAACTCTAATGTCAGACAAACCTCGACAAAAGGCAACTACAAACCATTAACTAAATTACCAAATAAAGCAATGCAAAGTATTCAAAGTTGTGTGACTCTTAAAAAAACACTCTTTACATCTCATACACTTCCTCCTCACCAGCTCAACTCAACTGTCTCTTAGTACCATTAAGATCGTCTTACAGATTTCCTATTCGTTTAATATGCCACGTGCTGCACAAGTACAAATACTAAATCAAATATTAGTGCAATTTCTGCAAAGACTGCATAGTTTTGTGTTTGCCTTTGCTTGTGCGCTAGTTTGTAATAAATATCATGGAATTTTTAATAGCTAGAATAGCTACAATCAATCGCGATCAGTCGTTCGACCTGTAAAGACGTGAATTCGAACAGCCTTCGCTTAAGCTCTACTGCTGCAGAGTTCTAAAAATAGAACTTTGCGGTGCATTCTTCAACGCAACAGCAACAAAAACCGCACACGCAGCGTTTTCTTATCGCTTGCTTCCGCGTAACTCAATTGCTTTAATTGCAATTTACGAAATTTCGTCGCTTGGCGCGAGTGCGCCTGCACTCAAAAGCACAATCCGCGATGACATCTAATGTCAATGACCGCGCTACAGCTGTAAAGGTAAATGCAGAAATGTAAGCCCAGCTTAACGTTGTGATGGCAAATAGGCAAGCCTCCATCATGCCAATAAACTCAAAAATAGATATCGCCTCCGTGCAAGGCATCACTAACAACAAAAACACGAAACGTAAACAGCCAAATTCACCAAAAACCATCAAGAAAAGGCTCATCTTCGACGAACCAAGCACCAGCAATGCAGCATTAATATCAGAAAATCGATTTTCACTGCTCGTAGAAGAAGATGAAGACTACAGCGAATCACCTGTAGCTCCAGAAGCCCCAGTATTGACCGACCAGCAAACTACACCGAAACCTCGTCCGCCCCCCATATGGTGTCCAAACATCAAGTCTGTGGCCCTACTTCAACAGATAATAGATAAAGTAATTGATGCTAAATCATACGTAATTAAGCCAAAGAAGAATAACATAGGTGTATTAACCCAATGCAGTGAGGACTATCGCAGAGTTATAGACCACTTTACTAAGCTGGAATTGGAGTTCCACTGCTACCAGCTTAAGGAGGACAAACCATATAGAGTCGTGTTCAAAGGGCTTCACTCCAGCACTGATACAACACTAATTAAAAAGGAATTGGAAACCAAAGGCCACACAATTACAAATGTGCACAACCCACTGAGCCGTATGGACAAAACACCGCTAAATATATTTTTTGTTGACGTGGCTCAGGCCCCCAACAACAAAGAAATTTTGGACATTCGAGTTGTCTGCAGGCAACGCTGCACAGTGGAACTGCCAAGAAGATACAACGACCTGACACAATGCCATCGCTGTCAAGAATTTGGACACACACAACGCTACTGCCACAAAGCTCCCAGGTGTGTGCGTTGCGCCGGGAAACACGCATCCAAAGACTGCACCCGCGAAAAGGACCAGGCACCAACTTGTGTGCACTGTGAGTTACAGCACCCAGCCAACTATAAGGGCTGCCAAGTATACAAGCGGTTGCGCAAATTGCAATCCCCAGCACAAAAAAGGAGTCCCACACAAACACCGTCTACGGGTCCGAGTACTGCTTCCGAAATTACAAGGCCCCGGAGCATTACCCAAGCCACGAGCTTTGCAACGCCTATTAGTGGTGTTTCTTACGCACAGGCCGCTAGAGGTGGACCGTCAAATAAGAATACCACAAGTGACACTTTGTTCACTGAAATGCTTCAGCAACAACAACGTCAGTTTGACGCAATTAATGCCGAGCTCAAAGCGATGCGAGAAGTACAATCCCAACAAGCAACCATGCTAAACAGTTTAATGGCCATCATAACCAAGCTTGCCTACAAATAATGGCTTTACGTGTGGGTATCTGGAACGCCAATGGCCTGAGAAACAAGACTCAGGAACTGGCTGCGTTTCTCTCACAAGAAAACATAGATATAATGTTAATAACAGAAACTCATGAGTGCCCCACTACACAAATTTTCGGATACGAACACTATCAGGCTCATGGTGAAGGAGCAAACTGCTTTGGTGGATCCTCAATCCTCATACGAGCAACAATACCGCATACACCTTTACTGTCAATTTGCAACGCAACAATGCAGGTCTCAGCCATCACCCTGCCTACGTCTATTGGAGCGATCGAAGTTGCGTCAATTTATCTTCCGCCAAACACTGGTCTGTGTGATCATCACATGGAACAGGTTCTAGGCCAAAGGTTGAATAAGACCCTCATCGGCGGCGACTGGAATGGATGGCACCCATTTTGGGGAAGCAATAGTGCGAATCGTCGCGGAGAAGTCATATTTGAGGCGATTCAAAACTTACAATTCAGCATATTGGCGACTGGAGCCCCCACCCGTTACCCAATTAATGGACACAGGCCCTCGGCAATCGACTTCGCTGTCTACAAAGGCATCTGTGACCGGCAATTGACCATTGAAGAATCCTTGGACCTATCCTCTGACCACCTGCCACTAATAGTCACAATCCACGCGCAGCCACAGCCCTTGCCCATTAGGAAACAACTACTGCCAGCAGGATCAGATTTAGGAGTCTTTAGGCGCGAGCTCCATTACTCTTTGCACATAGAAATGGAACTTAACACTCCTGAAGACGTGGACTACGCAGCAAACAAACTGCAGGAAGAAATAGTCAAAGCTGCGCACCAAGCCGCCCCACCATCTTGCCAAACAAGACAACAGTCTCCGTACAACATCCCCCTCACCTTGGAGGCCCAACACCTACTAATACACAAAAGATGGGCCAGGAGACGCTGGTTAAGATTACGCACGCCTGATGCCAAATCCACGTACAACGAAGCCACGAGGCATCTTAAAGCTGCTCTCGCCCTGCTTCAAAAGAGGTGTATCAGCGATGCGCTGGTACGAGCTGAATCGCCCACTGACGCAGAGTTTCAATTATGGAAATTTACAAGAAAGCTCAAACGGCAGCCAATACGTCGACATCCCATTCGGAGCATTTCTGGTTCCTGGCACATTGGTGACGAAGCTCAAGCTGAGGCTTTTGCAAACCACCTTCAAGACCAATTCACGCCGGTGATTACCGCAGAGGCCTCAGAAATCGAAGCAACAGAAGACATCGTTCTCTCGCCCCTCCCAGCTGAAGACCAGATAACTGGATGTACAAAAGAAGAGGTTCTTGAACACATCAGAAGAGTGAAGGCAAAAAAATCCCCTGGATATGATCTAATAAACGGCAGAGTCCTTAGAGCACTGCCTGACTCCACCATAGACTACATAACTATGGTGTACAACGCCATGCTCCGCATCCGGCACTTTCCAGCCTGCTGGAAGCGCGCCGTGATTGTGATGATTCCTAAGCCTGGCAAACCCGTGGGAGAAATTGAGTCGTACAGACCAATTAGCCTGTTGCCAGTACTCTCCAAAATATTCGAAAGAATATTTCTGGAACGAGTACTGACACATCTGGGACGCCAGGAGGCCATTCCAAACCATCAGTTTGGCTTCAGGAGACAGCATGGAACACCGGAACAGGTTCACAGAGTTGTGCACCATATCCTTGGAGCCTTTGAAGAAAAGATGTACTGCTCTGCCGTCTTTTTAGACATCAAACAGGCGTTTGATCGAGTTTGGCACCTGGGACTGCTGCAGAAAGTGAGGACCACCCTTCCAGCCCCATTTTTCGCGTTGCTATCCTCATACCTTATTGGAAGAACCTTCCAAGTGTCAAGGGGGCAAGCAGTATCCTTGACTAGACCAATTATGGCTGGAGTACCACAGGGTAGTGTTCTAGGCCCAACACTTTATACTTTATTCACAGGAGATATGCCAACTCCCGAGCCAAATATAGGAAGTACAGATGCAGTACTCATAGCGACCTATGCAGATGACACCGCCATCTTATCACGTCACGTATCTGCGCAAGAAGCTTCAGACTCACTACAAAAATATCTGGACTCTTTCGGACGCTGGGCAAAACGGTGGTGTATCACCATTAATGCACAAAAGTCTGTACATACTACCTTCGCCACTAGAAGAGGAGATTGCCCAAGCGTTGCATTGGGGCCCACTATTCCCAAAGCCTCAAAAGTAAAGTACCTTGGTATCACTCTTGACAGAAGGCTGACTTTTAAAGCGCACATAAGTCAAGTAACCTCAAAATGCAAAAGCAAGCTAAAAACCCTCGACTGGATGCTGAGAGCTTCAAGCAAGTTGTCTTACAGCAGCAAGGCCGCCATCTACAAGGCAATAGTTGTCCCAACCTTCGTATATGGTATCTCTCTATGGGGCTCCTCGGCCAAGACTACAAGGAACAAAATTCAGACCCTGCAGAATAAAGCACTACGCAGATGGACTGGAGCCAGCTGGTTTGTAAGAAACTCAGTCTTACATAGGGATTTAGCAATTCCCACAGTTGCTGAACTCATTGGGCGACACAGTTCAAGATACGCGGACAGACTTGCAGCGCATCCTAACCATCTCGCAAGCAACCTGGCTATAAACAACAATAGGCGAAGACTGAAGAGATTGCATCCTCTAGACAATATTAGAACTAATTAAGATAGTAGCTACAAGTGCAGAATAATTGGCATATCTGCCCTCCCATTAGTTAAGGTTTAGAGCTAAATGCGCTATAGAGTCTAAGACAATAAGCTGCAACAAAATAAAGAAATAAAAAAAAAAAAAAAAAAAGAATAGCTACAGAAAGTGTTGCCTACATTTTGGGGCAAGCGAAAAGTTTTACGTGCTTGAATTTAAGTTTGCTGCAGCAGTTGGGAGCTGCAGCTGCTTGCGCCAGTGGCGGAAGTGGCAGTGCACGAAAAGTTGCTGCGTTGTCTTCAATTTGCTTTCGATTTTTGTTTTCGCCGCTGCTGTTGACTTCCTTTTAGCTAGCCGAAAGAGTAACTCAGGGTTCCTCTGCAGCAACAGCGGCAACGTTTGAAAGTTATCTTTTTCGGCAGTTTCCGGTCCGCAGCGAACTGCTGCCCGTTCTGATTTATGAATTATTAGCCATGAATTTTGCTTTGCTAGCAGGAGAGTGTAGTGGGCGGGGGAGCACTTGTGAAATATTATTAATTTGGTGCGTGACGTAATAAACTTTGGCAATTGCATAACTCTTTGTGGGGCAGGATTTGCGACGTCTTAATTTGGCCGACAACTCAATTGTGGAGCTCGTGCAGCGCAACTTCTTCATGCTGACACGACTGAAGTACCTGGACTTGAGCGGAAATCCGCTGCAGGATTTACAGCCGGATGTATTTCGCGATGTGCCCGTAAGTAAACACAACAACCATTGCTCCCACGCACTTTCCAATGCTATCTCTCTCACTCGTTCTCTCTCTCTCTCTCTGTCTTGTTCTCTTTCTTTGCAGGAACTAAAAGTACTCAAATGCCGCAATTGTCAGTTGAAAAAAATCAATCCGCAATTGTACAATTTATTGCCACTTTTAAGCGAATTGGATTTGGGACGCAACGAGGTTTGTCGTCAGCGCATCTTTTCGAAACTTCTCAACCATTTTCCAATTATTTTCCTTCGCTTTTCTCGTTCTCATTTCACAGTTCAAATTCCTTGACAAGGATGAATTTCGCGACGTAAAGCGTCTAACGAAAGTTTTACTCGACGGCAATCAATTGTCTGTGGTCGTGGACCAACTCTTCCGCATGCAGAAAAGTCTTAATCACTTGGGTGCGCCATCGAAATTATAGTCATTTAGCTTCTTAGCAAAACTCACTCAATGCTTCCATTTCCTTAACTGCTTTTTTTTACTCCATTTTAGATTTATCGTACAATCGGCTGGCCAAAGTGCCAAACGATTCGTTTTTGCAGCTGACCAATCTAACATTCTTGGACCTGTCCTATAATAAGCTGGTCCGCCTGGAGCCGCAGTCTGTGCGGAGTTTGTCCAGCTTGAAAGTTCTGAATATTAGCGGAAATGTTCTAATGGATCTGAGGGATATGCATGAAACTTTTGAGGTGAGCTTTTAAGACTGTAATTATTATTTATTTAATTTATTTTTTTGAAGTTTTTTTTATTTATTTAAGTTTACTATTCATTATGTTCTTGTCAGAATTGACAATCACTTTAAAACTTTTATTTAACATGCCTTGTAAAATTCATTAAATTTTGTTTACTTGCTTAGAAAATTATTATTATTATTAGAAATTTTTTTGAAAATTATTAAGTTATATTTATGCTTGAATAATGGTAAATTAAAAAATTTCAATTTCCTAATTATGATTAATTTAAATTTATTTCTTATTCCATATTTTCAAATGGTAAAAATCAGATCTACCTGTTATATATTTAACAAATTAAAAAATGTCTCGAATTTATTAATCTAATAATTTGGCATTATAATTAAATTCTATATTAATGTTAAATTTTTTTGGCTGTCAAATATTTAACATGCAGTTACGAATTTCAATCACAAATCTCATATTTATTTAAATTTAATTCATAAGCACATACATTTATTCTAATTCAATTCAATGCAATACTCTTTTGCCTTCAATAATGCTGTCTGCCAGTTAAATATTTAACAAACAGCTAAATATTTCAATTAAAACATTAAATGTATATGAGATGACATTGCACTTCGTTTCACCACACTTTGGCCTTAATTGAAATCTCATTTGCCTGTCAACTATTTAATAAGCAGTTAAATATTAGCAACCAATTTCCCTTATATTCATGAAACCGACTTCCTGAAGTGCTTGTCGCCATCATCAAATTCTACCTCAATCTAACCACGAACTAATTATGCCCTATCAGTTTAAATGTCGCTTTCTCTCGCTCTGCTGCTAAAGCTCTACTGATTGAATGAGTGGCAATCCATCAATTAATATTGAAATTGTATTTTATCTTGTAGCTGATACCAGAGCTAACGCACTTGGCCATTGCGGATATGGGTCAGCTGCCAGTGGGTCTGCTATCGCCTTTCCGACAATTGCGTTATTTGAATATCTCGGGTAATTCATTGGATAACATGGCACTGCAGGTTATCGATTCCTGTCGTGAGCTGGAGGTAAGTTACCCAGTGATTGAATGTACCAAAAAGCAAGTTATTGCCAAGGCATTGCTTGCCAACCGAGCTCTTGTTATTTTAGCTTTGCCATGCAACTTGTGTATTGCTGCTACTGCTGCTGCTGCTGCTGCTGTTGGCATTTGTGTATTTATTTGGCTGTTGATAACTTTTTGGCCAATTGCAAAATATTTCAACAGGCAACGAGCGTCTGCATGACAAAATGATATTGCTGCCGGTTGGCAGTTTTCGTTAGCATTTGCCATTTACCATTTAACAATTTCTCTTGTTGCACAACTCTGACAACAAGTTACGCAAAAAGCTTCTTGCATTCACTTTGTAGCACTGCCTACGCGGTCGTCGTCTGTCCAATGTCCTTGTACGTGCTTCCTTCGTGTCACTTTTTATCTGCCGCTCTCTCCTTCAACTGCTTGCGTATTGTTTTTATAGTAACAATGTCATGCTCATACCCTGTAAATGCGCTAGGTGGGGCATATTAATTAAGATCAATTGGCAGAGATAACTTTTCAAATTGGCAGAAATAACTTTTTCAGTTTTTGAAGCATTTTTGATTTATTTCAATTTTTATTTAAAATATATAAAAATTGTTAAAATTTCATTTATATTTTTGCAATTGATTCTGATTCTATTAAGTATCTATTAGTCGACCTTTTAGATTGTTCAAAGCTCAAGCTGGTTGACCATGTTGACTATGGAAAATTTATGGCACAACAACAATCAGTTGATAGCCATTAAGCTTTTCATTTTAATTGAATTTAATTGTGAATAGTCGGGCAGTTGAGGCAAGCCTTTGGCATTGTTTTTGCTGTCAGTTTGTTGTTACACAATGCGACCAAAAGTTTTTCGGGGGCAGCAGTTGTAGCTAATTGCAATTTGATAAGCAAATCCGTTTTTCTTTTTTTTTTTTTTGCCCACATTTGACAATATTTGTTTGTATATTTGTTTTGCACAGTTTTTGGACTTATCACGAAATCAATTATACGGCATCAATGCGGACACAGCGATGCGCATTCAGGGCATACGCAATGTGAGGCTGGATAACAATCCGCTCATCTGCGATGAATGCCACATGGGAAAATTAATAAATGTAGTGCGACAAGTAAGTCAGCAACAATTGAATTACATATAAATTTGTATACGACGCGTAGTCCGTGCACTGAAAATTTCAATTAGTTTTCAAAGTATTAACTGATTGCTGCTATCACCAGACCTTGACACATATTTTCATGCATTTTTATAGCTGCAATGGAAATGGGACACATATCCCATTTGTTTTTTGCCAAAGAGCTTGCGCGGCGCTGAAATAATTAATTTGGACATTGGCGGGCTTCACACGTGCCTCGATTACATCAGCGACGAGGAGCAGAATGCCGCCAGCACTTCATATAACTTTCTTGAACATGGTGAGTGAATAAACCTCTTTGATTTTAAATGAATTTATATATGCCATATATGTAATTCACAAGCCAATCAGTTGGGGTTTTACATGTATATATTGCCATGATTTCGGCTTGATTTTTGTAGCTCAATCAACAATTAAGAATGTGCTTGCCGTTTTTAAATCGGTCAGATTTCGAGAGGATGTGCGATTTAAAGCTCGCGAAAGTCTTCAATATTCTTTGGCATTAACTAACATACATATTAAAAACTAACATATTAAAAACTGATTTAATTTTGGACATGAATTATATATATTATCAAATTCGGAAGTTGTATTGTATTCTGCAGTATAATCCATCTATAGTAACTTCACATATATATATGCTATTCAAAGATCTTCAATTGTTAGTCCAAGTTCTACTCGATTTCTGCCTAACAACGGCTGATTTTGGTATTTAATTGAATTTTTTAAATATTATTATATAAATGTTTTAAAAACTTTAATTTGTAGAGAATGTTTATTAAAACAATTCACGGAAGCTTAATTTATTTCAGTTGCAAAATCATGTAATCAACTTATTCGAATAATTTATTATAAGTTAACAACATATTTGACTTTGGAGTTGTTTTGACGTGTGTCAAAATCTTTCAAGTATAAGATGCATATAAAATTTTTTTTTTTATTATTTTCTTAGCTGGCATTCGTATAATAATGTAGTAGAAATAATGAATTAAGGTTGTCGATTATTTGAGCAATAAATTTTGTTTGCTAGCAAGGAAAGTGTTGATATCAGAATCAAGTCAGAATTTCATACATTTTAGAGCATCCTCTTGAGATCATATGTGCATACAAAAAAGATTCCAGTATGAGTATGAGTTTTGTTTATTGAAAGTCTTTTTATTGAATTAATTTTAAGTAAAGTTTAAAAATTTGCTTATTAAAATTATATTATAAATACCTCTGCGTTCTCATAATTTTTTGGAAGACGGTAAACATCTTATATTGCTTCGGTTACTGGTGTCATGAGAAAGTAATATACTTTGCTTTGTAACCTTTTTAGCCAACCAATAATTAATAGACTACATAAGCTAAACTAATTTCCCAAGAATAATTAAGACTTACAAAGGGTCTGACTGATTTGGTTTGTGAGCTGTAACCTGATGTATTACAAAAATAAAAATTTACTTATCTTAAGCTTAATCTTAATATATATGGGATAAAAAGATTTACAATTAAAGACTTTCCCTTCTTTTGCTCATTTCCTCCTCACAGGTGGTCTCAATACCTTGGCTATACTGGGCGGCATCATTTTTGTGCTAATTGCCGTTATCATATTATCGCTTGTGGCCTGTTTTTCCAAGAACCGCGCACGCTACTATACCAGAGAGGATCATCTCAATGGCAGTAAGTATGGAGAGCGAGAGCTGAACACAAATTAGACACGAACTGACACAAAGCCGTAGAAGCCATAGACCGTAGAGAGTGGCTGGTGTAGCTGCTTTGCAGCTGATGCAATACTTAAGTCTCGTTGGGCAAGGCGCCAAGTCTTAGCTAAAGCAGACCCAGTGACAAGGCGTTGAAATGAAAAACTGTCTGTTTGCATTAACGACAGCTTACAATTTATGCGCTGCTTTAAAGCGAGCTCTCAGCTTTTTCCTTCGTTCTTCGATATTATTTTTCTTGCAGCTAGCACGTAAAAATTTTGTCGAAATTAAAAAGAAAGAAGCAGCCGCACTTAATTAATTACAAGTACGTGCTTCATTATGTTCGAGTAGCCCTTGCCGCAATGCCCCCTTGCCTAATTGAGGAATAAATAAATTTCAAGCTGACCTGCGTACCTTGCAGGCCGGTGTTAATGTTTGTGCACACACACACACACAGAGCAACACACCTGCCTAACTTGGTTACCTTAGCACAAATTGGCCCTGGGGCCAAGCGTGGTCGTGGCCATTCAGCAGAACGCACTCGAGGGAAACGCAGCTTCCATAGAAAACAAAGTAAACTTCGGAATTTTGCGCAATTGTAGCTGGGTTTTCGCTGTATTTTTTGCCTCCATTTTTTGGTTTTTTTTTTCTTTTTTGGCAAACAATAAAAAATGGTCGCCAAGGCTGCGGCAACAAAAACTTTTTGCAACACCGCATTCGATTCCCTCGATAAGCTCGAAAACAGCACAAAAAAACACTCAATTTTTGTTTAAGCACGACAAAAACTCTGCCATGCTCAAAAATTCAAGCGTCGAATGCCGCTGGAGCACACTGCAAATACACCGAATGCATCTTGCAACAAAAAACCCGTCACTGACTGCGACTATTGACAGTTGTAGCTGCAGAAATGGATACATAGATATGCCAAGAATCTGGCAGAGTTTTTGTCTTGGGTAGATGAATGGCGCATTAAAGAAGAAAGTCGCTTCAGGAGAAGCTGCAACGTTGATCGCTTGAATCAGTAATGATATAGAGATATGACTAGAGAATTTTTATCTTAGGTATACGAGCTAAAGAAGAAACACTCTTTCAGATGAAGAAGCTGCAGCGATCAAAAATAGCAAGTGAGCAGTGCCTTGACTTGGAGAACATTTTAACTTAGGTATACCAAAAGCAAACGAATGAATTTATACAAAAAGAAGAATTATTGCATATGTCAGAGATTTATTTGAGTCACATAGGTTTAAGGGACTTTTAAGTAGCACTTCGATACGAAAGCAGATTAACCAATGGCAAGTGCTGAGGGTAGTCTTTGAGTGTTGTGTAAGTCGTGCAAATAACGGGGCTTGACCGTGAGAGTCGCGTCGACCGAGTGTGATGCAGTTGTCGTTGTAGAAGGCATCGAACATGAGTCTAGCAGTGAGGTGATTCGAGAGATAACAAGCTCAGTTGGCATATAAAAACAGAAGAGACAACACAAAATTAAATAAGAGAAAGTCAAGTGGAGTCTTCAATGCTGCTGGATATGCTTAACATTTCCGAAACCTATTTTAAAATAATTAATTAAGCCTATAATAGCTTAAACTCTAATCCAGAAAATTGTTAAAATTCGATTGACTTTTTGACAATTGCATGTAGAGTTACTATTACATAATACAGAACGTATCAACGATAGACTACCCACATGTCAGTAGGTAGATCAATGAGCAAAGGAGCTTTACATATCTCAAAGATTTGTTAAATCTGAAAGTAACCTAGAAGAAATAAGCATTACACTAAGATAAGAATTTCAACCCCAGCTACAATTTCCTTATTAACGCCTAAGAATAAATACGAAACAAACATTGAATAGAAGCATTTTGATTATACGTGTTAATAGTCGCTCTAGTCCTGTCTGCATGTCCATCATTTAAATTAGAAACAGCTCGAGAAAATGTCATGCCAAATAGTTTGAGCAGGCTGAAAACTTCAGTCTACTTAATGCAGACATACATTTCAAAGTTGTTCTTATACTTGTTACGAATTCTCTAGGGCTGCAATAGATGAGCTCTCATATAATACATATATATATATATATATCTTAGGCGATCAAGTCGTACATCAAGTCGTACTCATCATATCTCATACTCTTCCCCGCTCATCTCTGTCTGTTCTGCTCGTCTCTTAGGCGATAGCAAATGTTTGGAGAAGAACTTGGAGGCAGCTACAATAACAACGCTGGGCAATGGCAGCTCACCGACAACAACGACCACACTGACGCTGGCCACATCGCCGGCAGCGGGACCCACAACGAATGGCACATCAAATGGCAACACAAATGGTCAAATTCAGAGTCCGGCAAATGGCAACACGCCGTCTCATGTGGCCGTCGATGCTGCCGGCAAGGAAATCAACTTTACGTTTCCCATTGACGATCGCGTTTGCACCATTGACGAGCTGGTGCTGCCACCGGCGCCGCCGCCGCCCGCTGTCGCCCAGGTGCATCAGCAGCCGAGCATGGGCAGTCTAATGTACAGCGTATCGCAGTCGCCGAGCAGCAGCAGCAGCTGCGGTACGGCAACGGCGCGTGCAGCAGCAGCGGCTGCCGCAACGGTCATTCCTCCTGGCGCTCCATCGCCGATGCCGATGCCAATGCCGATGCCGTTGGCTGGGCCCGCTGAATCTGTGGTTGTGGTGCTGCCACCACCGCCGCCGCTGCCGCTGCCGCAACAGCAGACGGGCAGTCTGGCCAGCCTGCGCGAGGTGCAGCAGCAGCTGGTGCATTTGAGCAGCACGCTCGAGCCGCTGGTCAGCGTTAACTGACCCAGGGGCTTGGCAGCATCGGCCACAACGGCCCCAACCGCAGCATCAGCGGGTAAGTTTGCCAGTAAGCAAACGTTGAGCACGACAGCAACGTAAGCCACAGGAGAGTTGGCCCCACTCACAGTCGCAGTCGCCAACGGGAGCAACTTTTAGTTGACTGTTGGCGAACGGGTCGTATAATTAATGACACTGCGCTGAGCATTGTGTGTTTGGGGTCGAATTGAAGTAATTAGGATTTGAGTTTGCAATTAAGTTCATTAATCATTGGCGCGATTGATGAAAACTAAAGCTACAAAATATAAGCAGCGTACGCTGAGTTCTGACAGAGCCTTGCGAACATTTATTACAGAGCTAAGCATAAATAAATTAGGATAATAAAAATTGAAGCCATGTAAAATGCATTTCAGTTTGACGAGTCGTCTGGAGTTTTCAACAAAAACTTTATTCTATAAATATTTACTGCCATTTTCCGTATAAAACAAATATTGCGCATACGCAGCGCATGGACAGCGTTTCATTAAGATATTTGTAGTTTGGTTTTAACTTTCTTTTTTTTTCTTAAAATATATATATATATATATATATGTAACTCAGCATCTGTGTGTATATAAAAATAAATAAAATAAAATTAATAAATACAACAAATATTTAAGGAGGCAGCAAAGAACACATTTGACATGTGATAAAATTACATTTTGTACATAAAATAAAAGTATGAAAAATTAAAATGGAATTTCTTAAGCTAGAAAAAAACTGAAAGTAAAAATTGTATATTTGGCTAATAACAAAAACGATACAAAATTGAGCAGCTGCCATTTTAGGCTAAGCAGAAAAAGAAGAAGAAATATAAAATAAATTATTGACTTAAGTCTTAAGCATATAAAGTTAGCACGTAGCTAGTGGCATAGATTTTAAACACATATACATCTAAATCATTTAGAGCTAAGATATAAGAAAATAAATAATTAAAATTTATTGTTAAGCAGACAGAGAAAAATTATAACAAAACAATCATTCAAATGTTCACAACCGAAACCCAACCAGTAAACCCAAACGATTCAATTTTATTTCAGAAAAAAAAAACGCAGTAAAACAATTGTAAATTTAAGTGAATTTAATTTAACTTTTATGACAGCTAAAATTATATTTATGTTCAACAAGTTTAAGCACTAAATCCGTAATAAAGTGTGACAGTTTATGGAAAATACTAAAAAAAAGTACAAAACTTGTTATATCTTTCATTTATTACAAAACAATTTGCGGAGCAGCTACGTGTCGCACTTACCGCAACGCAAATCGTTTTTAGAAAAAATCAAATGAAAATAATACGAAAACCGAAAACCCACCAACAGCAGCAGCCGCCGATGGGGACAATGCGAATCAGCGCTACAATTTATTAAATAAAAATGCGGCACTTGCAACGTTTTGCGGTTGCTTGGCCCCACTTGCCTGCCGCCCATTGTGGCAGCTAGAATTATGCTTGTAACATGTGCACCATGTGCTGCCGCATAGCCCGCCGCTGGCTTGTCCCCAAGTGTGAGACCACAAGAGCCGCCATTTCAGCTCAACGCAAATGAAAATTGCTTCCGTTTCCGCTTTGCGACACACTTCCGACATTGGATTTCGCTATTGTCGCTGATTGCGAACTGCTTGGGCTTCGATTTACTCCAAAGACACATTGATGCTCCTGTCTGCTTTTTATAACTTGAGCACAGCAAACTTTAAATGGGCTGCAGCCATTTGTTTTGAGCAACAGACCAGATATTCCCGGTCGCTCTCGCCGTCCACTCTATTTGCATCGAAAGTCCGAGCTCTTTTCTATTGCACTTGAGTGGCTGGCAAACATTTGAATTTATGCATGAATATAGTAGGAGCTGGAAGTCAATGGTGCTTCGTTTCGTGTTTTGTTGCTGCATTGCAAATGCATTCGAAATTGGTGTGGAGCATCGAGAGTTGCAGCAGCTACTCAAGTGGACATGCAAATGGAGCATGTGGCTGCAGATCACTCGAGAGTGCGCATCAATATTGGTACACTTGACACTTGACGAGGTCCAAGTCGGCATTGATTAACATAAACTACTTGATCAAATTGTTGCCCAACTGAATTAAAAGCCAAAAACATTTCACACACAGCTCTCACGTTAAGGCTTCTAGCAAATATTGCGCATACGCAAACTGATTTTAAAGCTAAAAATGTAAAAATTGCTTACAACATGCACTTACAAGCAATTGATGAAGACGCTGCCAGCTTGTTTCACAGCTGCTGCCATCCAATTGGCTGGCAAAAGAGGAGCAGCTGTGAGCAGCTGCCAGTTGCTGCACCTTGGCTTTGTTCATGCCTGTCAAGGATATAAAATCTACTCGAGCTGGCAGCTACTGTGCTTGTGTGTTTCTCTTTGCTTCTCCTTAGTTTCCTTTTCTTTTTTTTAGTTTTCGGTGCAACATTTGTGGCTGGATGTGTAAATTTATTCAGGCAACATACTCAAGTATGCTTTGCTACCATGCCCACATCCTGCTTGGCTTGAATCTTTTAAATTTAATTAAATATATGAGTTCTCAAGTTAGGTAAGACTGCATTATCTTGGGTTGAATAAAATTTGATTGATTGCCTTGTATATAGAAGTTTTTGTAAATATTACGTATACGCCTAGTTAAACACTACACTGATTCTTTTGTGACTGAACTTGACTTAAATTTCAAATATATAAATTTAAGTCTTTCTGAAATTTATTTACCTTAATTTCGCATATTTTGCTATGTTCCATCAAGCTAATATTTAGATACATTAGCTTGTCAATCGATACGATTGATTAATCAAAGTATCGGCAAAGTAAATAGTATTAATTGACAGTTTCCGTTGCTGCTTAGCTAAAGCACACAGTGAGCGCTTCAAGTATAACAACACTCAGCTGCTGCAATCAATCAGGCTGTCAGTGAACTATTAACCCTTAAATATTGCGGCATGACAAATCGCTTCTGACATGCCCAAAGACATGACAGACATTGTCTGCAGTTAGAGTTTCAGCCACAGTTACTGCTACAGTTAACGCTCCTTAATGCCAGGACACGCATTTGTCAGCACTAATTGTTTTCCAAAGCATTTGTAAAAGTTTCCAAAGGCAAAAAACAACAACAAAAAAACCTAAAAAAAAAACAAAAGCGAACAAATCTTGTTAGCAGCACAGCTCAGGGAAATGCATGAGAAAACATAAAGCGAAAATCTGCAAAACGAAAAATGAAAAACTGAAACAAGCAAGCAGTTAGGCAAAGATTTCATTCGTGCTTCGACACATGCGGCAGGAACGCTGAGCCATGTCGTACTATGATTTTTAGTGGGCCAGTCAGTAGCTGCAGCCGAACGACGCCAGCCAGCTTAAGTTACCAGGACAAAAATATGAAATCAGAAATCCTTTTTGTGGCCTGTGTGCTGCATCGCTCGGATTCAGCAAAGTGTAATGCAAAACTGTGCCACAAATATTGCGCCACTGCACGTTGACAGTTGCCCCAAGGCGCACGGCAGCAGGCGTCTGCCAACGTTAGGTGTGAAAAAAAACGAAAGCCGCATGAATACAAAACGTAGCTGACTTGACTTGACTAGCAGTTGACCTGTAGATGGAGAGGTTATGAGGGAATATATGTGTGCAGTCGATATGGAGTTGAAGGCAAGAAGAGCTGTAGCTAAAGCTTAGCTAGATCTAAACTAGATCTTTGCTTGATCTAAGCTAGATCTTAGCTAGACGTTGAAGGTTAGACGATGTGTGACTATATTATAGCTAGATATTATCTAGATCTAAAGTAGATCTTAGCTAAGTCTTAGCGAAATCTAAGCTTAATTATTTCTTAGCCTGATTTGATTAAGGAAATACCTGAAAAGCATTTTCATTGATATTAAAAGACTTATAATTAACTTTAATTAGCGAGACGCAGTCGTTGTCGCTGCCTACCACATTTTCCTTGATGGAAAGTAAGGAAAGATTTAAGAAGCTACTCAGCCAACCATATAACGTTCAACATGAATCATATTAAACAATTTCTTAATCTATAGCAAATTCAACACCTAAGTCTATCAGTTCCAACACATTGCCCTCTTACAGGGCAAAACCCAATTGCATCAGAGCTTTTGGATCTAAAAATTTAGGCTTGCATGCCTGAGCCAATTGTCAGGCTGACAGTTAACAAGCTTGACTTTAAAAAGGATTGCCAATTGCCCTTGGAGATAGCTCAAATTGCTAGCTTTAAAGCTTGTCTGTTTGCTAATAGTTATAAAGGGACACACACACACATAGTCCAAAGCGAATGCTGTTTCTGGCTAAATGAGCCGCCTATTTGGCTGGTAAATTGGCACATATATTTTGCACTGAAGGCCTGAAAATCTTTCGCACCTAAAATGGACCCCTGGGTGTAGTCGAAAACTTTTCAAAATGCATAAATTCTTGTTGTTGTTATTTTTTTGTTGAGTGGGGCAAGTTTTGGCAGTGGTTTTTGGTTTTTGGGTTTTGGGGCTTTTTGGCAAACCGATTGCCTGGCGACTGCAACGGCAAAGTTTCAATCATATTTGGCCGACACGTACAACATAATTATTACCTAAGCGCGGGACTAATTTGATGGTGGCTATGAAAAGTTTTCGCCCGACTTTCAACGATTGGGCTGCCATAATCACAGAGCAAAAGACAAAGCATAATTATATCCGTGCGGACTAGGTGGCTGGCTGGCAGTGCCACGGGCACACGGTCACAGGCATAAATATACAATATGAGGCCATATATATCGGGCGAGGCATGCCCACTTTTCCTGCGGCTGCTTAACGCCCCGGCACAAACAACATCAGCCTGGAGCATCATTTCCCGCATTTCCCGCTGCGGCCGGCTTCAGATTTATGATGAGAGAAAGTCGCGCGCGTGTGTGACTCCATTAAATGTGTTAATAGGATAATGTCACCGAGGAAAATGTAAAAAAAAAAACATAAAAAATATGCCTTACGTCTATTTTATATATACATAAATGTTTTTATATATACATATACCGACGTGGTGCTCCCCGCGGTTAAAATGTAAATTTTAAAATGCCAAAAAAAAAGCAGCGAAACAACTAAGTGACTTAAGGCTTGGCTACTCAAATATTGGCGTACATTGAAAAAAAAATCTGAGATTATTTGAGAAATTTTTGAAAACATTTTTTTATTTTTCCCATTTCATATGGGAAAGTTGAAAATATAATCATTTAATAAATTAATATTAAAAATATTTTTTAAATAAATTTGATAAAAATTTTTAGATTTAATAAATTTCGTTAAAATAAATTTAATAAAAATGTTTTAATTTATTGAATATAAAAAAATATTTTTAATAAATTTAATACAAAATAATTATTTTTAATAAATATAATATGAATATCTTATATTACTAAGTTCAAAAAAGTTTTTTTTTAATAAATTTAATAGAAACTACTTTTTTTTCAATTTAATAAAAATATTTCTTTTACTTTTAATATTTTTTTTTTTGTTTTTTTTTTTAATAAATAATGAATTGAATATGAAGGGGAAAGATATTTGCAGGATAAAATTGAAGAGATTAAAATGGCTGACAAGGCTTCAGGCTTAAAGTAAATACAGAAACATTGACAGATCTCTAACAGTTTTTGTTTTATTGAAATTTCTTTTGGACAGCACATAATTTTATATATAATTACTGCATATATTTTTTTTATTATATTATATATATTATTATATTAAATATTATATATTGTCATACGTCAAAGCTTTTAGGTTTTTAATGTTTCAGAATATGAAACCATTAAAGGACTATCATAGCCGTTTGAAAAGCTTATGCTAATTAAATTTTACTTTCTGCGTAATTTTAGTTGCTATTTAAATATATAAAAAAAGCTAAGTGCAAATAAAAATAAAACAATTTATTTAAGTTTGTCCGCAAAGTTAACTAAGTGAAACTATACTCGCTTATCCTATCTAGTTGCTCTACAAAAAAAAAACGGTTGCCATTACAGTGTATTCAGTTTCAAGTTCAACCTGTTTTTGGCTGGGTATGATAAATGAGAGCAGACACCGCTGCAGATATACATTTAAAAACTTATTCAGCTGTGCGCACAGCTTACCACTCGCATACAGACGAGAACGAAGCGAGTCGTACACACACAGGCACAGCTAGAGGGTAACCTGAAACACGTGCTGACAGCCAAACAAAGTAAGGACTTCATGTTCCATGCACAAGTATATAGATATATGTATACATTTTATGTATCTTACAATGGGGCTGGAAGAGTTTAAGCACGCAGCTTTGTGTATTGAACATGTCATTGGCAAAATTGTGTCGAAACTCTACCGCAAATACACGGCAACAGCTAGGCAGGTGCGGAAGGAAGGCGAGTGCCGATGGCATCTATAGCCTTATTGGTTATTGGTCAACGGAGTTAGGCGGCACACCTTGCAGCTATTGTTATGTGCATCAGCCATTTTGACAATATTTTCTGTTATGGCAACGGCAGCGCCTGGCTTGCCACTTTTGGCAGTCCTTGCCTGCGGGCCTGCCCCTGTTGCTGCCCGCTGCAACCTATGGCTATACATCAATTTAACAAGCAAGCATGCACATGGGAAATTAGCTAGCAATAACGGTATTTTTGGAATGCAGCGACAAAACTGTGCTTACAACATACGCCACACACACACAGAGTGCGACAAAGAGAGAGAGAAAGAGAAGTTGCAATAACAACAGCTTTGTGGTGTGCTCTCCACAAAATTGTTGCACATAGTATCACGAAGCGGTCCTTTGCCTTTGTAAGCACCAAAAATGCAGCTTCTTTTGGCCAAATTTATGCAGAGTGCAAGCCAAAAAATGTATCAAGTGTATGAAATACGAGCTGCTGACAATATGTGGCATCGAGGCAACTATAAATTTGATAAAGAGTCAACGGAGACGCAGAGACAAATGTTTGACATAATAGTCAACAAAGGAAAGAAAAGAAGGAATCGGGGAGAATAAAAGAGAGACCAAAAAGCTTATGAAAAACTTCAAATTTTATGTGTAAATTTTGCTAATATATTTTAAAATTATTAAGCAAATTAACAATCGAATTTATGAACAGTGTAGTTCATTGAATTAAAGCTGGGATGTTAGCTTAAATGATTAAATTAATTATTACGTAACTTTGGAATTTAAAACTATTTGCCAAGAAATACTTAATTCAAGGTAATTTTATGCAATGGTGATATTTTATAAATACAATTTAATAGATTTTTTTGTGTAAATTAAATATTAAATATATATTAAGTACAATTTTCTTTATTTTATTTTTATATTTAGTTCAACAAGGCTTATGTGAACGACTCTGGCTGTCCATATGTGTCACCAACTATATGCGTATATGTAAGTTAGCACAAGACAAATAGCTGTAAGTTTAACTAAACACATACTCATCTATCTAGATTCTCTAGCAAGAAAAAGTACCTTTAACTTAAGCTCAAAGGAACTACATCATTTTCACTATATTTGTGCATATAGCTTAAGAAGGTTTATGTCACACGCGAGCCAGTTGTAGTCGTGTGATTGTCGTGTCAAAGACTATTCTTAGGAGCTACGAAAGCCAGTAAGAGTAAGAGCAGAGTAGAGGAAGTGTAAAGGACTCACAGTATACAGGGATAAAAAGGCAAAGAGAAAGATCAAGCTAGTTTGCCGTGAATATTTTGTATATTGGTGAATAAAGTAAAGAGCAGAGTCTGGCCAGCCTGAAGCTTTGCTGCTGCCAGCCTCAATGCAGTTGACCAACAAGTTGTAAACTTAACTTAGATGATCAGCGTTAAGTTTGAATAAAGAAAAAGCACATCAAACTCTTAATTAATACCTCTCAATTTAACTAAACTCATTGTTAATATATGCAAACTTTAACTTCTACATGAAGAGAGAAAATCGACGTGAAGGTTAGCAATCTTTTACTACCACACAATGAAGTCAAGGAAGTCATTGAACATAAATAAATTGAAATTAAATAAATTTAATAAATAAATTAAAAAATTAAATATAGTATCTCTTTTAAAAGTAATTGAGTTTCCTTAGTCGTTTTCATATTTAACCCTCACAGTTCTATCATAGTCCACATGATCCAGCCGTAGTAAACATATGCCTTTTCTCTACATATATTCCTAAATCATAAATCTCTTTAAGTAAAGTGTAATTAGCAATAACTAATATTCAGCCTGGCACGTGATCGAACACCATCATAAATATACAAACTAATTGCTTACATTTACACTTAGAACCATTTTATAATTGACTTAAATGGAGGGTTCGATGAGCTGCCTTTTGGTTGTGCCTTGCCCAGCCACTGTCCATTCGGTTGTGGCATTGCAATTGAATTCGATTTCAGTATTTGCAGCTCAAAGTCAACTCATCAGTAGTGGCCACAGACGCTGCCGCAGCCGCAGCAGCAGCACCAATAGCAGTAGCAGCAATTGGCGCTGCACGCATCAATGCAAATGTCAAAGCAATCATTGCATGACCATGACGCCTGCGGTGTGGGCGCATGGGGCGTGCCAGGCTACCGCCTCAAATACCATTTGCAATCGAGTGGCAGGCCGTTGCCGTTGCCGGGGCCATAACAGTAAACACCTGACGGGCGAAGGCAAATGCACAAATACACACTAATACACTTGCCCATATTTCTATGTAAGTATTTGTTTATCTATCTATGTATGTGTGTGTGTGTGTGTGTGTTAGATATATAGTGAGATTTGTTCACCCACGATTAGTTGACGTTGGCGCACACAGTTTCCGCGCCATTTGCTGTCACTTCGCCAGTTTGCACATCGTCAGCCACGACGCAGACGTCGTCTGCTTGCCACGCTGCTAGCCTGGCAGCTTGGCAGCCTGGCAAGTTCGTTCATGCAGCACTTGAGAATTCTTTGCTGCTTTTTTCGCCTTGCCAGGAGGTCTGGCTGTTTCCTTCAACTAATGGCAACTGGAAATGGAAGCGACTGCGACAACGTTGATTGCCGTTTGTTGCTGTTGCTTAACCCTCCACAAATGTTGCCCTAACAAACGATACCCATTAAAAATGTGTACAAAACTGAGGTAAATGGCAGTTGTAGGCAGGTATGTAACAGAGATAGGCTGAAGAAGCTCTGAAATTGTAGAGTATATGTGTATTGAAGGTTACTTGAATATACGCTTATATCTCTATGAATATGTGGACAGGTTTATGTCTATCCAAAGTCGATTAACTGCTGCATTTGATTTGGCTTTAGTGTTTTATACAATCCTTTGTTAATGCAATATTTTAATATGCTCAAGCTCTACTTCCAATAATCACTATGCTTATATAGAGTTGCTACTTGAGAATAAATGTTTGCCAAATATTTGATTTTAGAAATTGTCATACTGTAAAGGCAAAAGATCTCAGAATAAGTTAGAACTCAAAAGGCATACGCTAAAAATTAAAATTGTTAAAAAAATATATCAAAAAATTCTTAATAGATATTTAGAAGCACTACACCTTTACTGACTTGAATAAGTTCTTCAAGTGTGGAAATTCATATTGAATAAATAAGTAAAATGAATATGAATAGTTTATTATCAATGCAGTTTAATTTAAGGCATTCATATTATAAGCTATGAATCGATCGCATTCAATTCATATACAGAGAGTTTAGGAAAACTTCTCGAAGATATCTGAATGCGCCGCTATAGATACTTAGGCAGAATAAAAACCTACCAAAGCTACCTGTCTGTCAATCTGTCAGACAGCAGTTCACATGCAATTCGACAATAGACCTTCCTTTAATGTGAGCCAACGTCGAAAGATTCACATTAAATATTAACTCAAATTTACAGCCTTTCCAGCACCAACTCTCTCAACAAAATGTAGTCATTTATTGCATAAAATTGCATATAAAATATAATAGAAATATATATAATATAAAAATATAATATAAGATACATTCAGTTCATAAACATTTCACTTCTTAAATGTCAATATTCGCACTCATTAAACAAGCCACAGTCAAGCTCTATTTACAGGGTGTCTACAAGTGAATCACGCCTCTGCTGCCTGTTCTAGTTGTCGTTGTTGCTGCTGTCGCTGTTGACATTTGCGTTGGCGCCAATGTTGCCAATTTTTGTTGCTGTTATTTTTTTTGCGTTGCTTGCCTTTCGCCTTCAATAAGACAAGAATATGATGTTGTTTTTGGTTTGGCTGCAATTTTACGTGCTGTTGGCGCTGGATAATCGTAATGCTATAGACAAAGCTGCCGTTCAATTTGCCCAACTGGCCCATAAATTTATGGCTACTAGCGCGTACGTGCTATTCATCAACCTAAGCGCTTTGGCTAAAGGCCCGCGCTTTAAGCCTAGCCAAAAGCTGCTTAGGCCTATTGTACTTGAATGGGTTGGCTAGCGATGCAGTGGGTGCAGCCAATTTGGCCAGCGACAAATGCACTTGGCGAGAGTTTGAGGCTGTGGCAATCTCATTGATTGCTCAGCACAATTTGGCTTTCGCTTTTGTCTTGCAACAGGCAATTGAATTGCGCCAAATTAGCAGCAACTGGCCCAAAAGACTGATATGTGTGTGTGTGAGTTTCAATCGAATTGTGCTGCAAAATAGTTTTCAATTTTCGAATTCCTATTCAATATAGTAGCCACAGCTCGAGCTATATATAAGCAGTGGAATTAACAATGATTCCTGCTCGGCTATTAATACGTTTGCAGACTATTCGCGTCGGAGTAAATTGATATTGGCTGTTAATTCTATTCACTGATAATATTTCAACTTCGTAGAGTAATTTTCTAACATGTAATATACAAATAATTAGAAGTACAAATAAAGGTTAACTGTCAGAATGCAAGGAATTTTCTAAAACTTTAATTCGACTTCATATTGCATATATAAAGAACATGAAGGAGCAGCTGCTGAGTGCAGCTCTCCCTCAGGCCTGATCTTTCTTGTCTTCATAATCCCAGCTTGGAACAGTTTCTGCTCACTTTTAGAGCACATCGGACGAATATTTATGAAGTCTAATCCCTTACTACTTGAGCAACTAAAGGTCATTGAACGAGCTACATAGCATACTTTAACAGAATATAGCTGATATAATTTAACTCAAAGCCTAATCAGATATGTTGCAGCATCAAATTCAATCAAAGTGCTTAGCTATTTGCTAGCTTAACTTTAATCTATCAGCAGTTCAGCAGTTCAATAACTATTTGAGTCTCAAATGAATGTTGGCCAAAGGGTTGCCGCGCCAAGGCAGAATGGAATAGCAAATGAGTTCTTGGCAGACGCTGAGCGGCGCCAATGCGTGTAAATAATTGAAGTTGGCTTTGTTGTTGCTGAAGCTTTGTGGTTATCGTTGCGGCGCAGAGTCATGCCATGCACATATATATATATATATATGTATATATTTATATGTATTGCAACAATTGGAATAGAGCACTTGGTCGCGGTCTGTGGGCGCCTGATTGATCTCTAAACTTGATGGATCTTGAGTGCGCCTTAATGCCTCATTGTAAACGCCTTAGCATAGGATAGATGGTCTCTGGCATACTACTTATAGATACTTATAGCACTTATAAATCAGGCACTCCGCACATTATTCACTCATTGCATCAGCCATGGAATGGCGCGATAATATCTACGCCTCACTTTAGTTCAATTATATGCCAACTAAAGCATTTACATGGGCGTTCGGACACGCCCAGCAGCCAAGCACACAGCGCACAAAATGTAAGTGCAAAAGTTTTGCTATTATTAAGAGCCTCATTGTCGGTTTTGTTGGACCCTGGCGACCAACACTGCTCCGCACCCCTGCCCAACACACATGCTAATGTTACGTGCCACACTACAGCCACACAACAAGGCAGCATGTATATATATTAAACAGAACTTTGTTCATATTTTTTTTTTAATGTCAGTGGAGAGCATAATAATTACGTTCATTGACTTTGCTAAGTAGCCAACATTATGTTAATGTGATTTAGTTGAGACAGAGCGAGTCTCTGTGCCCAGAGCCTGGCATATTTTTACATACATTATTGCATGTGCTGAAGACATCAGCTCAACTGAGTCTGCACATTTATGAAAAATGCTCGAATGAATTATTTACCGAATGTAAGAGACGACACTTTCAATTCCCTTTATGTGGCCGAAGGCTGCTTAATTAAAATACTTTAAAACATATTCGTTAGCTCTGCAGCTGCAATATGAAATTATGAAATATTGTTGTAAAGTATTAAAACTTTATAGACTTGATGCTCGAGTGGGCAAACTTGAAACTTCAATATTACTTAATGCGAGCTGCTTTAGGTACACATTGTTTCTGCAAAGGCTTCTTTGAAGAGGTTTTCGTACTTATAACTCTTTTATAATATATTTAAATGAAATGGGTTCTGATATGATATGTTTTTCAAAGCCTTTTCAAGCCAAAACTATTTTTCGGAATTTTTCGCTTTAATGAATATAAAAAATGTATCAATAATAATTTATCAATTTATCAAAATAAAGTAACATAAAATTATATTTTGATATATAAAAAATATTTAAATAAATTTAATTTTTATTTCTAAATTATTTTTAGAAGAAATTTAATTTTACATTGTAACATCACAAAATATTTCCAAGAATTTATGATTTTCAACATCTTACAAATTTCCCTAAAAGTCTTTTAGTTACTTTCAGCAAATTATATATTTTCTTTTCCATTTTTAGAACATTTTTCTACCACTCTCTAACAATTTAATTAGTTCGAATTACAGCACAAGTCTGCGCGTATACGCAATAAGTTTCGCATGCGTCATGCACCATGCCACAAAATTGTAAGAAAATCAAGAAATGAAACGCAACGACACTGAAGGCAACACTGTTGCACGCACGCCTTATTGATTTTGTTAAGTTAGCTATTTTTGCATTGCTAATACGCCGTGTAGTGCGCGTATTATTTAATGGCCACGCATCGATTTCTTAGCTTTGCTCGGGCAATGTCAATATCAAAGGCACAGGCGAGCAGGCGAAGCCCTATGAAAGCAACGCCAGCGCATTGTTTAGATTGCCACAAAGATGCAGCAATGCGAGCTAATTGAATTTGCAGCGCGGCTCAGCGAATGCCAGGTATAAATGACGGATTGTCGCTGGCCGCTAATTGAAAACGACGCGAACAACGCAACGCGGCGTAGTTCAAAATTTAACTAACAACACAAAAGGCGAGGCGAACGCGAGAGCGCACTTTTTATTTTTGGATTGGATAACGAAAGAACAGAAACATAAAACTAATTCGGCAAAATGGTTGTTAACTTCAAGGTGTTTAAAAAATGTGCGCCGAACAACATGATCACGCTCTATATGAATAGGCGTGAGTTTGTCGATTCGGTGACACAGGTGGAGCCCATTGGTAGGTAACCAGAGGATTATGGTGGATGATTCAAGAAATTTAAAGCCGGAATTAGAAAAAAACAACGAAAACAATAGAGAATAATGATAACTCAAGTGTAGATTCAGTAAAAGAATGGAAAAAAATATCTGATGAAATACTTAGGACTAAGAAAGTTTTTAAAAACTATATTTTTGAGTAATATATTCAAGATAACTGTGAAGAAATAGTACTTAAATATTCTGTAAGGTAAAATGATTTTTAACACACATAAATTTAATTTTTTTAATTTAAAAAGATTTCTAAAATTTTCTCTTTCAATTGAAAATTTATTTTCGAACATAAATTTATTTTACGTTAAATTCTTTATATAACTATTTTCAAAAAAAAAGTCCTTTAGCTTATTTTTCACATTAAAATGTTTTTTATATTTACACAAATGTCAAATTTAAAATTTCATATTTTTTCAATTCAATATTCAATATTCAATATTTTTTATGTAAGAAAATCTAATATATGAAATAATTTTGTTCTGAAGTTTTTTCTTATTATTTTAAAAGCATAAATAATTTGTACTTAACTGATTATGTATGATATGATTAAAGCAACATATTTTTTTTTAATGTCAAGCTCAAGTAGATTATTATATACCACGTTTTTGCCATCGATATAGTTAGTAAAAAATACAGTTTTAATGCTCATAGATTATGTATAGAAAGTACAATCGAGCAGATTAACAAATTTTATTACAAGCCAAAATACTCCGTATGTATTTCAGATAAAATTAACTATTTAGCCCAGGCATACATGCAAGACTTAATCAGTTGATCTGCCTGGGCCTTAATTAAATTACGTTCTAATTTATGCAGTGGGGCAGCGGCAGTTGTGGCAGCCACAAAGCTGCTTATTAGTTACGTGTTAATTGTTCGACCGTGGGATATGTGGCAGAAACACGTGTCGGGGCGTGGCCGTGATTGTAGGCGTATTAGTCTGGCCCAATTAATTGCTTGACCATTTACAGATGGCATCATTGTGCTGGACGATGAGTACGTGCGTCAGAATCGCAAGATCTTCGTGCAGCTGGTGTGCAATTTTCGATATGGACGCGAGGATGATGAAATGATTGGATTGCGTTTCCAGAAGGAGCTGACGCTCGTCTCTCAGCAGGTGTGTCCGCCACAGAAAGAGGACATACAGCTGACCAAGATGCAGGAGCGTCTGCTGAAGAAGCTGGGTTCCAATGCCTTCCCCTTTGTCATGCAAATGCCCACCAGCTCACCCGCCTCGGTGGTGCTTCAGCAGAAGGCCAGCGATGAGAGCCAGCCCTGTGGCGTGCAGTACTTCGTGAAGATCTTTACG
Organism: Drosophila hydei; assembly: GCF_003285905.1. Lineage (NCBI taxonomy): Eukaryota > Metazoa > Arthropoda > Insecta > Diptera > Drosophilidae > Drosophila > Drosophila hydei. The sequence goes on from NW_022045827.1 coordinate 1,484,441, forward strand.
GGCGACAACGATTGCGATCGTTCACATCGCCGCAGCACCATCAATCTTGGCATACGCAAGGTGCAGTATGCACCCACCAAGCAGGGCTTGCAGCCATGCACAGTGGTACGCAAGGACTTCCTGTTGTCGCCCGGAGAACTGGAGCTGGAGGTGACACTGGACAAGCAGCTCTACCATCATGGCGAGAAGATATCGGTTAACATTTGCGTGCGCAATAACTCGAATAAGGTTGTGAAGAAGGTCAAGGCCATGGTGCAGCAGGGCGTCGATGTGGTGCTCTTCCAGAATGGACAATTCCGCAATACGATTGCGTTCATGGAGACCAGCGAGGGCTGCCCACTGAATCCTGGCTCCAGTCTTCAGAAGGTCATGTATCTGGTACCCACACTGGTAGCCAACTGTGATCGCGCTGGCATTGCCGTCGAGGGCGACATCAAACGCAAGGAGACGGCACTGGCCTCCACCACGCTGTAAGTTAGACAGCTTAAAGCTCTGCCATCTCTAACCATGACATTCACAGCATTGCCAGTCAGGATGCTCGCGATGCCTTCGGCATCATTGTTTCCTATGCAGTCAAGGTGAAGCTCTTCCTGGGCGCTCTGGGCGGCGAGCTGTGCGCCGAGCTGCCCTTCATACTAATGCATCCCAAGGTAGTTATTACCAGAAAACCACATAACGAATCTGTAATTAACATACTCTCTCCCGCACAGCCCAGCCGCAAGGCTCAGCTGGAAGCTGAGGGCTCCGTCGAGGCCTAAGAGTGCAGCTACCTCAACCTAAACAAATACAAAGTGCATATATTTATTTAGAAAACTTTAATCAAACTGTTTTATGGTATTATTAACAAACAAACCAAAGCTGATGTTGCTGAAATGTTCTGAAGTCTGCAGTCGTCGTAACTAACAAATCTATTTGCAATATATGTGTGTATGTGTACTATAAACGCTATCAATACAACTTATATTTTATGTTATAACTCAACTAACAATTATTTAAAATGAATAAAAAAATTTGCCTGATAAAAAGAATTTCGAACAGTTGGAAAATTGTCATGTCAAACAAAAACTTAAATTAGAATGCCAAATTTGCTAACTCTAAAAACAGAGTATAGATATATTTAATAATAAATGTGGTGCTGGCTATAAAAATTGTCATGATTGAGCTGCAACTGGCACGGAACACTATGTGCTTCACTTGAGCTCTGAAGCTAGTTCTTTGTTAATAATAGCTAAGTGTAAAGAGTGGCGCATAGAAGGTCGGAATGCCCTTTAGAATGCTGATTGGAGTAGATTACTTATATAGCAGCTAAATATCTACAGATATAGATTGCACGCTCACTCAATGCCATTATCTGCTTTCATTAAAACTGCAATCAAATTAGCTGCATTCAAATCTAGCTACCTGGACAGAGACTTTAGATAAGCTTTAATCGATATATTGGCCCTATTGGTGATTAGATAGTTCTTAGCTCTTATAAGTTTCTAGTGCTAATCTTTCATATATAGGAATGCACTTATAGATCGGCAGCTAGTCAGGCAGACTTATAGACAAAGCAGCATGTATATACTTCAATGAATCGATCAAAATTTTGCAATATTTATTTTCCCTAATTCCAAAACATATTTCTATTTTGATTTTCCAGCCACTTTTGCGTGAAATTAATCGCAATAAAAATACTTTTCAGCTATTTTTATTATCAAGCTATAAGTAGCAACTATTAATTTAGATTATTTATTCAGACACAGCCATCTCAACTATGTTTACTAAATCTTAAGCCATTTATAATGTTTTTCTAACACCTCCGATTCCTCTGCTACTACCTGATAACAATTTTTAATGCAATTAAGTTTGTGAGGTCCAACTATTTTTATGTTACACCTCGCCAACTAATCGCCTAATCAAGTGAAGATAAGCTAATCTAATTGCACACATCATATTTAGCAGACGACGAGTGTTGAATGCCTGGAAGCTCTACAAAGCTGTGCATAGTTTACCTGCTGCTGTAATTAAAATTTCTATTGGAATATTGAAATTCGAATTGATATTGAATTTGTGTTAAATGCTGGCCGCATCGGTGCATTGGTTTACTTTAATTTAGCTGCCCTGTGCAATGATGTTGCGAGGCAGAGATTAATTGAAATACACGTAGCCGCAAAAGTAAACGTTGCGATTAGCATATAGCATATAGCATATTGATTTAAGCAGCCTGGCCAATATAAGCAAGGGGCATAGTAATTTCATATGCAGCAGTTGCTTGCCAAAATGCACTTGAATAAATGCATAATCTTCAGCAACTCTCATGTTGGGCTACCGACCCATGTGGCATCTGTGGTGGAATAATGCATAATCCAACCTAACGGTGTATGTATTTGCCACTGTGTGTGCGGTTAAGTGTTTACTACAATAATGCATATTGTAGCTCGGCTTGGCAACCAAATAATAATTGCAGAGTGGAAAATGTAGCGATGCATAGTTAAGAATTGAAGCAAGAGCTTACAAAGGTGTATAACAGTTGAATGGCTTGAAATTACGTATAGAAATGAGGTGCTAAGTGAAGCTGTTACATGCTCATTGCGTAAAGCTATTGAGAAGTTAACAAATTTTGAGTAGAACAGTTGTTAAGTTGAATCTTTGGTAAGTATAACAGTTTTAGGTATAACATTTGCTATGCATTTGTTATGTGTAACAGTTGTTAAATATTGCAGCTGATATGTATAACAGTTTTATAACAAGCATAAAATTGGTTAAGTATGCCAGTTGCCAGGTATAACAGTTCATAAGTATAACAATTGTCAGGCATAAAAATAGCTATATGGAAGAGTTAACAGGTTTAACTAGCTAAGTATAACAGTTTTTAAAACCGTCATTCATTATTACATTTGATGAGTATAACAGTTCTAAGGTATCACTATAAAAGTATGCCAGTTGCTTAGCCGTTCTTGAGTATAACAATAGTTTTGTTTAAAAATTACATATATAACAGTATAACAGTTTTTAAGTATAGGTTATGTCATGGATTTGATATATATAAACGTGGTTATATATTAATATAAGTATAACAGTTAGTAGATTAGTAGATTATAACAGTTATAATAGCTGCTAAGTATACCAGCATAACATTTTTATATATAACAGTTAGATAAATATTTTTAATATTAAAAATAAAATATACAATTCGTTTCTGAAGTATAACAGTAATCTTTATATCATTTATAATATCATTGGAGCTCCTGTACTTAACTATTTGATTAAGAAATACCTTGAAAGCTTGCAGATTAAACTAATTTGTTATATGAAAGCTCTAAAAAAAACAAAGCTATCGAATAATGCAGCTTTGTTTATTTCCATAAAGATTTTCCCACTCATAATTGATCGTAAAACTCAGTTAATTATCATAAATTCAGCTTAGTCATCGTTAGCCAAACAGCGCCAAGCAATGCCATCTGTTGCTAGTTATTCATAAGCAAACTTCAAATTTCACACCAGACTCTAATCATGCAACTGATAAGAGGAGTAACCCTGAAATTCTATCAGACTTGTTGAATTTCATTGAGTGCATGGCACATATATCTGGACAGCGTCTATTCATGGAATCATAAACTTTGAGGCAGCCATTAAAAGTGAATAATAAAAAAAATATATATATATATATACCATATGGAAAAAAGAGATTATGGTTAAATTGCGATTATAGCATATGAAGAGAATCGAAGCTAGATTAAGCAATAATGCAAAAGTAAACTAGCTAACATTGGCTTTCGCCGAGGGCATTTCGAACATAGACGTCGCGATGTGCTGTCGCTGCTGTGGTGTGACCCAACAAAAGGTCTGGGTCTTTGGCTCTGGAACACTGTTTGCCCTATTGGGTCTCTTTTTCATCATATGGTGGCCCGGTATTATCGATAATATAATAATGAAGGCAGGTTGATATAGAAATACTCGACTGGATGCATTGTAATATCTCTGTAATAACTCTTGGCTTGCACACAGTCTCTGCCGCTGACGCCCACATCGAAAACATTTAGTAAATGGGAAGAGTTGCCCATACCAATTTATATGAAAATGTATCTGTGGAACTGGACGAACGCGGACGAAGTAAGGGTACATGGCGTTAAGCCAAATTTCGAACAAGTCGGACCCTATGTTTACCGGGAAGAGCGCCTGAAAATGGATTTGCAATGGCATGAGAACAACACAGTTACCTTCAAGCCACGACGCACCTGGTTCTGGGAGGAGGAAATGTCCGGTGGCAAGCAAACAGACCTGGTCACAGTACCTCATCTGCCATCGATTGTGAGTACTTTTAACATCAATTTCAACCAAATTTAAGATATTTTTTGTGCACTTCAGGCGGCGTCGGCTTCCATGCGTAATATTCCCAAACTAATTAAGGCAGGTTTTAACTCTGCACTCAATGCCAACGGCGGTGCACTGTATGTGACCCACACGGTCAGTGAGTGGCTGTTCGATGGATTCTACGATGAGTTTTTGCATTATGCCATGACCTCGAAAAATCCTTTGGCTCCGGTCATTGAGACGGATCAATTTGCCTGGTTTCTGAATCGAAACAATTCCGAAAACTTTGAGGGGGCCTTCACAATTCACACGGGCGTTGGCGATATCAAAGAAATGGGCGAAATCAAATTCTGGAATGGCCTCAACCATACGGGCTGGTATGAAGGCGAATGTGGACGCCTCAATGGCAGCACCTCAGATCTCTTTGTGCCCGATGAGCCGAAGGAAAAGGCGCTTACTATATACATAACTGACACCTGTCGTATTATCAATTTGGAGTATTCGGGTCAGAGCTACGAGATTGAAGGCATTCAGGGCTGGAAGTACGAGGTGACGCCCAACACCTTTGATAATGGACAACGAAATGGAGATATGAAATGCTATTGCCCCGTCGACAAGCAGCCCAACAATTGTCCACCCTCCGGCGCTACTGACTTAGGTCCTTGTGGCGATGGGGCACCTATGTATCTTTCAGCAGACCACTTCATGTACGCGGACGACAGCTATTCCAGCACAGTAACTGGCTTTCAGCCAGACTATGAACGCCACAATTTCTTCATCATAATGGAGCGCAAATTAGGTGTACCTCTAGAAGTCAATGCAGCTGTCATGGTCTCACTCTTAATTGAAGCGGATGAGGACATTGAGTGAGCTAACAATCATTATCTATAGATATATAACTGTTATCTAAATAATCTACTCCAATCTACACAGCATTCTGAAGGACATTCCGACCTTCTATGCGCCACTCTTCACGTCGGCCAGCTCAGCTATTATTAACAAAGAACTAGCTTCGGAGCTCAAGGTAAGCATATAGTGTTCCGTGCCAGTTGCAGCTCGTTTCTGACATTTCTTTATAGCTGGCACTAAATCTACCTTCAATTGGATGCTATACGGGCATTGGTTTTCTGTGCTTGGGCTGCATCCTTTTGGCGGTGGCCAGTTTCCTCACTCTCAAGCGCAAGTGGTATGGACAGGCAGCCACTGATAGGTTGGCGCTCATCAACTCAGATGCGCAAGCCACAAATGACTCAATTAAAGCTGAGGAGTTAAAGAGCAATTAAAATAAAGCTAAAGAGTCTTGGTTTCTTTTAAAACAAAAAATATATATCAAACGTGATTTTCGGTTGTGATTCATATGTTTAATTTTCTAAATTTATAAAACAATATTTTTATTTTAAATAAATTGTACGTTGTATGAAACTTTATGGAGAGTTGTTCTAGAAGATTTAAATGCTTGGAATGCATAAAAGAATAGAGAGAAGCTTCTCTTAATTCACATATTACTTACCTAGTGCAATACAAGAAGGGCTTCTGCCCAGACCTGAAGAGAGCTGAACCTTTTTTGTTAAGACTTTACTGGGTATAGAATAGAGAGATTAAAATAGATTACTTTTGGCTTAAGTAAAAATACTTTAGCCTTCAATCAGGTCAATACGCTGGCATTTGTTGTTTAGCTCCTAATTAAACCTCTTCTTTCCTGGACTGTTTCTCTTCTGAAACCATGTATTATACCGCGTCAAGATGAAGTTCTTCTACATTCGCTAACTGAACACTGCCATCCATGTTCCTTCAGTCATGTTCCAAGTTTGCTTATTTGCTCAGAGCGTGTCCTGAGATCTAACCATTAATAAGAAACAATGCATATATTATATTATAATAATATAATAATTAATACATAAATTATAATTTGAGTAAATAGGACAGAGTTCCAGACAAAAGTTTATATAAATGTTTTCAACTTCAGCTCATACCGTTATGTATTTGTTCAATAGGAAATACCAATATATTTTTACAGATCTATCTCATTTGTAGCTGGCAAGTTTTATTATAGTTTTTTATAAGATTTAATCTAGAATTTTTTTTTTTTTTTTTTTTTTTGTTTGTCTAGAGTTAGATTTTAATCTAGATATATTAGATTTTATTCTAGAGTTGAGCTGTTCTGACCAAACCCAACTCATTTCGAAGTTCAACTGCTGTTGTTTCTAACCAAGCAGTGTTTAGGAGAGAAAGTCGCCATAGACTATGCAGCCTTCTAGTATTGTTAAGACTAGCCAAACAGTTCAAACACTTTCAACTGAAAGAGCCAAAAATTATGCAATAATAAAATAAATAAATAAATATTTATAATTGCAGAGGAATTCCTAAAGACGCACATTAGAATGCCACACTAACCTACTAATCAAATCGCTATCAGCATAAAAACAATAAATACTCTAAACAATTTTAGAATTAACATAGAAAAAGCAACTTTGAGACGATTAATACAATCTACGTGGGCCCTAATATATACAGTATATGTTTTAATCTAATCAAAACATAGAATTCAGATCGTCTTTTCTGTTAGTCGTATAAACAATGGCAAGCCACAATTTTCTCAATCAGTCGCAAAATGTGCTGCGACTGTTGCAGTGTTCGGCAACAAAAGTTCTGGGTCTTTGGCCTGGGCAGCTTTTTGCTGGTGCTGGGAACTGTTTTACTTTCGGCCTGGCCCAGTTTATGTCGTCAACTGATGCGCAGCCTGTTGCCCCTGGCTCCGAACTCGTTCGTATACAAAGCCTGGGTGACGACTCCTACACCAGCGTATACAACATTCTATCTCTTCAATTGGACCAATCCGGAGGACTTGAATAATGCCGAGGTGAAGCCAAATTTCGAACAATTGGGCCCCTACACGTTCAGCGACTACAAGGAGAAAGTGGACCTGTTATGGCAACAGCCGGAGGTTACCTACTACGGACGTCGAGTCTGGCACTTTTTGCCAGAAAAATCAAATGGCAGTCTAGACGATGTCATTGTGACGCCGCACTTTCCAACACTGGTGAGTAGGACTTTATGAAAAAAAATTAAATTTATTTATTGCGAAGAGCTAGCTTATCTTTAGATACTTTAGACACTCAGATATAATTAAATTTTTGTTGTTGGTGGATTCATCGTCTTTTTTATTTATTTTTTTTTTTTTTCATTTTAAGTACTTTTTTTTAATTTTCTGTTATGTTATGTGTCTGATGTTATTCAGAAGAAGCTATTAAATGTTGAGTATTATTGTTACCATTGTAATAATATTTTTAGAACTTTTGTGGCCCTGAGTTCATCATTTTTTTTTTTTTTTTTTTTTTTTTTTGGAGCAACGCAAGATTAAGTCGTAATAACATAAAAAAATAAAATGTTATTATTACCTAAATGAGCTTTATAACATAGAAATTTGTATGACATTAGCTTTAAAATATGATTTTGACTTCGTGATCAAACAATTTAATTTTTTATTTAAATGTTTTTTTAAAAAATCTTGTGGATTTTCCTCATCTCAAATGTGGACAAATTTTACTATATACACACTCAATTAACCATTCACTATTATTTCTACTGTAAGTCCATTAATTTTTAGCGTGAAGCCCAGCTAAAGCCTCAGCTACATATGTCTATCTCGAATTTATCTTTAATTTCGGTTATTTTCATTTTTGAGTCAAGTTTCAAGCCGTTGAGTTCCTTTGAATGGTAAACCCTAAAAAATTATCCTTTAATTTACGTTTTGTATTTTTGTATTTCAAAAAATGTTAGCAATACTACAGAGCCCTGCCCCTGTCTTATGAAAATTTTTGCTATAGTTTTTTTGTCTGCTCTTTTTGCATAAAACATTTGTGCTTAAACTGCAGACGGCCGCCCGCTATGTGCGCAAACGTCGTCGCACGCTGCGAAAGATTATGAACTTTGCGCTGAATCGGGAGGGCGGCGGCACCTACATGAGCCATAAGGCTGGACAGTGGCTATTCGATGGCTTTTATGACGAGCTCATTGACTTCGTGGAGCGTCTGCATACGCCGCTTATGCCCGTATTTAGCGACCATTTCGGTTGGTTCTACAGACGCAACAATTCGAAGACGGCCGAGGGAAATTTCACAATACACACGGGCCGAGGCGATCTCAGTTGGATGGGCGAGCTCCAGCTGTGGAATGGCAGCGCCCACACGGGCTACTATGGGGGCGAGTGCGGCAAGGTCAATGGCAGTACGGGCGAGCTGTGGACGCCGGGTAGGCAGTGGCACGAGACAATTTCCATATTTTTGCCAGATGCAGCGAGATACATAAATCTGTACAGCATGGCGAATGTCACAGTGCAGGGCATCGCAGCCTGGCGCTACGAAACCAGCCAGCTGACCTTCGACAACGGCCAACTGGCGCCGGATACGAAATGTTTTTGTGTTGCCAAACATGAATGTCCGCTGAATGGTGTGCTAGATTTCTCACCAGTCGCCATGCACGGACCCATTTACGTATCGCATCCGCACTTCCACATGACCGATGAGTTCTATAGGCGAAATACGACGGGCCTACAGCCAAATCCCGCTGAACATGGCATGTATGTGGTAATGGAGCCGACACTGGGCATACCGCTAAGCCTGAAGGGACAAGTTATGATCAGTGCGCTGGTGCAGCGCGATGAGGCCATCGAGTGAGTATATTTGCCTATTTGTTTGTATGCCAACTATGGCATACTATGTGTTATATATGTGATGATATATCATGCCATTTTGCATACTATTTCGTATGCATGGCATGCTGCCAAGTCTTTCATATGTCATACAACGTGCTCTAATTTCAATTAGTTTTGCATTGCTTTCAGTTTCGTTGCCCTATGTACTCTAGAAAGTACGCTTTCTGCTTGATCTTTCATTTTTAATAAATTTCTATAAGTTGATTGCTGTTGATATAGATTTCAGCTTTCTCTTATGGCCTTTTCTGTCCCGGAGCACTCTTAATACGCTCCTCTAGTCATACATTTATATATAATAAACAACTCTTCTACAATTCTCAGCTTGCTCAAGAATATTGCCTATGATCACTATGCGCCGCTTTTCGTAATTCAACTTTATGCTGACTTGAGTGATGATCTGATCAGTCTGCTGAAGGTCAGTTTCGCACAGTTCTAACATCAAATTTACCCTTTACTTAATTCTGCTTTCAATTACAGCTGGCATTAAGTGTGCCGCAGATAGGTCAATTCACAGGTCTCGCTCTGCTGATCATTGGCATCGTCATGCTAATCGTAGGCATCGTTGTGACTAAGCAACATAAGTGGCACAATGAGTGCCAAATCGAAGTCAATGACCCGGTGCAAGCACTCGAAACAGACGGAGTCAATGACAGCTGTTATCGATAAGTTGTTTTACTCACATTACGCTTTGCTATATGATAAAGACTGCTTTTGTTATTAACGGTGATTATATTAGGCTATTATTAATATTAAAAAAAAATGCGCCATTAAAATGAGTTTCTTAACACAAATTGTTTGTTTTTGGGCAATTTCCTTGAGGTGTTGCCCAGCTGCGCTCGTCTAGAATTACACGAAATTATGGCCTCTCAGATATGCTAAAATTTATTAATATGTTAATAATTGTATTTTATTTTTGCTTTTGTTTCATATTTGTGTGGTGCCTGGTGGTGCACAGGCAAAAACCTTGAGCACGTAAGCTGCATACTTTACGGCGTACGAACTCTTTCACCTAGCCACACACACACACACACACACACACACACACACACGCACACCCGCACGACCAACCAAATTGCTAACTGGAAATTTGAAAAATGCCAACAGAATATTATAAGCGGCTAATTTATATTCGCCTGGCACGCAAACTTACGTTTTGCACACACATTGTTGTCGAAGAACTCATACAGAGGCAGAGGCAAAGAGCGGGAGACAGACAGAGGCCGGTGCGGGCTTAGAAAGCGCAGGAAGTGGGTGGCGTAGCAGCTTAAACAATGTATGAAAATATGAAAATTATATGGCAGCAAATATGTGTTGGCCATAACTTTAATAAATACACACAAGTTATGATTAAGCTCAGCGAAAAATGCCATGCTGCTGAAAAGGCTTTAAGACGCTTGTATTCAAATTAGGCTATAGATTATAGACTCTATGATGTCAAAAAATATAAAGAAAACACCAGATTAACATAAAAGAAAATGTTAAGCTCTTGCTTAATAAATTATAGTTATATTATTAATAAATTTGTATTAAACTGTTTATGTGTCGTCAAGCAAAACTCATCTGATTCATGCTCAAATAATTTAGTCAAAAATGTATTTGCATTTTCTGTGGCAATGCAATCTATTTCGGTTGCAAACAGCAAACATACTGTGGCAAATGCCGGCACAAATATGATTTACATTTATTTATTTAGACACATGCGCTGGCATTTTAGGCCAAGAGTTATTTATCAACTAAAATCGCATCGGATTGGTTAGATTTGCACATTTGCATTTATTGAGATTGCAATTCATTTCATTTTGATGTTATTTGAGAAGGATTTTGGATCCACACTGCATTTTCTATGACCATAAAAAGGATTAAGCTGATTTGTGTGCCTAGATTAATGTAAGATTACAATTAAAAGAATATTATGAAAACTTACACAATAGCTGAACAAGATCACAAATATGATTTTTATATGTACTTCATGTCATAAGTTTTTCTGATATGTATAACTTTATAGAGGGCATTCCTGCAAAATTCACGAAATTTAAAAAAAAATGTAATAAATAATATTAACAATTTTTTTTTTGATTTAAAATATTTATAATCAAGTTAAAATAACATAATTTATCTTTTATAACAAAATAACATTTTATCTTTTATTTATTTTTTATTAAAAATATATGTATTTTTGCGTTTAATATTATTTTATTTTGTTTTTTAAGAAGTTTCGTTAATTTTGTTATATTTTATTGTTATTATTTTTTATATATTAATTTTTAATTTTTTATTAAATATGAATTTATGAAAAAGCCTTATTATTCTTTAACTAAAAATTGCCGTTCTTTCCCTCTTCAATCTCTAAAAACAATGTTTATTTTTAATTTATATTTTTAATTTGTAAAAAGATTATTTATTAATTTATTATACCTATATTTATTTCTGTTTTATCATAGTTTTATTTGTTTTCATTTAAACCTGACTATGGCTTATTTACTTACAACCTGTTTAATTTTTTATATATAATTAATTAATATAATTCTATATGAATGTGAAGTTCAACTATACTTTAAGCTCTTTGCATTTTAATGCCTGAGATTGTTATTAAAAACCCATTTGCCCTAGTTTAACTTTTGAAATACCTTTTTCAGCTGCTTTGAGGTTTGATGTAAGCAAGCAACAGATCGAGCTACAGAGCAACTTCATTATTTTGCTTAAACCGCCCACAAAAAATATACTCAAAAAAATATATTTTGTACATATATATGTGTGTGTGTGTGTGTTTGGGAGTGTGTTGGGCATTTTTATGCATAAGCCAAATGGCATTGTTGCTGTTGGCCAGCAGCTCGTCAGCTCGACTGTTGTCCGTTTATGTCGCGAAAACTTTGGTGTCCTAATCTGCTGCCTGTCTTGCATACTAATTTGTTTGCTCTTGGTCTGTTCCGCTTTATAGGGCCGGCGAGTCTTACTCTTTTTGGATGCTTTCTTTACCGCCTTTATGGTTTTTTGCCCCCTTACTCTCTCTCTCTTTCGCGCTCTCCCTCTCTCCCGCTGCTATTCGTTTTGTTGACAACCCATAGATTATGTTGTTGGTTTTGGCTTTTGTGTGTTGTTCCAGGCCAAAGCATGTTCTGGATCTATGTATATACATATAAATATATATGTATATACGTGTATTGCTGTGTTTGTGTGTGACTGTTCTCTCAGTGTCATGTTCGTAGGGCTTATGCATTCAGTTTGGCTTGCGGCTCGGTTCTCTCTTGTCCATGGACTCCATTGGCTGGTTTTGTTTGTTTGGTTATGCTGCCCACTCCGCACTCTATAAAGCCTTGTTTAGCTGCTTAATTTTTTCCTTTGTCATGTTGACAGCCCTTCGACAAGGTCTTCTGCCTTGTTTTTTCTTTTCTTCCTTGTTTGTGTGTGAGTGAAGTGTTGCTTGGGTTCATTTTTCGCACAATTTAATGTTATTTAATTGGTATTTAAGTTTATGAAAATGTTTGTGTTTCAGCTGCCAGCGAATGGCCTTCAAATTGGGTCGGCAAAGAGAGTTAGGATCTACCCGAAAGATGTCGAGGTTAGTTTTGATGTGGTTTTTTCTTACTTTAAGCCATTTTTGTAACACAACAAAAGTATGCAACACATTTTGCAATTCGAAAAATTCAATTAAAATAAAACGTATTGCAGTTAATTTTCGCTGACATTTTTAAATGCAACGTTAACCACAATATGGCCCCCATATTTTACAATAAATCTTTGCATTTTTTCCCGTTTTTTGTTGTTTTACAGAATGGATGTTGCAATTTTCTATGTGTTATGCTGCTGCTGCCTACAAGTTTCATATGGACACACATTCTACTGGCCTTTGGCGTCCAATGGGCGCCACAAAGTTGACAGTAACACACATACACACACGAAACGTAATAAAATTAAAGAAAAAAGATAAAGAATTTAAGCCACCAAAGCAACAGCAAATGTTCGCTTGACAATGTTGGCGGAATTTAAAAATTCAATTGGAAAAAGTCAAAGAGTGGAGTGCACGTGTAGATTCCGTATAAATCCAAATATATATTTTTATAAATGGCTGTGTATATGCATTTTGTGTTACTATAAAAATTGCCTATTTCGGAGCATTTGCCACATGGGACATGCGCTAGCAAATTATATAGCTTTTATTGTCTAACAGCTTTTTGGCATATATAGTGTTAAAAATACATGCAACTGCAACAAGGAGTCCAATATAAATAACAGCTGGCAGGCAATTTAAAATCAAAATATAACAAAGAAATATAAGCTTGTCAGAAAACTAAAAATAAAAATACTCAGAAAAATAATAAATAACAAAAGTAAAATAAAAATTTGTATACAAATATATAAGAAAATTTCAAAGAAATACAACTACAAACTAGTTAGGAAATAAAAACAAAAGATAAAAGAGTATAAAAAAATATATAAACTATTCAGAGTGCTGCGTATGAATTAAAATTTCATAAAATGACAAAAAAAAATAGAAAAATATTAAATGCTTGTTGGAATGTATAACATGAAAGGAAAAATATAATCAAATTCAAAATGAATTTACGTAAAAATATTTACAACTTTTACTAAACTAAACAAATAACTAGCCAGAAATTAGAAAAATATTGTTAATAAATAATAAAAACTCTATGAAACTTATATAAGAGAGAAAAAGTAATGAATAAGAATATGAACAAATAATGATGGTAAACGTTATTAATATAGTAAATAAAGTTCAGTTTATAGTAGTGTAAATTATAGAAAAAAAGTTAAGCAAAAATATTAAATAAAACTAAAAAATTAAAATTAACTATGAGCCATTATATAACAGATCTAATAATTAAATAAATTTATACAACTATTGGCAACAAAAAAAAAGCAAATAAAAAAGAAGAAAAGAAATTATAAAAATATATATAAAACATAAATACATATAGTAAAAAAAGTTAGATTTCAATCGAGCAAACGTATAAAACATAAAAAAATCGTTTTTATTGTTAAAGCATTGTTTGATGAAAGGTGGACCAAAAATAAAAAGCCAACTGCAATGCAATAAGAAATAAAAAACGTATATAAATAAATTCTTAAAAAAATATAAAAAGCCTAATTAATTAATTGTATTATATTATATAATCCTATAATCCATGTATGTATATGTGTATACTTATTAAATATATAAATTAAATAAAACATATATATATATACATATATATGTGTATGTGTGTATATAATATATAATATATATATATGTACCATACGCAAGCGACTACAATTGCAATTAGCATATGTCAAACCCAACCCAAACATTATCCATGGCTGCATATTAAAAATTACAATAAACCAACTGGGCACAGTGCCTTTTAATTATGTTCTCCAATGGCCACGCAACAAATAATAAAATATTTTGAACTTTGTGTACATGATTTTAGTTAATGTTCGCTTTGTTGCAAAATGTTTTTTGGACTGTGTCATTATTTCCGCAGCAGTTGGATGTGGAGACAGCGTTGTAATTAAAACTGCGCTCGGCTAACAAAACATATTTCAGCAGCTGACAAAAATGTTGTTGCTGTTGTTGTTTGCATTTGGTCAGGCAAATATTACGCATACGCCATGTGCGACACAAAGTGCGTTTTAATTGCCGCCGCGTGCTTTTATGAAGTGCACATAAAATGTCAGCCATAAAGTCGGCCCTTGTCTGGCCACGCCAAGCAAATGAAATGCAGCTGCACATTTTTGCATAGAAGTCGTAAATTGTAAAATTGGGCAAAATTCTTGTTGTGCTAAGGCCTGGGGTCAACTTTGAAGAGCAGCTGGCGGCAGAGCTTATGTTGGCTCGCAGCCAAAGGCTATATCGAAATGGAAAGTCCAAAAATGGCAGCATTAACTGAAAACTGCTTCAGTTAATGCTGCTGTCGCTGCTACTGCCGCTGCTGCTGCTGTTGGAAAAACAATTTGCCAAAGGATAGAAACATTAAAGGACAGGCCAAAGGCCATGCAGAGAGGAAGACGCTCTGTGTGTCTGTGTGTGTGTGCTTGTGTCTGTGTGCGTTATCGGTTCGAGGAAGACACTTCCACTGGCTGCCCTCTGCTGACCAAGTTGACTGCATAAATTGCCGGCAAGCTGTCGTTAGGCAAACGAGCTGAGGCTTAGCGCCTGGAAGTATGCAGCAGATTGGGTCTTGTTGCAGCATATGACTATGCATATTTGAAAGGCAATTTCTTGACGCACCAGCTCCGTTTCCATCGCATGCAAATGCAATTTCATTCATGTTTACAGGCACTTTACAGTGCATCATGGCACCGGAATATATATATACGCATAATTGCATTTCGCATCAATTTCCACAAAAAGCAACTCAACTGTGCCTTAGACATTATTTTAAGCAAACAGTTGGCCCGCTCGCCTGTCAATGCTAACAGCTGTTGGCAGCAGCGCAACACATTAAATCGCTCAATCGTTCATTTCGCTGCCAAACATTTCAATCAATTCAGTCGCAAATTTCACTTCCGCATCCGCTGTGCCAGCCGCCTTCTGGGAAAATGCATGAAATACATTTAACAACATTTTCACACTTATACCGCAGCATTTTGTTAAATTCACATTAAATATACATGGACAGCCGCCAAAATGGCAGCTGCAGCAGCACCCACCTAGCGCCACCCAGCACCACCCTGTCAAAATGTCATTGCGAAAATCCATGAATGCTTACGTATCCGCTTATGCAGTCGACTGTGGGCGGGCGTTGATATTCACGTGATAAACGCGTATTCAGTTACGCAACACGACATTGCAATTATATATGTAAATATAGCGCACATGCCACTTGCTCTTGCATAAGCCACGATATGCCTGCCTCTGACTGGAACGAGTATAAATGCGACGACAAAACTACCTCTGTCTCGCCATTAAAGCAAAAGGCTTAAAAGCTTAGAACGAATACGTTTGGCTACAACGGATTGGCTTTATGAATATATATATGTTCTTAATACTTAACTGCATTATACCAAAGAAAATGTGTATAAAAAATATAGAAAAATACAAATTTAAATTGCATTTATATTTTGAAAATATAGATTAGTATTTTAGTATTTTATTATATATGTAAGTGTAGAACCTGTACAATCAAATATAGAGGAAAATATATATTTGAAAAAATTGAGGAAAACAATTGATGCTTAGAATACATTTAAAGGCAAAGCTGAAAAAAAGTATCTGTATATTTTTCAGTTTTCATTTGAAACTTATTCTATAGATAAAATATATCCAGTTTAGCTTTCTGTTTTGGGTTACGACTTTCGAAATTATTGCGCGTCTAAATGAATTTTTTTTTATTTTTTATATAAATCTATAACTTATTTAATTCTTTTACTATTCTATTATAATTTTTTTTTATATATCAGATTCCTCTGCGTTCCAGAGCAGTGACATCATTACATGCCTCGCCTCTTGTTGCTTATTGTCAGCTTAGATGCTAGCTGCACTTGAATGCTCCGTCATTCGATGAGCTATAGGCGCAATTGGAGTTGTAGCTGGGAATGAAGCTGTAGCTAGAGCTAGTGGGTGAGCTGAAGCTGAAACTGAAACTTGAGGAGAAATAAGCTGAAGCTGAAACTGAAGATGAAACTCGAGCTGGAAGCTGAAGCTGAAACTGGAAGCTGGACCAGCAGCGGGAGGTAGAGATGGAGCAGAAGCTAGTGCCGAAACTGTGTCACCCAATGAGCTCTGCAAATGTAGTTCAAAGATTCAGCTGCAGTTCATTTCAAAATCTGTTGATTTCATAACGAACCGCAAAGCCCCATGGAAGCGATGCATAGAGCAAGATTGAGATAACCTTGTCAATGTTGGCTTTGCTTTGTCACATGCGGACACTCTACTCTTCTAGTGACTATATTATTTGCTTAAATATATACATGATTATTATTATAAATATCTGAAAATTCTTAGTAATTCTTGATTATTTACCAAGTTAGTTAAAAGTAAAATTTCTATCTAAATTTCGAAACTTTCTCTTCATATTTCTAATCTGAGCTCCCTCCAAATTTCGCTCATTTATTGAACAATTGCAATTCACAACATTTGTTCTAAATCAAAACACTTTTGTTCCACAGTGCAGTCACATTTATCTATAGGCATTGTTGCTTTGTTGTCTCTGCTTCTCTGCCCAGCCGCAATTCGGACATACAAATGGCATTTGTGCGATTGGCTATTCAATAATGCAAACAGAGTTGACTTTACGCATGCAATGAATACTCATTGTTTGTGCCACTGTGAATGTGGCACGTTTAATAATGCCAATATGTAAATATAATATATATAATTTAGACTGTTTGTGTCACGGCATATGTCAATTGGAAGCCCGTTTCGGTTGCAGTTGTCTGTGCATCGCTGGAGAAGTGAATGACAAATGGCGGCCGTGCGATTAGTTTGCTGCCGGCGAGTCCATTGCCGCAGTAGTAGGTGGGCTGCAGTGCTTGATTATTGGCCACATATGAGTTGGCTATTAGCAGATAGTCCGAAGCACGCCCCAAGGTGCGCACAGTGCTATGGCAGTCCGTGTCGTAGCCGGGGCCAGGTGCATCATTGAATTTCGATAGGGCAAAGTGTTCAATCTTGTAGCTGCAAGGCGAGAGTAACAATTTAACAAGATAAGATATGAGTTTCATATGAAGTTTGATTCATAGTTCTGTCTCAGATTAGTTTAGATCTGCTGCAACAGTTTCTCAATGAACTTTAACTTAATTCATTCAGAATTGCCCCAACTTCACTCACCTGATTTCCCGATCAGCACCACCTGCCACGCATATGGCATACTTCATGTTAGGCATATATGGGCCACTGGCAAAATTGAAGCTGACAATGCCGCCCGACGAACTGCGCCAGTACTGATCACAGCCGAGTGGCGCCAACAGTTCCAGATCCGCTGGAGAGGGTGCTGTCAGTGTCTGCAGCAGCTGAGCTGCTGGGCCACCAGCGGCGCTGCCACCAAATATGGTGCGTGGCAGCAAATTGCTCAGGAAGGGCAGCAGAGGTCGCACAGTCGGCAACTGGGGAGCACTGACTGCCGCTGCTGCAGCTGGCTGCTGCGTATGCTGCAGACACTCGATTTGTGTTAGCGTCAGCTGCCACGTGGACTGCGCTGAGTGGCTGACCAAGTTGAAGTGCAATTTGAGTGTCTGGCCGCGCTGCAGCTGCACGTACAAATGCTGTCCGTTGTTGCGGCCGCAGAGCTGAAAACGCTGCACCTGCACAAAATCGACGCACTCCAGCAGCTGCGTGCTGGCATTGAGCGTGGGCTGCGCCAGCTCCAAGCGCTCGAAATCGATGCGCACTTGACAGACCTGTGCGCTCCATGGCGCTACCTCATAGTGGCAGCTATCCAGCTTGCTCAGCTCCCCAGCTCCCGGATTTCGTATGACAATGCGCTTTTGCCGCGCACTGGACCCAGCATTGCACTGCAACTGACAGCGAACCCCGTGCCAAAAGCTCAGCAAGAGCAACAACATCCACAAGAACTTCATACTTTTTACTGAAGCAATGATTTAATTTTAAAATTTGGCAGTCTTTTGGCTTTTATATATGAATTCTTTTGATTTGTTATCAACTTGCGGGCAAGATACCGCAGATATCGACAACTGATATTGACATTCGCCGTTGCCAGATAACAGATGTCTCCAAACGCGACAATAGCTGGTCCGCACAGCGTCTGGTCCAATAGATGTCAACAAGTTGTCAAGTTGCGAAATGTGGTGGAAACTTCATGAATCAGCAAGTTAGCAGTGGAAAAAATCTGCTTCACATTGAAATATGTAAAGAGTTTGTGTGGAAGCATATTTTGTTTGAGCGTAAAAAGACGAAACCAAGGTGAAGTGAAACCAAGGTGAAACCAATTCATTTAGTTGAAATATTGTTATAGAGTTCAGCCTTAACAAGTGAAAGGATTCTAGTAGGCAGTGCCACTGCCAATAGCAGTTATCCTGAGGTCTTCGATCTATTGTAGTACTGTACTCTGATTAGCCTGTATTCTGGTAATCTTCTTGCTCTCACTGCAGCTTCTGTGTGAGTATATAGATTATAACATTATATTCCCAAGTAATTTCTTAAGATTGATTGAGCTTGAGTCTCTGGCTGGAATAAAAAAGATATCTAAAAAGTGGGCTATTCATATTTAATTCATAGAACTAGATCCAGACACTTTTGAAATATTTGCAAATAATTCAAATTCCAACTCAAATTCAATTAATTAATAAACGACTTTATTCAATCTAGTTGAAACTATGCTACATCGACTTTGCCATAAAATTAGTTGAAGAATGCCAAGAATATAATTTTCCAAGCATGAATATATGGACAACTTTTAGGTATAACAGAAACTCTTGAATTGTTTTCGATGAAGGCAGATTCTTCTACAGAAGTTTTCATACCTAGAAAACAAATTTAAGCACGAACATATTGACGTCTTCAAGCGGTATAGATACACTCAAAGAAACACTTGTTGCCCATTCTCTACTATCACGACGTGGAAAACCCTAACAACAGTCATATAAGAACTTTAAATAGCTATTCATAATTTATTCCTCATACAAAAAAAAATTTATATATATATTTTTGTTATTGGCCAAGCCTCTTTCTGCCTCTAATAAAGTTATCTGTAAAAACATCAGGCCGTTATTTGACATGCAAAGACCTCAAGGCTTAACCATAAATAAACGCGTTTTAGGTCTTAAACACAACGTTTTTATCCAGTTAAAAAAAGTTACTTTAGCATAAAAAATAAATTCCTTTAAAAATTTGATACGTTTTATTAAATTTGTTATTTTTATCAAATAATATAATAATCAAATATATCATAAAGAAAATTTGAAAATTTTCTTCGCCTGATCTCATATAACATTCAAGAATATTCATTATGAAAACTGAAACTTTCTTGAAGTCTATAAGTCTCAATTGCTGTGCAAGTATAAATAATAGTTATTTCATTTTGTGGGCTGGCATGCAAGCTGTTAAATGCCATAAATAGCATTTTATTTAGACATGCTTTAAATAAAAATTCATTGGCCAAACGTTTTATCAATAAATGCCATAAGCAAGTTTTACGCACATTTTATGACACTCGCAGACGTTCACACACACGCACACACACAGAGCGAGAGACATAGCCCAATAGCCATGGCTGCTGCCAGGCATTTATGGCAGTCTTACACCTTTTATGACGCCAACACACACGCACATCTCACCTCAGCAGGGCAAACAATAAAATGCCAGGCATTTATGTGCGCATATTTCTGATTGTGTGTTAAGTGCGTGTCTCTGTGTGGGTGGGTGTGTGTGTGTGTGTGTGTGTGTGTGAATGTGTATGAAAGTCTGCTCTTAATTCATTCAAGTTATATATATATACTCTCTGTGGCATAGTTCTAGGCGCAGAAATTTCCAACTCTGAAATAAAAATAAAATTTTGTCGCCCAAGTCGAGTGTTTTTTGGTATTTATATAAACGAGCATATAATAGGAAAATTGCACGCAAAACGCGATTAACATATCAAAAAATAATGTTTTACAGCAACTTTGCAGCTTTGCACATTTGCATTTACGTTCAAGTTTCAGAAAAACAATTTATGACCCAAGTACAAGCACAACAACAACAACAACAACAACAGCAACGAACCGCAACAAAAACGCGTGCAGTCGGCGCATAAAAAATCCTTCCTAATAAGTATAAACAAAAAGAAACTGAAAAAAATTGGAGCGCAACTGACGTAGTTAGTAAAACGGCAAATAAATGCAATGTTTGTGAGTCGACGGTTGTAGGGTGTGAACGACGAGCAGATACGCTGTAGTTAAAGTACGCCTCAATTACAGGGTCTGCCATTGTGATAGTTTTTTGCAGCTATTGCAAAGTTTTGAACTCAAGCATTGAAGCTATTTATCTTATCTTAAGACAAAAGTACAGTAATTGATTATTTCAAGTGGCTATAGCTTATCGCTTTAATATAACTTTCTTATTTAAAAATGAAAAGAATTTTCCTAATCTTTAGCTATAATGCTCAGGCTTATGTAGTTGAGTATTAGAGCTGAAAAAATATAAAAATGTATCTGGCATTTAGTTTTTAGGAAGATTTTACAGCTTCAGCTATAGTTAGATATAGCTGAATAAGTAGAAAACTCTTTTGCCGTTGCCGGACCTTCCCATTGCATCAGCTAAGGCTGACGATTACTTAAAATCTAATCATAAATAAATAAATATATATATAATTTTAAGACAAATACATAAATACATATATATATATTTATATATATATATATATAAACATCTTATATTATATTAAGCTTCATCATATTATTTCATTATTTTCTTAATATTTTTTGCAACAGAAAGACAGTAATAATGCTGCTAATTTTACTTTTTAATATAATTTATTTGATTATTTTGCTGTTCTTATGCTTTTATATTTTATTTTATTAAACTTTTTTTTTGTTGTTTGTTGACATTTATTTTATATTTTTGTAATTTAATTTATAGTATTTCTCTAAAAGTAAATATCGCACGACTTGGGATTGTTTTTGTTTATTTATTGCCTTTTTTATAAGAATTAAATTTTAATACAAAATATTATATATCTATTTTTAACTATTTGTTTTGGATTTTCTACAAATATATTTTCAAAATTTATAAATTTTTTATTCTTAATTAATAAAATTCTTTAACGAAAACTTTTTACTTTTATTTTTTATATTTATTTATATAATTTTACTATTGGTTTTATATATATATTTCTTTTTTATATATTTATATTAATTTTCTTAAATTTGTATTTCTTATAGGTATATCTTTATTTTTCATATTTGTTTATATTACTTTTTAATTTTTTTTGCAACTTTAAACTAAATAACCAACATTTTTTACTAGCATATTAATTTTTTTATTTTTTTATTTACTGTAAGATATTATAATAAAAGTTAAATTAATACCAAAGAAATATTTCAGAAATTTAATATTTGTCAGCCGCTTAAGAATGCTTTACATTTGCAATCAGCAAAATGAATATTACTAGACATCGACAGTTCAAGCAATAAACTTATTGTTTACCATATATAAATATGAAACAATAAAAGTACTTGACTAATTAAATTTTATTCCTAAGCACTTTCATAAATTTCTATAAACAGTCAAATTATGCGAGCGAATGATATCACCTTTTTCGCCAAGGACTTTACAGCAAAAGTTTTAGCAGTCATAGTCACAGCAGCTCTCTCCCTCTCTCACATCCTCTCTCTTATTTATGTCAATGTTTTGTTTTAGTTCTTTTATTATTATTATTGCTGTTGTTGTAGGAGGCAGTTCGGCTGGTCGACGGCTTGCATGTCGTACCCACTTGTACTACCTTTTGAACTTGCAATAAGAACAAAAACTGACGCGCATTTCGTCGGTTGTTGGTTTTCGTTCTGGGTTCTGGTCTCTGGCTCTGGCTATGACTCTGGTCTCTGGCCCTGCTTTATGTGATCAACAACGTGTTTTGTTCTTACTCAAGTTGTTTGGTACTATGCGAAAATTGCTTCGGCGAGAAAAATAAGTGCAGGCATGTCAAAAACAAATACACACAGTCGAGCGTTTGTTGTTTTCTGTTCTTTTTCCTTATATTCTCTTTGTTTTTTTTTTTTTTTTTTTGAGGGGCAAAAAGTTTTTGTGCAGTTTTCTTGTTAGTTTTGAATAACCACCTCATAAAAGTAATACCACAATGTCCTTGCCAGTGCAATTTTTGCAATTTGTTGTCGCTGCTGTTGTTGCTGCTGTTGTTGTGCGCCTTTCTCATGCGCAGCTTGATCGAAATTTAGTGCAAAACTTTTACGCAAAGCGAACCAAAGGAAGGCAAAAACTGGGTTAAAACGTGTGGCATAGTATGCCAATTAGCTGACATTCGATTGGCTGCCAGGCAAACAGCTTTCACTTTTCGCGCTGTGCTGCCAACCTGCCACGCCCTCTAATCATAAAAAACGACATTAACAATGTGCGCACCGACATCTAAATTGGAAATCTTTGCCGCGTAGCAGGAACAAGCATATATATATACGTTTCTTTTTTGCTGGCTTGTGTTGATTTCCCAGCCACGCCCCGTTTTTTGCTCCTTCTTCTTCGCCTTCTGCATATTTTACCCATATTTGCTTATCAAGTAAAATGCATGCAACAACAATGTGCGACATGTTGCAGTTGAGGGAAAAAACTAGCTGTTTCCGGGACTCAAACACTACACCAAACTGATTGCGAGCCAACAACAAGAGCGCCAACAACAACAACAACAAAAAGCCGGAAGTATGAAGAGGTAGGCAACACTTTTGTTGAATTTGCAATAAATTTCAATGGAATAGCAAGAAAAGTAAAGCGCAACAAATAGATAGACAAAAAATATAACTAGCTAAGGCGTGTTCTCGAAAAGAATTTCAGCAGCAAAGCAATTTCGTTGGCATTTTGTTGATGCAAAATGCATTTCAGTGGAGAGCAAAGCAACGTAGTTTCAGAAAGAATCTTGTTACTGCGGAATTTCCTCAAGTTTTTTCTGCTCAACGAGATAAATTAATGGACTTGAATGCAAGTCTGAAAAATACTCGATACTTAACTTATTCTAATTTCACTCTCCAAATGTTTAACCAACTGGTAATAATGCTGAGTATAGCAAAATATTATTGTAAAATTATGGAATATATTTTACACATTATTGTTTAATAAATTATAGAATAGATTCTATATATTATGGAACTATGTTTTGAAAAGTATGAATAGAAAAAAAAACGGTTTTTTTTGTTCTGTTCATCAATACAATTTCGTTTTTTCAATGCCACTAACAACCAATCCCTTCGGGTTATAAATAGTACAACATCCACACAATACCTGTTATTTGAACTAGACTCCTCGTTAGTTTAGATTTTAAAAAACTCTTCTGTTTTCATGAATGACGAACTATTCATTGCCGCGCAACGCTCACTTGACGGAACACGAAACCTGTTTCGCTGCTCCACTCAATGGTTAGTCAAATATTTCAACACACAAACTGCTCTGAGGCAAATGATATCTCAACTAGCAAAAATGCTATCTCCCCGCAGCTACTCACTGCAAACTATGCAAAAACATTTTAAAGCGCGTGACTAGCTACAATAACATATTCAAGCTACTGTTTACTGTTGCTGAAGACATTCAGATATCTAACTAAATAAATTGTAAATATATAAATAATGTAAAAGTTAATATGAAGATCTTTTACAGCCATTCAAGGCTTTGATATATACAAAAGATTAAATAAAAAACTTACAAATTAACTTTTACATACTAAAAAATAATAAAGAAATGTTTACAATTTTTTGACATACAATAAAAGTGAAG
Source organism: Drosophila hydei (assembly GCF_003285905.1). Classification (NCBI taxonomy): domain Eukaryota; kingdom Metazoa; phylum Arthropoda; class Insecta; order Diptera; family Drosophilidae; genus Drosophila; species Drosophila hydei. The sequence continues at coordinate 1,508,821 of NW_022045827.1, forward strand.
CTTAAGGAGAAAACAAAATGCGGAACTTGCAGCAATAAATGTTAATGTTTTATTGTTGGCGGAAATGTTGACAAGCGCCATGAAAACAAATCGAAAACTTCATGTAAATACAAAAACAGTCAGACACAAAGCGAGCTGTGAAAAGCTCTGAGTCTGTTGCTTTTTTAGCCATGAGGCACAAATTGCAAAACTGTTTTCTATTTACTTATATATATTTAATTTAATGCATTCTGGCCATCATCAACATCAGCAGTAGCAGCAGCACCGGCAGCAGCATGATAAACTTTTTCTCTGTGTCAGTTTTGGCAATTGTTATTACTTTTAAAAAGTTTTGTGCTTTTATGCTCGTCGTACGCTGCGTATGCGTATTATTTGGTAATTTAACTTAAATGCGATTATAGTAAATACTATTTACTTTGCAAATGGCATGCAGTTGAATGAATTGAAGTATTAGCCTTGTCTTTTAAAGCCCCGCATCAGTCAACGCATTTCGGTTGAATACAAAGCCAACTTCAGATCTCATTCAGCCACAGACTGGCATTTGTCAGGCGCTGAGACTTATTTATGTGCGTCGACTGCAGCCATGAATTGACTTTGTGACATTTTAGTTCGGGCGACATGCCAGCAATTTTGTCTGCCACCCAACACCACAGCTTCCAGCCCTAATCTGCATGCGAAGCTGTATCAGATGTCAACGGCAGCAGGCGATGCCGTCGTTGTCTTAAGTTTAGCACACACGATGCACTTGGCACAGGCGGCGGCACAATATGTCTTTGATTTCCGTTTATACTTAAAGCCAACCACAAGTAAGCGTCCCTCCTTAACCCTGACGGCCCCCAGTAGGTGACTTAATGCATTGCTAGCTGCAGGAAAATGCTTTGAAGCCCTCTCCAGCATATTCGCATTTGTGTCTGTTGAGTGGTAGCTGCTTTATGGAATGGCCATTGAATTGCCACTCAAAGAGGCATAAGCTCTTTAGTATGTGAATGTTGGCAGCAAAACAAGAAAATAACATAAATAAAGTATTTCTATGTTACAAGATCAATTCATAATTTAAATATCTTCTTTAGTTTATTATTTAATTTGAATATCATTGCAATTCAACTACTTATACTTGATAAGTTGACCAAATGTGGTAAAGAGAAATAAAAAATGCAAATGAAACAAAAATGCATTGAGATTTTTTATTATTTCTGCAATTTTATTGAAAATTCGCAATGCCTCAAGCGTAAGCTCCAATTTCGGAAAACTCCGCTCAATATTCGAATTGTTATTTCGCCTAAAGCTGACGCTAAATTAACATTCGTGGGTCTTCTTTAATTTTGGTTTCTTCACTTCATGCCAATCTTCATGTGGATGTTAACTTAAGATTAAATAATCATGCTCAAAGTATTCAAGCGTGCGACAAATCGCCTGGGCACTGAAGCCATGCAACAACTGAACCAAAAATCAATAATATTATTTAAAAATTATTTTGACACGTTTCTTAGATTTAAAAGCAGCCGTGATTAATCATATTTTACATTTTATGATGAAAATTTGCTGATGTATAGCTACCAGAAATATTATTAACCATAAACCTTAATAATATGTCTTTTTAAGCCATTATTTATATTTTATTATATTATTAAATATTATTACTAAATTATTATATATTATTTATTTATTATTTATTCATTAATTATTTAATATTCATATTAATATATATATTCCATTTATTATAAATAAATAAGTTATTTACTATTTTATTAGCATTTATTTATTATTAATTTATTTATTGTTGGTTCATTATTTTTAATTTATTTAGCATCGGTTTATTATTTTGTATGTATTATTTTCGTACATTATTTATTCATTTTTTGTTATTTATGTATTAATTATATTCAAGACTAGAATGATAGCTAAAGAAATGGAAATAAGTTTCAATCTCTATTTTATTTGTATTTCCTATCAAAGCTTTAAATGTTAGACAGTCAACAAATTGATTGATAAATTCAGATTGCGATGGCAAAAATTGTATCAACGTGCAATAAAGCGAATGCACAAACAAACCCCGAATCAAAGAAACAAATGCATAGAAATAAGCGAGCAGCGACAACGTGGCGTATGTGTAATATTTGCATATTGCACAAACAAAATGGGAAACTTTTGTAAGTTGCGTGCAGTAAATTTGTGGATTTATCTAATCAGCATTTTGTTGACTTTTTGTGTGGCAAATGCATGAAATATTCTAAAAATTATATTTAGCTATGCAGATTGAAATTCTAGTTGGCATTAGCTGGCTCGATATTGCAGGCAACTGATAAACGGAATACTTGTATATTAGACTACAGACAGTTGTAATTTTTAATTTTTAAATATAGACATTTTAAATTTAACTGGCAGCTCGCTGAAAGTTTATCTGTCTGTCTGCACGTAGGGCAAATAAAGTTGCCTGCTGCCAAGTCAAGTGGATTTATATGAGGGGCCTGCCATAAAGGCAATTCGCCGGACAACACGCGACGTATACTTAATACACACGTATGCAATGCGTGACTGCTGCAACTCATATAAGTCGAACTCGGCAGCTGAGTGTGTTTATGTTTGTATTTGTCTTTGCCTTTCAATGGGCGAGTGGCGTGCCTGCCTCTTGGGAGCTTTGCAAAAGAAATGAACTTAAAATGTGCAAATTGTTTATATTTGAAGCGGCAAAGAAAACAGTGCGAAATATATATGCAAGTCGGAATCCTTCAGCCTGATGTAAGTATGTGCCGGACATTGAAGAAGATTAATGAAAGTTTTGTTTATGGTATTTTGTGCGGTTTGCCCCATGATGCGGCCGCCTGCTGTGGCTACGTGGCAGCATGCTGCTTGCTGTTGTGGCCGTTGCTGTTGTTGCTGCTGCGGCTGTTCCTGTTGCAAGCAGCTTTCGGCTTGTTCTGTTGCAAACAAAAAAACATATTTCAATGATGATTTTTCGGGTAGGTGGTGCATTCAAAAACAACAGCAAGCAGGCGACTACAAACTGACCCACACACACACACACACACACACACACTATAAGTGAGCATAAAAGGAAGTTGTTGGCGAATGCCACAAGCAACTGTCACATGCATGTTGCGAATCGTGTGACAATTTGGTTAATGTTCACCCCGGAGATATTTTTATTGGTCTGTCAGAAAACAATTTCAATATAAAAAACCATTGCCAGCCAGCCTTTAGAGTTATTTAATATTTTATATCCACTTGAATTTTGCAAATAATTTATTTGCTGAAAGCTTAAAAGCTGCAAACAATAAGAAAGCAAAAATATAAATTCAAAAACTCTTGCACTGACCAAGCAATAACCACATCTGAAAGGGCAACAAGCTGAAAAATAGTACAAAATTCTATTATATTTAAAAAAATAAGGCTCGATGATGTAGCCATTTCATAAAGTACAGCAAACTGTCAATCTTGTGGATTCTTTTCGGCTGAGCAAAAAAGTCATCCAAAAATATAAATTTATTCTCAAAATCCGGACTTGCACTCAATGCGCATTGTGTCGAAATTGCAAGAAGAAATTCGTCTTGAATTCGAATAACTAATCCGTAATGTTATTAAATTTTAGTTAATTAATTTACTATCTAAGACTTATAATTAAATAGAAAATATTACTAAGTACACAAACATAATTTCTAGACTTTATAACTTGAAACTCGACGAAAAAGCTATCAGAAATAGCATTTATCGTATCTCATCATATTTTCTATACATACAAATTTTATAAACATAAAATTTCAGTGCAAATATTTATGCATTTCACACTAAGCTTTACATTTTATCAACGCCTTAAAAGCCAACTGTTGTTATTATTTATGAATTAATTATAATTAAAACTAACTTAGAGAGTTTTAGGTGCGTGCAAACTTTTTCTACCCAGAAAACAATTCTTTCTGGCAAATTAACTTCATAAGATATTTACTATTTTTTCCCTTTTCATTTCATTTTAAGTATTCCCGTGCATATTTCATAATAAACAAGCCGTAAGTTGAGTAGCCGACACCTTTAATTAGAAGAGAACTTAAAAAAGGAAAACAACAGCAAATAAGAAACAGAATGAAAGAGGTAAATAATCTGCGCTGAGTAGCAGCTACTCCATTACTTTGAAATTATGTGCCACGCAATTGCAATTTAATGAGCTCATTGACAGCGCCAACAGCAGCTGCGGCAGCGGAAAGCAGAAGAGAAACAGAACAGTAAAGAATGCTAACGCAGAAATGAGTTAGACGCCGCTAAATGGTCTGTAACTTAGCCGGCAAGATATAAGACTTACGTGCTAAGCGAGTATTAAATATTATTCATAGCACCATAATGCACAGAGAGTCCCGGCCACAACTCGAGTCAACGCATTGCACAGGACTCCCAGTGGTGCCGCCGGGGGTATGCTGGTATTTTTAATTAACCACCAGAGGTTCGCGCCCCTTGCGGTGCCTCGCGGCCTGTCAGTTGTGCTGAATGTGTCGCATGTTGACATTTGTTACCTACATGCAACAGTATAAATATGGTGCCTGCAGCTGCCTGAGCGTCACATGACAGCTGTTGCTCGAATAGTTTTTAAGTACTTGCTAATGAGTCTGTAACTTGTCTGGCCCAACATGCCCCGTGGCCTGTACAGCAATCGGAGAGCGGACTATTCCTGCAAACAAATTCAACACAATTTCTCAAAGACTATATTAGTTGAGGTAAAATATAGACTTAAAATATTTATATAGAAATCCCTATTATGACATTATCAGGCATGAATAGATGGGAGAAATTTCGTCTGAGATAAATTTCCAATATTTTTCTTATGCACCCCAACACAAATTGAGTTACACGAATTGGGGTCGAAACATCTCCGTGACACGCAGCTGCGTTTACATTTATTAAAAATATATTTTCAACCCCATTTATTCTGTCGTTTTAACAAGACAACGACATTCGCCCAGCGGACAGTCAGAGCTAAGCACAATAGCTAGCCATGTTACGCATACGCCGCGTCGCCATATGCCAACCGTTGAGCGCTTCAACTTCAGCTTTAAAGTGGAGCTGCACGCAATTATGTAACTGTTGAGAGCGACTAGCACTTAAAATATATATGACACCATTTCTTCTTGTGTCAGACTTGGCGTTAAATTTAAACAGCACAAGCGAAAAGCAATAGCAGCGAATGGAATAAGAACGAATGAAAAAAATCGTATTCATCGAATAAATTTGCACTAAACTGGGATTCGAAATGGATTTTCTAAGCTAAGGCAACAATAGGGCACCGGCATAATCGCCATGAATGAAAGCGCAGCATCATCGACTAGAACGACGTTGACGCTCGACGGCTCTGATGGGGCTGATGGGGCTGATGTGGCTGATGGGTGACAGCAACATGGCCCTGACAGGCGGAACAAACGAGCTTGCCGTATATGAACCCAACGAGCTACAGCTGCTGCTACACTGGCTGAACTTGTAGTCCGTTGTCGCACGAGGCCTGTGCAAAATCTACTTTAGTTTCACTCTAGCGACTAGTCGTAGTCACTCTGCTTAATATATTTGCATGCTGGGGGTGGAGGCGTGGCCGTGGCATTATAAATCGCATTAAGTGGATCATACTTTGCATATGAAGTGCTCGACTGACGCTCCATAGTCTCCAAGCCGCCTCTCCTTGCGATAAAAACCAAGCACTCGACAGCAGCAAAAACAATGAACTCTGCCCCGAATTCGCGCGCAGCGCAATCAAAATTCAAAAGTTTCATTACAGGTGGAATATATCTATGGAGGGCGTTTCGGTGCGAGGCGGGGCATGTACTCAAGGTATTTTAGTGCCAGCAGGACTCTGCGTTTTATGTTGTCAATTGTTTGGCAGCTGATGATGAATGTTGCCGATAGCGTCGCATTCCACGCGTTGATAGCGAAAATTTGTAGCCGCATTAAGTTTGGCACGTGAAACTTGTTATATTTCTTGAAAATATAGATACCCTAATGGCACTGCATAACCGTAAATTATGCGATAAAGTTTCCCTCTTTCTCTCCCTCCTTGTCAATGAAAACTGAAAACTTTTTGTTAGAATATATACAGAGAATTGCAATTGCTAAGAAATTTCTTGGGTTAAAATAATATTTGAAATTTGCCAATAATTCATTGAAATACAACTTAATTAAATTGTGAGCAGAGAGTTAGTTGATATATATATATGTCGGAGCGTACTGTATGTACGCACTGTATTTGATTGTTCCTGCGTGTTGCACGTACGCGCTGTGTGTGTATTGCTTTGTATGAGAATTCTGGTTATTACCAGAATTCCTAATTTCATCATACTAAAAAATATTGCATCAGCCGCTAATTGCGCCCTGATTGGTCCTTTGCATTTTGTCGCTTTAAGAAGTCCCGTTATAGCGCGACGACAGCGCTACAACGCTGTCGTCGAGTGTGGTTCGGTGCGAGGCAGAGAAACGAAAAGGCGAGCAGTTCAACTTTGAATCGAGAAGCCTGCGCATCGAAACTCGCTGCGCTATTAAAGCCATGGAAAATACTAACGACGCTCCAACATATATTTATTAGCTATATATAATTATTAGGTTGCGAGCTTTTATTTCTATTTGACTACATTTTTAGGAATAAAAATAAACAAAATTTTCAAATAATTATTTTCATAAAATCATATTTTATATATTAATGAAATAGTGAGCAGACTTCAGGCTAACACATATCACATAAAATGTTAGTATAACATTAATGTGAAGCATTGTTAAGTAGCATTAAATAATGAAATAAAGCAGAGGTTTAAAAGGACGCACCATGGTAACTGCATCTGGTAGTCTTCTAGTGTTATGAAATGCGTGCAGAAAACGAGGTTTGACAGCGAAAAACTCGCTTCGACTGAGTGTAGTACAAGTATTTTTTTTAAAAGGAACCAAACGTGAGTCGATACGAGAAAAAGAGAATCACTAGGTACATGCAAAGAAAATAGAAAAGTCACAATTAAATAAAATAAAATAAACTGGAGTCTGAATTAACTACAACCCCAACATAGTTAATATTTGGCATGATATATTTTGTTATATATAATTATATATATTAATATTTAAATTTTAATATATTTTTCTCCTTAATTCCTCGCTTATTTTAGGCACTTTAAACGCCTTGTATTAAGTTTCATATTTTTTTATTTTTTTTTTTTAAATTTAAAAGCCCTAATTTTAGTTCAGTTAGAGTTCAATTTAAAGTCGTCTGTCAATTGATTTCAAATTTAAGGCACTCACTCCACTTTAGTTTTCAGTCTGTCTAGACATCTCTGTTAGCATCTCTTGGCCAACTTCATATTCATGAGCAGCCATAAAGTGTATGTCATAAATATGTATGGCTATTGAACTGAAGCACTTGCCCACAGCCAGAGGCACTGCAAAGCGTTCACCGCTATCATAAATGTGCCAAAAACAAAACTAACTAATGTAGGCCAATTAAAATGTAGCTCATTTAGACAAAATATATATACATAAAATATATAAATGTATATATATAAATATATATCTGTAAATATATATAAAAAAGAAAAGACTTGTTTAATTAATAAAATGCTAAACAAGTTTTCTTAATTGAAATAAGGTATTTAAAAGACAATAAATTAAGTCACAGCGACTTAAGGCCAAAGTCAAGGCAAGCAAACTAAATGTGTGTATATATATATATACTATATAGAATTCAAGCACATTATTAGAGGACTGAACAACACAATGCTTGTACAATACAAATAGCCAAGGACAATGTCACCTCCTCGAAAAGGAACGCCCACAAATGCCATTAGAGCACAAAGAGACTTGAGCAGCCATTGCTGCTTGGCGTTTGGCGGCGATTCGTATCGGCAATCGCATAAATCTCGTCCTTTGAGAGTTGTTACCGGTTCACAAAGCGCGACAGCGTTGCCACCTAGTTGCAAATTGTACGCAAGGGTTTTCCTTAAAGCAATTACAACACGCAGTTTCCTTTTTATGCACTCGCCAACTCGCCAACTCGGACACGGATTTGTCTTGGACTTTCTGCTGACTTCACATTGCGGCAACGTGACTTTTATTGGACTTTGCCTGTTATTCGTGTTATTTTCTTCTCTTCTACTTTTTTTTGCTCTTATTTGTTCCTTTTTTTTTGCTATTTTGTGCTCATTGCTAAAACTTTTCGTCTCTTGTTTATGGCATTTATCGTGCTATTTATTCAGCTTGTTATGCCCTTTGTTTCACAAAGCCCCATGCCTGCCTCCGCGCAACCCCAATCTAGTCGGCAGCTCAAGTATTTGGATCTGTCCAGGCGCACGGCTCACGCATATCCTGCAGCGTTTTGCTTAACGCGCCTTCGCTCTTATCTAAACGATTGTCTGTGGAGTGATTATGAGCGTTGGGTAGGTTGTTAGCATAATTGACGCCCCGTGCCCGTTTAGCAAATACTTTCAACCAATGAGTCGGCATACCAAATATACTGAATAATAATCAAGTGCTATTTGGTTACATTTTCATGCCTAATAATAACTTTGATTGCGGCCAACAAACATTGCGTATATAGCGCATGTGCTTAAGCCATAAAGACCTGGCTGGATACATATGCAAAGCTCAAGTGTGGCTAATGAGCAGTGTGAGTAATACACAATTTGTGTATAAACAAGGAATTATTTTGTTGCCACTTGGAGTATTCTTAGCTGAAGATGTATTCAAAATTGCTATAAATATTATTTCACTCTCTAAAAACAGAAACACAAATTAAATCTAAAGCCTCCAGCTTAGCCTCTGCTATTAGATTCCTCAAAAAAAAAGCCTTAAGCTAGAAAGTAAATTTAGAAAATGTTTTTTATTCAACAGAAATGTGCTTGAAATGTTTTTGATATATGACTTGGGGGAATATATTTAAATAAATAATTTGTATTAAGTTAGGAGAGTTGAGCCTGCCTGGACTTCTGCTAAACAGAAATGTAATAATTTTTAAGCATTAAAAATGTAAGTTTTTTCGTTTCACTCTAAAATACTAAATCCTTTCATTATGTCATTCAGCTAAACTAAAATTAAATTAAATTTATTACTTAATATTTTAATATATGCTTTCCAAAAATTGTTTTTCTCTGCTGAGGCTAAAGAAGCTTTGAATAAACTTTCAAAGCAAAATTTCATAAAGGAAAGCTGTTAATAAAATTAATAAATAAATATAAAAAATTTCAAAGCAGAATTTCATAAACTAAAGCAGTTAATTAAATTAATAAATAAATATAAAAATGTATATAATAAATATAAAAATGTATATTAAATAGCATTTAAAATCATTCAATTTAAAGTTATTAAAGTCTTGAGTAAATACAAGCTTAAATCTATTTCGTGCACTCTTTGTAAATACGCCAAAGTTGTAAATACGCCAAAGTTTACATGCGTAAATGGATTCTAAACAGGTAACAAGCAAATTTATCTTCATTTTATTTCAATTTCCCCAACGCTTTTTGCGCAGCTAACGCTGCCAGTAACTGCAACTGGCAAATAAGCACAATTAACAGACAGAAAACACACAGACAAACACACTAATATATATATGAACAGACACGCACACAGACGCACTCGCACAAGCACAAAGTAATCCTGCGGATGCACCACAATGTGCTGTGGAAATTACTGCAGACAAACGCAGACCATTAACACAAGTAGACGTACACGCACACACACGCACACCCACACAGACGCACTGGCAAAACTTTTGATTACATGCGAAGTGCAATGATGTTCGGCGTTCAAATAGTCACAGCAAAGCTGTTGGCACAAATCTGTTGAAATTGTTGCGCTTAACCGAAAAAGCGAGAGAAAACCATAAAAAAACCACGCAGCACTTGGCGGACATTAAAGCCAAGCGAGCAACATGACAGAGACAAGTGACAACATCCGAAGATGCCACTTGGTGCTTAAATGCCAGCATGTGACTGAGTCTGTGCGTTAGCTAGACGACATTGTTTCTATCATGCTCTAATGCTGATTGCGCAATCAGCTTGTCTGTCGCACACACACAACGACACACACTTACATACAAACAGTGCAATCATTTGGTATGCGGGCGTATTGCGTATACGACCTGTTGACTCGAGCCAAGCTAAATGTTTTGCGTGTAATTATTGTAAGTGCCAGCCACAACAAAAACAAAATAAAAAACCAAAAACAAAAACAAAAAGAACTTTTGTACATACCCAAATAAGCTCTGCTGTTATGCATGCATTTTGTGGCCAGGTCGGTTGAAACAATTACCTAAAAGTTCACAGCAGCAGCACTAACTCCTTTTTTGTGTCTAATAAGTATTTTATGCTATTTTGGGCGGGTGAGTTGGACAGATTTTTAGACGTAGAATACTGAGAGATAATCAAGTCAGAGAGGTAGACAGATGGAAAGCTCGATTATTACTACTGATCAAGCTTTAATATACTTTATATAATCTATATAATTTTGCATCTTGCATATATCTAAAAAAAATATTATAATCCTAATTTTCATACCTAATATATATTTGAAGAGTGTGAAAATTAAAAGGGTAAACTTTTAAACGTTTTCCAATACTACGCCACACGCACACGCAATCAGAACTTGACTTTGAATTTAAAACTCAGAAGAAAAAAAACGAAATAAATAGAAACGATTTCCACAGCAAGCGTTATTTATTATTTGTGTGATTTTTCCACACAGGTGGCAGTGAGTGGGAAGCGTGAGCACATTAATGCGCATTTAGCATTATGCCATTTGAACTTCTGGCGCTGCGTGGCTAAAAATTTGGCATGCCGCGTTGTTCGCGCTGATGGTTTTGTGACGTGCCACGCATTTCAAATCAACCGAAAGCCAAATAAATAAATATTTAAATATGAAAATCGACTTCGTGTTCTATTTATGTTTTGCATGATATACAACGAATCAAATGCAAATTCTGATGATTTTAGCATAGGGAAAATATAAATTTTTATTTCTTATTAATGTCCAAAAGAAAAAGCGATAGATTATGGATAGTAAACTAAACTTTATAAAAGCTTGCAACCAGACTAAACCAAACGTATCTCAACTGGTTATGTGTGTAATCCACTTATCTGCTTTGTGCTGCTAAGTAATCCCATATTATTTGCCTTTGATGTATTTTCAGAGTCAATAAGCCAAGCCAAGTAACATAACAAAAAGAAAATATATTTCAAGAACAAAATCGCATCAACCACAGCCAAACACACACACACACACACCCTCAGCCATTTGTCAACGGAGAATACAATACAAGCAGAAAGGGAATATACTTTAAAAACATTTCGCGCAGCTCTGTTGAAATGAACTTGGAATGCATTTTACTTTTGCGCTAGCGAGCAAAATCTTGTTTTGCATCAATAAACATTGACATTGGCGCATATAAAAGACAGAGTGTGGGGTGTGCGTGTGTCATAAATAAAATGTTCAAGGCAAACAATAGCTAAAGCACTTGATGCTGCTCGCTATAAATGATACATGGTGCATGGTGCATGATGCAATGCGGCAACAATGCAAGTTTGCGCCAATACATAAACAACATTAAAGCTAATGCATTTACACATATAAGCTGAACCTTCCATGGCCAGCTAAGCAGCACACATGAGACAACAGCAAAAAAAAATCAGCAGAAAAAACTTTTCATAAAAAGTTTTACGCAAAAATGCATTTACTGGCGTCTGTTTCAGCGGCCGCCGCTCGTTTGCTTTTATGCAATTTCTTGTGGCTGAAAAATGATGCAGCTGCCTCGATTCCCAGGCCGTAAAACCGGCTGCATCATCTGTTATAAGCATATTTGTGTTATCTTTTTTAAAGACAGAGCTAAGCTTATTGCTTAAGTACCCTGCGTATACTTAATATTTATTAAAACAAGCAACTGCTGAGAGCTTAGACTAGACTGCTAACACATTTGGCTAGGCGTATTGCGTTATTTTCAATGAGCTTTCTTAATATTGCTTTTAGTTTCAGCTACATTTGTAAAAAGCCGAATTTGATAGCATAACTAGGCGTATACTTAATGTACTAAGCACACTTATTATACTGCCATTTCTCACAGCATTAACGCAATCAGCAAACGAAAATTTAGTTTAATTCCGCTAGCACACAAAGAAAACGTAGGCAAATTTGCAGAAGCTTTCAGCCAAGTTGGACAAGAACGAAACACAAAAATGATAAAGAGCTTGAGCTGCAGCCATTAGCAAGGCTTAAAGCAAGGCAAAAATCATAAGCCTCTAATTTCACTACACGAAATGACATAAGAAGAGCAGCAGCAGCATCATTTGCTGTCTCTATCTGTGTGCGTGTGCGTGATATGATGTGTCTGTGCGTGGCACGCGGGCGTATACGTAATATGCCTAATGCAAAACGCAAACTCAAATAAAAGTGATATGCGGCGAGCAGCGAAGACGTTACGCAAATGTATTTGTAAGCAGCCACTTAGCACACTTACGAGTGGAGTTTGAAATATGCTTGGCAGCTGACTGCTTTTAGCAACAAGAGCAGCAGCAGCAGCGGCAGCAGAAAACAAAAGAACCCAAAGCTAAAATCCTCTTGAGAGTTTGACAACATATTCACACGGGCCCCGGTCGGCGCTCGACAATCTCAGCGCGTGCCACACGCTTTGCGCATTTAACGCGTATTTTGCACTGGTTGCTGACATCGTCACGTGTGCGTGTGTGTGTGTGTGTGTATGCATGCCAAATTTGTGGCATGCGGCATAAACGCAATGCAAAAATGTTGCATAAATTGTTTTTAAAGTCAAAGCCAAAGTGAGTGAAATGTAAGCTGAGCTTAAGTCGAGTTGCATTTGCTGTCAAGTGGCAAGATTGTTAGATATTTTTCAACTAACCTCTGGAGGACATTGAATTTAGCACTTGGCTTATATAGCTTGATCTACGCCCAGCCAGCATGATGGACAACTTGAAGCCAACTGCTGACAGCAGCTGCCACCCTGCAGACAATAGACCTGACAGCATTAGATATGCTCGCTAGATTGAGGCTCTGTTTTACATTTTTCATATTTTTTTGCCTGCCACTTTCGAAGGTGTCATTAGAACTTGTTGGCAATATGTAAGATGATGAGTTATTTAGCTGCAGGAAAATGCAACAAAAATGTCTGAAATTTTAAAAATTTAACATGATGTAAGGAAATATATTTTTAAACTGTACAACTAGGAAGCTATAAATCGTTAAACAGGAATAAATAGTTATGTAGTTGCTTGACAGTTATAAATATTTTTTTTATATTTACATTTTTTATAAACAAAATTACAATTAAAATTTTAACAACATTTTTATTTTTATATATTTTTATATATAATTTTATATATATATTATTTCCGAATAATACTGAACCAGAATAAGATGACTACTTAGACTTCTATATACAAAAATAAATATATAATATATAATTGCATATACATTTTATATGTTCATATGCCAAATATAAAAACATTGATTCATATATAATATTTAATCAACCACATGCTCTCACTCTGAGCGTGTGGTTGATTAAATATTGTTGAATTCTTCTCTTAAATTGATTTTTATAAGATCATGCCACAAAAATATTTTATATCTTGGTCAGCTTAAAGAATTAAATTTCTTTCACATTATTTTTTAGACGCAACTCGACAAATTTACAGCTACTTGACTTAAATTTTGGCCATTTTAGTTTCAAGTAAACGTGCGAATGGCTTGGCATTAATTAGACATTTGCCACGTTAAACAATACCTGCGGGATTTGCGGTTCACTTGCATCGAATTTACAATTTATGTAATGCGCGTGCTTGTAATTTGGTGATTTAATTAGTAGCAATAATTCATTGTTTTTGTTGGCGGCGCCGAAACCAAAGATAATAAATGGCATTTAATTGTTGGCCATACTCGTAATTAGTTAGTTGGCCATAAGCCATGCTTTGCATGAGCTCTGTTATAAATGGAAGCGGCATGCTTATCGATGATCTCCTAATGGAGTGCATAATATGGCCGAAAACCAAGCTAGCTCTAACGCACAGTGGGTGGAAGCCGCCCAACACGCTGTGGAAGAGGTATTTTGGGAATAGATAAATATTTTATTTAATTTAAATGATTCTAAAGTAAGGACTTGAAATATTTTTAAAAATATTTTTTAATTATTCAGTGATTTTTTAAGGGGATTAATATCAAATATTAAAGAGATAAAGTAATTGTGAGAAATGCATTAATTTTTTATTTGAAAGTCAAAGCCAACTTTCAAATAAAAAATTGATTAACCTTGAAATGGTTTTTAATTAATTTTATGAATTTCAGGTGCATTTTAAATGCGTAATAAAATACCTAAACATATTTTTTATATAGTTAATTTAATTCATTGTTTACTCATTTAAATTAAAATTCTGCTTTAAAGAACATTTTTAATAAACTAAAAAGACTAAAATATTAAGATACATTTTTGTTTTATTTATTTCAAAAAAAATATGTTTTTTAAATTAAAATAAAAATGCATTATATATATTATATGGCATACATTTATATATATTTATATATTTTTTCATAATATGTTTATATATGTAGTTTTAGTTTTATATATTTTTTCAATAATATTCTTTTATTTTATTTATTTGTTTGCTTTATTTTATTATTTAGAAATACTATATTCCAGTAATATTTACTTCTTGAAATATTAATAAAATATTTTAACCAACACCTATTGTCCCATGTTAATTACATTATATAAGATGAAAATAGTTTCTTAAGCTCAATTTCACATATAAATCTCTCTCTGCATGCCAACTGATATCCGTTAAGCATTTGCATAAAACGTTGACCAATATGAATCACCTGCGACGCATTGTTATAATTCGCATCTAATATGCGGTTAACCATTTTGCAGGACCATTACGTAACATTGAAGGACGATATACACTGGATGCCAATATAGCAACAACAATGGCTGCAACAACAAAATGACAACAAGTATTCAACAATAATTAATAATCATTAGTTAGCCGCACATTATTAAGTGGTTGACTAAATATTGAAATTACAATGGTATTAATGCCATCAGGAACAACATAAACAATGGCCTTATTATGGTAACGGCTGCCGGGCCAGACCGGGCTAACAGCCACAGCAACAACAACAACAACAACAATAGCGGCAACAATGACAACAATGTGGAAATAGCTTTAAACAAACGATGAGCGGAAGCTGCACAGGGTAGGCAACGCAATGCAAAGGCAACATTGTCAACTCTGTGTGGGTGTGGGTGTGTGTGAGTGTGCTTCTGTGGGTGCATGGCAAATTATGAGCATGCGTGTGAATTACAAGCATGTGAATTGAAACAGTACAGCAAGCATAGCCAATGCACATTGTTACAATGATAGCCAAATGAAATGTGTTCTCAAAATTGATTTTTCTACATTACTAACAATCGGAAATTTATTTAAAATTCCATTTTGTTAAATGAGCTTAAAGAACTAGAGGGCTTCAAATCATTTTATGATTTTCTACACCTCTGAAACTTAGTTTTCTATTTAGCTGTTTGAGCTAGGCAAAGGAGCAGGGGCTTAGCCTGACATATTTCATACGCAGGCAACTCAATGGGACATGAAAAATACTCCTTCCTTTTTATCAGCATCGCCTGAATGTGAATAGAAAGAAAATATAATGAAAGATAACAAAAATATGAAAATCCTTCGAAGATTGATAATTCAAACTTGACCTTGAGCTCAGGGAGAACTTAGCTAAAGCATATATTTGACATATTTCTAAGATTGATCTATCAATCAAATATCCAAATATTATTAATTTTTAATCATTTCAATAACTGTAGATAAAAAGAAATTGGCGAATTGACAGTGAAAGCGTTTTGCAGCTGCCTTAACCCAGTCAACGGAATGATGGTAATATGTGGGATATAATTATGTCGACCAAGTAGAGCAGAGCCTATCACCAATGCAATTGCATTAATAATGCTGCAGAACAAGGCCACTACGACTGCGACGACAGCAGCAGCAGCAGCTAGACACGCCCATTGCCTACTTTTTTGGGGCGTACAGAATTTCATATTTGGCAGTAATTATGCCCATGGCTGGGGGCTGGCACAGTAATATATATGCACATATATACGTATGTATGGTAGGTATGCGTGTGTGTGTGCAGTTGGCATAATAATGCATAATTTATGCACGCATTTAATTAAATTCCAGCACTTGCGCTTATTTTCGCATCAATTTGCTGGCCAAAGCCCCAGTCCAAAAGCAGAAAGCGCTGACCCAAATGGCCTGAATAAAGGTTTGGCTACTTTTTTTTTGTGTGCTTTTGGTTATTTTGTAATTTAATCAACCGAAACAGCAACCGCAAAAAATTAACTGTCAAAATACGTTGGAAATTAATTTTAAGTGGGCGAGCAATTAGTCAAAACATTCAATTTATAAATTAGAAATATGCCGTCTGTAATTGACAATTGGCCCCAATTTCAAATGCTGCAAAAATATATCCGTTTAATAAATCGTTGAAAGTTAATTATGCTTAATGGGCATTAGAGACGGTAAGCAGATTGCGTCTACGTATTTTGCATAACATTTCATTTGGTTAAACACGGTGTTATTAAATAATTATATAATTTGTCGAAAACTGCTCGATTGGTTGAAATAATTGCACTTAAAATCTACTTAAATGGCATTACAAAATGTTTTCATTTAATATAATTATATTGCTAAAATTTATATTGATATGTGTGCAAATAGAAATCAAAATGTTACAGTTTACTGCAAATATTTTACATTATTTGCCAAACTATGCACATATTTACAATTTAAGCTTGATTTATGTATTTGCTGTCCAGTGCAATTTCAAATAAACTTGAAAACGACTATATTTAAACACGCTTTTAATTAGTTTGCTGTGGTGTTAGTTTGATAAATGCAAATACAAACGAGTAGGGGAAATTATTGTGTGCGAAGAATAAAAGGGATTACATTTCACAATAAATTATCCATAAATTATCAGCAAGTAAATATAGAAAAAAATGCAGTTAAGCCTTGTCCAGCATTTTTAAAATGGGCTAAAAAAGGCGATAAAGATATTTATAAGTGTATGTCTAAATTGAAGTATAAAAATACTTTAATAAATAATATTAACATGTAAAATAATTGTTTTGCACTTTACTACTAACTCGCTTTGGCTTCCCGTTGCAAAGGTCTCATCATGATTGATTAATTAATTCATATACTTATTGCTCACCATCGCGGCACAGTGGCAAACAGACGAATGCTAAAGTATATTTTATAATTGCTGTTGGCTATAGCCTGGCCCTTGAACCTTGCAGCAAACTTCAATTGGTTCCAGCTATGACGCTTGTAGGCATCGTGGGCGTTACAGCTTAACAAGAAAATCAAGGCCAAAGGCGAAGGCTTCAATAGGCAAGTCTGCTACTGAGCGATCCGGGAGGTTCTTAAAATAGCCATAAAGGCAATCTGCTCACACTTTTTGAGCTAATAATTGTTGTTTATTATTAATCAAGTCTCCTAATTTACAGAAATTGAAAAATAAAAATGTCGCTGATGCAGTCACTAAATAAGCAAATAAATATATTTGACATATTTCTTATACATTTAGAAAGTTACAATTGAGAACTCTCAAATTAACCATTTAAGAGTAATATAGAAATTTATTATTTAAAGCAAAGCTCCAACAATACATCTGCTCTTATCTTGAAAACTTTATTTGTCGTACTAATAGGAGAGGCTTCATCAAAGAGCCTTTTGCTAATGAAAAGAGACAAAAATAAATCTTTGAATTAGTTGGAAGACATCAATTTTATCGTAATCAGTAGGCATATTAATTCAGACACTGAAGCGCCAACCCTTGCCAGCTAGTCTTATCATTTACTGAAATCTAAGATGCTATGAAACATACGAAGTGTTTTCTAGTACCTTATAAAATTGCCAGCCGTACTATTAGAATAGCTTTAATTTTATGATTTATCATGAAGCCTTTTATCATTAAAATTCAGATAAAAATAGAGTCATTGTGTTGATTATAATTCGTATTCGTATAAAGTTAGAGGCTTATGAGCTAAGTACTTTTAAGTAACCAGATCTCTCAATAAAGACAAAGTTGTAAGCTCTCAAGTTCAAGCAAAAGTCTTAATGAAGCTTACAAACTCTCTACTCGCTTCTCTTGTCAAAGAAACTCTTGTGTTATTCCGCCACAACTACTCATTGCGCCTTAATTTGACACGCCCTTTAACTTAACTGCCAGCTAACAGGCTGAGCTCATTTGAGGCTTCTAAATCAATTGAGCCAAGTGTCTGCTGTGACATGGCCAACAAATGATGATAGATCAAGCGTACTTACACTTGGTCGCACGCATATGGCATAGAAGGTTGAACAGGATGTCGTCAGGTCCAAGCATCATTGTGCGACACCGTAACTAATTTCACTCGAAAACAAGCGTCGATGCTCTCTGCTCGCTCCATGCATGCAGCTGTGAAGGACATTAAGTTGCTGGCAAGGACAACAGCTTGTCAAGCGCACCAGGGCCAGGCGAGCCAGTCAGAGTACAAGACCTGCTCATTATTTATTAATTGGATTCAATGTTGTTGCAAATTGCATGTGTGTCTGTGTGTGTGTGTGTTCCAGTTGCATGTTTCAATTAATTTTAGAATGCAACAACAACATATGACTTGGTCATAAATAACATTCAAATTTTTTTAGACGTCCATATCTTATTTTAATTAACATTACATAAATAATTGCATGTGCTGCGAGCCAGGCATTTGCATGGAAATATTTCACATTTTTAGTTACCCACAGGCAATTTTTCTACATAGCTCAGGCTTGGCCAACGTTAGTTGTTGTTGTTTCAAATAGCTTAATAAATATGTAATGCTTGACTGCTATTTGTTGTTGGAAATATTTGCTAAAGCTTGGATGAGTTATGAATTAATAAATTATACTCAAAGAATTCCATTAAAAAACTAAACTAATCAAAGAAAATGCTATGGGCGAGTCTGAAAGTATCAAGCAAATATGTTATGAAAATTAATCAATGAAAATATAAGTTGGGTTGAATTTTAATAGCTCGGGGGCTATCAAGTTTTAGTTGTTATTATGCAAAAATATTCCACAATGAAATATATTAAAAACAAAATATTTATTTTTATAACTAAAATAAATACAAATATGATTTTTAATTCAAGTATATATATAATGCACCACGTCCTTCAATGTCATATTTATCTGCCTAATCGTCGCGTGTCGTCCTGTTAAAAAAACTGTTAAAAATAAATTGAGCACAAAAATACCAAAAAAATTAAAAAAAAAAATCTTAAAAAACTCATAATCAAAATAAAAAAAAAAAATTTACATATTTTTTAGCAAACATCTAAACTAGAGACATAACTAAGACTTAAACAATATGTCCCGTTAGAATTCACTTAGTTAGTTACTTAGTCCAAAATTTACAATCTGAAATTTAAGTCTCAGCTTTATAACCTTTCACCTTAACCAAGCTTATTCGACTGACTTTGCACAGGTGCCATGAGATTTTGTTATGAATATTTGGACAGGTTTGCACCGTTAGCCAACGCACATTTTTTAAGCGCCGATGATAACGTGGCTAAAATATCAGCAAGGCTACACGCCCATGTTGGGAGCCAAAAAGTTTGCACCAACTTTGAAAAGCTTCAAAAAAAAAGGAAAAAATAAAAAAGATCAACCAAAATAAATCCAACAAAAAAAGCCAACATAAAATATATATAATCCCAGCTCACGGCTTTTGGCCAATACATGATGCGTACAAATGCAAGTCTCATTAATTTGGCCAGATTGCAATTTAAAATTTAGTGCCTGGCATCGCGCTGCAGATTGTTGTGGCTTCAGTTAATTAACACCTGTGTGTCGGGTGGTGCAGGCTGAACCACTTCAGTCACACTTTTGTGAGCCACAGCCGTGTGCGCTGACGCAAAACGGAAGTGGCACTTGGCAGGAAAGCCAGCCAGCCAGCCAGCCGGCAGTAGAAGAGGCTGCGAGCGTATCGAAAACGGAAACTTTTGATGGAAAAAGTTTGCAACAACAAACGCATTCTGGGCAGTCGGCTGAGAGAGCGAGCGAAACTTGAGTTGGAGTTTGAGGTACTGGGGGGGCACCTTAAGATAGTCTAGAAAGTCGCTATAATTCTCGCGCAGTGCCTCATGAATTTTGATTTTACAGTTTCATCTTATATATATTTTTTAATTTTTTTCGCTTTAAGCAGGGTCTTAAATTTGAATAATGAGAGGTGCTCAAAATGGAGCTTAAAGATTAATGTTTTGCAACGCTTTAAGCTTAAGCCAGCTAAACAAATTCATACCTAGATAAGGGCCTAAAACAATTGAAAAGTGCGAGCCCCAAAAACTTTTGGCCCCACCGAAAAAACAAAAAAAAAAATTCCAGAAAGAAAGTTGGCAGCAAAGTGCTCGTTGAATTGTGGCCGAAAAGGGGCAGAGCACAACCACTATGACAGGGCGCAATGAAATACGGCGCACAGTTGCAGCTACAAGCCTCCTGGCCAACTTCCTGGCAAGACCAAAAGCTCTCGCTTTCTCTCTCTCTCGCTCATAATTCATAGGCCACAGGCCGTACGCTCAGCTCCTGCGGTCATATTATATTCCTTGGCCACCTCGACCCGCGGCTGCACCCACAGAAACCGAGAACGAATTGAATTGAATGTCAGCAAATGCTTGAGTTGTGTCTAATTGCTAAGCAGCTTTCAAAAGCAACAATTGCCGCTTTGATCATTCCGCATCTGTAGACGTTGCAGTATGGCTCATGTCTCACGGGCTTTCGTTCTGCATTATGCAAAATGCGCAGTTGCTACAAGAAGTTTTGTCACTTGAGAAAAGAGCTTAAAAAATGCACTGAAGTTGATTGAACAACGCGATGATACTCTGTAAAATACCAAAAATCTATTTCGAGTAGCTGATGGATTATTGCAATATATATATAGATATAATATCATCAGCAATGTAGTTGCTCTAGCCAGAAATTAATGTCTAAGCATGCATCACCAAAATTATAATCAAAATTAAATTTTCGATAACTAGCTAAATCGATAGTCAATAGAAACAACCAGTTGATTCGTTGTAAGCACTTAATACGTAAAATAATGTTGATCAACTCATTTACACATAGCCCTTATGCACACTACTCGACTTACAGGGTATACGAATAAAATATAGAGAAAAGAGAAGCAAAAAATGCAGCAGGGGCAAGTTTTTGCTGAGTAGTAGCCGCAGCCAGAATGCTGATGACTTTGGTAACAACTTAAATTGTTTGGCAGCAATGGATCCATGTAGTCGCTGAGAGGATAAAGTTGAAATGCGTTTAGGGACTGTCGATTTGTTGGTCAACTCGTGCTGACCTAATGCTGGTCCCAAACTCTCACTTGAAAATGCAATTCTGATTGTATGTAATGGAAATCATATTTAATTTGCCAGCCTGGAGTGTATGAACGATATTAACAAAATGATAACAATGAAACAATTGTAAAAAATACAGAACATAATGGCCAAGTTGGTCCAACTTTGAGCTTTAAGGAAGTTATTCGTCTTGCATGTATAGAATCTTGTGGCATCAGACTCCTCTGACAGCTGCAAGATCGGTTGAGCATCCTCCAATTGGCCAACATCAATAATTACCTCTGGCTGTACTTGCTCTTCACACTCTGCACTGTTATCCAGCAGCATATCACGACTTTCACTTCAAAAAAAAAATAAAATTTTAAATTTTGTTGTTTTGTACTTCAACTATTATTACCACATTGTGCAGCAACAAAATCTCAATATCAGGCGCGTTGTTATCAAGTATAAAGCAATTGGCAAACTGATCCAACATCACCAAGTGCCATATATTTAACAGCGCTGAATTTCAAATTGAATTACAGGCGACAAACATTATGCAAAAGTCAGCAAATAATGTTCCAAGAAATCTTTTTCTCAGTTTTTTTTCTTTCTGACTCCACAACAACTTATCGCCGCTCCATCGTATATACAAAATATATACAAATTATGTTGTCGATGTTGCCTTCTGGCTGCTGGGATATTCATACAATTGTATATACTTTTTTTAATTTTTATTTTCATTCCGTTTTTTTTAAGTTTTCTTGTATTTTTGGGTATGTGGGTATTTACATTTTCACACGAAGTATGTAATGCACATAAGGATATATATATACTCTTTATAGATATTTATTAGAGCTTTCAACTCATTTGTTATAGTCAGTCTGCCTATCTCTTTCTATGTAAATGGAGTTTCTAGAGTAAATAGAATTTATGGAGTACATAAAGTATACAGAGTATCTAGAGTATACAGAGTATACAGAGTATATAGAGTATATAGAATATATAGAGTATATAGAGTATATAGAGTAAATAGAGTATATAGAGTATATAGAGTATATAGAGTATATAGAGTAAATAGAGTATATAGAGTATATAGAGTATATAGAGTATATAGAGTATATAGAGTATATAGAGTATATAGAGTATATAGAGTATATAGAGTATACAGAGTATACAGAGTATACAGAGTATATAGAGTATATAGAGTACATAGAATATATAGATTATATAGAGTATATAGCCAGCAAAGTGAAATCCTTATCGCCAGCGAGCTACCTATATAAAGCATTAACATTATTAAGTTCCTTATTTAGCTTTAAAAACAATGACGAATCAATATAAATTTATCAGCTTTGATTAAAGCTATCTTGAGTTGGAATTTGTGACCTGTCGATGACTAAAGTTAAAAGAAAATACCCAATATAATTAAAAATGTTTATTATTAGTATTAATTGCATTTTACATTTACTTATAATTATTTTTCATGTAAACATATATTATAAATGCAAATCAACTTGTCTCTAACTAAAATTTTTTTTTAAATTCCAAACAACAAACAACATATGTAATCGGTGATTAAAATATTTTACATTCACAGTTATATTGTTATATACTTTCAACGGGC
Source organism: Drosophila hydei (assembly GCF_003285905.1). Lineage (NCBI taxonomy): Eukaryota > Metazoa > Arthropoda > Insecta > Diptera > Drosophilidae > Drosophila > Drosophila hydei. The sequence continues at coordinate 1,531,815 of NW_022045827.1, forward strand.
AATAAAAATAAAGCCAATCGTAATATCAACAGCAAATATTTATTCAGCGCAAACACAAAAATTTACTGCATTTATCAAACTAAGTAGGGTGTGTGTGAGAGCGTTGCAGAGTGTGTGTGTGCAGAGGCTATTATAAATTGACTTGGAGATACCCTATAGTTACATTTAAAGTCTAGTTTAGACTTACATATATACAAAAATCAAGCGTAAAACTTATAGACTATATACAAAAGCAATTGCCATATAAGCATTTACACAGAATTAAAAAGTATATTGGAAAATATAATTATAAATTAAATATAAATTAATTAAAAAATTCATATTATTATTAATATAAAAAGTCCTTTATATGATATATATGACATAAATAGTATAAGATCTTCTTTTATTAAAATATTATATATTGCATTTTTATTTACTGTTTTAAGCTTTCAAGTCGAAAGATATTATATCACTTTGGCACGCATAATATAATTATGTTATCTAGAGCTCATTGATATTTTAATTGAGTAATTGTTGTTAGGGCACTCAACAATCTCAAGTGGGTTGCTGTAGCAAGCTGTAAGTCCGTGCTAAGTTTGATATAAATATTTCACTACCAATTCATGAAATCTAATCTCTAATTTATTTTGTTTGCTACGGATCTCATATGAGTTTGAAGTTATGAAGATCATTTTGTCGATTGAAGACATAACAATTTATGGTATGAAATATAGAGTATATTTGTTTTCAGCAATGCGCGTCTGGTTGCTTATTGCCGTTTGACACTATTGGAGCTCGAGATTTGAAATTTGAAATATATACTCTTGCATCGCATCTTAAAAAACATTTTCAAATGGGTCCACTGGGAGCTTGGAAACTCAAGTGTTTTTATATATTTCATAACATAAATCTTTTGTTGTATAGCGCCATTAGGTAAAGACTTGAAATATATACATAGAATATATATATGAAACCTTGAAACGAAATCATTTTAATTATTGGCTTACCCAATCAAAACTTATCGGCTAAGGTGCAAATGCACTGAGAATTACAATAATATTTATCAGCTGCAAATGGTTTGGCTCCATTAAATTTTAAATATGTCAACATTGCGTGGCCTGTTATGGGAGACGTCACAAAAGATTTGGTTTGTACATGTGACAAACCTCCAAACAAAAAATAAAAAGAAAATACACGAAACGGATTTCATTCATGATGAAAGCAAATACGCTGAATACAGTGAGAGCTATGCGAGAAAATCAACAAAACTGGGTAACAAAACGCAACAATTTTGTTTACAAATAAAAATAAAAAACCCTAATTAGTACATTTAGAGATTTGTTGTTGTTAGTGGGAAGGGGGAACTGCGGAGGCGTCAGAAATATATTGAAGTCATAATTGATAAGGTTGCAGTTTTGAAAGAGCGTCGAACGTCGAGCGGCGAACATCGAATCGTAATAGATTCCCAGCGTCTTATCTTATCTGAGTCATACACAGAACGAAAAGAAAGAAAAAAAAAATGAGAATATATACAATATGTGTATGAACACATTTGTCAGCGCTGTTGTTGTAGCTGTTGTTGTTGCCACAATTAACACCTTTGCGCTGTGATAATGAGGCAGACAACAACTGCGACTGCGACTGCGACTCAGCAGTGGAACGCAATCTACGCCTCGCTGAATCGAAATTTGTTAGTTAAAAGACGAACGCGTTGCGGCATGGACACGGATGAGAAGAAGGCGACCGCAACGGCGCCGCAGAGCGGTCACGACGAGATCGATTTTTCCAGCGGCTTCGAGACACAATATCAAAAGGAATATAGTCCACTGAGACCGAAATATGTGCCACCGCCGGATAAACGCAATGCCTGGTATCGCAGCGCCTCCAGCATCATGATGATCGTCTTTCTGGCCATCGTCTTTATACTGGGCACCGTGATGCTGGTGGTAATGGTGTTCACCGCCAGTCCACTGCAGGTGTTACTCATTGTGCTCGCCTATGTGGTTATAGCAGCGCTGATGATCTGGATCGAAGTGAACAGCATCAAGGTGCGGTGATTCAACGTATGCCACGTACGCCCACGCTCAGCGCCAATGCAACGAGCATTTCTGTATCTGAATCTGTGTGTGTGTCTGTTTCAGTGGCAAATTTCTCTGTTCCTAAGTGTTCTTGAAAATTATCATACAAAAAAAACAAAAGAAATACGAAAAGACTTTTGCTGATTGTAGCATTCTATAGTTAATACTGATAGCAACTAACTTTTAAATAAAAACTAATAAAATTCCAATAAATTATCAAAGAAAAAACATTGGACTTTCGTTACGTAGTTCTCTTCCTCCTGGCCAAATATATAACTAAAAATTATTAGTATTTCTTTGAAGCTACCACTAATATTGATATACGAACCTGCTAAGTGTAATCAAAACGTTTTTTACGACCAATAAATGAAAAATATCCAATACATGCTTTAAAAATGTTCTACGCACGATTTCTGACCTGAATTTCAAGAAAACTTGTGAAACTCTCAAAGCGAAATCAAGCAATAAAATGACATTGAAATCTAATTGGAACAATAACAAAACTGTTAACAATCAATGCTGACTACACTAGCTAAAAGTAAACTTTAAGTCTGATATACATTGCGAGTAGAATGAAAGTACAAGCGATAATATTTATAACAAACTCAATCATAATGAAATGTATACGGTGAGCTGAAAATTTATAAATGACAAAATTAGTCAAGAAGAAAGAAGAGATGGAAATAATAAGAGAAAAGCCTAAGAAAGAATTTATATGGAAGCTGCCTACATATACATATGATTTACATTGATTCAAGTATAAATGTCACTTTGGAAGGACTCAAGTATCACTCGTGTTGGGTCACTCTTTATTAGCCATCCATGGCATCAATGACAAAAATGCAATTTTGATCAAATTCAAGCAATATAAGGTCTGGAGGCAAGAGAAGGAATCAAATATTTTAAATAAACTTAATTTCAAGTCTTAAGCTTTTATAGGCTCCACAATGACGCCATCAAACATAACAGATGAACAGACGGATGGAAAGACAAACAAACAGCACGACTGAACCCATCTTCCTGATTAAGAATACATATACATATATATATATATATTTTTTAGGGTCTGCCATGCCTTCTTCTTACTTTTACTTTACTTCTATTTTCTCTGAATTTTTCAAATTTATTTCCCAATCATTTTTCTATTCAAAAAGAAAATGTGAATAAAAAGCGAAAAAGGAAAATTTTAATTTTTCGAAAATATGGCTAAAACAATTATTTCCTCAAAATGCTAAATCTTTACCAAAAATATTAATCTAAATTATAAATTTATTTATTATATTTTTTTTTGAAAACTCAACATAAAAATCCGCTTATCGTTAAATAAATTTATGGTAATATTAAAGTGTATCAAAAACTTGCTCAAGCACTCAACTTTAAAGCTCTTTTACAAAGCCCGTAATAGCTGCTTAATGAAACAAAGCAGAATAAAAACAATCTCACGAGCTTGTAAAAAAAAACTACAACTTTAATTTCCGTTAGCAAAAAATGTTGTGTGGATGAGGGCAAAGGCCAACAGCTGACTTACCTTAATTACTCACAGAATTTCGTAGCCAGGCTAATTATTTGCACTGTGCACTATGCAAAGTGTGTGTTAGTGAATCTGAGTGTGCGTGGGTGGTGTATGTGCTTGTGCGTGGCTCTTGGCGAAGACTTACGTCGCTGGCGTATTTAATTATAATGGCGAATGCGCTTAGCTTAAGCATTAATGTCCATGCCGTTTGTTGACGGCGATTGCGATGGCGATTGCGATGACAACGGCAAAGACGAAAGAAATATAAGAACGTTTTTTTAGCTAAGCCAAAGGCGTGGCTTCTCGTTTCTTTCATTGTAATTTTTTGGCTAGCTCTTGGGCTAGTGTGGAAATTTAATTAGAGACATAAGCTTTGCTTTAAACATATTTGTTATTTGCAAGCAAAAAGGTTATAGTGGAAACAATTGAAATTTTAAAGTAAACTAATTATAGACTAGAAAATGGAAGCTTTGCTTAAAATCTTAATAGAACAAATTTCTCTGAAAATCTATAATATTTTTTAGTTATCTTCTTAGTGAATTCTTTAAATTTGTGGTACTTGAAAAAGCAGGCCATATAAAAAGATATTTTTTAGGGTTCTAAGAGAAACAACTCAACACTTGATGAGTTCTGGATTCGATCTGCCTTTCCAATAGTGCGCCTTTGCAAAGCTGCGTCTGATGCACTATATTTTGATTGAAAATTTGATCGTAAATTTAAAAAAAAAATCATTTTCTTAAATTTTCCAAAATGTTCCAGAGCATCTGTTCTTCATGCCATTTCCATATTTTCTTGATTTATTGCTCGATTGGGCAATATTTTCGTACAATGCTTTATTTGAACAAAAGCTGCTTGCATTTATTGTTGCTGCTCTGCATATGTTTATTTATTTTGTAAATATTTAAAGGTCTGAATTATGCATAAGCGAAGCGTTTTAAATTATTCCAAGTTTTTTTTTTACTTCTTCATTGTTTAAATAAAACACAATTGTTATAGACATAGTCAATTGCACAACAAAAGGTTGCAGGCCAAGTATGTAAATAAACAAGGATTGCACATTTGGCAAGGACGCAAGGAGCAAGCAGCAGCAGCAGCAACTGTCTTTGGCTTCTGCCTTTTGCTGGCTGCCGTCTGCTATCTGGGGAAATGTTGCTTAGAATTTTCTTAAGTAAATCTCAGTTGAACACTTTTCATTTAGCCTTTCAGGCAAGCCAAAATAAAATAAAAAACGCAGCAAGAGTAAATGAAATAAGTAAGAACGTTGCAGGCAGGCGTAATCAACTGCTTAATGCTCGTGCATAATACGAAAGATGTAAAATGTTTCAAATATCCTTTAGAGATCTGCCCTAAGCCTGCAAGATTGATCCATTTTAGCTTTAAAACTGATGAAGATATATACCATGTTTCAAGTCTCTAGCGTGAATAGCAAATAGCAAATTGCATAAAACCCATGAACTCTCTTCACTCCTCGAAAGAGTATCACAAAAATGTAAATGCAAATTGTGAGGGCAACGAGGAGTGCTCGCTGACAGCTGCTTGACAAAGGATAAGTGCAACTTTATAAATAAATAAAAGAGCATATGTATGACATTTTGTGAGACAGAGTTGAAGGTTTGATTAAATAACTATTTTTATTATGAAAATAAATTGTTAGCTAAAATTTAAATTTAAAGCAGTAAAAATGAATGTTCTATCTACTCTGTGAAAGTGAAAAATGTTTAATTATATTCAATTTTAATGCGCTTCAGTTCACTTATTGATTATCAAATGTGAATTATGTTCATGCATAATTTAGCCTCTTTTTGCAGCAGACAAAAAGTGTCAGAAAAAGCCGCAACACTTTTAATTAGAGTAATTATTTTTTAACATTTTCCATAATTTAATCGAACTCACTTTAGTGACTCGCAACATTTTGCTTAAAGTGAGGGCTCTGGGCTGGCCTTGTCCAGCTAAACAGTTTTAGGCCAGTCACATTTAAATATGCACACTGGCGCATTTGAATATTCAATTAAGTCTAACTGCCAATTCTGTGATAAGCTGCCGCTCAACCCCACAGAAGCTGACAACTGACTGAGTTCTAGCCAAAAATCTAGAATTGTGTGCAATAAAAATAAACTCAATTCAAGGCCGACAACGTCCTTTTGTCTGTTTTGTGCGCCTCTCTTGTCGGCCAGAAAGCTTTTGCCGTTTTCAATGCAAATTGTGATGACAATTTGAGAGCTTAGGCTGTATCAGAGCTATTTTTTGTTCTCTCTTATTCGTACAGAGATTACGACCAACATGTTTTGAAATAAAAAAAAAATAGTTGAACAACTGCTTATACCAAAGACTCTTGCTAGATTTAATCCCATGCCCTAGCTCAGACAACAAAAATCGTAATAAACTATGTGTGTATCTATATATCTACGTATTTATGTATACATGCATCTATGTATTTATGTATATATGCATCTATGTATTTATGTATATATGCATCTATGTATTTATGTATCTAACTCTAAACAGTACTCATTATCAATTAATGACAATTTGTAAATAAAATTTTTGTTAAAACCATGAAAAAGCTTCCTTATGTAGTTTGACATCTGTAAATTCCTTAAACCATGAAAATATATCATTTTAACTAAATAAACACAAAACACAAATTCAAAAATTCCAAAATTCTGTTTTAACTGTAGTTTATACGTGTAGAAAATGTAACGAGCATGTCAAAGCATTTTGTGACATATTTTATTTATTCTATAACGAGTAAATGCCGAAAAAGTCAGCAGTACGCAAACAACATGCATAAATTACCACAAAAAGAGACACTTCGAGCGTGAGGCATTTGTGCTGGAGGCCAACTCTAGCGTTTACTATGCAACTGCAATGCAAAATGTGTTGAAATATTAAAGCCTCAAAAAATAGAAATAGAGACAGAGAAAGAGAGAGTGAACAAGTGAGAGTGCAGGGAGTAAGCGGCTGCATAGATACACTTAATGCGATCTTAAGAAGGTTCGAAAGTAGAGAGGGAGAAAGAGAGAGAGTTATTAAAACAGCGGAGCTATAAGTGAAGTTTCAATATACCTGTTGTATCTAGAGAGAGAGAGAGGCACAGAGAGTTACTTAAACAGTGAAGTGAAATGTGAAGCTTTTAAAGAGAGATGCGTGGAGAATATGGAAAGAAGGAGAAAGCTACTGATACTCTCAAGTAGATCTTTATATGAAGATACAAAAGTAGAGAGAAAAAGATTCTAAAGCAGAAAGAGGTCTTCAAATCTTACAAAATTTAGAACTATTAAAATCAATATTTATTGTAAATATGATTCACTAACCATACTATAATAAACCTTCAGACTTCTATTCCGCCCTCTTTTGCCAATCAAAAATTGTCAAAAATACGTTCATCTACCAGTTAGCTACACTTTCACCAAAACATCATACCCAGAGCTTTCAAGGTATATGAGGCGAAAATGAGACGGAGAGAGTTTGGGGTGCGACCACACCAAAAATGTGGCCAAATGCAGATGAACAGCATTCTTTCTATGCTCAAAGTTTTTGGACACTTTTCTGAAAGCCTAACAGGCCACTTTAGTTTTAACCGCAAAGTTTGCTATGTGCGCCGACCTCGTTGCACTTTTGTTTGGCCATTGGCCTTTCATGTCATTTAACTATTTTTCGTTATTTCTCTTCTCTGGAGTTTTTTTTTCCTTTTATTTTTTTTTGGCTCTATAGCAATTTGCAAGAGGTCGAGTGTTGTCCTGCACACTGTTGATTGCCTGGCATTTCAATGGGCCACCATGAAGCAGTCTGGACTATATTTATTTAGATTCAAGTTGCGTATATCTGTGCTAGTGGTCAAAGCCCTTAAGCCACGGCAGAAATATCCATTGAGATTTTTATTTGAAAAAAAAAAGAAAGTGAAGTAGAAATGACTGGACAGCATTGATCTATTCAAGGTTCATTTCTAGTAAATAAATTTTGAAATAGTCATGGTTTATTGAACATTTCTTTAACTACTTTTATGTCCATGATTTCTCCACTATTGACATTGATTTCATTGCTCACAGTTCGATTGCTCATTGCTTTATTACTTTATTCTTTCTGCTTATTGTTGCTGCATTTAATGGCATAACAATTAATTTGACATTAAATATTTGTTTATTTATTGTGTTAATGTTTGCCAATTGCATATAAATTGAGTTGGTTTGTTTTATATTGTCACGTGTCGCTTGCCAGCATATAATATATTTAAGAATTTATCACAAATATATATATATAAATCACATTGTTAATGTGTTAATTATTTTGTGCTGTTCCTGCCACTGCGACGTATACGTGATAAATTTTTTGCAATTGCATTGTTGCAGATAAAAGGTGTTTTAATGAGTGAAGTATGTGTGTAATATTTATAGATTGATTGATCGATTAATTTATATTGTTACTCAATTGTGCTTTTTTTTCTTTTTCATGGTTTTTATTTTAGTTATTTTCACGAATTATTTACTTTGCTTTTTTTTCAAGTTAGAATTACGCACTTTATATTTTAATCTTCCTTAAAAGCTACATAATTATTTTTGTAAATAAAATAATAAAAATTAATTTTTTATATATGTAAAAATTTTGTCTTTTTTTTTTTTAAATAAATAATATTTTTTTGGTTTGTTTCTTACAGCTTTTTTACAGCTAAATATTTTTTCTTTAATTAAGTTTTAAATGTTTTTAAATGTTTTTAGTTTTATTTTTTTAAATTTAGTTTAAGATAATTATTTTATATTTTATATTATATTTTTGTATATATTTTTGGTTGATTTCAGTGAATTTCCTTAAAATTTATTATGATTAATCATCTTTTAATAAGTTTACATTATTGTTTTATTAATTTTTATTGATATAAAATTCGTAAAGTTTGTTTGTTTCTTTTTTATGATCTTATACTATTATCCCTAAATTCATATACAACGGTGCGTATGAATATTTCAATTTATATTTGCTGCTGGCAACTTGGCAGGTTGTTGTCCAGACTAAACTGAAGCTTTGGTTGAAATAGAATGGCCGTTCCGGCAAAGCTAATCTCGTTCAATGCGTCTTGACTAACGGCGTTTTAAGCTTAAAGCTTATTTTATAACTGAAATAAATAAGATGATTTAATAAAATAAATCAATTCGGAAACAGAATTTCTCTTAGAAAACAAACAAAATGCTTAGATAAAACTAATCGAATGTATTAAGGCCTTATTTGTAAACAAAGCTCATGTGATTTTGATTACCTGGCAACCCTGGTCAAGGAGTCCCGTTGATGACAACGTCGACGACTGCGTCTAGCAACGCTTAAAGCTTCTCAATAAGTCGTAAATTTTCCGGCACAACAGACGCAATCATTTTGTTGACGGAGGCGCGCGAGGCTCTGCGTAGTAAAACCCAAGCCGAAAAATAAAACAAACGTAAAGAAAAATGTATTAAAAAAAGATGTGCAACAATATTAATATAATTAAGCGTAGGTGCCACAAAGGCGCATGAACAAAAACTAAAAACTTGAATGAAATACATTTGACTAAACGTTCTCTGAGTGTTTGTGTGTGTATGAGTGTGTGTATGCGTGTGTGTATTTGGCAGGGAAATGTGAATGCGAGAGAAAATTGTGCAAGAAAAGCCAAGTGCAATAAACTGTGAATTATACAGAATCAGCGCTATATAGAATATGCAGTTGGGCCCGCCTCATAATTCTATTGCTGAATCTCCCAGCTAACTGTCGTATAGTATATTATGCAAATTAATTTCAATTGGTTTGCACTCTGGATACACAAACGCAGCAGCAGCAGTAAAGCCGCTGCGGCTGCTGCTCTTGTTGTTGTTATTGTTGCTTGTAGTAGCGGCCCTCTAACAGCAGCAGTAGTAGTAGTAAGAGCTGTAGTAGTAAGAGTAGTAGTAAGAGTAGTAGTAAGAGTAGTAGTAATAGTAGTAGTATATAGTTGTTGTCCATTTTCGTATACACAATTTGAAGATATAACAATGATTTGCTCTGTTGAGCTGTTTTTTGTGCCCGTTTGCAGCACGGCAAATGCTGTGCTCGTAGCACTCTTCCTACACACTCCCTGAGCTCAACATTAATAACATATGTGTGAGTGGCTGTGTGTGTGTGTGTATGTGTGCGTACGTGCTCTCCTTGGCTTACCGGCATTTGCAGCGCTAAACTCATGAAAATTGTTTCACAAGAATTTTTTAATCATACGTGCTGCACACACACACACACATGTACATTCATTCACACGCACATCTGACGTGCTAAACGAAAGTTAAGCAAATACCGCTAACTTTCCGCGCGAAAGTAATTATAATTAAATAGTCGCCGCTTATGCTCGCGCAAATGTTGTTAGGCAATTAACAACAATTTGCTGCAGTATTCGAGCTTACATTTTTTTCCTTGGGTAATGCAGTTATGAATGCTTAACTGTTTTTATAGTATATAACTGCTTTAATTTAAAGTTGACTTCGCTTTTTAGAATCATAGAAAAGGTTAAGCATATACAAGCAATGAAAACGAAAAGAGAACAAAATATATAAGCAGGATCTTCCAGCCTATTCAGTTGAATGGGACTGCAAATATATATATATATGAATATATTTTGTACATATATAATTAATATATTTATAAATGACTACACATAAATATTAATATATTTATATCAATTAATTGATGTTCTATGTGATTCAGTCACGAGTATCCGGGTTCAAATCAAAAGTTGCCCTAGCGGCCTTTTTGATCAGATAAAACTTTGCTTAAATAGAATAATTAAATTGTTTTAAAAATTAAATTAGATAATTGGTATGTCTTAGATAACATTGATCAAAACCAAGTTGCATATGTATAGATCAAAAAGACAGAGGCACAAAAAGGACACTATTTCATTAGATGCGGCTTCAAAAATGATTCATTTCATAACAATAGATATTAAACGTTTCCACAATTTTCGAATACCCAGCTTCTATTTATAGATCTTACGTTCTACAATTTTAGAATACCCAACTTCTTACAGGGCAAAATATATGTAAATAATTTGCATTAAAAATTACAATAAAACGTTTTCATCTTTCTATCAAGATAGTCATCAACGCCCACTATGCATATGAAATGCAGTTCGGCCACTGATGCCCATTGAAAGTAAACTAAAAATAAAATATCCGCCTGACAATAATATCAATTAAAGTCAGCTTTCAGTTCCATGATCAAAACGAAACGAGAGAGAGAGACGGAAAAATTATAATAATAAATAGCATTGCACGAGACTTTCATTATAAGGCAGTTAGTCGGCATTCAGTAAAGAAGCCGAAAATGTTAATTCGTGAAATCTACGAGTTCGAGTTTGGGTTCTCTGAGTGCTTTTGCTTTTATAATGCAGCCAACTACCGGACACCGGCGCCGATTCCAGTGCCCGTTCACCAACAACAAAAACAACAACATCAACAATAAGAAGACGAATAATCACAGCAATTGACAGACACAGGGCGAGAGAGAGATGAACAGAGTGAGAGAAAAAGAGAGAGACCTATATGTAGGGTGGAGAGAGGAGCTGGCAGGGCTAGTGCTAGTACGGCACAACGACGAGACGCGACGTCAGTTGCACAATTTTGCACATAAAAACCAAAGCATAATCATGAATAATGAGCGTTTGTGATAAGTGATAACTGCCCAGTGGAAAATGTGCACCTACACTGAAAGAATATGAAAATCAATTTAGCTGAGAACATAGCATTTTTTAAATCCTAAGACATTTTGCTTAAATAAAAGGGCAAGATACGTAAAGTCAAAAATACAGAATTCGAAATTCATTTAAATTAATATTTTTAATTAATTTTCTATTTCTAATTTTTATATCAAAGCCAATATTAAAAAAATTCAACAAAAAAAGTTCCAGAAAAAAAAACTTTTAATTTTAATTGAAATTAAAAAATAATTAAAAAAACAATTTTAAGCATTTAAATATATCTGCAATAAAAACTTAAAAATTTTATTCAAAAATAACTAAATTAAAAATAAAAATTAAAAGACTTTATTAAAATTATTAATAAAATTATAAAATATTTTTTTCTTATTATATATGTATATATATATATATATTTGTTTAATTAAAATAATTTGTGACAATATAAATTTATTTATATATTTATAAAAAAACTTTTAATTATTTTAAATTAAAAAATGTATAGACTTTTACATAATCAAATTTTATAACTATATATATATATGCACATATATATCCAGGAAGTAAGAATAATAAACTTCAGTTATTTTATTATACGTTAATCAAATATGCGTATAATTCCAAGAAGAAAATGTCCAAAAGTAAACAAAACTTAACTGTTTTCGCATTAAAAAAGAAATATAAAACACATATAAACTAAAAACTTAATGCATCAGATATATGCGCTTTAAATGGCATGGCCAGACAAACAGGTTTCATGACTGTGTGTGTCATCCCATTTCCAATTGGGTCTGCGCTAAGCCCGTTTTGGGCTCCCGGTTGAGCGCTAAACGCGCCCAGACATGCAGTACGAAACGGGAATTGGTTCGGTTCGGTTCGCCAAATGGACACCAAAGGTGAAAAATCTGTGAAGTAGCCAGATATAAAAAATACATAAAAAAAATTAAAATGCTTAGTGTGTTCTCAAATATTATAAATATTTAACAAAAAGGAATAAAAGAATATATAGATAAATTTCCCCTTTATATATCTGAGCTTTGCATATTTTCATCAGCTCTATATATGCGCCATGTTTGCCGCCCAAGTGCTTGTGTCACAGTTTGGTTTTATTTACGCCGTAGTTTGTCATTTAGTTTGTCAACTTCAATTGAAATTAATTTACTTTCTTCACATTTAGCTATCGTGTAGATGTAGATGTAGCTATAGCTGTAGCTGTAGATGTATCCGTAACTTGTGTATCTGACTGTCAGCCTTGTATGCGATCAGATTTAAGCACAAAGGTCAGCGAATAAACAAATTGTCGCACATTATATGGTTGTTTATCCTATTTGGCTGCGAGCATACGCAAAAAATAAACTAACCGCAAATTTTCTAGCTAAATTTTTGCAAGAAAAAACAAATTACGTGTATATATATGGGAGACTTTTGCTGCTGTAAAAACTGTCACGAAATTGGTTTCAAAAGACAGGTTTCTTTTTTTTCCCAGTCGACACAAGTAAGCCAACTGCCCAATTTTGGTCAAAACTGCAATGTAACTGTGTCACAGCTGCATAGATGCATATATATATATGTATATATATATACATATGCATATGCATAAATATCTATATATATTTATATATATATATATATATATGTGATCAGCGCAAACTATTCTGTTCATATCGTCCAGCTAGAGGCTTATGTTTTGCATACAAAACACTTCAACTTCTGAGTTAGCGTCTCGAATGTTAATGAGTCGCAATCAAAACTTTTTAAGCGAATATAGAAAAATACTTATAGAAGCATGTTTCTCTAACTTATTTTTGCATAGCTCTTGGCAATTATGTAAAGTGTCTGCGCAAAAGATTTGCAAGCGAAAATGAATAAAATCGTGGTACCATAAAACGAAGCTCAAAACAAACAAGAAAAAAGAACAACAAAGCAAAACAAGTGCAAGAGAAGCAAAAAATATAAAGAGGTTTTCTCACTATCTCTCGAAAAGTGCTAACAATTAAAAACAATTTTTCCTAAAAGCGAAAAACAAACTCACAAAACTTGAATGTCACGCAAAATGTTGCAAGTGCCGGCAGCAACATTTTTATTGCTGCTGCAGCTAACTGCGGCGGCGACTGCAACGGCAACGGCAACTGCAACGGCTGGTAGTGACACAACAGCCAGCAGCATCGCGGAGCGTCAAATTGATGGCAGTTTGAAGAATGCCAAGCTGATTGAGAGCAAAGTGCTGCCCGATTTGGCTGGGCTGCAGTCCAATCAGGAAGATGACAAGTGGCAGCACATTTACCGGTTTATCAACGATGGCTTTCCTGTTTTGGAGCTCTACGGCTACAAGACAAAGACAGGTGAGTGACGTTCAGGTATACATACATACTTAGGCAAACACACATATGAGTAAATAACCGGGAAATAAACAATTAACTTACTTCAGCATTCATTAACCTATAACTGCAATTGACTATATTAATAATAATATATATCGATCGCCATAAATTGCCAAGCCCTTAGGGAAAAAGCATCTATAAGGACTAGCCTGCATTAATATTTAATATGAAGAATTTATGTTGTATAGGAAGAGTATAGTGTGAAAAAAGGGTTCAAGACTATCTGAATCACTTGATATTCAAATTTACACTAGAAATTCATGTTAAACGTAATTATTATTAATTTTTATATATTATACATGGCTTATATAACTACATATAATAAATATGAATTTTAACTGGTATAAACTGTAGATAAATAAATAGAAAAATATACAATTATTTATAAAAAATTAAAATTAAAAAATTTAAATAAATAAAAATATATAGAAAATATATTTATTAAAAAATTATAATATAATTTTTTATAATCAAAAGAAATAAGTAATAATAATAAGTAATACATTTTTAAATACGAAAAAATATATATATTTATTACTTATATTCATATTAAAATAATAATAATAAATTGTACATTTTTATTTATTTCTTTAATCATGAGAGGAAAACAATTTAAAAAAATATAAATTATTATTTAAGAATTATATATTTTTTATAAAAATAAGGTCATTATTTTATAAAATATACTTAATAAGAAATCTTAAGTTTAAATTATATAGATATACAACTATATAGTCATAAGATCTGTTCTAATCACAAATTTTATATATATTTTTTTCATTCTTTTAAATATAAACTCTGCATGAATTGAAACTTTAGCAGTCAATAAAACTGCAAACGTTTGTTGAACCTTTATTCGTCAAAAGTATGAGTCAGCCATATTTTTTCATTCCCATTAATTCGTTTTCTCTTGAATATCAAATTATTGAAAATTGAGCTTTCGACAGAGCAGCTTATTGACAGCATATAATGTCTTCTGTAATTACATAAGGCGTAGCATAAGACAACTACAAATCAATCAATTATATAGATATATATATATACATTTAAGAATTATGTCTTATATACACGTATGCATGTGCATAAGTTGAGACACCAAAAAAAAAAACGTTTTATTTTTTTAAATATTCTATAATTGAGGTCTTATTATAGCTATTATCTATATTAGCAGAATTAAAAAAATAAAAATAAAAATTTAAAAAAAAATTCTCAGAAATTTGAGAATTTTTTTTTTTAATTTGAGAACTTTTTTTAATTTTTCTCAGAAAGTTTTGTAAGCGTTATATATAAGTCAGTTAGGCAAATATGACTTATGCTTTACAATATGATATATTATATGTAATATTTAGTAAATGGATTAGGATTGAATTAGGAGAAGCAAAGCAATAGCAACTTTTTAACTTTATATATACAACTATATCATAGCTCCTAATGTCAAGAAGGGTATTCAAGTACTGAACTAAATCGGTTATCCCATCATTTATTCTCGTAACTATATTTTATATGTCTGTCAGTTATGTGTGGGCATTGAAAGCTCGGCATACTTCTTTTCCAAGCTCCTGGCTTAATTGTTTTTATATAGCTATCCATGTCGTCAGCTATTTATATAGCTCTTCAACTAGCTGTTCAAAATTCTCTGTCATTACAACTATATTATATAAAGCAGTATATATAAGACCATTCAAAGTGCGACGTGCCATAAATTGCGTTCCCGTTTTTCCCATCTTTTGACTATAATTTATCAAAGATTTTTTGCGAACTCGTGTTGGCCACATTTTCCGATGTCTGGTCTATTAAACAAATGAGCTGAACATTTAGCCATCATCATTTCTGCCCAGTTGGCCATTTGTCACTGTCAGCACGTGGCGTCGCACTCGAATCATGCGATAGGATTCAGTTGAACCATGTCCGTGCTGACGGTTACATTGCGCGTGCTCGCGACGTTGAGTTCAATATTCGGCTGCAACATCTACAGGTATATGCCGCACAGTGGCACATTCCAGCGGCGTGAGTGGCTGCAGCGGCTGGTCACACTGATGCACTGCCTTTGGCTGCGCCCGTGGATATTCTTATCTGGCTTTCTGTACTTGCAATGGTTTTTGATGCGCGTCCTAATATTCATATCGGGCAATATAGAAGAGCAAGGCAAAGCTCTAGCCTTGATGTACTTCATGAGCGCCCTGATTTCGAAGTATCAAAACATTATTGCAACCGTGGGTTTATCGCATATCTATAAATATCGCTTGAAGTCCGTTGATCGAGTTCTAAACGATTTTGCTGCTATATATCAACGATTTCGTAGGCGATATGGCTACGCACCCCGCATCAACTGGTGGCTATTTGGGATTTATGTTTTCGAATCGTTTATGGTCGGCGGCATGGTGATAAGACAAAACACCTTCAGTCATATACCCTATGTTGTAAAACACTCTCCCATTGATACCTACCTGAGCTGGTCGGCTGCGCTGTTTGTGGCACTGCAGCCCTTTCTGTTGAGTCTGCTGGCGCACTTGGGTCTGCTGCTCCTGCAAGCATACTACGAGAAGGAGCTGCAGTGCATTCAGCAGAGCAAACATCGCATCAGAATCGTTACCCAGGAGCAGGTTAAGCACTATGTGACGCTGATCCATTTGAGGCATCATTTCGAAGTGCTCTTGCGTCCCTTTGTGTGGGTGGCCATGTGCCTGCAGATAAACTACTGCATGATTTGCTTGCATCTTTTTCTTTATGACAAACATAGGCTGTGCTTCTTCTTCTATAACATATGCGTTGCTCTGATCTATCCCTTGTGCTTTGTGCACCAGACCATATTCATCAAGTCAGCGGAACAACAGTTTGGACACGAACTGCTTAAGTTCAAGAACAATGGCACCAAGCAGCAGCAGGTGCGTTGTCAATGAGATTCATTTGCAATTCGATCGATCGATTTTTCATAATACTTAACTGTTGCAGCTACAAATCTTCTGCCTACACAAGCTGGTTTTGTGTTGCGTCTGGAATGATAGCTTCTTTGATGTATTCAATATGAATCGCAGTCACATCTTGGATGGCCTATTGTATGGCTGGATCTGGGCCATGTTCACCAACAGCCTTTTGGTTAACACACCAACTGCCTGGCAGCAGCATAATGAATATATAAAGCAACAAAGCCAATAATGGATTAAAGCCAATAGCGATTTGCTGTATAAACAATTTTTGTAAAATTTAAAAAATTTATTGTAATACTTTTTTTAATAAATAATTTTTAAAATGTTTTTTATATATTTTTTTCTAAAACTGAATATGTCACCCAAAAATAATTGATTAAAATTATTTGCATAAGAATAAAGATTTATATTATAAATAATTATAAAATAAATTAAAGTATTGTAATATATTTTTAAATAATTAGTTTTTAAAAAGTTTTTTTTTTTTTAAATTTTTTTCATTACTTTTACTTTTCAAGGTATTCCCCATCATATAAGTCATCGTATTTGGCTATCAATCTTTAAATAAATAAGATTGAGAGTTCATAGAACTATATAAATATATATACATACATTCCTCAACAATTACCTAATTATGCTAAGCTCACGATCTTGCGTCTTGCATAGTGATAAGGTAAATTGATGTAGCCCTGACACATAGCTATAAAAAACGCACGTGCAGGCATTTAACTATATAAGCTACATTTTCTGAATCGATATCAATATCACATAGAGACTCAGCCAAGTTCAGTGTACCCTTTGCCTTCACGTTCTCATACCTTTCCATCTCTCCTAACAGATACACCCTTTACATTGATAATACCGAAAATCGATGTGCGAAGCATTGAGAAGCCACGTTTAAAGGAATTCATGCTGGAGCATTTGGTGCCAGGGAAAATCTTTGATAGCTATAATACGCTCGCCAACGGCAGGGAAGAGGAGGAGTCATATGGTAATGGCAATGGACATAAAATCGTTTTTCGCAAATTGGAAAAGTCCCACAACAATGTTTGGCTACTCAACGGACAGCAAATACTCTACAAGCTGCGTATCAATGAGCAATTGATGGCCATTGGAATTGATGGCTATTTGGGCGATAGGAAATCGCCCTATTCCAAGCGCAACATACAGGAAACGAATAAGTGAGTAAGCCAACCAAAGTCTGTGCAAACAGCATGTCCTCTATGCACTGAGCGAAATGGGTGTGAGCTCTTAAAAGTTGAATAACAATTTGTCATGATGTGATAAAGAAACTTTTTAAAAGAATTTTTTTTTAATACTTAATATTAATTTGAAAATTATATATATTTTTAAAACAATGAATGTGAAGTTTTCAAAAGATCAAAGCATTTTTTTATTTTATTTACAAAATTTATTTATATATTTTATTTAATATTTAATAAAAAATTATTAAAAATGTTTTTTTTTATATAATATTTAAAAAAAAATCTAAATGAATAATCTAATGTTTTTAAAACATTTTTATTGAATTCAATTATCAAAAATTAAATTAAAAAATAAAAACTTAATTTGTAAAATTTAATTTTTATAAAATATTTCCATATTTGATCCAATTTAAAAACGAAAATTTTTTTTTATAAAATTTCAACAATTTTCCAAAAATTTCCAATTAGCAAGTTTTCGCTGAGTGCAGCTCCTAATGCTAGTTTGTTTGCGGTCAAAAAGTGCACTCATGCAAAATTTATCAGGCAAAAAAAAAAAAGAAAAGGAAAAGTTTCTGTGGCCCCAACTTTTGTGCTCAGTTGCTAACATGCCACCACGTGCTCCACTCTATTGCAGCCGCTACAATGACCCACAGCCGCTGGAGCAGCCAAACATTACGAATGCACATGCCAAAGTGGAGCCCATTATTAAGGAATCAAAGGCGAGTCCATTGATGTCATTTTTGGCCAACATGAAAACGGGCACAAAAGTGTTCCAGCACTTTCTATCGAAATCCAATCTGACACGCATTATGGACGATAATGCCTATACGGTACTTATACCATCGGACAATGCCTTTCAGCGTTGGCATCCCATCGATTGGGGCTTCTATCCATTCAGTGTGCCCGAGTTCACAGAGAGCGTATTGCGTAATCATTTCCTGCCCATGCAGCGGCCCCTGCGCTTGTCCGACGTCAAGAACATGGACCAAATGGTCGTCCATACTATGGGCGGCGAGAATGTCATCTTCCATGGCCAGCGTGAGTGCTTGAATTTCAATTATTTTGCCCACTAACTGAATTTTCGGTGTGAATTTACATTGCGATTAACCTTTGACCTCTACACAGCCACGCCCACTGTGAATAATGTGAGCATTATGTCAGATTACACGCTATCCAATGGCAATCAGGTGTTCATTATATCTGAGGTGTTATTTGTCTCCGAGGCTGTGGTCTCCAAATTGCATCAGGTAACCCAAAATCACACGTACACGCACTCGCCCACACACACACACACACACGCACACTTTTACACCTGGCTTTGATATATGAGCTAAAGCTAAATAAACTCGCCACAGATGCACAAGGATAAGGAGACACCGCCGCTGTTGGCATTCCCGTGGTTCGGCGCACAATTTCTATCGCACTCGTTTTTGGCCTTGGAACGTGATTCGAGATTTACGCAAATTACAAGGTAAACATGAATACCAATTACAACTAAAATCAGTTAAAGGAGAGCTGCGCATAAATTACAAAAAGGAGAAGGTACTGAGAAACTTAAGTGTGAAGCGCTTGAATTTCGTGTTGAAAATCATTGACTTTAAGACGAGAAATGAATGGAAACTTGTTGAAAATCTTTTGAAACGGAAGATAGGCTAACGATATTTATCGATTTGTAAAGAAAAGTTGTGTGAGTTAGGATAATTTTTATAATTTTGAGCTGTGTTAGGTAGAGTTTCGAGATAGGCTTTAGTGTAGCTCAGAGAAATGGTATTCAAGTATATGATATATCGATATCGATTTTTAGTTTAAAGGGAAGTAAAAATGCTTATCGAACATAGAACAATTTTAAACAAAATCTAACAACCTTTCCTAGCCATAAAAGGGGAATCCATAATACACTTTTGAGAAGCTTATCTTTAATATAAATTGAGCTTGAATATATTTGTAGTATATGCAGTGTGGATAGTAGTTTGGTATTTTATAATCGGATTCTCATTATTCAAATAGTATACAATTATAATCATACGATCGTATTTGAACCCGAGCCCAAAAGCCGCAGTTTGATTCCAGATCCTAGTTATTTATACTATATAATACTATATAATATCCCTGTATAAATATTAAATATTTTATTAAATTATATAATTTTACTAATTTTTTTTACTGCTCATTTCAACCTATAGATATCTGAACAATGCAGAAATAGCGCCCCACATCTCTGGCGCAAATTATACGTTCTTTGTGCCCGAAGACAAGGCTTTCGAGAAAATAGGCTTCGACAGACTCTCCGATGATGTTATGGCAAGTTCACTTCATCCACTAATAATACTTACCGTAATCTAATACCAACACCCAATTTGTAGGCCTCTCAGCGCGGCATTAAAATGCTACTGAATCACTTCGTGCGCGGACGTCTGTACAATCGGGATTTGCGGGACAATGAGGTATTCGAGACGATCGGCGGGGGTCACGTGAAGATCACTCGCAATCCGGGCAGCAATTATACGAGCGTGAACAATGCACAGATAACGGAGAGCGAGGTGTTTGTCTATAACCTGGGCACCATGTACTATATAGACGACATACTCTACTCGCATATGCTGCGCGATCACATTACCAAATCGACCAAAACGAGATCGGATCGAAATGGCGGCGAGGCCGGAGGCGGAGGATCACGCAGCACCATACGTCCCAGCGATGTGGAGATTGTGCCCAATGAATTCGAGAGCGAGCACAATGGCGGCGACTATGCCATCCATGGCGATGACGAAGACTTTGAGGATGAGATAATAACGCCAAAAGCGTTGCCCGTCCAGATCTACGAGTTGCCCAAATAGATTGAGTTCGATTTGGTGCATAAATTTGATATATATAATTTGATCTGAGTGGGATTTTTTTGTATAGTTCTCAGCTAATTTTTTGTAACGTATTTTTTTGTGTCTAGTTAGTTCTTAGTTTTGTGTGTGTACATTTTAAGTTTAGCATTGAAAACGAGGCGGTGAAACGAAGTATACTACAACAGAAACAAATAATAAATGAAAAAAGAATGGCAACAACTATATATATATATATATATACATATACATATATATACCTAATACTAAAGAACTTATCAGCAATTCCAATGAAGCTTGTAGAACTACGTAGCGACAAATTGCAAACTAAACAAAAATTTAAAAAACATACGAAAACTTAGAAACGGAATTTAAACAAAAATACTAAAAGAAAAATTCAATATATACGTATATTATTATATATATATATATAAATGTGCAATTAGACGCTCTTTGGGTGTTTTGTGCTTTTTTAAGAGTGAACGTAGCGAAAACATATCGGCTAAAAAAAATTTAAACATTATCGGAAATGTAGCGAAAAAAGAAATAAAATTTAAAAAAAAAATTAAATAAATAAAATCCAATTTGTCGTAGTCAAGCGCAATAGTTGTGAAAAATATTGAATATATATATATATATACATATATATATATATATATATATGCATATATCTATATGACAGATATTGTATTTTTTAGTTTATTATAATAATTATTATTATATCTGTATCTGTGTATATGAAACAACAGCAAGAAGCAATGAGAATGAAAAACATGCAATTTTATAATAGTTTGTTAAAATAAAAATAAAACCATAAAAACACAAAAGCAAAACCAAAAAAAGAAACAAAAACAAAACAAAACCATATTGTTTTCAATTATTCAATATTTACACAATTCAATTTTTTTTTTATTATTTTTTATTATGAATTAGTTAAACGCAATACATGTAAGTATGCTTAGGATCTATATATCTGCATTATTGTATATGATTTTGATGTATGAGTGTATAACTTTTATTGTATATGTGTGTATATAAGCTTGTAAATAATACCTGTTACACTAATTGACCTAAAAGATAGTTATTAATGTTTTCTTCTCTCGTATTTTATGTTCTTTCCTTTGAAAACTTAACTTAAACAAAGCGCGTGCAGTTAACAAATGCCAAATATGGGACAAGGCGGAAAATAACATGTCCTTAAACAATTGATAGGTAAACATATGGTTATAATTCATATTCGAGTGGAAAGGATGTGGGGTGTGGGCAGTGGACTCATTTGCCGTGCCATCAAAAAATAACACAACAATTTCTCGTTTTGGAACATTTCAAAATTAAATATAAAATGCGTATTGCTTCTATTTCTATATATATATATATTATGTATACGTATGCTGTATGTACCTTAGTTTATATAATGTATATATAATTTTAGCATGATATGGCGCTTTTGTATTGCATGTTGCGTCTCTTCAATTCATTGTTTGTATATAGACGTTGTAACTACTCTTACATGGCTTTAGCTACTTGATGAGCAAGTGAAAGAGACAGAGAGATAGTGTGTGAGAGACATAGAGACTTTCATACATATAGCTAAAAGTCTAGTAAATATGCTAAATATTCGAGCTTTGGCAGATTATGCGCAATCGTCTCGAATCACAATGTATCAAATTCTACAAGTAGTTTCCATATTTTTTTTTTTGTTTTACTTAATTTTAAACTAATTTTTTTTCGATTTTCGTTTTGTTTATGCCAATTATAATTTTTTTCGTGAGATCTAATTATGTTAAAAGTTGACAAATAATTAACGAAATGTGTTTTAAAAAAAAACATAATAATTCCAATAAAATCGTTAGTTTTCAGCTGTAAGCTAAACATACTTTTTTATAGATAGTAAAATTTTTAATCGTTTGCATCTTGAGTGCTGGCATTGTTGTTGTTGCTAGACGTTGCGGCATTTGCATTGCTTGCTGTTGGCGTTGTTGTTGTTGTTGTTGCTGGTGATGTCGTTGTTGTCGTTGTTTCAGTCTCGTTATCACTCGGATTTAGGTTTTCTAACGCCTGCTCAGCATCCGATTCGGCAGCTGCACCGCCTACAGCGCCTTCCAGTTCATCACACAGCTCCATCGCCACCGGCTGCTTGGGCTTAAAGCTATTGTTATCTACATTCAGTTCGTAGCTTTTGAAAGGATCGGGAAGCTTGGCTGAGTGTTGAGCCTGCGCCTGCGCTTGCGCCTGAGCCTGCGCTGCGGCACGTTGCATACGTCGCTGTTGATTGCTAAACGTGGGACTCTCGGAGCGCGCACGTTGCAGCAGCGGTCGCTGCTGTTGATTATAATTGCCATCGTGTTCACGTGAACGTCCAAATTCAAAGCCATTCTGCCACTGCACGTGCACGTTCTCATACGAAGGATCCTCATGGCGATAGCTGCTGTTCGATTCTGCTGTTCGATTCTGACGTTTGTCGGCGCCGCAGCGCAACCGGCTCAGGTTGCTGTGCAGCGGTCGAGCTGTTGCATTCGTGGCATCGCGTCGCATGTTGGCACTGCTGCCCTGATAGCGCAGCATGTCCTGCGGCAGTGTGCCGAGCCCCAGACGCGGCGTGCCATACGGATTGGACATTTGCGAGGCCACCGAAGCGGTGTCGCAATTGACGCAATCGCGCGAGAACATAAAATTAAAGTCAATTACCTGCTGAAAAGGGCAAAGATTAGTTAAATTTAGTTAATAGCAATGTATATTAAGGCTCACTTTGCACTCGGGTCCCTGGCCAATCCACAGTGGCAGCCACTTGTTGACCAGCAGCCACTGTAGACTGGACTTGGATATGCGATTCAAGGTATTGTTGCTGGCATCAGAGGAGCTATTCGAGCGCGATGCTGTTGCCGTTGCTGCTGTGCTAGATTTCTTGGGCGCTGCACCTGTTGCTGATTTTTCGGAACTGCCAGCAGCGGCAGCTGTGCTGGACTCCTTGGCCGCTTTGCTTGTGGATTTTATTTTTGGTATGGCGCCCGTGGGTCGCATCGCAGCAGCCGAGCTGCAGGCGGTCTCTACATTTAGCTGTTGCTCCTCAGCGGCCGCCGCTGCTGCTGCTGCTGCCGCTGCAATTACTGCTGTCGTTGGTCCTGCCGATGCAGAACGCGCTGCACGCTCCATTGACACATTGGGTGTCAGCGGCGAACAGTGGTGCGCAGCAGCAACAGCAGCAGCTGTCGTCTTATATATATTTGTCATGCTCTGTGAGTTCTCGCCATGCAGGCAGCTGAAGAAGGACGAGGCGCTATTCTTGACGGGCACCTTGACATTGCCATAGTCTGCCATGCTCGCTGCTGCAGCAGCTGCAGCGGCGGCAGCAGCAGCAGCCGCACTCGAAACACCAGCACCACCAACACCAACACCAGCAACACCACCAGCACCCACATACCCCTGGCAGTTGGGCACAGTGCAGCTGGTGGTATTAGTAGCGGGCGCTGCTGCACCACCATTCGCATTCAGACGTATATGGCCGACAGTGCCAAAGTGCGAGTGGCCAAGCACTGCGTAGTGTCCGCCCAAATTGTAATGGTCGATGTTGCCGCAGGAGGAGCTCAGATGTCGTTCGATGCGTCCAATGCCGTGGCCCAGCACATCCAGCCGCGTATAGAGCGGCACACGTGTTGCAGCCGCAGCAGCTGTGGTGCGATAAAGCGGCTCATCGCGTATCTGCTCGTATATGTTCTCATAGCGCATGGTGCCTGCTGCCGCATAGGGTAGATTATAGCCATCTGTTGATTCAGTGTCATCGAAGCTGCGCTGGCGCTGACAATTTGAACGATTGCTGGCATAGAGTGGAGCACAGCGCAGGCCGCTGCCATAACGATTGCCTGTGAAAGGAGTTGCAGGAGAGCGTTAATAGGAAAGCGCGAAGACGGGTTACGTTTTATATAGTAATTACTTTAAATGCATAAGATTATCTAAGAATTTTGGGGAAATGCATAGAGTGCTCAAGAAAAAACTTGTTGGCTTCTACATTTAGTGGGTTAAGGTACTAACATCTAAATAACTTCATAGAAAAAAAGGCAGAACTTTTTATTTTCTATTATCTATCTGATATGTAGCAGATAATCAGACGCCTGGATATCATCATAGTGTTAGCTGTTTGTTCAGACTGCTGTCGGCCTCTATTAATATAATGATCTATACGTAATCTGCAGTTAAAGTAGATTGTTCTGCTTAAATTATATATCTAATATTTCAATATGCTAGCATCAAGATCACAGGCACAGAGAGAAGTAAATTGTCATAACGATACATAAGAGTACATCTAATCCCTAACTGATTAGACTAGAGACTCTTTCTATATAAAAAGACAGTAGCTACAGATAGTCAAGTAAATGTTTTATGAGACAGCTAACTGACTGCTAATCATAGCTATATAAATTTCTATTATACTCACATATATTTATAGTTGTTTCTCTAAACAAAACTGTTTATACTAACTAATTCAATTTACCTTAATTTCTTTAACATTCTCTCTGCACGATGATCACATAGACAAACAGGCAGAGTTCGCATCTCATTGTTCAGACATTTTATCCGCTTTCATCTGCATTCTTCAATAAACATGTTTATCATTTTACAAACAGACAGACGTAAACAAGCATCGCAATTCAGATTCATTCTATTCTGCTTAAGTCTACCTTCTTCTATATATTCAATATAGCAATGTTATTCTATATACAGTCTTAAGCTTCTATTTTTCTTAAGCTACTTATCAATGGTTTGGACCTTGAAAAAAAAACTCTTTCTCACCATTTTGCATATCAATGCGAAAATTTCGACGATAGCCCAGGCCGGAGCGAACGGCTCTTGGAACATCGTAGGCAGCCGCTGTGGATGCAGAGCGATCGTATAAATCATTGCGATAATTATTCATAGGCAGCATGCGCGCTTGTTGCTGTTGTTGTTGTGGTGGTGTTGGTTGTGCTTGCTGCTGTTGTTGTTGTTGCTGCTGGGCTTGTGGCTGATTGTTGGCATTGGCTTCAGCTGATGCCGCTGGCTGTTGCTGTGGCTGCTGAGCTGCTTCCTCAACATTTGCAGGGGCATTGGCATTGGCATTGGCCACAACAACTTGTTGGTTATTGTTATTGTTGTTGCTGGGCTGTCCAATTGGCGCATAGATGTTCTCATAGTGCGGATGATTAGCTGGCTGCTGCTGCTGCTGCTGCTGTTGTGCCGGTGATGGTGGTGCTGCAGCGGCAGCAATGATATTGCCATAAACAGCACCACCGACAGCGCCCTCCATGCTGCCCTCAGCCTGGCTATTCTCATCATCCATCAGCGCTATGGCCAGCGAGGCCGCTTGCCTGAAAATGACATAGTGTTATTATATATTTTCAACTCTGTGAAACTCAGCGCTCACTCACCTTGCCAACGCGCCCTGCTCTTCCATTCACAAGGGCTTATCTATCATACAGACTCCAGCATAGCTGCGTCCAATGGTCATTAAGGCGGGCAATATACGCCAGCTATCCGAGTCTGGGCAATAAACCTCAACGGAGGCCAGGTTGGAGGTGCCATCATCGCCGCCCACCACATATAGCAGACCATCGTGTGCCACAACGCCAGCATTGCGACGACAATAGGACATGTCCGCCACGGAGCGCCAGGTGTTTGTCTCATAATCATAAGCCTCGACCGATTTGCGCACCATCGGCCCGTCATGGCCACCCACAGCATACAGGATGTTATTGAGAACGCCAACTCCAGCGCCGCTGCGACGTGAACACATTTCAGCAACGGCACACCAAGTATCCGTGTCGGGATTGTAGCGTTCGACGGACGCCAGACACTGCCGAGAGAAGCCATCGTAGCCGCCAACGGCATAGAGCAGACCATTGACGACGCCCACGCCAACCGAACTGCGACGCGTCGACATGGAGGCAATAAAACGCCAGACTTCAGTCTTTGGGTCGTACATCTCGGCGCTGGACAAGCCGGTGGTGCCATCAAAGCCACCCACGGCAAAGATGCAGCCATTGAGAACAGCCACACCGAGCGTCGAGCGACGCGCTTCCATGTTGCTGCAATTGGCCCACTGATCTGTAGCCGGATCATAAACGTCCACAGTGCGCACGCGCAGCGATCCATTGAAGCCACCCACGGCATAGACCTTGTCGCCTAGCACGGACAGACCGCTGCGACAACGACGATTTGGCATCTCGGCTGCCTGATACCATTTCTCCTCGCGCAGATCATACCACTCCACGGAGCGTATGGCCTTGGGTGCCTGGCCACCGATAACTAGCAAAATCTTGGGCATGCCCACGGGCTTGCGCGGCACAGTGCGTGCAGATTTTGTTTCTGTGGGCAGCAGGTGATAGGTCAAGGCTTCGATAATCAGATTCTTGCATTCGATGTTGCCCTCGAGCAAGAGCTCTTTGTACACGCGCTGCGTGATAAACTCCTTGGAGAGGAATGGCAGACGCACGTGCTCCATCAATGCCGATGTGAATTGCTCCCGCATGGGCACATCGTAGCGCAGCCAGCCAATGACACACTCATAGACGCGCTCCTCATTTGGCACCGAGATGCGATCATTGGAAATCAAATTAATGACCTGCTCGTGCGTAAGATTCAGAAACTCGTCAAACTGAATGACCTCGCTGCAAGAGAAGCGAAAAACAACAGAAAAACAAGTTAGGGTGTGTGTGTCATCAAATTTGCTCAATTATCGCATAACTTAAAGATGTGATACATATATATATAGGGGCTAAAGTGAGGAGCTAATGAGATGAGGGTTTATGCTGATTAAGCGTATTTGGGGTAAGGAAACTTTCACTTGAGCTTAACTTAATAGAGATCAAATTTGTGTATTATACGAGCTGTTTTATGTGAGTTCTATGCATGACAAATACTAAAAGTATTTTCAGCTTATCGGCTGTAGGAATAATCCATTGGGAAGTCTGTTTTACGCTCACGCAAATTAATAATCACATATTGAATTACATAAATGTGTGTTTGAGTGAATGATTGAGTGATTGATTTTGCCCAGTTGTGCACTCACTTGAAATGCTGTTCAATATATGTCTCTGCATAGTTGAGCAACTCCACGCAGCCATGCAGATCGGCAAATTCGCGTATGCCCAAACAGTTGCTGGCATCCAATTGGGTCTGTAGAAAATCACAGCAGGCATCTCGCACGTCGGTCAGTTGCAGCAGATTGGCAGCGGTTAGCAGCACCTGCACGTTATCCTCGTTGACCTCCACATTCGATGTGTACACATAGTCGATGAGCAGCTCCAGAGCACGTGCGTCCACACTTTGCAGCGTGATGCGCGACTTGCGCGACTCCTCGAAGCTGGTGAACATGGCGAAGAAGTAGGGACTGCACGAGGCCAAGACCATGCGATGGGCATGAATCTCCACATCATCGGCGACCAGAATGACATCACATAACTGTTTTTGTCTGCGTGTGAGAGAGTGGAGCATATGATATTCATGTTATTGAGTAAGGTCAGCACGTTTATAGCGTTTCGGTATTAACTTTCTAGCACAGTGGTGCGTGCGATAATTAACAAAATATTCCAATTTTTTTTAGAAACAATTTAAAAAAATTCGAAATTTTTATTAAATCAAAAAAATTATGTATGATACTTTTTTATTTAATTTTTTTCCCCTTGTGTTCAAGAGTATATTTTCAAAAATTAAATATTTTAAGTAGAATATATTGTTTAAATTGAGTATATATTTTTATATTTTTTAGAGTATATAAATATTTTACATTTTTTTATATATCCATCTTTTTCCAACTTTGCTTTAAGTCTTTTAATCAAGTGTTTCTTTGATCCATTCCAATTTTCATTATATTGTAAAACAATTGGAAACATTAGGAATTTGTACTTTTTAAAATTCGTTACAGTTGAAAATGTAAATGAAAAAAAAAAACTTTAGAGCCCATTGGACCCACGGTGCGTAGCCCGTTTAGGGCATTGGCTTACAGAAATAAAAAATGAAATAAATTAAATAAAAGAAACCAAAACAAGTTTGGCAGTCAAAAAATACAAACTTTTCCATTAAGGTACTTTTCCATATAGGCGACATCTAATCAGCTGGCCACACGGAAGTGGGAAGTGAACAAATAAAAAAGCAAAAAAATAACACGAAAAAATACTAAAAACGGGCCATTTTCAAGTTCAAGGGCATTTATATTTGTCTAATGCGAAAACAAAACAAAAATAAAAATGAAATACAAAAAAACTACTCATCATTATAATCAAAGCAAAGTCGAATATTAATGCGAATGGCCTTTTGACAAAAGCAAATTCATACATACATACATACATATATATAGCGACAGAATCGAGAGGTGAATATACAAACACACAAGTACATACATGCAAGTGTGTATGCGTGTGTGTGCGTGCGTGTAAGTATGCACTGTTTGTTCATACTTTATTGCTGCTTAAAGTTGAAGACAAATAAAGCGTAATGCGCAATTATGCGAGTGTGTGTGAGAGAGAGAGGGCGCGAATAGTTGGGTTGGGCGAGAGATCGGCAACAGCAACTGTTGACCGCGTCTCGACACTTTTTGGCCCATTATAAAAATCATATTTTTGCCAAGACCAAAATAAACAAATCTTGAGTAGAATTTATATTTGTACAACATTTACTCATTAAAAATTGAGTCAAGTGGGTATATTGAATATGACAAGCAATATGTAACGGGTGTTCGGGTGAGCTATAGCATGTTAATATAAATATATGCCCATAACAAGTGGGTCGAATGAGCAGATTCATGCAATATGTATCACTTGTTAATTAGCATCGTGCGAGGTATATCTAATTAAATATTCTTTATATATAGCCTGCACTAGCCTACAGGGTATGTCTATGTCTATGACGCACTTGTTCTTAATAGCGGAACAACTGCAATAGCTGATTGCCTCTTTGCCAGCCAATTAATGTTCATTGCAATTTCACTTCATCCCAATACCCTTCTTTAGATATAGGTCAAACGGGTATGAACTATTAATAGGTTTGCGAACGAACAGAAGTCATAAAGGATCTATCAAATATATAATATATATATTATTTTCGAGCTTAATATTTTGCTATATATGCAGGGTAACACTTAGTCGAACACATATATTGTTACTCATTTTTATATGCCAGACAGCAGCTTTTAGTAATTGAACTTCTTTCAGTTACAGGGTATTTTACTAGTCGATAACTAATTTCAAATGTTTTGTTTTTTATCCCCCACAGGGTATCTGTTAGCCAAACAATTATATTTTAACTACAGTTTTGATATTCCTGTCTTGATACGTCTTGCAATGATGTAAATCAAAGAAAATCAGTTACAGGGTATGTTGTTCTGCATGTACATGGTATTCATAGTCGGGCACTCATGTTGTTACACACACCTCACGGCTGTCATTTGCCTTCTTTTTAACCTATCTCACTTATTACACTCTTTTACAGGGTATCTAGTATTCGAAATCGAGACTTGTGCTTACTTGCGCATCTCGTTCATGGCATCGAAGGAGCGCGACGTGTGCTGCTCGTTGCTGTACTGCCCTACAGTTCCGCGCTCCTTTCCATTCGGTCGCTGTATGTGCTTCTGGGAGCTCTCGTCGAGGCTGTTTTGGCTGGCATAGCGCAGCAGGCAGCTGCCTCGTTCCAGGCCACTGCCTTCGGCGGCGGGATTCTGTTGTTGCTGCTGCTGCAGTAGGAGGCGCTGTCGCTGGGCCACACCTACGGCGACACCCAAACCAGGTGCGGGCATTGGACCACCAGGCTCCATCAACAAGGGTGCCGCAGGCGCACCCGCGCCCGCTTCACCGTTATTCTGTTGCTGCTGCTGCTGCTGTTGTTGTTGTTGTTGTTGTGGTTGATTCTGCTGCAGATTGCCATTGCTTAGATTGCTCATAATACCGATCGTATATTTGGTTAATAATGCAGTCAGAGCTATCATTCACACACGTTCATACAGCACGCGCGGCAGCGGAATGTAGCTAACAAAAATTTGTTATTTTTTTCGAGCAACTCCGCAAGTTGCAACTTGTAAAAATCGAGTCCGTCCAAAAACTGAAAAAAATACCATATGATTTCTGGCATCAATAAGTTAACAGTGCTCTGTAAAGTTATTTAACAGTAGGCACTACTTTTAACCGGTTCGAAAAAATTTAAATAAAAATGAATGTTATCTATTTTAACAGCATAGATGCACTGATTCAAATTTTGTTTGATTTTATGTAGAAGCAACCAAATTGAGTTTAACAGCAATGCGAAACAATTCAATCGCAGCTGGGAACTTTGTGGCGGTCGGACAATAGACTGGCCATTGCGCATATCGGACTACATCTCGCTTAACAGAATTAGCCTCGAATAACATAACTGATTACAATTGCTTTTGCTTAGATAAAGTAAATAATTAAGAATGTGCATACTTACACATTTAAAAAAAATGGGAACTGTGCTTTCCTACACTTACACTAACGTTTATTTTTATTTTAAATCTCATTGAGTGGTTATAACAGAAAAAATACCAAATGCGTCTAAGTGGCAACGCTTCAGAAATCATCGATAACAACTAACAACTATCGATGCACGCATCATAATTTTTAGGGCGGTGTTCGCATTTTGTTTTCATTAATTTCATGCTTACAAATTGTTAATTAACTTTAAAATAAAACGCAACTCAGAATGCAGACAGTGGAAAAGTGTGTATTAGCCGTTGCAGTGCTATGCTTTCTGCTGCACACAGGTAAATTGCATGCGTAATAAACTAACAAAAACAAACAGTCAAACTAATTTGTCTCGTGGTGTCTCAATCGCAGCTTCGGCCATCAAATGCTGGGAATGTCGCTCTGATAGCGATCCCAAGTGCGGAGATCCCTTCGATAACAGCACGCTAGCGATTACAGATTGCCATCAGGCCAGCGAACTGGAGCAACTGAAGGGTGTCCGACCCACTATGTGCCGCAAGATCCGCCAGAAGGTGCACGGGGAGTGGCGCTACTTCCGCAGCTGCGCCTACATGGGCGAACCAGGCATCGAGGGCGACGAACGCTTTTGCTTGATGCGCACCGGCAGCTACAACATCTTCATGGAGTATTGCACCTGCAACAGCAAGGATGGCTGCAATGGAGCGGCCCTGCAACGGAGTAGCCTAATCAGCGTCCTCCTTGGCACCTTTGTCGTTGGCCTAGTAGCGCATTTTCTGCGACAATAGCAGCGTCTCATCTAGCGAATGACTACTTTACTCGATTACTGCTTGTGTAATTTTTGAATGTGCCTTCAACTCGAAATAACTTAACAAAAGAAACGCATTTCCGTCCTGCCTTTGCGTACACATAGACATATCTAAACACATATGTATTACAATCGAATATATATATATATATATATATATATATATTCACATTCCGTATCATTTAAGATAAAAGCGCAATCTCGTTTATTTTGTATGCCGATTTTTACACTTGTTTAGTTTAAGTGACGAAAGTTTACAAATTTTTATTGTAATACAAAATAGTACATTTTTACAACCGAATAAAACATTTAAATCTAAATTGTTTATTTTTAACGTTTCCCTAATCTATAAATATTTTGTTTCCTTAAGTGATTCTCCAAAATGTAATATACTTCCTTAATTAAATCTAAGGTTTACAAAAATGAGCTTCACTCAATTTCATATGTATAAAGAGTGAACTAGTTCCTTGTTCACAGCTTTATTTAATTTGTTCAAGGATTCCGTGACGTGTAGAGTGACCTAGTTTATTTTTGACTTGTTTCCATGTATTGCTTAACTCATATGAGCGAACTAGTACTTATTTATATATTTATATTCAATAAATACTTAAACTTAAGTCAACTTTTTCCTCGATCTGCTTAATAGGGCTCGTTCATATATAAACGAACTAGTTACGTAGTTTGACTTATTATTTCGTCCTAAAGTCCTACTTACATATGCTTATTGATTCTTTAATTAATATTATACTTAGTGGTTATATATCCTAATAAAGTATCGAGTACTTGTATTAGATACTTGTATGACCAAAATGTTTTTCATGATCTCATTGAAAAACTTACACTTATATGCCAAGCAAGATCACTTATACCTACAAACATTTTAATTTGATATAATTTGAAAGATTTTCCTTCAATTTTGTTATATTTCTTAATACCAATTCGTTCTCGTTACTCGTTCAACGATACTCGTTGTCTCAAACGACGACATTGTGACGTGTGTGACCCACCAAAGGCTGCATTGCATGAGAGCTGTTAGGCGCCTTGAGAGAATTGCAAATTCTTTCCTTTCCGTGTCTTCGTGTGTTTGTGCGCGTCGCTCGTTTCGAATTTATGTTTAAACGTGTTGAAAAATGTATTTGCAAGTTTAAAAACGTATATGAACGATTGTTAAGTACATTTGCTATTGTTTAATTGTTGAGAACATATTGTGTGCGTATTTTGAAGCGTTTATTTCTATAAGTGTGCGCTAAAAGCGCCGTTATTTGCAGCAGCCAGTGTTGCCATACTAAAAAAGTTATTATTCGTGAGTTCTGTGTAATTTGTGTGAAAAGTTTCGCTATTTCGTTTGTATTTGTGCTTAATTATAAATAAATTAAAGTTAATAAGCTGGAAATGGATGGCTACGACGACTATTGGATGGATATTGACTTTAAAGACAACGTCCTACAAAGCTGCAAATGCATACAAGATTTTATAAGGTTAGTTTTTAGTTGAAATAATTTTTGTAATTTATTTGTACAGAAAAAAACCAACAAATAATATTTAAAAAATGTTACAATGTATTATTAATCATATTTAATAAGCTGGGCCCACTTACAGCGCCATTTGAATGGCGAATAATGCGAGCAGCGCTGCTGATGTTATTGCCAAAAGTCGTTCTGCAGACGAGGCATTGCATAGATCACCTTTGCAGGTGTAGCAGCTCTCCACCTGACGGCTGTGCGTAACTGTGCACACGTTCTCCTTCTGTCCAACCACCTCAAAGTGACAGTCGCGAGAGACAATTACGCCAGCGCGATCTAGAATTAGAGAAAAGAAAATGAATTTGATTTAATTTTTGGTTTTCGCTTTGGAATTTTCTTGAAGTTTTCAGAGCTGCTGCTGCTGCTAGTGTTGTGAGTCGCTTTAAACTGGTAAGTTTTTGAGTTATTTTTTTATACGTGTGTACCATGCAAATAATTTTTCTTACTAGGCAGGTGTACCAGCTAGAAGATGGCTATGGTTTTTAAGGCTTTGCGGCAGGTCTAATTTCCACTTTAATGCTCTAAACTTTCTCAATGGAAATAATGTCTAAATAGCAAGTCCAGCAAGTGCAGTTCTTGTTAAAGGCAACTGCTTATTGTTCAGTGGCCTTTGACTGTACCAAGCTCTTGTATTACTCGCTACTCGCTGCTCGCTACTACTATGCTCAAAGGTTGAGAGCTTTTACAGCTTTAAAAAGCTTCTTAAGCTACTACAGTTTCTGACCAAACTCGAAGACTGCTTTTATGTGGTTCCTATGTGATAGATATACTTTACCAATGGCTTTGTTTAACTAGTACTTGCTCTCTAATGCAAGGATACGTGGTAAAAAATAAATTTACAGTTAATATGAATGTACTTAACTGTCAGAACTTGTCCATGATTCCCCTAATGTTTGAATGTACATATAATATATGTAATTTCGTAAATTAATATGGAATTCTATTACTTAAAAACTGTTTCATATTGCTTTCAACTAAATTGCAGTTGTTAACAGATTTCAAGTTTTTTAACCTTATCCGGATGAGTTTCCAGAAACAGTTCAATGCTTAAACATGGCAATAGATTACGTTTTATCTACCTGTTCTAGTCTCCATAAATTATAATAAATTGTTTGAGTATTGTGAGTCATGTTTAGTTATAGGTGTTATGCATAAATAACTATAATTTATGTATAATATTCATATTTTAAATTTAAGTACTGTGAATAATTGATTTTTGTATGGAAATGTATATTTCTTATGAAATTTGTCGATTTTAAAACTTCTAAATTAAAAACTTTATTAGGGTGCAGCAATATTTAAAGACTGCATCGTCTTTTTGCTATGAAAACTGATTTATATGGCAATATTATTTATATTTATTATTATTATTATTTTCGATTTACTTGTTCTCCAAAAAAAATGAAATTTTTATTTTTCTCACATGTGCTATATTTTAAGCAATGCTTCAATGATTTTTATATTGCTTTTGTATTTTAACAAATTTCATTCAATTGTTTTATTTACTTTAGAATTTTTGTGTATTGAACAATTTGTTTTTGGGATTTGTGACTTGTTAGCAAATCGAAAGCCCACGCAAAGCTTTATTTTTGTCGCATGACTTAAATGTAAACGAATTTTCAGCTCAGCGATTTGCGTTTTTGAGCGATTTTGGAATCTCTTTTTTTATATATATGTTAATCAAGTCGAATCGGCCTCCGAATCGAGTTGACGCGTCTACGCAATGACATCACTAATAATAATTAAATTAGTTTTTTTTATGTTTGCTCAAGGTGTGCGCGGCGTCGTTGCCGTCGTCTATTCATTGCGAATGCAAATCATGTGGGAAGTGGTTGCAGGTGGAGGGGCGAGGCGTGGCTAGAAGTGGGACAATGCATTTACTTACCGCTAGTGACCACCTTGTTGCACTTGGTCACAGGCTGCAGCTGCTCCATGGTGCTCGGCTTTGCAACGCTGTCACAGTCCACCTGGCGTATATTCGACATTTCATCCAGTTTGTCTTTGCTGCAGTTCACATCCGTCAGTGATTTGCATTGATAGCATTTGATGGCAGTTGCTGTGGATGCAGATGAAACAATTAGAGAGCATCGAGGCAAGGTGAAGTTCTATTTTTGAGATACAAATACAATTCGCAGAGTTACAACCAGTTTACCTGAGACGCCCTCAGCTACGCTTGGCTCGTTATCTAACGCCTACTGCGAATTAGCGTTTCCAACTGGAAGTCTCTCTCTCTCTATATGTAAACATATAACTATTTGCGTTTGTTTTCGCTATGAAGTCAGCAAAGCCAACATCTACGTCTTATATATCTCGTAATACGTGCACAAAATGGCATTGTTCTTGCTATTGTTTAATATTTTTATAAATTATTTTTGGTTTTATTGAAATTCCTGAATATTTATTGGAAATGTATTTGATGTGAGACAAATGTTTCACAAGAAATTTAACATATGTTGCATTTAGATTTTAAAATAACTATTTATTTTTGAACAATTTTTTGTTTCATTTTATTTTTAGCTTTTGATAATGTAAATATGGTTAAATTGTATTTGAAATATTTATTTAAAATTGTATTTACTTTTGTCTAAATAATTTTTGGCTAAATATGCTTTGGGAAATTTCTTTTTTTTTATTTATTAGAATTCGATTAGATCCCAAACGAGTTTTCTGTATGGTTTACAATTTAGAGATTTGAATATAATTTCATCTCAGGTTTTGCTTTCAATTTCGACTTTAAACTGGTTTTATTTTGCATTTCTATATTTTTAACCATTTGCATATTACGATTTTCACATAGTTGTAAAGCTTTGCTTCTGTAACTATTTTATTTTTCATTATTTTTAATAAATAATTTTCAAATATATTTTCAAAATTTATAAATTTCAAATATCAAAGTTTTTTGGCTCGTTTGCGTTGCTTGCCCTTTACAGTTATGTAACAAATTTCAAACCGGTTTCCAACTAAAGCTTTTCTTTCATTTCTCTTGTTTTTTCTATGATATACGAAGAAAAAACTTACCACTGTGACTGAGGCACATGGCAATTAGCAAACAGGCAAACAATTGCTTTAGCATTTTCCACAAAAGTTTATATATTTTTAGTTTGTTTAAACTTTTCGTTTAACGAACGTTTTGAACGGCTTCGCAGTCGACGAACAACTGAATGCGCATTTCGTTTGTTTATTGCTGCGAACTTGTTTTGAGTGCAAAGCGCAAAGCTTCTTCAGCTTAAATTGTTTAAATAAATTTTTGTGAGTGGAACTCAAAACGAGTTCTGTGCCAATGAGAAGAAAAATGTGCAAATAAAACCAGAAAAATAAAAGTAAACAGAAAAACTATTTTGTTTTGATCTGTAGTTTCGCTTTTGCAGTTCTTTTGAGTGTGTTTTCTCTCTTTTCCTCTCACTCGCTCTCTTTCTCTCTCTCTCTGTATGTGTTTGGCGTGAGACTCTTGCGGTTGATCAGCTTTTCTTAAATTTAATTTACTTTAACTGAATTTAATTGCAAGCTGACACAGTTTTTCCACGCTGCGTGTAATTGAGTGTGTTATGTGCTATGTTATACCCTGTAATTATGACAAAAAAAAAATATAGAAATGAAAGTACTTTAAATACTTTTTATTATTATTTTTATTATTAATATAATTTTGTTTAACTATGTATGAACTTGTTTTTTAATTTTTGTATATATATATTATAGTAATTTGGTGTATTTAAATGAGAGTAAATGGTGAAGTGGCGACTGTGACTGTGCTGCTACTCTGGTATTGGCCATATTTAAAACGCCAAATCCCATATTCGTTCGGCCAGTTGGTCTTGGGCTCGCTGACTGACTGCATTAGAAGCAAGTTGAATTGATCACGTATAGTTCGAAAGCTGATTTAGCACTGTCCGTTTATATGTCCATTTTTATTAGATCGTTGATCTTCGAATCTATATAAACAAGACTTGTAAGAGACTTGGGACTAATATTAATAAATAATAAAAACATTATTTTTGTTAATGAAATTGATTAAAATGAAATTGAACTCAAATCTCTTAATGCAGAATATGTATATATATACTTTTAAAAATACATATACGTCTATATATATTCATTCACTCTAAGTGCTTCACTCTCAACTGTTGCTAGTGTCTGTTGGTGAGCTGTGCTTAAGGCAATTAAAGAGGATTTGTTTCACCTGTCACACCTAACTAAAAATATCGCCTGCCTGAGCAATGGTTATGTGTAATGCGTTCATTCACCTCTTCAAAACCTGTCTGTCGTAATGTCTGCATTTAGTGCCGTTATCCAGGCTGATTGCCATTTATTGTGCCTGATATTTGAGCTATTGAGTATGTTAAAATCTTTGCTGTCTGTTGTCTTGGTGATGCGCCCTCCAGCCAGTCAGCCAGCCAGTCGCAATGAGCAGCTCAGACGGCATTGGCTTTTTTAAATCCTTATAACA
Source organism: Drosophila hydei (assembly GCF_003285905.1). Lineage (NCBI taxonomy): Eukaryota > Metazoa > Arthropoda > Insecta > Diptera > Drosophilidae > Drosophila > Drosophila hydei. The sequence goes on from NW_022045827.1 coordinate 1,569,615, forward strand.
AAAAGAAACCCCTTTTGGTACGCCAGCAAATGGCAAACGAATTTATAGCATGCCAATGCCTTTTGCCTTTTGTCTGTTCGCCTGTTGGTTATCAATCAGACGCGAAGTACTTTGAGTGCGCAGGTTAAAGTGTCTTGAGTAATCAGTAGCAATTTGCAGTCTTTTGACTTTTTCCAACATACTCACTCAATTTGATGGAAATTTACCCGATTTTGTTTATATTTTCGCTCAAATGCGAACACAACTTCTCTCACCTGTTAGCTTAAGCTTTGACTCAGTTCTCAGCTTCATTTTCTTAGCTATTGCATTCAAATCGTTTCAGAAGCTTCAAATTTCTCATAATTGATCTTTACATAATTATTGTAAATTTTTTTGACTTTAAGCTATTTTTAAAAAATTTGTTTTTCGGTTGGAAACTGCTTTTATATCAAATTGTCAATTTCAATTGCGGTATTGGCTGTCGCGTGACATTCACTAACAATTGTCAAATATTAAATATTGCCCAGCAATTTTAATCACTTTTAATTGCTAGTATTATGTAACGACTTATAAATACCCTGTAAAATTAATTTTTATTTAATTTGTATTTTACATAAAAGCTATAGGAGTAATTCGATTAAATAATTCATTTTTCTAACTCTTAAATGTAATTTTCGTTTGCACAATACATTTATAATATATTAACAGCATTAAAAGTGAATAAATAAATAATAAATATCATCAAATTTAGTTATAGGAAAAAACTTTTTTTATATCATTTTTTAAAAGAATTTAACGTTTGATAAAATAAATTATAAATTATGTTTTTTTAGACAAAATTCTTATCTATATAATATATATATATTTACACAAATATAATATATATACATATTTACATAAATATATTTTATTTATTTTATTAGGTTGCCCCAACAAAAACTAATTAAAACAATTTTTTTTCTTGTTATATATTCAAAAATCTAATTTCATTTTGATTACAAATTATAATTTAACACTTAGCTAAGCTAATTAACTTTTACTTGTTATCTACATTGCCATCCATTTTATACTATCTATCCATATCCATCTATATGCAACCAGGGTATTTGAAATAATTGAACTGTTTAACGTTGCGTATGCGTGCTGTGCGTGAAAGCCAGTTCGCAGAGCGATTTTCAATTTCCGCTCGCAGCATGGCATTTTCCAGTTAAATATTTCACACTGGGCATGCTAATAATTTTCCTAGATATCCGTAAATTTTGCACATCAAGAAAAAAACTGGTCAACTTTGTCACTTTGTTGTGGTTGCGCCCGCTCGATGATGATTTATAGAATAGCAAATCTTAAGCCGCTTTGCCCCGGTCATCAGCATTGACGGCAACAATAAATTCTGATTGAATTTTTCGCCACTGAAAAGCTAGCACACACACAATTTTCTATTATATATAGTTTTTTTTTTCGGTAGCTGCGATTGCAATGCAGCAGTAGCTGGGGGCGTGGTAGGGCGGGGTGAAAGGTTGGCTTGGACTATGCAGTTATTGGCGATGCTTTTGCTACCGTTTGTGGTAGGGTTTGACCGTCTGCTACTGTTGCCGCCGCTGCTGCTGCTGCCTCTTATTACCCTGGAGATGGCGCGTCGGGTTAGAATTCAATTATATGGTTGCATAGAGTTTGAAAGATAGGGATGCCACAACGACAAGACCATACAAAATGCAACCAAGCTGCTAAATACCCTGTAGGGGCTGCTAATGCTGGCATGATTGATAATGATAGAGCCTTTGTTGAGAATTTAATGTGATTTTCCGCTAAAGTTAGGCAACTCTCATTATTTCTTTTAGATATTTTAGTGTATTAAATATATTTTATAGCATATTTTTTTGTATAAAAAATATAAAACTAAAGAATTTTTATATTTTTCTTTTTTAAAGTATTTTTAATAATAAAAAAAATATGTCAACAAATTTCTTTTTATATTTTTTTTATATTAAATATAATTTTAAAAATATATTTTTGATATTTAAGCAAGCTTTTAGGTGACTCTTATTATATTTGTCAATCTTCAAATATCACATTGTACAACAATTGTAAACCTCATGATGACTTTATTCTCAGTATTAAAACATTTGCCATTGATATGAATTTTATGATTATTTTAACTCAAAATTGTACCTGAAAGCTGACATAATAATAGCCTGTGGTCATATGCTTATGATTGCCAAAATTACAGGGTATCTTTTGTCCGTTTACTTGCCCAACTCACAACTCTCCCATTTGTTTGGTTCTTGTTATCAGCATTATTATCAGGCACTGACTGTGACTTTGCTTGTTGCCGGATTCCTGTTCCTGCGTCCCGTCTGTCCGTTGGTCATTTCTTGCAATATGATATTTATAGTTATTTTCTACTTATATATATTATATTATATTCAATCTGCACTGCTTGTCTGCCGGCTGGGCTCCATTGTTGCCGAAGATTTGCTGGCTACAGAATTTGACTCGGTCTGCACACAATTTTTAATAAGCAACAACCTCTCTCAGTCTCCTGTTGGGTAGGTGCATATTCACTTTGGCATCTGAACTTCAGGCCATACTCATGCCATTGTCATTTCAGTTGGAAAACTTGCTAAACCAGAAACGAGCAAATTTTCAATTTAAGCTTTAGACTTTAGCTACTGCATTTAATGGCGTGTTGAAAAAAACAAACGACCGACTCATAAGTTATGGAGAGTGCGATATGTCTAGCAGTTAAGAGACTCATTCTCACTCTTCTTCCTCTCTCTCTCTCTCTCTCTCTCGTTTGCTCACAGGCAAAATATAAACAAATTGTTTGGCACTATCGCCACTCTCTCTCTCTGTTGAAGAAACAAAACGCCCATATAATCTGTTCAATAACTTGGAAAATCATTGGCAATAAATCAAAATGACTTGCAGGAAGTGGCAGCTAACAGGAACACAACCAAGCCACAGCACACACACCCGTGTGGACACCGACACCGACACACACCCACACACATTCGCAAATGTCTGCCGGCGGTATTATAGTTGAGTTGCATTGAGTTTGAATCCGCTCTTAAAGTCGAGCATAAGCGAATTTCAAATTCAACTCTGGGGCGGCATAAATTTTCGATAGCGTTTTACGCAAAATCAGCTAAAAATCAAGAAAACGGAATTCGTTTGACTCTGGATGAGAACGAATTGTGTTTGCCCTTGAGGCATGCAAATGTTGAACACTGAGATTATTCAGTTTGGATTATAGATGTATTACTATTATGTAGAGTTTAAAAAATAAAGTAATATTTAAAGATACTAAAAATGCGGGACTTAAACTCGATTTTTTTTGTATTTTTAAGAACTTTATTTTCTAACAAGACTGCTAGAAAATGGCATGAAAAATTACTGCAATATATATTTTTAAAAAAAAATATTTTTTCTATATACATAAATGTTATTTCAGATTTCTCATATATAATTTTACCACATTTAGAAACAAAAATTTGTTTGCTTTAAATTATTTTTGTCTAAATTTTGTTTGAATTTGCTTTTCCACTTTTGAGTAAGAAATTTTGCAATTTGTAGAAATCGGTTGTAAGGCTTAAAATTAAGATACTTTCTTCGGAAACTTATATAAATTTTACAAATTCTTGTTCTTTAAAATAAGTTTTGTTGCTGCTTAGACATCAAGGGAAGAGATCAATATTATATGAAATTCTATCAATCACAGATGTAAAGTTTCGTGGAAGAAAAGCCAGGAGTTGTGACATGCAAGGGATAGCACAATTATGGAAAGGATTTTAATAGTAAAATAGTGAAGCTGATAGTATACAACTTAATCGCATCAGGTATATAGAGATATTGAATTTAATAGTCGTAGTAAACTTGGATCTTCTTGATCATTGAACTAAGCCATGGGATCTGAAGACCCTCATTCAGTTGTCCTTAATTGATAATCCGTCTGCAATGATATAGTTAACATGCCCAAATGTTAAAGTATAACAAATGAGGTTGTAGATTTTTTGGAATTTCTTTTTTCTAGGTTTTTAACGCTGCCGTTAACACATCATTTTTGGTGGCGCCTCTTCCATTATCTTTCACTTGCGATCAAATGAAGTGTGCAACGTGTTGTCTCTGTTCTTCGTCTATCTGTGTGTGTGTGTGTGTGTGTTTATATCTCAGTCTGGCTGTCTGCGTGTGTGCGTTTATCTGTGTTACGGTCGGCTTAGATGCCCCGGCACGAAATGAGCTAGTCCGAGGTGCTCAGTGTCGGCCTCGGGCTTTCGGGGGTCCACGCTGTCCACGTTTAATGTCACTCGCAAAGTCGCAAATTGCTGTGCATGAGCTTTTTATGTTCATGCAAATGTCACCACTGCACCACTGATGGCATCGCTTCGATGCCAGCACTAAGTACGCTGGAGGTGTGAGAGGAGCGGCAAATGGGCAGTACCGGGGCAGGGCGCTACGTAATGTGCCGAGTTGCCCGGCCTTTTGTTTGGGCTGCGTCGAAAAATGCACTCAAAAGTTTACACAGAAAGGCCATAAGTGGCTCGGAGAACGAGGTGGTTGGTCGGGCGGGCCGGTGGTCGGCTGGTCGGGTGGTCGGTCATGTCGTCCTGTTGTCCTGTCCATTTGCTTGTTCGGTAATTTTGTGCTTAGTGCCTGGCCCCCTCCCGAGCCAGTGCAGCAGCCCAAAATCCTCTTCGTTGCTTCTATCTCTTGTTTTCCGCTTAAAATCAGATGTCGAAATAATTTGCAACACGCCGTGCCACATGAAATAGGGGACACGTTGACAATGGCAGAAAAGAGGAGTCAGAGTTCATGTCGAGGCTCTCTCCAAAGTGGCACGTGTTTATGGGACTTAGCCAAATGGCGCATTTGTTGCCGAGCAGAAGCAGCTTAGTAGACACAACAGCTTCAAGTGATAAAACTACTAAACGGGACTTGGATTGGGGCACAGAGCTTTATTTTTTTATATTTAGGTTGCACAGAGAGTGAGTGGATAAGCATAAAGAGTTTACCGTAGGTGATTGCAGCTTTAATGATCGTTGGCTTAGCTGGGCAGCAAATAGCTGGAGAACTTTGTTTGCGATAAAAATGAAAGAATTTGAATTAATAAAAGCAAAATTTATACAGACAATATTTTTGAAGATAAGTTACAAATATTTAAATTAGATTTTTAAAAATATAAATAAATAGGTACACAATAAATTATGACATTTTTAGACATTTTAAAGAACAAACTCACATCGTATTATAAAATCTGTTACGGCTCATCCCAAATTTCTGTTATCCAAACTGAAGCCAAATCTAATTCCAAAAATTTCCTGCAATTTTTCAGAATTTTCTGTGCATTTTCTTTCTATATTTTTACTAAATTTCAATCTCTAAAATTTCCCTTAACTAAATACCAAATACTAATTAGCGCAAAATCGATATTTACTTTGTTAACTTAAATGCTTATTATTTTGTTGTCGCTCGAATTTAATTAATTCCCAGCAGAGTCTACTCATAAAATTGACCTAGATATTGAGTGTGCTTTGTGTGCAACAAGTTACAAAAGTGATTTGTCATAGATTTTGTCGAGCACAATTGCGTGTCCTTTGACTACAAGAGTTTTCAACGGCCATCGATGGAATAAAATAATAATAAAATCAAAAGCAACAATTTGACACAAATTTGTTGCTGGGCGAAATTCAATTAATGAATGCAGAAATACAAGCGACAATCAAATTTTCGAAACAATAACGAAGGCAACAACAACCCGAACGGAAAGACACATCTGCCATTCGAGGAGTACAACAAAGTTAATTAAATTGTGCAATGGCAAGTGGTATATGGAAATGAAATTCATCTGGCAGCTGTGCTGGCTTGGCTATGCATATATCTAGCAACAGATCGGATGGAATATGTTAGAGCACATGCGCCTAATATGTTTACATAATACATATAATGTGCAAAATAACAATAAATTAAGTCAAGCAGCAAACAAGTCTCTCGCTCCCTCTCTGAAATTCAAAGACAAAGACAAACAGAAAGCCCAAACACAAACCTAAGCCCAGCCGCAACCAAAACCAAAATCGAAATTCAATTGAAATAGCCTGAAATGCAATATCTTGATAAATGCGAGAGATGTTTGGCATTTAAATAATAACTGAATGTGTTGCTCAGATAATGCATAATTTATATTAATTAAATCACTAGGAGCTTTGGGTCATTATTGTTTAGTAGTTGCATTTAAAATCAGCATAAGTGAAAAAATATAATTGCTCTGAAAATGATTGTAAGATAGTCCAGAGTTATATGGAATGTATTATTTTATTTTATTTTATTGCCTTTCAATTTTATTATTATTATTTTATTTTTTTTTATTTAAATTTGTTTTCCATAATTTTATTTATTATTTAATTTGATAGATATTTAATTTCATTATATAATTTTACTATTCTTATGTTTTATTATTACATTATTATTGTTTAATTGTACCTCTTTTTAATTTTATTGCTTAATTTGTTAAAATGTCATTTATTATTATGTTATTATTTTTATTTAATTTTTTATTATTATTTAATTATTATTTTTATTATTTTAGTTTTATTTATAAACTATTTATTAAAAAATTAAATAATTATCCTGTTTTACTAACTTTAACTTAGTTTTTACTAGTTGATGTAGTTCCAATAGAAATGCTTCAGCACAGACAGTCAAAACATGTAGTCAAAACTAAGCCCAAATTGTGCTGAAGGAGAGGAGATTAAAGCATTTATCTGTGTATAAGATTTAATACTTACCATAAAGATCATGCATTAACTTTAACTATCCTACCTCATAATCAAATATGATTATTATTTTCCATTTGTTATTCTTCTTAACAAAGTTTTGCAAACTCTCTTCCATTTGGCTTTTCAAACGGACCTACCGAAACACTTGGTTTTAGCCACAATTTGATAACATTATAAGCTAACCTCGTGTGTGTAGATGCTTAGGGAATATATCTATAGCAACAGCTGAGATACCCAAAAGTGCAATAAATTAAAAGTTTTTGCCAGCCCAGGCGAGAAATAAATTCGTTATTATTATCGTCTAAATGTCAAAGCGCATTAAAATCAAGTGGGCGCAAAGTGAGTGAGCGAGGGCGAGCGGAGGGGCAGTTGGAGCTGGATTTGAAACAGCTGTAACTGTAAATGCCGCAGCTGAGCAATCGTGGCAATAAACCACGAATCGAATTCGTTTCAACTACAGTCGGTGGTGGATGCTGCCGCTGCTGCTGCCGCTACTGCTGCTGCCTAGCCAGAAACACGGATATAAATTTCAATTTCCGACACTCTAAGTGGCGGGGCAAATGAAATAACATTTTCATTTAACCTGCATTCGATTTCAGTCACACACACATGCTTTAGCCCTCTCTTTCTCTCTCTCTGTGTGTGTGTGTGTGTGTACGTGCATGTCCATTATCGACTGGCGCTCTTCAACTGCTCCTTGCAGGGCGCTCGACTGCCAAGGCAGCAGCTTCGCTTGCCTTTTGCATTACAGATTGCATTCCTCTCGTTGCATGTTGGCCAAGCATCAAACACGCAGCGCCAGTAGCAGCCAGCGAGGACACAAGGTACACAATCCGTCCTGGCTGGTTGGTAGGTCGGTCGGCTCGCATAGGAGCTGCATTGGCAGACACTCATGAAATTGGCCATAAATAACATTTTCTTTACATTTCATTTGGGCTAGCCAGCGCATCCGAGTGGAGTCGAGCTGCAGCACCACTAGCACCAGCAGCAGCTGCTGTTACTTCTTCTTTTGCGTTCTGTTTGTCTGGCTTTCTAGTGTGGGCGTCGGCTTAACCAACGGGGCGTGGCTAAGTTGCAATTAGCCAGTGCCCCAAGCAACAGCAGCCGCTGCCAAGCTGATTTAAAGCTCGGTTTATGCTTTGTGCTCTTGCATTGACTGTCGATTTACAGTGTATACACGCTAATTAAAACAGCTTTTTCGTTCGGTTTCCAGAACTGGGTTAATAGAGTGCAAGATTTATGGGAAAGGATGAGCTATTAAAATTAGAAATTTAGCTTTTCTTTGACTTGCGTCTAAAGTCGCTAAATAAGCAGATTTATTTATTTTTGTATTTTGCTAAATAAGTCTTTACTTATGGAATGTTTATTACTTAAATACTTTACTGCTAACGTGTTGTGCAGTACGTCTGCTAGAGCGTAGAGATACTTAGATACTTTGCGAAATGAATCATGAATGTCTGGTTTAATATTGTGTTTCCGTATTAGCATACATTTTTTTACACTAATTTATCTCTGATACTTTGCATATGAAAATAAATTTAGATTACATTAGGCGAATTTTGTTCTATCATAAGTGGAGGGGGAGGTGGAGGTGATGAAGTATGAGGGCGAGTAATTTAATTTTAGATTGCCGTGAAGGGTAGGAAGGTCTAGGTGTGTGAAGGGTGCAATCGTTTGAGTCTACAGACGTGTCTACTGCTGTCAAGTAATTTTGATAGATTTCTAGTGGCAAGCACTGTTAGTATATTCTCTGAGCAAGACTTGAAAACGAAAATATCTTTGTGTGTATACAACTGAAAAATTTGTGTTGTATTTTGATGAAGTTTAATAAAAAACCGCTCAATGTGATTGTAATTATTTAACTGTTACTTGTCGACATGCTGAATTAATGCAAAATTGTAAATATTTGTTTATATACGTTCTTACAAGTGCTTTAAATTTCTGATAATATTAGAATTGTTTCATATAAGTTAATATAAAAACAAATTTGGTTTGAGCTCAATAAAAAATAAGAAACACAAAAATATCTCTATATTTATAACAATATTTTTTTATATACAGCTTTTCCTCTAAGATCATTTAATTTGCTAAAAATACAAAAATATTTAACTGTAGAATGGTTTACATATTTGCATTAAATTATTTGTTAAAATATAAACACATTTCTTTTGAACTCAATAATAAAATAACTAAATATTTATATAAATTTCCTTTTTCTACTATTTCTCCAACATTTACAGCTACTAACAAATTTGAAATATTTCCTATTATTTATACAATCTTCGCTTTATTTGTTCTGCCCGTTTAATATAGTTTGCATGTTATGAAAGCAGTCTCTGCCATACATTTTCTATATTTTAATTTAACAATAAATTTCAAAGTGTTGCCCTCGAGCTGCACTATATAGTTAGCAGTGGCAATCATGTAGCTTATGGGCGACCCACAAATAAGCAAAGAAAACCAAATGAAAAAAAAAAGAAAAAAAATAGCAACAACGACAAAAAAGGAAGCGAAGCAAAAGGCAAACTTATTGCTGTGCACGGACTGATTTCCCAATGGAAATCAGTTTAGCAATTGGGCTAAAAATCATAAAATCTAGCGCTACAAATAAAAATACGACCGATGAAAAAGAAAGTGACACGACAAAAATCAAAACGAACATGACATCAAATGTTGTTATGTTACGCATACGCCATGTACGACGCATGTCAGTTGCTCTTCTTCTTATCTTATTGTTGTTGTTGTTGTTGGTTGACTGGCTCAACAATTTGTATAGAAGTTCACAATCCATTGGCAGCCTTTTGCTGTGTGAATGGCTTTCAGTCAGCTCCTTAGCCTTGCGGACTTGTAGGTATAGCATATATTCCTTGAGCATGGAGTGTGGGCAAGGACGAGACATGCACAGGCCAGACAACTCTTGAGTTTATTTCATGCATTAAAAGCTTTCAGGCTTTTGTGTGTTTCTTAGTGTTTCTCTCTCTCTCTGTAGTTGTTTTTGTTTCTATTGGTTTTTGCGGCCTGGCAAAACTTTTGCAGCACATTTATAGACTTTTACTATACTAGCTTCTGCTGTCTCGCTTAACCTCTTAAATGCGGTTTCCTTCAACATTTTACTATCAGTTGCCAAGAATCGTCTGGCATTATTTAAGTTGCTGTTGCTCACAATTGTGCGTTAAATGCGCTTCCTCCTGCGTCGAAACTTATCTAATTCAGCTAATTTGTCGGTAGTTTTCACGCTCGATTTTCGCGAGTTTCCAACCTATTGCCGCCACCCCGCCCGTCCGCTCGCCCTCTTAATATCAATTATTTACCACATGCCGAACCTATTGGCAAGGTAAATTTAAATTTATTGGCCGTTGGCGGCGCGCACAAACATGGCCATAAATTTAACATTTAAACAATTGATGTTTCTGTACACAGGTTACAAGCGAGCATAATACGAGGGTTGCTCAATCAGTGCGAATCTAAATGAAGCGAGTAAGCGGCGGGTCAGTTAAGGTCCGTGTATAGTAACTTATTTTAAAATATATATTTTATATTTATGCATATTTTGTTACTAAAATTAAACAATATTGTCATCAGGCCTTCAGTAATCCAGTTAGTCAGTTGTCCGCTCTTACGTCTCGGCTTATGAAGTCAAGCTTTTATTTACTTGATTCGTGGTTTGTTTTGAGCAGAGGATTCAGTGGAGCTTTTAAAAGGCTTAAAAACTTTTTTGTCCTGTTGTTCAATTTTTATAGTTTAAGCTTCGTTTCTTTATGAAAAGTTTTATTGACATTTCCTGTTTGATTCAGAACGGTTCATAATGTAAAAAGAAAGAAATTTGAATGACTTGAACCTTAATGATATTTCCAGAAAATATTTAATACGCTTTTCGAATATCCTGAGTAGATATTGCCACACTTCAAAGACAACATTAAAATAAATAAAATCTTAAAAAAGAAAAATAAAATAAAATTAGTCTTAAATAAAAAGAAATATCACTTAATTTTGACCTTATTATTTCTTATAATATTGTAGCTTATTTTTGCTTACAATTTTCACCTTACGAGCATTTTCCACACTAGCTTAAATTAATGAACAGCCCTCGTAGCTGGCCCTAAAATAATAACGTAAATTTGGATCGTATGAAATTGTTGGAGTTGGGGGTCTGGCGCTGTAGCACTTATCCTTCTTAGTTACACTTCTAGCTGCCGTTGTTGTTGTTGTTGTTTGGGGCTATAACGTGCACTTATTGATACTTATAGCACTACACATAGATATATCTATATATAGGTATATACATACACATACGATCTCTACAAACATGCATCTGCTTGGCTTGCTCATAGCTCCCTCGGGTCGCTTGCAGCGCTGGCAAAATAAATTCAATTTTATAAAACTGATTCCCCACACAATTTCCCGCACACGCTACTCACTCTCTCAAGCGCCGTGACTCTTTCTCACTCATCTGGTGGCTGCATCTCCCTTCAGCCAGCAGCAGCAGCAGCCATTCAACACGCTCTGTCCAAGTGTGCGTGCTGCATATGTGCAAAATTTTAAGCGAAATGAATATGTATTGGCATTTAGTTGAAGTAGCTATAGGTAGCACTCAACCAGCAGCTGCCACTAACAGCAACAAACAACAAGTTGGAGCACAGCATCCGAACTAGATAACAATTTATAGCCATCAAGCGCGCCAAAATGCTATAGTAAAAGTTAATGAAAGCAATTTGTTTCACGCTGCGAGAGACAGAGAGCGAGCGAGAGGGAAGTAGAGAGAGAGAGAGAGGACAGGAGTTCAAAGTTTGTATAAAAAGGGTAAGCAAGGTTGACGCACATACAGCATGCGTGTAAGACCCACGCTTGACTCACGCATGCCAATGAACAAGAAGAAGAACAAACTGAAGCAGGCGGGACAATGGTATATATATATATATATATATATATATATATATAGTTCAGCAGAGCACAGCTTAATATTACATATACCAATCAGAATTCACTTTCATTGCTTTTTATATGCTCGCAGAGGCTATTAAAATATTGTCCGCATATGCCTTACGCATTAAAAAAATTCATCTACAATCGCATAAATAATATATAAGCCTGGCTCGGTTAACGAGCTGTGTGAATATGGCTTTGTCTGTCTGTCTCTCAGCTTTTATAGCAATATCTCTGTGTGTCTGTCTTCTATTGAAACGTATCTGTCTGCCTGTCAACTTCTATCGAAACTGTTTCTGTTTCCATACAAATTTAATATCAGAATTTTTATGACACTTGACATACCCTCGCTTTCCTATGTAAATCAAACAACTCTCATAGAGCTGCCAAAGAGTCGACAATTTAGATTTTTTTAATAACAAACTGCTTTCTGCTTCATAATAACTTAAGCAGAGCTCAAGCACTTACAGTATATACAAGGCTAATGTGAAATATTTTCAAACTTAAAGTGCAAATAAATTTACAGAAAATATTCAGAAAAAAGTTACAAGCTTAGAGTAAGATATAAATTTTTTAATATGAGGAGAAAATGTATGATGAAACTGAAGAAAAGTTAAAAAAAAATGCAGGAAAATAATAATTTGATTGGAACTATAAATATATAGTAAAATATAAATAATAATTATATATAATTTATTCCTGTATTTTTTTTAAATATTTCAAAAAATTATAATAAATATTTTCTTTATATTTGTTATGAATTTCTTTTTCATGTTTCCCGTTATTTTTTATATATACTTATATTTACTTGACTTATTTTTTAACTTATAATATGTTTCAGAGACATCTCTTGTGCTGTGTACCTCTCCCATATACAGGCCTAAATTAATCAATGAAAAGCGACCAAATTTGATTATAAAATTTTGGTATAAATATTCTCGAAATGACATTACATACGAAGTGCGCAGTAATTTTGTAAGTAATGTATTTCGAGAGTCATTCCTACGCCTCCTTCAAAGTGCTGGCTCTTCCGAATTAATGCTGGGTTATGCGCTCATCATAAACAAATATTGTTTGAATAATTGACGAAGTCTGTGAATATAAAATGTTCGTTTTCTCGTGTTGATTTGGCGTTTTAATATTTTTGCAATTTGCTGTCATAAAATTTGAGTGCCGCGCCTCCTCCAGACGCGCCGCAAGGGAATGCGTCTGGCCGTTGCTCGGCAAATGCAATCAAAGCAACAGCTTCAATTGCCAAAAGGATGGCTTCAACTGCTGAGCAGCTGGAGATGCGACTGGAATAGCAGCGACGGCGACTTTTCAATCAAACGCTGATGGGCCTTTTTATGATTTTTTGCTCTTTTTTTCCTACACACACGCGCGAGCTCGCTTACGCAAAAGGTGAAGCTGAGTAACCCTTTTTTTTTGACCGCTACGACGTCCCGCAGGACAACAGGGTCCCACAGATACAGATACAACCAAAACGTTGCCAATTCGACAACGGCACTCAAATGAATTGGCGGTTATTGTGGCACGATGAACAGGTCGAGGGGGGCGTCAAGGGGACGTTGGCTACTTTTGTGGCATTTCGTTTGCTTTACGGTTCATTGGATTGCCACAACACACAGCCCCACACACGGCTGCCAATCGTCTCCGTGTATTGCCAAAGTAATCACATTTAATATGAAACGCACTGCAGCAAAACCCACCAGAGAGGGAGAGGGAGATGTTATGGAATATACATACAGTGTGTGGGCATCTCTGCCTCGCTCTCCCTTTCTCTCTCTGTGTGTGTACGTGCCCGCCTAAAAATAAATGCAGACATATCTCATATGTTCTTTTTTTGGCTCGGCACGAGTGGACAGCACTTCCCGTAACCACTAATTGAGCCAACGGAAGTCTAGAAGCCGCACAGCATAATTTAAATAAACAAAATGCCACTAAGTGAAGTTTGGACCGCAACAGGACGCAAGCCAGACGCAAAAAAAAAAAAGAAGTGAACTGAACTCAGTTGAGCTCAGTGCAATGGACGAACTTCCGCTTTTTGGCGGCTGCACTTGCAAGTTGCTTCCTTTCGTCGTTGTCACACACTAAACACATTTTTCATAATGCTGCCATGAGACGCCCATTACATGGGAATGTGTGTGTGTGTGTGTGTGTGTGTGTGTGTGTGTAGCGTTGTCCACAGCGCCTGCATATAGTGTCCAAGTTGTTAATGCAATCACATAGCATTCATATTCATCATAAAACCACAAAAGACACACAACACATGACTTCGCTGTGTAAGCACGTGGCTGCTGCTGTGACTGCCGTTGTACATTTGCCTAAACTCTCGCTCTCCATTTAACTCGCATTTCTTTTGAGCTGGCTTAGTCGTGCGTGCTCGTAAGTTTTGCCCTTCTTTTCGCGCTTCTACGTATATACTTTTACACCTGTGTCGACTTCTTTTGGTGTCTGTATGCAGCTAGTGGGTGTAAATATAATTATATATTCGCTTTGAAGCTTTTTTTCGTTAATTTTGTTAGATTTATAATTGAGCAGAGTTTTTAGTTTTTCGTACTATAGTTTTATTTGCAAACTATAAATAAACTTGTATTCATTAAACTTGAATGTGGCGTAAATCAAGTAATAATTTGTTGTAATATATTTTAGTATATTTAGATATATTCTTCAGAGTTAGCCTAACTGCAGTAAGTAAGACATTAATTTGAAGATATAATTTAGACAGGTTTTAGGGTTTCATTGAAGCATTCCCAACTGCATGTTTTGTATGCAGCTTTCTGATCATTTTTAGCTCTAAGATTTTCTTTATTTTACAGAAATTATATTTATAGAAATTAATATTATTATTTATATGTCAATCATTTTAGATTTTGAAGTTGAAATTCTTCTTTCAGCAAGCCAGCAAACAAAGAGATCTGCTTTTAGCAACACTTCTTTTACAACACTAATTAACATATTTTTTTCTCACTCATCAAAAACATATAAACTTAGTCTTTGAAAAATTTAGCTAAGCTTTCCTTCACAACAATCTAAAAAGTATTATTTTTGAACAACTGCTGCCAACTCTCTTCATCTCTTCCATTACTTATCCTACTTTCATTTCTTCTGCTTCTTTAGCATCCAGAACTTCTGCAAACATTTATCAACACTTGCAAAAAAGTGGGGGAAAAACCAAAAAAAAACTAGAATCTGAATCTTTTGGCTCTGCTGTTCGTGTCATAAACTGAACACTTGATTTGTGAAAATTGTTACCGCCTCCATTCGTGGGGTCACACCCACTATCCTTTCTCATATCTTTTGCTTTTTTAATCATAGCTCCACCTGCTTTATGCGCTTTGCTCTTTATTTAGCTTCTGGTGCAGCCAGAACCAGTGCTAGAGCCAGAGCCAGAGCTTGGCATAATTGCAATGTTTACCTCGGCACAGAGCTAAGTGAAGCGTTAAGGCGGCGCTGCGGGCGTGTGGGGGGCGGGCGGTCGGCAGCGGCATCCTCTTGATTAAAATTTCTGATTACTATACTGATAGCAAAAGAGCGAGAAATGCATATAAAACACAAAAAAAAAAACAGAGAAATGAGTGAAGGTAAAAGGGTAAAACGGCAGCAACAAAAAACTAGCGCAAAAGGTGCCACAAAATTGCAGCGACGGCAGCTTTGTGACAGCAACCGGTGTGTCCCAACTGCCACGCCCCTCTTTCGCCTAATAACATATCCAACCGGCAGCTGATGCGCCCCAGTGTGTGTGTTAGAGTGTTTTGTTTGGCTTTCATTAGTCGGCTCTGGGGCTTTTGCAGCTATGATGATTTGCCTTCCAAGTTCTTCCTTTCGGCATGATTGATGATTTCAATTTGAATTTTCATGTCGAGCATCATAAACAAGCCGACACCAAAAACAGGAACAAAAACAAAAAACAAAAAAAGGCATACAAAACGTGAAAAAAACTACCAACTTAATTTAACTTTTACCAACACTGGCTGCTGCAATGTTGTAGTTTGAGCTAAACGCGACTGTACTTCCGCCTTTTCGGCCCAGATGAGAAAACGAAACGTGGAGCGCTAATTAATGATGCCCCATGACAGAAATTTATGTGCAATGCAAAAACTTTTGCAATATTTGTTCACATTTAGAGTTTGTCCGTCTGTATTTGCCCCCATCTCTCACACTCTCTCTCTATATCTATGTGTGTGTGTATGTAAATGTTACTGTGTGCGTTTGTATATATTTGTGTTTATGTGTATGCGTGTGTGTGTGTTTCGGCACTTCCGCTTCCTGTATTAGGCCGGGTAAATGTACTACCCACATCATGTTTATTTAACTGCACTCCAGGGTAGCAACACTTTATCATTGGGTTGGCAACAGAAAAAAGATCTGTTCTTGGCAAAATTCAATTTAAATATGTTCCCTTAGTTAAGGGTTTGAATTTCAGTTCTCATGTCAATTATCTATTTGCATGTTAAACCATTTTAGAAACAATTTTAAAATCTGCAATTACTATATTCTTTCTCTTATGGAAATTAGATTTAATAGGGGAATCCTCATGTCAATTATTTATCTGTTGGCTAAATCAGTTTGTTAACTTAGTTTAAAATAAACATAAATTGTATTCGTTAATAAGTTTTATATACAATTCTTTCGTTTATAGAGAGTTAGTCCAAAATGATGTGCTCCTGTAAAATATTTCTAAATTTCGTTTCACATTTAAAATTGATAACAAAATTCTTATGATTATGTCGAATGTTTATCCGCTTGCTAAATCAGCTTGTAAAATTTGTTTGAAGTGAATATAAATTATATTTGTTTCTTAACTTTTATATTGCATGCTTATGGAATTGATTCTAAATTTCGCATGCTCATGCTAAATATTTATCCGCCAGTTAAATCCATCAATATAGTTTCTTTATTTCAAATACATTTTATAATGTTCACAATTCTCCTTTTCCATTTGGTGAGTGTATCCACAATTCAAAACATAAACAATTTATGCTTAGTTCATTTCATGTTTATTCATATATAACTGGTTTTGCCTGCTGGTATGGCACTTGTATTCATATGCATGTTCTGGCCGGGCAGCTTTAGGCTACTTTGTCTGCTAATGGTCATTGGATGTTGGCTGGATTTCATTATGCATTGTATTTGAACCTGTCTCTCTGCCATAATATACGATTGCGAGTGTGTTAAGGCAGTGGGAAAAGTAGCTTAGTTTGCACATAAAACTTTGCTCCAGCTGCATTCTGCCTGCAACAGTAGCAGCTACTACAGTTCTGTCTAGCTGTCGCCCCTTGTCGTAGTCAGTCAGTCGTGAGTGCTGTCTGTGGCTCAGTCGAGTGTTTGGCTTTTCCTGCGCTTGAGGTGTGCTCTTCTGTTGGGGCAACGGCACGTCTAAGTGTGGGTAACCTGTGTGCCTGAAGTTCAATAACGTTGCAGTTACAGACGGCAGCTATTACTGCCTGGGGCTGTTTATGATATGCATTGATCGGGCTTATATTACACACACTTTTAATAAGCTATACACAGTAGGTGAGTAGGTGGGTGGTGGCACAGGTGGGTTGCTTGAGCAGCTACGCATAGTATCGTTTGCCTTTTGGTAATTGCTGAACTTTGGTGGCTTTGATTGATTATCTATATTGAAGCCTTGAAATTTCAATAAATTTAATTATATTTAGTAGCTTGTGTTACTTTAATTGAGATAAACTTATTCTTTAGTAAATTTTTGTTTATGTAAACATATATTTTGTGTACCTTTTTTTTTTGAAGCGCTTGTAAATTGTAAAAAAATAATTTTGTTTATTTTTTCTTTTTTTTTAAATAGCTTTATATTTGAATAGCTTATTTTTATAATTTACATACACATATATTTTTTATATATATTTAATTTTATTTATTTGGTATATTTAATTTGATATATTTTATATATATATTAACATTTATATATTTAATGAGTTTTATATATATTTATTTTATATTTAATCCTATATTTTTTAATTTTTTTCTGATTTTAATTCTTTTTCTCATTATAAATATTTTTAAAGTTTTTTTTGGGTACCTTTTATTTTTTACTTATGCTTATTAATTTAATGTATTCTACTGTATTTTTTTGTAGTATTTATTCTCTTTTTATAATACTTCTTTTATTATTCTGCTATTCAAATCTTATGTAAATTCCTTCTAAATAGTTTATATTGTCTTAAACTTCAAATGCTGACTCTGAAACTCTCTCTATACACACTCGCAACAACTTCTCAAATCATCCGCGCTGCGCCCAATGTTAATCTTCCTGTCAATTTTACATCTTACACACCATTTGGCGCTATCAACAACTGACTATAAAACAAATGCAACTATGCACAAGTATCCATGACGAATATATGTGGATGTGTGTGTGTATTATAAAGAGAACGACAAAAAAAAAATTGCAGCAGTGGGAATACGAGTATAAAAAATGTGGAAAACTGGCAATGCACAATGACAACGACAATGACGACTTGTCAAATATTGACGTATCTCTTGAAAATTGTGCTCCAACGCGGCTCATCCAATGTAAGCAGCCAATGGCTGGCCGCCGCCTGCTGCTGCTGCTACTGCTGCTGTTGCTGCTGCTGCATCAGCAACATCAACTGGTTGGCAACACATGACGCCACACACACACAGCCAGACTCAACCACCCACCCACACACTCGCTCGCTCGCTCACATATCATTTGTGCTGTTGGCTTCGACATTTTTGTATTTGTTTCAAGTAGTTGGGCATGGTGCTCTCTCTTTTTTTTCGCTTTCGTTGCACTTTTACTGTCCAGGCCCAGACCCGATCCTCCAGCTCCTCCAGCACTTCATTTGCTGCGCTCAAGTGGATCCACTTTCATTTGTTTGCGCTCCGCACAACACAGTAAAAAAAGAAAAGACAGAATAGATGGAAAGAATGGGCCACAGCCAGGGACAGCGCCAATGAGTTGCCCGCTTTCTTTGCTGTTTTTTCTTTTCTATTTTTTTTTTTTTTTGTATTTGTTTCTTTCTATTTTTTTTTTTGTCACCCCGCTTATTGTAGTTTGCAGAGTAGCTGCTGCTGCCTGTGAAGCGGCTGCTGATTCAGCTTTGTTTGCCTTAAGCCTTTGTGCAAACATTTTGCGCCTGAGACCCCAGCCCAGCCTCAGGACGCCGGGACAACGAGAGCATGCAGGGCGGCTGCATAATAAAACCGAAAATACACTAAACCCGTGCAGTAAAGGCAGCAAAAACGAAAGAAAAACGGAGCAAGAGAGAGACAGAGAGAGGGAGAAAAACTGTGTAGAAAAGAGCAGCCATTACGACATCCTGTTGCTTGTCCCTTGTCCGTTTTCGTCGATGCCCCGAGAAATGCATCATCAATGGATACAGTCTGCTACGTATGTGGCAGGCGGCCGTTCTATGTCTGCCCCGGGACACACTCACTTATCACGCATGCTGTTCTCTTTGGCTCTGCTTGGGCCCTCTCCACAAACATTACTCTACTTTAACAGCTGCCCCTGGTAGCTACTGTTTTTGTTGTTGCTACTGTGCCTCCAGCGCATGATATCAGTCATATGCGTCATGCTTAGTCAGTCAATGATGAGCCGTCACTTTGGCCAAAGTTATTGGCTAATATTTTACTGACACTGAGCGCACGTGTGTGTCTGTGTGTGTGTTATTCACTTGTCTACGAAAGTCAGTCATCATATTTGGCATGAAAATTTGACATTGACTCATCATGCAAACTAAAGTGAGTTGAGCTGAAAAAATTAAACAAACTTGGCAATATTTTGGCAGAGAAATAATGATTATACAGAAAACCTCTTCATTTCACTGGCAGCAAATCTTGTGACAAGCGTTGCACTCTAATCGAGAGAGGCTTAATAATATATTTTAATAATAATAATTAAAAATAAAAATAATAAAAATTAAAATTATGGTTATCGATATAAAGCTATTATCTAGACTAACTTGATTGCTCACAATTTTTTATTTGCATTAAATATTTTGAGCAAAATTTGTAAGCTTAAATATGTTATAATATAATATTTTCAATTCTATTTTATTATAGAGACAATCGTTTATCGACTATCCATAAATTTAGGCAGCCAGCATTATTTTAAGTAGACGCTCAAACTTGTTGATAAAGTTTTAAATATTTAAATTATAAAAAATATTAAATTCTATTTTATTATAGAGACAATCGTTTATCGACTATCCATAAATTTAAGCAGCCAGCATTATTTTAAGTAGACGGTCAAACTTGTTGATAAAGTTTTAAATTTTTAAATTATAAAAAATATTAAAAACATTTTTCCAATTTATTCTTCGTCTGTGGATAAAGGCAAATATTTTAACGTCTCTCTGCTATTGAGAAAATTCTTGAAACGTAATAAACCTTATAGTTTATGCTTCCATTAGTTAATCTAATAATGACATTCCAGCTGTAGCACAAAAATGCAATTGACAATAAAAAGTGCTGAAACTGAGCCTTGGCCAAAATCAACAACAACAACAACAACAATAATAATGAGAAGGCAAACAAACAAGGCAGAAGCAAACTTTGCACTAAATCCTTACAAATGTTTATCTTTTCTTAATCCCGCACTTAACTGCTCGAGACCCGCATTGGCCTGCGTGCCAAGTTTTGCCGAGTCGAGAGAGACCTTCTGGGCCTGAATTTCACAAAAATTGTTAAAGAAAGGGTAGGACAACATTCAGCTATGCTGCTGCTGCTGCTGTTGTTGTTGCTGTTGCTTGTCGCAAGTGCATGTAGCTGGCAAATTGCTTAACGCTTCGCAGCGTCCACGACGCGTAGCCCCACTCGAACTTGTGAGTTGCAGTTGCCCCGTCATCGTCTGCATCGTCCTCCCCTGCCGCTGTCATTTTCTTAACACAGTTGTAAAAACTTTTGCGCTGAGAAATTTTGTGCTTTTCAAAATCCGGGCAAAAAGTAAGCTCTCGATGAGTACGCCAGCAGCAGAGCAGTGTGAGAGTTTGGGCTCTAAGAATTTGTGCAACGACAAGTTTTATAAGTAGCTGCCGCCCCTAGATAAACTACATTGCACCACCTCCCTCTATGCCCCTGCAACCCTTCAGTCTACAGTTTGACCGCTATCACGTCGTCCTTCATTTGCACATCGACCGCGAACGTGCAAAGTTCTCAGCGTTGACTTTTAACCACGCCTCCCGCCTTCAAATTTGCTCGGATCCAACTCCAACTCCAACTTTTGGGCGTTTGCTTAATTGTTTTCTCTTATTTTTTTTTTGTTGGCCAAAATGTTGCAGAGAGCAAAAAAAAAAATGAGGCAAATAAAACATTTGCAATTGTCGCCGCCTTTGGCTGCCTGCTGGGTAGAGTTAGTTGAAGACTTCTCGTCTCTGGGCTCTATGCGTCTTAATCTTTTGTTGATGCTTGTTTATTTTGCAATTACTTAGGCGTTTTGTTTGCATCTTCACTGCGGCGTTGCCTTCCAACTTCCTTAGGTAGCCTCCACCGACAAACCCTGCGCCGTCCCTTCCTACTTAAGTGCTCCAATGCGTCGTTGTCGTCTTGCCGGTTGCTACGTTTTGTTTGCTCTGCCTCGCCTTACCTTACCCCGTTCTGTGCTGACTGCGCTTTTTTTTTCATGTCGACTTAGGCTTAAGAGCTGCTCGTTGGTTGTTCTTATTGTCGTCTGGGAATTTACTGTAAAACTCGTCACAGCTGCAAGTTGCTTGCCTAATTTCATGCTTTGATTATTTGCTGTGCGGGACCATTGGAGATGTGTGATCATAATGCTGATCATGCTGAGGCTTTCTTTCGTGATTTGTTTATGTAGCTTATCGAATGCCAAGATATGTTGAAAGCTCCTTAACGCCTAGAAGCCCTTAGTTCCTTTCAACATCTCTGTTCATCACTGTTGGGTTTTTAGTTAAGGCTTAATTTCTACATTTGATCAGCATTTCAAGCCTTACAATTTTTTCTAATTACTATGCCCCTTTACCTATTTTTGAACATTTATAACTTTACAAATATCTATTAAATTTATATGACTAAAATCAATTTGGTCTTAAATTCCCCATTGAGAACTTAACTATTTTTTGATAATATTTAAGAAAATTTCATACTTTTTCCTTTGCTCAATTTCTAAGAATTTTCAAATTTCCTTAACTTTACCACAAGTTTACCAATTTCTTCATATTTTCATACATATTACAAAAAAAAAACATTTGAAATGTTTCTTAGCAATTAATCACGTATACGCCCCGTCGCACATGTTGTGTTTAAAACACATATTAAAACACATTCTTCTGTTAGGTTATATGCCTCATTAGGCACAGCCGAAAAACAACATTTGAAAGCATTTTCAATAAATCAAGCGCAATGAAATTCCAACAACAAAATGCGGCTCATAAAAGGGGACAATTAAACGCCCATTAATCAAGCGATTGAACAAGAGGGGAATGTAGCAGCAACAATATTGAGTGGAGCGCAAAAAATGTGGCTAACAACAATTACTGAAATCACTTGAGATGAAACTTTTGACTGAGTGAGAGAAGGAAAGACATAGAGAGAGAGAGAGAGCGACACACACTGAAAACTATTTGCTGCTTTAATCGGAAACGGAAACAGGCTGACAGTCGGCAGTTAGGCAGGCAGTCAGCCAGTTGACAGTCAATCGATAGATGAGGTTCGCATCGTCTGTGTGACTGTGGGTGTGTGTGTGTGTGTGTGTGGGGCGGGCCGCACTTAGTTTTGCCGCACAATCAAAGCGGAAGTCATTTTCGTACGTTAATTGACAACAACCCAGGAGCAGTCAGTCAGCCAGTTGGGTACGTTGCCAGTACCAATAACGATGACGACCACGACGACGATGACGTTGATGGTGTCGCCGACGTCGTCGTCTATCAATCAGTGACCCAACCGATTGCTGCCAGTGCTCGATCTGCAGCGACAACGGCTTCTACTTTTCGTCCTGCAACAGCAGCAGCAGTCTTCTCCTCACTCATTCGAGTCATTTCGTATTTTGTTGTATGGCAAAATAGTTGAATTGTTTTGCATTGTATAGCGCGTCAGCTGTTGATGGGGCAAGAGCATGCGGAGAGTTTAGGTGGATGGTTTTAAATGAAAGCTTAATGAAGCTTGAGTTGGCCTGTCCTTAAGAGCCTGTACATGAACGTGCTCGCGCGATTGGTTTTTAGAGTGGATTGTCGACGAAGTATGTGTATAAATATATATATATATATTCATGGATTGCTTCTGATAGCTGGTGTAATAATTGCAACTGATTTGTGGCTTGTGCTCGTCTATTGATTGAAGTTTGTGCCAGGCGTATGGTTAGCGTAAAGGAGATTGTGTGGTTAGAAAGGATTTTAATGGAAAGAAGCTTTGCAAAAGTTTGTAGACAAGACGAGATATTTTAGAGCAGAGCTTCAGCTTGTAAGGAAATGTTAGATATATTTGAAAATTCATGAATTTAGATCAACTTGAAGTGGAAAAATTTTTTGAAAAGCAAAAATTATATTTGAAATTAGTATTTAAATTAAATCAATAATAAAATTTAGAGCCAATGTTTATATTCGAAAAATCATGAATTTCTAGTTTCTAGTTTATATATTTGAAAATTCATGAATTTCGATAATTTTGAAATTGAATTTTTTAAAATGTAAAAATTATATGTATGGTATATTAATGAAATAATTAATAAATATTAATTTCTAGTTTATATAGATATTTTTTTGATAAAATATAGTCAGCCCTTTTATAAGCAAAACTCTCTGGGGAGGATTATAAAGCTTAGACTTTTATTTCTGAACTAAGGTCACTTTACTCCGCACTCATGTAAAAAGTTCTCTCTGAATTGATTGGCATTTTGACTGCAGTCGCTCGTTTATTATATCGCATTCTTTTATTATCCTTTAATATGGCTTTTTCTGCTGATTACAGTTCACTTTAGTATATATATAAATGTATTTTATGTACTCTTCAGTTGATGCTCGTTTTGGCATTTGCTTTGTGCCCGCTGGCAGGGGATTGCGATGCTCATTACCAATGCGCAGTCCAAAAAGTATCCATGTCACTTGGCATTATTCAGGCGACTCGTCATATATACAAAGATATATATATATATATATATATGTATGTATATTTATAGCGTATGACCTACTATACAGGCTCGACATCAACTGCATTTTAAAATAAACGAATGCGAACATTGTGAAGGCATTGTGAGTGCAGCCATTTTGTTTTAGTTGCGCTGACTGACTGACAGCCAGTAAGAATGTCTGACGTGTGCGTGTGCGTCTGTGTGTGTGTGAGTATCTGTGTGTGTTGTTCCCTTTTGTGCGAATGCCGCGCGCTGAATCGGCATTATTTTGTGTTGCATACAGTGGCATATAACTATGCGGAGAAAGGGACTTCGATGCCATGGCACGTGCATATCAAATTGCTGCAACAAGCAAAGCTGCTGCTGCTGCTGCTGCTTGGGTCATCGATGGCAACGTTGGTAACGACCACGGCTATGATGACACGACGACGTCGGACAGTTTACAGGCTTGGTTAGCTGAATAGTTCTAATCCCTAATGCAGCAGAGCTATGAAAAGCAGCTGGTAACGTTAATGTGCTTAGCAGTTTAAAAAATATTTTTCTATACGTGTATGTGTTTGATTGTGGTTCATTAATAAAGAGATTCAAATTCGTTTTGGCTAGCCAACTGGAAACTGATGAGATCTGGAATATTGCTAAAGAAACATGTAATGTTGACAGATCAAAGATTTTATAGTGTGAGTTACTTTATCAGAGTTCTAACTTCATCATTCACAATGGTCAATCAAAGTTGACTAAGATTTTTATTCAGAAATTCTCATTTTGTAGATTCATGTTCAATTCCCAGCATTACTTCACTTTTATTCCTTTCACGTCTTTACTCAAATTGAACTTATAAACTATTTATTATAATTTAAATTTTTCTTACACTATTTAATTTTTTATAAACTATTTAATTTTTCAATAAAATCCCTCGTTGCCATATTTCCAATCTAGTTAACTAAGATCAACATTTCATTTGATATTATTTATTTAAAACGATCTTATCACAGTTGAAATTCTAAAAAGTACTTATATACTCGAAGTGTATACAACATTCGCTGGAGCTGAGTGCGTGGAAATAAAATCTAAAAATGCTGTTCCTTTTGCTGCTGGTGCTGGGCGACTCGCTGACCAATCGTCCATTTATGGCTAAACTACATTTGGTGCTGCTCCTGATGAGACTCTAACATAAAACAATGTGTGACCTGAGCTTCGGATGCTGTGTTCCAATGAATGAATTAAGTATGGCAGCGGCTGCTGATGTTGATGTTGTTGTTGATGCCGATGCTGATGCTGTTGCTCCATCGGCCATTTTTACAATCAAACTGACAGTTGGCCGGCTGTTGTCTCTGTTCGACACACCTTAAACCAGCTCTCACTTGCACATTGCCTGACTGCAAAAAAAAAACAAAAGTCCAAAAAAAAAAGTTTAAATTAAACTAATTTTACGAAAATTGCTCAATGCTATGTGACGTCTATTGTTTCTATTTGTGCGCTGTCTCCCCAAATGGGATCTGGTTTTGTTTTGGTTGTATTTGTCTTCTCCTATTTTAGAGTTTCTGTTGATTTGCAGCCCATTGTGCACAGTTCGGAGCGGGAGATTTTGCTGCGCTGTGGTTTGCAGCTCAGCGGAAATTCATTTGTGCATTTTATGTCACGCTTTTGTTATTGGCATTAATCCGCTATTAACACAGCCTACAGCCATCAGCCGTCAGCCTGCATTTAGCTAATGGCTCTATTATTTTGCAGCAGTCGAAATGATATTCCAACAATTCTCTCACTTTTTTCGTCGCAGTTAATTAAATGCAAGTTAATTGTAGCCAATTATTTGCCTATAATGAAATTCCAATTCTATTTTTTATTACATTTCGTTGTCTTTACTGAAGATATTTGTTTTATCAATAATTTAGTGACATAAATTCCATATAGTTAATTTTTCGAAATACTTTGCTTATATGTTTTGCATAACTGTGGGCAAAAGCTGACAGCTTCTCTTTGTTAAGCAAAAATATTGTTACAATTAATATTTAGCTCATATTTTTTGTTCTTGTTGAAATATATATGTTTGTTTATTTGTCAACTTATGCGTTTGTCAACTATTTAACAGGTGCTAGAGCTTATGGCAATATTAATTAACTCATGCATGGCGAAAATATAAATAAACTTAAATAAAATGAAAATACTCAAAACTATATAGTTTTTTTTTGCTATTTCATTGTAAGCTGGTCATAAAAATATTGCTGACTATAAAAAAATATTTAACAGCAGCTTAAATTGTGCTAGTGAAATATGAAAGTTGTTTTACTAAGAAGAACTTTGGGACAGACAGAGTAGAGTCTATTGGCTTTGTGTAATGTCTGCGGAAGTTGATAATCATTTCGAAACGAAATGTGAGCTGACATAGCTGTGCTTGTACCTGTGATTAAATATATAACAGCTAGTTAAACTGACCAGGTGCTATTTTTCGATTACCAAGAAATAAATTGGCACAGATATCATATAAATCGTCCATTGCAGCCTGTTAAATAGGAAAGCCTTGAGTTTTGAATAACTTAAAAAAATGTTGAAACGCTAGAGTCCCATAAAGTCTTATGGATTGTTTATAACGATGTTAGCATATAATAAATATTTAACTGTATAGCAAAAAGCAACTCTAAAAACCTTTAAAAAATATTTGGTTTTATGAATAATTTTTCAAACATTTTCTTATTAAAAATGCTAGCAATTATATAAATTTATATATTTCTATTTAGTTTTTATTTATTTTTTTCTTTCTAATTTTTCGTATTTAATATTTAGTCCGTATTTTTTGGGCAACTAAATTCTTGGCAATTAATTACCAGTTGTTGAACTGTAATTCAAATAAATTGTGGTATGAAATGCTCTCACCTCGGCAGCAGACATTTGGAGTATCGCATCGCAAATAAAAGTCGAAATATGTGTGGCAATTTTTGCATTTTATTGCCGCGTAAATTTGTATTAGTCTTTAATTTATATGTTAATTATATGCCATTATTGCGTTCCATTTGTGCTGC
This sequence comes from Drosophila hydei, assembly GCF_003285905.1. Taxonomy (NCBI): domain Eukaryota; kingdom Metazoa; phylum Arthropoda; class Insecta; order Diptera; family Drosophilidae; genus Drosophila; species Drosophila hydei. The sequence continues at coordinate 1,596,374 of NW_022045827.1, forward strand.
TGTGTGGGAGTTGTTTGGCAGGCATAGCAAATGTTGCTCCTGCTGTTGCTTTGTCAGTTTTTGTTAATTATTTTTTTGTATTATGCCTCGCTTCACATTCCAAACGTGTTTAGTCCAGGCTGTTTGCCTGTCTGCCTGCCTGGCCTTCTAATTATTCTTTATTAAATTTGCTGATTTGTGTGTGTGTGTGTGCTTGATCTGGCAAAATAATTAAAACTCTGTCATGTGCATTTGTGTGTGTGTGTGTATAGGTTGCTTTTGTTCTTATATCCTTGGATTTTTGTTTATTTATGATTATTGGCAGTCAGCTAAATTAATTGAGATAGAATTCCCGGCCATTTGCCTTGCCCTTGACTCGGCAACAATATTTATGTTCATCATTGTTGACACTGAGTTCAGCCATTAAAACGTACCACTATAGTCTACATATACATACATATATATTAACTGTATAGCTATATATCTAGTTTCTTCTCTCTTACACACACACACACATACCATATAAATTGCGGTACATTTATAACACTTTCGCAAGTTAATCGCACTTCGGTCAATGTTTGTTTAATATCGGGGGCGCTCCTCTCCGGTCATCCGAGCAGCTCTGTTTTGTTCTTCTGGTTCGATTCTGTTCCTTGTGGTTAGCCATTAGGTTGCTATTATTATGCTCATTAGGCTAAATGGTAGCTAATTTCTTTATAACACTCTAAAATGTAGCTCTGCTCGACTCGGCTCGTGGGTGTTGCAAATTGTGGGTCATTATTTGCAATCTTGGCCAGAACAGCAACGCCAAAAGGCGTGGCAATACATGTATATATGTATGTTTGTATATAAGGGGTTGTTGGCATTATGTAGAGCTATTAAGTCCTTGGCAACATTAGTTATTGATTGGCATTGTGGGAATATCTGCAGTTGCTTAAGTGTTTCTATAATCATTTAATTATATAATAGCTTTAATTGTCTAACCTGTGGTTAGCATTCAGTTTCAAGTCGAAATTTCTCGCCAAGGGTTGATTGCGCTTATTAAATGTGTTGTCTTAGGTGGCAGATAGCTATAAAGATAGTTGGGTATAATAAAAATTATATTTGATTGAAGAGTAGTTATAGAACCATATTTATATTGTCTTTTTTATGTGTGTAAGACTCCTCCAGTTGGGACCGACAGTGAAACTGAACACTGCAAAAAGCTGCTTTTATAGCGCCCTAATAGGATACACCAGAAACCCTTCAAAGAGCTGCTCTTCCAATATTCCCTGATATTTTATAGATAACAAGTGTGCTCGCGTCGGGACTGCCCAACTAGTAGATACCCGGAACCCTGCGAAAGGCTGAAAGTTCAATCATTCTATGCTTCCTTTATGCATGCAGAGCCAACACATGCGCACATACTTACATACGGAGATGGCCCGATCGACTCACATAATCACAAAGATATATATATGCTTTATAGTATCTGCCATGCTTCGTCTCACCTGTTCCCATTTCCAATAAGCTTATGGTATAAAAATTCAGCTCATTTATTGAAAGCTTATCTTTCTGCTTCAGTTTATCACACATCCATGCTCATGTATATACAATAAATCACTTATTCATTCAATTATGCTGTCCCATAATGCCAATTCATTGTGGTGTAAAGAAAGCTAAACATTTAGCTAAATAATTTTCAGCATTTATCACTCGAGCTGAGCGGCACAAAGAAATAAACTAGTTAAGCCGCTTGGTTGCCTCCAAAAAATGCAAAAGGTTTGCCAAAAGCAAAAGTAATGCCGTTAATGTCATCCACAGGTATTAGCAACACGTGCCCAACACTTGTCAACACTATGCGAGACGAGTAGAAATATATATATTTATATATATAAATGTAGTAAGGGAACCCCAACATTGCCTGTGCGCTGTCATTCATGCGACTCATGTCGCAAACATTTTCCTATCATCCTTAAAATGAAAATCTTTTGTTGTCGCTCGATATTAATCCATTCGTAGCCCAATGTGGTGCGTGACAAATTTCGATAAAAAGGCTGCTTTTCCAAGACAATGATTATGACGATGATGATGATGAAGGTATTGAGGCGATTGGCTGGGTCCAGCCCATTTAACACTTCGTTAAACTTTTGCAAAAATGAAAAGCTTCTGTCCAGAGCTCGCGAGCAAACGTACCGCACGGTAGTCATAAATATTTAACACAAGAACCCAGACACACACACTCGCACGTCGAGTATAAAATGTGCAATAAAATGCAACGAATTACATAGTTGAAAATGTAAACACACGCTAGCAACCTCTCGAGCTGCTCTAGAGACGATGAATGGCACAGCTATAAAAGTCAATAATACGTATAGAAACTGCACTAGACATACACACACACACACACATGTAAACGCCCTTTTACGTGAGCTAATACAGTTGCGTATTTGTACCAAAAAGACGTTTGGCCCCTCGCCTCGTCGCGTCTCGCAATGTCCGGGCAATGGTCAATACGTGGGTTTTCTGCTCGCCTGCCCGGTGTCTGCTATTAAATTTCATAGCCTTGTTGTAGCGAATTTACGGCTGTTAAAGTTTTTAAGTAGCCGTCGAATGAAACGCAGGGTTCAACGCTGCAGCCGCCAGTGCGCATTGATCGATGTGACTTGCTTGAGTTTTGCCTGTCTTTCGGACTACTTCAAATCGATTTTCTTTCTCTCTCTCTCCCTCTCTTGTTGAATAAAGATGATTAATCGTTATGGAAAGAGAGCCTACAATGAGTTTGGCAAAAAGTTGTGTAATTTATAGGCAGACTGTTGATGTGATCTGTGAGCTGAGCTATTGAAATAAATATCGCCTGTAAAGTTTTTGAAGCAAAGGGGTTTAATGTAATTAACAAAATATTTTGTAAATTTTTTTGCAAGTACTATAAACTGTGATATAATATATCTAACATAATAAACAAAAAAAAAAAGGACAAAATAAATAAAAATAAAATATTAAATATTTTAAATATTTTTAATATACTGATTGCCTTCATAAAAAATATTTCTAAACTCAAACTTGTTCTAATACAAATTTTCATATTAAAAAGCGATAAATATATAAATATTTGAAATTAGTTTTGGTCTTAATTTTCAGCTGAAACATAGCTGTGACACTTTACATATAGAAATTAAGTAGATCGAGCTGAGCAATTAAATTAGTTTCAGCTGTGATTTACATAAATATAAAGTATTTCAGTTAAAAGTATGTTCCACCTTAATCTATCCAAGTTATACATGCACAAAACAAGACAATTAAATTCATATTTCTGTTAATTCTCACCTAATTGAACTGCAAATCAACTTTCACTCTACAAGCATCCTCTCTCAGCTGCAGCAAGTGCTTAACTGATAAGCACTTGACCACTGCCAAGGCAGGCAGCTACAGTTTACAGTACTTCTTCGATGATGCCGTTGCACACATCGTATTGAAATGCTCGAATGCTACGATCGATCGATTTTTCTGCTTATCAATTTCGAAAATAGCTCGCGTCGCGTTTATCTCCCGCGCACGCTCCCAGCGATAGATGCCGCCTCTTAATTCAGGCGTTCGCCGGTCAGCGATCATCAGCATTATCAACAACAACAACAACAATTGTCACATGCCCCCGTCGCAGTGCTCGAATTCGAATTTGAGATTTTTAGTTTGTCAGAGTCTGTTGTCTTGATAACGTTAACGTTTTCCCACTTGCATATTTCTATCTCGTATTCTTTCTGTCTGTGTCTGCGTTTCGTTTTGTGCGTCTCTCAATTTGATCAAAAACATACGAAATTTACAACAAAATAAATACAAAATAAATAATTTTCTTTTATATTTTACAAGTGCCGTTGCGTAATTGTCGTTTGCAAAAAAAAAGAAAACAAAATAAAATACAAAACTACGTAAAAGTTTAACGCTTATGTCATTACGTCTCTCGTAACGTGTTTCGCTTTATTTGTGGGTGTCTCTTATCCGATATATACATATATCTCAACTATATATCTTTATTTACATATTTGTTTGTGTCTCTAGCAATTTATGTGAGTACTTGAGGCTAAGTGGTGATTAGTTAATAAGTCTATGTGCTTAAACGTAACTCTGTTGGTTTTTCGATTACAGCTCAATTTCAACTTTTTGTTCTAGCTTTAATTTCCATATCACAAAAAATTACTATTTCGTATAATTAAATTATAACCATCTGTTCGTTTTTGCTATATAAATCAACCTTGATACCTATGCTATGTAACTGTGCGTGTGTGTGTGTGTGTATGTTTGCTTGTATATAGGTATAATCGTGTTAATGTATGTGTGTTTTGTGTTATCTGTTGACCGTTGTTGCTGTCCGTCGATATGTCAATAAAACTGTCCACCTATTTGCCCTCACAGTGTAGTTTCAGTGCAATAAATATACATATTTTTTTGTATATTATTGAAGTGCAATAAATAGCTAGACGACTGCAACTGATTTTAATTGAAAACGTGGCTACAATTAAATTGAAATGTAACTGAGCTGGCGTATGTTTAAGTGAAAATTTTCATTCAGCGCCACAAATCCAAAGTTGCAAATCTCTAGAAAACCGAGAGACCTTTAACATTGATCAATTACAGTATGGCCAAGAGCATTTAATTAGCCTTAATTAGAAGCGTCTCCCTGGCTAACTTGTTGCATGAATAATGGCACCAGCAAGAGTGACATTGTGGATGTTAAATAGCACCCAATAACAAGGATACACAGCAGATAAATGCAAACACAATGAGCCAGGATACGCACTTTGTTTGCCTTGGCAAAACACAAGTTCCTAATACCAATAACTGAACCCATAATAATATTATTTATGACCTCGAGCAGCTATTGCTACTGCTGCTGCTGCTGCTCTTTCGTGCTACCAACTTATACACATTCATACATATATTTCATTACGGGTCACAAAAGTGGGCGATGGTAGAACACGGCTTCTTCTTGTTACGCTCGAGGCGGATCTTTAGTCGCATACAAATTGCATTGGTATGGCGAGGAGTTGCTTAAGCAGCTTTCCATTTCGCTTTTGATACCCTGTTTATATATAGAAGAGAATGACTACTAGGCAAACAATAAAAAGGGTATACCATAAAAATAATATAAAATATGTATATATATATATATATATAACACATAACATATAAAGCTGACTATGATACTATAGAGCATGAACATATATTAGCTTTATCAGAGTTAAAACTTTGTCGTTATTATCCCTCTATATGAGAATGATAATTAATATTTACAAATAAATAATAAGGCAACCAGATAGCACTTTCACATTAAAATAATATTAATACAAAATATAAAATATCGATAACTATCGATTTCTAAAGATACGCGTCAGTAATCTAATAAATACTGATCAACTTAAAAGCTGACAGCTTAGACTTGTTCCACATCAAATTAATTTATAAATTTAAAATATCGATAACTATCGATTTTGAAATGAGTCATTCGTTTTTATATAAATTAGTAACTTTTGAGCAGTATTGTAATAATTAAAGTGTATGCTTTATAAATAATACTGGATTTTGTAATTTATAAAATCGATAATTATCGATTTTGAAATGCGTGAAAAATAACACAGAAATTAATATCAATTTGTGCATAAGATAAGGCCTATATTCAAATCGATAAATATCGATACCTAAATATGTTTACCGACGCTTACATATTAGAATATGCTCACCAGCATTTTAAGCAGGGTATTCCTCAGTCCTGAACAGCTAATAAAAGTCTTTTTACTCGCTTTTTATGCTTGTTAGCAATGGGTAATGTCTCCCAGTGTCCCACTTGTTATCCGCTTTTCAGTTTGTTTGTTTACGTCTATTGTGATTTTTATTGTTTTTATTTCATATTTATATATTTTATGTCTTGTTTTTGTTGGACTTTGCAATGTGTTTTTTTATGTTGACTTCAATAATATGTGCATTAAGTGCGTTGCTGTTTTACTCTTTATTTTCTTTTCTATTTTTCATTTTGTCATGAAAGATTTTCCTTTTCCTTCTTATTTTTTCTTGTATCATGCATGTAAAGCTCCTTTTTCTATGTTTTCTTTCCTCTGTTTTTGATCCTCTTTGGCATACTCTCTTTTTGTATAACATATGTTCATTTGTGTTGTCCTTGCTTGTTTACAATGCGACGACTCTGATCTCTGACCAGACAATAGTCAAGTGAAATTGATGATGTTGCGTATACGACATGTATGGCAATTATGTTTTACTTGCAGTTTGCTTGCTTTTATACTCAAGCGAAATGAAACTCTTTAGCCTTTTGGTCTCTTTGAATTTGTTATGAAATTATAAATTATAAGCTCACAAAAGCGCTTAAAACAAGTTACCCACAAAAAGCAAAACAAAAAAGAAAATAGAAGAAAAATCGAAATAAAGTTCAGTTGCAGCAGGTGAGTAAACTTGGCTCTCAACTTTGGACTGCCTTCGCGTCCACCTCCGCTTCCATTCTGTATAAACAATGAGAACAATCTGAAATATTGTTGCAAAAGTTGCATAATTGCATTGGAGCTTTGCTTTGGCAACTTTTGATATGCCTTAATTAAGTTTGGCCGCATTTCAAATATTTATAGGCTGCAAATAGCCATTGGACTGAACTCTTGTGGTGCTCCACAAAATGTTAATGGGTTAGGGCCAGAAATAGTTGCGTTTATAATTAGAACGTCAAGAGCATTGTCAGGTGAGCAACGCTAAGGCAGCAAATCGCTGTGGAATGCACTCAAGTAAATTCAATTACTTTGTTTAGCTGCCGTGTATTATGTTTCAGTTTTTACAATGTCAGTTTGTTGCACATATAATTGAAACTTAATTAATGTGGCTGATTGGAATTCATCACAATATATATACAGAGCCTGACAAGGCAATTTTTGCTAACACAAAGTAAACGTACTCTAGAATATCAGATATCAGCTACGCGTATCGTACCTATACCATTAGCTCGGCAATTTCCATAACAATGGCAATCAATTTCAACGTCAATTACTTCAATTTGAGAAGTTGATACCTGAAAACTTTGTTAACAAAATGCCAATTGAAATACAATTTGAGACGCACGTGAGCACCGAGAAATGAGCCTGCGAAAGCGACGAAATTGAAACTGTGCAACTGTGTATGTGTGTATGTGTTTGTGTGTGTGTATGTCATTTAGCAACAATTTCGTTAAAATTTAAATAGACAAAATAAAAGTTGTGCCAAGAAAATCATTTGCTAAAATTGGCAGAGAGAGCCAAAGCACAGCCAATATACAGAACAATGTAATAAAAATAAAGGCAAGGCAGAATGTTGCTGTCAGATGGAACTGACTGCGCGATGTTTGTTCGCAGTTTAAGTTTACATGGATATAAAATAAGATAAAAGATAAGAAACATATATATTTTTCTTAAATTTTAATATGGACCTTCTGAAGAACTCTTTAGATTTTTTATCTCTATAAGTGAGAAGCAAAAAACTAAAAGTTCTTTAGAAGGAAAAATATATAAATTTATGTACAGAATTCTGGAACATTATGTTCTTCTGAAGTTTATAATATTAACATTATATATAAAAAAAAAATATTCCACACTCAGTCGTAACTAACTCACAAACAACACAGACACATTGCATACACCTAATATACTTCCTTTCCACTTGGTTAGCTAGTATCATACCAAAAAAAAAATAAAAAAACGTGCAACACGCAAGCCAAATCAGGAAAGAGGCTTTCAATCAGGCTACAAATTCGTTGGACCAGTGCCAAAAACCTAAAGCAAAGCAAGACAAACGAGAGGTAAAGAGTAGGGAATGAAAATTAAAAAGAAAAGCAGGAAATGCAAAGATCTCAAATCAATTAATAAAATTGCTGAGAAGATAAGACGAAGTCTTGCATAGGCCATAGCCAATAAATAAATCAAGAGTTGTTGCGCCTACTCCTACTCCTTCTTCTTCTTCATCTGCTAAACAGATTAGTCAAGGGGGCGTGGCAATTGGCTGCTGAAATTTTAATTATAATGTGTCTCGCAGGCAGGCTAACTAATCCTTCAGCGAAAACTTAGGCAGTTGTCTTAGCTACAATAATAAACAACTTAATAATTATTATCAGCAGCATCGTCAGCATCATCATTATCATTATGATTAGCTTCATTATCATTGGGAATAGTATTTGGCGCTGGGGCTAAAACAATAAACAAAGCAAAAACACAACAACTACCAACATTATCGCACATCATTATCATTGTCATTCCGAGCGCGCACAGCTTAAAAACAAGTAGGAGCAAAGTTAAGCAATGAGTTGACTTCGCAATACCCTGTAAATGATGGCTCGAAGTAATTTTGAGTTGAATTGGAAGAATAGATAGAAAATTAGAGAAGAATGCGAATAATAGTGTATCGAAAGGCTACAAGAAAAGTTGACTGCAAAATAACTTGTAAAATGTAAAATGCATATGAAGTTTTTTATAAGTAAATCGATTAAAAAAGAAGAAAATATAGAAATTTAGTTTAGAAAAAATTGAGAAATTATTAATTATTTTACTGTTTAACGAAATGTTTTTGCAAAAGCCGAAGGCTACATATTATTATATATTAAACTATACCGTGTCGTATATAAGAATAAAATCATTTTAATTTAATCTTAAATATACTTTTATATAAACTCAAATGCATATTTCCATTAATCCGTTCTGATTTCCAGGGTATATAGTGTTTGAACCAACAGGCGGATTTCATTCATCTACACAAAAAGCCGAACATTTTGCTCTAAGTTCTTGCTGTCTATATAACTGTGTTTCACGTTGTCGTCCTTTGATGCTGTTTGCTTTATTTTTCTGTTTAGTTAGTTTTTATGAGCGTCATTATTTTCGCTTGCCATGGCGCTAAGCATCTTAAGTGCCTCCCCACATTTTGAGGGTGGTGCCCAGGCAGTCAGGCAGGCAACTGTGAAGTTCTTTTGGGTGTGTGTCTGTGTTTGCATAGGCGACAGACATCATTTGGCGGCTTATAATTCAACTTTTGCAGTTAGTTTTGAAAACAACTTAATAAGAAAGATGCTGTGCTGTGCTGTGCCGCTGCTCTGCTTAAACTGAACTTGAGCGGAATGGAACGTAGGGAGATTACGAGCCAAGAGAACCTGTTGTTGTAGTTGAAAATTTGTGCCTAGCTTGGCAGTTTTGCGTGGTCTTTTGGTAATCATTATTAGAGGTCTACGTTGTGGCATTTAAGCTGTGAAGTTTTCTAAAGTTGTGTTGGATTAGTGGCTGAAGCGGCAAAGATAAGCGCCAACAATAAAAATATATAACTACTGATATATATAAATTGATTAAAAATATAATCAAGCCTCATGGCGCAATAAAATTAAAAGAAATTGTCTAAGGACTTACAAATAAAAATTTTATTCATTTTGAGACTAAAGAATATTTTTAAAAATAAATTAAGCTGTCTGAGGAATTTAATTTAATTAAAACTTAAAACTTAAAACTTAAAACTTAATTTTTATATATTATAAAAATATAGTATTTTGATATTTTAATCAAAATTATATAATTATACATTTTTAAAAGTTTTTGCAACTTTTAAATGAAAATTTAATAACAGTTTTTAATATGTAGAATCTGAGATATCTAAGCGAATTGTTAAAAAGGAATTTTTTTATTTTCCATATTTTCAAATCGTTTATTTCTCTTCATCTGTCTCCTTAATTTGAAATATTTGAAATTGAAGTCACATTTGCTCCGTTAATATGTAAGGAAAACTGAGCAATCTGTGCAACATGTCTCAGTTTATGTCAACCTGTTTTTACTCTTTGTATTGTTTATATAATCAGATTGTGTAGCGTACATATATTTTATAAAAGTTCAATTTCGGCTTCTTAGTGGCAAAATTCTTAATGTGTTAACTTTTCGGCCGTACCGCGTCACGATCTAAACTTAATTTGCAAAAAAACCTTTATTCCATTATACAATATATATATATATGTATGTGTATATATATGTATAAACAATTAATAAAAAAGAAAATTCGCAATAGACCAATTCTAAATTTATTTTAAAATTCGTGTTCCTTTTCGGCCATTGCAAGCTCCAAACTTAAAAACTAGGTAAGTGCCAACGGCAGCAACTTGGTCAAGTGCCGCAAATAACTGTTAAAAAGGTTGTGCTGTCGAAATTTAGAAGAATAAACTGTTGGCTGCCTTGCTGCATGACAGATTATCAGGCAGACAGATTGTCTGTCTGCGCTGCTCCGCTGTCCAAGGCCTTGTACCTTTGAGTGTTCTTAACAGTTATTGAAATTGCTGCAATTGAGTTCAGTGTGCTCGAAGCTATTTAATTGCTGCAGCACAGGATACCAACGGAGCACAGCAAAAGCGAGCACTGCTCAAGAGTAGTAGCCTAGACAATACCCTAGACAATACGTTAAATACTTACAAATCAATACATACAATCATACATACATACTCACTCATAATATTTATAACCGCTGTTCGCTTGTTTTTCAATTTATCTATATATGTTTAGATTATTCAAATTTAATTTCATAAATCTGTATTACATTGTCAGGCTTCTATACATGATAGACAAAAGTCTTTCAGTTTGTAGAACTATTCTCTTCAGTAAATAATTTGGAAAAATTATTTTGAAGCTCTATTATTAAATCTATCTTTATATTAAAGATGAATGATGTTTAATCTGGATTAAATATGAGTAACTGTCAGTTCAGTCTAGCAAAGACGAGACTCTCAAATTAAGGTTCTTCAGTCTTATACACAAATATTGGGAGCACCACATTTAGAGTCCGCCACTCCTTCAGTTACCGAAATCTATAAATCTATAATCCTAATTTTTTTGATTTACAAAGTATTGTACAAATTACAAAGTCTAAACGATAGTGCTTTAGTGCTCGAAGTCTGATCGTTTGTTCTACATTTATAGGCTATTAAGCTTATGGTTCTTCAGATCGAATAACGCAGCTTCTGAAGTCCCTCTCAGACAGTCAACAAAATGGTTTTGGTTTTTACTCCTGCCCTCTTCGAGTCATATATATATAGCAAAGGAATGGTTTCAATATTAGCTATTAATCTTCGCTTTGGAGGCTTCCAAATACAGAGCCTGCAAATTTAATATCTTGACTCTTCACACAGCTCATTCAGAGTCCATCTTAACACGCTCTAAGATTTCTATATTTTATAAGCATTCTCCATAGCTTCTTTTTGCACAATTGCAACATACCCCTCAAACATTCTAGTACAGGGTATTAAAACAACAACTACCGCAGCAGCAGCAGCAACAGCAGCAGCTAAGATTCAAGTCGACTTTTACCCGCAGGTGTTGTAATCTCGCAACGTGGCGTTTCTCCTCCTGCCTGCCTATTGTCTGTGTGTCAGTTCATCGCTGTATATGTGTGTGTCCTGCTGCTGCTGCTGCCGCTGGACCTGGGCCAAATGCAGCTCGAGTGCTAACTAATTTCGTCGCTGTCGTCTTCACGTGTCAGCAACATTTCTTCAATTGGTTTCGTTTGGCTTGTCCTGTCCTGTCCTGTACTGTCCTGTCCTGTGCTATCATGTGCTCAGCTCCTCTGCCATGCCAACCTGGCATGTCCTTTATGAGTTCTAACGTGTGTTCAACGGTGTATGTGTGTGTGCGTGTGTGAGTGTATGAGTGTGTACACTGCCGCAGTTGTTGACTCCGTTTCGTGAAACTTGGGCCAAGCCAATTCCTTTGGCCCAGTCATCCAATCCTTGGCCGGTTTCTGCTCTTTATGCACTTGGCGCCGCTCTGCTCCACACTCGTAATGCTCATATGATCTGCCTTGGCTCCAAGCATCGCATTTTTATAGCACTTGCTGTTTACTTTTACCGCCGTGTACTGCATTTTCAGTTTCCAGTTGCTTGTTATTTCTCTAGCTGTATTTTGTTTTTCTTTTCGTAGATATTTTCTTGTGTTTTGGCTCTCAGAGACGATTGTGTCTCATTTGGATCGTAACGTTAATGTTTATTACGTTCTTGTTCAAAATTGAGCGGTGTGATGTGGATTCTTAGCTTGCGAATGAATTGAGTGGACTTCAGAACGAATGTTTGACTCCTAGATACCCAGCAATCAGGTGTAAGGTGTCTTTAAGCCTTCTATAGGCATAATTTCTGTGAAATCCCAGACTCACTTCATAATTTATTACCTGAATCGTAGATATTTTCATTTACTTTTCAGTAGTATATTTATTAAAATATTTCTTCTCACTATAAGTAAAAATTTCAATATTTTCATAACATTATTTTGATGCGCTCTTTGCGATTCTCATAAGCTCCTCGGTCTAAGCGCCTCTTCTTAAATGTGCACATCATATAAATAGACACTTAATTTAAAGTATTTAAAAGGCGACTCTAAATATAAAAAAGATTTCCATACATAGCTGGGTGGGTTATTAACTGGGGCTCTTGCCTCATTAGCGCGCATTCAAATTGTGCAAAGCCTTGGCAACAGCCAGTGCAGTGCCTTTGACATGCGATGCCAGCGATAAACATAAAAACTTGCAACCGGGTCTGTGGCTGGGGACTATTTTTACCGAGTTTGAGGCCACTGTAAAGCTGTCAGCGGCGCCACGTAATTATTAACTTGCCACCAAAGTGCCCACCCACAACATTAGAAGCACAAACACACACACACACACACATATACATAAACACCCACATTTCATTTACTTTCTATAATTTCTCTAGAAATTCCGATTGCACATGTGGGACTTTATATTGGCAGCGCTGGAAACCAATTAAAATGCTGCACTGCTTCTGATTATGCCAACAACGCTCTGCATGTGTGTGTGTCAAAGTGTGTGTGTGTGTGTGTGTGTGTGAATAGATTGGTATGTGTCAACTAAGTGCAGTTAATTAGTGCGAAAATCACTTCAGTTGGCTGGGGACTTTGCGCTTAGATTTCTTTAGCTGTTTGTGTTTTTCCGCTGAAGCAGCTTTTTCTCTCTCTCTCACTCAATATATATATATATATATTTGGTTTTTCTTTTGAAATTTTCACATTAATTGCTCTGCGCGCAGTCCAGCTCTGACTGCTGCAATCAGCCGGAAGAACAGCCAAGCCAAACCAAGCCAGAAGCTAAGCTACTTGGGGGATTTGCTCTCGACTTGTCGCTTTTTTTGCACTTTTCTTTTTGGCTTCACTTTTTGTTTTTCGGCCAACAATTCGTGTGCTTTGTAATGAATTTCTTAGCCAAACTGTACTAATCCTTACGCATATGTTCCATTTAGAAGCGTTGAGCTGAAAGTCTTTATTTCTTATAAATATTAAATCGTAATTGCTGTCACTTGTTTGGTTGTTAAAAATACATGTTGAATGAGCTCAACCATCTTAAGACTTTTATTAAATGATAAATTTGGAATTTGCATTTTCAAGTTGCTTTTAACGTTTATTAAAGTGGCTTAAAATTAAAAAAAAAAATTTATAAATGTTGATTTTGAGTAAGGTTATTTATCTATAAAGACAGAGGGAAATATAGAGTGATGCATAGAGAGATTCATGGAGAGATTCATGGAGAGATTCATGGAGAGATTCATAGAGAGATTCATAGAGAGATTCATAGAGAGATTCATAGAGAGATTCATAGAGAGATTCATAGAGAGATTCATAGAGAGATTCATAGAGAGATTCATAGAGAGATTCATAGAGAGATTCATGGAGAGATTCATGGAGAGATTCATGGAGAGATTCATAGAGAGATTCATAGAGAGATTCATAGAGAGATTCATAGAGAGATTCATAGAGAGATTCATAGAGAGATTCATAGAGAGATTCATAGAGAGATGCATAGAGAGATGCATAGAGAGATGCATAGAGGACTGAGCTAAATATTGGGATGAATTGAGATATTGATAGAGAGAGAGCTATAGAGAGATAGAGAGTGAGATAGAGAGAAATGCAAACAGACGGAAACAGAGGATGCATAGGTAGAGATAGCTATGGAACCACTTGATAAGCAGTTTCCTAGCTTTCATTCTCCGCAGTTATTTGTCCTCATTTCCTTAATTTTCCCTTTTTATTACTTTAGCCTCCAACAAGATTTTTGCATTTCTTTGTTTACTTTGGCCATGAAAGTGAACAGTGATTAACATTAAGCTAGTGTCATAACTAATAACTCACTAAATGCGACAACATCATAAAACTCAACAAAGCCAAAAAAAATAATATATAAATATATATACATGCCTATATATATATATATATATATATACAGCGGTGGACGTGTTATTTACTCTGTTGATTAAGTTAAAATACCGCGCAGAGATCAGCCAGGCGAGCAGTCCAGCCAGCCAGCCAGTAAGTCGAGGACTCAAGGACAAAGCACAGCAAGGGGCAGGTCCAACAAAAAAAAAAAAAAACATGCGACGGCGCCAGCCAAGCGACAATCCAAACCAAAAAAAAAAAACGAAAAGGGAAACAAAAAAACAACTAAACTGGGGGAGTCAGCGGAAAAAAAACGGGAGCATACGCCATGCGGGGATTACATTAACGCAATTTCTGTGAGCCAAGGGCGGCGACCCCAGCGAGAGTTGGCAAATTAAACGCCCACTTAATCTCAGTTGGGTCAACTTGTGACACGAAACTCATTTGTGCCGCTGCCCAACACACACACACACGCACACTAATAGACTGGGCGCCAAGTTCAGGGACAAGCGTCCAGCGTCAAGATCAAGGCACACATACTACGCCAAATTGTCTGGCGGAGCACAAGCTCTTGTCATACACTCTCTTTGCTCTCTCTCCCTTAGGTCTAGTCATTTTCAATTAATTTGGCAACGTGGGCACAACTGTAGACCAGAAGAAAAACAGTTTTCAGCACTTTTGTGTCAAAAGTTGTTTGTCGCGACTGAGCAGCAGTCTTTGAATTTCAGAGAAGAATTTCTCTTACCTCTCTCCCTCTCTCACTCTATTGGCTGTTTTCGAGTGCAGGAAATGCGTACTTCCTGTTTGCTGTCGCAATGTGTGCGTGTACGTACGACTCCTTAGGGGCATGCAGCATCAGTCAGGCTTGCAGCATATTTGCCTGCTCGACTGCTTCGCCCAAAGACAATAAATGCACTTGGCCTCTCTCTCACTCTCACTCTCTCTGTCCCCCCTCTCTTTATGCGCCTGGGTCAACCATAAACTTTTGCTTCCAACTGCCGCATAATTTTACATTTTGTCTCGTCCCAATGCCTGCTGCTTAGGGGCAATGAAAAAGAGTAGAAAAAATATAGAAGAATTTAGTACGAGGTTTGGGTTGCTGCTGGGGCTTGCTGTCTACTCAATGCACTGGGCCCCGTCCGTTGGTTTTGTTAAAAAGTTGCTACCATTTATCTGTTTTGTATGTGCGCTGCACTTCACATTCTCTGCTCATCCGCTTCTTTTTTATTTTTATTTTTTAAAGGCCTTGGGTCTGAGCCCGTCTTCTGCAGCCATTTGTGTGGGGCGGTGTTCGATGGCTTGGGTGGGGGCAGCTGTCTTCTGTTGCTCTGTCTTGAGTTGCAGCGACAACAAAGCTGCATGAACTTCCTTTTGTCGCATTGTCGTTCATGTTTGTGGCACGTAGCCTCTGTGGCAGTTGCTTTAACGGAATGCTGCAAGCAAGTCTATATAAAATGGAGTGCTAAAACCGACTCGCCAAAATGCTTTTGTTTTATCGAAATTGTATTAGAAATTGCTTTGGCCTGTGTGTGTCTGTTGCTGAGTTTATGAGTTTGCAACTCTCTAATCGGGTCAGAATATTTATATTTATATGAAGCTTTATACATCAGTATGCGTATTTAGATCTTGTTGCTATAGATCTTGTTTAAAATATAGAAAATTTTTTTTGAATATGCCAAAATAACTTGCAATGAGAGCTATGGAAGTGTGGACTAGAATCACCTAGTCATCTACTAGATTACGAAACTGTTCTTTCTTTTTATTATTTAAAATAAACTTCGTTTCAAGTTTTATAATTTTAAGCTTCTCAGCTTCCATATATATATTTAATAATAATAATAATAAGCTATAATAATAAACGTAATCTTTATGCAAAAAAGATTTTATTAAATAAAATTTTTATGTAAAAACGTTTATATTAATTGTTACTTAAGAAGACTTTCGAATGCCCTCACACAAAAAACTTATTCATTCTAAACTCGCATAGCTGATAAGATTGAGCCTTAAGATTTATCTCTGCAATGTAAACCATTTACTCTTTCTCTCACATTAATACTTTTAAATACAATTTATTTCTTATACAAAATGATTTCTAAATGTGTCAAAAATATCCATAGAATAAACATACTCTCATAGAGTAAACTATAAGAATAAGAATAACTCATGAATCTTTTAGCTAACTTTCCGCACAAAGAATCTGATTCCTCTGCACTATAAAATTGCTATTGGCAATGTCTGAAAATTGAAAATCTTTATAACTCAACTCCATATCTCCATTTGAACCCTGCTTTTGACAGCGTCAGAACTGTCCCCTCAAGTTCTTGCCTAGCTCTGTTCTAGGCCGAACTTTTGTCAATTGTTCGTCAAACCTTTGTGTTGCACACGTTGACAATATTTCATCATGAAATCTACATAATGAAATAGACGCTGCTGCCCGCCCGAAAAACTAATTACATTTTGGAACGCTGTCAAGTTGCTGTGGGCTGCAGCATAGGTCGCCTCTAAGGCTGCGGCGATATATAGACCTGACATGGTGGCCAAGGGCAACAGCAGCAGCAGCAGCAACAACTACACTAAGTAGAGAGACATCAATAGATAGAGCAACACATTTGGACAACATCGAGAACAACAGCCCAGAACCCAACTGCTTGCTGCTGCTGCTGCTGCTGCTGCTGCTGCTCAACCCCAGCGACCACAAAAGTAAAGTTCTTCGTGTTGCTGGTCGCGTAAACTTAATGGAGTTCGGCAAAAGGCCACAGGAATAAGGGCGTAGGAGGCATGGCAGCGGGCAAAGGCTTTTGGCCACGGCAGTGCGTTTCGTCTCCTAGACATCAGCTTATTGTTGTTCTTGTTGTTGTTGCCGCTGCTGTTGTTATTGCAACATGGATTTCCGCTCGCTGCTCTGGCATTGCACAACCCACTACTTTATGGCGCACCACATGTGCACTTTGTAATCTGTCGGCGTTATTGCATTGCGGATCGGCCAGGAGGTGGCGAGTGAGTGGGTTTTAGGTCGAAGAGGGCTGCTGCCGCTCCATAGTTTGATGGAAAGCACTGAGTACACTTCGCTGTGGTCGAGGCCTTTTCAAGCTCTGCGTCTGCTGCGTCTCTCTGTGTGTGTGTGCTTGCTTGTTGTCCCGTCTGTCCGACTGTCTGTTAAGAGTGGATTTCAAGTACTTTACTTAGAAGCTTCTACGACTTTATAATCAATTTGAAGCACTGTTTATGATACAGCCAATTGATTTTGATTTTTTATTGTTTTCTCGTTGCAGGTAAGTGCGCTCAGCTCAACTTTGTATCTGTTAAGCGTAAGTTCAGCAAGGGGTAGAAATTGTAGAACGCCAGGCTTGAGATAAGAGTAGAAATTTATAATATGCTGAGCTGCCTTAAGCTGTACTGTAAAGGATATTTGATGTGTCCTTTGCTATAATTGACAACAAATCTGTTGTCAGCAAAGGCTTTATACAATTTATGTCAATGTTAGGTTTCGTTGATATAGGACAGCTTGTTAAATTGTATTGAGTACTTGATAGCTTATGCTAGTTATATTTAAAAGGATGACTACTTTTAGCTTTGATATGATTTAAGACTTTAATTGAACTTTAGACTGGGTTCTCTAGGGTTAGAATGGCTGACTTTAAGATATCATTCCTTTACCCAACAGCAGCTAGCACTTGAAGTGAACTTTTGTAGCTTATTACCTGACCACAAAGCCACAAATATTTAGCATCTTTGTCATGTGATCTATTGCCAACGTGAACCGTACCGCCCGCTACGCCGACTTGACTTAACAAGGCGTCTCATAATCGCATCAGGAATTTTCCTGTTAAGCAAAGAGAAAAAAGAATGAAGACGAAGCAGAAACCAAGCATAAAAAATTTGCAACTTTTGGCGCGACGCGCCGAACTTGATGGCAAAGGAGCGAGCAGCAAGTCCTGTTGAGTCCTTTGTGGACAATGCTAACACACAGCAACAGCAACAGCTGCCGTCGCCCACCTGCTCTCTACAGATCTCCTCTACCCGCTCTCCCTTTCGCTCTGTTGCCAACAAACGCTTCACACAATATACAAACAAGCAAAAGTTTGTAAACAAAAATTGTTGACGGGGTCTCGGCTGCGGGTGGCGCAGGTCGACGGGGGCTGGTTGGAGTCTGGGTGAGTGGGTGGTTGGGTGGTCTGTTGGGCAGCGCGGTTAGCTGGTTGAAGGTGGTTTAAGGTTCTCGAATGCAAAACTTTTTACATCATGATGCTGTTGATATGCCTGTTTGTCGTAGACTCCTGATGCTGTTGCTCTCGCATGCTGTTCCTGTTATTGTTGTTGTTGTTGCGTATTTATTGTCCTTGTGGTGGCGACCACAGCGGCACGGGCCAACGTTAACCCGCTGTTGTTGCCGGGGACACTGCTACTCCGTAGCTTTTTTTGTTTTGCTTTTCGCGGTTAAAGTTGCTGGCATTTGTTAGACATGCTGCTTGCCACAGTCGAGCGGCATGATATTGCATCAGTACATCAGCTAGTTCGAGTCTGGTTTTTTAGTTGGTTAGTTAGTTTGGTATTTGTGGTGCCCAAAGGAGCTGTATGTGCGCACAGCAAGCGGATTAAGCGTAAGCTAATGACGAACAAGAGACTTTAATTTAACTGCCAGCAATGCCCACCACAGCTGAACGCTGCTCTGATAGCTGAAGTATCCTCAATGCTGCAGGCCGAGTCCATAGTTTTTTACTCGAATTCAATTGGCATTGTTTTTGAATTAGCTTAATGTTGTTTACATTTTGTTGTGGCCATTGTTTTTAGTTCTTTTTTTTAACCGCTTACAATTAAGAAATGTGTTCCCCTTAACCGTTTCGCTGCACTGCGCATGCGCGCTCTTATTGGGATATTTTGCTCTTTAGCCTGAAAGTCTTTGTTAAATGCGGCATAAAATAGTTATTTTTTATATTTATTAAACAAGAAATGAAGTTCTTAGTTCAATTTTTATTAACAGTATTTTTTTAATTAAATAAAATAAAATTATTTTTTTATATATAAGAAAAATGTAAAGAATAATTTAAAAAAAATATTTCAAATATATTTAATTTTATAGTCGGAAATGTTTATAAATTATTTATATAATAGTTCACTGTGCTTTTAAAAAAGCTTACAAATCCCAATTATACCACAATTTATTACTAAATCCTTCCTATGTCCAGTTGCTCTTCATAGCTTCGCAATAGACTTGCTGCACTTGCCCCATTCATAGAGTCAGCTAGAGTCTCGTGCCGATGATGTCTAACAGGTTGCTGGCCAACGGCAACATGTGGACGCACGAACCATTTCGCCTGGCGATGCCCGAAACGAATATTTATTCGCTCTCGCGTCGAGCGACGAGCGCTAAATGTCCTTGCGTTTTAGTACACATTGCCGCCTGTAAACAGAGAGCAAAGTCCTGGCTCGCAGCACAAGGCGATGAATTCAATTTGCCAGTGGCGATTGCCGAGCGTGTTTGGCACGATTTGTGCGTGGCTGAGTTTAGTACAAATCGTGCATTCAAACGGTGCGGATGCGCGTTATCCTTGTCGTCTCGTCACACTCGTGCATACGTTAAACGTTCTTTGTGTGTGCAGCATAAGCATCGACAGCGGGCAAAACCATAAACATCAAGAATTTACTTGCAATCCAGTTTCAAATATAGCTCAATCGCGTCGCAGGACTCGTCGTCCTCGCCGTCTTTGTCGCGTCGCATCAAAGCAAATACTCAATAGCAGTCCAAAGCAAAGCAAACCAAACACACAAAAAGAGTCACAAAACTCTGGCCCGCCATAAAAAGTGTATGCCAAAAAGTGCTGCGGCACTTCAAAGTGCCCGGGCACACGCCAGAGCAAGGACCGAAGTAATGACAGCCAGGCAAGGCAACAACCGGTTGCCCGACTTTCCACTGCCAACTCCCTGAATATCTCAGCCGTTCACACAATACGCGCGCCGACCAAATTAAATTCCAACGCAGCTCGCAATCTGCTTAATAAATAATTAAGCGTAATTAAAGAGTTTTAAATAACACAAGGCAGAAGAGACATACAATAAAGGTATTTTTATTGTTGTAAAATATGTGACGGCACCAGTGTGTGTGTATGAGTGTGTGTATGATAAGTGTGTGCGTGTGCAGCGTGTGTGTTTGAATTTGTAAGTGCTTCCTTTTGATACAGTAAATATGGCTTAAGTGCTGCTGTCCACAAACATTTTAGGATTCTTTTTGAAAATGAATTATTTGTAAACAAGTTTTTCAAGCTCTACTTCAGTAATAAATTTAAAAAAATATATATTAAATTTTTATAGAAATTTTTCTGTACCTTTTTCAATGCTAGAATTTATTGTCAAACTCAAATGTGCCATGAATTTTGTTGGCTATAAAATTAGACTCCTGTTTTGGCATAGAAATGAAAGCCGATAATAAGTGCTATGTAAGCAATTTTGACATTTATTTGAAATAGATATAAAACACTTAAAGAACAGTTTCTATAAATTGAATTTTTGCCAGTAAAATCAGATTGTATTTGTTGCTAGCTTGAATTGCTTTAAAAAAATTCAAATTTACTGAAAATGAAAGTTGAGAATCGTGGTCTATGCTCTTCTGTGTTAGCAATTTGCTTATAAAAGGAAATTAAAAAGTTTTAATTTTATTAAATTATATTTACAACAAAAAAATTTTGATGTCTAACCAATCAAAATTAAAATGTCTAGCTAATTTTTTTAAATGGCATTAATAATTAAGATGTCCAGCTAATTTTTTTGTATGGCATTAAAAATTAAGATGTTTAGCTAATTTTTTTATATGGCTTTATTAATTAATAAAATTACCAAATTATTATTGCCTTATCTTTTGTCTATCTATATGCCATGACATACATTTGGCATATGACAAAAGTATAAAAAACGAGCTTTGTCTTTGAAATGACAAATATAGAATAGCAATAAAATTGCATTAACAAATTCGTAAAATACATGAAAGTGTTCTTAAAAAGTAGTTAAACTTGTCTGAAATCCATGTTTAAATAGCTCTTAGTTAATGCCCACTGTAACAGTCGCTGTAACTGCTGTTGTTGCTGTGTCACTATTGTGAACGTGTTAAATGCGAATGAGCTTTTGTCTGTTGCCAATGTCTGGCTGGTTGGCTGGCTGTTTGGCTGCATGGCTGCTCGCTCAGCTCTGTCTCTATGCCTTGATTGTTAAGCTTTATCAATGTTAAACAACAACAATTACACATTTTTTATGTCTTGAGCATGTGTCTGCATGTTGTTGCTGCTGTTGCTGTTTGCATACCGGAAATGCAAAACTTGAACAGCAACAACATCGTTCTGCTCCCACTATTCACTCGAGCTGTATGTATGTCTGCCTGTTTTTCACAGCAATATTCATTTCCGTTTCTCACTGCTGCTGTCTCTTATTCAACAACAACAAAAGAGCACAGCAGCTGAGCATAATAAATTTTTAATTTAATTTTTTTTTTTTTTTTTTTTTTTTTTTTTTTTTTTATTTCTTTATTTTGTTGCAGCTTATTGTCTTAGACTCTATAGCGCATTTAGCTCTAAACCTTAACTAATGGGAGGGCAGATATGCCAATTATTCTGCACTTGTAGCTACTATCTTAATTAGTTCTAATATTGTCTAGAGGATGCAATCTCTTCAGTCTTCGCCTATTGTTGTTTATAGCCAGGTTGCTTGCGAGATGGTTAGGATGCGCTGCAAGTCTGTCCGCGTATCTTGAACTGTGTCGCCCAATGAGTTCAGCAACTGTGGGAATTGCTAAATCCCTATGTAAGACTGAGTTTCTTACAAACCAGCTGGCTCCAGTCCATCTGCGTAGTGCTTTATTCTGCAGGGTCTGAATTTTGTTCCTTGTAGTCTTCGCCGAGGAGCCCCATAGAGAGATACCATATACGAAGGTTGGGACAACTATTGCCTTGTAGATGGCGGCCTTGCTGCTGTAAGACAACTTGCTTGAAGCTCTCAGCATCCAGTCGAGGGTTTTTAGCTTGCTTTTGCATTTTGAGGTTACTTGACTTATGTGCGCTTTAAAAGTCAGCCTTCTGTCAAGAGTGATACCAAGGTACTTTACTTTTGAGGCTTTGGGAATAGTGGGCCCCAATGCAACGCTTGGGCAATCTCCTCTTCTAGTGGCGAAGGTAGTATGTACAGACTTTTGTGCATTAATGGTGATACACCACCGTTTTGCCCAGCGTCCGAAAGAGTCCAGATATTTTTGTAGTGAGTCTGAAGCTTCTTGCGCAGATACGTGACGTGATAAGATGGCGGTGTCATCTGCATAGGTCGCTATGAGTACTGCATCTGTACTTCCTATATTTGGCTCGGGAGTTGGCATATCTCCTGTGAATAAAGTATAAAGTGTTGGGCCTAGAACACTACCCTGTGGTACTCCAGCCATAATTGGTCTAGTCAAGGATACTGCTTGCCCCCTTGACACTTGGAAGGTTCTTCCAATAAGGTATGAGGATAGCAACGCGAAAAATGGGGCTGGAAGGGTGGTCCTCACTTTCTGCAGCAGTCCCAGGTGCCAAACTCGATCAAACGCCTGTTTGATGTCTAAAAAGACGGCAGAGCAGTACATCTTTTCTTCAAAGGCTCCAAGGATATGGTGCACAACTCTGTGAACCTGTTCCGGTGTTCCATGCTGTCTCCTGAAGCCAAACTGATGGTTTGGAATGGCCTCCTGGCGTCCCAGATGTGTCAGTACTCGTTCCAGAAATATTCTTTCGAATATTTTGGAGAGTACTGGCAACAGGCTAATTGGTCTGTACGACTCAATTTCTCCCACGGGTTTGCCAGGCTTAGGAATCATCACAATCACGGCGCGCTTCCAGCAGGCTGGAAAGTGCCGGATGCGGAGCATGGCGTTGTACACCATAGTTATGTAGTCTATGGTGGAGTCAGGCAGTGCTCTAAGGACTCTGCCGTTTATTAGATCATATCCAGGGGATTTTTTTGCCTTCACTCTTCTGATGTGTTCAAGAACCTCTTCTTTTGTACATCCAGTTATCTGGTCTTCAGCTGGGAGGGGCGAGAGAACGATGTCTTCTGTTGCTTCGATTTCTGAGGCCTCTGCGGTAATCACCGGCGTGAATTGGTCTTGAAGGTGGTTTGCAAAAGCCTCAGCTTGAGCTTCGTCTCCAATGTGCCAGGAACCAGAAATGCTCCGAATGGGATGACGACGTATTGGCTGCCGTTTGAGCTTTCTTGTAAATTTCCATAATTGAAACTCTGCGTCAGTGGGCGATTCAGCTCGTACCAGCGCATCGCTGATACACCTCTTTTGAAGCAGGGCGAGAGCAGCTTTAAGATGCCTCGTGGCTTCGTTGTACATGGATTTGGCATCAGGCGTGCGTAATCTTAACCAGCGTCTCCTGGCCCATCTTTTGTGTATTAGTAGGTGTTGGGCCTCCAAGGTGAGGGGGATGTTGTACGGAGACTGTTGTCTTGTTTGGCAAGATGGTGGGGCGGCTTGGTGCGCAGCTTTGACTATTTCTTCCTGCAGTTTGTTTGCTGCGTAGTCCACGTCTTCAGGAGTGTTAAGTTCCATTTCTATGTGCAAAGAGTAATGGAGCTCGCGCCTAAAGACTCCTAAATCTGATCCTGCTGGCAGTAGTTGTTTCCTAATGGGCAAGGGCTGTGGCTGCGCGTGGATTGTGACTATTAGTGGCAGGTGGTCAGAGGATAGGTCCAAGGATTCTTCAATGGTCAATTGCCGGTCACAGATGCCTTTGTAGACAGCGAAGTCGATTGCCGAGGGCCTGTGTCCATTAATTGGGTAACGGGTGGGGGCTCCAGTCGCCAATATGCTGAATTGTAAGTTTTGAATCGCCTCAAATATGACTTCTCCGCGACGATTCGCACTATTGCTTCCCCAAAATGGGTGCCATCCATTCCAGTCGCCGCCGATGAGGGTCTTATTCAACCTTTGGCCTAGAACCTGTTCCATGTGATGATCACACAGACCAGTGTTTGGCGGAAGATAAATTGACGCAACTTCGATCGCTCCAATAGACGTAGGCAGGGTGATGGCTGAGACCTGCATTGTTGCGTTGCAAATTGGCAGTAAAGGTGTATGCGGTATTGTTGCTCGTATGAGGATTGAGGATCCACCAAAGCAGTTTGCTCCTTCACCATGAGCCTGATAGTGTTCGTATCCGAAAATTTGTGTAGTGGGGCACTCATGAGTTTCTGTTATTAACATTATATCTATGTTTTCTTGTGAGAGAAACGCAGCCAGTTCCTGAGTCTTGTTTCTCAGGCCATTGGCGTTCCAGATACCCACACGTAAAGCCATTATTTGTAGAGCTTGGTTATGATGGCCATTAAAGTGTTTAGCATGGTTGCTTGGTGGGATTGTACTTCTCGCATCGCTTTGAGCTCGGCATTAATTGCGTCAAACTGACGTTGTTGTTGCTGAAGCATTTCAGTGAACAAAGTGTCACTTGTGGTATTCTTATTTGACGGTCCACCTCTAGCGGCCTGTGCGTAAGAAACACCACTAATAGGCGTTGCAAAGCTCGTGGCTTGGGTAATGCTCCGGGGCCTTGTAATTTCGGAAGCAGTACTCGGACCCGTAGACGGTGTTTGTGTGGGACTCCTTTTTTGTGCTGGGGATTGCAATTTGCGCAACCGCTTGTATACTTGGCAGCCCTTATAGTTGGCTGGGTGCTGTAACTCACAGTGCACACAAGTTGGTGCCTGGTCCTTTTCGCGGGTGCAGTCTTTGGATGCGTGTTTCCCGGCGCAACGCACACATCTGGGAGCTTTGTGGCAGTAGCGTTGTGTGTGTCCAAATTCTTGACAGCGATGGCATTGTGTCAGGTCGTTGTATCTTCTTGGCAGTTCCACTGTGCAGCGTTGCCTGCAGACAACTCGAATGTCCAAAATTTCTTTGTTGTTGGGGGCCTGAGCCACGTCAACAAAAAATATATTTAGCGGTGTTTTTAATTTAATTTGCTTTTATTTATTGTTTTCTCCACATATTTTTTTTTTTTTGGCTCAATTACGTTACAATTCAAGTGCCCGTATTTTAGCATAAATATTTAATTGATTTTAAATATGCGTAATGCATATTTGATAAATGTTTTGACGCTGCTCAGTCGCTTTTTGCATTTGCTCAAATATTTTAAATGTTTTATGGCCAGCGGCTTACAAACTCTCTCTCTCCTTATCTCTCAGTTGAACTAAACAGTTGATGGCAATACAAATTGAATTGTTTCTTAACACTGCGGCTCATCAAAGAAGTGTTATATGAAAATTTATATTTGCAATTTATTTTAATATTAAATGCATAAACAAAAATAAATATAAATTAATAATTCTTGTTTGTCTAATGTTTCTACTTTTCGCATTTAATTCGATTGCTTAAATAATTGATTTATAAATATTTGACAAATATAAATATAAATATATATATTTATGCACGGCTTAAAACTGTAGCAGCAACAATTTGCAAAAGCATATTTAATGCACAGCAACAACAATTGCCACCAGCTTAATAAAAATTTATCAAATTTTTGCCGTAACAAAATTTATCAATTTGCTCAAATATTTAACCGCAATTCAATTGGCAATTATATATTATGAGTGTGTGTGTCTGTTTTTATGTGCATTCATGTGTCCGCAAATGTTTGCCATTTGGTTAAAGCGTACCAAAAATCGAGCACAAATCACGTGCAGCAGCGGTTAGCGGGAATAAACGCGAGCGCGTTTTTTCACGCACTCTGCTCCTCCAATATATATCTACATAGATATTATTTCGCCTGCTTGTTGACAGTTTGCTTTGGACAACAAAAGTTGCAAGTCTCCGCCGCAACGAGCTTTTAATTGAAAAACGTGCTGCGGATGCGAAATTTCTTGATTTGCGTTTCCTTCTTTTTTATCATTTATTTTTTGTATTTCCTCAGTTTCTAGTTGATTCTGTTTTAATTAAATGCAATTTGCATTTACAGTCCATTCGGCTGTGTTGTGTAGTTTTTCAAAATGATTTCCTTGAACTTGTCAGCTTTTTGATTTATGGCATTTAATTAAATGCTACTGCTGCTCGCTGTCTGACCGCCCGTGTCTGTCTGTCTATTATTTATCTATTTTGTGCACGTGTCCAAAAAGTTGTAGCTCCCCCTCACCCCATACTATGCTCTTAAGCCGAAAAACAAACTCTTGGGTGCTCGGTTCGCTTTGCGCTGTCTGCTTTTTTTTTACTGGGCAGCCATATAATTATGCAATTACGTAACCATTTAAATAGACATCACACGAATTTCACAAAGTGAAATGAAATACGTTGGCCACGCCCACCACCGACGCCGCCTCCCATTCAACAGCCTTTGACGTGACTGTGGAGCTGTCTGCGGTTTCACAAGTGCCCAGACAGAGGCAAACTCTCCCATTTCGTTGCTGCTGCTGTTGTTGTTATGCTTTTTATGCGCTGTGCGTAGTAACTAATTTGTGTTAGTGGGTGTAACGAGCAGGTTGCCTTAGCAGAGTGGCAGCAGACCAAAACAGAGCATGCCACGAACCATAATTAGCAGCCATAAAAGCGTTCTGAATGCTGCGAAATCTCTTATGCTCTGATTTCGCACAGAACGAAATTTGTAGCATACTTTTTAGGGCTGTCCGCTTAAAACATTTGTAGGCAGGTAGAAATTTCTATTGTAGGTATGAATAGGCCAAGTAGAATAGTAGTGTTAAGCCTCTTATTTAATATTCGCTGAGGTTGAACATTTAATGAGCCTTGGCATGTTATAAGGCGAAGGTGAGCAAAGACAGTGCAGAGCTAATGATGTCTGATTTGAAATTTTGGGCTTTATGCAAGGCTTTGAGAAGACGCCTTATATTTATATATTTCTTATAAAAATAAGGCTTAATATAGAAAAATTGAAGAAGTTTTAAAAAAATATTTTGCAACTATTTATTACAGTTGCAGCGTAATCTTGCAGATGAATATGTATTTAGAATATATATTAATAGATTATGTTATTATTTTGTGTGTCTATATATGTGCATATTTAGTAAATATTTATGAATCTTATTGCTGTAAATTAAGTGTAGATTTTTGTATTATCTGATATGTAGAGATATTTATTTATTCAACATTCCCCTTTCCTCTATACATCACTTATATTTATTTTATTTTTATCTTAGACAGGTTATAAATTCTGATTTCAAGCTTGAACTGCCATACATATATATCTTTATAATTGGTATATATTTGCTAGCTAGCTTATCGGACTATTTATTTATTGAAATTCAAGCGAAAGCATTTAATGGAACACATTTGCAGCGCTCTCTACTTCCATTACTCCTCTCTATTATCTATCATTCATTTCGTCATTCGGTTGACGCAATGCGCTCGCTGTCCATTTATCTGTCCCATTGCCGTGCTGTAGAGTGGTGGCTTGAGCTGGTCTTGAGTATCTGTTTAGTAGTGCGCTTAACTTAACTTCCGTTTCCGCTTTGAACAGCTTCCGTTGAGCGTTATTATCTGACTAACTAGTGGCACTCGTGCGCGTAACGTTCTTTATGTGCCGCCCTCCCCCGACAGTTGGCGACCAGCTTGTATCTCGTAGTTTGTATCTGAAACTTCTTTTATTTAATTTTTTTTTGCATCTCAGAGATGAGTAGCTGGCTGATGCTGCTGCAGTGGCGACTGCTGCTATTGTGGCTATGACTACGGTCTGCTCTAACGATGGGCGCTTCAGTTTTTGAAAAAATTTAATTACAAACTCTCTGAGGCATTATTAGAGAGATAACAGGATAATAACGATGGCAAGGACGCAAAGCTAGCAGCAGCAGCTACAGCAGCAGCACCAGCTGTGCTCCAGTTCGGGCTTTGCCTTGCTCCTTTCTTCTTTGGCTACTCTCTGTGTAGGCTGCTGCTGGCTGTGGGCCATTTTGCGGCGTATGCAAATTTGTTATTCCTACTGTGTTTTCTTTACTTTCTTCGTTTTTTATTTTCCTAACCGCCCAGACGTCGCTTGACTGTCGTATGTCTGCCTTTCAATTAGTTTTCGAGACTAGACGATGTGGCACGTGCCGTCGCACTTTTCATCCGCATTTATCGAACGCTGAAAAGTAGGCTATAGTTTTTGTTGTTGCCTTTTGCTATTGTTGCCCGCTTTCAACTTTAATTGAGCGCACTTACATATTTCAATATTTTTATTACGTTTATTTGTGTACAGCGGCATTAATTATGTTTGAAAAATGAAAATATGCCAGTGGCCATCAAGTATGCATTTAATTACCAATCATATTTCAATTAATTGGTTATAAAAAAGCGATTAAAAAGCATATATACATAGCGTATATACAAATATATTTTTATATGCATTGTTATTATTTCACGCTCACTTGCTGAATATTACTTGAAAATTTATAGTTTTAATTACTATTAGCACAGATGCAAAGCCAGTCGGAAAAACAATCCTCCGACCATACAAACCGAGCGAGCGCAGCGCTCACAACGATATTAAGTATACCCATATAAACCTTAATCCATTGGCTACAATTAAAAGCTTTATTTGGTCGGTTGGCCAGTCAGTCGGTCGGTTGAACTGGTTAAAAACGCGATAAACCCGTTTTTTTTCTGAATTAAGATTTTTATATAATAGATACCCATTATTGAACTTTGTTGGGAATTTCATTTTGCATTGGCATATAGGTTTTTAATCATTTTGAAGCTTAAAAATTTGTATTTAGTAATTACATTTATTGTAAAGTTAATAAAATATTTTTTATTTAAGAAAAATATATTTTGAAGCACCTTTTGAGAATTAATTATTTTTCATATATTTCATAGTTCATATTCCGAAAGTGAGCTTCATTTGAAATTTTAGTCGATTCGAAATAAAAAATATTAAAATGATGAAGGAATCGAATAGAAAAATTAAATTTAAATTTTTATAAAAAGGGATTCATAATTTCATTAATACTCTAATTGAAATGAATAGAATATTTTATATGAATATTTTTGAAAACATATTTTCTTAATTTATTTTAAATTTAATAATTACACAGACAGAAAATTTAAAGTAAAGTCAATTATAAAAAATAAATATTTTAAAATAATTAAAAAGCACATTTCCAATAAATAAGAGGTATATTTTTCGCTAGCATTCTTACTGCCTATGCTATACGTTTATTTTTTAATACTCGATTGCTTTGCATTGTTTACTAATTGCCATTTATTTGTATTTTGCTTTTTGCACAAGTTTTCCATAAAACTTAATTTGCTTGTTTTAATTTTCATTTGTTTGGATAACAATTGAAGCATTCAATGTGGCACAAACAAAAGTGAAAGTGGGCGCAATTGTGTGCAGCTCAAATGCTTATTTATAGTTTATTAACAAACGACAAAGAACAAAAAGTAAATGCTATAATTGTAACGAAAGCTTAAAAGCAATGGCAACAATGTTTTTGTATAGAAAATAAAATTACATTCTTTTTGAATGGCGGTAGCATTTCTTTTTCAATTTATAATAGCTTAAAACATTATGAAAAATATTTTTAAAATTTTTAAAACCAACTCTCTTTCCAAGCAAATTAATATTGTTGACAATATTTTCTTAGTTAATTCCAGTGTGAATTTTCCAGACACATTTTTTTTTTATTTTCCATTCACATCTTCATCTAATTTAACGATGTCTGCCTCGTCCTAAGCAGCCAATTAGCCTACGGCTTTGTTAGAATTTCTCATGTCTTTATTAAATGTTGCAATGTCTGCGCAGATGTTGTTGCCTGCTTGATGCTGCTTCTGCTGTTGGTGTCGCATATATCGAGTATGTTCTGACACTTGTTGTCCTTGCTGTCATCTGCAGTGTGCGTGTGTGTGTGGCTCGGTAATTTAATAAATTTAATGAACATATGCCGCCGGCAGCCAACAGATGCCCAAGGCGTGCCAAATAGACTTCAATGCGTTGAGTGTCAGAGCTTAGAGAAGGAGAGACATATCTAAAGATGCAGAGGCAGAGGCTGAGGCAAAGAGCTTTGCAGCACTTCCAGCTATTTTTCAATGCCTTTTTGCTGCCTTTAAGAGGGAAATGCTTGTAGAACCAAACAGCACCCCAAGGCAGATAGGAAGCCCGGAAAGTTGTTAGCCAAGCGGGGTGTAGGAGGGTAGATTGGGCGCAGATTATGTAGCATGTGCTCTGACTTATGATTGATGCCTTTTGTTATTGTTGTGTGTTTTTTTTTATATATATATATATATTTTTTTTTTTTGCTGAAAACATTTCTCTTATGGCTGGCAGTTGTTTTGCTTTATATTTTGCCTGCTGCTTTATTAGATATAATATTTTTAGTGGCCTTTGTTGCACAGTGCGCTGCGTTATTTGATGCTCCAAAGCAGCAGACATGTGTTTACTTTTGTTTACCCAGGCTTTTCAGAACAGAAGAAGAATATACTATATGCTATTCATACATATATACATACATTTTATATGGCATGTTTGTATTTATAACAAAGGCGGCACTCAAATGACTCTAAATGTCTTTCTTTTCTATGTGAGCGTGTCTGCGTGTGTGTGTTTGTGTGTCTCGTAGCTCTAAATTATGACCCGCATGGGCTGTACTCAAAGGACTCGTTGCTATAAATGTGCCTCGCATTTTTCTTGACATTAAAGCGACAATATTTTCATGGAAATTGCTAATTTTATGGGGCGTTTTCCTTTGCTTTTTTTATTTCTATTTTTTGAAGCTGGCAAATTGTTTCTTTATATTTATGTGGCTGGTTTAATTGACGTTTAAAGGATGGGCCACAGCGTAGCGCAATAAAGATAATGAATATTTGTGATATTTAGTAGATGTAAAATAACGTTGGTTTTATTTGCGGCTGCATTTAAGGGAATTGTATCACAGGGTCTGCAGAAAAATATTTCAATAATTTAATACGATAACTGTGTAGTTAATAAAATCTAATAAATATATAAAAAATATTATTTAAATTTTTGAAATTATAATTCTATATATTTTCTAATTTAAACACATTTATAAAAATAATATAAAAAGGAAATATATATAATAATTAATATATCTACAAAAATTGTATATAAAATAATATAAAGTAAAATAAAATAAAACATTAAAAATATCTGGTTTAATAACTAAAAATGTAAATAAATAAATATTTCTTGGCATTTTTTGCCAAATGCCAAAAAAACTGGCAGAAAGTTTTTCCAACAGTTTTAGCTCTTTGCTTGCCCTATACCTACAATTTGGCCGCCTAAAACCGGCTTTTAAAAAACAAAGACGAGCACAAGCCACAAGAAAATTGCGTGGGGTGGTGAGGTGGGCAATGCTCGGCGCTGAAAAAGTGAATAAAAACGCCTGGCATTGTGGTCGACGCGCAGCGAACTTAAATTTTCACCTGACCAAGCTGGTCAACGGTTGTCGTTGATTCCCCGTTACAATTGTGGCAAATGTTGTGCAGCATTGTTTTACCTACGAGAACCTGTTATTGTTGCTGCTGCTGGCGGCTAGCGGCTGGCTTTGGTCGACTGCGTTTTTGTAGCTGCTGACGATGATGAACGTAGCACGAGTAGCAGCGGCAGCATACAACCACAAAAGGCAGTCCAGCTAGCCAGCCAGCCAGCCAGGCAGTCGGGCAGTCAAGCGAGCAAGCAGCCAGCGTCATGTGCCCGACACAGTTCAGGCCAGTCAGCGTCGTGGCTCAATGAAGCATGGCTACATTATTTTTGCTGACCCACAGGTTATGCATTCATGTAGCATACTTTCCAGCGTGCCCCTCTTGGCTTTCACTAGCTGCGATTAAAGCCACGGCAGCCATTTAAACCACCGCTTATTGACAGACAACTTTGCCTTAAATTGCTGCGTTCACATTTTTCTGCTTCAACAACAAGAGCATTTTTTTTGTGCTGTTATTTATTTTGCTCAGATGCTGCACAATTTGTTGACTTCGCTTCTTTTTGTTTTGTTATAAATGGCGTATGTACAGTAAACGCTTGTGCTGTAAGCTGACTTAAGGGCAGTTGTTTATTATGTAATTAATTTTTGCTCTTCGTAAGCGTAGATTATTTTTTTAAATTTATTTATATATTTTACAGAAAATTGTTCTCAATTTTTTTCTAATCTCATTCTATGCCAATTTTTGCCTTTTAAATAGTGCTCTCATTAACAGAATATTTTTACTGTTCATCAACTCTGCTTGATCAGCTCATGTGTTCATTGAAGCGCGTTTTTACTGTACACAAATTTTAAATATATATTTTTTTCTGAAGTTTTCTGCGGTTCTTCAACTCTTCTTTTTTTTGTTTCGGCGCGCGCCAGATGCCATTGGCATATATATACCATATATTTTGTTTACAACGTGTGTGTGTGTGTGTGTGTGTGCGTATATTTGCGTTTGTGTTGTGCAAGTTGAAACGAGAGCTAATTTGTTTACTGCAACAGCAGCTGCTTTTGTCGCCATTCGTATGCCAACATTTAACAATTGACATCCGCATTTAACCTTATAAATTTCTTGTGCAAATTGGGAACCGCAATTTATATATATATAGCTCGACATTCCATTCAGCCTGCATAAATTTACTTTTTTTAATTAAATTTTGAAGCTTTAGGCTGCTAGAAGCAACCATAGCCCAAATTAATTTTTAATTCGTTGAGTTGTTTGTTTCCTACGTAATTTTTAAGTAATTAAACTCTCATAAAGTCGGGTTTTTTTGGCTTTAGGAAATTCTTTTGCGGAAACTTCATTCATTTTCTAAAAAAAAAAAGATTTGAATGAAATAAATAAAATATTTACATTTCTAAAATATTTGTAGATCCAAAAGTTCTGTATAAAAAATATAAAAATATAGACATGAAAAATCAAATTATCTCTGATATATCGAAACTTCGAGCAACTTCTTCACATTTAGTTTATTGAAGCTGTCTGCAAGCAAAGCCTGACAACTTAGCCTAATTACATCAAAAGGCGCAATATTATGTCCGCAAATCGCCCGAAAGTTGGCAATATTTGTTATGGCTTGGCGTGGCCTGGTTCGAGGCCTGCCTTAACTTGGCTTTTATGCCAAATATAGCATAGCCTCCACGTGCAAAACGTGAAACGTGAGGACTTTCTGTGTGCTGCCTGATGCTTCGTCCTTGTGCTTCTTGTCGTTTGTTTTTGTTGTTGTTATCTCTGTCGGCTGTGTCATAAATCTCACGATTCCTGCATGAAATTCAGCTGCGCCTGGCTTTATGGCCGCCGGTGTGGGTGTTTTTGCTTGTGTATGAGCGTGTGTTTGCTGTTTTCTACTTTTATATAAATTTCAACGTAAAATGTCTTAATAAAGTCCTCAGGATCTGTGTGGCTGGTGCCAGCATCGTGCTACGGCTCTATATGCTCACATCTTTATGTCAAGGACATTTTTATGCCTGCCACAGCCGTTGTTATTGTTCTCATTTGTCTGCAGCTGCAGCTGTGAGATTTTACTTAATGATCGCCAGGATGACGCATTTAATAAATACGTAAATAAGCAAATGCTGAGAAATTAAATGTGCGTGCGAGTGTGTGTGCGTGTGAAAAGTATTAACAGCCATTGTGCTGGGTCGGAGAAATTTGATTAAGGGTCCAGATGATGTGTGCATTTTATTAAAGTGAAGTCAGAAATGTTGAATTTCTGTGAAATAAGGAGAGTGCGATGCATTATTTGCCATGACTGCACAAGAAGCTTATATTAGTGATATATATATATTGATTATTATAGAATTAAAGACTCAATTTTTGCCATTGCTTTTTCATCTACATCATGAGATTTACCTGAATCACTTAAGTTTAAACTATAAGCTTAATGCCAAACACAATCATGTTTGAAAATCAATAGCTGACAGGAACAGACAAAAACACACAGACACACAAACACCCATGCAGCTACACACACACAACGTGTGTGTGTGATCTTTCATGCATGCGCACAAAAGTATGCAACAGAAATTTATGCAAGCCGAAACAAACCCGAAAACCAAACAAACGTTCGCCACTTCCGCCAAAAACTGACGAACAAAAAAATGTGAAATCATTTTAAAACATAAATTAAATGCGCTACCCGAAAACTGCATTAAACATAAATCAATGAGAGCGCCGCAGAGACAATCAGATTAAACATGAGAGAGATAGGGTAAAGCAGCAGCCAAACAATGGCTGTCAAATGCACTCAGCGCTAGACGCAGCCAATTTTTAAATTGTCCCGAAAAATGTAGATGAAATTAATGAAATATTTAAACTGCAGCTGGGCAATACAGACAAACAATTTTCTAACAATTACGGGCATATTAAACTATTATGGCAGAGATTGTATGGGTGTGTGTATGTGTATGTGTGTGTGTGCCTCATGAATAAATGCAAAAAATCTGGCGCAACTTTATTATGTAGACAAACGTAAATAAAATAGAGGAGGCTTAAATTTGCATATCAAAGCCGCTAATAGAGAGCAAGAGCAATTGGGAGAGAAAGAGCGCGCAAACAAAGAAGAGAGAAAGCAAAACAAACGTGCAATGTGCGTGTGTTGGATTGTAATGTGAATGCGACTCTGTATGTATGTGTGTCTGTGTCATAAATGTGTTATTTATGAGGCATATTAACAGCGACAAACGATGCCATGACACACAACAAGCGACAACAACATCAGCTCATATGTATATAGCAATTCGAACAACATAACTCATACGCACTGTAGCGAATTTATTATATTTAATAATTGATGCGCCTCAAAACAGACTGTAAATCCGTGCGTTGCGTTAAAGCATATCACTTCCACTGTGAAAGCTGGCAGCAAACGTGACAATCGATTATTTCTTTTGCAAACTTTTCGATCTTCCTTAAACTGAGCTGCAAATATAAAATATATTGTTTAATGAACACTGACAGCACAGCTTGTACGAAAGAGTTGCTCAATTATTTCGTAAATTTTACAGCCCAAATTAACATTGAAAATTGAGTTATGCATGCAATGTTTTTATCAAACACTTACATTCTTTTTGTGAAGATTAAAAATAGTTAGGCATTTGTTACTATTTTTGGTCATTTATAGATTAAAATAAAATTTTAAATGAATTTTTCTGTATACCATACTCAGTAGCAATAAAAATCTGCAGCGTAACTTGAATACCATAAAAGATGAGTACTTAAATTAATTGAGGAGGTTCCTTCGATAAATACGCAGATATTTCAGATTGAGTGCTTCCACCTTATGCTCAAAAAAATTGTGTTTATAACAAAAGTATGTGTGTTAAAAAAGAAGCGTTGAATACAAGCTTATCTCAAGCTGAACGGCATCTTCTAGTTGCGCACTCTCATCAGGTATCAATCATTTTGTTTATTTCTATTTACAACTGCTAAGCGGGCTTAGTCCATTTTATTCATATAATATTTTTATTATCCACTAGGCACATACAAACCTATACAAATACACAACAATTTCTTTTATTACACGCTCCCTTA
Organism: Drosophila hydei; assembly: GCF_003285905.1. NCBI lineage: Eukaryota > Metazoa > Arthropoda > Insecta > Diptera > Drosophilidae > Drosophila > Drosophila hydei. The sequence goes on from NW_022045827.1 coordinate 1,631,981, forward strand.
GCCGTAAAAGCCAAATTTATTAAATTTATTACATGTTCAAGACATTGAATCAGGATTATGTTCTTTCATAAATTTGAAATATAAAATGTCGAGCTTCACTTCACAGCAATTTTAAAGCTTCGGCAAGCTGAACCCATTTTGTTTAAACGAATATTTGATATTTAAAGAATAAAGAAAAAAATGTCATTCGTTCATTTCGTGTTTTATCTATGTTAGCTTTTGTCTGCAATGCCGTTGGTCATGTCCTTCGCATTCAATTTATCTCAATGAACGACCAAATTCAATGCACAAAACACACATTCCATGAAATCTAGAATTAAATCCAATTCGCAAAGGCAGACAAATCTCGACATTTTCACTGACTTAATTCAATTTAACAGTTTACAAAGCAAAGAAAGAAGAAGCAGCTGAAAAAAAAATAGAAATGTATAAAAAGGTTAAACAAACAAAAGGAAATGTGCGATAATATTTCTAGCCCAGGGACGACTCCAAAATGAAGGGACATTCACTGTCCAAAGTCAAACACCTGCAGCTGGTTAAAAACAAAAAAGGGCTGCCCTTTGAGTGGGCGCTGCCTCGATAAGCGTGCGATGTCAGTAAAGGAGAACAGTCAGCCAAAAGATACCGAATAATACTTTGCTTTAAAATAAAAGGGATTGCAAGCAACAATTTTTATATTGTGACCCTTTTTTTTTGTCTATTACACACGAATTAACATTGAGTCCAAAATATATAAACAAGCGACGGGTCGCAAGTTATCTATACGTCTGTATCTGTAACTGTATTTGCATTTGTGACTGTCTGTGTGTGAGTGTGTGTCGTATCACTCTCACTAGCCACACACAGGCCAACAAACATGTCAACAGCTTTGTGCGCCAGTTCCATGTTTGCTCTGCTCCCATATCTTTTATGCCACATGATTTTTTTGTTGCTTTTTGTTTTTGCGGCTTTGGTTTGTTGTCTATTTTATGCGGCTGCTGCACACACGCACACACAAGCGTATTTATTTGCCCAAAAACCCTATGGCACTTTTATCAGCACACGTTGCATTTCGTCGTCGTTGTTGAGGGCGGCGGGCGTCGAGGTAAAAACTCTGAATGCAGCCAGGCGAAACACAGGCTGAAATTATTTTGTTTAATTTTTATTTTTTGTTTTTTTTTTTTTCCTCTGTGTATTTTATGGCAAATCTATGACGGGCTTATCAGCGCGCCACATACTAGCGCTCTATTTGTTGTGCATATACTCCAGTTGGGCTGGAATATATTTACGGTTATTGACTGCTGTAGTTCCTCAATGACTTTGCCATGCAGTTGCGGTGCAGATTTTTTTTTGGAACTACAGTCGCCTTTATTTCTTAAAATTTTACAACTAAAAATAAATTGAAAGACTTTTATATATATTTAAAAGAAGTATTTTAAGGTCGATTTTTTATTATGATAAGGAAAACCAGAGAAGCACATTCGATTTATTTTGGTATTTTAAAAGTATAGAAATATTAAAAAAAAAAAAAAAAAAAACAAATAAAATTAAAAAAAAAAGTAATTCAGCTTTAAAAGGAACTACAGTCGCCTTTATTATGAAAAGGAAAACCAGAGAAGCACATTCGATTTATTTTGGTATTTTGAGAGTATAGAAATATTTACAAATAAAAACAAAAATTTAAAAAAAAAACAGTAAAATTCAGCTTTAAAAGGAATAAAATTAAATTAATGATAATAAATATATTATAATATATTAAAAATAATAAAAATATTAAAAAAAAAAACAAATTAATCAAATTTATAAAAATAAATTAAAGTAATAAAAGGTAATAAATTAATAAGAAAATTTAATATAATAAGAAAAAGATAATAAATAAAAAAAAAAGATTAAATATAAATTAAAAAGAAATATATGAATATTTAACTTAAAAAATGCGATAATAACATAAATGTTAGAAGAAAAACTGATACTAATGAGGAAATAGATATTCTGTTAAATATACAAATTTAAAAGGTATTCCTGAAATGCTTAAGCGCGATATTCTTGTTGAGTTGTCAAACTTTGTTGTTGAGCTGTCTGTCGCCAACGGTTTTAAATTGATCGCGACACCAAATAGCTAACGAACTGCATGACAATGTCAAATTTCGGGAGCAGTAAACGATAAATTTTCAGAAAATTGACAACAGCAAATTGATGGACGCAGCAAATGAGTGACAAGGACAGACACGCGGAAAGCCAGCAACAAAAAACAGCGACCCATTCGCAGATAACATTAAAAAACGCACATCAAACGCAGGGCAGAGCGCGCACAGCAAACGCATCGCGTGTCAGTTAAGATTATGATACGATATATATACACACATACATATATATATATATAAAATACAACAGGAATACGTAACGAGAAAGTGGACATCGGACAATTTGACTGGCATGTCAACACAGCAGAGCGCAGTTAAACAAAGAAAAAAGGGAAACAATGATTGGAGAAAATGTAAAAAGCAAACAGAGATAGATACAGTTTGGGGGGAAACAGCAGAGAGCGAGGAAAGCGCTTTTCTCTATATGCATTTTTTATCAGCGGCCACAACAAACGCGGTTCAAAAACAAATGACTGACAATTGACAATGTGCATATTGTCAAAGCTTATTGCATTTGTCAGCGTTTGAGAATATTTGTTTGCTCTTACCGCCCCATGCCCCATGCCGCTCGTTGTGAAGTCGAAAAGTTTTGCGCATTATATGCCAGTGAACTTTAATACTTTGTAATTAGCCAGCGGTGAAGGCTGTGCGGAAGCGTTGTGCGAGAGTCGAGAGCCAGACGGACACAAATGCTGCAGTTGTTTGCGGTAGACTAGCTCTCGTCCAAATGCACTCACTCACTACACTGTAATACAGTTGGCCAACAATGCATGCAAATCACAACGGGGCAATTAATGTGTCGCAAGTTGTTAGTGTGTGTGTGTGTGTGTCTAGCCATATAGAATTTGTGATGCCATTTTGTTGCCTCTCACGCTAAGTTGGCTAATTTGATATTTAAAGCTGTCTGCTCTGTCTGGCACAATAAATGTAGAAAGTTTAGCAGACATTTCATTCTGAGATAATGCTGCTATTATAAAGTGATTCTAGTTCAAAGTTGGTAGCTGAAGTGAAAAAGTATTAATTGCTACTTGTTTATGATAAATATATACATTAGAAAATTATTCTAGATACAAGGAATAGCTCAACAAGTTGCAATAGAATTTAGTTGAGCTCTAACCAGGCCAATCTACAACATTCCACCGATTAATTTTTTGCGCAGGATTCAGGGTATTTTCTAGTCGAGCACTTCATATGCCAATCACTTCTCTCATTTATGCCCACTCCAACTTGCCTCTATTCTTATTACATCAGATTTCCACCATAAAAATACGTATTTCTAGACCATCCACTCCAAGCCCTAGCTATAATAGTTATACTTCCCTAAAGTACGCCCTGCACCCAACCTACTTACGACGTGTCCGAGCCAATTAACACATTGTCCACTTTTTTAATGCCCGACTGCCAAAAAGTCGACATGAAATGCCAAAAACACTTAAACAATTCGGCAGACCGAAACTAAAAACGAAACTTGCGTGCCAAATACTCGCAAAGTCAACTTTTTAATGCCCAACTGACTTAAGCTTTTATTGGCCCACCTGTAAAGAGGAGCAGTACGAACGGTTAGCCCGGAGTTGAGGGAGTCGAATTTATGTGGCCCATGCACGCAGCACGCGGCACATTTCTCATTTAACTGCCTTGGCCATTTGCTAATTAATACCAAATTCCATTTAACAACTAAATTTTTTTACCCCCACTTCGGCAAGAACAAATCAATTTTGTTTTCTTTACTTCGACTTTTCTTCCTTCAATTCCCTAATTTTTTTGCTATGAGATTTGTGCGCTTTTACGACTTTTGGCATGTCCAAACTTGCCCTCAGATATACGCCATTGCGTGTTTGGGGTTGCCTTGCTGATAGGGTGGTTGGGGCTGGGGCATTGGCTATGTCAGCATCGTTTAGTAGCGATCGCACGCAAAAATATTTGTACGTAATAAAATTAATGGCGTCCGTTGATGTTTTATTAATTTATACAATGTGCGCTCACCCGAAGCCTTGGAAATAAAATATATTGCGTATACGACGCGTGCTTTGCATTATTAAGCAATTAAATACTAATTAAAGCGTAACATGAGCCAATTTTCTAATTTTTGCTTGATTTTCTTGCGCTGTGTGGTGTTAATGAGCTGGTTGTGAGTAAACGGAAAGAACTGGAGGGACCTTCAGATGATTAGCTTGTTTTGCCAGCTAATTGGATGGCCTGAAATGCTTGAGCACTTGACTTGAAGATGAACTAATTGATGTTGATCTGAGGCAGGTTTTTTGTATGCATAGACTTCAAAGTTTGTTCTATTGACTTGGCCTATTAAGCAATAATTTTATTGGCAGAGCACACAATGGGGTTTTACGGATTGGATGTCAGGAGTTTAGAGAACTTTGGAGCACTTTAATCTGAATTTCGTCTATCAAATACGTTTGGCTCATTCTTGCTTTTTCCACCAATGTAATGTGTTTCCTTATAGCATTTTTAGTGTCATAGAAATCTATTTTTTATTTAATCATAGAACATATTTGATAGTAAATCCTTTTGGCTATATGTTCCCTGTATAATCTTCAATATAATTGTTTGATCCATAATTTGTCCAATTATATTTCATATTTTTGCTTCTATTTAGCAGTTTAAAACTACTTTCTCTTTACATAAACTTTCTTATTCCTTTGACCCATCTAAATGTCATTTATATATTTCATTTTCATTTCAACGTTTACTTCTTCACAATACTTTCCCTCTTTGAAAATAAATTCTTAATCTCTTTGACCTGCCTGTAGGATAATTTGCATATATTTCATATATGAAACGCAGCCCATTTAGTTTAACGACTCAATTGAGATTTGGACGGCAATAACTGTGTGTTGTTCAGTTGACTGCATTGACTGACAATCTGCCTCTATAGTCTCAACTCTATCCAGCATATCGAGTGAGATATTTCAATCCATCGACATTGCCGTATTTGAAGCAATTAGAAAACAGCAAATAAAAGTATATAAATTATTGCGCTGTCTGTGCAGAGCAATCGCAATTGTCACTTCTGGCTGCCCTCGCAGCTTTTTCATTTCGTTATCAGGCATTGATATGGGGAAAAGTGAGTGGAAAAAAACACCTGCATATAAATTGTGAAATATCATTTCGATGCTAGCCGCCGCCGTCTACCTCAGTCAATGCGAATGTTTTGGGAATTACATTTCGCATTTATTGTGCGAATGCATCGTGTTTTGTATTCACGTTGGTCACTTGTGCGAGTGTAGCTGCACATGTATATTTATATACCCTGGGCATATTTCTATAGGGTATACGCTGAGAGGGAAATTATAAATATGTAGTTTAATTAGATATTTGTAAGAAGGTATATTTATATAAATATATTTGAGCAAATCTATATTTAAAATATTTACATTGCATCAAAAAGTTCGTGCCATTTTATTGGGTATCTTCGAGTAGTTCATCCCTTTAGGTCTGCTACTGCCGTGTAGATTTTTGTGCATTTTGTTTTGATCCTGGGCAAGCAATAAATATTGGCATATGAAAATTGCAATGCAGGTTGCAATTCTCTCTCAGCTAGCTGCTAATTTCACAGTTATATCAATTGTTCTTGTCGCTGTTTGTTTTCTAGGCAGCCACAATTTTTGTACATTTATTGTAAGCCATCAGCTGCAACAACAACAATTAATAGTTGATAGCCAGAATTTTGGCAATTGAAATTTGAAAAGAGAAAGACGAAGCGAGACTATGGCAAACATGAGAAATATTTCTATTTGTTATTGGCTTACGAAAAATAATATTCAACTGAAAAGCAAATTTGGCTGTGGCTTCAGTAAATAAGTGTGGCCAATGCTAATTGAATTTCTTTTAAAATCAAGTCAAAATTTAATTTCGTAATTGCTTTGTGTCTGAAAAGGAAATATCTCAATATTTTACTGAAGCACAATTTTAAATATAGTGTAAGACAATTTATAGAAATTACTTTAAGATTTGAAATTTTAGTGCTTTTTTAATATTGTGTATCAGACACTAATCTTGAGGCTTATTCGATAGGCTAACAGCTGAGGCCAAGCCAAACACACACAAAAAACTATAACAATAAAATATAATATATATAATAAAAAAGCAACAACTGCAAAACTTGTTCAAATTTGCACTAAAAAACTAAGCAAACAAATAAAAATTTGAAAGTAAAAAACCTTAAAAAATGACAGATTAGCGCGATAAATTGGTTAGTTGATGGCAGAAAGAGGCACGAGTCGATTGCAGCCGTTGCTGCCATTCGGACACGTCGTTAAAGTTGCAAAGCCCGAACCACTAGGATTGCCGGAAATTGAGAAAGTGCTAAAAGTAGAAATAAAAGAAAATGCTGTGGAGAATGCGACAACAGAAACTTCGCGCTTTCGGGTTTGGGTTAAGAAAAGTTAAACGAAAAACTTTTGCAAGCGCTAAAAAAAAATATATATATATATAGGGCTATATGTATATATATTTGCCATATACTTTGGCCATTTGAGCGTTGCGTACATTTTAAAATAAGTTGTGGCCGCCAGAAAAGGTTAGCTCCAAGAGTCCAGCAAAACTTTTGCTAATGAGTGTAAGAGTTTCCTTCCATCAGTTTTTGCCATTTTGTGGCGTGGCTTTTGCAACTTTAGTTCGGTTGATTTTTTTCTACAGTTTATTTACTTCTTGAGCAGCTGCTTTTTTGCATTTCGAGCTGATGACATTAATAATTCATTGCGAAAAACGGCGCTTAACTTTTAATTAAATCAAAAAATTGACTTTAATTGAATATCTGGCAAACAATGGCATCCGAGAAATGCTACACAATAAGCTATTAAGCCTTAAAGTCTAATAAAATAAACAGTAAACACACTTAATGCCTTGATTACTAGCAACAGCAAGGCAACGCAGCAGCAGCAGCAGCCTAACACAATATTTAGGCGGCGTCCTGTGCTCCTGAGTCTGTTCTGTGTGCTAAGCTTGTGCGCCATGGCCCAAGACAGTCGAGACGACGGCACAGATTTATGCCAAGCAGCCTGAAGTTGACCTCAACATTTTGTGCCCGACTGCCCGAAGCAAGAAGGTGCTGTATTCGCTTCGCTTGGTCTGTTCTTCACTCTTACTCCCTGTCTCTGCGCTAGTCAAAAACTGTGCAAATAGAACACATGTTAAGTGCCAACTTCGTTCAAAGTTTAGCTTGTTATATGCCTAAAAAAATATTTAAGCATAGCCTGGCTTGTTTGCTTGAAATCAAATTCGCTTTAATTTCGGCAAAAATTATGAGTAAGTTTTGAATTTAGGCTAGAAAATTTAAATTAATTGAAGTTATCGATTAATGATGAACTTTTTATACATTGTTAATGGTTTAAAAAGTTGGATCCAGCCATAAGTTGTTCTAATAAATATTGAATTATGTTGCATTAAAAACTTGAATGATTCTTAATGAAATTAGTTACGTTTGAAATATTCCATAATATATATTGCATATTCATAAATGACATAAGCGTTCTCTTGTCTGAATTTGTCTTAAATGTGCTTAAATATTTATTTTTCTACATTGATCGACTGCTTAATAAATTTATTAATAATGTAATATAATAAATTATTCTGAATCATATAATAAAAAATCAATAATTTAAATAAATTGCTTTCAAAATATGCTTGCATTACGTTATCATGGTAACAGAATCAGTTCTCTGTAGATCTGCCAGTGTCCGCAGGCATATTGAAGGAGCTTTAGGCCAGGATATCATAAGCCAGGATATCATATCATAAGCTCCCATAGTATATCGAAATTAATAAAGAATATTAATAAAATATAAATTAATAAAGAATATAAAAAAAATAAATAATTTAATATAATCTATATAAACAATGTTATATAATCCATATGCTCTATATGATATATAGAATATAGAGCGTCTGTAAATATAAATACATTTGAGCTTTAATTATCCCTAAAAATATTTTTACATTTTACATATTCTACAATTTTTTTATTTAACTTATCCAATATAAGGTTATCCATAAAAATATCAGAATATTTTGAAAGCAAATAATAAGCATTCGTATTTCAATAAGAACTCGTAATATAATTCTATATAATAGTAAAATAGTTCCCTAATTGTCATATAATGTTATCAATAATCCTTATTTAACAGTATCCATTGATCTTATATAATATCATCGATAACTTTTAAGTGTTTAGCTCAATTTTAAACTATTTCACACCGACAAAATAGTTTATCAGAACAGTATACATAGATAGTTATTTTGCTACTGAAATGCGGCCAACTTGAGCCCGTTCGTTGTCTTCTTGACTGTTTTCGTCTGCCTCGTGGCAGTTGCGAGCATCAAGTAAATTTATAGCAATGATGTGACGCTGTCTTAAAGTAAAATATTGACAGTTGACTAGAAGCAAGTGTAGCATGAACTGCTGCCTGGCTGGCAGGGCCACCAAAGTTTTCCGTTTTGGCTGTGCTCGACTGCTCGCAGAAGCAACAAGCAGCAGCAGCAGCAGTAGAAGTAATTGCTTTCTGCTACTCATCCTGTGCGTCCTTGGCGTCGCCTGTTGTTGTTTTGAGCTTCGTTTTATGTGCCAGCAGCGAGACAGAAAAAGAGAGATTGTAAATGCCATGACTATGCTGCTTGTGGTTGTGGCCATGGCGACTGCGTTCTTCTTGCCCCAGCAGCTTTATCCTGGCAGCCATTAGGCGACGCACAATGAAAATCGCATCGTTGGCTATATTTAATTTTTAGGCCTGTTATTGTTTAAGCTGAAGCTGGGGAATAGCGAACATCTCAAGTTTTTAGTGCTTTATAAATATTTTAGTCCTCACCCACGCCCACAGTTCGCCTCACACGTGGCGTATGCGCAATATATTTTATTCATTGACTCTGGGCAAATCAATGACAGCGAACTCTCGTTCACTGCTGGCTCTAGGGCGCGCCTGTAAAGTGTATTTTCATGTATTTCTAGATTACACAATTCTCTCAATTATCTTTGAGCAATAACAAGTAAATTCATAATAATTGCAAACACTCCAATGGTGCATGAACATTTTGCAGACGGGGCGGAGGCGTCGTCTGTCTTTAGGGCACTATAATTGGCACATTGCCTGTTTAGAATGAATTGCCAGTGAAGCATACTCAGCCTGACGTTGTCTTAGCTGATTTGGGTCCTTGAATTAATTATCATACTGCACAGAGCCTTGCATTATTTATTAAATTGTCAGCTGATAATTTATGTGCAGCCGGTCTATTGGGCGGCCAGTTGCGACAGTTTTGAAATATAAACGCTTCATTTGATTTAATTCTCAAGTCCACAGCTAAATTGGTAAATATTATAATATAACAATGGCTTAGAGCAGCAGCAGCAGTAGTAATACTTGGCTTGAGATGTTTGTTAAATTAGGCTTTATTGTTGTCTTCGTTTGTATCAAATTGCAAAATAATATTCTACACACAATTTAAGTTGATTTTCAATGAGCGTAGTCATTGTGTTTTATATAAATATAATACAATATAATTTGAGCCGTTTGCAAAGCTCATTTAACATGCTTATCGACTGCAGATTTTTGCTAATGGTTTGATGCTTCGAGTAGTGTTTGTTAGATAACAAGCAGGGCTATTGAATCTTATGTATTCATGCGTGAGCAAGGCTTAAGCGAAAGTCGTCGTCTGTTCATTTTTCAAATTTTATTAAATATGTTTTCATTCGTCGTCAGCTGTCATCTTGTTTTATTTTAAACCAAATTGACATCTTTAACCAGATATTCGGATTTAACACTTTTTATTTTCTTTTCCATAGTCCAGATATTCCTTAATCTATTTTCAAATTTTAAATTTATTTTGTATGTTTATTCACATTCTGAAATTGTGTATAGTAAATGAAATGTTCAAGCTAAACTCAGAAATAATAAATAAATTACTGATACGCTGCCATTTTACCTGAGCCAAAAATAACAAACAATAAGGATAAGGATTACTTGAGTATAAATAAAACTCCTTCAATGACTGCAAGTAGTTTATGATTTTCATCGTTACTATTTAATTGCATTTTATATCCATAAGGTATGCATACCTTTATAGCTTTTGCGCTGCATACAGTATTCATTGGGATTATATGCTTTTGACTATATCTGGTAGTATCAATTGGTTTGTTTTTGGAGTTGTGTTGATCTGCATTTTTATTTCACTACACCCTTATTCTATTAAGGTTTCTCTCTAGTTTTCCTATTAGCTATGCTTATATGCAAAGTTTACACCTGTTCCAGTTGCTCTTTAAATATGCCATACAATAAACTGCATGTTTTTTAAAGCTTCTTTAATATGTGCAGTTTTTATATAAAACTTTAAGACTGCAATGAAGTGCAGTTTTTTTTTGGTTTTACTTTTTATTTGTTTTCTTTTTACTTTCATCTCGCGCAGTTCTTTATGCACTACTCTGTCATTTTCATGCAGCAAAATCTCATTATTTTTTTTCGTGGCTGCGCAGCTTGCCATGGTTTGACTATTCTCTGGCTGCAACGTGCACCTAACCTAAACCCCGAGTCCATTCAATAGAAGCATTCCAGAGCGTGTTACTCTCTACTGGCTTCTCTATACTCTGGGTGTTAGAAAGTGGTTCGTCGTTTGCCGCTTATCAACTTTTTCCACATAGATTTCCCAGAGAGGTTCTGTGTGTGCTTCTATATAATCTGGCAACTCGCGTAGTCTTGCAGCATATTCATTTTGTTTGCTATTTGCTTTATTTATTTTCCTTGGGATTTATGTTTTTGGGTTATGACGCTTGTCTTTGATGTTGCTTTATATATATATTTTTTTGTCACAGTGCCTTTAGCTTGCCTTTCCACCATTTTTTCATTAGTTTTCATTTGCTTCAGTTTGATAACACTGCGCGCAGCTAGCTAGTTTTTAAAGCCTTTTCAAATTCTATTATGCGACAGCTTTGCTGACTAATGAAAAAGTGGAAGACAGACAAAAAAATAAAAAAAAACAAACAAATGAGAATGAAAAATAAAGGATGCCGTCTGCTCTGTTATATGAAGACGAGCAGTGCGCCCAAAGCTATCGCTTGAGAGCAACTCAAATGGGATATCTTCTTCTTCTGCATTTTTTATCTTCTTTAATGTAATTAGTTGGTGCCGTTTTGGTTGCGGCTTTGCCTAATTAAGTTGTAGACTTGGCATAGTTTTGACAATGGATTAAGGCGAAAATGAAGGCAGACAAACAGTTGAAGAGAAATTAAAATGGAAAATTTAAGTACATTTAAGTACTTTTTTATACTAAAAATAGTTAAATATAAAAGAAAAGAATGCTAAAATATTAGAAATTTAAATTTATAATTAAAGTAAATATTTGGTAAAAATAAATAATAAAAAATATTGAATTTCTTAACAGAAGAATAGATTATAATTTAAAAATATAATATGCCATTAATACAGATTATTATTCTTACCTCATCGAATATTTGTCTGAAGTTCAAGTCTTTCTTGACCTCACAATTATTTGAACAGCAAAAGCGCATTGTCTTAACAAAAGCCAATATTAATTACTCCAATAAAGAATATACTTACACACCTAATTCAAAGACTCCGATATTCAATTTACTGTAGCACACTTTGTGGCTAAATGTGAAGCTGAGCTGTCGTAAGGAATCAATCGACGACTGCTAACTGCAAGGCAGCAGCTTATCTTAAAGCGACTTTCAATGGCTTACAATGGATCTGTAAGATAATTTTGTGGTCAGATGATGCTATTCAAGTAGTTGCAAGTTGACCACAAAAGCTACAGCACATGGCTAAGCATCTTACAAGCAAGCAAGCAAGCATTTTGGTCGAGTCTCATTCACACACACGCACTCCTGCCACTGACAGCTGCCTCAATGGCTTGGCAGTTCACTAGCCCTTGCTGGGCTGGTGTTGCAAGTATCTAAACTAGAATGTTTGTTTAGAGAATATGCTTGCTCTCACTCTGTATAGCTGCTTTGGGTGCTCTTTCATTCTTTCATTTGCTGCAGCTGGATAACTGGTCTCGGACTGTTGTCTAGTCGTACGTTTGTGCATGCTTTGCATGCCACTCGACGAGCACAAGCATAGAGGGAGAGAGAGACATAGAGTGACGCCCACGCCAGCCTGCTGCTGTTTGTTGTATGACATATAAAAGTCAACTTGAATGCGCTGTGTAAATTTAGCCACCCAGCATTCACTGCTGCATTGCATCTCTGTGTGTGCGTGTGTTCTTTCTACACTGTTGCAACTTTAAGTAGTTGGGCGTGTGTTGGTGCCAAGGAAATGGTTGCATTTGAAAGGAATTTGCCTTTACAAGATTTTACTCTTTGCAATTTACACGCGCCGCGCACTTTTCCCACTACACACATACATATACATATATATATAGCTATACACAAGTACATGTGTATATATAAAGTATATATAGTATATCACTCTGTGTACATGCATTTGCTGATATGCGCATGTATTGTATGCATTTGGCTTTTGTAAATGTTGCTTTCTTATTACATGGCATTATATCGTGTCGTAGTTATACATATATATATATATATATATAAAGCAGTTGTTTGCTGACGTTTGCTGTTTCTTGCAGGATGTTGTTTGCCTCAGTTGCAGCAGCTAGAGCAGGCAGTCAGCCAGCCAGGAAGTTATCTTCAGGAAACTACTGAAAAAGCAACAAACTGATTATTTTTTGTAGCTTCAACTGGGCAGGCTGTTTGCGCTTAATTAGCAAATGTGAAAAGAGATCGTATAACTGCATTTTAGCTATGAGAAATTATTAAAAATTAAGCAAGGAATATAAATAAATTTAACATGATTTTTGTACATTTTGAATTTAATGGAAAAAATTGACGAGGGCTTTGTATAAGAAAAAAACGAATCAGATTTGTTTTTAATAAATAAATATAAATATATAAATATATAATAATTTTTTTATAGTTTTATGTACTTGAATGTTCTTGTACTATATACTATATAATAAATACAGAGGTTTCAATAGCTTATTTATTTAATAATATAATATCAGAGCTCCCATTAGGCAGTATTTCGTCTTATAAAATATTCATTCTATATTCTAAGTTCCTTTGCTAAATGTGTTCTCAAGACAATATAGAAACTATATTCCTCATTGAGCTATTTCTATCTCTCTTCATGACTTCATGATTTATTCCTAACTCTCCAGAACGCTTCGAGCCCATATCATTTCATCAATTGAAGGCCTTCACTCAAATGCCTTTCATTGCCTGATTTGCCAGATATATTGCTGCTCAAAACCAAAGACAGCATCGTTCAAAAATCTCTCAAAATGTTGACCATTAAACTCTGGCACTGTGCCCCTAGGGAGGGACACACACACACACACAGACACACACCAATGCAGGCAGCTACTACATGAGTCGCCCACTTTTAGCCCCGAGCCGGCCAACTGGTGCTGTTGTTGGCATTCAGTGTCAGGTTTCTATGGCTCAAGTGTTTGCATTTTACAACCGCACACTTGCAGACACTCACACATAGAGCGTCGAGTGTGTGTGTGTGTGAGTGTGCGCGCTTCTGTGCTTGTGCGTTGGCATTTTGTAGAAGAGTTTCTAGCACCAGCTTAAGTGAAATGTAGCTGACCTAAGCTACAAAATAAACACAAATGCAATGCAAACACATGCACACACCAACACACACACACACACACACAAAGACTAAAAAGCAGCGCACGTAGGCATGTTAAAGGACAATGAGAAACGCAAATGTCAGTGCACATGGCGTACAAAGGGGAGTGAGAGTCAGAAAGGCTTGCAGACGTAGTGTGTATATGTATGTATGTGTGTGTTTGTATGCGAGTATTGTTTGCTTGTAATGATTGTCAAGGTCGCCGTCACAGCACAACCATCGTTTAACTAATATCATTTCTTTTTTGGCGTTTATTTGTACTAATCCAATTTGCAATTTGCCTCCCAACTTTTCCCTCAGGCAGGTAAACAATAAACAGGGCAAAAATAGCTAAGCAGAAGAAAGAGACAGTGCGAAAGAAAGAAAATAAATAAGAGAAATCCAAGTGAACAATAACAGCAACAATAAGAACTCTCACAGCAATAAAATATATTATATATCCTTATATATATTCATAAATATATAATATATATATATATATATATACAAGCAATTGAAGGAAAGTAGCAAAAAGTAACAAGCAAGCAACAGCGCATATAATAAGGGAAGAGGATAATAATCACGTGAAATTATCAAAATATTGGAGAGAAAAAAATCTAAGAAAGACAAAAAGCAACCGTAACAGGAGTGTGCCAGATACAAACACTCACACGCACACACACAGACACACACATAGTATATAATATATATATATATATATATATATATTCATATATATATATATATATATATTTCACCTTTATATATATATATATATATATATACATATATATATATATATATATATATATATATACACACACACACACACACACACACACACACACGCACTCAGAACAACAGAGAATTCAGAGAGAAAAAGCGGCATAGCAATAAGTAACAGAGGATCATGCTCAGCTCTCTGGACGCGCTGGCTGGCAAGATAGCCAAAGCGACGCCGGGCACTGGCGCCGTGGCGGCCAATGCCACAGGCAATAAGCCAACAAACAATGCACATCATCCGGCGCATCAGCATCATGGTACACGGCATCAGTTGGACTATGATTATTCAGCTGTTGAGATCGAACCACCTGCCGAACAATTGGCTAACTCGCCGCGCAGCGAACGTGAAAGACTGCAGCAGGCGCAACACGCTTACGAGCAGCAGGCACAAGCCGAACTTGAATTTGGCTTGGCCGATGTGGACACGAAAAGTTGTTTAACCCTGTTAACGCATCGACGTAGCAGTCAAAATATGCACCTGCTCAATCATAATGGACAGGCGGGCAAATCGAATAATGTGCATGCAGCTGCACGGCATCAGCAGCAGCATTATCATCCCTATCAGCGGCCTTTGCGGCCAGTCTCACCTGTGGTGCAGCAGCAGCACCAGCAACAGCAGCAGCAGCAACAGCAGCAGCAGCCGCAGCAACAATCACAGCAACACAGTCCGCAGTCGCAGCAGCAGCAGCAGCAGCAGCAATCGCCATATCAGCAACAGTTAACACATTTGGCCGCGCTGCAGGATCATCACCAGGAACTGCTGCAATCACAGCAGGAACTGTTCCACAAACAGCTGATCAACTTGCAACAGCAACAGGAAAGAGAACGTCAAGCTGCCGTTAATTATAATGATAGCTGCAACAGCGACCACGACTCACAGCAAGAATACAAAATTTGCCTGAGGGATAGGTGAGTGTCTGCCACGCCCACAGACTAAAATAAAACAAACAAAAAAAACCAAAATAAAACAAATATATAAAACCCAAAAGCCCAACTCACTCTGATGCACTTAACGTTTCATTTTGAAGCTGTCTTATCCCACGCCCTTTGCTAATTAGTAACCTTTTTATAAGCCATAATCAACCACTCGCTCTCGCTCTCTCCCCTCTTCCTCTCCCTATTTGCGCTATTTTTGTTGTTTTCTATTTATTCCAGACATTGCATGTTTGCATGTACTTCACTCACTCAAAAAAAAAAAAAAAAATTGTTTTTAAAACAAACTTAATTCATTAACTAAAATCAACAAGCAAAACCTTTTGAATAGGGCTGGGGTAAGTGAGGGAGTTGCGGCTGCCTGTTGTTTCGCCATACAGTTAAAATGCATTAATACAAATATATATATGTATGTATTCAGTGAGTTGTATGTCATACACATGGCTGAACAGGTGTGCAAAGTGCACTTACATTTCCCCAGGTACTGCATATCTGAAGGCACTTGACTTGCAGTAAAAAGAGTTCGAATAACTCGTTCATTAGCTAAAACATTTATTAGCTTAATTTATTTTTGAATATTGCACAAACGTTACTGTGAGGTTTAACAAGAGTTCATGTATTTAAGATTTAAATCAATTTCATTTCAAATTTTTTAATAATTTTCTGTACTGTTTTATGGCTTAAATAATGCAATTTAAGCCAGCTTGTTAGAAGTTTCCCAACAATATAAAATCTTGAAATAACTGCCAGATGAATTATTCATCGTCTTTAAATATCAAAAAATATTTTTAACTTAATGATAAATTTTCACATGAACAGATAATCTCAATGACTCACAATTATTTTATGCACATTATATTAAAATATTCTCGATTTTATTTCAATCACATTTATCATTAATTCCATAGATATTTGACGTATAATTGAATTGTTCATAATATCATGCAATCTAGGCAATTGTTAAATCTTTGACAAATGCACCATTTGCAGTTTCTCAACCGTACTTAAAGACTTGTCAATTCATGTGGATAGTTCGAATAGTTCGTTTAAATATTATTGGTCTTTCATTCATTTTCAATCGCTCATCGCTCACATGATTTAATTCAATTTAAATGCCATTGTGAGTTAAATGGTTAAATGTTAACAATAAATTATTTTTGCAGTTAAATGCATAAATGCATAGCTTTTATGTTTTATTTATGAGTTAAGCTTCCATTGCATATGTGCAGTAAATGAATGATTATTAATTACACGCACAAAGACATATTTAAGCTCAAAGTTATAGTTGATAAGATATATTTAATTTGGTTTCATAATTATTAAGGGCATTTCTGTACATAGAAAATTTTATATTTTAATTAATTTAGTTATATGAACATTTTTATTCTTTATAAAAAAATACATTAACAATTAAAATCATTTTTAATATTTTTAAATATGTTTATATATATGTAGAAATATTTTAACAATTTAAAAAATGTTTTAATATTTTAAGCTCAACAAATTAAAATTTTTGTCTTAAATATTTATTAAATAATAAATTATAAATAATTTCGCATTAAAATTCTAAAGAACTGGGCTAAAAACCACTTGTTGAATGTATTCAAAATATTGAGTGTACTCAATATTCCACTCCATTCATTCATTCATTTGTTCTACAAATCTTTTTGTAGTCTGCCATGTTTTGTTGTGCTCTAAACGTAAACACAAAAGAGAAATACTAAGAACAAGGTAAAAACGCCCCAAAAAAAGCGGAAACGCCTCAAAGCATGCAACAGAATTTTGTGTGACTCGAAACAGTTGTAATTTGTTGGCTTTGCCTGGGCTCAAAGTAACAAACCAAAATGTCACAGCAACAAGAGAAACTCAAAGAAATTCACCTGACAAATTGCTGCTGGCCAAATGTTGTAACAACGTCTCAAGCAATGAAATAAGAAAGTAAGTGAGACAGCGAGAGAGAGGGAGAGAAAGGCATAGTAAGAGATGGAAAGCCAGCTGAGTCAGTAACATGCACACACGCACACACTCATGACATTTAACTTTATTATACCTACACATGTTTGTTTGTGCATTTTATTACTATGACTCTTAACTAATTTAATGTATAATAACATTTGACATATTGTTTTTCGTGTTTCGCTTTGATTTGTGAGCGTCTACCTGTATGTGCGCGTGTGTGTTTGAGTGTGTGTGTATTCAACCCTTTCGCTTTATGACTCCCAAGGCGAGGCAGTTGCCCTTGTATAGCTCTTGCCAGAACATGTAGCTCTTGCTAGGTCTTTTTCACACATGCAAATATTTTTGGTTGATTGAGCGTAGGCGACGCTTTGACTCTTGTGCACCTAACTCAATTACACTGTGAGATATATGTAAGTGGATATAATATATGATATTTACATACTCATAGCTTAAAAACATTTATAAAAATCTATATTTAATATATATACTAAAATATGTTTTAGAAAATATATTCAATATTCAAATGTTTACAAAAAAAAAATGTTAAATATATTTATATATTAAAAATATATAAAAAAAATTTTAAAAAATATGTATATATAATATTATGCATTAAAAAGAATTTTAAAAATATATTTAATATGAAACAGTTAAGTGTTTTTTACAACGCTTCTTAGCAGTAAAAAAATTATTTAATTAAATTTTAAATATACAGTTTTTTTGCACTACTTATCCTCTTAATCCCTTTTTTTCTCGCAGTGCATTTAACCTATGTCTCGCTTATTGTTTATGCATTGTTTGCACTGAAACGCAAAAGTTTTCATTTATTTTTATGCACAAGATAAAAATGTTCTGAGCTGCGCAGCTACATACCATATATGACATTTTTATTGTTTATTGTTTTATTTTTGTTGCAATTTGTTGTTGACATTTGCGTGCTTATGCCTTTTGGAGAAATGTCGAGCTAAGCGTTCATTGACTTTAAAGCGCGTGTCGTAATGCAATTAGCCTTAAAAGTAGGGAAGTCGCCTGCGTCGGGGCTATCGAAATCAGTGAGAAACGAGGAATTTGCATGTGACGAGGCCAACAGCCAATTAGTTAGCAATACTGAAAGGGATAGCAAAAGTAGATAGAGAGAGCGAGCTGGAGAGGTTAAATTACGAGCTGATGACACAGATAGAGGCGCACAGGCTATACACAATAATTACGTAAAATTTCTATTTGCTGTGCGCTGTACAAAACAAAATGAGAGGCGTCCAGCCCTAGGGGAATTTTTAGGGAAAGTGAAAGCCAGGCGAGTGACAAAAGCGTCACCAAAACAACAACAAATGCATAGCGAAAGCAACAACAATAAACACACATAAACAAACACTTGAAGGTAAACAAAAACTGGATGGTTTTTCATTTATTAAAGTGGCTAGAAATGTGGCACAAGAGAGTGGGTGCGAGTTGGTTGAAAGACGAGCTCTGGACACGTAGGCAAGCAAACATTGTGAATAGAAATTGTTGGGGGTGCATTTATTTGCATATGTGTGTGCACACGAATGATGTTTATACATGTGTGTGTGTGTGTATGTTCAAGCGAGAGATTTAGCCATAGCTAAATATATACACTAATATATGTTGAAATGGTTTCCATGTTGATTCCTGTCTGGCAGATGTAGAGATAGCGTTAATAATTCCGCTTTAATGATAGATGGATGCCTCATGAATTGTAGCTAAGCACTGGCTTGATAGTGATATTGTTGCGGTATCGATTTGTTATCGATAACTTAGCTAAGAACTTTTGTATGAAATCCTATTAAAACAGCGTGTTTGCATTGATTATTTATATAAAATAAATACTAAAAAATAATTATAAAAATAAAAAATTGAAATAGAAATATTAAAAATATACTAAAATATACCCTATTTAAAAATATGCAATTTTACAAATAATAGCTATAAAAATGCAAAAAAAATCGCAAATTTATCTTTGATTGTACCTCAGTCAATATGCTCTTTGAGAGTTAGTGCAATAGTCAGATGCGTTTGCATAGAAATATTGCTGTGCTCATCTAAAGAAATGCCAACCCTTAGCCGAGTTGAGTGCTTGGCGCCTTTTGGCTTTGGCTTTGCATTCTCTATTATGCATGCGAACGCAGCAAGAACAGCTACAATGCAGCGCCCACTCAGCGCACACACACGCACATGCACAGCTGCACACCTGTACAGACAACCTACATTTACACACATAAGCTGCGGCAGCAGCTGCTGCGTTTCATTTCAATTGTTGCAATGGCGCTGTAACCTTCACTTTAAGTTGTAGTTTTTTTTTTTAGCCTTAAGATTGACCAAGCTAATTTACTCGAGCATATTTTCATGGCTAAACTAAGTTTTGCTTAGCAAAAAAAATACAACTGCATATTTTTATCTTAAATAAACTGCTGCATATATAATGTTATTTTTAGAAAATTTCATGCTCAGTGTGGTTTTTGCATAGATCTTTCCCACATATATATATATATATTAGTTAAACATATGTGTTCTGCATCTTTATTATATTTCAAAAATTTCATATGCATAAATGCTGAAATTTTTTTTGTTTTTGTGTGAGGGGCGTGTCTATTTTGCATACGCATTCATTGTTCAAAGCTATTTGCAAAATTTGTTATTTAAATAGAATAGAATAGAATAGAAAAAAAGAACGACAGTTGCATATAAATCATATGCATGAGCAAAGTTTGAATGAGGCGCATGTTTTTTTTTCGACGTATACGTGATATTTTTGCAACAAATATTTGTGCAAATGCGGACAATAAAATTTGTACGTTGTCTTTAGAAAAGGAAAATGAAATGCGATAGATTGGCTTGTCAGGTTGATAAGGCAAAAGTAAAAATACGAAAATATTTATGGGCTTGTCCTAGACTAATATGCTAATGGCCATTATCAATGTTTATAGATCAACAAGAGCTGCATAAAACGAACAGCTGTCAGAATTGTGATTCACACACAATTTTAGCCAACAAGAGTTTAAGATTAACTTTTGTTATCTATATTCCATATTTTGAAAATTCAGCGCAGTTTCCTTAGCCTTCAGTAGAAGAAAATTGCATGCTAAACAAAACAGACCGCAACATAAATAAAAGCGAAAACAAATATTGCTTACAAAGTGCCGAAAATCTAGTTAAGAAAAAGCGGAAAGAAAATGGGGGGGAAAAAAATGTTCAGCTATAGCTGCCACAGAAACCAAAAACTAGCAAAGTTCATTTCCACACCAAAATCAATGAACCAAGCGGCGGCAGACACACAACCGACTGAGACACAGACAGGGCAAAGCTTGTTGGGCTGGGTCTGGCCTGGAGGAGCGCTGCGTGCGTGTTGGTGGGCGAGGAGTCTCTGAAAATGGGTAACAGCTTTGCAGCTTTTGTTTTGCCATTGCGGCGAATAAAGAGGGTCGCTGCCAGAGAGGGAGATGGTTCGGGGCTGGCAGACCCTTCCTGATGGCTGCCATAGTCAGCCAACTGTAGCCAAGAGGAGACCGCAACGCAGTTACAAAAACACACACACACACACTCGCACACACACTCTCGCACAGTCAAACACTTGCACAAGCAGCTAAAGGGTAGCCGACAAAACTAACCGCAATTTTCGAGGCGCTTGCATGCAATAGAAATAGAAATAAGAAAAACCAAAAGAGAAATTGTAAAAAATGAGTTGAAAAAATGAAGACAGCGAGACAGGGTGAGGGAGTGAGTGGCAGTGGGAAAGGGAGAGGCAAAGAAACTATAGCACAGCAAACGGCGCCGGTGCTGCTTATTTTATTAATGCTTCATGCTGTTTTCACTTTTTGCACAAACTTTTATTTTTTATATATATTTTTTATTGCTATATGCAAACATTTATATTTTGTATGTTTTTTATTTACATTATGTGGCCAGAGGGTTTGCCAGCGCCCAGCCAACTGTTGTGTGCCAAATTTGTATGCCACAGCATTAAAGAGCAAAAATTGAGAAGGGCCATGTATAAATATATATAGAAAACTTTATAAATATATATATTTAAGGGCTGGCAACTGAGCCTAATCGTCGCTTCTAGTCTCTTTGTAGTAGTTGAAAAATTGCTACAATAATTTTGTTATTGTGTCTGAAAGCAGAGAGAGAGCTGTTTGTTAATAAGCAATATTGGCATTCGTCTGGTCTTACTTATAATAAATATATTGATGAATATTTTAAGTTCTTAAATTAAATATTTAATTTTGAAGTATTTGTAAACATTAAATATTTTTACTAAAAATTATTTGAGTACTATTCAGACTTAAGAATAGAACTCAAATTTTTTGTAGATTCTTAATTTTTAAATTATTTGATATATTAACAAAAATATATTTTATAAATGTTTATTTGGTTTTATAATTTGATATATATAAATTTATCTTTTTCTATACTTTATTTAATATTTTTAAATGGAGTATATTAAATTTAATAGAGTATCTGGTCATCTTTTTGAGCTGCTTTAAGCCAATATTAGTAACCCATTTTGCAGGGTATCTTTTAGCCGTTAGCCAACTGACTCTCTTATTTCCCAAGTTTTTATTTGCTATATTTTTTTACATTTTATTTGGCTATTCAAAAACCGCAGCATCGACTCTTTATATCGACTGCTTTTTGGCATTTCGTGCACTAATTTTGGGTCTTGTAGTTGGGGCAAGCAAACGGTTTTAGTTATTGGTTTGCTGTGTTCGACACTCGAAGGCTCATCGATATGGAAGAAAAAACTTTGCAGACCGCTGCGAGGGTTGCCACAGCAAGTGTGTGTGTGTGTGTGTGTGTATGTGATTAATACTTTTGGTCAGACATTAAGCCCAAAACTCGGGCTGTGTTTTATTTGAACAGCCAAGCCATTTCATTTTCTATGCCTGTGTGTGTTTGTGTGTGTGTGCATGGGGGCTCTTTCATTTTATTTTGTACGAACCTTAAGGACACTTGAGTAATGATGGAACAGACCAAGCAGCAGCAGCAGCAGACCGTGAGTCCCCCGCCCCCCTCTCCCACTGGCCACAAATTTGCGGCGCATTCTCGACCCTGTTTGAAGCTCCATTGCAAAAGTGCTGACATGTTATTTGTGCAGTTAACGAGCTGAGTTATTTTGCGGGCACAAACCGCACTTGAAAAAACGGACAGGCAAAACAACAAAAAAAGGAAGCAAATTGTAAAAAAAAAAAATAAAAAAAAAAACAATATATATAATGGTCGCTGGGCATAAAGGCAACTCGCTCTCGCTCGGTTCTGTCCATTGATTTTCACTTTTGTGCTTAACAAATTAAATGTATTTGCCTGGGTTCGAACGCCGCTGCCGTCGTTGTTTGTTTATGCGATTGCCGCTCATTAAAATCGAATTGCAATATTTATGCGACTGCCCCAGACCCGATTTTATATATATATATATTCCAAATTAACATTTGCACACGTTTTCGGCTTTATTTATTTGTTGCGACTGCATAATTTAGTATGTGGCTACCATTAGCCCCTCAATTAGCCACGTGGCTTAAATGATAATACTCTGCTTCAGGTAATCGCGGCTTAATGGGGAACTGTTTCTCTGTGGGGCAGTGGGTAGCTTTAAATGCTTCGTGTTTTCAATTTTATTTATTTGTATTTGCACTTCTTTTATTAGTGTGAAATAAACTATATAAAACCATCTAGCAGTGAATCTAGTTAGATTTTCTGGTTATAAACTGTAAACGATCTCTTATAATTCCATTGTTCTAAAGCTCTATATTAGATACGGAGGAGTCAGTCACTATCAATAGATACCTTTCTGCAAAGAAATTTTCCATTCAAAATCTGATGTTTTTATTAGCTATATATGCAAAAATCTGACTTGGAACAGCCTGCAATAGTGTCTATATCTAATGCTTGCTTTATCAGTCTGCACAGTTTCTTCATATGTAGAATCACCTTTACAACTCTGCCTAAAACATACCTTTACCTTTCACTCTTCACATATTTACCCACAAAATTCCAATTAGCCTGCTTAAAATATCACTTCAATCAAATTTTTAACGCTATTTTGAGCTTTCAGTTCATTTTGAATGAAATGTGAAAGCCCTGAAAGATTTGCTGGCTCACGCTATGCCATTCGTACCTTGCCCCATCTTTCACTCCTGCGTCTGTCGCTTGTCAACAATTTCATAAATTAAAACGACGCTTCAACGCCATCTAAAAAGCAAAAAAAAAAAACAGAAGGAAATGCAGAAAATGTGTTGCCAAACGAACGTCAAAAGAGTTGCAGATATTTTGTACCTTTTTTCATTCCTTCGTTTTTCATTGCCAGCCCGAAAAAGCGCACAAAACAATAAAACATGAAGCGTAAAACAATTGCCGAGGTCGTCGTTTGTTGTTACTGTTTTGTTGCTGTTGCTTTTGTTATTACCTTGGAGATTAATTAATTGCAATGCACAAAAATATGCTACAAGTTTCAGGGCAAAGCTCGTTCGCTCTCTCTCCTCATTCTCGCTCTCTCTCTCTCTGTCTTCAGTTCCACCCACTGCTCTGTCAGTCATTTCCGGTCGTTTCCTGCGCCTGCATTTATGAAAGCGCCAACAGGCACAGAAAAAAAAATATAAATAAACAACAAAACTCGAACAACAGGATGATAATTTTCAGGCTCGTTTCGATGGCCCCCCTAGCCCCAGCCAACTCCTGCCTACTGCCTCCTACGCCTTTTGTTTATGGCTTTTTCTTTTATAAAGTGGAAAATTGCAGACAGCATTGTTTGTTATTTATTGCAATTTTGATATGAAAACCTTTTCGTCTGTGTTTCGCATACCCCCATGAGCTCTATATGTAAGAAACCTCCACCGATGCCTGTTCCTTTTTTATTCTAAAGGTATTGCTTTATTTTATGGGGGTGCCTATTTGGCCTGTCATAAAAGGCAAAACTAATGATTTGTTTTTGTGCCCAGGTTCATCAATATCAAGTGGCTGCCAATGACAGGGCTTCAAGCCATAAATAGTTAAGCATTAGCATTAATGATTAACATAAAACTGTGAGAAATTTCCATAGATTGGTTTATTTTGATTGGGCTTGGCGATGTTCATGCTATGTTCGCTTGCTTAAGTAATTATGTTGACTTAGCTAATTTATTACAAAGTCAATAATGTTTGATTGGGTTGCTGTTTGTGCTTTGTTTATATAGGATATATTCCGGGAATGCAATAAAAAATGTTTTTATATTTTATTTAAGTTTTTCTTGTGCATATCCGCGGTTTTTAAATGTTGTAGATTTAAAAAATATTTTGAAAAATTATATTTTTATAAATATTTTTTTAATTTTTTAAATTTTTACCCTTATCAGCTTTTGATTATCCGCCGCCCCATATTATCCTATTTCATATGCTAACTCAATCAGTGTTGTAAAATGTCGAAAAAGCCACACATACGTACTTCCGCTGCTGCACCAGCCACCCCTATTAGCCTGTCAACCCTTCTTAGCATTGAAATCAATTTGACAAAAGCCACATAAATTTAAATAAATTGCGGCCACATAAATTTAGACATGAGAAAAAACTCACTAGGCGAGACGAAGGCCAACAAAAAGATTGAGAGTGAGAAGAAACGCTTTATAAAGCAAAATACAAATAAACTTACAGGCGACGACTCAACTAACAAAATAAACAAAAAGGGTAAACGGGAAAACTAAAATGGAGAAAGAGTTCTATAAGCTGCTGAGTAGCAGAGAAGGAAAGAGAGTGAGTGAGAGAGAGAAGCGAAGACCGTGCGGCGAGTTGAGGCTATGTAAACGTAAAATACAGTTACTTGTGCTGGTGATTCGTCTGCCTCTTCGCTCTTCGCTCTTCTACTTCAACGCCCGCTGACCGTTCGGATAACTAACGAAAATAGAAACAACAAATACAATTTAAGCCGAGAAAATCAAAATGAAGCATAAACAAACACAGCGCCAAGCGCCAGCCAGCAACTGCGAAAAGTAAATGGAGCCAATAATAGAAAGAGAAAGAAAAAACTACACACACACACATAAGAAGATTGCAGATATACAGAGAGTAGGTGAAAGGGTGGGCGCAGAGAAGTTGTCTGAGTCTTGGGAGTGAGAGCAGAAAACAAGTTGGCAGACCAAACAGGAAAGTGTATTAATGAAAAGAAATCGAAACCGATTGCTTTAGCCAAATACATGCACACGCAGACACATATAAATATACACTGTCAGAAAAGATTGGAATTGATATAATATATAAATAATAAAAAATAATAATTGAATAAAATTAAAGAGTATTTAAATAATAAAAAACATATAAAATCCTTTTTTAAAACAATTTATACCTTTACATTACTGCGCATATAATTAAAAATAAATATATATAATAAATTATATTATATATTATATATTAATAAATATTTTTAAATATTTAGAATATATATAACAAATTCTTTAATAAATATTATAAAAATATTTAGAATATATATAACACATTCTTTAATAAATATTATAAAAATATTTAGAATATATATAACAAATTATTAAAAAAATATATAATATAAAATTTTGTAACAAAAAATGTTATATCAAGAATTTGCTTTCGCATTTTCAGCATACCAAATATTCCAACAGCAAATTCAAATATTTCTTTAACGACACAGCATTCCCCTTATTATATTATATTCGCTCAGTGTATTATGTCTGAGTTGTAGGCAGCACGATAAGCAGCAGCAGAGCACAAAAAAACCCCCCCTCAACGATGGGCCAGCATAAATGAATGCTAAACAGGCGTTGGCCAGCAGCTGAACGTAAACAAAACCCCTAGCCGAAGTCAACCCCAAGGGAATCGACTGGCTGTGCTGGCTGGATGGCTAGCTGGCTGACTGGCTGGCTGTCTGCGCACTAGCCAGCAGCACAAAAAGGCTTTTCATAATATTTTTAGACATTTGACTTTTGATTGAGCGCATTACACGGTCTCAGCCACCGTCGCAACCGCCCGCTCGGCCCACGAGCTTCGCTGACTGCTTTGGCTTACAATTTGACTGCCGCAATTTATTTGGGCCGCCCGCCTCGACCATTTCATTGGCAACTGGCAAATCAGCCGGGCTAAGCATTGAACGCTATAAAATTAGATTGTCTGGGGCTTATGCCATAGATTTGGGCTAGCACTGCGGATTGTGTTGGATTGCCACGGCGGGTTTTTATTGAAAATCTTAGTCAAATATCTAAACGGCGGTGTTTTATTACCTGTTTGTGTTTTTGCCCCTCGTTGTTGCTTTTGCTGCTGCTGTTACTATTATGCGGCATATTTAGCACGTGTTTTACATTAGAGCCAGCTTAGGTATAAATGTTTATATCCCCAACTGGTGAGGGTAATGCACTGAGCCAGCGGATATGCTAAAAGTGGTTTAATCTTGAGTTGTGGACGGATATTTTCTATACTCTGTAGCTATTTAAGTGGCATAAGCAGTATCAGAGTTTGTTGGGGATATCTTGAATGAGCTTTTGCGATGTTCATTGTTAATATGAAGTTTTTTTTGGATACTTTTTATATAAGAAAGCTCTATATTTAAGCATGATTTTTTAACTACTAAGACAAGGAAGTTATTTTGTTTTTTCATAGAGGACAATGCCTTACCCAATGGTAACTCAGGAGACTTTATCTTGTCCTGACATGAAATACGCACAGAAATACCTTATGAAATGCTTTAATATTATTAATTTATATTCTAATATTTTATATTAAAAAACTTTCTTTTAAAAGTGATTTAAAAACTTTTTGATTGAAGATGTTCATGTATCTCTCGCTCAGATTTCTTTTGAGAATTTTAAATCAGATTCCACAATATATTTAAATTGTTATTGTGTTCCACATAAAATTATATTAAATTTAAAAAAAATTTATAAAATTATGTTTGAGATGGCTACAAATTTTATAAATTTTTTTTTACATTTAATATAATTTTATGTGGAATGCAATAATTTAAATATATTGGCTGCATCTGCAGAATATTAACGTAAATTTTACTTAGTCATCTCTTAAATTAGGTAAATTCCGCTTTCAATTGAATTGTTTCTTCGCCCTTTGCTGCGTTTGCTCTGGCAAAATGTTGATTTAAAGAAATTAAGTCTTGTGTAACGTACGCCCCAGACAGCAGCCAGCAGCCAGCAGCCAGCTGTTGTTTGGCCTCGTGACAGGTTGAGTTTGAGGCTTCGGCGACGACCCTCTGCTGTGCTGCCCCAATCTTTTATACAAATTCATACAACATCTGGTTGCTGTCTGAAGCTAAATCAAAATTCAACTTTTGGCAAGCCGAAAAGAAAAGAAAGCAAAAGTGACAGACGCTCGCTAATTTTCAGCTTTGCTTTATGAAAACTCACACAGAGAGAGTTGGAGTTTGGGGGCATAAATGCAAGACTTTAAAAATTGTTTGCTTGTTTTTATTTATTTAATATTACGACGACGTCGTCTTTGACGTTGCTTCGTGTTCCCGCTGACTGACTTCCTTCCGCTTAGCTCATTAAACACACAGAGCAAAATAAAAATAAAAAAAAATATATAAAAAAAAAAGCAGCGGCCCAACTTTTTGCTCTTTAATTCTCCCGCCCCATTTCCCGCGCGCTGTTTGTCTGCTGCAGACATAACTCTCTGGCAGTGTCTTTGGCATTTGTATTCTGCTTTTCATTGCTTTCCACCGAAATGTGAAATGTTTTCCTCTTCGCGAGTCATTGAAGGCACTCGAGGGAGTTTATGGCAGCCCGAAAAGATTTCGCTCGCCCGCGTCAGCGGCCTCGGCCTCAGCCTCAGCCTCGTCCTCTGTGCATATTATTTATTTGCCGTGTTTATGCCGCGGCTGCATAATTTTATTTGCTTGCTTAAAAAAGAATTAAAAGCGGGTTTCCTCTTGGGGCGCTGCCTTTTATTTTGTATTTTTGAAATTTATTTTTTAATGCGCTAAATAGCTCCTATGTGCGCGCACATTGCACATACGCAGCGTGTGCGGCGGGTAATTTCAGTTGCTTTCTTGTCTGCCTCTAAAATGTGCCAAAAAGTCTTGGCAATTGTTGACATTAACATTTTGGTTTTATGCCCGCCTGCGGCTTGTTAAAAAGGCAATGTGCGTGAAGACAATTTGCGGCTGCCAGATGCAATGATAGAAACATGAATAGATTGGCTAAGCAGCTGATGAGCTCTTATTGTTGTTTATCCACTTCACAATTACTAACTGTTATATCAGCTCAAAGCACAGCTGACAAGCTTCTTTGCGCTGCTCTCACCTGTCGTTTGCTTGCTCATTGGCCGCTTTAGAGGCAAAGACTGCATTGCCCTTTGCCAGTTGCCAATCGAAGGTGCAGCGAAGCGGCAAATGCAACATCACGACACGACAACAACAACAACACGAGCAACACGCAGTGTATATTATTTCCGGGCAAATGCGTTTGCAAAATGGCTGACAAGAGCTGCCTAAGAGCGGGGCATAGACATAAACAGTCAGCCGCATAGAACTTACGCCGCGCTGCCTGTTTACCTCATGTGTCTGCCTTAAAGCTGTCATTCTTTGCTGCACGCACACAGACACAAGAACGATAAAAACCAAAATTGCATTCGAAATTCCATGCCTAGACGCTGACAGGCGTCGTCTGGGCCAGCTAAAGTATCGTTAGCAACATTTATGGCAGCTGCTGCCACTAGTTCGCGTGGTAAGCAAACCAGTTGCAGCCTGCAGTCAGTCAGTCAGTCATTCCGTCCAGCAAACAGCTGCAACCCGCGCTCAGCAATCAGCGACTCATTTGGAATGGCTCACCTCACGCCAACGCCCTCTCAACTCATGCCTGTCAAAATGTCGTCTGGTCTGTGTGAATTAGCAGCTGCTTGCAATTATGGGCTAACGCTTAAGCCAATGGCTAAGAGGCGTGGCTAGTTGAAGTAGCGCTGCTGACTCGTCAGCAATGTCAACACCTTGCTGCCAAAAAAGTTGTTGGCAGCAGCAAGTAAACGTAATGTTGATGATGCCTTGAATACCCTGGAAATTTTTGTGACAAAAAAACGAAAATCTGAAATTAGATATTTATTTTTTATTTTCTATTTTATTTTGTATTGAATGTATTTAAATCTTATTTAGATACTTATTAAGAGCTCTTACATTTATTTATTTTTATTTTATATTTTATTTTTTATTGAATGTATTTAAATCTTATTTAGATACTTAAGAGCTCCTAAGGTGACATTTATTTTTTTGAGAAATTCCTTCAGAATCTTTTCGCTCTACTCTGCAGCTATGCATTCTAGCAGCTCATCTAATAAATTAACCAAATATATATAATATCTATATATATATTCAAATATATATAAATATGTATAATATATAATTATATATAATATATAAATATGTATAATAAATAAATATATATAAAAAATAAATGTATATAAAATATATAGATCAATCCCAGCTAAGTTCATTCCAACAATGAATTTCTTTAGTTTCCTTTGCTCACCTTCGATTAGTTAAAGCCCAAAATCTTTGGCAACTTTTTATGCCCATTCACGTTATGAACCTTGGCCCGCCATGCCGCGGCATGCCCATTGTTGTGCTGGTAATTGTTGTTGTTAGCAATTTCCGTTGCAACATTTTAGGCTGGCGCTTGCCAGGTTGTCTGTCGACGCCGCTGTCGACGGCAATGGCCCTACACAGAACTGGGCTAATTGGCTTGGAGTTTGTGCATTTTTAATTGAAAATCAATAAGGCTGAAGTGCCGTGTGTGTGCCTAAGCGTACGCCCTAAATCAGCCAATGGCTTGGCAGCGCCTTTGATAAATGGAGCAGCAGGCGCATTTGCCAAAAAATCTATGGCCGTCTGACAAAATTTAAGGCTAACAGCTTAAATAGTTGTCTCACAAAAATCCAGCTGAACTTTTTAATAGCTTTGTTGCATTAATTCGACCTGGGCAAGCGCTTACAGCATTTTCAACACTTTTAGCCCAGCTCAAAGAATGTTTTAATTAAATCAAAAAAAAAAAAAAAAAAAAAAAAAAACGAAGGAGAAAAAAAATTGAAAATGAAAACCCTTCGGTGCCAGAGCTCAAGCTGCAAACTAGCTGCAACAGTTTTTGGAGCTCACGTGAAAACTTTGCGCACAAAATTCATTAAAAATTTAATTTTCGCTCAACAAGTTTAAAATATGCAACTGAAGCAAGGCGATGCGATGCTAGACCTGATGATATATACATATAGATATATGTATATCTGAAGCACTGCACTTTACTAATAAGCCACCTGCTTTACTCCTGCACATATTTTGGGCTGCCCTTCAGTCGTCTACTTTTTGGGCTCATTTTCTGATGAATTTATCGCTGTTTAAGAGGGGTTAAAGTTTTGGCTAAGGCTATGGGCTTTGGCCCAGGCTATAACTTCACGCCAGCCTTCCAAAATTTCTGTGTCAATGTGTGTCGAGTGTTTCTAGCCGAGCAACGCTGCACAGTCAAGTGTTGAGCTACCCTGTAAGAGAGGAATAGCAGGTCATATGGTTGGCTAGATGAGCTTTAATCTTGTCTTAGCTGATACGTTTCTTTTGTAGTTTATTCTGCTATAAAAATATTGAAAAAAATATATGTATACACCACAGCTCAAGTTTCTAGAACCATATTCCATCACTTATTTTCCTTGGTGAAAAAACTTTTCGCCTTTACAGGGCAACTCTCCAATCAAGCAACTCCGCTTAGTCATATGTCTGTTGCTTTGGCTGTCGCTGCGCAGCGAGGCATGCACACGGTTTACATTAGGCTAAGTAGCACATACTGAAACAGCAGCCCCTCAAACCTGCACCACAATAATCAGCCCCTGAGCAAACCTCGGGCGCCCGCTACCTAGGGATATGCCTGAACTGAAACTCAAGCTGCGGCGACGTTGCCTTGCCATAACGCGTTGATAAGCTAAAAGGCTAAGCGGGCGCACACATATGCAGGCAGCAAAACTTAGCTAGGTGTGTGTGGCTGTGTGTGCATAAAAAAGGCAAGCGTAAAAGAAAAAAATGAACTGTCTAAAATGCCAAAACAGCGCTGATAAGCGAGTCGCTTGCCCTGTGCGTTGCTCCCAAACAACTACAACGAAAAAAAAAAGCGCACTTAACATATTTCGTTTGTAGGGGTTGCTGTCAGCCCCAATCCCCCACACACAAAGGGGTGTTGTCTATAAAAATTTATGTCTAACCGGGCAAATGCCGCAGCTCTTGGTTTAATGGTGTGAATTATATTAAGCGACGTTGCCAACAACACAATTGTGTGTGAGTGAGAGGGAGAGAGAGAGAGACTGTGTGTGTGTGTGTGAGAGGGAGAGTGTATGTATGTTAGGCGAGACAGCTGCGTTCAGGGGCGTAGTTAGAGTTAAGGGGCATGCACTGCTGATGTGTGTGTGTGCCAAGCCAGCGCACACACATTAAATGCTGTGTGTGTGTGTGTGTGTGCTTCGCTGATTTGTTTTTATCGCAGCTCCCGAGAGGCATCAATTATGCTGTTCGGGTTTTTTGGCCCTGCTGTTGCTGAGCAGCAGCGTTTAATGGAAAATAACTGCGACGCTTTCGTAACCCTTCAAGGGAAAAGGTCCTTTAGCGCCATGTAAAAGGATTTAACTGTAATGGCAGGCCAGAAAGCTTACTGATTGTATGCCATTTCTTGTTAAATATGAAGATGAATTTATATGAATTTTAAATTTATTTTAAATTTATTTTAAATTTAAAAAACATAATTTTTAACTAGAAAAAAATGTCATAAATTGTTAAATAAAAAATTATTTAAATTTATATAAAATATATAGCTTCTCGTGGCAGGTCAGAAAGCTTACTAATTGTCTGCTATTTCTTGTTAAATATGAAGATGAATTTATGAATTTTAAATTTATTGATTGTCTGCCGTTTATTTTTATTTTATATTTTATATTTTAAATTTATTTTGTATTTGTAAGACATATAATTTTTGCATAGAAAAAAATGTGATAAATTTAGCTTCTTGTTTGCCTCCAATCGTGGCAGCTGCGCCCCGCTGCTACTTACGTTAACCCAGTTTCCATTTGTGCACATGCCCGAACACCTACACTAGATTAGCAGCTGGCAGCTGTGGAGAGGGCAGTTTTCACAGTTTCTGTTTTACTTAGCGAGTTTGGTCGCTAATGTTGATCTGTGCCACGCCCTGCACCGCAACTAATGCGCCCCTAAATAAGCAGAAGCGAGTCAAGTGCGTGGCAAGTTTCCTAATTACGCGAGTGTGTGGCAACGCGCTCTCTTGACATATTTTTTTTATGTTGGTTTCTAGCCAACACACGCTGCATTGAAAAGTAAAACTCAAACATGGTTAGCAGCAGCAGCAGCAGCTGAGTAACACCTCTAGTTGGGAGTAGGGCTTCGGCTTGGCACTCTGACCACTTTTGGCCACATTTTATTTAATCCAACGAAAAGCCATGAAATATGCTTGGCTCTCGAAAAGAAATTACTTGGCCTGCTACTTATTTGTTGTTTGTACGGCATCATTCATCCACTGCCCCCGCAAACTAGTGTGCTTTAATTACATTTTACACGCAAAAAGAATATAGAGAGAATACGAGAATTATTTGTGGCTCACAGAAGAGTAAAGAGAAAAGTTTGCTTTCATAAAGCAGCTGAAAAAGCCAAAATGAAAAAGAATCCTTTTCAAATGCATTTAGGCATGGCAGCTCTGTTAATGCGGGTGTGTGTATGTGTGTGTGGGTGTGTGTCTGTGTTGGTAACCCAAATAATCCGCATGATGTGATAATTAAACCAGTTTTTTGTTTTTTTACGTTGGCCGCATTGAGCAAATGAGTTTTTTAGGCAGCTTTACGCAAAATGAAAATTTTATGCGTTATCATATTTTTGGGTCAAGTTTGACAAGCGTTTAATGTAATAAAAGTAAACAAATATTTGGGAAACATATATAAACATGTATTAAATATTAGCAACTAAATATAATTTGTCTAAAAAAATATGAAATATTAAAAAAAATATAAATATTAAATAATTTTTAATTATTAAATAATAAATTTTATTTCTAAAAATAATTAATCCTTAAAAGAACATTAAATGTCTCAAAAAATATAAATAATTAATTAATTAAATAATTAAATATTAAAAAAATCTTAAATATTAAATAATTAAATATTTAAAAATCAAAAATATTAAATATTAAATATTAAAAAATATTAAATATTAAATAATTAAATATTAAAAAATATTAAATATTAAATATTTAAATATTAAAAAATATTAAATATTAAAAAATATTAAATATTAAAAACAAATTAAATATTAAAAAAATTTTCAAAAATATTAAATATTATATTATTTGAATTTATTATTAAATATGAAATTTTATTTAAAAAAATAATCAGTGAAAATTTAATATGGGCCAATTATTTTGTGACTTGGTTATATTAATTAGTTAATTAACTTGTGCTTTAGTGCGTATGTACATCTGCATGTGCGTGGCTACATAATTTATGCATATTGCAGAAAAGCATTATTTGCGGAGAGCACAAGAGCTAGATGCAGCAAATGCATTTGAATCGTCATCTATAGACAGATGCTTCTTATAGCATATACAAGTTTTACCATATATTACCTGTCATCAACTTCTGCCTTAAACCCGTCTTCACCTAATCGGCATTAGAGTCGAGTTTAAGGGCATTTAAGGCCAGCCCGCAAAAGTATGCAATAGTAAATGCTCAACTGCTGCGCTGCGCCGCATTGCAGACGTAATCAACAGGCGCCCATACCAACGGAACACTTAAAACAAGCAACAGCAAAAGGAACAACAATAATAAAAGCATAATTACAACTACACACACACACACACACACACACACACGTTGAGTTGGCAAGTGCAGCCACAACAACAATTAAAACAACTGAGTTGCCATTTTTGAAGTGAATGCGAAGGCAAAGAAAGGAGTCGTTCGTCGCACAATGAACGGTCGGACGGTCGGACGGACGGACGGCCAGGCAAAAGGACGACGAGTGAACTCATAATCATAATCATGTGCTTCCTACGTTTTGTTAATTGTGCTGCGTTGCTCTATGTGGGCGTGGCCTCTTTATTTTGCCATTCATTGTGGCCTGGCCTGCTGCCTGCAAGGACATGCATTCAATTTGACGAAAAAAACAACAGCAACAACAAGCAAAAGCATTTTTGTGTGTTTGCTTTGTGTTTGTTTCGACATAATTATCATCAGCTGTGTCCTTCGCCGCTGCTGCTGCTGCTGCTGCACTTGATGCCTTTTAATTGTTTGCCCGCTCGTCATAATCATAATTCTTAATGATGCTGCCACAAAAGGGCGACTCTCTCTGCTTACTACTTTCTCTATTGTGTGTAGTATATATACATATATGTATATTTATTATATATATATCTGTATGTGTATCAGGTGGCCATCAATGAAACTAATTTGCAAGGCTGCCAGCATATTTTATCACAGCTGCAGCCTCTAAACACAGACGACAATTAAAATGACCATAAAAGTGCGCAGCAAGGACCAACACACACACACACACACACACACACACACAGCAAATAAATGTGGCTAAAGACATTTGGCTGGGCATTGCCTTGTCCCTTCGCTTGGCTTCATAATTTCTGTCTGCTCGTTTTATTGTCTAGCACAAAATTAGGCGCTGCTCCCTCCTCTCATCCCCTCTTCTCACTCCCTTTGCATTCCAGTCTTGGTCTCATGTGTTTTGCGGTTCTTGAAATGTGACAATTAAAATTTTCAGCTTTCTGTTGGCTTTTCCGTTGCCTCATTCGGTTGCTGCCAATTGCAACATTGTTGCATGCTTCGCAGCCATCGAGCTATTCAACTGAACTTTGTTGCTCTCTTGATAGCCTTAAATTGTTCTCGTAAAGTACATATTTTATACATTTTTCATTATATATATTTATCGATTAACTTTACCTAGAACACTTGAATGCTTTGCAGTTTTAAATTTATTTTAAAATTCCTTTAAATTGTGTGGTTTAATATTTAGCTTTAATATTTAAATTCCTTTAATTGCATATTTAAAAGGTGTTTGCTTATGTGAGTTAAATTTAAATATTTATTTTAATTGCATTAAATTTAACATCGACTGACTCCTTAAGAGCAATAGGAAAATGAATTACAATAACACTAATTGCCTGAG
Source organism: Drosophila hydei (assembly GCF_003285905.1). NCBI lineage: Eukaryota > Metazoa > Arthropoda > Insecta > Diptera > Drosophilidae > Drosophila > Drosophila hydei. Next base: position 1,667,572 of record NW_022045827.1, read on the forward strand.
ATATTTTGCAATTTTTTGCTGTATTCTAAAGCTATATTTATGCGCTTCAGTTGGACCAATTGACCTCAAGCTTGCTAGGCTTAAGCCAAGGCTCATGGAAGCCTGTCAAATGGCTTGCTCACAGCGCGCATTTGATGAGCCTTTGTGGTCTGACTTTTAAACAGCTGCCAGCATGTTTATTGGCTCTAAAATTGATTTCTTTTAATATTGCCCGATTCAATTGATTACCGCCGTATCGACCTTTTCTGGTGTTTCCCAATATTGTCTGCTCTGACTGCTATATTTTCGTCAACTCGCATAAATATTTTCTATATATTCTATATGCGGTATAGACTTAAGATCCAAGGAAATGTATCAGATCTGAACATCTGACGTCAAGAGAAACTGAGCTCGTGTTTAGGTAAAATTTTCAAAATTTCTTGCGGCAGCTGTTGCATGTTCAAATGGCAGGGTTCATAGACTATTGCAACAGTTGCCTCTTATGGATAGCTGAAGCAGCTGCTGAAGCATAGTTATTTGAAAAAGTATTGCTCTTGCTTGGTCAGTTAAGTTTTCAGGACTCATCTCAATATTCATTTTAAATAGTTGCTTTTAGCAATCAAGCTACGAAGTCAGCCTTTATAAAAGCTTTTCACAATGCAATATAGAGCCAAATGCTATATTTTATTTTTATATATATTTCTGATATATAATAAAATTAATTAAAAAAAAATTAAAATAGATTTTAAAGTAAATATTTGATTTTAGGGCATTTTAGCTACATTTGTGAGCCCAACTCGCTGCCATGCTTAAAAGCATTTTTTTATTGAATTTTCAACTGTGCAACACGCTGCAAATATATTTTATTACGTCTACATGAGGCGCAGTTAAAAATTGTGATACGCTTGATACAAAATTAAAAAGTGAAATGTGAAAAAGCAAACAAAAATCATGTGGGCGACAAGTGCTGCTGCCAGGCAGCCAAACATTTAGTTTGTTGTTGTTGTTGTTGTAGCCAGAGGCAGGTTGAGGCAACGTCAAAGAAAGTGGAAATTGTGCCAGATGAGGCATGCGAGGGTGATATAAGCGCTTAGTGGGCGGAGTGGGCTCGACAATCGCAGCCAGCCAGAGCAGCAACTACAGGCGACATCATTAACTAAACGACAGTTTAAGCGTTTGCTAGCAGACAAAAAAATAGAATGAGAATGGACAAGGACATGCCGGGCTGAAATGTTCAACGTTGCCGGAAATGTGGCACCATAACATTAACTAACAACTCATATCCTTGCAACAAATTCTTCTTTTTTTTTTGGGCCAAGCTGCTGTTGATAGGCAGCGCGTCTAATGAAGCGGCAATGAGTGGGACGAGGGGCGGGCAAACAATGTGTAAGAGGAGAGCAGCCCACACACAACCTCAGTGAAACCCAACACGAGCCACAACAATTGCTGCTGTGGGTGGTGGTTGGTTGGTTGGTTGTTTAACTTCTTGGCAACTGCCTTAAAAATTTGCATATGAGCAAATTTTGCGGTGCTTCATCAAGTTTTTCGTGGCTGCAGAGGCTGTGGCACGGCGTCGAGTGTTGCCTTATGCCAGCAAAAATTAATGAGCACTTGATTGGGTTAGTTCGCAGCGAAGCTGTTTGAATATTCAATGAGAGAGCAAAAAAATAGCAGCACGATGCAAGTCGTGCGAAAAAAAAGAAAGCAAATGAGCCCAGTCAAGTGCACCGAAATTGAGTTCAAGCACATTCCAATCTCCATTGAAAACAACAAAAAAATTGATCATTAAAATTCATTTTTGATGTCAGCGGAGTTCTACGAGCCTAAAGATTTGCTTGACTAGGTCTTTGGAGATGTTATGTATTGTGAGTTGAGGGTAGTTTTCACCTTGACAGTTTAACAGGTTAAATCACGTCGAGAACTGTTTATAAATCTAAAATATCTTTGCAGTTTTGTTTAGGAAATAAATGCTTCAAGTGAGAGAGTCTTTGTATTTGCTGTGGAACTTTGCTAAAAGTTTCAATGTACGCAAAAGTATTGCAATCAGGCATCTATCTAGAGCTGTAAATAAGTCTAAGTTTGTCAGTGATAAGTATTGCTTAAGTTTTGAAAGCTTAATGCATATAGCTGCATAAGAAAATGTAGCCTGATTGATTTTATACATGGGGCGTATACGTTATTAATTGCTAGACAAATTTGTAAATATTATTACTATTACAAATTAAATGTCAAATTAATCTTGCTATAAAAACATGTATTAAACGACATGTATAATATTTCTAGAAGTTCAGTAAGGGAAAAAGAAATAGGTGAATTCTAAGTAAAAATTATTTTTATATTTGAATTTATGGCCATAAGCTTTGCGCTTATGAAAGCGATTTTAGTTTTGAAGTGAGATATTTTTGGCTTGAAATTTTGAAATATCTAATGCGTTTTAGATAAAAATAATTTTTTTTAATTAATGCCATAAAATATATATTGCAAAAGAGAAGCTTAGAACCTAAAATGCTTAATTAATTTAGATATTAATTAACTTGAAATTCATTTTGTTTAGGACACTTAAAAGAGCTTTTCTGAGGTACCAAGAAACTTTTCAATTCAATATTTCGAACTTTTGTTAAAATCCTACCCTAGCAAATAATCGTCAGGATATAAGGCAAAAAGTTGGCAGCTGTAAGGACTTTCACAGTCAACTCCAAGGCAATAGTAAGATCATGAAGCAGCTCTTAAAACTAAGTGAAAAAAAGGCATAGAAATTATTTGGAGCGCTGACCAAGACATCTAGATCTTTACAGATACATTCCAAAAATACATTAATTTTGCAACTTAAAAAATTTAATTTTTTTCATAAAATAAATTTAAGTCAAATAGTTTATAGTTAAAAAAAAAAAATGCCATAAATCATCTAACATGCTTACGCATTGCTCAACTTATTTAAGTTATGAAATCTAGTAAAAAGTAGTCTACACTATGCATTCGAGGCCTTCACATGTCAAACTAGCTGTCACATTATAATGCAGCCTTAGGCGAAAAGGAACGCCCTAGAGCCATGTCAGTCCAAAGGACTTTGGTGGCGCTCACACAGACACACACAGAAGAATATATGAAAAGCAATTCAGCAATTATTCAGTTGAACTCGCCGTGTCTAGACAAAGGGACCAAGAATTTGCCGGACTGTCCAGGCCGGCAGGTGGGCGGCTGGTGGGACCCTCTGCTGCTATCACCTGTCACATAAATAGTGCTAGATGAATTATTAAAGCGGCCACGAATATAAATTTAGCCAGCGGCAGACAAGAACAAACCCAACTGCCCTGCCTCAACTCTCTACACTCTCTCTCTCTCTCTCTCTCTCTCTCTCTCTCTCTCTCTCTCTCTCTCTCTCTCTAGCCATATTCCAGCCGCAGTTACTTTTTTTAAGATGCTTAAAAGCAGCGACGTCTGGCACTTGGAGCCTGCAAAACTGACTCGCCTGCGTCTGGGCAGCATAAAAAAGTTTTCATTTTCTCTCGCCATCTCTCTCTCTCTCTCGCTCTCTCTGCAAGTAATAAAAAGCGTTGGGGGTACCGTTATAATAAGCGGCGGCAACTGCTGCGGCGAAGTTGGCAAAAAGCGCAAACGTCGCCGTTGTTGCTTTTGTTGTTGTCTTTGTGCCACATAAGTGGCACCTGCGACCAAAACCGCATACAAGCAAAGAGACACACACACACATCTATATACATACATATATATGTGTGTATATATGTATGTTTATATATAGCGCAGCAGCGCCTGGCGCGCTTTTAGGCGAGCGCATAAAAAAGTCTGCTGCAAAAGTTTTGCCGCGCGTGTGGCGTAGCTGCGTTTAAATACCCTACAAAGGCAGACTAATGAGGGGTATGCTTCGGCAAAATATATGGCAAATATGCCTATGTGTACTAAAATAAAATATATGTGCAATGCGGCAGTTTTATATTCAAGAAGAGCTGAATAAAACCAGCAAATTTTTTTGTTTTTTACCACAAAAACTTTGAAGCATTATAATTTTTAAATAAATATTATTTCGTAGCTCTATTTAAATCTACAATTTTTTACTCAATTCGGGGTTTCGAGAATCTAATTATATATAACATATAATTAATTGATAAATATTTATTATTTTTTTATATCGATAAATAAGTTTTAAAATAAATATGGGAAATAACATGAGCCCATACCAAAAAAAAATTATAGAAAATGATTTTGAGCATGTATAAAAAAGCCAAAATAATTTAATAAATTTAATTTAATAAAAAAAGCCAAAATAATTTAAATAATAAATATTCAAGATTCAAGTTTATTTAATATACTTTAAAAATTTATCTGAATTGAAAAATTAAATATTATGTCAAAAAATTTTACATTTTGTTAGCATTTCTTTTCATGCTAAGCTTTTTCTTTCAATTATATTTATATTCAAATTTTAAAAAAATATTTAAGATATTAGTTTAGTTTGCTAATATTTATTACAACATTAAACATTCAAAATAATTTTTTTTTGCAGAATAAATGTAAATGAATTAAGAATCTTGAAATTTAATATTCGAACTAATTTCATATATTTTAAAATTTTAATAAACTTTACATTTTGACTAAGCAAATTTTTTGTTACTTGAATTTCATATAAACTTTAGTTGCATATTCAGAAAAAGCCGCCGAACGTACTGAGTATCTCTTAGTCGTTCACATGTTGCGCTAGATAAGCATACTTATTTCTTTTGCAAGGCGCTTATAAAATATAATTCGACAGGCGACGGCGTTAAGGCAAATACTCATATATTCACAAGGCAAACAACAGCAGCGGCAGCAGCAACAGCAGCCAGCAACAAATATTTAAACAAAGTCAAAACGAGCTGTTGCAACAAAGAAAAAACAGCAGCAGCAACAACAAAATGAAACATTTTGCGCCTGGCTTGTGGCATAAAAGTTATGAAGTTGTTGTTTGGGTTAAGAGGCGTTTAAAGGCGTCTACACACACACACGCACACACACATAATTTCACTTGTGCTTTACCTCAGCTGTAGCTGGCTGCCTACCACCCCCCCCCCCCCCCCACCCCTTCTCTTCGCTTTGCCTCCTCTTTTGCCCAGCCAAGGAGTCGACCAATTTGCCAGCCATTTTATTTGCGGTTCTGTCGTGCTTTTTATGTTGGGGGCAGCGCTAGTTATTCCCCCCCCCCTTCCCCTTCCTCTGCCTCTTCTAGTTTAATCTCGCAGCTGCTGTTGCTGCTTTTTCTGTGAGTCCTTAGCCAGCCATCCATTGCTCCTTGTTGACCATTTAAGTGCGACTCTAATTACACAGAAATTGCTCGAGTTATGCAAGTCGCAACTGCATTTTTAGCTACCCCTAAAACATTAGCTCTAAAACTAATTTGAGTTTGTCCAAATGTTTCTTTTGTTTATAATTAATAGCGCATTTGTGTTTGGCTGGTGGAAATTCTGTGAAATTATCTGCAATTCTGTTAAAACTAATGCATTTTCTATCGCCTTTCTTCTCTTTTCATGTGCGCTCTTCCGATACATCTAGGTAAGTTGAACGAAAAACTTGGCTAACCCTAATATGATATTAATATTGGGGTAGCAGGCAGTTGAAGAGGGAGGATCTAATGAGATTCCCTTTTCGGCGCGCTCTAGCTATGACTCTCTTTTTCTCTTTCTCTATAGCTAGCTATCACTCTGTGTCTTCTCTTTTCTGTCCTTCTCTGACTATTTTTTATGAGAATCATGATACTCGCTCATCCTATGAATGGAGTATATTTGCTTGGGTGGGTTTGATAAATCAGATGTTCCAAAGTTGTGCAACGGGAAACTTTGATAACTCTGTTTCTGTTGAGCTGTTTTACTATATCTTAACGACTCTATCGCTCTCTCTGTCTTTCCCTTTCTCGCTCCCTCTTTGTTGCTTTCATTTCCGTCTCTTTCTCCCTCACTGACTCTCTCACTCTATCCCTAATTCTCTCTCCGTCAGTTATTCTCGCGCTCTTATTCACCCACTCTCTCTCTGTCTCTCTCTCTTTTTCTCTGACACTCTCTCACTTTCTCTCTGTCTGTGACTCACTCTCTCAATCTGTTTCCCTCTCTCTCTCCCTGAATCTCTTCCTATATATCTCTATTACTCTCACCTGTCTTTCTCGCTCTTCCTTTCTCATTCTCTCCCTTACTCTTGTCCCACTCTCGCTCGCTCTGTCTCTCTCTTTTCATCTCCATTCGCTGCTCTTAGCTCCTGGCTTAGTTTCTAATACTTGCACACACACACAGAGACTCGCTCAGCTGCTCTTGTGTGGCTGAAGGCGAGGAGCTGTGTGCTGGCGTAGACAATTCCAAGGCAATTGCTTCCGTTTGGCTGTGACACAGTTTCTCAGCCTTCCGCTGGCACCATGCCGAAGCCGAACTGCTCGCTACTGAACCCGCACCAAGCCAATCTTGGCAGGCACTGGGTACATATACATATACATAAATGAAGGAAAGAAAGTGCCATGTCGTCTGCCAATACAATAAATATTTAATGCACATGTTATTACATCAATAAGTGTGTCACTCGCACAGAGAGAGAGAGAGAGAGAAAGCTTGGGTTACAGATAGCTTTTATCGCTCACCTTGTTGCTAGTTTTTTGCCATTCGCCAAGCCTGCGGCACAACTGGCGTATACGTAATACGGCCAAATATTGTCATAAAAAACGTTGAATTGAGTGAGAGTGATGAACTAAAAGATACCGTGTAAACTGAAGGAAAACGTGTTAGCAGCTGTTTAGATCTGACATTTACGACTGCAAATTGAATGAGCAATATATGAGCATAGATCTGTCAAATATAGTCCTTACAGATTAGGACCTTTTATTCAATTATTTATATAATTATGTTTACTTTATTTGTCATCTTCAATCTAGATCTATTTATTACCTATTCTATTCTAAAGTATTTGGGTTTCATCAGTTTCTTCGATGGCCTTCGATGTTCTGCTGACTACTTCAGCGACTAAGTTTTCGACTTGGGTTCCAATTGCCAGCAAGTTTTGAAAGGGCACTGAGATTGTAAAGTACTTTTTGCCAGCAAGTTTTGAAGAGACATTGAGTACTTCTAGATTTTAAAGTATGCCAATATTCCAATATAAAAGCAATATAGATTCCCTTGGCAAATGCATATTAGAAAGAGATCGCTCTAGTAGAAAGTTTGCTTTCTCATCTAATCTAAATGGAAAAGGTGATGTCTCTCTGCTGAACTAATATAACTTATTTAATATATTTTTATTATAAATATAAATATAACGTTATTTTTCTAATGATCGCCTAGAAGTTAGACAAGCGTTATATAGCCTATATATGCCTAAGAATGATATGGTTTGAGTGCAAGTCTGGCTATAGTAAACATCATTCGCGCTCTCATCTTATAGTTGTAGATGGGATTAAAATCGATAAATTTTCTTATTGGCTACAAATTTTGGCCAATATGTCCAGTAGATTATTGCTTAGAAAGGCAATGAAGAGCCAATTTGAATGTTAACTCAGTTGCATTGCTTAAGTAGAGTCCTATCTATATTTATTATAGACCAATAAACTCGTCATCGTATTGCCTGGAGTGCGCTCTAAAGGCGATGTTGATTCTCTTAGTTAAAAGCCTTGCCTTGCTTAAAGATCTTGATCCATATATGTCGAGGACTACTTCCAGTTATTACTTAGAAGATATCAGTGTGATAGCTAGGCTTTCTGTATACTCTATGTTTAAGCATGCAAAAATCTCCTGACTTAAATATGAATCTTGCTAAATAGAAGTTCCAATCGCTTTCATAGCTAATCGCCTGGAAGCAGAGCATTTAGACAGCTTATCAGCAGCGCTTTATTAGCCAAAACTCCTACTTCATAAGTGAGATATCTATATACCCAACATCCAACTACAGGGTATTCAAATTTGCCACTCGCTTCGTATTGTTGCCCATAGATTGCTGCATCAATTTATGCATCAATTTTATGAATTGTCAGCTAGAATTGTAGCCATATTAAATTTGATAAATCGCAAAGAAGGGATACAAATGTGCGTGTGTGTGCAGGTGTGTGTGTGTGTGTTGTCAAAGTAAATAAAAAATTTGTATTACACATGCAAAGAGGTTTCAATAAAAATATAATAAAAGATAGAAATATATAGATTTAATGCGAAATGTGGGTCAATTTTTTTTATGCAATAACAAAGTTTTAACAAAAAAAAAATAGTAAAATATTTTACTTAAAAAAAAAAAGAATTTTTGATTATTCGCGCCGTTTGTTGTTGCTGTTGTTGTTGTCATGTCAATCGCATTTGAGCCCACATAATGCCACAGGATGCAGGACACACGGGCTTCGGCCTGCGTGTTGCAAAATGTTGCATATTTTAAGGCGAGCAGCAGCAGCAGCAGCCGCAGCAACAATGCATTGGCAAACTACAATTTTTTTCCACTGAATACTTGATGTGCTGTATTGTTGATGCTCGCTCAGAGAGTGAAGAGAGCTTATTGGCTTCAGCGCTTGCTGCAAGGCTGTCAAGTGCTAGAGACTAGAAATTTGCTAGATGCTGAGCGGCCTCTAAATTCTGTTTAATCCCCAAATTTGTGAGCTGAATCATATATGCTCCGTCGAATATATAAATTTTCCCATAACTCACTCAGCTGCCAAGTCCTGAACGAGCATTAGGCAGTCAATCACAGCCGACTCGTTCCCACTTGTTTTTATATTGCCTTCACTCGTCGAACAACACGAATGAAAATATTTATTTACATCAGCAGTTTCTTCTGCTATTGTAATTAAAATGGGCGTGTCAATAGATGGAGCTGAGTGACAGGCGTCATTTTGTCGCTGGGGCGGCAATGGGGCCACAGACTTGTCGAATCATTTGGCATTCAAAATTTTAATATGCATTTGACATGTCCAAACAATAAAATTTCGCTTTGGGATGTGTCGACTGACATTTCAAGTGGTCAAAAGGTTTCAAAGCTGGAATGTCAATGAACGGTAAAAAAATGAGCTTTTTGAACAATTTTTTATGTGAAGTTTATTCTATTGATTTTTGGCATATTTTGATGTTTTGATGAAATTTGATGGCAATTAAATTGGAATTTAATTAAAAATCAAAGATTTAGGCTTTGCTTTTATATATTTCAGTAATATGAGATTTTTGAGAGCTTTAATTATTTAGGAATTCTTTTTATAGCTGATAAAAATGAAGGAAGGAAGCTAAATAAAATTAGATTCAGATGGAATTATACATAGAAAAATTGTGATTTCTAGTCTAATATAACTTTCTTCAAATATTTAAAATTATTGCAATACTTCAATAAAAAAAATAAGCAACAAAAATCGAAATAAAATTACTTAAACACTTTAAATATTTATATATATATATATTTTTTTTTTTTTTTTATACACTCAATTAATTAAAATGTTACAGCGTTTGTTTGGTCGGTTTTGTTTGCTTCTCGTTCTGCTGTGTTCATTTAAATTATGAAATTTGATCAACTCGACTACCCACGCTAATACCCTACGCTCTATGCCGTCTCTCGCTCTCTCTCCCTGCAGCACCATTGTGTTAGTCTGTTTACGCATGTTAATCAGGCGTAGGGCAACCCTGGAAAAGGCAAACGACTCAGACAAATTTGTTTTTATATTTGTTTTGTGTGTGTGTGTGTGTGAGTGTCAGAGGCAGAGAGATTGGCTGTGCGTGTGTGTGTGTGTTGGAGTGTCTCGTGTGTAAGCCTAAAAGCTGCTTAAATTTTTAATGACTTTGCTTGTTTTTTTTTTTTTTTTTTTTTTCGTTTTTATTTCTTTATTTTGTTGCAGCTTATTGTCTTAGACTCTATAGCGCATTTAGCTCTAAACCTTAACTAATGGGAGGGCAGATATGCCAATTATTCTGCACTTGTAGCTACTATCTTAATTAGTTCTAATATTGTCTAGAGGATGCAATCTCTTCAGTCTTCGCCTATTGTTGTTTATAGCCAGGTTGCTTGCGAGATGGTTAGGATGCGCTGCAAGTCTGTCCGCGTATCTTGAACTGTGTCGCCCAATGAGTTCAGCAACTGTGGGAATTGCTAAATCCCTATGTAAGACTGAGTTTCTTACAAACCAGCTGGCTCCAGTCCATCTGCGTAGTGCTTTATTCTGCAGGGTCTGAATTTTGTTCCTTGTAGTCTTCGCCGAGGAGCCCCATAGAGAGATACCATATACGAAGGTTGGGACAACTATTGCCTTGTAGATGGCGGCCTTGCTGCTGTAAGACAACTTGCTTGAAGCTCTCAGCATCCAGTCGAGGGTTTTTAGCTTGCTTTTGCATTTTGAGGTTACTTGACTTATGTGCGCTTTAAAAGTCAGCCTTCTGTCAAGAGTGATACCAAGGTACTTTACTTTTGAGGCTTTGGGAATAGTGGGCCCCAATGCAACGCTTGGGCAATCTCCTCTTCTAGTGGCGAAGGTAGTATGTACAGACTTTTGTGCATTAATGGTGATACACCACCGTTTTGCCCAGCGTCCGAAAGAGTCCAGATATTTTTGTAGTGAGTCTGAAGCTTCTTGCGCAGATACGTGACGTGATAAGATGGCGGTGTCATCTGCATAGGTCGCTATGAGTACTGCATCTGTACTTCCTATATTTGGCTCGGGAGTTGGCATATCTCCTGTGAATAAAGTATAAAGTGTTGGGCCTAGAACACTACCCTGTGGTACTCCAGCCATAATTGGTCTAGTCAAGGATACTGTTTGCCCCCTTGACACTTGGAAGGTTCTTCCAATAAGGTATGAGGATAGCAACGCGAAAAATGGGGCTGGAAGGGTGGTCCTCACTTTCTGCAGCAGTCCCAGGTGCCAAACTCGATCAAACGCCTGTTTGATGTCTAAAAAGACGGCAGAGCAGTACATCTTTTCTTCAAAGGCTCCAAGGATATGGTGCACAACTCTGTGAACCTGTTCCGGTGTTCCATGCTGTCTCCTGAAGCCAAACTGATGGTTTGGAATGGCCTCCTGGCGTCCCAGATGTGTCAGTACTCGTTCCAGAAATATTCTTTCGAATATTTTGGAGAGTACTGGCAACAGGCTAATTGGTCTGTACGACTCAATTTCTCCCACGGGTTTGCCAGGCTTAGGAATCATCACAATCACGGCGCGCTTCCAGCAGGCTGGAAAGTGCCGGATGCGGAGCATGGCGTTGTACACCATAGTTATGTAGTCTATGGTGGAGTCAGGCAGTGCTCTAAGGACTCTGCCGTTTATTAGATCATATCCAGGGGATTTTTTTGCCTTCACTCTTCTGATGTGTTCAAGAACCTCTTCTTTTGTACATCCAGTTATCTGGTCTTCAGCTGGGAGGGGCGAGAGAACGATGTCTTCTGTTGCTTCGATTTCTGAGGCCTCTGCGGTAATCACCGGCGTGAATTGGTCTTGAAGGTGGTTTGCAAAAGCCTCAGCTTGAGCTTCGTCTCCAATGTGCCAGGAACCAGAAATGCTCCGAATGGGATGACGTCGTATTGGCTGCCGTTTGAGCTTTCTTGTAAATTTCCATAATTGAAACTCTGCGTCAGTGGGCGATTCAGCTCGTACCAGCGCATCGCTGATACACCTCTTTTGAAGCAGGGCGAGAGCAGCTTTAAGATGCCTCGTGGCTTCGTTGTACATGGATTTGGCATCAGGCGTGCGTAATCTTAACCAGCGTCTCCTGGCCCATCTTTTGTGTATTAGTAGGTGTTGGGCCTCCAAGGTGAGGGGGATGTTGTACGGAGACTGTTGTCTTGTTTGGCAAGATGGTGGGGCGGCTTGGTGCGCAGCTTTGACTATTTCTTCCTGCAGTTTGTTTGCTGCGTAGTCCACGTCTTCAGGAGTGTTAAGTTCCATTTCTATGTGCAAAGAGTAATGGAGCTCGCGCCTAAAGACTCCTAAATCTGATCCTGCTGGCAGTAGTTGTTTCCTAATGGGCAAGGGCTGTGGCTGCGCGTGGATTGTGACTATTAGTGGCAGGTGGTCAGAGGATAGGTCCAAGGATTCTTCAATGGTCAATTGCCGGTCACAGATGCCTTTGTAGACAGCGAAGTCGATTGCCGAGGGCCTGTGTCCATTAATTGGGTAACGGGTGGGGGCTCCAGTCGCCAATATGCTGAATTGTAAGTTTTGAATCGCCTCAAATATGACTTCTCCGCGACGATTCGCACTATTGCTTCCCCAAAATGGGTGCCATCCATTCCAGTCGCCGCCGATGAGGGTCTTATTCAACCTTTGGCCTAGAACCTGTTCCATGTGATGATCACACAGACCAGTGTTTGGCGGAAGATAAATTGACGCAACTTCGATCGCTCCAATAGACGTAGGCAGGGTGATGGCTGAGACCTGCATTGTTGCGTTGCAAATTGGCAGTAAAGGTGTATGCGGTATTGTTGCTCGTATGAGGATTGAGGATCCACCAAAGCAGTTTGCTCCTTCACCATGAGCCTGATAGTGTTCGTATCCGAAAATTTGTGTAGTGGGGCACTCATGAGTTTCTGTTATTAACATTATATCTATGTTTTCTTGTGAGAGAAACGCAGCCAGTTCCTGAGTCTTGTTTCTCAGGCCATTGGCGTTCCAGATACCCACACGTAAAGCCATTATTTGTAGGCAAGCTTGGTTATGATGGCCATTAAACTGTTTAGCATGGTTGCTTGTTGGGATTGTACTTCTCGCATCGCTTTGAGCTCGGCATTAATTGCGTCAAACTGACGTTGTTGTTGCTGAAGCATTTCAGTGAACAAAGTGTCACTTGTGGTATTCTTATTTGACGGTCCACCTCTAGCGGCCTGTGCGTAAGAAACACCACTAATAGGCGTTGCAAAGCTCGTGGCTTGGGTAATGCTCCGGGGCCTTGTAATTTCGGAAGCAGTACTCGGACCCGTAGACGGTGTTTGTGTGGGACTCCTTTTTTGTGCTGGGGATTGCAATTTGCGCAACCGCTTGTATACTTGGCAGCCCTTATAGTTGGCTGGGTGCTGTAACTCACAGTGCACACAAGTTGGTGCCTGGTCCTTTTCGCGGGTGCAGTCTTTGGATGCGTGTTTCCCGGCGCAACGCACACATCTGGGAGCTTTGTGGCAGTAGCGTTGTGTGTGTCCAAATTCTTGACAGCGATGGCATTGTGTCAGGTCGTTGTATCTTCTTGGCAGTTCCACTGTGCAGCGTTGCCTGCAGACAACTCGAATGTCCAAAATTTCTTTGTTGTTGGGGGCCTGAGCCACGTCAACAAAAAATATATTTAGCGGTGTTTTGTCCATACGGCTCAGTGGGTTGTGCACATTTGTAATTGTGTGGCCTTTGGTTTCCAATTCCTTTTTAATTAGTGTTGTATCAGTGCTGGAGTGAAGCCCTTTGAACACGACTCTATATGGTTTGTCCTCCTTAAGCTGGTAGCAGTGGAACTCCAATTCCAGCTTAGTAAAGTGGTCTATAACTCTGCGATAGTCCTCACTGCATTGGGTTAATACACCTATGTTATTCTTCTTTGGCTTAATTACGTATGATTTAGCATCAATTACTTTATCTATTATCTGTTGAAGTAGGGCCACAGACTTGATGTTTGGACACCATATGGGGGGCGGACGAGGTTTCGGTGTAGTTTGCTGGTCGGTCAATACTGGGGCTTCTGGAGCTACAGGTGATTCGCTGTAGTCTTCATCTTCTTCTACGAGCAGTGAAAATCGATTTTCTGATATTAATGCTGCATTGCTGGTGCTTGGTTCGTCGAAGATGAGCCTTTTCTTGATGGTTTTTGGTGAATTTGGCTGTTTACGTTTCGTGTTTTTGTTGTTAGTGATGCCTTGCACGGAGGCGATATCTATTTTTGAGTTTATTGGCATGATGGAGGCTTGCCTATTTGCCATCACAACGTTAAGCTGGGCTTGCATTTCTGCATTTACCTTTACAGCTGTAGCGAGGTTATTGACATTAGATGTCATCGCGGATTGTGCTTTTGAGTGCAGGCGCACTCGCGCCAAGCGACGAAATTTCGTAAATTGCAATTAAAGCAATTGAGTTACGCGGAAGCAAGCGATAAGAAAACGCTGCGTGTGCGGTTTTTGTTGCTGTTGCGTTGAAGAATGCACCGCAAAGTTCTATTTTTAGAACTCTGCAGCAGTAGAGCTTAAGCGAAGGCTGTTCGAATTCACGTCTTTACAGGTCGAACGACTGATCGCGATTGACGACTTTGCTTGTGTTTTTAATTGTGTGCCTGGCATTTTGCCTGTGCTCTCACTCTTGCTCTCCCTCTCTCTTCGTCTCTCTGGCTGGCGTTGTGTTTGCTTTACTGCTTTTCAATTGTGCTTTTGGCGCAACTTGGCAAATTGCATGTGGTTAGAGTGTAGAATGCGTGGCATATTTCTCTTTATTATTTATTAATTGAAACAATTGGAAAAGCAATTTCTAATCAATATCAAAATGTTGCTCACTGCATATATACGCTCATGTGACTGACAGCTAAATAAATTGAAATTCAATCAAATTTCCAAAAACGTTAAAGCGGCAACACCTTGTTTGACAAGTTGGCAGCTCTTGACAAGGCAACATGCACACTATCACAATTGGCATCACTTGGGTAAATGTTGAAGCAATATATAATATATGGTATAAATAATAATGACATGTTCGTTGACAAGATCCGGCAGCACTGTGCTTTACGCAAAAGCAAATTGCTACCCACAACAAAACATCCTAATTAGTTTGTCTTCTTCAAAGAAAGACACCTCACTCTCGCAATTTATGCTTGTGCAATTTCTCGCACTAAAAGTCTATTTTTAGCCACAACAAAAAAAGATGGAACCGTTGCTTCGCCTACTGTGCAAAATCACGCACGCACACTTATGCAAACAGACAAGTCGTCGAGACATCAAAGCTCACACGCTCACACCACCGCAATACACAGACTTCTGTCTCGCTTGCGCGCATTCACGCTCGCCAATTGTACCTTGCTTGCACGCAACTAAAAGCCGCGACAGTTTTGGCTTGTTTTGACGCTCTCGCTCCTACTGCCTACGTCGCGTTCTGCCCATAAAAATGACGCCCCACGCATGTCACGTGTTTAATTATTTACGTGACTTGGCTGCGTTCCTCTCTTTGGTTGCGTTTTTCTCACTCTCCCCTCTTCTTGTCTCGCTCGTGTGTTGTGTTTGACATGCGAATTTTGTCTAAATATTTATTGCCAGTTTTGCTTTCGTGTGTGTTTCTGTGACTTTTACGAGTTTTTTATTTTATTTCTTTTTTTTTCCTACAAACTACGCGACGAGGCTGCCAACTTGTCTAAATACATGTACCGTGTTACTGTTGTTGTTTTTGTTTTGGTTTGGTCCTTTTAGATTCTCGTCTCGCTTTGTGTGCGATTGCAACCAGGCGTTAAGACAACGTCGCTTATACGTGGCTTTTGGCTTGATTCTGGTTCACTTTGAATTGTCTGTGTTTAGTGTGTGTGCGCGTGTGGAGGTAGTGTTGTAAAATGTTGATAAATGTGCGATTTGGTAGAATGACAGCCTTTTGTTGGAATGAAGTTTGAAAAAGTGATATGTATACTTGAAATATAAGAAATCTTTATTAGATAGAATCTTATTAGAATGAGGTAAGAAGCACAGGATAATATAATATCCCATTTCATTCCTTCACTCTTCCTGTCTATTTCCATAATCATTTTCATACTTTAAAACAATTTTCCGTAAAGCCTATGAAAAAGTCTGCCTAGACACAATTTCTAGAGCATCTCAAGATATTTTAAAGCAAATACCACTCCAACCTTGCGCCAGTTCGTATCACTTGGGGCACATTACGAAAAATGGTGACAAAATGTTTGAAAGAGAGAGTGAGTGAGACAGAGAGAGGGAGAAACCATTACAAATTCAGTTTAAATTCAGCATTTGGCTTGGCATGCGGGAGACATTTGTATAATTTGTTGTGTCGACTACATTTTTATGATTTTGTCAACTCGGCAAACGAGCCAAACGAGCTGCGAAAGCAAAAGGATAACAAACAACAAACAGCAACAGCAACACACGCAGGCAGGGAACACACAAGCCACAAACGAGGCACGATAATCATTATAATGGGCCTTTGCCAACGACGCCCTAGGGACACGCCTCCTCCGGCCGGGCACCGGGTCTCAGTATCTAATTGCCCAAGACAAAAATAAAACAAAGAGAAGGAGAGAGAGAGAGAGAGAGGGAAAAATGGAGCAACAGTCGACCTTTCTGTCGCTCCAAGACGCCACAGTTTGTGGCAGGTGCAACGCCAGCGGCCAGGATAATGATAAGGCGCGGCCAAGACATCAATTTATTGAAAAACAATCTAATATGTCGCTTCGTAGTGCCCCCAAAGGCGCTTCAGCGATCAATTCTGAAGGATTTTCGAAATTATTGAAAAAAAAAACGAGGAGCGAAGAGGTTGATAGGGGCAGAGGCAGGTGAAGCAAATATGCGAAAATTGTGTGAAAATCAAATTCAAGAAAAAACATTTTTAAATATATTTATATTTTTTTTTAGACTCTAGGAAGAGAGTATAGAAAATGGCTTACAATTTTGCTCAGCAAATAATAATTCAAAAGCAGCTAAAAATTAAAAATATTAATTACAAAATTATTTTTTTGAAAGTAAAGTAAAGTAAAGACTTCGGTAAGGGCGTATAAGAATGTTAAATTGGGCCTCTGAAATGAACACAAAGTGAAGTTTTTAAGTTATTCTAGTTTCTAGTTTCAAACAATTTTCTATTTGCATAAAATTCTATATATATGAAAATAGAAAAATATAAAAAAATAAATAGGAGTTTTTGAAAAATTAAATTTTAAAAAGTTAATTAATTTCGTTTAGCTTTAGAATTCAATATTTTCTAAACTCAAAATCTCTCTTCAATTATTCTCAAAATAAGTTGCAAAAATTTGAAAATTAATTTGAATAAATATTTTAGGGTTTTGCAACATTGTGAAATATTTGTGATTTTCTTAGAGACATAAATAATTAAAAAATTATGTTAATTCATAAAATTTTCAATTATTAAATTATAATCAAATTCATCAATGTTTCCAAATTAATTTGAATAATTTTTTTAAATTTATTTTATGCATTCTGAAGGATATTAATTCAGTTTATAACTGCCTATGCCAACATCAGCCAGACTTCCGTTTATATTTTCATTTTAAATAATTCTTCTTCTTGAAAAGAAACCATAAATAACTGTTAAATGTATGGAACTGTCAATACGTGTTTCGAAAGGCATTGCAAAGCGAAGTCTTTGCAGTGCGGAAATTCATTGAAATTAAAAGGCGCAAATGGGCAGTTGCATATGGCAGTGCCAGGCCAGAGACGGACTTAAAGGCGCACAAGTGCTGCCCCCATCTCGAGCAGTGGCAACCCCGCCCCTGCAACCCCTCGCTTAACGCGAAGTGCGCATCAAACCAATAAAATTTATGCGCCAGTTGCATCGAATAGTAAAGAGTTTTCGCACAAGGATTCACTGGCTGTGTGTGTGTGTGTGTGTGTCAAGCGGGCTGGCAACCCTGGCGTGAATTGTTTCAATTTCGCTTGGCAAACAACAATTTGCGCAAAAGTGGCGACAATTCTGCCGAGTCGCCGGAATCTCATGCATGCCCGACGCTCTGGAATTTTCATTTATAATTTTCTTTATATATCTTTGCCGTTATATTCCCTTTTTTTTTTTGCCAGTTGGAAGACTTATGCCCCGAAAAAGCCACATTAAAAAAGGAATATCTGTGTGTGTGTGTGTGTGTGTTCATATATGAAAATCATTTGATTCAATTTTACAGTCGGGCCGTCGGGCTGGGCGCAGGCCTTGGTCGAGGTCCTGTTCCGCACAGAACTGCAAAAGCCATGCAAATCATTTTTCCCGCCGGGGGCAAACTCGCACACACACACACACGTGGGCACAGTGGCGTCCTGTGCACACTCTTTCGGCATTGTCCTTGTCGTTGGTTTTTTTTTTTTTTTTCAAAATGAATCAATAAATTCTTCAGCCCCTGCAAAAGAAGTTTAACCAAAATTCTTTTCCACTTTTTTATATTTTGTTTTGCCTTTATTCGGCGAGCCTTTCCCTATATTTTTAGGGAATACCCTCAATGGGAGTTTGGATTTTGCGAATGGAGAATGACGGTCTGATATTCTATATTGCATTAATGTCGCAAAACTTCGCTTATCAAACAAATCTTTTAAGCTTAAAGAAATTTAATAAAATAAATAGAAAAATGTAATTTTTTTCATAGAATTTATTTGTTTTATATTTGAATATTACATTTGAAAATTATTTTTGTTTCCTTTAATTTAGTTTATCGTTAATTTATTAATAAAATAATTTATTGATACGAAAATATTTTTACACTGTTAAATATATATATATAGAAGTTGCTCTAAATATTCCCAAAATGAATTAATTTATCAATTTTATTTTAATTGTTAATATATATATTTTCATTTTTTTTTTCGTTACTAAACTCCTAATTTTAAAAAGTTTAGCTTAATTAAATACAAAATATTTATTTGTAAAGGATTAAATATTATAAAATTTATTTCAATTTATAAATTATATAAAAATAAAAATGTATTTAAATTAAAATATAATACATTATTTAAAATGTAATAATATTTACCCTGAATATGAATTCGAATTTTAATTAATTTTTATTTTGAGTAATTAATAGTTTTTAAATATTTAAAAAAAAAAATATATTCAAATATATGAATATATAAAGTAATATCATAATAATATCACTTAAATATGTAATATACATTTTCATTTATAAATATTTTGTTCAGTGTATTTCGCGTGCCTCTATATAAAGTTGTGCATTGTTTTTATGCTTTGGGTCAGAATCTGGCTTTTTTTTAATATTTGGCAGCACAGGCAGCGCGCTTTGTATGCAAAATGGCGTTACGTTTTTGTAGGTCTGGCAACTCTATAGTGACCAAAATGCCCCATGCAGGGCAGCCAAAAGGTGGTTTTTGCCTTCTGTTCTATGTGTGTGTTGCATTCATTCTTATTTCATTGCGGTTGCGTCGCATTGCTTAATGCTGTAACCCCAGTTCGGGTTTTAGCAGGGTTTACTCATTTTACATTATAACATTTTTGTAGAATTTCGTTTGGCTATAAGGGAAAACCTCACTGTGATATATGAAAACTAATAGAATGTTCCATCAGTAAAAAGCGTAAGCCAGTCCAGCAAGCCGTGCACATCCCACAATTAATTATGCTGTAATATGGCAGACGAAAAAGGACAAACCAATCGCTTTTTCCACTCGCATAACTTTGGAGTAGTCGCCCCATGGGGCTTAGTTGCCCCACATTCAACTGCTTTTGTCAATGGAGCATGTCAAACAACCTCTAATTAGTCAACATAATCCAACTAAGCGGCAGCTAAGCACCCCAACCCCATCCCCATCCCCTGCTCATCTGCTGCTGCCGCTGCCCCTGGCCCAAAAGCCAAACAAATGCCAACTTTGATCTATTTACAAGCAATTAACACAACAACAACAGCAGCGACAAAAACAACAAACAATTTTACATTTTTGCTTAATTACACACAAGTCGCAGCACTGTCTATGCCCAGCGCTCTCCCCGTCTCTAATTCCTTGCCAAAAATTCCCGTTTCACTGTTTCGCTTTGACTTTGCCAGCCAAAAAATGAGCTGCGCTGCTGCTGACCCTCGTTTTCTCTTTCCCTCTCCCTTGCCGCCTTCCATTTGCTGGTCTCCATTTTGTGTCCATGTCAAATATTTGCACAAAGTCCAAGCAGCTATCGTCCTTTCTCGCTCGCACGCTCTTTTTCTGCTACCCTTCTGCAGCTCAGCCGCCGTAGGACGTAGCTTATCATTGACAAAAAGCGCAGCGCAGGCGGCGAAGCAGGAGGCGGCGAACTGGTTTTCGGGGTTCACTGACTGTCAACATGGCTGGCGCCCTTTTTCGCCGTAAATCCGCCTGCGCTCCGTCCACCGGCCACCGTTTTAACCGCGCTGCCAACTTGCACTTTTTGCTTGAGCATTGCCAGACAACGCACAGTCAGCGTAAATTTTCGTTTGCAGAAATAAAAAGTGAAAAAAAAAAACTCAGCACAAAAAGTGAAGGCAAAGAAATCATTTTAAATGCGGCTTAAAATTATCTTTGATAAGCGTGGCGAAATGTTGCTGCTGAGTAATTTATAGGCAAATGCTTTTGCGCCTATTTAAGAGGTCCTTGAGATCAAAGTTCTTGTCATCGTCGTCGTCGTCATCGCAGTCGAAGTCGAAGTTGGTTAGGGTCAAAGTTTAAGCGGCTTACCGAAAGCTGATTTAGCAGAGGCAGACAAAATAGATTGTCGCAGTTCCCTGGAAAAGGGGCCTCATTAGTGTTAAAGGTGAACTAATTGGACAAATATTTTTTTTCATACGCAAGGGTAATAAAGAGTAAGAACTGAGCTTAGCTAAGAGAAAATGTCCAACAAGTTCTTTATGTTAGCGCTGACATGCCAAACAATTAAACTCTTATATTGTGATCAGCAAGTCCGTCTTATACCTAAGCATAATTACAGCTCGTTTCATGCTCTCAAGCTAAAGTTTAAATGCAAATAATCACCGTTATAACAAGACCACGCCACCATAGATGCATTCTTATATTATCTTGTACAATAATCTCTTGAGCTAACCAAAACTTTGCTTAAAGCTTTTAAGTAAATTTGCCATTGATTTGCAATTTCTCTCGTCTCCCACTCATCGCTCATAGCTTTCAAGTTCACTTACAAATTGATATTATGAAGCATGCATCGCAATAATAAAGAGCAAGAAGAAAAATCAGAAACAAAACAAAATCAGAAGAATCAAGTTCTTTTGAGCATCAGCCGCTACTTGACTACATTTTTTTACAGTTTTGCACTTGATTTGTATAGCAGACGCTTCAAATTTACCTTTAGTTACCTCTTGGTTAAACAAAGAAAGAAAGAAAGGGAGAGGGAGGCAGACAGACAGAAACGTTGCAACAAATTTTCTACTACTTTTACACAACCTACTCCACTTTTATTACTACCTTTTTAGTGGTTGTCTCCTACTTTGACTTTTGTTCTATTCTGTTTTGTCTGCCAGGAACAGAGAGACAGTGGGAGAGGGAAAGAACGAGAGCGAGGGCGACGAGTGACAAGTGATTTCTCTGCCCGATAGCACAATTCTCATTTCCCGTACAACTTGAAACTTTTTTAATAGATTTCACATTTTTCCCGCATCCCACTCTTATACTCCAGAGTAATCAAGCAAATTAGTGCTCAATAGCAAAGAGCCAAAGGGGGAGGGGAAACAGGGCGCGCAAGCGAAAGACCCAAATCCGAATTGGATGCCAACTTTTGACTTGGCCTTTGGGCTGCCTCCCAGGATAATTTGAGCTGTAAATTGTTGACAGCTTTGGGTTACAGTTATATATTTATTTTTTCCTCTTTTTTTTGCCATTTTGCTGCGTAGACAAATGAAGATAAATGTGCACTGAGCAATGGGAAAAAGTTTTTTTAAAATTTTCTATGCATAAGTTATCGAAATTTAAAGGCGAAAACTTTTAAATGGGGTAGTATAGACTGGGGATAATTTTCACTTCTTAAAAGTAACTGACATATTATTAGAGCTTAAAAATTAAATTTTTTATAGTAATAAAAAGTAGAGAATAAAAATATTTTACCCTTTGCCAAGCTATATTAACAGGGTGTTCAACTTGTAAGCTGTAACTAGTATCGAAATAAATGCGATAGTCTTGTTATAAGACGATAGTCTAACTAAAAACTTTCAGTATGTGCACACACACTCCGTTACGTTTCTCTTTGCTGTTGTTGATCACAATTTTGTGCTTGTTGTTCGTGTTTCTCATTTTCTTCCTCTTGATGAAGCTGATGATGATGATGAAGATGAATTGCAGTTTGAACTTTGATAGAAATGCACAAGCTTTGTGTAGTTTTTTTTTGATGCAGTTGGAAAAGTTAGTGCAAACTTTTTAATAAAATTGTTGCAATTTAATGTTTTATTGGGGCGAAACATGTCAAAGGAAATGCAATAATTGTGTCAAATGGGCTCGCGCTTTCTCTTAATACTAAGCACCTCCACAGTCAAATATAAGAGAACAATGCCAAACCGTAACTAAATACAGCACAAAGGAAAGTGCAAAAGCTAAGAGCGGGTTAAATGAGACAGTTTGAGAGGAAGTTTCGCCAAGTTTGTGTCGCTGTGCATAAAATGCAAAAGCAAAAGCAACACAAAGTTCAAATTACGAAATGCAACAAAGAAAGCCAAACCAAAAGTCGAGGGGTGGGGATCAACAACAATAAAGACAAAGAATTTGCTACACAAAAGTGAAACTTGTAAAGAAGTTAGAAGTCAAAATGAAATGAGCAGAAAATTGCAAAGTTGCAGTGCATGTGTGTGTGAGGGAGAGAGTGAGTACAAGTGCGAGTGCGAGCAAACAACAGTTGGAGTAATTATAGTATTAACTCGATAGCAAAGTATATGGGGTTAGCTTTTTGTTTTGTTTAATTACAAGGCTAACATGATATGTTATGATGGTTATGGTTGATTTAACTTTGATTATGGCCATTTGGTTCAGGTGTCATTTATTAAGCTGTTAATACGCTTAAGCAAAGCTTTAAGGAAATATAAAAACAGTTTACTGAACTTTCAGCTCGAATAAACCACAAGCAGCATTTGCTTAATGGCCATTCGTAAATAGACAGCGACAAATGGGTCAATTAAGGTAAAGGAACTAGATTAGAGGCTAGAAAGCACCTGAGCAGTTAAATTGATAACTGGGCGTGTGCAAGGTTGTTTATTTTGTATCGTAGCTAGTAAAGCTTAAGTTATTTGCATGTGTTAAGTAAAAGGTGAAGTTATACGTTAAACTCGGCTATTACTTAATTTCAGTTGAGTTTTGAAGCTCAACGCAGTCAAAATATAAGCAACTACAGTTACATGTACAAGGTCTCAGCTCTGTTTTTCTATTGCCTTTCATCAGGCGCTGCAGTCAGGCGGTCCGCACTAGAGAGAGTGCAATGGCGCGAGTTAAATAGAGAATGTAACAGATAGCTCAACCGTTCTCACACCCTGAAATCGCTATACCTGCTGCGGTGGCTGAGCTCTGCTCGGGCGCTCTTCTTGAATACTCCTATACCTGCTCCCTGCGTGTCTTTCTCATCTGCACTGCGCGCACTCGGAGTTGGCACAGATTTATATCGTTCATTTGTTCTTCGACGATTGCCAATGAAGGAAGTGGGAAGGCGCTGCGCGTGCGTGATAAATTTTGTGCCCAAATTTTAATTAGTGCATTTTGTAGTCGCAGTGTTTGCAGTGTTTACATGGAAATATTTTAAAAGCCAACTTGATTTTCAAATAATTCAATTAACAAGTTTATTTTTACAATTGACAATTGTCCATGTGCGTATGTTTGCCTCTAGTGCACGATTCTCTTTGTTGTAAATCGATTCGATAGTGTTGAAAAAATTACAAAAATAAAAGTATATAGAAAAAAATACAATGTTTAGCAGTCGCACTTCGTTTATGGGCAATCGCCGCATGATTTTTGATTTCTCCGAGAAAAGCACCGATATGTATTTGGAGTGAGTATGAAAAAAAAAAGAATTAGCTAAAAATAGACAATAACTGTTAATATAGAACTCATAACCGATATCCTCATCTTTTGGAGTGAATATACAGAAAACTGTTATAACTGTACTATTTCTCATTCTCTACATATTCTCTCTCTTTTGTCTTTTGCAGTGCATTTGGTATGAGCGATAAGAGCAGCAGCGCCACCAATAGCCTACCGAATAGTCCTATACATAGCAACAATAACAATTCATCGCTGCTCAACAACAACAGCAGTAACAACAACGCAAACTTGGTGGGCAGCAACAATTCGCTGTCAGGCACTCCTTTTGGTAACGGCAATAATAACAATAATAACAACAACAGCAGCAGCAACATCATGTCCAGCAGCTTAATGAACAACAACAACTCGTGCAGCGCCAATCGCAATGTTGTTGTTAGCATGGACGACGATACATGCTATCGCTTAGATCCAGACACAGCCGTTGTCACCTATGGCGAAAAGGAGCCCGATCCCGATAACATTAAAATGTTTGTGGGCCAGGTGCCCAAATCCATGGACGAGGCGCAGCTACGTGAAATGTTTGAGGAATACGGCCCAGTGCACTCAATAAATGTGTTGCGTGACAAGGCCACTGGCATTAGCAAAGGTAAGTGTGAACGAGCAAAATATTATTAATTATTTAATACGTTGTAAAATACATGGCAAATGTTAAATGTCCTTTGTAACAGTACATACACTACACTGTAACGGAAACTTAAGCGAACTCAATCTTCGTCTCTCTTCTTGCTAGAAATAACTGCTTAAAGTAAATAGATAAAATTAGCCACTGAGCACACACACTCACTCCCACACATACATATAGAAGTATCAGACATTCTCTCAGTCTACATAGCCTTTGCATTCAGTATGCTTTGCGTGTATGTGTGCGTGTATTTTAATTGCATGTCAAGCGCTTGCCATTTCATTTCATCGGCAAATTGCTTTTTGTTCGCCATTTGCCTTGAGCTGCTATTTGAGACGGAAACATTGACTATTCAAGCAAAAGAAAAAAGAGCTAAATATATGATCTAGAGTTTATTTTTGTATATGAGTTGCTCTTAAATTGAAGAGTTTGATTTGACTCTTGGTTGGTCGATTGCTCACTTTGCGTATTGTTGTTTTTGTCGTTTGCAGGCAATTTAAAAGCCTCTCAACTGCAGCAGTGGAAACGGTCAGCCAAACACATTTCTATTGATGCGCTATAGTTTTGCTCTTCTTCATGCCTTTTGTCAAATCAAATCATATTTTTGTGCTCATTTTATTCCATTTATATATATATATGTATACATGTATATTTGTTTCTTTAGACAACGCCTATTGTCCTTTTTGTTTGCGTTTGTATCATATCTTCGACTGCCTTTTGTCTCCCCCTCTCTTACATCCCAGCTCTGTATATCATTTTGTTGGGGCTGCATTTGACAGGCGGCCGCTGCTTGGAAATGTGGGCGTGTGCATGGTCAGCTTGTCATCGATGGGCGTGGCTGTCGTGTTTATATGTTTGCCAGTGTATGTGTGTGTGACAAAGTAAAAGCGCAAACAGTTTTAGGACGCACTTAAGTGGCGCGTTGTGTTGATGATTTATGACAATGAGACAGCGAGAGAGCGACTGGAATTGAGAGTGTGAATGGAAGTAGAAGCTTTCGGCTAAGTGCCTACCTCCATATGTGTGCTGTGTGTGTGTCCTGCTGTTTATCACTTGAGCTTAAAAGCGCGCCATGCCACAAACACGAATCGACACAAATTGCATTTGAAAGTTATTATTTATGCCAGGCAACTGTCAAATGCTAGCAGACAAAAAATAGAGAGGGGCGTGCGCTGACCCAAAAAAGGCACAAGACAGTATGAAAAATGTATGACGCAGTCGAAATACTCTGTAGACTCTGTTTGGCTTTTACGAAGTGGAATATTGTGCATATTCTGATAGCTTAGAATATTCTTCTGATAAACTTAATATATAAGATATATTATGGATGAGAGATAAAATACCCTCTGTCACTCTAATAATACAGAGAACTAAAAAAGTGAATAGAAAAATTATTATCGTATTCAGCATATCAAATCTATATACCCTTCTAGCTTACAGTAGGATATTCTTAAGAGAAGGGGGCAAAGTTTTTTTGTACTTTCTTGCCGCTTGCAGAAGTTTCGTTGTTTAGTCGTTTCCTTTTTTCATGTGCAGTTTTATTTTGGCTTCAACTTCCTGCTACAACATTTCCATTTAGCCTGACTTGTAACCTAGTTTTGGCCAGTTTTAGTTTGGTACCTTGGTCCTTTTTGCTGCGACAAAAAGTTGGCAGTGCAGTCGCGCAACCTCCTCAGACCTGCACTGCTGCCAATGGCTTCAAATTTGGATTTTGCTGTTGCATTTTGATGGTGAAACGCTTAGCCAAAAAGCCAGGGCACAGGATTTGGCCGTGCTGCAGCTACCAAAAATGGGAAATGACACTTTTAAGCGCGACGATGACCTCTGAACCAGAAAGTCGTAAATAACCCCACCCGCTAAAAACAAACAGAAAAAAAGAAGAAATTTCCTTTTCGTTTGGGAAAAAGTTTCGACTCCGCTTTTATTATTTCTGGGCTAATGCCTTTTGGCTAAAAACTTGTTTTTCTTTCACACTAAATTTCGTTAGCGGCCAGTTACTTTTTCGAGTGGATTTTCTATGTTGTTTGCGGGTGTTGTTATTGCGGTTATACTGTGGTTCCTCTCCTCACAGGAGCATGAGCAATGCGTTAGAAAGAGATAGCAAACACGGAGGGTGCGTTTGTGCAAAGGTTTAAGCTCTCCACTCATAATTTATTAGCGCTTGTGGTAGACGCAACAACTGGAAGAGTGGACGAGTGAGTGGAAGAGAGAGGCAAAGTGTGTGCTTCTCTTTTCTGTTTATTCAGGTGTAAAGCGCTTTTACAGCTTTGTTTGGCCAAAGCGTTTAATTTGATGGGCCTTTTCTCTTTCTATTTTGAGGCCTACCTTCAAAAGTTGTTTAAAATTTGTGGGTTTTTAGGAAGTTTCGAGTGGCGAGCATCGTGGGTGGAGGCGCATTTGAAAAAGATTCAGCCATAAATTAGTCAATGAATGACAAACTATTCACATTGGAAATAAATTCACGTTTTTAAGGGAATTTAACTCAATTGGGAAACCCAAAGGGAATTACGATAATTAATGTATTTGTGCTGTAAATAAGTTTTATTTATATTAAAGATTGAATACATATAAATAAATATAGTAATATATTATATAATATCCCTTTTAAACTAAGCGAAAACATCATTCTGCCAAATATTTTCACTTTTGAGCCTCCACTTTAGGCTTTTAACAGCTTTTACTGTCTGCCTTTAAACTGAGTCCTTGAATTTCTTTTCTATAAATTTGATTTATGGCCATACAAAAACTTAGCTTATAATGCTGACCAAATCACAAAAAAAAGATAACATAATTCAGCCACAGTGAGAAATATGCTGGGCTTCTTCTGGGCCATTTGATGTTTTTTTTTGTCTATTCCGCCTACTGTGCTTGAGAACTTAATTTTGTGAAGCGTGCCATCTCCCTCCCACTCGCTGCTGGTACTGTCAAGCTCTGCGTCTAACTGTGCTTGGCCAGCTGTCCGCTGTCACCTAAAATAGAAAAAGAAACGCACTCACTTATCTGCCGACTTCATCCGCCTGGCTGTTCTTCTCTATTCTCTCTCTCTCTCTCCTTACTCTCGCCCACTTTGTGTGCTTGACATTTTTATTTAGCGGCTTGCGGAGCGTGAAAAATGCATAAAATTTCACTTAATTTTCAAAGAGCATTTCAATTCAAAGACGCGCCTTGTGCTTGCTTACCCTGTTAATTTTGAGTGTTGGCATTGATGGACAAATATGTTTGAGGATGCAATCTATTTGCTCAATCAAGTCAATTTATTTATTAGCTTATTTGTAAATGGATAACAAACAATACAATAATAGATATATATATTATAACGATATGAGTACAGGGTATTTGTTAGTCGGCTACTCGCTCTACCATATCACTGTTACTTATCCTTTCAGCTTTTTGTGGTTTTGGTCATGACTTTTGGCGCCCACTGAACTATTGCTAAACGTTTGTCACTTTCGCTACGTCGAGCTTTATCTGTGTGAAGAAGAACTTGGAGAAAGGAGAGAGAGCAGAGAGTAGAGACGAGAGCCATAAACTAAATTCGATTGCAATTGCAGTTTGCTGTAGCTTCTACATTTGTTGTTGTTGTGTATTGTGCAGCTGGTTGCGTGTTGCCTTCTCTTTCTGTTTAGTGAGCATGCCAAGTCAGCTAGTAAATCTCTGCACCAAAGTTTAATGACATTGATTTATTTAACTTCGATTAATTCGTTTCCTGTTGGCTCTCTCCCTGTCTCTGTCTCTGTCTCTCGGTGTCTACGTGTGCGACCGGCACATCCTTTATGTATATATCCTTGCTTTATCCCCTTTTCTGGACTTTGGCACGTTGTGTGTCTGGGCCAAGCGGCGGCAGCGGCGTCGGCGGCAGCTCTCGATTTCACATCTTAAAATCCAATCCAACCCACTTTCACATACACACGCACGCTCCCCTTTTAACCCCCTTTACGCTCGCTCCTGGATTAAGTTTTTGTCCAAAAACGTGACTGGATGTCGTTTTCAGCTTCTGCCGCCGGTTTTGTTGTTACTTTATCGCATTGTTCCCTCAAGCAAGCGAAAGCTCAACTGTTCACTACCTCTTATATTTCCCTCTCTGCTTGCGTCTTGTTTTGGCGCTTTGATTCTAACTGCAGTTGACATGCACATAATGGGAATTGAGAGATTTCGCTTCTCTTCTTGCCTGCCTTTCGTCTTCTTCTTCAGTACTTCTGCTTCTTCTTGTTCGTTATCGCGCGATTGGTTTTCGTCTTTGGTTTCGCTTGCACAATATTTTATTGCATTTGGAAATCGTTTCGATTTTCTTTCATTTGTTACATTTAACGCTAGTTTAATTTTAAGTGATATTTAATCTGCGATTGCACAAGTTGCATTTCTTCCTCTCTTCCTCCCACTTTAGTTTTTTCCCTTTGATTTCATTTCGTTTCGGGCTAAGTGAAATGCGATATTTGTTTGATTCAGCGGAGGAAACTTAAAAGATTAAATAGTTGAAGGAATACCAAACGTTTATTTGAGTTGGTTTCGGTTTAATTAATTTCGTAGCTTTTCTAAAATGTAAATCTTCAAATAAGTTTAAAGCTTTAGTTCAGACTCACTTGAAATTACATGGTTAGCAAATAAATTATTTCATTTTATATAAAAATAAAAGTCATATACATATTTGTCAAAAGCTTTGGCTTGAAATGCAGATTATTTAATATGTGAGCTTTTACTAAGCTTTATTATTATACATTAACAAGTCTGATCTCGAATAAGCTTTAAGCTTCATATTAGATCGCTAACATGTCACAAGTATGATAAATACAGCGCTTTTCAAAGCTTGAAAGCATCTGTTAAGTAGATCGCTATAACACAGTGTTTGCATTCAACTTACATACAATTACACTAACTTTAAAAGCTTTAAGCTTTCAGTGTAGTTAACAAAAAAAACGCATAATTCTCACACATCCGTTGCGGCGCCGTTGGCGACGGCATTTACTCTACCTCTCTCTCTCTCTCTCTAAACCTGCACCGGATATAAAAAACGCAAAACGAGAAATGAAAATATTTGCAAATATGTGAAAAATTCTGAAAAACGGCCGTGTGTGAGACGCCGACGACGGCGACGGCATAAAAACTGCGACAGATTGAATTACCCAAGTGTTGGTGCAGGTGTATGTGTGTGTGTGCTGCGGCAAATCCCCACCCACATGCAAATAGAGAGCTAGGCATGTGTGAGCCATGTCCACCGCAACGCATTACGCTTGGGTAAAGCCGAGTGCGAGTCGATATGGCCGGTAATTGCATTATGCAACTATTGCCATATTAAGTTTTCCACACACAGTTTGGCGGCCAGGCCAAAATCCCAGAATCCAACGGCCAGAATTTCAAATGGACTCCATTACAAAGGGGCTGGGAGGTTTATCCTGCAAAGCGGGGAGGAAAACAAGCCACGTTAAATGGAATATGTGTGCGAGTCCGCGAGCCGGAAATGAAATTCAACTGACGCTTGAGTTTTATTTTACTTTTCTATAGTTTGGGCCACAGATTTTGGTGGGAATTGAAAAAACTGGACATACGAACACAAATTCTGAGAACCTCTCATATTTTCAGCTTACTTTTCGATTAAATTGTAGCAGCTAAAATGTGAATGCCACATAAATAGGCAATATAAAATGGGTCTTCTTACCTTCTTCAATTTATATAAAAATTCTTTCGGCTTAAACTAAAAATTAATATCCTTAAAAATCCGGATCGCTATATTATTAATTCAAGAATAAGTTAATTTTTTAGGATGAATATTTATAAAAATTGTATATTGTAACCCCAAAAAAAATTTTAATCGTTGCTTTTGTTTTGATATGGATTGCTTTAGTGTAGGTATCGCATGCTTGCTCAAATATGCTTGCTACCCGGAACGAACCCTACATAAACTTCAACACCTAAAACACTTGCCACCCCTACACATACACCCTTAGTCCTTGCCTCCTTGCGAACCCTGTGCTTCACAAAGCTCGACAGATTTGTTGCTGGCTCTTGTGGGCGGGCGGACGACGGGCGTTGGTCATAATGTTTAATTTAGTGTTGCCATGTTGCCACATTTGTGCCCCTTCCTCGTCCCTCCTCCCTGCACCCTCCTCCCCCAGCTGCTGCCTGTTTGCTTGCAGCTATTTTGCCTGCCTGCTAATAATAATTTTCATAATTTCTTCGCCACCTTTTTCTGACGTCGCTGAAAATAAACTCCAATTTAACCCTTATGCTAATCTCAATATTTCGCTCACTCATTCTTTCTCTCTTTCTTTTGCAGGCTGCTGCTTTGTGACATTTTATACGCGTCGCGCCGCACTGAAAGCTCAGGACGCACTGCACAATGTGAAAACGCTGAATGGGGTAAGTTTAATGTTTCCAAACTTTTCGCCCAGCTTTATTTTTAACATATTTTTTCATTTTGCGACATTTATTGTTAGCGATTAGTAGAGTAAGAGGAAGAGGAAGAGTAAAGGGGGTCGAGAGCTATTTTTATATTCCATGCCAACGCACGATATTTTAGACGGCATTTTAGGTTTTAATTGGAAAACATTTTTTATGCTGAGTTTGCAACACGAAAAATCGTTTGCCACATCAACTTATCATAAACGCATTCATGCAACACAGGAACAGCAACAACAATAAAACTGGCGAGAATTTCAGCATCGCATTGCCTTCATTATGGCTAACAGACTGCTTGACTGACAGATTGACTGGCGCGCGAACTGACACACAGTCCTGACGCGGCACAAAAAATGTCCACGAGATACAGAGGGGCAGGAATTGGAGGTAGAAAAGTTGAACTGATGAGATACCCTGTACATGACGATTAAACTTGGCAGTTTAATTTAACTTGCGAAAAGTTACCTATAAACTAAGTGTAAGATAATCGAAATGGCTCATTGGTATAGCTATTAATAAAGCTGGGAGATTAAGTATAAATAGTTGAAAGATTAATTGGGTCTTAGTTTGACGATGATGTCAACTATTAACAATTAGCTTAGATTAATTTATATAAATTTCCAAATACATAAAACAAACACTGTTCAATAATTGACGTCTTTAGCCATTTACTACTTTAGCTCTGCTTTTATCTGGCATCAGTCATAAAGTATTCAGAAAGCAAGGGCAAGACGGCTCAGGCAGTGCATATGCCATTTAGCCATTATAGGGCAAAGCCAAATCATTGCACTTATTTTACTATTATTCAATACAGTTTTTTCGCAACTTTTGCCTCGCTTTCAGCTCTTCAAACGCTATGAAATGCGAGTAATTTTCAAGTTTAGCCCTGTGTCCTGGGAGCTTAAAAGTATGCAACAGAAAAAGAATAAAAAAATGGAGTAGTAATAAAAATGAAGAAAAAGGGAAAAATTTGTAGCATGCGTCGAAAGTTTATGCTAAGAAAACCAAAAGCACAGACACAAAAATGTCAATTTGCGCTAGGGCGCTGCCAGCTTGCTAGCCCCTAAAGCAACAAAAAGGATAGGGATAATGGTAGGAGGGGTAGGGGTAGGGGTAGGGGTACGAGTAGAGGTTTGTGCATAACGGGCTGCATAGACAACGTCAGCGAAAAGCAGTTCGAGCTGTTGCGTTTTTCAATTTTTCTATTGCGACATCAAATCAGCATGAATATTATTATTTGGTATGTCATGTAGGCGCTTCAAAGGGAGGAGTTGTTGGCGAGGAAGCAGAAAAATAGGGTTCGTATGTTGGGATAGGTTATGCAGGAGCTACACAACAATGCTTTATGTCAGACGCTCCAAATCTGACATAACTTGCATGTCGTTGTCGCCGCCAGAAATGAAAAAAAAGAAGTTGTGCAGCTACGCGGCTATATTTATTTTACAAAATTGTTATTGAAAGGCACAGCAAATCCTAAGAAATCAGAAAAGGACGAATGATGTGAGGGTTAGAGGAAGGCTAAGAAACTGCACAGAAATTGGCAGGGCTTTCAGTTTGGTTTGTGACCATTTTTGCTGCATGTGCAGTGACAATTTTCCCATGGAAATTTACTAAATTGACAGCTGTTAAGACCGTTTTAAACTACTGCTCTTCCGTATATTATGCATGTTGAAGGATTTCAGTCGTTGATATTTATTACTTCAATTGATGTAACCATATTTGATAGGTGATTCAGTAGCAGAATTAATTTGATTTAATTTGTTAATTGAATAAATGATATTTCTGTGAAAAAACATTAGGTGCCGTGTTGTAGTTTTACAACACTATTTCTACATGTCTTGCCTTGTATTTCACAGCATTGAGCTGTATATGTGGCATTGTACAACACTGTAGGAGTCGTCATGGCGTATTATATAATCTTTAAATAATTATATAAATTAATGTTTACAAGATAAAGTATTTGCTGAATTGGGACGTTATCCAACACTAACAGTCTAGTTTTTATAAGATATCAAATCATTCCCTACTATAGACTATATATATCATCCAATTGACACAATTAAGTGTCTGCACCTTGAGTAACAACATGATGAGGTAATTAGCCCAAATTGCGTAGCATTTGAAGACCAATGGTAGCTACGGGACTGCATTTGACTTGACCTGGTAATTGGTACTTCCTGCACGAAAATAAGGGAATTGCTAAAATAAAAAGGGGCGTGGCATGGATATAAAAACATGCAGAAAGGTCAGGCAGGAGCGGGAGCAGCATGGCTGGGAACAGGTTGACTTGGACTGCAATTTGTAAGAAGTCGCGTTGCGTGTATTATTTACGAGCGCCAAGGAAAAGGCAAGCGAGTGAAAGAGAGGAGAATAGAGAGAGAGAGAAAGAAATACGAGAAAGGGTGTTGCGTACAAGGACGCAACGGCCTTATAAACGTGAACTGTTGTCGTTGCCAATAAATCACGGGCCATTAGCCGCGCAGACTTGGCGACGGAAGTGCTCGGGCATGCGGCCTCGTTTGGGTTCCCTTGCCATCCTCCTTGACCCCTGACCTCGTGCTGCGGCACGTTTTGCGGGCGCTTTAAGCTTGTTTTAATTAGAAGACGCTGTGCGAAAAATTACATTTAAAACGTTGCTGCAACTTGGCGTAAAATGGAAGGGCAAAATAGGGAAATGCGAACGCATATTTTAGGATTTTCAAGAGAAAGAGAAAGAGAAAGAGTTGCTGTTGCTTCTCGGCGACCGCTGAATAAATGTGTTTGGCTTTAGTCGAGGATTTGGCGGCCAGTTAGAAGCAGCTTGTCGGCTCTTTGCTGCATTCATTCATTATGCAGCTTAAGCGCCTATCAAAAGCAAAAAAGGATGGCGGGGCACACGCTGCAGCACCAACTAAATGGACTTCACACATACCAACACACAAACATACACATATATGTGTAGATATATACACAGCAGAGAGCGCGTGTCTGTTGGGACTAAGTTGTCCAATTTTGGCTGGTTGCACTGCGCCAAAGAGCCAAGAGCCAAATTAATCGCTGACTGCGTCGTTTATATAGCGCCACAATATATCAAATGTGATTAACACGGCAAATTAGGTTGGCCAAATCCTTGGAATTTTGTTAGCAGCTAGCCAAAGCGTAAAAAGTAAAAGCCGTAAAGAGGATGCCGCGAAAGAAAAATCAAATATAAATGAAGTTAAAATAAGTAATATGTGAGCTTAGAAAGGCAATTAGAGAAGAGCTTAGATGTGCTTGAAGGAAGTTGGGATATATACAAAATAAATAAAAATCTTTTTCTAATTTATTTTAAATTAATTAATTAACCAAGTATACTTTTTTTTACTGACTTACTTTTTATCTCATTACTTACAGATGTATCATCCCATTCAGATGAAACCCGCCGATAGTGAAAATCGCAATGGTAAGTTCAAGAAATATTGACAAATTTAAATAGGTCTGACACTGGTTTATACATTTAACAAGCACTTTGACTAGAAGTCAGAGGATTTATAATATATTGAATTCTTGTTGACTTTATCGTATACTTGCCAGAATATTGATTTGAAGTGCTTAATTAGTTCGATATATCCTTCACCATTTCCCAAATTAGAGAAACCGTTAAATTTCACTTAATAAAAGCTTAATTGACATGCTTTTCTAACCAATTGACGTGCCATAATGTGGAGGTTATTTTTGAACGAATTTTTATATTTCGCTTCTTTGACTTGCAACCTGTACGCCTGTCAACACATCTTAACTTTGGCAGCGACATGTGAAGCGAGCTTTTCAAGTCAAGCTTCATTAGATTAAAAGTGAGTGTCAGCTGCCAGCTAACAGGACGGCCGTCAGAGTTGAATAAATGTTTTAATATGGATTGGGTCATAGATGGATATGCTTCTTCAAACTACCTACAGTTGTTCCAAAACTGTATGTCAAATGTTTGACTCAGCCTAAAAGCGAGCAACTGCATTTGACAGCTTTTGTTTGCAGCTTCAATGTATTGGGGCATGCTGCACTGCCTTTGCTCACTCTTCATGTGTCTCGTTCGATGGACAGGCCACAGTTTAAACATTTCAACGGATTTTTTTTCGTATGCCACTTCAGTTTTTTCATTTTTATTTTTTTGGCCTTCTGTCAGTTGCGTGTCGGTCACTTGGCAGTTAATTAAAAACCATCAATTATGTGCGCCGCGTTACAAAATTGTTTAACATGGTAAAAAAAGTTTGTGCACAAAAATTTAATATATGTTAATTTTTTTTCGTTGCCAGCTTAACCGCTCTCTCACTCTCTCTTTCTCGCTCGTAGCGGCTTCTTCTTTTAATTATACCCATGAAATTAATCTGCTTAAGTGACCACAAAAATGTTGACTTTTCCATACACACACACACACACACACACAACCACCCCCACACCCACTCACAGTCAGGCATGTTGCATGCAATGGGCGCTTGGAAAATTTTTTAATTGGCGACCTCTAGCGGCGCGTATTGTTAACAAGTAGTAGCGTTTGCTGCCAGCGAGCGAGCGTGCAACAAAAAAGCGAAGAAACTTTTTGACATGCGGCTTCTGCCAGCTGCATCCGCTTTTCCTCCTCATTTTCCGCCCTCTCTCTCTGCTAGCTATCGCTGTTGTTGCTATGCGTGTAATTACGCTTGTTCAACATGGCGTATGCTTAATTTTTCTGTCACAAAATCTCGTTATTTTTTGGCTGCTCTTAATAATGGAATGTACACATTTTTAATGAATATCAGCTCTAAGAGTTTAGCTAATTAGAATAGTTTTTAGAGTTGATTCCAACTTGCAAACCATTTCTAGAGTTTTTTTTTTTTTAATTTAAATTTGTGTTATTTCGTATCCTAAGCGAATATCTGTTAAACCGTTTTTGGCTAATGCATTGGGCTATTTATTGCCTTTAAGCTTGACTAACCGCAGCTATGCAATTAGCTCAGCTAAAAGCATTTTTTGATTGTTATGTCGTGTTTGAATTTCAATTTTAGATAAGCTAAAAGGCGAAACGCCCGCAATGCGCCTAAAGCGATGGCAATGCAAATGCATTTTGGACTAACTCCAACAATTGCCGCATTATAGACATGTATACGTATACATGATATATATATATATATATATTTATATAGTTTATGTGCATATACTAAGTCTCTGCCGCAATTGCATTTCAATATCGCCGCAAAGCCAGAATCTAGACGATTTCTGTTTTTTATTTTGTATTTTCCGCTTGCCTTGTAGGTTATTTTTTATTGTTTTTAGCATTTTGTATTTCGTATTCGTGTGCTTTGGCACTTCAACCTCAAAAACAACAGATACATAGATAAAAAAAGTGAAAGAAAACTTGCAATAAGCATAAAAAATAGCAAAAAAGTTTTACTTTGGCCACGGCACAGAAATTTATGCCAAACAGCGGAAACGATATAATAGAAAAAGATGGCAGAAATATTCCTCTGGTATTTCCTTCTTTCCTTTTTTTGATGTTACAATCGGAGTGGGTTGGGGGGTCGGGGTAACAGGGTGTTGGTTTATGCCTAGAAATCGAAAATAAAAGACAGTTGCAGACAACAGTTGTTGGAGCCAACGTAACAACAAACGGAAGGTGGCAATTTAATAAAATGCTTGAGTGAGTCGCCGAGTTTTGTTTCCTGCTGCGGATCCTGCTGCTGCTGCTTATAGTCCTGCTCCTGCTGGCTGTCGCAAAAGTGTAGCATACTTTTTGGCATTCGTCGCAAAAGCAGCAGGCGGCGGCAAGGCAGCAGCAGCAGTAGCAACCTTTGATTGGTTTTTGGGTTTTGTGTGCAATTCTTGTTGTTATTTTCAGCTGCTCGGGCTAAGGGCTCTTCTGAAGAGCTTTGCAGTTTGAAAAGTGCATATATATAATTTATATACATATATATATATATATATAGTGCCAAGCGGCTAAGAAACTTCACAAGTTGTCTCGATTAAGTGTGGCAATGAGTTGCTGTGTCTTGTGCTTAGTCAACACTGTAATAAGTTAGTGTTGGGTAACGATTGAAATATGAAAGTACGAGATTGCCTATATATATTACGTATAGGTTTTTCAATAATGAATGAAACTATAAATTCGCCTAAATTTCATCGCCATAATTAATTGTTTTCAAATTGAATTATCTCTACATTTAAAATTCTATTCTATTCACACCGTAAGCCATAAAGCTATCAAAATGTTAGATAAACAGCACCCGCTATGTGAAAGCTATTACATTTAAGTACAATGCGAGGCACCCTCTGGTAATAAGACGCAGAGCCAACACGCTATTACAAATTTCTGGTAGCCTTCTAAGGGCCCAACAAATGGCGCCTCATTTCCACTTGAATTGCAGTAAATGCAGTTAAATTTTATGACGCTGACCCTGCCTCATAAACTGCAAACCAAAACAAAAGAGGGCGATGGAAAGGGAGAGGGGTACATAAATACATCAAGTGTTAAAAGCGCGGACTGGCCAAAAAGAATGCTTGGAATGGGGGCGGGAAAAAGGACAGCTGAACAATAGAGTGAAGAAAAAGTGTCTGCAATGAAGGCGATTTGCGTTAGGTTAACTTAAGTAGAAAACATGAAAAGTGCCAGACAAAATGCAACCAAATCAAATGTGTAAGCAAAGAGCGAAAGAGAAATGGGAACGGAGGAAAAGTAGTAAAGAGGGAAAAGAAAAGTGCAACGTGGTAATCAGTGCAATTTGCATGCGAGCAAACTTCAAACAGACAACGACGAGGCGCCCCCAGACACGATGTCAAGTTGCTGGCGTCAGTTTTTTATACGCTGTACGTGCAGTGAGATAGGGGTATATTGATTTTGTGGAATATGCTGAGCAATCAGTTAACTCTATTTCTAATTGGCAATATGAAAGGTACTTAGATATTTTATGGAAATTAACAACATGCAAACTACTTAGGCTCAGAGTTAATATGCTATAGAGTCGGAGACAATAAACTGCAACAAGTGAACTGAATAATAAAGAATATAGTTATATATTGGGAACATTGAGAGCCAGAACATCTTCTTTTCATCCATTTTTTTCAGCTTCCCATGGTAGGCTTGTTGAAGATCTACTCTAATTTAACTCTCTAACAAGTTACAACAATAATGTTAACAGCGTATTGCCTCAGTCAGTTACAATTTCCATTCCCATTTTATGAACACCCGCTCATTTGAGAAGGGTGTTATTAAATTTGCAAATACGTAATGTCAAATGTGTTTTTTTTGTTAGTCTTGTTGAATTTTGGCGCTGCATACTTGAGGGCGCGCCAGAAATGCAGTAAGCAACTGGAAAACGGGCAAAAGGCAGACATGTTAACATTTTCATGGTTTTTCCACACAATTTGCGAAGGCGCGCGCTCTCTCTCTCTCGTTCCGAAGAAAATATTCAAAATGGATTGTATTTGCATTTGGAGTAGAGTGGG
Organism: Drosophila hydei; assembly: GCF_003285905.1. Lineage (NCBI taxonomy): Eukaryota > Metazoa > Arthropoda > Insecta > Diptera > Drosophilidae > Drosophila > Drosophila hydei. The sequence continues at coordinate 1,705,634 of NW_022045827.1, forward strand.
AAATATTGCCGCATATGAAATCGATATGCAAATGTTGTCGAGTAGAGAAACTGAATAACAGTGAGACATATAGAGAAGGGGAGGGAGCGGTAGAGCGAAGAACGTCTCTTGACTTCCTCTGTGATGATGATGCACGTATTGTTTGCTTGTAAACATGATAAAAATTCAAATTAGCCATTATGGCAAGTCAAGTACATATAAATGAGCGAATGTGTGTAGTGTGTGTGTTTACGTATGAGTGTTGTCGCGTTGAAATGTAAAATGTGGCTAGAAATTACCGGAAGGCAATTGTGAAGAGAAAGAAGAACGAGAAGCAGTCATCGTTTCAGCAACCTTGAGCTAACTTTGTATAAAAATTCTATTTGCATATTTCATTGCCAGTTTTACTTGGTTATTCTTTTGTTTAATATTCTGAGGAAATCAATAAATGAAAGGAATGTGGGGAGATTATTACATAGGTTAAGCAAAAGCGTTGTCAAAGCTGATATGAGAGTTGATAAAATATATATTCTTAATGATTTAGATGTTAATATAATTGCTGATATTGAATATATTCTTGTTCATAATTAACAGTGATGTGGATAGGCGCTCTAGAGGGGTTTATTTATGATTCTAAGCAACTGTCTTATTTCGTTATTTTATCTTGACTCTGGTCTAGTTGCTGGTAGTACACATTGGAATATATATTCTCCCACATTAGTATAATTTCTATACTCTGGATAGAATTTTTTCCTAGTCTAGTAATTCTTTCTACATTTTTTTATGTAAAAATTGCTTAAGAAATCCCAAAAATTCTTTTGCAATAAATATTTGATCTAAGGTAACACACGAATCTTTCTTAAGCTCTGCGTTAACTATTCCCTAATATATATAAATATATTTTTATATTGGTCTCAATCTTGTGCGCATTCTCGCATTGCGATTCTAATCATAATTAGCGCACACGCAACTCTGCTACGAAGTTCACCTTAAAAAATCGCCAAGCTAAATGTGTTAATTAACTCATTAGCAGCAGCAGCAGTAGCAATAGCACCAACAAGTGAGAGACTTGCAAATGAACGAAAGAATACATAGAAGCAAGAAACTAACATTAAAAGACATTTAAAAAAGAGCGCAACAATTTCACAACAATAACGACAATAGCAGCAGCAATAGACAAGTTGTAAATCAAGTTTTTCCAGAACCTTTTTGATTGTTGAGATTCAGTTGCGAGATGAGCTGAGCTTTGAGCTAAGATGAGCTGTTTGTTGCGTTTGCATTTCAGCTGAGTGAGCAAAGTCTATGATAAAACGCTCTGTTAGTTGCAGCTAAAGCTTCGAGCGGTTGAAATCGCAGTATCCCGAAATAAATTCCAATATTTCTCTCCACATTCGTTTTTTTCGCCGGCTTTGTTTGATATTTAAATACCAAAAATACGCGACGTATCCGATGTTTCAATTGTCGCTGCCGTTGTCGGTTGTTGTTGTTGCTGTTTCTGTTTGTGTTGCATGTGACGTCGCTTAATTAGTTGCATTGCTGCCAATACCCCGCCCCGCTCGACCCCTTCGCGCCGCTGATTGATGTCAATTTATTTTTAGCCATTTGATTTTTGCCAATACTACGCGTTTTTTATGCTCTTCTGCTTCATTGTTGTGCCGTCGCCGTCGCCGCTGGCCGCTGGGGAAAAGTGAAAAACAATGTGTTGTATATGTATGTAGATATATATTGAAAAAAAAAATCAAAAATAAATCGATTTAGTCTGAAATTAAATTTTAATCGCTGTGCAACGACGCATGCCACAAAAGTGAAGCCAACAACAGAAAAAAACCAAACAACAGGGTGACTCGTGCAAAGAACTTTGAATGCAAAAGCCATTAAACGTTTGCGTGATTGGAAGAGAACTATGTGAGTTGAAACTCTAGTGACTATTAATATTTATAGGCTTAATTATGGATAGACGAATCTAACAATTCATTGTTAAGAATTGGAAGCATATATAGTGGGTTATATTGGGTTTTACTTCATACAGAACTAAAAAAATATCCAGAATTTATGTATCCCAGATATTATAGTTAATTTAATATCTTAAAAATAAACTATTTTTCATTTGCACACATTTTTTTAAAATTTGACTTACATTCATGTCTTATTTCCTTTTCTATGCCGAAGAATAGAGTTTAATATGATCTCTTAAACTTACATGTTTCATGCTCATTCTTAACTCTATTGAAAATATATATTTTTATTTGTACAGTCTACAATGTAAAGAAAATTTGTGTTTCTAATTCGCTGCAGCAACATTTCTTATGTACTTTTTACATTTTCTAGGTGTTCATTCTTAAATTGTACTGTTCTATTCGCTCTATTAGCCACTTAGACTTCGCAGCAAGCTGAAACCATGACCCACCCTATACAGTTAAAAACAATGCCAAATATCTCTGAAGCTCTCTCTCTCTTTACTTACCCTTTCTCACTCTTGCTCTCTGCAATTAAATGCCGAATACCTGATTTCATTTTATTCAGTTTAAAAATCAATTCTTTTAATTCTTTGAGCGCCTTTTATCGGATGCTTTGACATCTATCTGCCTGCCTGTCTGCGTATCCACCTATATATAGCTGCGAGTCAAATCGATCTATTCGATCTATAAAAGCAGCCCATGACAAACGAATGGCCTGCAAACCGAAGGAAAACTCGATGCCAGCGCCTGTCTAGTTGAACCACAGACAGCATAAGCGAAAAAAAAAACAGAAACACACGCAAAAAGTGCGAACGCAGTGCAATTCTGAAAAAGAAGCAAAAGCAAAAACTAAATGTTAATTGTTGTTAAATAGCAAAGTTGAAAAATATTTATTATTTGTTGCTCTTTAATTGTTAAACGTTAAACGTCATATTTGAATGAACAAGTCAAAAAAAGTTGTTATTGTGCGTGGCTAAAAAATGAGCAAAAGAATCAAGCAAGAACGTTGCGTGTTTTTAATAAAAATATAAATAATCAAGAGTCAAATCAAATCAAATCGAATCGAAAAGAAAAATCAATAAAAAGCAAGAAGTGTTAACCTGACGCTAATTGTTTAAAAGTCAACGCAGTCGTTTTTAATATTTATGATATTTACTTAACGAATTTTCCACTCACTCCACTTCGCTTGAAATCAACTCGAGATACTTTTATACACTTCTTCTTACTACACAAGGCATTTCGAGCACTACAACTGTTGTGTTTTTAACGCTCTCCCCTGTGTGTGTGTGTGTGTGTGTGTTCTCACTCTCTCGCATTTTGTGTGTATGTGTGTGTAAATAAGTGTAAAGTATTTTCAAGAATTTTCTCTTCTTCGCCGTTGCCATCTCCGCCAACTGACATGATAAATAATTCAACTGCAATTGGTTTCGTAAATAGCGAAGGCGGCGCTGCAGAGAATGGCAATGCCAGCAGCAACAACATTCACACCATCAACATCAACGCCAGCAACAGCAGCAGCAGCAGCAGTCAATTATCGTCAATAATTGAGAATTTATCCAATAATAGCGACATCGCGGCATTGTCCTCTACATCATCGACATCGGCATCGGCTGCGACATCGTTATCGTCATCGTCATCGTCATCGTCCCCGTCGTCGTTGTCGCTGTCGTCATCGTTGCTGGCAACCAACTCCAGGTTGCATGCCACGCATAAATCCTATCCGCCAATAAATTCAGCATATTGGCTGCCATCGTCGCATCCATCACCGTACACAGTTCCAGGTATGCAACAGTCGCTCAATTGCCAGCACCATCAGCAGCAGCAGCATCAGCAGCTGCTGTTCCTTCTCCTCCTCCTGCGCCTCCTTATTCACCTTTTCTCCAACTCTATATTAAGCCTTATACAGCTGCTGTCCATCTTCATTCAACTCTTCTCTTCTGTCTGTCCATCAGTGTCCCCTTACTCTCTCTCTCTTTCCCCCATATTGATGGTCTGTTGATGTTGAGTGTTATCTACCGTGTTTCAGTACCCTGGGAGCAGCATCTGGCCAAATTGCTCTGGCGCCAAGTTACATGCACATTACAATCCCAACACTTCCTCCTGCTGCTCCTACTCTGACTCTTCCCTCTCATTGAATTGGCCTTTAAAATGGGGTAATTAAAGCAATTTATTGGCCTCCAAAATTGCCAAGCAGTTGTCATTAAGTAAATTGGCCAAAACTGCGAGTAGAGTTGGGCTCTCCCTTGCCAAATAAGTTGAAAATGGGCTTTCGGGTGGGATTTTGGCTTCATTCAGCGTATATTTAACTTGGCTAAATGATGGCTCAGGTATCTATCATGGCATTGCTATTTGAATAGTTGAATAGATTGCGAAAGTAATATATAGGCAGAGAATTAGCTTTAACGGAAAGTTTGTCGTATTTAAGTTGACGGGAATATATGAGAAAATGTGTATAATAAATATATTCTTTGCCATCCCTGTTGTTTCTTGAGATGTGCATACTCCTCACGTCTTAACCTCATTTCATCTGCTTCTTAACTCTCCCACATTTTCACACACACGCATCAGGAGTTTATCGAGTGTGGTATGCCACTTGAATGAAAATTTCACGCATTGTTTCACACAACATTAAGAGTAAAATATATAAACGTACACTTTTGCTATATATGCCAGCAACGACAACAACAGCCGCAGCAGCAGCAGCAACAAGGATGTTGACACTGACAGCAGTTGAAAACTGAGTTTAATTTTTGAGCTTCAGCCTGAGCACTGAATCTGAGCCGTTTGCCGTCTCTGATCCTGAGTATTTCAAACAGCCAAAGTGTCATGCCAGCGACACGCACATGTCAATGCACACACACACTTCAGCTACTTTTGCATTGATAGACATTCACTTTCTCGCTCTCTCTCTCTATCTCTTATTTGGGCAAACGTGGAGCCCACATTGTTTTTTTATTCTTAGCATAAACCAACAAAAAGGAAATAAAATTCAACTGCAGCAAACTGATAGTGTGTGTGTGTTAATGACGTTAAAGTCAAGTGTAAATTGTGGGCGTGGCTCGTTGCGTGTGTGGGCGTGTTCGTCATGTCAGGTGCGCGCGAGAGAATTCCATTGACATGGTTTTTAATATGTTTGGCATCTGTTTCTTTTGTCTTTAAATGTGGAAAGGTGAAAAACTGATAAACACTGGCAGAGCAGCAGGCAGCAAGAGGAGTCGGGCAGGGCTCATACAAGTGGAGCGTAGGGTCATTTGGTAAAATATGTCATCAACTCGTACAGTATATGAAAAATGCTCCCGGGTAATTGACATTAAAATTTTAAACTGAGCCGGAAGCATGTTGACACAATGGCCATGCAGGAGATAAGTGCATGAAAATGTCATAATGAGGCAGCAGGTAGAATGCGTACTGGAAGAAGTCAAGTTATATATATATATATATATAGTTATTGCACTTACGTAGAACTGGCTATATACCAAACAATACGAAACTAAAATTCACTTTTATTAATATATTCGTAACTATTTCTATTGTTTCTCCTGTTAGTTTATATCTGAACCTCCACTTATCACTAATTCAACGACATCTTACGATTCGCTTACCGTTTTGTGCCCATAAATTTGTCAACTACCCACTTGAACGCAATATTTATTATCTATAGTTACTCATTTCTCTCAACTGCATGCCGCACATGCACTTCATAAATTTAGCTGGCAAACTGGCATGCAAATTTTTAACTGGGCTTTAATTTTCTGCTAAATTAAACGGCAAATGAACTGGCCACGTAGCCAGCCAGCACGTGACAGGCATCCCTTTATATGTATTTTGGCCCAAACTATTACCAAGAGCCGATCTCTTCTGCTATTTAAACGAGCTCTGCTTTCTCTCTCTCAGTGTGGCGTATAAAAAATGTAATTTTTCGCACACACACAAATTTATAACCTTTAATTGCTTTGACCCAAAAACGCAGCAGGCGACATGATGGGGCGGCTTGTGCTGGAGGGGGGCGTGGCTCTTATTGGAGCTGGTTGCCTGGTTCTGGGTTATGGGCCATGCAGCAGAGCCTGGCCACAAAAGCCACATTGCCTATGGCCTGCATAAAGTTTTTAACCCCAAAATGCAACCCGCTCTTTTAATAGTGTTTGTTGTTTATGCTTGCTGTTGTTGTTGTTGTTGTTGTTGCAGTTGCCTAATGCACTTTCACACTCACAGGGCGCGCGCGTGTGCCATTTACCCACATACAACCTGCTGCGAGTGTATGTATGTGTGCGTACCCTCTGCAGCACTAGCAGCGGCAGCGGCAGCAGCTGAGATAGTTGTGTGGCGCCTGCCATGTCCCATTTCTAATTCACGACGACGTGGACACTGCTCCTGGTTCCGGCTGCATTTCCAGTTGCTGCTCCGGCTAGTTGCCATTTTATGCAAATGAATTGGTTTTTACACTGAAAATACTTCACACTTTGTTGGCTCCGACGCGTGCAGCCAGCGCGAACTGAGTCGCAGTCATTGCGCGACTTGCCTTGCCTTAACTGTGCTCCTGCCTCTGTTCCCAGCATTGCTGGTGCAGGCTACAGCGTGACACTTGCTGGTAGAAGAGACCACAGAAGCGGCAACTGAATGCCTGGCATCTGGCTTTGAGTGGCAGACGGCGCAAGTCTGAGTGAATGATTGTGGCACTCACTGGCTGTGCACGAGTGAAGCACTGGATGACTCAGAGCCCAACTGGCTGACTGACCAACTGACTCACTGAATGGCGTCTGTTTGCTGCCATGGCAATCACAGTTATCTTTTGCATGTCAGCTAGCTTTGCTTGCACTGTGACCAGTCATAAAATGTTTAGGTTTTTTGTTATGTAGCAAAGCAAATTTTAGAATAACCTGAAGTAAAAGCTAGGCGGTCCGTTGTCAGTTGGCCGTGGAAATGTAAAATTACGTTTTCTTTAAATATAGTTTTTACTCGTTTCCCTCTCTCCATCGATTTGTATAGTGTTTAGTTATATCTTTGTCTTTCCTTGGGACTTCTCTTATGTTTCTTTATGGATCCTATGATTGATCCTATGTCTTGCCCTGTCCAACCTTATGGCTTTTATCTGATCGTCTCTTATATTATGATACTATCCCTTAGTCTTTCCGTTAGTTGTTTTCTCACACATGCGCCAAGCGGTTATTTAATAATTATAAATATTTCAATATAAGCGAACCACTTAACATTAATAATAAACCATTTATGGGCCATGACAATTCTTTTATATTAGTTCAACTGCCACTCAACTACTATTGAAATATTTTCACATAACATCAATTTTAATAAAAAATTGAAGTCTTTTTTAGCCATGACAAAAATTGAGCTCCAATTCGTTGGTATGTCGAGCCCTCACATTGGCCATAAAGCAAACTCTATTTGCATAAATGTCACATGTTTACGCATTGAGAATGCGACGCATAATTCAATTTTTTGGTATAATAAAAAAAAGTTCGACCTTATCGTCAGTCGATGTCATAATCATAACCTACAGGCAGGCAGGACTACAACAGTCAGGCTACATCCTACATCCTAATATCCTTAAACGAAGTCCACAAAAAGACTAACCCCACCAGCAGAACCCATAAAATGCAATAAAAGGAAGTTGAAAGTTCCGACACAGAAACCCATTATCACAGTTACACACACGGCCACACACACACAAGCGAACACGCATACGCATTGTCCGATCATTGGGCAAAACTTTTAACCCCTCACATAATGGACAGCGTGCAGGACATTCATTTTTTGCTTCTTTGCCGTATGTGTTTGTGTTGTCCTTTGGCTGACCCTCAAAATGTGTAAAAATGCAAATAATTTTTGGACTCGCCTCGTTATTGTTATGCTCTTGATTATGTTGTTGTTGTCTGTATGTGTGTGTGTGCAGTGCCTTATATGAAGGCAAGTAAAGTATGAAAACATGTCCTTTTTATTGCCTTTACATGGAAATTTATGTATGTAGTTGTGTATATTTGTTACTGAGCCCCATCCACACGAACATGAAATGGTTTTTTGTGCATGTTGGAGGAAAAAGAATGGCTCATTTTATTGGCTTGTTGTTGCTTGTATTAGTTGTAGTTGCAGAAGGACATATACACATGCACACATGCACACATGCACACAGTATATATACAATTTTAGTAGTTGGAGGGCTCAAAATGTCATATCGATTTATTAACCTGTGTGAACTATTGTCTTGTTTCTATTATAGTAACTCCCTCCTTCTCTGATTCGTTTGGGACTTTTGCCAGTGATAAATGTGTTTTAGTTCCTTGAAATTGCTCGTTTTCGGTTTAGTGTTTGAATTTATTTCTTTTCTTCTCGTGTGTGATATGATGTCCTTCGGAGACGACGCCCAAAGTGTTGGCAGTTATGGCATAATGGAAATTTATGCCAAAACTTGCTACCCTTGCAATTATCCTTGATATATGTATGTGTGTTTGTGTAGCGAAGCAAGCAAACCTTTTGCACCACTTGATATTCAATATTTTGGAAATAGATTAAATGCAGAGACAAAAAACAAATTTCAATGCAATTAAAATGTAAATTTTGCTGCTCCAAAGTTTATGCAATCGAGAGAAATGGAGAACGAGCGAGAAATGCGCACAAACCATGGCCAAAGGATATGCTAAGGATGCTTTCTTTTAACCTCGTCTCGTTCCATCTTTCGCTCTGTAGCCAAATCGAGTGCCGAGCGGAAGCCAAAATGCTTGAAAAAATACAAATTTGCACAAAAGATGGCATTGGCGCAGTGCTCAACAAAAGTGTTGTAGAGCCCGAGGGGCAGATAGAATGGGTAGAATGGTTAGGAATTTGGGTAAGCTGCGCGAATTGAAATACATATAAATGTATATAGAAAATTCGCATTAGATAGCGCGCGAATATTATTTTTAGTATGGCTTCTTTTAGTCGCTTTTAGATGGAAATTTTGCATTGAACAGCCGTTTGTGGTGCTTCCTACGCTTTAACAAAGGATCCTGTAATGTATTTTATGTTTTGTTTTACTTAACTCTCTTTTTTAATGCCCAGTTAAGATTGTGAAGTCTCTCTCCTAATGGCATAACGTTCAACTTGGAATTTTTCTATTAATTTGAAACATTTCGATAGATCTTTATAAAAAATTCCAAAACTATAAAATATTTTAAAGGTATTAAGCAGCGGTTACTTCCAGCTGGCCACCTGGCTCTTACAGCAGCTGTTCCTTGTTTCATCCACTTGGCTTGCTTGTTATCCCTGCGAATTCTCAGAACCCACTCATAGTGCTGCTCGCTCGACCCACTTCACACTGAGCGTCCCCTCGCTCAAAATTCTACCCCCACTTAACATGCTCATGCACACACATCAAGCAAAATCCAATAAAAATGTTGCTTGCGATTAAAATTTAAATTTCATATACGACGAACAAGAGAAAAAAGTCGAAATGAATAAGAATATTTGCCATAATTTCAATGGCAAGCGCGCTCTTTCGCGCTTGTTTCAAAATTAAATTTAATAATGCAAACCTAAGCGCTGAAATTTCATTAGGTGGCAAGGTGATATATATTTTTTTTTGGGTCGCCCAGGCAAAAATTGCTAGCAAATTTATCGGGCAGAAGTGGAGGGAAAGGGCCGAGGGCTGCTGCTAAGTGTGTGCCATGTGTGTAAGTGTGTTGTGTGTGGTTTATTGATAAGTTTGCTGGCTGCTGGCCGCAGCGCTTGATTAGATTTTAGCCAGCTAACCAGTTCTACGTACCTTCTCCTGCTGCCTGCTTCCGCACTCCATATGTGAGAAATGAAAACCACAACCTGAACAACAACAACAAGCAGTTGCCATGTGGGCTGTGGGCGTGGCGGCATCGGGCGTTACATTATTTTTGTGAAAATTTGTTAAATATGCCAAACACGCAGCGATGCATGCAAAGTGGCCAACCAGCCCGGGCAGCCATTCCACCTTCCTCTCTCAATCTCTCGCTCTCGCCCTTCTTCCTCTTCATTCTCCTCTCCCCTCTCCCTTAAGTTTCATTTGGCCCTTCCCCCAGCATCAGCCAGCACGGAACCATCCAACCAGAGGCAAAAACGCAGCCAAGCCGAGGCTAACCAGCCGTGGCATTGCGTACGACGCGCTCACTCGCTCGCTTTGCAGCTCGCTGCTCATATTTGTGACATAAATAAGCTAAGCCTCGGTTCCGGAACCTTCCTCCTCCCGGGTAGCGGACGGGGCTAACAGGCAAATATGACCCGCTTACATACGGAATCAACAATTGCGAATAGAGTCGCACCTGTCGCACAGTGGCAACATTTTCAATTTTCATGTGCAAAAGTTGAGCTTAACTTGGTAGAGTAGAGAACATTACGAAAATGTATGTAGAGTAGAGAACATTACGAAAATGTATGATCTTTTGTCTGTATTTAGAAAATATCTGAGTAAATACGCTGATATACAGTAATTTAAAAATTCTTAAAGAAATTTCGAACTTTGCAATGATCATATAAAAATGAATGTCGGATCGGATTCAACATTATTTACTAAAAATTCTGTAAGGTCATGAAACAACTTGGAATTTGTTAAATTATAAATGATTTTATATTTAAATTCCCCAAAATACACTTTTTACACCGTATACAGCATCGTCATCCAGCAACATCAGCTGAGTCGATGTCATGGCGCGCGTTGCGTTTGGTTTTTCTACGGTTCGGTTAGGTTTTGTTTGGTTTGAGTGGTCGCTCGGTTAGTTGAGTTGCATGCAAAATGGCTGCAAGAAAAAAAGTGGTTAACTGTGTGTGTGTGTCAGTGTGCTTGTATATGTGTGTGGGGGTGTGTGCACAAGTGGCCGCACTTTAGTTGCTGCCACTGGCTCTATTGCTGCTGCAGCTGCAGCGCCATGCTTTATGTTTTCAAATTAAAGTCGAAAGCGTGGCAACACTTAATGTGCGCCACTAGAAGCAGATTAGTTGCATTAAGGTGCGCCGTAGTCTTGGACCCAGACGAGAGGCACCTGCAACCGGCCATAGCCCATGGCAATATTAATATTTAAAATAGAAGCGCCAAAGATGCTGGAAATGCGCCAATGGGAGGCGGGTGGCAGGTGGCAAGTGGTTGCCCTATGGAGCCGGACACACAGCTTAAAGTTGAAGTGAACTATTTTCTAAGTATTAAATATGAAATTAAATTGGAGTTTGTAAAGTTGGCTTTAGGTAGGAAAATTGCCGAGGAGCTGGTCAAATTGAATGGAAGAGAATAAGGAGAGTTATGATTGAATGCGGATGCGGATGCAGACTTTAAGCTATATGTGCTTAGATAGAATAGTAAAGGCTTTCAACGTTCTCTTAAGATGGACTTATTTTTTTATTAACTTCAACCTCTATCTGCAATATGTATATATAACTCTAAAAGATTGTCTAATATCAATGATATCCTATAGGTCTTAGTTATATAACTTTTGATATAATTATTTATTATCATAAATATTATTAGATAACATCGTAAAACCTTGCTGTTTTTAAGATAACTTATCTTGCAGCTTTTACTCTTTCTAGAACAATGGCAAAAGTCATTGCCACAGCAAATTTTATTTCGATTGCAACAAAATGTGGCATAAGGGTTTGTGGTAAAGCTTCACTTTTAAGCCAACTGCTGGCAGTTACAGTTTATGCCTCATCCCCCCACAACATCGAAACGCATCAAATTCAATGAATTTGAAATTTTTTCTAAGCATGCGCTTGATGCTGCTGTTGGTGCTGTTGTTGGCTACAACCGGGATTATGATAATATAGCTCAAGTGCCGTTAGCTTTTGCTATTGCAGCTGCAATAATCATAATAATAATGCAAGTGGTGCTGCCGGTGGTTGGGGCGGTTTGCATTTGATAACGATGATGATGCAGCTCTTGGAATGGCAATTCGAGTAGCAAGTGCCAAAAGGAATTACAGTTGGGCAGCGCAAATAAGGGGTCCGTCTCTCTATAGATGACGATGCTTTAGTTGTTGCTGCTGCTGCATTGCAACACGTAATACTAGAAAAGTGTGTGGCAAGTGCCAGAGCAGACCCCATTTCTAGATACGGAATTGTAGCTTACCTCATAATAATTGTGCCATAACGTTGAAGTACAAGTGTAATGAACCATTTCATAACTATTGTGGTGCTTAAATTGTTAACTGTATATCTAATGCTGATGAGAAGTTTAAATAGAAAAAGGGGAACTATTTTCACTGCATTTTGTGAGGAAATAATCGATATTAATTTACAATTTTAATTGATTTGCCAAAACAGATTTCGGTCAATGTGCATAATTATTCTAAAATTCATAGTTTTTATTTTATGTTATTTTGTTTTGGTTACGCCAATTATAAACAATCAAATTGGTATTTTCGGTTGCCCAAAAATTGTATTGTGCCACTCAAGCGATAAAACAATTATAATTCGTAACAATTGAGAATTTGCGGGCAGCGTGCAAAAATAATTGCAATATTTTAGATCTCGCTTAAAAAGGGCTTAAAACTGAACAGAGATAATATGGAATAAATATTTATAGGCTTTTGGCGTTTGATGTTGGACAAAGAATTTTTGATAATTTGAAAATAGAGTTATTGAATGTAGTAGTGATAGTGCTTGACTGTTGTAAAGGGGATAACTGCTTCAGGTACTACAAATAGAACCGCTTAGGTATAATTGGGTATAATATGGATAGAAATTGAATCGGGTGTAAAAAAATGATTGGTTTGGTATAGCTCCACATTTTGTATACTCCTTGTTCTCGGCCAATTGGAATGCATCTAGCAGCTCTCGACTAAAACTATATTTCTCCCCACTAAATCAAATTCAAATGTACTGACATAACTCTTCAATATCTTCTCTCCAAATGGCCCTTAATATTATTCGATTAGAGTATATATAAATTTCGTGTCTAATAACTTATTTATAGACTTCATTTAATAATACTCTTTACTAATACTCGATCTAAACACATTACACCAAACTTAATATACTTTTATCGCTGCCCTTACAAAAGTTCATTCGATTTTAGCCAACAGCTAATTTGTTAACTTTAATGCTGATTGTAGTGCGTGAAAAAATTGCATTTTAATGAACTGCATTTAGACTAAATGCATTATTTAGCAACAGCAGATGCAGCAGTAGAAGTAGCAATTTCTGCAACGGCAACTGCAACTGCAACTGCAATTGTGCCAGCCAATTGCATATTTGATAACAATTAATTTGGGCATTTGCGCTCTTTTGTGTTTGTGCAAATAAATTAGTTGACAATTTTACGGTGAAGGGGCGCTGGTTAGTTTGCTGTGCGCCGCGCCCACATTGTGTGTCCTTAGCAAATATTTGGCTGCATGTTAAATGTGCAGCAATTAGTTTTATCAGCAGCCCAGCGAATTTTAATTTATGCCAAATTAATTGAGCATTGTTAAATTTGCGTAAGTGAGCACCGCTGTCGGCATTTCTGCATCGTTGATCGCCGTCTCGAGTTGAAACTGGGTTAACCAACTGACGGTCAAGCTCTGCGCTTGAGACTGACAATATCAAACACCAAACCTTGTCATCTGATAGCTTCGTGGTCTTCAGACACAGACTTGAACTGAGGTTTTCAATTACACCTTGAGTGTGTGTCAGGCGGACCTGTGTGTGTATTTGCTCAATTTGAAGGCTGCGGTTGGCGCTTCCGCATGCATTCCGCTTCATGCTGCGATTAAGTTACCAAGGTCGAGGCTAACATAATTATGATAATAGTTATGATGAAATGTGTATTTACTAATGCATTAAGTTCTTCTTTAATATACTGGGACTATTATAAAATTACATAGTTCATGAAGGAATTGAATTTTATAATAATCTAGACACATTTGCTTACTCTTATTTTAATCTGAAAATAAAATTGTTTATCGATCTATTAAGTGTTGTTTCATCTCTGAAATTAGGTTCAATTCCATCCCTAACTTCAAACTTCACTAACTTTTATTATTGACGTTACTTCAAATACATACACCGATTTTTTAATAACGAAAATTGAGATATATTTTATGCAATTCAATTTACATTTCACTTATCTATATTCTTTGGTATATGTTTCAGAACGCAAACTGTTTGTTGGCATGCTAAATAAGAAACTGAACGAAAACGACGTGCGTAAGTTATTTGAAGTTCACGGCGCCATCGAGGAGTGCACAGTGCTGCGCGATCAGAACGGCCAGAGCAAGGGTTGTGCTTTTGTCACATTTGCGACCAAACACGCTGCCATTTCAGCCATTAAAGTAGTAAGTAAACATGGCCAGATGAACCTTATTAATCCACTATTAATCTACATTCACTTTTCGCAGACCTTGAGCCAGAACAAAATCATGGAGGGCTGCACATCGCCGCTGGTTGTTAAGTTTGCCGATACGCAAAAGGAGAAAGAACAGAAGAAAATACAGCAAATTCAGGCAAATCTATGGAATCTGGCGACTAATATTAATATACCACTCGGTCAGACGCCAACCTCAGTTTCCACACCGATACTGCCAAACCCACCGCAACAACCGTCGCCGGTAATGGGCGCCGATGCTCTCACGCCCGCCAGCATTCAGTTGCTACAGCAGCTACAAACAGTTGGACTGCAGCAACAGCTGCTGCAAGGTGAATATCTCAATAATATATAAGTTTATACAGAGGCTGCTCATACTAGTTGTGGGTATTACCAAGATATAACGACGTTTCTTTGTCATCAATTGGTATATGAAATGTAAACTAGATTCTAGATTCTTTAGTAAAATATATTATACGCCCTTAAGACAGTTTGCAGGTTGTCTTAAAGTGATGTGCTATAGTGTATCATAATCAGTGGTAGTTATTCTTGAGGTCATAGGTAATGCTTTCAAATCACAATATAGAACTGAATATATGTGTAAGCTTTCTGGTCAAAGCTATTCATGAATAATATACAGATTTTCAAATTTTAAATAATTAGTAACGCTAGTCCATACCAAACAATATCGATTATTTATAAAGTACTAAAGCATAACTCTTAATCTTTTACAGCACTGACAGGTCTGGGAGCCGCTCAGCAAAATAATTCATCGCAGGACACAACGAACGCCGCTGCAGGTCTATTGAATCCGCTTTCTGTACAGAATTTGGCAGCTATTGCCGCCATGACGCAACCGAGTCTAACCAATGCAGCAACATCACCAGGCAGCGCACAGTTAACTAACACGGCGGCTCTCTTATGTAAGTTTACGAAAATACAAATATACACACACACATACACACACATACACGAGCAGAAAACCCTTCACTAATCAACTGATTTCGTTTTAACGGGAATCGAGCTTCTTTCATTATACCCCACTTACGGAATGGATCTGTGTCAGATTTTGACAGCTGCCAAATAAATATTTCCTTCGAAACACATTCCACTTCAAGCTCAATTTTCACGCTTCACTTTGAAGTGCTTTCCAACACTGTCTTGATTTTCTTTTCCGATCATAACTTATGTTTGTCCTCTCCCGCACCTAATTTCTAAAGTTCAGATTCTTGTTGTCGTGGTAATCGGCTTTAATGACTAGCTAATTACTGTTTTCATTTTTATCAGGGCTTCATATATATACATCGAATTTTATTTTCTACTTAAGTTCAATGAACGAATTTGTTTTATTCGTTTCAACAAATTTTCACCCAATGCAGCTGAAGATAAACTCATTATTAGTTTACTTGAGTGAACCTGTTTAATTTATTGTGCTTTGGGTAAATAATAAAACTCTAACTAATAATATATTATTCACTTCTTTATCTTTAAATGCTAACCAATTCATATGGATATGTTCGTTATATAATATATAAATTTGAACATTGTGTACAGCAGGTCTTATACGAAAAAAGGCGGCTGCTAAAACAACAGGTGAGAGCTGATTTTGACAAAGCTCATTTTCGCTTTTTGCTTTCCATTTTCGGTTGTGAAATTTGTGGATTTTTGCTTTCCTTTTGATTTTACGTTTTTATCGTTATGCGAAATGAAAAAAATCATATTAATAATGGTTATTTTACTTGACATTTAAAGCAAACGAAGCGTCGCTTACGCTCTGTAACGCTCACGTGGCTGCTGTTTTACGTCGTCGTTTACGTCACGCGCCGTAGTTGATGGCCGTAAAGCAGCAGGACTAGTAGCAGCAGCAGCAGCAACAGCAGTTGCTGCAACAACCAAGCGAAGCCGTAGAACGTGGAGCGTACAAAATTACAAGTTACACTCTCTTCAGAAATTAACAACACGGAACTTATTGCAACAGAGTATCAGCAGCAGCAACAGTAGCACTGGCAGCAGCCAGCCAGGCATCAGGAAGTGTAGTAGGGGTAGTGGGGCGAGTCAAGAACTTTGGCCTTATTGACTTTTAGCCGCGTTTCGCTTTTGAGCAAATTGCAATGCTTCAGCGTCACTTGTGCAACTCCCCAGTTAAGAATTTTCTATCTGTCACGTGGCGCAGGCTTATAGACCAGACAGACCGACAATATAAAGTAGCAGCAACAGCTCCCTCAACACGGCAGCAATAAAAGCGAATGTGGCTGCAATACAAGTTGCAAAAAGAATTATGGCCAACTGGGCCTGCATTTTTCAATGGACAGCAATGAAAATATGGCTCCAAGAAAATGCAGGCCTAGACAGCTATAAAACCAATTAGGAATTGTTGCATTTGTAAAAGCTGACAGGCATTTTTTTAAATTATTATATATATAGCTTAACTGTTTAAGAATATATATATTAGGGTTAGTTTTTGTAGTAACTATTTGTGGATATTTATTAAAGCAGGAAGACATTATGAATATTTTAGAAGAGACGAAAGAATGAAGCTCAATGTTAACATTATCGATAAATATCAATTGTTGAAAACAAGGGACACACTGTTCGGCATTAAAATATTAAAATTTCTATAATTACGCAAGATATCTATTGATATCACCTAACCAGTTTTCAGTTTGAATTGTATTTTTAATACTTTAAACCTCTTTGAACACAGAAATGTCATTAGCCATTCGTTCGCTCTCCACAATTCCTGCTACTCATTTGGCTCTTATCGCATTTGCTTTTGGGTTAAGATGCTGCTTGGCACAGCTATTGTTGAATTTTTTAATAGAAAACAAGAAAACCCCAAAAGAGGGGTTGCCAATGCTGGCCAAGCGAATTTGCTGGCTAAGCTGCGCATTACCAAGTTAATTTCGTGAGCAGCTACGAACCGTGAAAGGAAAAAAGTGCCTGACTTAACCAGAGAAATGCCAACAAAGCAACACACACAAGGGCAAAAAGCAGCTTGATATTTAAGCGGATTTTTCGTGTCTGCCTAAACTACAAATACAGTTCTGTTTGCCATGCCACGCCCCTAACTTGTCCTGTGCACTTGTGCGTGCTCATTGTGTGCCACTTGAACGATTTCCGGGGCACTTAATTTAATGAAATATTAAAAATTCTTGTCGAGCGTCTGTCGAGAAGGCAACAACTGCGAGTCGAAAATCTTAAGTTCCTAGTTCTTGGGATGCGCCTATTCTCCTTAGAGATTTTCCCACTGGTCCCCAACCTCATTCCAGCATCAACTCAACTTCTCTTCACCATAAATGAAGAAAGTAATGTACAAGAAAATTTGCTAGAATTTGTTTTTTTTTTCGTTTCCATTTGCAACCAACTGCAACATAAACTCGACATGAAAATCACTTTTGAACTTGCCAAATGTTGATCTTGTTGCTGTAGTGTCTATATAAAACAACTGCTATGCTGTTGCTGTTGTTTCGATGTGTGTGTGTCTGTATAAAAATTGTTTTGTTGTAATAAAATGACCAAACAAATTGGCCCGAGGCTTTGTTTGCTGCAAATTGTTTATGGCAAACGCAAACGCAGCGCAACGCAAAACTCGTTGCAAAATATCAATATGTGCGCACAGATTGGCTCATAATTGTTGCCAACTCTTGCCCTATATGTATGTGTATGCATGTGTGTGTGTGTGAATTCGTTTGGGTGTGTGAAAATTGGTATTGTAATGTTTTAGGCGTACATTTCGATAGCATCGAAAAATAGCCGAAAATTTGTGTGTAGATTGACAATTGAAGCTTGTGTAATTGGTAGATAGGCTAAAATATTGATAACGTTTGCAATATTGATTTTGGAACGAAAGACTTAATAGATTAATAGATTCACATCTAAAAATACGAAATCGAAAAGCGGATAAAAGTGGAAGGACTATTGTGTTTCATATATACATATTTATGGGTATGTGTGTTGTTTATAAAGAGGATTACTTTTGAAAGCTTAAGGATATAGTCGAAAACCTATGAAACAATAGCTCAACGTTACCCTATTGATAAGCTTTAAGAGTTCCTAAATTGATAACAAATTTGAATATTTGTGAATATAAAATATTGAATAAGCAGCTTAGCTGCATCACTTGCTGGACTACAAATCTTCCTTTCGATTTTCTTGTTTTTTTTTCTCATTTCTTTGCACTTTCAGCTGCATCTAACTTTTAACCGTAAACCTAATCCGTTTTGTGTGCAGCAGCAACATTTTCAACACTTGCAGTCGCTGGTCTTTATTAACCATTATCCTAACCCCCGAAAACCCCATCAAAACAAAAGAATCTAACAAAATCCCGCTACAATCTCAAGCGCCACCAATTCAAAAGTTTTTCCTTTTTTTTTTTGCACTTTGTTTTGGCAGCGAAATAGAAACAAAAAGTTAAAAAGAGAACAAAATCAAAAGGGAAAAGCAACAAACGAAAATCTTAATCAAAGTTTTGTAAAGTGCTGTAAACTATGTAGTTTATAAACCCTCAACTACTGCGTACAGTTTCATTTTTCTTCTTCCTTCTGTTTTTTTTTGTTTCTCTTTATTTTTGGAGCTGGGTTTCCCGCCCACGCCGCACTAACAAACACGTTTTCAACTCTGTTTTCAACATGGCTCTCCATTACGTTTGTTTATACGCTTTTTCGCTCTTTGCACTTCAAAATCAACAGCAGCAGCAGCAACAACAGCTGCCAAAAGTCTTCAAGTGTCTGCAAGTGGCAAAGTCTTTGGCCAACAACAAGAATAACTAGAATAACAAATAAATAAATAAAAAAAAAGAAATACAAAAACTTGCCTCAAAATTTTGCACAAATTTGCCAGCTAAAAAGTCCAATTTCAAGCGGACAAACAAGAATATCAAATAGTTGTAGCCTTCATCTGTGTTTGTTTGTTATGCCTGCTTTGTTATTATTGGCCTGGCCAAGAGCTTCAGCGTTAGCCCTTAGCCATAACATGTTGCATACAATATTTTGCTCACTGTTTGCAGCCTGAGCGACTCTCGCATGCATCTGCGGCACAACAAACAATTAAAACAATTTCTTCAATTTCTTGGCAAATATGCAAAACTTTGAAGTTACAGTTACTTTTGGCTTTACCTGTGCATATGCCTGGCCATTTAGTTGCTTTTTGTCAATTCTCATGCTCTGTTTTTTAGTGTGGAAACCTAACAGAGCAAGTGATGCATACAATATAAATTTAGCTTCACTGCTTTATATGTACAGAAAAAGTTAATTGCAATATAGAAAACACAAAAATAAATATTTAAATTTATGTTTCATTTACTGTTGAAGCAAGTTCTTAAATGTTTTTAGTTAATTTAGAATTAAGTTTCTTGTGGCAGCTTGGAATTATATAAACCACACACTTATCGCATACTCAAGTGTCAACTAGAGTATTTAAGAGTCGTTGTCATTTTTGTTCAACAGCATTGCCTGTGTATTGTTTATGCTTGCATACACACACCCACACACACACATGAGTTGCCAAGACTTTGCTCTTCACATTTCAAGCTGTTAAATTAAAAATGTTGCCGACTGCCCCACCTTAAAAATTGATTGCAACACCTAAGGTGGAGTGCACAAGGTGTGCGTGGCTATTGGAAAACGTGGAGTGTGGGAGGTGCGGGTGCTAGTGCAGCACATGGGTAAAAACTTTTGAAATTAAATCTGTAAAATCTCACAAAAGTTTGGCAGTGCGCGTAAGTGTGTGTGTGTGTGTGGCAGGAGCAGTTCAGTTCGGTACTTTGAAGAAGTTTTCGTATAATTTTATATGGCATAGAAATAATTTTAACTTGACTGAAAATGCAAAGTTTTTGCCCTCTGTCACTAGCCATTTCTCCCCCTCATCCTCTTAGTCTGGCTCTAACTCGATAGTCGCCATGACGAACTGACATCATATTTTGTTATTAGCCAAATTAGTTATCAAATGCACTGGACGCTCATTGTCAACATGCAGCGACCGCACTCACACACACACACACACACACTCTCACAGTTGCAAAACTCATTAATAACAACCAACAGAGAAGGAGAGATGCTGAGTGAGCGAACAATATTCGCGCTTTTCTGAACCCAACTGAAAACCGCAAAATTGCATTGCATGACGACGGGCGACGCAAAACAACTAAATAACAAATAACAGGCGTCAAATTACACAACACAAACCAGACTTCACACACATACTTAGGCCACACACACGAACGTGTACCACATGGCGTATGAACAACAAATTAATTTTAGATTTATATAGAAATGCAACACATATATAACTGTTTGTAAATATTATTGTGTTTTGTGTTAAATATAATCAAATCTTCCTCGCGGCGTGTTATTTTCAATGATTAATTACGTCTGGCTGTGGAGAGAGGTTGAGCAAGAGCAGGCCAAAACTAAATGTAATAATAATAACTTTATGATTAACTACTTACTCAGCTGACATAGCGCGGATTAGAAGTTGTACAGGTAGAATAGTGTGGCTTACGTAGGTGTTTCACTGGAACTCAATTGAAGAGAAGAAAGATAAATGAATGAAAGCTAACTACGTGAAGTCAATTTTAAACAATGCTTAACAAGCTGACATTTTGAGTGATATAAAACTCTATTGGAAACCGCCAGCTAAATCTGGCTAATGCACACACACAAAGTTGTTGACACACACACACACACGTCTCACTCGAACACACAAAATTTGAGAGCAGCGCGATTTTAATTTCGTTATATAATTTTTGGTTTTGCAAAATGTAATTTACTTTGGGCTGCAGCAGCCTAACTACGCTCAACACGCAACTGATACGGATGTGTCTATATATATATATATATAATATATATATACAACTATATATTAATATGTGTGTCCTTTTTTATTGCAGGGTCTGATCCGAATCCATTGGCATCGGCGTATATGTCAACAGCCGCTGGTTTACCGCAATTTGGAAACACCACCGCACTGTCCACCTCACCGTTAGCCAGCGTTGCGCTGAGCGCCGCTGCGGCCGCTGCTGCGGGCAAGCAGATTGAAGGTGAGTAATTGGGAATGGGTTGCTTGCAATTGGGGAATATGAATTGGGTTCATTGGGGAGTGGTTTGAAGCGCTCGTTGCACACAAATAGAAATGTCTAAACGCCAGGCATTTTGATAAATGCTCTAAAATGTCTGACTGCGGTTCTGTCAGTCAGTCTGACAGACGGACGGAGGGCCAGACAGTCAGTCAGTTGGTCGCTCGCTCGCTCACTCGCTCACTCGCTCACTAGCATTACATAAAACTAAATGTTGCCGTTTTTGCTGCCGTTGCTACTGCAGCTGCTGGAGCTGCTCTGCTGCTGGTGTTGTAACATCAAATGCATTAACCCGCTCATCGCTGTCAGCGTCATTCGCATTCGCATCCATTTTGCGGTTTTGCGCGCTGCCTTTGTGCCTGTCATGCAGCCCGTTTGGTTATCAATCTACTTAGTTATTTGCTGCTGGATTAATCTTTCATTAGTCTGTGTGTGCGTGGGTGGGTGTGTGCACCACTGGGTGTACTTTCCGTGCTGTGCACAGTGAAATTGTGGCTCTTATGCAACTTATGTTGCTATGAACGCCCGACACATGCATAACGTAGTTTTCTCTATACTTGACTAGCAAACATCGAAGTGTGTTACGAATAAGGAGTATAGCGAATTATTTAACATGAAAAAATATATTTATGAGAGAATTGTTATTTAAAGTAATAATAATTATTTGAGATAAAAAGGGCTTAAAACCATGAATAATTCATTAGAAGAAAAGCTTTTCATTAAAAAAATGAAATTGAATATTGTATCATTGAACCTAATAGAAATAGAGTACGATAAAAAACAACAACTTCTAGTATTAATGCACATCAAACTGTAATCCTTTGTAAATTTTGCGTACGTTCTGAATAGATCTGCCTGTTTTTATGCAGAAATTCCTTTGTCACTTTGTCCTTCGTCTCACAGAAACAATGCATCTAGAGCTTTTCTATTTTGGTCATCCAACATCAATATTGAGGCCAAGGCGAACAACTCCACAAAATGTTATGCACAAGAAGCAAAGCTCTGTGCTGGGCTGCTTGCATATGCACGTGCAAATAACTTTCAATTGCACAAAATCCAAAATGAACTTTATATCGAAGCCGGCAACTAGAACAAATAGAAAGAGCTTCCATAGAACAGCGTTCCCTTCTACTTGCCTCAGCTCCTTATTTTTTCAATTCACATTTTCGATTGGCAAAAGCAGATTTAAGGCTGTTTGCTGATACAAATCCTTATTCGCTTTTCAACTCCAAAGTGTTAGAGAAGATAGGAAAAATCAATAGGATCAATCAACTTAGACATTTTCCAAGTTTCCACACACACACACACGCATAGAGTAATGCGAATTTATATGAACGGCATTTTGCTGCAGCTTAAATTTTTATCAGCTTTTGACACAGTGTAAATATTACACACTTGACACACAATTCCATTAGTCAGACGTGAATGTCGATATCAGAAAATATTGCAATGTGTTCGACACCACCCTCTAAGCACACACACACACACACAGATCAACTGCAGCGCCAACAGCGAATTGCGCTTTGGCACACATAACATTAAAGTTGCATGTGATATGGCGAAGGGGCTGTGCTGCTGGCGGGTGTGTGCAGCAGGGGTAGTCACTGCTAAGCAGATAGCAAAAACGAAGACGAAGACGAAGACGATGACGACGCTGATGCTGATGCCGCTGCTAATGCCACTGCTGCTGCTTGGGGAAAATGCAACGGAAAATGTTTTGGCGTTGCACTTTTTGCCATATTTCCGGTTACATAAGCAACAGTCGTCAGAATGTGAACTGAGAGTGAAAGAGACAGAGAGAGCGAAAGCAAGAGAGTGGGAGAAGAGGTTGATAGGCGGGAAGCTTGGCGTCTGGCGGCATTCACCAACAGCTAGTCATGCCAAATAAAATATATACGAGGCGTACACATACCTACACACACAACTATATATAAATATACATATTTATGTAAGCTGTGTATGTATATATTTTTGCAGTTGACTGACTTTTGTGGATGCCGCCGCTGCGTCTTTATCTCTGTGTGAATGCGTCTGTGTGACTTGTTTGCTTTGCTGACTCATGATGTTGCCCGAAAAATTCTCTCGTGGCCAACAAAAATACACAACAAGCGCAACACACAAACACACACACATAAAGAGACATGACTCTAGCGTCAGTCGTCCACATTGCGCATGTTATGCGACATGCGAGCTGCCATGTTTACGCCCCCTGCACATGCTGCCCACCTCATCCCACCCCTCTACACACTTCACTGCATTTCGGACTAAACTACTTGAGCAATATATATTTTTTGCCTTGATCTCATAAAGTGGGCAAAAGTTGGACTTGCGGGGATAATTAGTCTCATTAGTTTTTCGGCAGGTGGGAAAGTGTAGATGTCTGTGTGTATGTGTGCATGCTTATCACTATTAATTTAGCATTATCAATAGATAAGGGCAACACTTGAAAAGTTAATTATATTTGTATGGGTAAATTTCTGTGGTATGTAGACGAAGCTTCAATTAGTGAGATGAAGGCAAAGTGAGACAGATTTGTGTATCGACATATTCGATCAGCTGGAGTTACCCAATTCGATATGTGGCTCTCCTATGACAGTGATCTTTACTCCCTTTAGACTTCCTCTAGTCTTCCTCTTTAGATTCTAAAAGATTTTTCATTTCGATAATCTCCTGCCATTTGCTTAGGTATATGTGAAATATTTCAAGTGTTTATCCTAGCTTCGTACACATGCTATGCTATGCTTGCTTCTCTTACTGCATTTCTTTCCTTACCTCCTGTAGATGTTTCTAATTTGGAAGCTTTTGTATTATTCACGCTCGCTTTATCCTCTGTAGAGTTAAGCAGCTTGTTAACTGCTGCATGCATTATAGCGTCGCGTCTTTGCCTTAATTATTCAGTTGACTCGGAATCATTATCATTATGTTGGCCACATTATTCCCCAATGCATTTCGCTGCAAGCCGCAAAAAACCCGCCACAGAATACAGAATAAAAGAAACTGTTATATATGTAACAAAAATTTTACCACAGCACTTTTTTCTGCTCTTTTCCACACATATACAAATAAACTTCCTGTTTTCTTTCTTTTTGTTGTGTTAGGTATGAGTGTGTGTGTGTGTGTGGCTGGCGGTAGTTTTATGTGTGCGAAAAACGATTTCCTATATTGCATTTTCCTCTTCCGCTGAGCAAAGATGCCGCATCCGTTACGAGTTCTTGTCTCCATGTCTACTCCAGCTTGCGCTTCCTATTGATGCACACACACACACTCACATGTGCATATATAGAGTATATATCTTTATGCCCACGCTTTCTGCTAACATGTTTGCTAACAAGCAAGCAGCAGGCCAACAATTTTTCCCCCTTTTTTTTGCCAATTTCTTCTTTTTTGCCCGCGTTTCAATTCGGTTCTCAAGGGCATGGCCCAGCCAAATGGAATTTATATGGCAACATAACATCTGGCTTGCATACAGCTTTATTGATTTTATTGCCACACACATTGGTTGAGAAAGGTTGTGCTAGATTCTAGTTCGATTGGGATTCAATTTCTTTTCAAATATATTTATAATTAAATTAAATGTTGAATTTATAATAAATTTCTTATTTCATGTATTCTGAGTATTAAATCAAGTAGATCTTGCCTTAATTTACATCATAAATTCACGATTTAATTTTATCATATTTTCTCCCAGTGTATTTTGTAGCTTGTGCAATATGTCTATGCCTATGCTCATAATCACTCACTGTATGGCATTCGACTGGACAATCCGCAGTAAAAGTCAAGCTTGTCGCAAATCTTGCGTACTTCCTCTCCCACACTTTCTCTCTCTCCCTTTCTCGCAGTTTATGTGCTGTGTGTGGATGCCTGCACTTGCTTATTTTATATTCCAACTTCCGGCTTATGCACATGACTTTAAGCCGGCTGCATCCGTTTGGGGGATTGTCGCCGCCTGCTGCTGTTGCCGTCTTTTACGCCCTCTGGGGACATCCCGCTCTTGGCCCTCCTTTGTCAGTGTCATATTTGGCTGTCTTTTGCAACGGCCTCGCATTTAAAGCATATTTATTTACTGCATGCACTAGTTGTACCCACTACCCACTGCTTTAGCCGGTTAGTTGCAGGATTTTTATTTATATTTTTTCTTTCTCACATCCTTGCATTTTTTTTTGCCTGTGCACGTTTCCTGCTTAATTTTGCGCCTGTCGTCTGCGCCTGTCTACATGCTTATAACTTGTTTCCTGTTGTTGTTACTCCGTTACTGTTGCTCCTTGTGCCAATGCTTCCTTTTCTGTTTCTCTATTTTTGTTGCCGTTGCTGCTGCCTGTGCTGCTGCTTATGCTCATGTCGTCATTTGATAAATTCCACATGCTGAGAATTTATCTGCCCCCAGACATTGTTGTGCCACCCGCAGCTGCAGTTGCTGGCTCCACACAGATTGCACAAATCTGCTGCATTTATTTCTCGTTTTTTTGTCTTGCCTTAACTTCGATTTCAGATTTTTCCAGCTATAAAAAATGTTGAAAGAATCTTTACATCGTCGTTGTTGTTGTAACTAGAGCTGCTTAGAAAACGTAGAAAAGAAAAAGTTGTATGGGTGCTGCAAACAAGCAAATAGTTGTTATAGTTGAAGTGATTATTAATTGCGTTATAGCGAAGTTTTAAATATATTAATATTTTAGATTGCAAAGGCAAAGTTTTTGGATTCGTTCCTTTTATATGCCACGATAAGTATGCTACATAAAAATGAATTTTTTTTAAAGTGCTCTAATAAATAATTCTTAATTAACTATTGATAACAATAAAGCCCCAAAACTTTTAATTACATTGAACCTTAGGAACTTGTTCAAAAAGTAAGCTACATAAAATTTAAATTCACTGTAGGCTTCGGTTTCCCTTCGGCTTACAAGTGCTACATAAAAATAATATAAATTTAGGTCTTTTTCCTGAGACACTTCAAGTTGCCACGCTTCTAACTTTTGCTGTCGTTGTCCTGGCTACAAATGAAGCTTTTGCTAATTATGTACTGTCTTCAGTTCTTGTGATTTGCTTTTTTTTATTTTATTATTTTACTTGCGGGGCTCACACGTGGCACTCATTAGTCGCTAATTCAATGAGCTGCAAGCAGCAAATTTTTAAGCGTTACTCAACACTCTTTCATTAACAACAAAAGGCAAGCGTGTGTGTATCAAATTAATTGCAGAGTGTGTACAAAATAGCAAAGCAACAACACGCACACATGCACACACTCAAACAAGCCAAGTCAATTAATGTGTATAAAGCAGCATTTGCATAGGCATATCTGCAGGCTCTATACTGGGAACAATAAGCAAACCTGCCCCTTCCAGCTACTCGCATGCACAATGGGGGATGGGCGCCGAACGCCTCTTAATTTGCGCTTTCATTTTATAATCGCATCAGTCACTCACTCACTCACTCACTCGAGCTGTGGTTCGTCAACAGGCGGCCGAAAGCAAAGTCCTTTGATTTGTGCCTGGAAATTCAATCAAACTAAACGGGGTAGTTGGGTGTGGGATGATGGGGGCTTGGCATGTGGATGATGCACTGCTACTCGCGGCAAAGATGACAAAAGATGTATCTATGTTATTAATAGTGCTGCTGGCAAACGATGATGAAGCTGACAAGCTCAACAACAGCAACAACAATAGCTGCAGCTAGGACGGAGGAGGCGAACCAAGTTATTTGATTACAATGCGCCATGCATTATAGGCTTTGTGGGTGTGGCACATGCGTCACATGCGTTGTTGTTGTTGTAGCTGTTGTTATTATCCTTGGCCATACATTTATGATAGCGTTGATGTGCAGGCATTGCAGATTAATTACGTATGCAACACAAGTGCCAAGTGTGGGTAGTAGGGCCGAAGTCTACAAAAGCACAAAGCCAGCTAAAGAAATTTCCAATAACAATTGCTTAAAGATTTAAACTAAGAAGATTACCTTAATTGAGTAAGAGAGAGAAAGAGATGGTAAGACAGGAGCTTAAAGAAATATTTGCATAATTAAATTGTGGATCTATAAAGAGAATCATTGTTTATTATACTAAGCATAATTACATTTATTAGTTCATATTATTGAAATAAATGCGTAAAACAAAATTTATTATTTTATACAGCTGCTAAAACTTATTGTATGAAATGGGAATTTCTTTTAATCAAAAATGTAATATTTAAATTTTAATTTTAAACTTATTATCAAAACACATTTTCCAGAATATGGTTATAATTCAATTTGAACTTCATTTAGAATATAGGTCCTCAAGAATTATATGTAAATTTCTATTACAACAAATTCTGAATACTTATTCACTCCTTAATTTCATTTTGTAATTTGTCTTCTGTGTATTGCTTTAAATTGCAATACTTTCACCATTAACGTGTAACTTTCGGTCGGTCACACTCGAATTATCTTCCATTTAGTCCTTTGAGCAATATACGTGCATAGCTAACATATTATATATAAACTTATGTTTTATCACAAGTCATCGCAGATCTTAACTGCAACAAATTGTTTGGCCATTAGCGGAAGTAATGCACCCTGGCAAATTGACAGACCGCAAAATGTCAGCTGCCAACTGCTACTTAAAGCGTCATTAAAAGCAGCTCGAAAGTGAAAACCTAATGGCAGCACCTACAACAACGACAACAACCCGAACGAGACTTTCTGCTTCAACTGCAACTACTGGGTACTGTCTGGCTGGCTTACTGCTGCGGACATTGACAGTAATTTGCACGAAAAGTGCAAACCGCAGCAGGACGAAGCCGTTGACGAGAGCGCAGCTGTTAATATGCGATGCCAGCGACAGTTGGCGGCACGTGCTGCTAAACAAAATGTGACACGCCTCCACATACACCACACACACACGAGCACTTGGGCGCATCATTTCCGCATCCGTTTTGGCAATCAGCCTCTCGTACGCTCGTGGCTCTTCGTCCTGGTCTTCTTGCCCATTGAGTACATATAATTTAGCTTTTGTCTGCTCAAATTTCAGCTCATACGAGCATCTGTCATTATGCCAGAACTTTGCGTGAGTGTGTAAGAGGGAGGTTAGATGGTTGTGTGTGTGTGTGGGTGGACAGTCAGACGTGTGCGAGGTAAATTAATTGCTCATTGCAAAGATAAGACCCCGAGATGAAGACCCCTAAAAACGACTGTTGATTGAGCAGTAGCTAACAGATGAAGTGACCTTTAAGTTGGGGTTAGATAAAGTGCCAATTTAGATGTGCCTGCCTGCTGTCTGGCAGCCATAGGATTCTAGGCTTGTATAGCTGGTCAGAAAACATTTTTTAATATATAAGAAAACTCATATGCTCGGATGGAGCTTATGGGAATTGAAAATTTGTTTATCGTCCTTATCTAATCTAAATATTTTTTTCCCCATATTTTGCAGGACCCGAAGGCTGTAATTTGTTTATCTATCACTTGCCACAGGAGTTTACCGACACCGATTTGGCTTCAACTTTCTTGCCATTTGGCAACGTTATCTCGGCCAAGGTGTTTATTGATAAGCAGACGAGTCTCTCGAAATGTTTCGGGTTCGTCTCCTTCGATAATCCGGAATCAGCACAGATGGCCATCAAGGCCATGAACGGCTTTCAGGTGGGCACGAAGCGTTTGAAGGTGCAGTTGAAAAAACCCAAGGATGCATCCAAACCATACTAAGAAACCCCGAGGAGGAGCACTACTATGAGAACATAAAAGAAGGAGTGAGAGTAAGAGTAATTAAAATTGAGAAGAATCCAGCTGCAGGAACAAACTTAACTTATCTTAACAAGAACAACTATAGCTAAAAGAGCAACAGTAAGAAATGTTTACCCCTTGAAAAATACCAACACGAACTAAATTGTCAAATGGAGTAGTCCAATGAAGAGTTACCCGTGTGGAGCGCGCGCGTTAAAAGTAAACCAAAAGTCAAGAACCCTACGTTGTACGTATACCCTATAAAAAATTAAAAAAAAAAAAAAATTACTATTGAAAAAAGACATGAATTTGTGCCAAAAAAAGAGACAGCAATTAAATATTTAGCACGTTAAATGTTGAAGTCGAACAAAAGAAACCTACTACACCTAGAGATACCCTATAGTTTTAGTGCCTTAGTTTAGCGTTTAGTTCTGTCGAAACACTTTCTGTTTGTTACGCTTTGAAGTTACTTTCGCAACAAATTTAACGACACATTTATATATTTTTAAGCTGTTGTCGTACAGTTAAAACATATTTTAACAAATCATTTTTGTACTCTCTCTTTTTTCTATTTCGAAAATATGACACACACATATATATATTTAATCTGTTTCAAGTGTTAGCTTTTAAGTTTCACAAAAACAAAATAAGAAAAAACAACAAAAAATCTTTACAAAAAAATCAATTCAATTTAATTTAATTTTTGAACAATCCACGCTTGTCTCTGTTTCATTTGTTCATCTCATGATGTTGCAAGTCACAAGTTGTTTTGATCGTTTGTTGAATATCTGAAGTTCTCAACTAAACACTATAAAATATATATACTATATAAAATATATATTAATATAACGGTTACTTTGTTTTGTTAAATGGATTATCTTCTTTTATATGCGAATATAAATATTTTAGTTCTTAGTGCTTAAAACTGAATTGTTAAAACAAACAAAACCTTTTATTTGTACTGAATGGAAAAGAAACAATGTTTTTGTTATACTTAATTATCATAACACAATCATCATTATTATATATTTCGTTTAGCTTTAATTTTTATTTACTGAGCTACAAAATTGTTTAGTGTTAATGTGAGAGAATAAAAAAATACAACAATATATATTTTCTTATAATTTCAGCAATTTTTTATTCATTAATTATTATACTTGTAATACACTCTTCTTTCGCTCAGTGTAGTTTTTTTGTAATCATTTCAAAATGTTTCAAATTTCATCATGTTTAGATTCTTTTTCACGCATTAAACATTTTGTAGTTAAATATATATTTTGCATTAGTTTATGTAGAGTATAGTTTTGTTTTTGTAATATATACACACACACACATATACATACACTACCAACACACACACACCGACACACATACATACACTACCAACACACACACACCGACACACATGTATACATAACACATGCTTATTTAAATATATAAATAAAGTTTTGTTTTCTGTTTCGAAATGCACATGAACGCAATTTGGTGTCTTTACTCGTCTGCTTGGCATAAACTGCAAATATTTATTATTTATTTAATATTTACTAATTGTGTATTTTACTCTTTGATTTAGATTCGAAGTAAACGTTTCTTCGAGTTGCCCTAGAATATGACTAATTTAAACCAAATTATTTCGAAGGCCAAGTAAAGTGATGCTGCTAACGAGTCAAAAGGTGAGCGCAGTCCTTTGAGCCAATACATATATATATATATTCTGCATTTCTATATATATTCTCTTCTCTCTTTCAGTCGTTTGCCGTCGTTCTGTATAGCCAATTGGTCCCATATATATTGTATATACTATGCTGCCCATCAAATTGCTGTCATACATACAAATTCGCAACAAGTGTACATTTTTATAGCCTTGTATACACGAACTGTTTGTAAAAAAGATACCAAAAATACCACACAAAAAACCAAAAAAAAAACGTTTAACAATGAGCATGAAAAACACATCAGACAACACCTTATATAGAGGATAATTGTAAGATAGCGCAGCATAAGCCATTTTAATAAAGCTTGCAAAGCAAAAACTTTTAAATATATATATATATTATATATATATATTAAAATAAACAAACAAAAAGAAACCAAAAAAAAAAAAATAGAAAAAAGACGTGACGTGAAAAATTATATTAATCTAGCATAAATTGTGTGTTTATTATGATTTGTTAAGAATTTGTAGCTATATATGGAAAAAAACGCATTGACAAATCAAAGTTTTGGAAAGCCAATTGAACGAGCAGAGTTGCCATGCTATTTGCGTTAGACAGAAGAGTTGCCAGCTTGCAAACAATTGAGTCACTGAACTAATATTCGGGCTTCTTAGGCTATTATACTATTATTTCTTATATTTACATATTTATGGCTGCAGTATTTATTTAGCAAATTTAATTAATCAACTATTGTAGTACATAGTTAATTATGTACATTATATAGATATATATAAGCTATAGGTGTACTATAACTGTGCATTTTGTATAACTATCTAAATGTGGCTTTAAATTAAATAAAAAAGAAAAACAGAAAATGCTTTTTTCAGTACGATCTGAAGATTGCAATTAAAGATTTAAGCGTTTTTGTCGTTGTGTAATTTACTGTAGTTAACTAGAAATTTAAGTGTAATTTTTTAGAGAAACAAAGCAAGGCTGTGTGTGTTCTAATTGCATAAATTTAAGTCTACATAAAAGTATGTGCGCAAAATACAAGAAAAACAAATAATAATAATAATAATATAAATAATTTGCTGACTTCGATTTAAGCGACAAATCGAAAGCGAGAACGTAAAAATCTAGTGATAAAACGCAGTTAGTTAAGTTAATAAATATATATATATAGATGTATATATGCATTATTGTATATTGGTGTATAAAAAACAAACACACACTCTCTCACACACACACCCATCTAACAAGAACTAAAATCAATAAAAGGTGTCATGAATTTTTTATATTAAATACTAAAAATAAACTTGTATTATTTTCTAAATAAATCGGCAGATAACCCTATATATGTATGGCAACTTACGTTAGTCTGGCGCAATTTATCAAATTCTTTGGTTAGTTGAAAAAGTTTTTAGCCAACTTTTGCACTGCCAAAAAACACAGACACTTATAAATGTGTGTGTGTGTGCACAAAATGTTGACGAGCAACTAAAGAAAACTTCAACAATAAACGAAATATTTTGCTAAACTTGCGATTTGCATATGAAAAAGTTTATGCCAATTGTGGACGTAGCCGAGGGAGGTGTCTATACAGTGGGTGCGAGACGTGTATTGCCTCGCACAAGAACTAAAAACGACGACGGCAACATGTAAACAAATTTACCAACTACGTGACGCAGCAGAGCCCCAAGAAATGCCAACGAATCGAGATCCATCTGCATGCAGCATCCATTCATTCACTTGCCGTCTACAGCGCTGCTCTGCCAGACGTCGCCAGCATTGCATAATCCAAATCCAAAGTCGAATCTTAACGCAAGATTTATCTCCATTTAAATCATGCGTGGAAAAGTTTGCTGCTGCTGCTGCTGCTGTTGGCAGCAAAAGGCAAAAATCTAACGTATGAGAGCCTTGGGAGTTGCTACTAACACAGATGGGAGTGCGGGAGCTAGGGGCGGGCGGCACAGCACACGGCACGGTACGGCATTCATTTTGTCTTGGCATATTCAAATATTTTGGCTTTTGATTACGACAAAAGTTTTTGGCATTTTTGCCATGCTTAGTTCGACAACAGCAACAACATCAGAGCCACCCGAAGGATTTTCGCTTATCCTGTCAAATGATTTTTTCGGCTTCTGATAAGCGTTAAATGCTCACAAGATAAGCCAGAGGAAGAAGCAGAACTATTAAATCATCGTGAGCAGACAAAAATTCAAGTCGATTTTATGCCTCAGGCCTGATCCCAACAATCCTTGCATGCCAAACGCTGTGTATCGAATATTCTAAAATTGCATGTGACAGGCTCGGCTGGCCTTCTGTATTTATTGATAGAAATTAATTTTATATGTTGTGCGCAAGACCTTAAGGTATTTTGGGTATTAGGGTTCTCAAAAATGAAGTTGCTTGAATGCCAAAATAGATTATGATTAGAAATTATCTATTATAAATAGCCTTAGGGGCAGTTTAACAATAGAAGAAATATCATGGTTTTATGTAGACTTCAAATATCTAAATAGCATTTAAGAATAAGGAAAACAATATTATTTTGATGCTGTTTCTGCCATAGCTACTCGAAAGGCAAGATCTCAGCTACAGAAATGAGCTGTTGAGTCCATTAGATATTTGCTCGAATTTCAGTCTCTACTTACATAGAAAGATTGAAAACTTCAAACTTCAAATTGAACAGAATTTTCTAACACATTCCAATCTGTGTACAAAATTCAATTCAATTTTAGAGTTTTTTCTTTCCCCTTTAATCTCCATTAGGCAGTTTACTGGAAACAATTCTAGCTATCAGCAGCAGCAGAAGTTGTACAGAAATTGGGCATCTGTAGCCAATCATGGCCATAAATGTATATTCGCGGTATTTGGGTTCAATGGGTCTCAATGCCACTCAAACTAGCTCTCTGTCTCTCTCTCTCTCTTTCTCTGTCTCTAACCCTATCGGGCTGTCGCTTATTCTCTCTGCACTCTGCTCGCTGTGCATGTGCTGGGCGCTAAGCAGATTAGCAAAGTTTGTAATTACGTTGGTAATTGATTAGGTTCGAACAACAAACTGCTAATAAGATTATTGCAGTCGAGAGCAAACCGAGCTGAAAAAACAACTTCAGCCCCAGAACAGACTCCCAATCAAATAGAGCAACAACAAAAACAACAAAAGTAGTATTAGTAGTAGCAACAAGCCCAAAAACCGAACACGCAACAAAATTCGAAGCGATTTGTGGCACAAGTTTTGCATGGAGCATCCCGGACGATGTTGCCTCTCGCTTAGCTCTTAGTCAGCTCTCTTTCGCTCTGGCTCGTTCCCACGCTTGTTTGCACAATTTGTGGCTGTGGAGGGGCGCGTGGTGCGGCAGGGTAGCTGGGCTCGGGGTAAGCTCACGCAAGCCGGAAGAACAACAATCGACCGCCGAAATAACAATGGCTTTGGCGCGTTTGCCAGCTTTGGCATTGGGCGTATTGTTAATGGCATTGCACGCAAACACACACACACACACACACATACACACATACAGAGAGAGAGAGACACAAGACAAACAATTTAGTGGCATTGCAACGTGGGCAAACAATCAGCGCTACGTCTGAGGCACACTTGCCACCCATCGGCTGAGGTTGAAGATGGGCCATGTCCAGTGTGGTGTTTCTTTGCCCGCCAAGCGGAAGCGGAAGTGGAAGTGCATGACCAGCTGCATGGCTGTGTGCGTGTGGGTGTGTGTGTGTGTGCGTGAGATAAATGCCTCATGCAGTGCAATGCAAAGCCGCAAGGATATCAGTCGCTGTCATTGTCGGCGCTGCTCGGCTCCGATCGGTTTTCAGTTGCTGATTAAAATCGAGGCCCATTGGCTGCATATCCTGCCAACCATCGCAACCATCGATCACACTCAAAATGACGCTC
This sequence comes from Drosophila hydei, assembly GCF_003285905.1. Lineage (NCBI taxonomy): Eukaryota > Metazoa > Arthropoda > Insecta > Diptera > Drosophilidae > Drosophila > Drosophila hydei. The sequence continues at coordinate 1,740,177 of NW_022045827.1, forward strand.
AAATAACCCACACACACATGCACACAAAGTGAATTTGATTTTGAGCGGCAGCAGAGCCAAAGAGAGAAGAAGAAGCAGAGAGAAAAAAATGAAAAGGATGCAAACCGTTCGGGAATAGCTGCAATTTTGCACGTGAACACGCTCGTCCTTCGCTTTCAGGCTCGTCCTGCTGCGCTATGCTGCCATATCACTTCCAGTTCACTTGACATATATGCAGCATGTTTGGCTGTGGGCCGGGCGGGGCGTGGCAGCATCGGCTTGCATTGCCCGCCATTTTCGCTTCGCTGCCAGCGCTCAGCTGCAGCTCGTGAGTTTTTAACTTGTCTTTTTTTTTGCAGTTCTTTTTGCCGTTTTGTTGCTGTTGTTGGCCCGCTCAATTCCAAATGCATTGCCAATCCCAAATGCTTCATTCTGTGATGGGTATGGACTGTCAATATTCCCGTTCCTGTATATACCTCAACTGGCGGCTCTTGTTGGGCAAATCTCGACAGCTAACCCAGTTTTGCGCTTTTTACGGTTGAGCTGCTTCGCATAGTGGAAGACAAACACACAAAAATTGTTATGTGGCTTCCGTGTTGCTCTTATGAGTGGTATTTCGTGCTGCCAGCTTTTGAAATCTGTTACCTGTGGTGTACGGCATACGGTAAATATTGTTAATATTGCATATTGATTTGGCTAAATGCACTTGGGCGCCGCTGTCGGAAGGAAGCTCGTTCGGGGAAATGGCTAAAAATATTTGTGAATTTATTCAAAATTTATGTTGAAAACTGAAAGTTGTAATTGAATTTGAAGAAATTGGCTTAAAGCTTACATAAAATTGGTTTAATAGATTAATGTAAATGTCTTCTCAGGTATCTTCACTCTTATATATATTGAAACATTAATATATACAACTTATACCCGGGCTGCTTACAAAGGACTATGCAGCATCCTCCTGAGATAACACCTTAGATACCCAATCGAACCGGATGCTCTTAAATTTGCCAAGCTTTGGCGCTGGGCGCAAATTACGTTCAACTAAATCACATCCGTCCAAGCCGGGCCAATCAAATTGAAATTATGTGCGGACCGCAGCAGCAGCAATAGCAGCAGCAGCAGCCAACAGCCAGCAGCAGTAGCTAGCAGCAGCACTCTCGTCATCCCATTTCAGTTTTCCCTTTTATCATGCCCACAGCCCTTGGGTGTTTTCCAATGCTGGTTGCCCGTTGCCCGCATTTCCTGTTTAACATTTTCAAACACAAATTTTATTTACTTTTTGCGGTAAAACTTATTTTGTTGCCCCCAATGCCGATTACGCACCAGTAGAAAGTAACGGAAAAACAGAAAAATAAGGAAAAGCGTCGAGCAAAATATTGTGGAAAAACAAAAACATTACGAGCAGCCGTCACGCAGCGGAAAAGTCTTGCGGTAAATACGCGCCTTTGATAACGCCGCAAAACTTTGTCGCAATTTCAAGTATCTCATTTCGAGTTTTATTTTCCCTCAAATCGGTGGGTGGGGAGAGGGCTGGAAAACAAATTGGGAAAAACAAGTGTGGAATTTAATTTGTCATGGCGTTTCATTCGATTTGGCGTGCCACCATTAAATTGCACCACAGAAATTTGCATTTCATTCACAATTCATTTGCGACAATGTTGCCAAATTGCCAGCATAACGAATTGTAAATTGTGAATGCGAAATGAGATCAAATCCATGTCGCAAATATAACTAAGAAGTGCATTGTATTATATGCCAGCTTGCCTGACACATCCTGAAAAACTCAATTAAAATGGCCTTAGTTTCATTTTGCAGCATGCCAAACGCAAATCAAAAAAATACTCCACTTACTCAAATCAAGCAACAAGCTCATTCGAAGTCTTTTAAGTAAAAATATTCAGAGAAATGGAAAAGGAAAAATTAATAATTGCCAGAACGACCTTTGAATACAGTTTTAAAATCTTGGTAATGTGTCAGAAAAAAGAATGAGTAAAATAACAAATATAATTTTGTATAGATTTATTAAATAATTTTTAATATGAAAATAATTTTATATACATTTATTAAATTATTTTTATTATGAAAATAATTTTATATACATTTTAAATATTATTAATTGTTTTTTATTTTATTTTAATTGTTTTAATAAATTAAATGTCAATAATTTTAGGAAACATTTTATATATTTAGAATGTCGAATTCTTATGTGGACATAAACTAAATATTTTAAATATTTAAAAAATATATTTTTTACAAATATTTGTATAAAGGTCAAAATTTATTAAAATAACATATTTTTTTAAAATTTATGAAAACATTTTTAAATCTTATTTATTTATATTTAAAATATTTTTATTTAAATTATATAAATATTTCCTAAAAATACTTCTATTTAAATCTAAAACTTTTTATAATATTTTTTTTAAAATTTGTGCAAATATGTTTGAAATACTACAAATATTTATATTTTTTAAAGTAAATTGCTGATATAATTACGTTTAATTATTATTTTATTTTTTTAATTAATAGCCTTGCTGTTTTCTTCACATTTTATTTAAATCTGAATATGAGCTACAGTCTAAAGCAGGTGAAGATCGTGGCTAAGATTCCTTCCTGCAGGTCGATTAAACGTAGACATCTCAATCTATCTATTTTCAGTAGCATAGCCTACGACATAGCTACGCTACCCACTTAAAGGAACTGCCCAGAGCTGTCTTTGCTGCCTTTATATTAAATGCATTCATCTTTTTCATAGCCATGTGTGTGTATGAATTTGCAGATGAGCGACCAAGCCAAATGTGCCACAAAATAGAGACAACTAACAGACAACTTACTAACAACACACACACACACACACACACACACCTCAACTTATTTGGACTTAAAACTGTGGTCCTCGCACTGAACATTTTTTGGGTATCCCTGGCTTGAGCTTAAAATGTTGCCCATATTCTCAGCGCCTGTTTGCCTGACGTTCTGACATTTTGCGGTTCTGTGGTCTCCTTTCTCGGAGTTGTTAAGAAATCAACTTTTCTGGCTTTTGCGGCTGGGCGCACATTTGGCTGTCATGTGAGTGTGTGTGTGTGTGCATAGAATTGTGAGAGCTTAAAAACTAAATTTTGCTACTAATTGGCGCACTTTTGTTTAGCACAAAACTCAAATTTGTGCTGGCACAAGAGTCTTTCATATGTCTAACAAGCTCGGCAATTAGCTTTGCAACTGTCCCTTAAAATTTACCAAATGCCATACAAAGTGCAGCTAAAGATAATAAAAATACAAATGAAAATGCGGCCTGAGTTATTAAGTTTTGTTGAAAGAGTTATGGAAATTTGTTGCAAATGCCAAGAAAATATAAATTTTCATTCGCTTTTGAAGCCTTTCAAAAAGGGCATAATTTAAGACAAAATCATTTTCGAATAGATATTTAGGAGAAGGTGATTTTTCCGATTAGACTGCGCCACTATTTGAGCTGGATGAGAACAAATTGTTAGACGCAGTTTTTAGATTCTAAATTGTAAAGATTCCTCTCACTCGTTCTCATGTTTGCCTCAAAAATAGATATCCAGCTAATTCCTTTCAAAGCTTATTTGTAGTCAGCAGCTGTCAATCAATAAATATATATAAGCCTCATATATAACATAAATCCAAACCCCTTTGCTGCGGGCACATGGCCCAAATCAAGTGTACTGATTTGTGCCAGCTAGACTATTAAATTTATGACGTAAGTAAATTGAATTTTAAATTTGAGTATGACAAATGCGTTACACGCACACGTGCGAACCTGAACAAGAGGCGGGCGGAGGCCACCGGCACTGGCTGCATAGAAATTGCCTATGTGCGCACAAAAGTCATAAGTCGGCAATGGAAAAGGCAACAGCAGCGGCGCAAAAAATTGCCAACAATAAACGTGACTCCAGCGGCATATGTATAGCCAAAATGCGTGTGGTGGGTTGTGAGGGGGTGTGTGTGTGACACGCCCTTTGCACCGCCGAAGTGTTGACGCAATGACTAACTGAAACAGCCAGGCGGGCGAAACGAACGGGCGGACAGAGAGACAGACAGACAGACAGACAGACGCACTGACTGATTGAGTGAATTTCAGATTGAATGACAGGCAAAGGCGGCCAGCGGGTGTACAGGGTATACAGGTGGGGCGTGGCGGGTAGATCTATGTAGCTGGCAGCAAATCAAAATCAGCACAAACTGTAATAGAAACGACAAATACGTGTGCAACAACAACAGCAACTGCGAGGCAAAACAAAAATTTGTGTGACAGTAAATTTAACGGAAAGTGCCTCATCAACAGGACGCCATATTGCAAGTGATTTAAGGGGGCGTGGCAGTTGCCACCTTATTTTTTTTTCAACTTTGCCGATGTAACAAATTGTCGCGTTCTTTTGCCAGGCCGCTCAATTATTGTTCAAATCAAATTGCAAAAAGATTTTCTATTAGAGAGCAAACAACATGCTAAACAACAAAGTGAATGGGGCGGGACTGGGTGCGGCTGGGAGACCATTTGAATTTGAAAATTCAGCACACGTTTCCGTTGTCGATTTTCATTTTTCTTTTTTTCGTGGGGCTTTTGGTTTTTTCTTTTGTTTTGTTGGCCAATGGCGTCAAATGTAGCGTTAACTTGGCGTCTCTGACAAATCAGAGAAAATCTGAAAATCAAATTACCAAAAACATACACCTCCCTCAGGAGAGCTGCTGGGGATGTGGCGACAAGAAAAATAAAAGAATGAACGAGAAATCCACGTGTCATGCTGCACTTGAGACTGGGCGCAGTCAACTGTCTGTTCGTCTCGTCCTCTCTCGCCTTTGCTCTCTACTTCGCTGTCATTGTTTTCGACAGCAATTTGGATTTGTTAGAGTGTGTAGAGAGAGAGAGAGAGGGGCGAGCGTCGGGTGTGTGGGTACACACATTGACATTGTCTGCTGCGGCGACTTTTAGTTCTCAAATCAAAAACGTATCAAATAAAAGATTGCTCGTATGCTCCATAGCATACTTTTGTGCGCACTCAACACGTGCCCAGCTATCGCTCTGGGCTACGTACAGCTGATATGCTGTTACTGCTGCTGTCAGCAGTTCCATGTCCAGGTCCAGCGAATGCGACATTTTTCGAGTGCTGCTGCTTAGCCACTTGGGAGTTTCGAGTTGAAGTTCGAGACGCTGACGAGGCGACGATGACACAACGGGTACCTTGACACACACACACACACACAATATGAGCTTTGAACAAAGAAGCTGGGACTACAATTCGCAAGAATAAATATATGAAAACAGCGACAACAACTTTTTTGAAGCACTTCAACAATGAAAATTCTATTTACAAGTGCAAATAATGTGTGAAGATGATGTTTTTTGTTTGATTAAACAACGAAATTTCAGGAAATGTTCATTGTGTTTTATATACCTATATGTAACGAGTAACTGAAGTATAATATGATTAGAGCAAAAGAAGCTATAGACAAATATAAGCTGGGCTGAAGAGGCTAAGAAGGAGAGGCGCTATAAGAATCTAAAAATATCCCATGCGGACATATTGAAAGCGAATGTAATGTGAACAGTTTTAACGTGAAAATTAAAAAAGTTAGAGTGCGCTAGACGGGAGTGCCTGACTGAACTCTGCGCAAAGCAACAAAGCCAAGTATTTTGTTTCTTTTCAAAAAACATTGAGCTAGCAGCAGCTGCGCTTATGCGTTTTTTTTTCCTAATCAAATTTGGTGGTCAGGTATTCTTAATCCATAATCCCTTAGCCATCACTGAGATGTGGTGTATGCAGATAGATACACCTAAAATTTCAAGGCTTTTAATTTTCTTGCGATATTGCTGCCTTCATATTGAAGGAAAGAAGAAGAGGCCTAGATTGACTCAGGTAAATGTTCTGATAAGTAATATATATATTTTATTTGATATGCCACGTCTTCTGCTCCTGCCTTCCACATAAATGCACATTTTTATTGGACTCAGTGTATAAAAAAAAGTCAGAAAAATAAAAAAAAATTATTTATAGTTTTTTTTTTTACTGCAAAGGATAGTAACTGCTGGCATGATTCGTTAAAATTATTGATTATATACATAAATTTAAAGCGTATATAGAATTATAATATAATGATATATAATACTAATAAATTTCATGGAATCATAAATTATTTATATTCAATTCTAAAAATTCTATCTTTGAATTCACAATTTACCAAATTAGCAAAATTATAATTCAAACTATTTACCTAGTCCAGCAGCAACGTAGCTAATTAAATAGCCAAAATTTTGAATGTCAATGCATATAATTAACCCACATACGTGATGCCAAAGTACACAACGGCAACAGCAACAGCAACAGCAACAAATGGCAACAACAACTTGAAGCTTTTAGCTCACGGCGCTCAGCTGGCAGATCGTTTGGTGTTGAATGTGTGAAAGTGCGCTTGCATAATTTCATTAAAATAACTGTCAAAAATTTCACGTATGCCAGACACTCGTACACACACACACACACTCGCTAAGCCTGCGGCTCACACACACACGCACACACAGCCACACCATCCCCCGTTGAAAACCAACAAAATGCTAAACGCTTCGAATTGAAACGCGTATTTCGCAGCCTCCGCCGCTGCGGCGCAGCTGTCAATAGGAATTCTGCAGGTGTCAAAAATATTTCAGGCATACCTGTGTCTTTATCTCTGTATTAGTCTGTGTGTGTGTGTGTGTGAAAATTGGCATAAATTGCTTTAGGGCCCCGTGGGTTACAGCTCCCTCCTCCCTCTCCCTCTCTCACTCTTGCGGTGTGTGTGAAATTAATTTTCATTATTGGATTGCGCGACTTAGACATCATTATCGTGTTCTTATCGACATCGACACACACGCCACAAATTTTTGCTGCTCATGTGGCGCCTAATCGCTCAGAAAGCGCCCAACATTTGCCACAAAGCCCACGAATGACAATCGATTTGGCGCTTTAAAGAATGTGACATGCGTCCAATAAGCTGTTCAATATGGGATTTTGTGTCCGCTTTGAGGCAAGATTTTACCAACAAATATTAAATTAAATAACAATTTCAAATTGAATCTCAATTTGTGGTCAATTGTTTAACTAAGCGAGCTTAATTGATATATAATAAATATATAGATAAATCAAAAATTAAATTGCTAATTAAACTATTTATATAAAGTTAACTTCAATTTTTTGTTTGTTAAATTGAATTGCGCATAAATTTAATAAAATTAGTTAGCATTAAATTGTATTTATATATATTTATGCTGAAATATTCAACTTGTAGCATGGACGTTTGTTCTAATTAAATCGATAGGTCTTAGTTATGCCATGCAAATTGAAGTGATAGATATCAGAGTTGATTCTTTGTTGAAGCTAAAATGTCAGCGTCGTTTTGGGCCAACAATTCAATTACAATTGTATGGGCTGTCATAAAGGAAATTCAATAGCAAGACTCGAGCATTGTGGTCTGGGCATAGTTTGCTCGAGTGTCTCTTTGGCAGGGGTAACAGAGCAACCATTTTATGGTTACCCGAATGCTGTACAGATAATGAAGAGAAGGAAGCCCTTGGGCACATTCTCATTCACATACCTCTACCTCTGTGTGTGTGCTCTGGGGCTGCGGAGCCAAATAATTTTGTGGAAGCCACAGAACTAACCAAGCAAATAATTTGTGAAAATTGAATTGAATCTCAATGAATATGAATATATAAGGCAAGTGAGCCTCCAACCAGCTCTTGACAGTTCCATCTGTGACACAAATTACAAATAATTTGGTAAAATTTAATTTGATTTGAAGTCAACTCGAACTCACGTCGAAAGTTGAGAGTCGAAAATTTGGGGCTCGTTTCCGCTTCATTGGCAGCTTAATTGCAAAGTTGTATATCAAAGTCTTTGGCGGCCAAGTAACCAAAACGAATTGAAATCGAATCACGTTGCCGGCCGCAACACAGCCAACAACCACTTCAACAAAATGTCAAGTGAAAAACCATTCAAATCTTTGGCCGCACTCAAGTCGCTTCAGTTCCACATAGAAATGAAATAAAAAAAATAAAACAACTACAACAACAAGAACGTAGAGAAAAAGAAAAAGTTTTTCTAAATCAACGCCGCGCACCTTTTTGAAAAGGTAGCGAAACGTGAGTTGACTTGCCAATGACAGGCTGGGAAACGAGAAACGAGAAATCGAAAGCGACACTGAACTCGGCTACAACTGAGAACTCGTAGAACTTAGAGAACTTTGGAGAAGAACTCTGCTAACTCGGCACGAGGACAAACCCAACTTGAGCGCGCTTTGGTCGCAAACATTTTCGTTTAATGAGACCAATAAAAGCCTCTGGGCTGAAACCCAGAACCTCTGCCAATGCCGCTGTCGTCGCCGCTGCCACAGCCACTGCCTGCGCTTGGGTCTCCTGGCGAAATCAAAAGTTTTTGCAAATTGCATTTGTAATGGCAGCGACGCTTAAATCTTTTATGAGCTCCATACTTAAGTATATTACGTACTAAGGCGAAGCGGGAGCATGGGCTGAGGGGAGAAGTGGGGCAGAGGGGCAGAGTCGAGCGCAACGGAAATGAAATTGAAAGCGCACGCACGTGTTTAAGACGTTAAAACCCTTTCCTCTAATTGTCCGCCTGGGACAGTTTTCAGCTGAAATGTAAGGCTTGGCTCCGCCCATCAAATAAAATCATGTCAAGTACAGTTAAGTGTGGAATTATTTAAGTTTCGATGTCCAATTGATTGGAAAATCATCAAGCAATTATGCGATTTTATGACGAAATATTCAAATATTTATATATCGAGGGAAATCTTTGAAAATACATGCATTAGGGATATTCCTTTAGCTGAAATCAGATATCGTTGAGATTTGTTGAAAAGCATAGAGAATTGGCTATTTTATATTAGATTTGCCAATTTGACTGCTGAAATAATTTTTGACAGCTATTTTGCTTGGACTCATCTGCTAAAAATTTAAGCCAAGAATCTGTTCTGTAATTATAATTAAGCTGACGCGTTCCCTAGACCTGGCTCTGATCTGTTGAAGAGGCACATGAAAGAGGAACGCAGCGCTACAATTTTGAAGATAGAGAAGACGTTCAAGAAGAAGCCTAACAAGATTACAGGAAAAATTTGAGGATTTTTAAAAAAATGTTGAAGTAATAGTAAAATATCGAAATAATTATTTTGATGCATTAAATATATATGAATAAAAAATATAAAAAGAAACCCTCGTATTTGAAACATTTGATATGTAATGAGTGTTAGAACTGTTATAATTTATTCAAATGAATTCTACATAATTATATTTTAAAATATTTTATTTTAATATTTAAATTATTTTGGAGTATTCCAAACATACATTCTGTATATTTTCAATTAACTTTTCAACTCTATGCAGCGCCGTAAAATTGATTTAACTATCAAAGTAGGCTCTAATTCGTAGACCAATTTTGATTTGGAGAATATTAAACAAGAATTACTTTAAGCTATAATCTACAGCTAAAAAGGTGTGTATTTTTTTTCGAATAATTAACAAGTAATTAATCTAAAACTTCTTAATTGTTTAGAATTCGATTGATATGACTCATACCGTGTTGTTTGTTCATCCCACGAAGTGTCCACGAACGCGCACTTACAGCGAATTTAAGACCGTTCAGAGCTGTTTGGAGGCTGTGTGCAAGATATATGAGGAGCATCTAAAGCGGAAGTGCCCCAACATGCCCACCATAACATATGATATACAGCAACTGTTCGATTTCATTGACTCCTTCGTGGACATCTGCTGTCTGGTGTACCAGAAGAGCACGGACAGCTATGCGCCGCACAGCAAGGAATGGATTAAGGACAAGATCTACGAACTGTTTCGGGAGGCTGCTTTAAACAAGGAAAGATTACAATAATAATAAAATAAATAATAATCTTTAAAAAGTATAAATTAGTTACGTTGCACGAGTCTCAGCAAAGAGACAAACGAGCAACAGGAAAACAATTAATTAATCATCTGCAACAAGAGCAGAACATTGAGTACAATCGCTTCTTGGGGAGTTTCCACAGTAAAAAGTAATACACTTAAACTCAAATTTGTCAAAAGCATAACATTACTGAGGCAGCAGCAAGTACAAGCAGAGAACAAGTGGAAAAGGTAGGGGAAACAAGCGACAACAAATATAAGTGCCACAAAGGGGTGCAACAAAATTGGCATAGAATAGGTAGAGAGAGTAAGAGAATGGGAGAGAGAGTGAAAAGGGGAGGCAAATACAAATGATCGCTCATAAAAAGTGACACATTTTGGCGCAGCAGCCAAAGGTAGACAAAGGAACACAACAAAAAAAGGATGTGAACGAGTGGAAGGCAGCTGGAGGGGACAGGGCGAAGCTGAGGGGAAAAACAAAATGTCGCTTTTCGTCGCATCTGTCATTCGGTTATATTGGAAATTTGTTTCAATCAAAGGTTTAGCAGCAAATGGGCGTTGGCGGGGGCGTGTGCGTCTGTGTCTGTCTGCAGTTATGTGCCATATCAAATCACTCAAAGTGTTGCAAAGACAACGCCAGACAATAGCACAGATGCCCAGCCAGGCAGCCAGCCGGCCAGCCGGCCAGACAGTCAGACGCTGGAGTTTATTGCCGAATGGTTATCATATTGCTTATAGATTTTGCAACAGGAGCCAACTGACATTGATTGATCAATATGAGAGCCGCAGTTACCAAACCGTCAGTTACCTGCCTTTATCTCTTTTATATCTATTTTTTTTTGTCAACTCTTGTTCGAATGACAGCGCTGCACAGGTGTGTGTGGGTGTGTGTGTGTGTGCCAGTTGTTTGTGTGCTGCGTCTGCAGCTGCGCTTCAAGTGATTTTTGTTTATGATTAATCACTGCGAGCTGCAGGCTGGGGCAACAGTTGGCAGCTGAAGAACTTTTTCCAAAATAATATAACTTGAGCTTTAACGCGCACAGTTGGCAAATGCCAACACCAAAATTACAACAACAACAACAACAAAGCAAATTAAAAAATATTTAGGCAGCTGCGGCGAGCATTCGAAATTTACGCAGTGCAAACTTATATTTTATGATTTTGATTGCGAGCATTGCGAAGTGCCCAAAACAACAGCCCCAAAAAGTAGGCAACGAAAAATATAAAACGTTCACCCAGCTGTACTCTGGCCTGTGTACGGTGGGCTGGAAATGTCATATGAGAGGCAAAAATTGACAAGTCGTGAATGAATGAACTGAATGCTTTTAATTTTGTAAATGGAGTAAAATGAATGTACAGGGAGTAAAATGAAGATAAATAGTCTCAAGTTAAATATTGGGTATCAGCATATGACACTTGTACAACATATAAAAATTTTAATATAGTTAACAATTAGAGTTTATGTTCTTCAATTATCGAACTTTATAGACTACAAATATGAAGCTTTTAAAGCAGAAGCAATGCATTTTCTGAATTTAACAAGTTTTTCTAAGGCAATTATTGACTCTCTTAGGAAGAAAGGTCTATACTAGACCTTAGATTGTGTTCTATAACAACTTATTAAATAAATTTTTAATATTAAATAAATTTTCCTTGCTTAATGCTCCATGCTTTGTCTGCACAAGTTTTAACTTTCACTAAAATAAGCCTCGCCTTTTAGGTTTTCGAATTATACGCACACTTCGCAGAGTATCGACCATGGTGCGCCGAAAAGTATTTGCGTCTGGGCTGTTATAAAAGTTTCGCCAGCTTTGGCGTGCGAATTTGCGTGCGTATGAGTTGGCAATGGAACAGCCTGTAATAACCGAATATTCCAAAAATCACTAACAACAGCAATTCGCCGACGTCAAAAGAGCAGGTAAAAATGAGAAGCTAAAGCTTTAATCAAAGTAAATGTGCTTCACGGGAAATTTGTAAATAAAATAAAAAATGATTTAAAAAAATTTAATCAGTTGCAGAGTTTTCATTGGCGAAATGCTGGAGAAAATATTTTGTGTTTATTTCAAAAGTCTATTGCATTTTGATAACAGCAAATTGACGGCAATTCTCGCAAACACTAACATGGAGATACACACGCAGAGAGCTTTCAATTTGACTTGAAATACAAATACATTTGGCACAGCTGTTACGCATATCTTTCGAATATGTTAGCCAAAAAATATAAATATTTTTGTATTATTTATGCGGCATTTCTTATGCTCAGGTTTTTTTGCTGCTTGTATTTCACATAATTTAAAAGCCAAATTGTTTTCCAATTGCAGGGCTGGCGAGAAGATCGAGAGCACACAACAGGCGAAACAATTTCGAACACTTTAAGGACAACTGGCAACAGGCATTGAGCAAATATTTTTGCAGCCCAACATATTTTGTAATTTTCTACACATTTTATGCGATTTGTTGCTGTTGTTGTGTGCCGACTGAAAGGACGACCCGAACAATTTGGTGTAATTTAATTAAATGAACACAGCAGCAGACCAAAAGCAGCGGGCAGCCCCTGGCAGCACTGTCCAGTCCAACAGACAGTCTAGACTTAAGTGTGGGATTGGGCGGGAGGTTCAAATGGAGGCCTTAGGTCCTCGGCCAGGTCCTGGCCATTCACAATGCATTGTTCACTGACTGAGGGGTGCTCAAAATGACAAAAGTTAATGCCTAGCAACGTCGAACGTTGAGAGCGAACAAAGGCCAGCAGCAGCAGCAGCAGCAAAAGCAACAACTGCTATTAGTAGGCAGCCAGCCAAAACCCAAATGAAAAATAATAAAAAGGCAATGACGAGCACGATGACGATGACTATGATGCTGACGTTCATGTTGATAGGAAACCAAAAATGCAAAAGAAAAAAAAATAAAATGAGAATCGAGAATCGAGAAGAATGGCAATGGCAATGGCAAAGGAAAGCAATGAAAGAGAGCGCTAGCCATGCAGGACACCTGCTGATTAAGATCACAAATTGAAAATCATGCCAGGCGCCGACAGGACACGCTTCTGTTGGCAGCTGCTGTCAGCTTCTGTGGCCCCATCCACAAGACAAGCTGCCAAACGGAAGCTAACAAAAAAAGTAAAGAGAGACGAGAAAGAAAACACTAAACATTTGCGTTATTTTCATTAGTGCCAGGCGCAAGACAAGTTCAATCAATGCCTGAACTTTGGAATTTTCGAATTAAGCTAATCGAAAAGCTCAACACAGACACACACTCATAGGTTTCCTAACAAATGAGAACTTGAACTAGCTTCAGGCTGGAGCAGAGCTAAATAATTCTAAGAATTTATATGAGAACTATTTATTTACTCAGCAATCAGAGGTGCAGCTGGCTGTAGGTGAACAAATTAAAGATGCACTTCTAACACAAGTTACCTTATTCTAATAGAATTGATTTGCATAACTCTTATATATTTTCTCACCTCATTTGCTAACTGTGTAGTCAAATGGTATATTTCGTAACTTAGGGCAACATTTACATTACTTTAATCGTGCATTTCTTGTTGTTTACTTTCATTACATGTTGTAATGGCCATGCCCCAGAGGTAATTGTCCTGACAATGGCAGCGGCTGACAGCCGGTCAGTTGGAGAGACGAATGGACGAAACAGACAGCTAGACAGACAGTTGTGCCCCGGGCCGAAGCAAAAGCGAAGGAAGCAAAAGTCAAAGCGTTAATGAAATTGAAATCAATAACAAGCGAAACACACAAAGCACATATACACACTTATACACATACACATACACATCTTCATATACACATACCTATGCACACACACACACACAAATTGCTTACATCAAAGCAAGGCAATGTCCGTTTGGAATTTGACTGAGACTTTAATAAACTGATGGTAACTGGCGTGTATATTGAAATACCCTGTAGAAATAGTTAAAGAGAAAGGTTGGGTTGTTTGCAAAAATTAATTTAAGCGCTGCTTCAAAAAAATCTATTATAAAAGATATTGAAATGAATACAAATTGGTTTGCCTTTGAGCCGCTGATCTTTAATATTATTTTATTTTATATATTTAGTATATTTTTTTGGCAATATATTTAAAAATATATAGAATTTTACAAAATTGTATATTGTATAGTATATTATTATTATATATTTATATATCTAACTATTATTAGTTATATTTTTATTACATTATTCCAATATGCATATTTTCAAAAAATTTCCATAAAAAAATAAAAATTCTTTCTAAAATTCTTTTTACAGGATATCTGCTAGTCTAAGCACTTTCATTTGTTACACATATATTTTGATATTTTTTAAAAATCATATGAATGCAGCGTAATGAAGTGTTGAAATTTTGACTTTATTCGCTGGCAGCCACAAATTGAATTTTTCGACTAAATCAAATTTGAGCTGGAACAAAATTTTTAACAGAGCGACACTAAATGTTGACAGAGAGAGGCAGCGAGGGAGAGACTGATGTTAGAGATAGAGCTGAACAGTTGGTTAGCTGTCGGCTTGCCACATGTGTCGTCAAGTTTATGTGGCCGAAAACTTGCAAACTGCCAACTTTCTTAATTGTCTGATTGAATTGATGATTTAATAACTTTAATTTAATTTGAGAGCAATCTAAGTGCATGAGTATGTGTGTGTCTGTGTGTTCGAAGTTCTTTAGAGTTGCGTGCTTAAAAGTTTTGTGAGTTTTGGTTTTCATTTGGCTTGGTTTGTGCTAAGTTTCTAAACTGTGCGAGTGCCAAAAGCCAAAGATTTGTCAATGCAATTATTGAAGTTGGAACTTGCAGCAGGAGCCGTAATAGCAGCAGCTGCTCTTGGCGAAGTAAAAAGGTGTCGATCCTTCGGTGCTGCAATGAATCAAAAAAGTAAAATCAATTCTTGTGCCCTTCGCCGAGCACAGATGGACATGGACCGGACCATTAATCCAGAGCCGGCTACAGAAAATAGAAGGCGACAACATTGATGTGGACAATGCCACAATGCGATTGCGGTCAGAGCTGGACAAGGCTCAACTCGAATGTTGAGCCGCCTTTTGGCTTTGCCTTCGCCTGGCCTGGGCCGTTGCCGCATCCGTTTCCGGCTCGCAGCGTAACTAAAACACAAAAGCTTCCTACAGCAGGTCCTTGTTGTCCTTGTCCTGCACTTAAGAGCAGCAACAATGGAAAAAGCACAAAAAAACGACAACGGCAACGGCAACGGGAACGGCACGGCAACCCGAATCGAAAATCCCAAAGAAAAACAGTAAATACACGCAAAGTTCTTTAGCCTTGGGTGGGCATTGGGGTTTTTCATTTATCCTAGATTGAGAACGTTGTGCAGCTGCTGTTGCTGCTGCTGCTGTGGCAAGTGTATCAGATTGTGGCCAAAAAACTTGCAAAGCAAAGTTTTTGGCAGCTAATTAATTAAGTTCTTTTGCAATTGCCTTTTGGGGCCAAGTTCAATGGTCGTGAAAAGGCATTTTCCTCTTTGCTGCCAGCTGCCTGCTGCTGGCTGCAGGAAATTGCATTACCGTTGCGCTGCGCGACTTATTAACACGGCCTGGCCAATGTCAACAAATTGCATTATTGGCGCAATAAAAGCGAGACACACACACACACACACACACACACGCACACACGTAGTATTGAGAACAAACACAGCCAAACAACAACCCTCTGAAGTGTGCGCGTATTTTAAATGTTATTGAAAGTCGCCCCTGCAGACAGTGTAAATATATGTATATGCCCTGCAAACCTGTACAGGTGATTCTTATGGCCATGAACAAGACTTCAAAGAGAGTTGGTCTAGGATAGACGTGGTGCAAAGGCATTGACAATTGGCCATAAAAATGAGACCGATCAGGCCATAAGACGCATTACGTTTAAAGTGTATTTAGTGTCTTTAATATATATTGTTTTACTATCATAAGTTTTAAGAAATATATATAAGATATTCTATTTATTTGTCTTTAATCTTGCCTTAAGATCGCATCCTTTTCAGTATATCTTCAAGGCGACTTATTCCAGTTCTTTTGCTTCACTCTCTGTCTATCTCTCTCTGATAAATATCCATCTTATACACTTTAGCATAGCCCTCTTTTACAGGGTATATTGACATGTATACTGTCATGTTCAATTTGGTGCATTGCTGGACTCCAACTTCAATGTCGTTGTCACTGGCTGCGCACGCTTCAGGTGTTAATGATTTAATTTCGTTTCGTGTACAGGAAAATTTCATTACTGTTGACAATGGCACAACACACCCTCAAAGAGTGTGTGTCTGGGTGTGTGTGAGTGTGCTGCATGAGTGTGTGGTTAAATGATAAGGTTTAATCATGTTCGAGGGTGTTGTGTTTCAAGCATATAACATTATCGCAACTCGAAAGCTGCATTTAAAAGTATTTAATTTACCTTTTTATCAATTGAAAAAAATCACTGAAAATTCGCAAAAATATCAGTTAATAAAACCCTTGTTGTTCTTGCTTTTGTTATTTAAATATTATCAGATGCAGGTTCATTAACATTGATAAAGGGAATATTTTTTTTTAGTTTTTGTGAAATAATTAAGGCGCTGTCAATTAATCTATGTATAAAATAAAAGAATTTGACTTTAATTATAAGACTTTAATTTATAAGAAATTTGTATTTAACATAAATATTATTTTTAATGAAAAGTTTTATAAAATAAGTAATGCTTGAAGTATATTTGTGTTTAATTAATTTAATCAGCTTTAATTAACAATATTTGCAATAATTGTCAAGACTCAACAACGCATTCAATTAATTGACTATTCCCTACAATAATTGCTTATAAGTATTCCCTTGAATTGATTACAAAATTCCACAGGTTTAAGGCCGTAATTAAATAAATATATATACAATAGTCAGCTCAAGGCATATTCGCGCGCCCAATTAAATTGGTTTATTGAAATATGATAAACAGTGAGAGGCAAACAAAGGGTATGCAAAATGTGTTACTTAACCAGGCGGCAAGCGGCAGCAACAATATCAACTTTTGATACCGCTGATAAATATTAATGCCAAGCAAAGTGTTCACTGAGCCGCACTGCGGCCAAAGGACTTTGTCGAACTGTCCAAGTCCTGGCCGCCATGGGCAAGGCCTTGTGCCGATGGGCGTAGGCGTTGGGCGTGGCACTGGCTGCACAATTCTGACGGCATTAATATTCATTTCCATAGCTACAATAACACAGGGCGAGAGCGCGACAGGCCACAGGAGGCGACTGCCATAAAGACAACAGCAACAACAATAAAAAACAAACAGGAACCGAAAGCTGGCTGCAGCTATAGCGAGAGGAGCAGCAACACATACACACTCATTGTCAGCCAGTGTTGTGTATGTGTATGTGCGTGTGTGTGTGTGTCAAAGGAATTGTTGAGCCAACAGAAGCCATTGTAAGCGTGCGGCAGCTACTGCTCTTTGACATTCATTTAATTGAGTCGCTCTACAGTCGCCAGCTGCGCGCTGCGAGCAGCCGCTTTTGATTTTGCATTTCAAATCAAGCAAAACGAAACAACAATCAAATTCACTTTAAACTTTTTGTATTTTAATTAAATTTTCGAATAGAACGTCAAGCATTATGCAACAGGCAATTGCAAATTGTATAGAAACTGTGTGTCTATGGGCTGCAGCGCCTGCCTTCAATGTACTTTTCCGCTTTAAAGGCATTTTCATTTTATTATTATTATCGCTTTGGCATAATTCCCAAAAAGTGGCATCGAAGTCGAAGCGGGCTGAAACGAGCTGGCAGACAATGGGCCTAAAGCAGGGCAAGGCAGGGGCCATGGGTGGCAAGTTGGCTGCCAACTTGCGGCAGTTAAGACAACGGTGTGAAAAATGAAATTATAAGCAAAACGACAGGCTGGCAGCGATATGACGCAACACTGAAAAAAATACATGAGTAAGTTGTAACACAAATTAAAATACCTTTGTTTGAAATTCATAAAATAGGCTGAAGAAATAATTTCAAAAATTTAAATACAATTTATTTGCCAAGCTAACCTGAAAACATATTACCAGAACAGCTGCAGCGCTCCAAATTCTAGCTGTGTATTGTTGGCCGCATGGCTAACTTGTCGTAAAGTATGGCATCATCTTTGTCTAGAGAGTCGAACGCATGACAGACGACAATACATCTTAGGCGCATTTTAATTTCATGCTTAGCTTGACTCAGCTGCGTCCTTCAGGCGGCGCCCTCGCCTGTCCGCCCGGCTGTCTAGTGCCAGCTCCTTTTGATTGTTGCTGCGTAATGACATTTAATGTCCAAGGCCCATATAATTGACTGGGGGGCCGAGCTGTGAGGCATTCGCAGTTAGTGCGCAATTCATGCGCGACTGCACAGCAGTTAAATTGTGTCGTCTTTAGCTCTTGCATTTGTATCTTCTGCCATACATTTATGTATGTAGCCGTTGCTTGGCCATTTATTTTGTATTTGAAGCGGCTCGCCATAATCTATGGTCCAAAGTGCAGCGCAAGTGCGGCTTGTGGCAATGTTTAATTGTGCGACCACATTACGGGCACGTGCAGAAGGCATATGCCACAAGCTAACAAAAATCTGATTTACCTTAATACCTGTGGCCAACAGATTTTATGTGGCGTGACTTTCAGCTATGCCTGATGATTTAGCCACTCGACGCCGGCCGTTTAATGGCTAATAATGGCAGAGAAGAGACTAACAAAAAGCCGAGCAAATAAATGAAATAATGAATGAAATAAATTGTGAGCCAAAGCAGGCAAACAATGTCAATGCAAGGGTCATAAACTGATTTAAGCAGATGTGTTGAAGGAGGGCTTGAAAAGTGGCTTTAAGAAATATAAGAAAGTGTCTTAGAGGCAGAAACTCTTAGGCATTTTTTTGTTTCTCTAGATAGTATTTAAACGTCCCATGAATTGGCGAAGAAATTGGAAAACATTCTAAGTTTCAACTATAGATCTTTCTATCAAACTTCCTATATACTGTATTAAGCATACGCCATGTAAACTTTCTGCTGAAAACAAATCAATCAATAAAATTTTCAGCATTTTCCTATCTGATTGACTGACGAAACCAATTGATTGACAAGTGCTACGGGCCAAATGTGTTTAATTAAGTTAACACTGCCAAAGTTGGTAGCTAATATCTTTTAGTTATTCTAAAGAGTCATCCAGACTAGACAGCCGCCAAAAGCAGGCAGCTCTAGCTAAACAAGCCTTGGCACTTGCCATTCAACGTAGCCAAGGAGTCGGAGCACCTTAAAGCTAGTGCCACGTAATTCAATGCGGCTGCCAGAAACATGCGTAGTCGAGTAGTCGAACGCGCTGCAGCTAAACAATGAACTGGCCGCAGGCCAACAACAACAATAATAGCAGCAACAACAACAATGCAGCACCTTCGGCTGGCTGCTAAGCAACAAGCGTGAAAGGAGCTAAGCACGACAGCTAGGATAATGCATTTGATCTAAAAGCAAGGTAAATAGCAGAGAGAGCACGACGAGGAGCTGTGTAGAGCCCAGGAAATTAATTACGAGTCACGTGGCAGACAATGCAAGCAGCTGCTGCTGTTGCTGCTGCTGTTCATCTTCTTCAGCTCTGGCATTGGTTTGTTTGCTTTCCCCTTTTTTTAGCGTAAATATTAATTTTCACACCTTCTGACATATGGATAACAAAGCACAATTGTTGTAGCTGTCAGCGCTCTCGCACTCTCCACTCCACTGCACTCCACTCTAGCTATGGCTTTGTAATCAAATCAGGCTGCATTTAAATGCATGTTTGGCTGCTTCAAGTTCAGCGAAGCTCCTCTTACGGCAGCCTGGTCAGCGGCAGCCCTATCATTAAATTTGATTTGAACTTGAACTAAGCATTCGCAGTATGAATACCTATTAAAATTAAAGATCAAAGCTGGAGGCTCTGCAAATGTTTGCCAGATTTGAAATATGCGCGAGGCTAAGAAAATGTTTAGAAAATATAATATTTAAATAGTTGAAAGTAAATATATATTTTGTTTAATTTATATATTTCTATTTCAAATTTTTATTATCTTATAAAATTGTTATATCAACTTTAAAAAATTTCATAATTAAATACACTTAATAATGTTAATTTTTTTAAGTTTAATTATTTAACTGTATAATATATATATATCAAAAAGTTAATCTCTGTATCTAATTAATTTATCTATTTCCACAGGGTAACACTCGGTCATCCTCTCTCAATTGCAACACTCATATTAGTTGTGTATCGTCTGTTGCTTTTGGTACGTGCGCATTGCAAAATAATCGCAAATGTTCCTCGCCCTCGCCCCTCTGGCCGCCTCAGATCCATTTTCCAGCTGACTGGGAACGACTCCAAGTTGAACTCGGACTGGGCATAATCTCGCACGTAATTTGTGTGTATGCGACAGAAATGTCCGTTGCACCTGGCGGCTGGCCTTCGTCTGCACAGACCCGAGACCCGCCACTCCCTATTCGACCGCCCTATTTTGTCTGTTGCAAAACTATTGTCTGGCCAAGTTGTTGACAGGCACGTTGACGTCATTGTTTCGTAATTTGTATCCTTAGCTGCGCATTAGAGCATAGTTATACACAGCCAAAGTTGCCAAGAGCTTAGCCCAGCACCCCAGCTCAAAGTCCTTCTTTTCTCTGTACGTTTGTTTTCCTTATTTTAGAGCTTTAGTTTGTCATTTTTTGCCAGCTCTGCATTTGTGTACTGGCGTTGTTAAAGCGTTGGTAATGTGCATGACATGTCATATCAAGCGAGGTGTCGTCTGGCTTAGAAATAATGCTATCCAGCTTATGTCAAACGCTGCGTATGCGTAATGTGATAACTCAGCTAAGCAGCTTGAGTGGCGCTTAAATTGCATTTACTGCCTTTAATTACACTGCCAGCTAGATTTGCTGCCTTTTTTTAATTAAATTTCCTTTGCACATTATGCCTAATTCATTAAACTGCCGCCCGTCCCATTAGGCCTTTTACCTTTAACCCTTTCTTGCCTAAGTAAACAAATCTGCGCACTTCATTTGCCCCAGCCGGCCAAGTGCTTCAACTTACAGCGCATTTCCTGACCCTTCAATAACAACTACAAGTTCAGAAAACAGAAGCAAAATTAAAGAATATTTAAATATTGTAGAAGCCGAAGCTTAAATACTCTTTTAAAACTCATATATTGATTAAGCTATTCCAGATTAGCTTTTATACTTAGAATTTTTTTATTTTAACTGCTCGTTTAACCTTTCGATACTCTTTAAAAATTTGTATATCTTCAAATATTTTCTGCACTCGTTTCTTAATTGCATGACAAACTTCTGCTGCCCGTGACTAGAGTATCAAATATATGTATATAAAATAGAAAAGCGAGCGCCCAATTTGCAGCAAGACAAAACTTAATCGACAGCTTTGGCAGCTGATAAAAATGTCGAGGACGCGAAAGCGACTGAGAGATAGAGCTGTAGAACAAGTGGGCTTTGGGGTTTGTCTTTCAAGATGTCGCTGCAATAAAATTAATGCAAAAAGTTTACCTTTACCTTCGTTCAGTTGTTGTCAACGAAAAAGTGAGAAAAAAATACTTTTCGAATTCGTAATGAGTGGCAAGTTTTTTTTCATTTTTGGTTGGCGTGAATTGAGTTGAAGGTTGAATGAGGCGCAAAGTTTTCAAATAAAAATTAAAAATTGTCAAGGCGTTAAATTAGGGTCACAGGTAAAAGAGGAAGAGAGAGAGAGGAAGGCAGCTAAAGTTAGACGAACTTGAATCAAATTGAAATCAAATGGGTTTCACAGCAGCTAAAAAGGGTCAATGGGTTGCAATTGACAGGCAGCTAAGCCTGCCCGCCTGCCCGCCTGCCAGCCTGGTTAAGTTAGTCAATATTTGAGAGATTACCGAGCGTACCTCAACTGAAGCGTAAACAATGTGAGCTTTAAACTTATGGCGGAGCTGGAGATGCATGCAACAACAGCATCGCTCGGCACATGAAAAGTTTTTCTGTTAAACAGGAGTGGAACGAGCACGCTCCACTCGCCACATGATTCATAATCTCTACACTA
Organism: Drosophila hydei; assembly: GCF_003285905.1. NCBI lineage: Eukaryota > Metazoa > Arthropoda > Insecta > Diptera > Drosophilidae > Drosophila > Drosophila hydei. Next base: position 1,762,080 of record NW_022045827.1, read on the forward strand.
ATCTTTTAATCCAGTCGAGTGAATTTTGTACTCGATTGTGAAACAAAGTTGCCAAAGGAGCGGCCAAAGCAGCGAGCAGGCGGCGGCACAAAGAGTTAACTTTCAGCAGCGACAGCGAAAATAAACATATACGAGTATGTCATGTACCGATATACCCTATAGTAGTGGAGCTGGCCCACCTTCCCTCCTGCCCTTTGCCATTACATTAAGCGCACAACTTTGATGTCATCTTTGTGCCCAGGCCTTCGATAAAGTTTGTTGCTTTCGCTTCTGCTCCTGCTCCAGCTCCAGCTCCTGTTGTTCCCAGCTGAAACTTTTTTAATAGTAATGGACTTCACCAAAAACATTTTTTCTTTCCTCTTTACATCATCTGCTGCTGCTGCTGTTGTTGTTGTTCTCTTCAGTTGCTGGCCCAAATGTTTTACAGTTTAAGCGCATTGGACTCGTGCTTGGCGCTGTTGTGGCCAGGTGAATCAGCCTGTGGAAGCTGTGCATCAAAAAGTTATTTCCGCTACAAATGAACCCACACATGACGCGTTTTTTCGTCTCCTTTCCTTTTTTTTGGTTTTTTCCAGCTGCTGGCTTTAGGATTTCAGTCTCTCCATCGATATGGGCAGCGTGTACCTGGCACTTAGTGACGGCCTGGACAGGCAGATGGACTGCCAGACGGGCTGGCTGACTGGACACTGGGAGCTGGCCAGTGGCATAAGCGGCTTAGCTTTTAAACAACTTTCAGCATATGAATGGCAGGCACTGTAACATTACTGCATTTACTTGCTTCTTTTTACCGGTTTGCTGTATAAAAATCCTATTGAATACACCTGTCTCTGGCTGGACTGTCCTTATTTATAGAGCATTACTGCTGTCAGTCGAAAACATTAATTGCATTTCAAACTTTATAAAACACATTAATGAAATTTTTGAGGCTTACCTTACGATCTGCCATATCTATATATTATCTGTTAATCAAAATTAGTTTATGTTTCATGCTGCAAATATTTTCAGTTCTTAATAGACTGCTCACCTGTACATGGGCTGCCGCTGACGTCAAACTGACCATTTCTGATGTGGGCGGCAAGGTCCACGTTTGTGACAGCAGCACTCAAAAGCCAGTCGAAGAGCAGGCTTAACACTCAGCTGCAGACAGCTCTCGACAGAGCGAATCAGCTCTGCAAGCACTACTAGATAGGCCTAAGAGGCGAGTGTCACTGTGCGAGTGTGCGTGTGTGTGTGTGTGTAGAGCACTGTCACTTTCGTGTGCTGAGGATTAGCAATGGCATAAATACAAAGCTGGCATAAGTTGCGTTTTGTCACGGTTCAAAGTCTAATGAAATCGTTTCAAATCCATCGGTAAAAAATTTCAAATGTTGTCGCAGCAGATTTCGAGAATCACCCCAACGAAATAATAAAAATAATAAAAACGAAATAATAAAAATGAGTATGTGAAGCGTATTATATTTCAATAAAGGTATCGCAAAAACTTATGCCCTGCCATGCAAATCTTTGCCTAGCAATTTTAACACTTGAGCGCATTTGATCCAACACAACAGACGGCCGCGAGAGGTTGGTAGGGGATCGGGATAGGTCCTTGAGGCAAACATGAAATATGCCGCAATGTCTTGGCCACTGGAATGTTGGTTAATGCCAGCCATTTGGTTGGACCGCAACAATTTCCCTTTTTCGATCCCGTTCCGTTTCGCTGCATACCTTGAGGCGCCATAAAAGTGTACCCGACCCGGCCCCAAAGCAAATAAATAAGAAAAGCCGTTCGCTACATTTCAGCAAATAATCTCATAAAGCATTTCATGCTGTTGCCCAGCTGCTGAATCGCATATGATGTGTGGTCAGACGGGCGGCTTGCACTGACAACGGCACATTTTCTATTGTTTGCTAAGCGTTTCGGTTCGCTTGGGGCGACGGGACAAGCGGATCTTAAGTTGCTCGCCATTCTCTCTCTCTCTCTCTCCCTCTTAAGGTTGTTGTTTGGGCATTAAGTGCGGTCTCGATGCCTTTGAAGTGGACACGTGCTGTCATAAATTTTCACAGTGTTGTGAACACAAAACTTTCGACTGTTTTTTGAGTTGGAACAATTTACACTTAGAGCGGCTATCGAATGATATTTATCGGCCTAGAAGTTAAAGAAGGCGTGGGCATGGACACAGTAATTTTGAAGATAGAGAAAGGGGATAGCATTATGTAGTTATGATATGTTATATTTTGTGTAAGACTCTGATAGATAAAGGAGTTTAGAATAGACATAAATTTAATAAGGGTGAGACTTAAATCTAGCAATGCCTCGTAGATGAGCTACAAGAGCAAATCTATAGTTGAGGAATTATAAAATGATTATTTCATAAGAAAAGGAATATATAAATATATAAATAAAATATAATAAAATTCAATTAAAGTAATAAAGTTAAATTAAATTCTGAGTATTAAGAAGAGAGCACAATAAATTTTTGATTAGAAAGGCATAAGAGGATAGCCTGAACAATGTTTAAGTTTAACAGAAATATAGAATGACAATAAGTAAATATTACTTTGATTAATATAAATGTTATGGACACAATATTACTAGACCATCTCCGTATAGCACAATTTCTGACTAACATAGATAGCTAAATAAAAAACATGAAAAATGGGAGTCCCTTTTGGAACAATTGATTCGAGGCCAGCCATAGATAAATACTATATATATAAAATTTCAGTTCCAGCTGATTGCGTAGCCAACTCTTTTACCCAATTGAGAACTAGAGAAAACTACAGTGCAGCTGTCATAAAACTAATTTTACTGATTGTTACATAAGATTTATGTGTAAACTTTTAAAATAGATTACGGCTGTCAGCTAAATGCCTGTGTGCTGCTTAAGCTATTTATTTTGCTGCTTAAATTTCATTTCTTGGCAGCGTTTGCCAAGTCGCTTCAACTTTCTATTGCCAAAACACAAAATCAACACGTAAAATTCCAATTAATTGCGCTTAGCTAAATAAATCGTTTCAACGCAAAACACAAACTGATCATAAAAGTTAATAGCCAAGCACACACAGGCACACACACATGCAGCATAATTGGCTGTGTATGCGTGTGTGTAAACAGCTTCTTTGGCTATTTGCTTATCGGTAAATTGCAATTTGTGCCACAGACGAGACACAAACTTTGTGCTGATTAATAAGAAGAGGACAGGGATATCAACAACAACAACAACAACAACCATTAGCAGCTGGATATGTGAATTGAGAGCTGTCTATAGAGACATTAGCCAGCTGGGCAGGCTTTGGCTTTGGCTTTGGCGTCAAGGCTCTCACATAGCAAACGCATAAATCCAATTGAAAGTGCTTAGCTTTGATTTTTGGCCTGGACGCAGTGCTATTCACTCATACCCTCGCCACCGGTCTTTAGTTTTAGTTATAAGTGTGATCCCTTAGCCGTTGCTGCGTACGTGTTAGTTGCTGTGCCGCTTTTTCAACACTTTGAACATTTGGTGTCTGGCTCACTACTACGTGCCGCAATTCAGCGTGTGACGTTATCAGCCAACGGTCGCCCTCTCTCTCTCTCTCTCTTTCTCTCTCTGTATCTCTGGTCATATTTGATAAATGCTTGCCTTCTGAGTTGAGCTGCTGTCCCTGCCCACCAGCTGGCAACAAATATTTAGTTGTGAGAAATCCAAATTAAGTCACGTCGCGCCAATCGCGAACAGCAGTTGAGAGAGAGCTCTGCACCCGCTGCTGCTGCTGCTGCTAGTGCTGCTCGGGCAATCTTAACCCTATCGAAATGCCATTTCAATGCAAATGCAAAATGGCAAAATTAATGACGTTCATTTCCTGCACCCATGTCACCCACCGCCTGCCGCCGCTAGCTCTCATTTGATGCTGCACAGCTTACAAGAGAATTATGATCCAAAAACAATAGACTTTTATGCATCATGGCAGTGCCTGTTGCCTCTGCCCCTGCGCCTGCCACCGCATCTGCCTCTTGCAGCCATTGCAACAAGATTTTCGCATTAAGTTACCAGCCCCTGGTAGCGCTCCCATCCTCTGGGCAACCCACTGCAATTCCCATTGAAAGGCCATTACCATTTTGGGCTGCTCTGACTCTAGCTGCAGTTTTTTGGTTTTGGGGGTTGTTGCAGCTGCAGCTGCTGCTGCTACTGTTGCTGCTGCTGCTGCTACTGTTGCTGCTGCTGCTGCTGGTGCTTCTTTTGTTTGCTGCTTGGCAATTTTGTATGCACTTTTAGCCAAGTTACCCTGCGCTGGCCCACTCCATTCTCTCTTCCGCTATGTTGTTTACATTGTCACAGTTGCCGCTTTCTTTGCATTGCAACTTGCATTCACAGTTGGCTTTTATGTTTGCATTTTATGCGTCTGACTCCCAGTTCTCGCACAGTTCTGGTCTCAATGCCATTTTCATTTTCATTCCCAACTCTCGACTGCCTGCAAGAAACCCATTCGCTGCATTTGCTTAATTGCCTGAGCCGAAGTTGAGAATATTACGAAAGCAATCTTAAAGTTATTATTATATTTGTTAGAGCTAAAAGTGTTCAGTTTGTAGCTGCCGAAAGTTTAAGTAACGAATTCGAAGAATACATATAAATTTTTATTTGAAAAGAGTTTTGGTTCTTGAAAGTTTTCAGTTTTTTTTTTCGCTGGACGGGTTTCTTTCAGATTTCCTCTTTAATTAAAGTAAAGAAATAAAAAATGGTTAAACTGTGGTCTATATTAGAGACTTTTGACAATAATATTTATGAATTATCAATGCATACAACCAGACATCTCCACATCTCAATCCTTGAGTCTAGATATAATATGTGATACTGTCACTTAATGAGTTTGGTTATCTCTTGAGTTAATAATGTAGATCATATGATTCTAAAAGCTCTTATATAAATTCGTCTCACAAATCAAAACTGTAAACAAATAAAATTAATTAAATTTTTGCATTCAGTCACGAGCTCGAGTGGCAACAATGGTCAAGGCACAATTAATGAGAATGGCCATTAGTGCTGAGAGCTTTTTCAGCAACCACTAAACAGCACCCCCAGCCGCCAGCCAACGAGCAGCACCGCAAGCAATGGGACAACTGATCCGCTGGCTGAGTAAAAAGTCAAACAATTTGCTGACGCCGAAGTCTTTGGCCAAATTTAAAGAAATTACACTTGACACTTTTCAATTAGTGCGCCAAACTTTATTTTAATTGTGACAGTAACACGCTGGCGTTGCTAGCTAGGGACAAACATAGAGGAAGCAGACGAGGACAAGGACGAGGGAGTGAGGGGTGTGGGTGACAGTGGGAGCTGGCAACCAACAAGTTTTGGCCAACTTTCTGAGGCGACAACTTGATATAAAACAAAAGCCACGGCCAGAGCTCGGAGTTCTGGGCACATTCAGCCACAAAATGTCAAAAGGGAACTTTGCAAGATTAATTACAATTGAAAACAAATGAATGCAAAAACGATAAGCAGCCAAAGGATTTCGGGCCAAAAACCGAGTGTGGCAGCACCACCCAGCAGCAACCACCCTACCGGGCAGCTCAACTCGGCAACTTTGCCAATCAAGATAAAAGAGCAGGCCGCAGGGAAATGGAAGCGGGTCGAGCATGGTGTAGTTGTTAAAGCCAGTTCTCGCAAAAGTACTAATCAAAAAAGCGGGTGTTGAAACAAATGTTCACACCTACAAAGCAACAGCAACAGCAACAGCAGCAGCAGCTGCTGCTTGTCCAGTTTTTGGGCACTTGAACTTTGGCAAAACTAAACGCAAAGTTTGCCGAGGTTAGCAGGTCCCGAACGCGGTCCAGTTTTGGGCTACTTTATGGCCCAAAGACGTGACTTGTTTAGTTTTTACTATCTATAAGGCTGTGCTGTATACCCTGTAGTTAATGAGCTAAAAGAGCATATACAGCGTGTAATTCTATATAATTTATTAACATATTTTTATAATTTTTATTTTCTTTAACGGAATTCTTCACATGCCCTGTAGCCAATTGTTTGAGAGGGTATATTATTATTTTCTTAAGACATATTTTTGTGGAACAGCCCAAAAATAAATGTTTTTCTTTAATCTCTTACTCTTTTTCTTCGTCTCTCTCAACATATTCCTAAATGAAAGAGCTTCAGGCTTTTCTCAGCTTAACTGCAAAGTCAAGGTGCATCTCCCCTTCTCATATCAGATTATTTAAATATTTTAACTAACATATTTTTTCTCCACTTTTTTTTTTGGTTCCACCCACATTAACAACATTCAAAAGCTTGACCAGACAAGCCAGAAAAGTGGGAAGCGCAGAAACTGAAAACTTTTGCGGCGCATAAATCATGAAATTAATTAATTTTGACATACATTTTACGCCAAAGTAACGCTATAAACAATTTCAGTATTTACTTTCATCATGCATATATATACATAAATATATACAGCGTTTTTTTTCGTTTGCCTGAAACTAAAAGTAAAATCAAGAAGAGTTTGGTAAAAACTTGCCTTGCAGGGGCTTCTTACGCTTGCTGCTGGCAAACTTTTCGAGTCGAGAAGACCAAAAAAAAATTTAGAATAAAATCTATATATACATATATATGCGTACAGTAAGAGGGGAAAAAAGTAAGTTAAGTTTGAAATATGTGCAAAATTCATTCAGTATTTGAAATATGCGCAAGTTCCACCCGCTGCTGCTGCCAAAAGAAAAACTTCGGCCGTGAGTTTAATTTTATTCATGTTGCTAAGTGAGCGCTGTCGACGTCAACATCAACGCAAAGTTTGCCAAAATGCACTGTTTAATTGCATAATTTGAGACTGAAAAGGAGATTTGAGTAGTTACACCTGAAAGCTGTTTGATAGCACCAAAACTTGAGGTAGGAATAATTAAAACACGCAGCAACTGCTACAGATAAACGCTGAGCAAAGATTGTTACTTATAGATTGTAATAGCGAATATAGTCAAAGTTCTTAACAGCTAGATAGCTTACAAGCTTATATATTAAGCTAAATTAAATGAATATTAAATTAAATATATTTATCATACTTTATATATTAATTCATTTATTCAGAGATAATTTCTTAGGCAGAATCATACCATACATTAACTTAAGTTACACAGTTAAAAATATAAAGGTAGCTAATAAAAAATGTATAAATATTTTTATTTTCAGCCACTTTTCTTTTATTTTCTAATTTTTTAGCTTTGTGAGTAAAGGTCATGTGTAGTTTGTAAATCTAAAAAATGAAAAACGCTTAACAAAAGTTGAGCAGGTTAGGCAACCTTATCCTTATCCTTATTACAAGAACCACCCGTCTCTATCTATCATCAGCAGGCGTCTTTATCGATTGTGGATTCATGTATGCATACACATATATTTCATATATATATGAACTATATATGTGTGCATATATATAGTTATATATATATATATATATATATATATATATATATATATATATATATATATATATATATATATATATATATATATATATTTTTTTTTTTTTTATTTTTTATTTTCTCACATGAATACATAACTTAATTGTTGACTGATGATATCTGAGGCGTATACTAGTTTTTGTAGTCTTTGCCAGCAATGGTGTCGCCCCAGATAACTAATTTTAGATATGAAACTTAGAGGATATGAAAGAAAAGTATTGAAATCATTTCAGTTGTTGTTGTTGTATATATAATTTTTGAAAATATTAAAAAAAAAATTTAATTATGACAAATTTTTTAAAGTTCTGTTAAGAATATTTACTACAATTAAACAATAGCAAATTTAATTTTATTTAAATAATAATAAGCTTGAGTTCAATAAAAAATTGTTGAAATTGTAGGACCAGCTCAAAAGACATAGAAAATGTTTAATATTAAAGGAGAACGTGAAGGTCGCGCAGTGTACTTCCTGCCCTTGAAAACATAGTGAAGGTCAGCTAAATCAACTTGAGTATTGGTACCATACATATATATATATAAATATATATACATACTTAAATATACTAATAAGTAAAGCAGACATTACATTCACATAGCTGGACCCTCATAAAGTTTACACTTAATTATTATAATTCCAAATTATTATTTATAATTAAATAGTGTTTATTTAATATAGATAATACCCAAAGATTTTCACTTGCAACTTTAAATATTTAATGCAATTTGTTTAATGTATTTCGGCCACATCAAAGCATACAAATTTACATCGAGTACAAGACACGGGTCGATGCACCACTCGCACCACTTAGACAAACACAAAAGAACACAACGCAAAGCCGACTGCAACAGGGCAGAACTACAACGAAATATGTGAAAATTGTAAATGGATTGGATTGGGCGATAATTTGTGGCAATTTGTAGGGTAAAATGCAAAATATGCGCACAAAGAATTTACGCCCTGTGCCTGAAAGTATGCAGCGATAATAAGAAATGCAACTGCTGCTCCACACCAATGGCCACGGCCACGGCCACGCCCACGCCCCCGCAGCAGACGTAGTGCGAGAACTATGCGAACGCAACGATAAGAGAAAATCTATGGCGAAATGCGAATACTTTTCTGCTTCGAACGATTGGCAAACTACTTAGCTAGGTAAGGGTACGGTTGCGCAGGAAAGGTGTGGGGAAGGTGTGGATAAAGTGTGTATTGGCTGCTGCTTATACTTTGCCTGCTCAGCCTGTGCGTGCGTGTGTGTGTGTGTGTGTGTGCGTGTGCTTGCCGTGGGGCTCTGTGAAAACTTAATCCTTTCGCTGCATAACGGGCCAAGCTCAAAGTCAAACAAACAAACCAAAGCGATTGCTTAAGGGTTTAGAATAGGGTGCTGCAGTTGTAGGTGCGGTGGGGGTACTACTTAAGCTGCCGCACAACATTTGCGGGCCAAGTATTTAAGCCATTTGCGCTAATGAATGCGGTCGCGCATTTTTAAGCGCGCCCAAAAACCCGAGTGGGCGGCTGTCCGCTGGGCGTGGCAGGCAAAGTTTTAGCCCCACACCGCCCACAAAGAAGTTTTTCGATAGAGTGCGCCGCTGTTCCTAACTTATGCGAAACACGTGCAAAATTATGCTTGCAGTGCAGCCAGCCTCCCCGTGGAGTGCCCCGCCCATTTTTGCTGATAATTTTTGGCTCAAGCGAAAGGGGTTCACGGCAACTGATTCGCCATTTGTTGACGTCTTTGTGCTGCTCAGGCTGCCTTTGGCATATTTATTTTGTATTTTATGCAGTGCATATTTAGTGGCAATTTCTCAGCCGAATTTTGCGCTCAAATCTTTTGTTGCCCGCAGCGCAGAGCTGTGTAAATCGCATTGTTTTTCCCGTCGCAATTAAAACGTTTTACGACATTATCCAAGAGAGCGCGCGGGTAGCCAGCCATTGACATTCGCCTGACAACTGCCAAAAAAAAAGACAGGAAAATATAATGCGAATATTCGACTTGAATTATTGCACAGTGGTGTTAATAATAGCCTTGTGGTGCACACCCACACACAACCACTCGCAATGTGGTTGATGTGCTTTTGTTTTCAATTGCGGTTCATGCAATTATCGTGAATTACTTTTTGAAGGAGCGAAAAATGAGCGAAGCTATGGAAAAGTGAAAAGTGGACGCTGATGAAATGTGAAGCAAAATTGTTTCAGTCGGGAATGAATGAACAGCTAATACCCCGTAGAAGCCACATGGATAGCAAAGGAGATTTTGGTGTTCTTGAAGAGTGCAGAGTACAGAGTACAGAGAACAGGGTACAGAGTACAGGGTACAGAGTACAGGGTACAGAGTATAGAGTACAGAGTACAGAGTACAGAGTACAGAGAACAGAGTACAGAGTTCAGAGTACAGAGTACAGAGTACAGGGTACAGAGTACAGGGTGCAGGGTACAGAGTACAGGGTACAGAGTACAGAGTACAGAGTACAGAGTAAAAGGCATAGGGTACAGGGCACAGGGTACCTGTAGTAAATAGTTATCAAAAAATTAGGTACATATTTCATAGATTGCTCATAAGCAGTAATATAACCATACTGATTAGATAAACTTAGTTCAATATCCCACAAAGATTGTATCAAATCAATAGATTTAATAGCTGAAATACAAAAAGGATGACAGGGTTACTAGACAAAAATATTTTTACTGGCTTTATTATACAATTACATAGATATATATTTGACTTCGTCGAAAATATATAAATTACTTTAAATAAATTAAGTTATATTTTTGTATCAGTCAACCTTAACGTACCTAAGCAGCAGCTTATTAAGCTTTTCAAATCATGCAAACATTACAAATTCATACCAAAATTTATACAAGAAAATTGATGTGTTTATATATGTGCACATATATGGCTTAGGCATGGCATCGCCCACAGCAGCCACCCCACAATATAAGTGAGGTGGGTGGATGGTGGCGCGATCGGTGCCGAGCTAATGAGCGCTTAATTCGACTGACAAAATGTCAAGGGAACACTTAGAGAACACACCTCCACCTCCGCAGACAATGCGGAACAACAAATGAGGGGAGCACATATCACAAATAAAAGATAAACATCTGTTTTTGGTGCTGCGCTGCGACAGCGAGAGGGGCATGCAGTAAGGAGACAATATGAAATAGAGAGTGAGAGAGAGATTTTTCATAAAATAAATACTCAGTTTTAAATAGTAAATTCTATTTTATTGCTTGTTCGGAATGAGTAACAAGATTCTCTCTCAAGCACACACAAGTCCCCTCTCCCTCTCTGTTTCTTACACACTTTTTCTGCCTCAGTTGTAGACGCAAATTGATAACGACAGACGCCTCTTGCAGTCGGCAAATAAACAGAGCAGCAAATGCAACAAACAGCAAATGCAACAACAAAGCAGCAGCAGCAACATTGGCTGCATTTTGTTGCTAATTTCAGTTTTGATTGAAATTATGTTCAACATGCAAAAGTGTCGTCGTCTTGCCATAGCCCAGCCACCCTCGCCCCATCCCCAAGCGTTCGCCCCCGGTCTCTCGCCCCTCTCTCCATCAAATCAAAAACTGAAAAATTAATTAGTTTCTAAATGAATTCAGCGGGCAGCAGCAACATGCAATATAATTTATATTTTTCCCATATTTTTTTATTATTATATTTATATATTTATTTGATATATTCGGGAAAATCATTTTTCGCAGCGTTGGCGTCAACATTGTTGTTGTTGTTGCTGCTGCTGCTGCTGCTGCTGTGCTCTGTGGGCTCCATGGACTGTCGGCTGTCAAGTCGATTGGCTCAGTGCTCACTTGGACGTTGTCAGCGCTGCTCCTCGCGAAGAGCAAACTCTGCCTCAACAGCCACGTCCGCGTGTCGTTCGCGTCTCCATTTGCATCTTAGCCGGTTGTCGCGTTCTCGTTCCTGTTGTTGTTGTTGCTTTTGTTGTTTGTGTTGTTCTCGTGGGCAGCGCCCACATATGCATGTACTCACCATATATACATATCTATAAAGTATATAATATCTGTCATATATATATGTCTAGTATATAGTTAATGGGACCCAGTGCGTTGCTTTTGGAAATCATGTCGCATGCAGTGCGAAAATCTTGGCTAAAAGTGCAAAGTGGCCAACAACAACAACAACAGCCGCGCGCATATACATATAGATATAGTGGCAAAAAATTCTAAGTGAAAAATTATGGAAGACGCGCAGCAACAACAACGAAAGTCTGAGCAAGTGCCAAAAAAAATAATAATAAAGTCAATAAAAATGAAATAAAGTTCAGTTCAAGTGGCTGCAGTTTGAATACTATCAACACGACTATGTTTATTTATATTATTTACTAATGTCGCTGCCGTATCTGTAGCTGTATCTGCATCTATAGGCGTGTATCTGTATCTTTATGCGTGCAACTGTGAGCGATCGCTTTGTGTCAACTGAAAGATTTGACCTCGCACTTCACCCATCAAGTGAATTAACAGCCAGCGGGACGAGTGGAGCAGGGGCACACAAGTTCCTCAACATCTCTGTCGTGTGCTTTCGTCTCACTGCCGCGCCCCCTTGTGCCAACCAAACGACTATAAAGCAATTTGTCATACAAAGAAATCATTCAACTCGACTTTGTGCCGCGAGTGCTGCGGAAGCTTTCGCATAATAGTTCCAATTCCCAATTGCCATCAAGCTACTCACTAAAAATGAATTTGAAGTGAGTCCGAGATAAAGACGAAGATAATCATGTCTTTAGATAAAGCTGCAGTCAAACTAAATGCGTTTGACTGCTGTGAATAGTAGAGTATTCTTAAGTGTATTTTAATTTGATTGAAAAACAAATATTATGTTTTATATATATGCATGATGAAACATGCATTATGAAACAAAAGGTGAATATTTATATACAATCAAGGAGTATAACGAAGACTAAATACTCTTTAAGTCAATCAGCTTAGGTCTTGGTTTACACTTATTATGTATGACTATCTAAGAGTAAAGAAAAGTATATAGCATTATGTGAGTAAGTTTAAAAATATATTTACTAAAACAAATCTATATTAGCTACAATCTCAGCAAGTAAATCCCATTGATAAGCGAGAATCGATTAAAAAAAGGGGCGTGGCCCGTCTAAAGCTTAAATAATTTTTCAAAATAAAACATTATCTGTATCAGGTATAATATATTGATTAGACAAACATTAATGTTCAACTCCTTAAGCCAGCTAATCCCTACAAATGCTATGCCTGCGATCCAGTAACTTGATAGATCACATTCCAAAAAAAAGGAAATGTTTTCAGCTGAATAAAATAATTGCCATAATTTATGAACTTTCTGCAACATCTGCGTCGAAATAGTCGACATTGAAACAGAATTAGCACAGCCGGCATTTGGTGTGTCCAAAAATAACTTATAGACATGTTATTAATTGGTTTTTGGACATGTTATGCGTGTGCTAGTCGGCCGTCTATATAACATATGCATCTATATATTAGCTAAATGATTTGGTGATAATGTTTGGGAGGCACTGTCCGTGGCATCGTATATTGTGAAAGCTGACAAATCACAAAAACGAAAATCAAATATCAAAAGAACTAAACATATATACTGTACAGGTAGAGCTATTTATACTTACCCGGCGTTGCGCGGCACGAAATGAATTGATTAAAAAAAATAGGGTTAACTATAAGGAGCTTTTGCTACCTTAAAGACGACATGGCTTGAAGCCCTCATCCATCCATTTCTACGTAAACAATATATATGTGCATATATCTATATATATACATATTCATATATTTATAGAGTTCATGTTTAGTTTATGCGCTGCTTGATTGAAATTTCTCATCTCGCATTCAATTTTGATGGCCTTAATTTTGTTGACAAAAATTGCTGTTGAAATTTATGCGAGACGCTCATAAAATTTCCCAAAGTCTTCCAGGCCCGCCTATAACTCAGGCACAAATCAATTAAATTCTTCTTTTTTTCTAATGCTGTTTTTGTGTCAGTTGGCAAAATCCAATTAAAATGAAAGGCACAACCACGCACACACAAGCTCACGTACGCACACAGTGAGAGCCGAGTCAAGAGTGCAAAACTAAAGCAATTTGTTTGGTCTGATTCTCTGGTTTTTGGGGTTTTGTCATTACGGTCAATAATTACCGCAAGCATGTCAACCGAAATTATTGCCCGGATAGATTTTCAAATACATTCACCTCCGTTTCGAGGACGGGGTTTTTGTTGGTTGGTGGTGGCCCAGTGGCTCGCTATATTGTGGGCCAAAGTGTCCGGCCATGTGTTGCAGTCAAACCGCAGGACTCAATCTCAGCAAGGTGGACTACGAACTGTGGACTTGCTGTTCGCTCTGCCGGAAATAATTACTCAGCTTGGCTTTCTTTGGGTTCTACCCATAAAGAACACACACACGCATACACATACATATACATACACATATTGGCCCACTCACTACTCACGCCCAAACACACACATTTAATTTATATTATTTGTGCTTCCTTTTGTCTGCCATTTGGTTTTGCTCTCCTCTCTCACTCACACACAATCGCTGTCTGTCTCTGTCACTCTCATTCTCTGCTTTGCTCTGCCTTTTATAGCTGCTCATTTTGTTTACCTGTAATGCCGAGGCAGCTTTATTAGTTGTTGTTGCTACTGCTGCTGCTGCTGCCTGCAGTCGGCTGTCAGTGCGCTGTCTCATTTGTTCATGTGGTTGCTGCGCTGCTATTCAACCACTAAACTGTGTTTTTGGCTTTTGTTACACTGCAACCACATTTTTGTGGTTGCCACATCTTCGATTTTCTAGTTTGATTTCTCATAATATTATTTCAGCAGCAGCAAAAGTTGCCTCTAGATACATATCTGAGAGACACTTTAAAGTAAAATGTTTGATTCATCAGATTTGGAATTGGGCTGAGGCCAAACAATGGGCATAGTTTACCAATTAGATGAAACTCAGCACACACACGCACACAGCTGCTGAGGCTAGCTCATTCAAGCGCTCTAATAAAAAAATGTCTTTTGTCGATTTATTGCTCTTTTGGCCACAATTCACCTTTTGCTTGCAGCTCGTGCGTATAAATTATTAATTTCTTCTGCCTAACTAACACATTTACCACCAAAGCACACATAGACATACACGCTGACTTACCTTGAGTGACCCAGCTGGGCTTGTAACAATTGCTCAAATCCAATTCAATATTGATTGCCGGACAGCAAATGAAAAGGACAAGAAAAATCGAAATGGGGCTCAAACATGGAAGCATTCGAAAGGGTTAAAACTAGCGACAAGTGCATTGAATTGGACAGTTACAGATAAATATATATATATATATATATATATATATATATTTATATATATATTATAACAGAGGTCTTAGACTGGACATATAAAAATATGCACCTGACATACACATAACCTGATATACACATAACACATTAAATAAATTGATATAGATAAGCATAATAAATATATAAACATCATATAAATACGTATATAAAAGTTAACCTCTTAGTGCATTTCGCTTTTGATCTAGGTACTACATATACTTAAGTGAGTAGCTTACCTAAGCAGTATATGTAAACTGTTATATATATATATATATATAAATATATGAATTTAAAATGTACATTGATATCTTTATATATACTGAAAATATAATACTTTAAAGCCTTATGAGTTTATGAAAACTAATAATAATAATAATAATAATAAAACTGTTATACATACAAATAAATATACAATTGAAATGCATACTGATATATTTATATGTACATTGAAAATACAACAATTAAAAAGTATAAGAATATAATAGCTTAAGCAAATGATTACATAAACTGTTATATGTCTTTATGTATAATTTAAAATTCTCACTGACTCCAACATGCAAGCTAGTAAAACTGTTATACACATGTGACAAATATATATTAAATATGGAAATGGTGTAAACTGATTTCCAACTAGGTCGTATGTACTTTTTGAATAAAATAAAGTGTAAAAATTACTTTTAGTGTTGACACTAAAAATTAATATTCAAAACTGTCATACTACACATGCAATTATTAAAACTAAAATATTTAATAAATGTTAACAGTCGTTATAGATTTTTTTGATTATGATACATTCTAATACTAACTCTTAGTACTAATACTGAAGACTGGTATTCCAAACTGTTATACTACACTTGCAATTAGTAAGCTAAAGTTTAATAGACTGTCCTAGAAACGCTGCAATATAACAGTTATATAATGTACACAAATTGGATAGAGTGTCAAATATATAGGCTAATTAGAGGACTGTATGCAATGCATAATTAAATATACGTTTTTCACATAGTTTCCTCATTTGTTATAATCGCCTGCTATATAATTATGTCCGGACAGGCAGGCAAAGCCATTATATATGTAAAGTAACACACATTTACTACTAAATAGTCGGAGGCATTATAATTTGATGGCACAGTCCGAGCCGAACGCTTTGCCACAAGCAAAGACAAAGACTTAATGTGTGTGTGTCTCTAGCTCTGGCAGTGTGTGTTTGGAACCTATGTTCCGCCTTATATGCCCGATTGGGTATTGAGGTATATAGAGCTAACGCTAACCCTTGTCTGTTATGGCCACCGAGTGAACTGCTGTGCGGTCACACGCCCTCCGCCCACACTCCTTTGAGCACTTCAAACTCATCGATACTTTGGATACGGCGCGACGTGGCCTGGCCATTGGTCTCTTTTTATTTTTTTTCAGGCTGCCCACAACACAGTAGCCTTCAGCGTGTCTCTCTCTGTGTGTGTGTGTGTGTGTGTGTGAGTGAGTGTGGTGTATATATAGAGCAACTCCCACACATATTGCGGGCCGTGCATGAGTTTAGTTTATATTTATGAGCATTATAGTACGGATATATCGACGCGCAAGTTACGAGCCGAGCAATTGCAGTGGGAATTTGACTTCGATTTCAGTTCTTGGCCATGTTTCGGCGTTTCTGTTTGTCGTTCCGTCACGCGTTGATAAGAAAATGTGAATGGCCATAAAAACTGTTTGGACGCACCAGTGTGCGAATACTTATGACAGATTGCTATATAGACTTAAGCCGCAAACTAAAAAAATATATATATATAAAGTGTGTAAGTGAAGCATTTATGTTGTGTTGTCGTCGTCATGTCGCTGAGTCAGCAAGTGATAAGCCATAAAACACATTAAACCTGCACCTGCGGGATTTCGATATTAGCTCAGCAGAAAGTGCATTTGGCTTGTGGCAAAAATTGATAAAGACTTGAGAAAATAAATAAATGACAGTCAAACGCGACGAGTCAACGGTAGCGTAGAAACAAAGAGAAAGAGCGCAAGATAAAGACTATATGAGAGACCTATTTAGGCAACCGGACAGACTTAAAATTTACCCAAGATAGAGAGGGAGAGAGCGAGTGACAGAGAAAGAGATTAGAGTACGAGTCGCTGTCGTAGTTTACCTGCCTGTGCTGACAACAATCAGCGAACAATTATATGCGATAAGCATTCTTATCAGTTACAGATAACACACATACACGGGCACGTATATGAGTGTGTGAAAATAATTATGAAATCAAGGGGTACCTTGTAGTTGATTTTTGGGAGGTTTGTTAGTTGCCTTTCGCTGGCCTAGTCGTGCGGCTCGAACACATAACTCGCGAGTGCATTATCTAATCTCTGATGAAATGCCCGTTTCTGAGTAACTGTATATCTGTGTACCTATAGTGCTTGCTTGTGCAGTTAGATATTGATACGATGGCAGGCCGTAACATATGTTAACCGAAAACCAAAGTTCATTGACAAGTGCTCGTTGAAAACGCAAGCAAACTGCCTGAGATACATTTGTATCTATAAGATACTTGCGTAAGCTACATCGATCTATAAGCATAAGTAAGTAGTGCGCCTTAGAGTCGAGCAAACTGTATTCCAACTAATTACTAGACACTGTTATACTTGTTCGAAATATGTTATAATTGTGCTAAACTGTGTTATACTAATTCTTATTGAAAGAGTTAGCTACGCTGAAAATTTTCCGATTAACGTTTAGTGCGTTTGCTATTATACTCACCCAATCTATTATACACACTGTTATACGTAGCGTTATACGCTGATGCTTAGCTTGCCTTCGAGGCAGCTGAAAGTTTTGATAAAATGTTTTCAATGTTTTTTAACTGAGAGATAACAGCTGATTAGCTAGCCAAACTTACAGTTGCAGGTAGAGCTATGTTTGCCTTTGGATATATGGATCGTATATATATATACCGCGCAGTGTTATGCCGAAAAAAAAACTGAGCGAAAAGAAACTCAATAAAAACCCACTATACAAACATATAAAGTAGAGTAGATAAGATAAGAAAAACTCGCTCAACAAGTGAATGAAGCTGACACAGGCCACAGACACACATATTAAAGCACACACACACACATACGTAGCGCAGTGAAGTATCTTGCAGTGCAGTGCACTAGCCCATACACCCCCTGGATATTGCCTTGCATCGCCTGCTGACATGTGATTCTTATATAGAGTGCAAGTTGTGAGATGTCAACGACAGTGTCACTGTCACAAAACAGACCCAGAGACTGGCACAGCGACGGCTAGAGAGACAGAAATAGTGGGAAAGAGAGAGAGAGAGAGACAGAGTAAGAGAGAATTTGGGTCAGGCCTAAGAATCACTTGCCTACATTTGCATACTTTGGGCACACAGTTTGATTATCTCTGCTGCTGTTGCTGCTGCAGGGGCAGATTAGGCCAAGGCAGGGAGGCTTACAAACTGTGCAAAATATTGTCACTAAAGTTAATTAAAAAACAGCCAGAGGCACCAAATATTTACACACACCGACACACACATGGCAGCTATAGTAGAGCGAACCCTACCCCTAATAGCTTTAATAAAAATGCCAGGCACAATATTTAGTACAAGCGCGGGGAGCTGAATGCAAGGGGGTTGACGCTCTCTCACTCTCTTCCTCTCTCTCTCTGTCAGCCTGTCAGCGTGCTGCGTGTGCAAACAAAGGCAAATAAATAGAAAAGAGATACTCAATAATCAATAGATAAATAAAATTACAAGGTGACAGCAACAGCAACAGCGGCAGCAGCCACGAGGATGACACAGCTGCCACCGCTGGGCGTCTGCTTGTTGCCTGTTCAAGCTGCAGGAGCTACCAACAGCACCCTGGCTACGTTAACTGCTCATAATGCAGCAGCGACAACAAATGAGAATTTTGAGCATAACACGCCGAAGCTGAAATGCTCTAACCAAGGTGGATGTAGTTGAGTTGCTTGGCAAAAGATTCCAAAAGCAAAGAAACTTTCATGACTAACTTTAGTTGCAACAGTTAAAAATTTCTTATAGAATTTTCAAGCATACAACAATTCTTCTGATTAGTTTTAATTTACATAAGCTAAACAACTGATAAGAATTTTTAAAAAAATATAAGAAAACTAAAAAAGTCTTAAATAATTTTTAATTAAATCCAAGAATTTTTCTGTGCAGCATTAACTGCCCAAATGCTGCAAGATCTGTCAGAAAGTCGTTTAATCTAATATGCTCTTTCGAAAATAAATATAGTATATATTTATATATACATACATATATATATATATATGTATACAAGACAAGGCGTCGCTGTTGTCGTCGACATCGTTTGATGACGCTGGATAAGCGCGTGGCAACGTAGCAGCAGCAATGCCGCTGGCAAACCGAAGCTGGCAGCCCAGCAACAATAATAACAACAACAACAACAACAACAACAGCGGCAACAGCATCGACGTCGACATCGAGAATCTTTTGTTGGTGGGGTGCAACAAGCGTTTCACGACACGTCGCCAGTTGCCTGCGTCTGGCCAAGTGAAGCGGACGCCAAAAAAAAACAAAACATAAAAAAAGAAGCACAAAATAAAAAAAGAAACGAAAATAGAAAAGCGCGAAAATATGCGAGCGTTGCAATTTATTAAAAAATAATAGAAAAATCCAAGAGGAAGCTTCAAAAGCGCGTCCAAGCAGCTAGCTTAAAGACTCGAAAAAGTTTAAGCTTCAGATTTGGGTAATGTGAGGCGTTGCGCATACGCC
This sequence comes from Drosophila hydei, assembly GCF_003285905.1. Lineage (NCBI taxonomy): Eukaryota > Metazoa > Arthropoda > Insecta > Diptera > Drosophilidae > Drosophila > Drosophila hydei. The sequence goes on from NW_022045827.1 coordinate 1,781,549, forward strand.
ATGTGAAACGCTGTGAAATTTTCAAGAGCCACATAAACATAACATAATAAGGGTAATCTTGCAAAGGCAGAACTGTATATGCCAGAGTGTGTGGTTACGAGTGTGTCTCTCTCAGTTTGTGTGTAAGTGTGTGTGTGTGTGTGTGTATGTGAAGCGCGTTAATTAAGGCGCCCATGCCTGTGGTCAGTCAAGTGCGACAACAAATAATTTGATTTCAATTTAACTAATTAGCTGGGGCCTTCAACATAATGCGAATGGCTGAGCGCAGGGTCTGAACGCCAACGGTAAAATATATATATATATAAATGTATATATATAAATATATATGGTTACATATGTGTGTGTGTTTGTGTTTTGAAGCACTCAAATGCTTATCTATTTAGCGGCAGCTACAAACATGTTCAGTTTACATGCCACTCCATACTGTACATGTGTGCGTGTGTGTGTGTGTGTGTGTTGGCGCTTTATCAAAGCCAAGCAATTCAATGCAGACAGTCAAGTGGCCAGCCACTGCGGTCAGTCTGTCAATATACGTCCATTGAAATGCGCTTAGCTATGCAGCTGCTGTTACAGCTGCGTTAGTTCCTGCAGCGAAAGGACGACTCAATCTGGCTGCCATTTTGACTGTGGTTGCATACAAATAAAAATATATTAAAAAAGCACATAGTTTTATTTAACTATGTGGTTGCTCTTCTTGTTTTTTTTTTTGCATCAACTACTTAACTCAAATTTTAATTAAATTATCTATGACACGCACTTAATGCAAGCATTTTAATATTTCTCTGTTAAATATCAATTAAGAGTCTCATTTTTGAAGTACAGGCCACTTATTTCAATTAATTTTCTATAAAAATATTAAAATTGAGGTAAACTTATAAAAGTTTCAGTTTAAATGCATTTAATTTTATTAATTTGAGTCTGAAGTTCGGCGAAAGTTTTTAAATTTTAGATAGAGCTTCTGTTAAAGTGAATATAAATAATTATAATAAATTTTAATTTTATTTTAATATTTCTCTGTTAAATAACAATTAAGAGTCTCATTTTTGAAGTACAGGCCATTTATTTCAATTAATTTTCTATAAAAATTATAAAAGTTTCAGTTTAAATGCATTTAATTTTATTAATTTGAGTCTGAAGTTCGGCGAAAGTTTTTAAATTTTAGATGGAGCTTCTGTTAAAGTGAATATAAATAATTATAATTAATTGTATTAGTCTACATATTATTCGTTTTAAGAATTTGTTTTCATTATTGTGACAAATTTATTTAGTATTCATTATTTCAAAATTATCTTACCATCATTATTAATTTATATAATATTTTTAATTTTATTATTGCCAAGCATCAAATTTTTTTTTGATATTTTTACAAATTTTGTTTGTTACTGTGATTTTTATTCAGCTGATAATGGTTTTGTGAAATAGTATGTAACAGATAAAAAAAGGCGGGGCAGAGCCCACAAAGTAAATTTATTCTTGATCAGACTAAAGAACTAAGTCGATCTAGACATGTCCGTATATACATATATCCGCATGTCTATACATTCGTATGAGCCCATACACCTGTATGTCATACGCGCTATGAGCTTATCATTTCTAACGATAACTCATCACATTTCCTCGTAATCGAGAATTATCGATAATTCCATTTCATTTTTTTATGTAATTTGAATACCACAAAAGCTAAGGGGTTAAAATTACTAATTGATATTTATTTGCTATACATCCACACATAATATGAAACCAACATTTGATATTCATTTAAAGATTTTAAGATACATAAACTCTCCATAAATTAACTCAAAATAAAGAGAGAGCTTAATCTATTTCAAATGTGTAAAACTCCTTGAATTAACAAACAATTATTTTTCTTATAATTTAATTACAGTAAGCCTTAAGCAGAGTCCACGCCTGTTGCAAGTGCCAAGTGTTCAAATGAAAACAAAAACAAAGATAAACAAATAAATAGTGCATGAAAACAGAGCGAGGAAGAGAGAAGTGAAGAAGTTTTTAGTGAGGGATAAAACTGTGATAAACAAAACGCGCAGCGAAGCAATTAAATGCGAGATAATATACAATTTTAATAAAAGTAAAACCCACGGCAAATTAAAAGGGGAGCATTGCTAAATGCAGCAGCAGCAACAGTTACAGCAGCACTAAAAGTAATTAGCGACAGCAACAACTGCGGATTGAGATCGAGAGAAAGCGAGAGAGAGAGAGAGAACAATAATAATAAAAAGGTGAAATAAAACAAATGATGTTGCAATCTTTGAAACAACGCACGGACAAACTAAGCGGCATTCCAGCAACAACATCAACGACAGCAACAAGCAGCACAGTGGCAACTGCTGTGGCAGCAACAACAGCAAAAGCAAATACAGACACAACAATAACAGCAACAACAATGCTAACAACAGCACCTGTTGCACTTGTCGCTAATGGTATGGCCAATGGCAGCAGTCTCTATAACGGCGGCAGCAACACAAACAATTTAAATAGCAATAACAATAACAACTTGCAACAGCAACAGCAGCAGCTACAGCAGCAACCAGTAAAGTATTTAGAAAATCTAACGCCTGCAACGGGCGCCATTGCAACGGCAACAACTTTTACAGGTGCTGCGAAAAGTTTTCATCCATATTTGCGGCCCAGCAGCAACATACCAACAGCAGCAACAACGGCGGCAGCAGCAACGACAATGACCAAAACTGCTGGCGGCGTTGGCGTCGGCATGTCGACAACATTGTTCGAAACACTTTTGCACAACCAAATAAATTCCAATGTAAATGCAAGCGCTGCCGCTGCCGTCGTTGCCGTCATGCCAGCCGCAGCGGCAGCAGCGGCAACAGCAACTGCAGCAGCACCAACAGCAGCAGCAGAACCAACGCCAGCAGCAGCAGCAACCGCAGCAGCACCAACAGCAGCAGCAGCATCAGCAACTGCAACATCGGCGCTGCTAAATTCCAGCATTAATTCCAGAACTTCATTAGCCGACCAAAGCGCCAGCGGCGCCACAAATTGGTGAGTCACGCCTACCCCGCACCGCCTCCATTTGGCTGCGTTACTTTACTTTTTTCGCCTAATGACTGCAAATTGCATTCGAATGATTTGTTTGTTTTGGTCTCCTCGCTTGGCTTAACGCGAACTTTATCTATTTAGTCAGCGAGTCCTTTAAAGTATGCTATAGAAATTTATAGGTTGACTATATGTGTGGAGATGACAACAGACTATGAAGGAGCTTTAGAGAGCATACAAGTGAGTTAGAATAAATCAAAAATATTAGATTTAGATTAGATTTAGTTCACTTTAGACTAAAGTCATCGATATATGAGAGGTCTAATTGGAGTCAAGAGACTAGAAGCTCTTCCAAACAGCCTGGCTAGGTAGCTACTACCCCCTGCCGTAGGATGAGAAGAAAGTGAAGGAGACGTGACGTAAAATATCGAATTAAAATATATAAAATATTCCCTGCCCTGTGGTAGTTGCAACCTTTAACTTTTGCTCTCTTTAAGCAATGTATTCTGTGCTCATTATCCATAGCCTGGAGAAAGTATATTAATTAATTTCTGTTAAGACAGAGTTGCACTACAGCAGATAAATATTTCATAAATAAATGAGGAAAGTGAGCGAGGTTTCACTTGTTCATTATTTTTGTTTAGAAATATATGGAAGGCCATAGTTGTCGAAGTCAGATCCACATAGTAATTCATAAATTTCTACTAATAATAAGCCACCTTGCCTTGGTCTATAAAGTCTCGACTCAGCTCAAATACAATCTCTAGACTATATCCATGAGCACCCTTCCAATGTCTAGAGCAGTAGACTTATTCAATTATTTTCTAACGTTAAAATAGTCTCATCTTCACTCACACTGACTTCGGTCCATTTCGCAAAAGGAAACATCCGCACTTCGCGCGCTGCATTATCGAAACTTAAATAATTTAGCTAATTTCTTATCAATTTGCATATTAGCTAGATATAAATTTCAATTTCCTTTTTGTGAAGCATCCAAAACCTGCGACGCTATCGAATTTCAAATTATTATGCCACGGCCCGCTGCATCGTTTTCCATTACGACAAGTTCCTTTGCCCGGAAATTATAAAAAAAATATGAATAGAAAGGACGAAGAAGGCAAGAGCAGGCAGGCAGCAGCAGCTGAAGTGAACTGTCCATTTGGTTGGCAGGCATTTTTGAACGGGTGCCCCACAGAATGCAGCGAATCGAATCGAATCGATTCAATTAAAATAAGTGACAACGTGCCGAGTGAAGAGTCTTTGGACGCTGCTGACTAACGATAATTGGCATTGCATTAAGATTATTAATTGGCAAATGGAGGCAGGTCGCAGCTAATGATCATTGACAGCCGCTGGCAATTATAACATTACATTACCTTCCCGGAGGATGATAATGATAATGATAATTATAATGATAATGATAATGATGATGTTGTGGTTGATAAGACAACGTGACAAGCGGAAATGCAGACTTAACACAGCTGCAGTCCCACGTGGGGCAACATCTATTCGCCTTCATTCCCCTCTCATTCTCCCTCTCACTCAATCTCTCCTTCTTTCTCCGTCTCTCTCTTCTCTGTTGGCATTTTTTACAGCGTATTTCGCTGCCATTAAATAATAAAGCAAGAATATTAAATTTATGTTGGGTCATTTTTATGCGCCTTGCTGCAATCGCCCACTCCCTCTGCCTCGTGGCTGCCATCCTGCTGCCTCGCAGAGTCTCTGTGTCACTAGCGTCCTCTATCTTGGCTCTGTGAACTGTTTGTTTTTGTTGTGACAGGCGCGACATAACAAACTGCCATCATAAATTAAATGCCGCGTCACGGCTTTGTCGGCGCCAGCATTGACGTGGTCGGGGCGTGGCCAAAAAGGGGCGCAGCATAGATAGCAGGAGCAACAGCAGCAGCAGCAGCAGCCTTATCCACTTGAATGGCACGCATGTGGCAGCAGCCTGCAGCAAACAACATTTTAGCGCAATGCCGAGCCTCAAATCGAGCCTCAGCAATCCAACACCTGCCCAGCCTAAGCTCAAGCCAAATCCCAGTGTACGCCCACCGCAGGCAATTTTCTCATTAAGCTGCGGCGCATTTAAATGAAACTGAATTAGTAATGCGAAGAAACCCAGCGAGGCGAAGACGCAAGCAGCAACTGTTGCCGGCTCGAGTAGTTGCTGCCTTGCCATGCCATGCCGTGCCGTGCCCTCTCGCCAGCCGTCGCGTCGCATCGCATCGCATCTCCCACGAGAGCATCCATTGCGCACCGCTGACTCTCTGATGGATTCCCCAGGCGGCAGTGCGACTTTGAAAGCGAAATAATTGCCTGCGGGGCAACAGCGACACCTGTCGCGCACCGGCTGCCCGCACCACCTCTATTGCTGCTCGTTGAACGTTTTTATTTAAAGCGCGCCCCGAAAAGTAGGCAACAGAAAATTGCGTGCTGCGCGCTGATTTTGATTTATGCCTGCCAGGCCAGCTTTGATACCCAGTTGGCTGGGCTGCGCTCCACTTTGCTGCTGCCGCTCTTTGGGCCGCCCATTGGCCTACTTTGCATTTGACTTGTGGGCAATATTTATCACCTTGACACTAGACTATTTGGCAGCGACACGCTCCGCCTCTAATAGATTAAGTTCGTTTTGTCATTTGCCGCCTTCGGGCTTTGTCGCGCTCAATAAATATAAGAAAGTAGGCGTGCGCGCTGACATCCTTAGAGAGTCTCATTCAGCTCGTAAATTCCGCTGGCACCAGCTTCATAAATGCTGCTTGCCTGAAAGCGAAATTAAGCTAGATAGCATCTGAATTGGATAATATCCGCAATGGCGAATAGCTTAATTCATTTAGCAGCTGTGGAGAGCTGCTTGAGATAGGCGAACATCATTCTGTCATGGATTTTACTTTACTTAAAGCTTGATCTAAGAAAATTCATTTTAAATATAAGACAATTTCTTGAGTAATATTTGCATATCTTTCCATTTTCTAACTTTTCTTCCTTACTTATCTTGCTTAAGACTTAACCTGCTTCCTTGATTTGCCTTTCATTACATCAACTTAAATTTAAGCCAAAATAATTGTTTATTAAATTTAATACGCAACATATTTAATATTAAAACCCTTTTCTTTCGGCTTATCCAATTAGAATTATTCTCCCTAAACACTCATCCACTTAGAATTCTCTTCAATAAAACTGAAAACCAATTAGATTTCAAATTTATCGCTTCGAATGCTTGACAACTTTGGCTTATTTGCCAAAGCAGCTTGTGTGTTTGTTGTGGCTAATTGTGTTGCTGTGGTTGTTGTTATTATTGTTATTGTGGTTGTTGCTGTTGACATCAAGGAAAAGTCAATTTTGTGCGGCCATCAACAACACCCAATAAAACCCCAAAATATAGAGAGAGTGAAACATACAAAAACTCAAGTGAAGTAACCAAGTGAAGCCACAAATGGACCATTCACACACACACCCATACACAAACACACACAATAAGGCGCGGGTGGTGGTCAGCCACAGAAACAAAGTAAAAACGTTTACAACTTTTTAGATTAGATTAGTTTGCTAATAACAATTAGTATTTGTATTTTATGCACTGCGCAGCTTCGCAATCTCACTCTCGCCTTCCCCTCTCTCTCCTTCTCACTCTCTCTCTCTCTACTACACACACACACGCACATAGAGCTCCCATTCACGCTCCACCAAGCATTGTTGTCCAGCTTGTTGTTTTTTATTGTCATTAGCAAATGAAGTTAGCAAACAGAGAGAAAACGAGTGAGACGAAGCAAAGCTTTGTTTTAGCCTTGTTCAATATGTTGGCCATAAAAGTTCAATGGAATTACCGAGCAAACTTTTTTTTGGCCAGCAACTTCTATAGATATGAATGTGTGTGTGCCTGATTTATAATGACTTTATTTTTGTGGCTTTTGCAGCGACCCGAATGGCGCTGAGGAGAGGCGGCAGCAGCTGGACGCTCTGCCCGCCATCAAGTGCGAGACAACGGATGCCATGGATACTACAACTGCTAGCGACACGGAGTTGGCCAAGGATCAGCCGGATGTGGACAACATTAAAATGTTTGTGGGCCAAATACCCAAGACTTGGGATGAGCCCAAATTGCGGAGCCTGTTCGAGCAGTTTGGCCGTGTTCATACGCTGAATGTGCTGCGAGATAAGGTCACATCGATTAGCCGAGGTGAGTGCACGCATATAAATGTGCGGATTAATTGGCAAATGAGGCCCTCGGGGAGACCTTCTCTCCCTTCCCCTCCCTCTCTCTCTCTCTGCCCCATTCTCTCAATGATTTTTTACAACGCCCATCAATTTCGAGGCGCACCCTTTTAAGCCAGGTGCGGGGTCTTACATTAACATCAAGTAATATGATTATGGCGAGCGCACACAACAACATTAGGACTAACACCTTGCACGGTCCAGAGCAGGTGTTGACTCCCATCTTTTTTTTCCTGCCAGCCTCGATGGTAATTGGCCATAATTGGCACACACACACACGCACACCCATCGAGCTGGATTAATTCTATTGGGTATTTGAATAATTTGCGCATTTGCTTGCAAACTTTTATGAAAAGTTGAAATTGTATTATGCATATTTATGGCCAGGCGTGCTGTTGCCTCTCAATGATCGGATATACTTATAGTTGCAGCTCCGTCACTTCGCCTTCTCCATCTTCTTCGCATGTGAGCAGATTAGGCTTATGACAGCATAAGAGTTGTTTGTGGCCAGGCTTAATACACACTGAGTATGACTGAAGGTAGCATAAGACGATTACGCTCGACGCAGAGTTGTTGAGGTTTGAGGCTAGCAGCAAAATCATTAATAAATATTCTATGAGCAATCGATTTATGCGGCTTTCATAATATATCGATGAATATCAAATTGATGGAGATATGTGTAGAAAGTTCTAATATGATCTATATATAGCTTTAATATTTTAGTGAAAAATTAATTCGATTATTTTCTATATATTTCAAAATTGCTCAAAACTTTATAGTAAAGACGAATTAGTACCATAAATACACATTCAATTATATAATTACTAAATTTCAATACAACACATTAGTTATTTACGACTTCCATAGCTTATCGATCAATTTAAATCTTTTGAAGAGACTTATCGCCAGATTAGTCATACTTCTGTTGAAAATCACATAGCTTTTGATTAAAATTAAAACGATTATTATCGATACTTTTTTTTTAATTTTTTTAATATCCTTTTAAATCTATCGAAATTTTAATTTATTTGTATACAAATAAAAGATCAGAATCATAGCTCTTAATTTATCCATAATCAATCAATTCGACTATCGATATCGATAAATATAAAATTTAAATAAACTTAGTAACATTAGAAATTTCTTAAGTTTTTATCTACTTATTATATTGATCAACTTATGTAAGAAAATCTCAAACTCCTACTCAATATGTTAATGATAATAGTCGAAGTGTTATTGATATACCGTTAGCTAACTTTATATCACACCATAATATACACCAAATGAGCTAGTTATCATGTAAATATAATAGATTTCTTCACAGCTATTAGGTTAAACATCTGTCAAGTAATTTAGATAAAGAGTGTACTTTTATCGATCATTGTCCCTTAGTAAATTGTTTTACTACGACTATTGTTTTCGTTGAACATATGTGCTGTCCGTTTAATCATGTTAAAGCACGCGCGCATAAAAGTTTTAGGCAGCAGCTGCCATACGCCATAATTGTATATACTTATATATATATATATATATATATGCCACCCACATATTCAATTTGTCTATCATTATCTCTGCATGGCTCGCATGATGCGCTCGTCTCTTGTCCCATGAAAAACATTTAACGTACCAAAGCTGTTGCATGCCCAAGTTAAATTATATTTTAACAAGAAAATAAGTTTGTTACGTGCATGATAACATATATATGCTATATATATCTGTCGCGATATCTATAGAGATCTATAGAGAAGTGTGCAATGTTTTAGTCCCGACCAATAATTTACTTTTACCGTTCTTGTATCATACGTTTGTGCAATTGTCTATCGATTGTTGAACTTTGTTATCGACTTGCCTATTTCTTGTATCGATTTGTATCGATTGTTTCGTTCTGTTTCGTTTGCAGGGTGCTGTTTTGTCACCTACTACACGCGCAAGGCGGCTTTGAGGGCCCAGGATGCGCTGCACAACATCAAAACTTTGGATGGGGTAAGTACAGCAACGGGAATGCCCCCAATAAACAATACTCTATAATTATATATGTAGCTAGCGCTTTGACTTGCTCGTTTCACGTTCTGTATGTGTATATATGTGTTTCGTATGTATATCTTATGTATGTGTTCTGTAAGTGTGTGCGTTCCTCTTTCTTTTTCTTTTTTTTCGTAGTTCACTTTCGTCAAATTTGATATATTTTGCTTCCTAAATAATGCAGCTTGAGAAAGTCAACCATCGGCGCCCATCGATCGATCGAATGACATAGTTTACCATATGTACCTAAAATTTCCAATAGCTAGCCATTCGATATGTGTACTCACACACACACATGGTCGTGGGGGCGTGGCCGTTGCTTTGTTGTTGTGTGGCCAACACAAATGTAATCATCAGTCAATTAGTGGATTCAATTATTGAGGACAATCTCATTGTTAACGTATTAAATGAAGTGTTCACGCACAGGCAAACACTGTAAAGGGACTACCCTTACTCAAAATATATACTTACATATCGGTCTGTAGGTATGTAGGGCTAGCTAGCCTTTGGAACCAGCTCGCAGCTAGCTGCTTCATTTACATATTCAAATTGTTAATGGAAAATCCAATGGCACTAAAACAAGTGAGCGAGAGCGAACGATGGAGAGACGGTGGGCGAAAGGGCGTGGCAAATGACGCCACGTGTGTAATTGTCAAAATAATGATCAATGCCCAGGTATATATGTATATATGTGTATATAGTTATATACACGCACTTTGTTTGTATAAGTAAGTGCCCAGCTATGCATGTGTGTATCCATGTGTGTGTGTGGGCATGTCTGATCCCTTAATGCATTTGGCAGGCTGCCTGAACAACCACCAAGCTCTGCCAACGTCTGCTGCTACTGCTGCTGCTGTGCAAGAGCTACTTAATTTACCTGAAATAATCGATAGGTAAACAGACGTTAAAACGTCGGCATTTTCTCACACACACACGCGCGCTCACACACACACACGCACACACGGGCATCTGCATATTTGTGTGGGCCCAACTTGTCAACGGCTTCAATAAATATTTTGTTTTGAAGTGACCAATTCGCTCTATATATAGACCACATACATGTGTGTGAGTTAAGTGGCCTTTTTCGGTCGAGTCTTTTCTGTTTTCGTTCTTGTTGTGGGGCACGTGTGAAAAGACGCAGTTGTGACGCACTTGGATTGCCCGGAAAAGTGATTACACTGTAAAACTCAGCAAATGCGATTTATTTTTATGTCAAGCCCGAAAGTATGCAACGATTTTGTATTGGGTTTTACGAGTGTTTGTTGAGTATGAGAGAGAGAGAAAGAAACGAACGATTTTTGGACGAGAGAGCTTTTAAGAAATGACTTCTTAAATAAACTTAAATTCATTTAAAGAAATATATATAGATACTTGATTTTAACTTTTAAATATTTAAAAGAAAAATATAAAAATATATATATATAAAAAGAAAAGTAAATAAAAAATATTTTAATATTTTACTTAAAAATTAATTATTAATATTGTTTAATGAATTAATATTGTTTTAAAAATTTAACTAGACATTTTACAGCGTTTTATGGCTTTTGCTCTCCGAAAAATTAAAAAAAAAATCAAAATGAATATCATATTAAATGTTGATTTCATGAGCTTTTTTGCAGTGTGTCGCTTAGTATTTCACGTTCGGCTAGCCAAAACAAATTGTGCGCTATATTTTGATAGCTAATTGACAATTTGAGCTGCAATCACACATGAAATATCCCAGCACCAAAAAATAAAGTAAGAAGGAAGAGCAAAAGAAATGCAAATAAATGAACAGCTCGAAAGCAAATCGTTTGGCCAAACCAATTGTCATTAGAGTGAAAAGGGTAACAATTTGTGTACATGGGTCTAATACATATCCAGCCTTACACAAATGGACAGCTAAATTGGGAAGCGGCTCGACAGAGCGGGAGCTTGTTTTCAGGGCTGGGAAGAGAGTAGCAGCAGGAGCGATATCCTAGACAGGCCACTTAACTCATTCAACTGTCAATTTTGAATAATAGAGCAGCAAAATGACGCAACAATGAGAGAGAGTGGATGGCAATTTGTGGCAGAGGCAGGGGACGGCAGCTGAGGCACTGACATTTTCTCGTAATTTGTGCAAAACCTTTTGACCAGGCAGACAGAATGGCCAGCTACCCAGCTGTGTAGATAGACCAGCCAGACATCGAGCACAGCTTGTCGAGTTCTTGAGCATTTCATTTCTATTTCCATTTCAACACGACACTCACTCACTCAGTCAGTCACTCGCTCAATCAGTCAGTCACTCACTCAGCCAGTCACTCATTCACTCATTCACTTAGTGCAGCGCTCTGTCGTCGCACGGTCAAGTTTTTGCTTCCGCGTGTCCATTACAAATTTTAAAGAATAATAATGTATGTGTGTGTAGGAGACAGCATAGAAAATTGATACGAATTTAATATACTCTATACTGCTTAATTCTAAATATTCCCTTCACTGCAAACTTATCAACGAATATTAAACAATATGCCTTCAATAATCAAATTTATTTAACTATAGTAGTTTCTAGTCTTTGTATCTTAGTAAATCGATAAGTATTGATTATTGCAGTCTATCTTTGAACTATGACGAAAAATAAACGAAGAAATCAAAATATGGCTAATCATCGATATATATCGATTACCATTGTTTAGCTGAGCCACCCCAACGCAAAATAGATAAATTTGAAATATAAAGTCAGATATTCATAGGGTCTAAAGCATACTTCAATTTCCTTAAATATATTTTTGTATAAATTTTAATCTAAGAACCTCGATCATTATCGATTTGTCTTAAATTTTCTTTAGGGTTACTTCAATAACATATAGATGTTTGCCATTTTTTGTGATGTGGGGTTAATTTCATCCGCGCACACTTAACTTTTTCTTTTCTCAATTAACTCCTGCCAAAGTTAAAAAATGAGAAGAAAAAGTCTATCAATTGACGCAAGTCTAATATGATTGTAAGTATTATTATTACCATTTGCCGCTGTTGGCGCCTCTTAACTGAATGAAAAGTTAATTGAAATCAAAGTAATGGCAAGTCCCTCTGCCAAGTATTGCCACTGCTACTGTCCTGCCTGTCCTGCCTGCCTTGTCAAGTCCTAGCACAGAGGAAACCGATAGCAGAGCTCAGAGAGAGCGCTGCGAGCCTTATCGGTTTGCTCAATGAATGTAAAATAAATTAAAAATTGTTAAAAGCTGCGCATTCAATTGCAGAAGTGCTAATGGCTACGTTAATGAAATGGTCTCTTGATTTTTACATTACGGCCCCTTGCAGGAACCCAGCTCTCCGGCTCTCCTTAGCCTTTATGGACATTTTTTAACCTTTGCACTTGCCTTTTGTGGCAATATTCTTGTTGCATTTTAGCTCGTATCAAAGTAATGAAATCTTCAAAGCATAGCAAAGGAAAGGTAACTGAAAAACTTATCTGCAGAATTGCTGTCCGTGTGTGAGTGTGTATGTGGGTGTGAGGGAGAGGAACAGAACTCATGTGTCCTGCATAGAACCTGAGTCTGAATTGCAATTCAGCAGCTGTTGGCTACAGTTAAAATAGGAATAGGAAACCCGAGCAGAGCTCCGTGCTCTTTGCTCTTCTTATGCTATCTTGCTCTGGCTTAACATTCTCTCTTTCTTTTGCCTTTTACAGATGCATCATCCCATTCAAATGAAGCCTGCTGATAGTGAGAACAGAAATGGTAAGTTTCAACAGAGAAATAAAAAAAACAAACGAAAAGTTTTTTATTTTTTTAAAGTCCTTTGTCTGGCTGATTGCTGAGACCCCAGTTTTTGCCCAGTTTTTATGGCTCTGCCTTGTGGTCTTAATCGCAACTTGTATCGGAGACATGCGCCTACCATATGCATGAATAATGGCCCGGGCGGCATATGCTAGCCATGGCAGGCCTTGCGGCAGCCCACTAAATCGATTAGATTCGATGTCTTTGTCTTTGTTTTTCTGTCCCTGTCATTGGCTCTGGCATTGAAAGCTTAAGTTCTTTGAATAAATACCATTTCAACAAGCTTGCAACTGTTAGCCAGGCACGTTCTGTCCTGTACACACTCTCACTAGCACTCGGTTGTCTTCTGTTGCGTATCAAGGTTTACCACTATTTGCTGACTAGGTGGCAACCCTGTTCATCGAAGCCAAACAAACAGAAGTAAAAACAAAATCTTCATTGAGGCTTTTCTATTACGGCCTTTTTTGTCGTCAGCCCAGTCGACTGCGACGCCATTTTGTAACACATAGCGCTTCCGTTTCCGTTTCCCTTTCTGTTTTGTGTCTGCAAATATACTTTTTTAAGAACTCTAATATATTTTAAGTTTTATATGAAAGTGACTATTATTGATGTTGCTTATTGGCAAGTTATGATATCTGATGTTTAATGAGAAACTCCTAATTAATCTTCATTGCTGAGTGATCATTGAAAATATCGTTCGGTTTTTTGTACAAAATTTTACTCTTAAGATCACTTTATTAAGAGATCAAGAATTTGCAAACAGTTTCCTATTTTTCCACTCCATAAATTATTTATTGCATTCAAAATTGTTTTTTAAGTTTTGTTCTTTTGTCTTTTTCTCTGTTTCAATTAAGTTTCTATCCTATTCCTATTCTATTTCCCTTCTATACCTTTTCTATTCCTACTATTTTCCTTTTCTATACCCATTCTTTTCCAATGCTTTCTCTCCTTTTGCTCATCATATTCAATTTCTTCTTCTTCCATATTACATCATCCTCTTATATCGCACATCCCTTTGACGAATTTTTGTCTGTTATTCTCATCTGTTATTTTTCTTAATATTTATTTTTTATTATTTATATACTTTATTTTCCCACTCTCGCATTTGTCTGTACAATTTTTTGGCTCTTCTCAGATCCATTAAGGTGTTCAACGAGCACAAGAAGTGGATAATTCTCTTGCTTGTTTTTGTTTTCATGTGCGTCACGCTGTACGCACGACGAAAATAAATCAAAAACTTAAAAATACGTAACACACAAATTTTATAGTAAATTAAGAATTTAAAAACAGAAGAAAAATTTTCTAGTTGGAAGTGCATGGCTGGCGCACCATGCATTATCTAAGAAGATTTATAATTTTGGGTGCCAAGAATATTAATGATAACAAGGCGTGGCCATAAAAGAGCTATTAAAATTTGCATAACGAAATTGTTAAATTTTAGACAGAAATTTCTATGCTCTAAAGAAATATTTAAATTTAGTAGAAACATCTGTAAATAATACAAAAAATATTATTATTTTATTTTTTTTTATAATTTACTAGAAACATATCTAAATAAAATAGAAAAATTTAATATTTACTACAAACACTTATAAATAATATAAAAAAATATATTTATTTTATATTTTCTCTACATAATGCTTTTATTATTTTTTGTACTTATGCATCTCATTCAAATAGCGGACTACCTCTAATGCAGTAGAGCTTATTGGCAGCAAGCGGTAGAAAGATACATAAATGCCGCACAATTTCAAATGCCACAGAAAATACGCAAATGCAACAAGTGCAAAACTCGCCTTACACTCACTTACCCTTCATCTGGCTCCCCACACCCTCGCCCCTCAATCCCCTTTCGCCCTGCATGTTTTGCCAAATGTTTTGGCGACACTTGACAAGATGCCAGAAATTCTAAACACTTTTAGCCGTTTTGTCGTTGCCCTTTTGCTGTTAGCTGCTTTGAATTTTTGCCCGAGCAGTTTTTTGTCTCGCTCTCACTTGGCCATCTTGCCATCTCCGTCGCTCTGGCCGCTTTTGCCTGACCAATCATGGCAAATTAATTATGTATGCTGTGCAGCGTCTGCACTTTTGCGCACACTTTTATTTATGCCGCCTTGGCTTTCTAATTAATGAGTATATTAATTTGTGAAGTTGTCAGGCGCTGACAGGGTGGACACACCACAATGCCCTACTCTGGCAGTTCCATGACAAGATGGCAGCTCGTGGTGCGGTATCTTCAGATCTGCGCTTGAGTCAAATGTGTCTGTGTCTGTATCTGCATCTGTGCATCTGTTAGATACTTTTGCTGCTGGTCACATTAACACAGTTTTCAATTCAATTACGGAATTCTACGGGCTACACAAAGCGCTTTTCTATGCTGTCGAGACATCGCCTCGTCAAGTGCGCCTCAATTGATTTTCGCACATTTGTTGCTCGTTTAGCATCTGACGTGATCGCCTCTTTAGATACATGCGCTCACTTGTGTATCCAACAGATACATTTACAAGCGTAAGTAGCTGGATTTCGTTAGGGCTGTGCCAAGTTGTTAATTGCGAGCAGCGTTTCGTTTAACTCGGCGTTAAATGTGTTAAACATTGTGAAATTCGGCGAATAAGACAACAACAGTCGAAGCTAAAAAATAATATTGGCTTGAACGTAAGCTGTGAACACAGTAAAGCCTTTACAAAAAGACAGCTTCATATAATTGTACCTGCACCACTTTTGTTATATCATTGATCCTCTAAGAAGAGCTCTGATCACTTACAATTGCCACCACTGTAAACTGAGGTTAAGTTGGGCGCTAAGTCAATTTACTTGCGTTGCAAGCTTTAAATTACAAACCGTTACTTTACAAGCAGTTGCCATTAGCAATACAAAAACAATACTCAATATGCAGTACTTGGGCTAGAGCGAGACAGACGACGCCAGTCAATCATCTTGTTTGAACTCTAAAACACAAAGCAACAACAACTGCATAAAACGCTGAGTCAGCCGGCAGCGAGAAAAGCGCGAAACAAACATAAACAAACAAGACAAAACGCAAGCAAAGAGCGTAACTAATTGACTTTGACTAAGCCACAAGTGGCGAAGAGAGCGCATAACAGCTGTGCGTTGAAAGAGAGAGAGAGAGTGAGCGCATAAGAGAGCGCTCGCCGGCACAAGCATTGCCAGGCGCCAAGCAGCAAATGAATTTCAAAGTGCAGCGCAATTGACGATCGGCCCAAAGCTAAAAGCCCCACACACACAGTTGGTGGTTCAGCGTAGACACAGTCAGTCAGCAGTCGGTCGGACGGATTGGTTGCTCGCATCGATAGCCCCGCAATCGCGCGCAATTTGTCAAACGTGAGCAGCAGCCGCGTATTCCAATAGAATATTTTGTCGCCGCAGTTTGCCGCAGTTCGCCGCAGCTGTCAGTCGATCGATCGCGCACGTTATTCAATTTGTTGCTCCAAAAGTAAACAATAATTGAAATTCTGTAAATTAAATAACTGTGCACGCTCAATTGAAGTGAATTGAAACTAAATTTAAAAGTAATCAAAATCAATTTTATTGCAAATGTGACGCACTGAACTCTAATTAATTAACAATTATTATGAAATCGCTCGAAAGTCGAGCAAAAGTTCTATTCCTAACAAATATTAAGTGCTTACAACCGCAGCACATAAGCTATATATATTTAGTTTTATGCTCACTTAAATCTGGGCAAAATATATGCACACATATATTTATATATATATATATAGATATATCTTTTTTGGCTTGAAGTACGGTGCTCAAAAAATGCCATTATTCAGACACTCAATTTGCCAATTGCCGAAATGTAAACAACGCTCATAAAGGCCAACAACAATATGCAAATTGGCTTTATGTATTGACAAAATGCGTTTCAGACAAAGCAAAACAAAAACGAACTACAAATAAAATTAAAAAATTAAATAAAAGATTTATTAAATCTGAGCAAATGCAGCAGCGGCAGCAGCATCAGCCACCGCTTGACTCACTCTTTCGAGCCGGCTTCTCAATACCTGGGCTCCTACAGCTGGTTAATTATTATTGTGAGCCCGCCCGCCCGCTCGTCGCTTTTGACGAACGACGATCGCAACCAGTTTTTCATTTCAATTTCAATTTCCATTCAATTTCGCTTTTGCTTATATACTTGATAAATATATTTATGTACATGTATGTTTATTAGCCAGCAATTGAGCCGTTATTAACTCAGCTGTTTTCTGTTTTTGTTATTTTGTTTTGATTCAAGTGAATTCCGCACATTCGCAGTTTTTTATCCTAAGCTGTTGCTCGATATGTAACTGTATCTAGATATACTTTATCTTTATCTTATGCTACAGATACTTTCTCTGTATCTTTGACTGTTGCTCTAAATGGATATGCATCAATATTTCAAAGATACTTTATATGTTGCTGCTTTGATTACATATTCTGCAGAAACTATAGTTGCTTTGTGCATATTTTCCTGCATTCCACTTCTACAGATACTTTATCTGCCTGTTTTGCAGTTGCTCCATGTGTATCTGCATCTATATTCAAAAGATACTTTATCTCTTGTTGTTGCTATAGCTGCTTCAATATTTCAAATTGTGTTCTTATTCTGCAGATACTTTGTGTGTTGCTCGAAACCTATCTATATCTATATTCTAAAGTATCTTTACCTATAAGTCTATATAATGCCGAGAGCTTAGCTGATTTGGCAATGGCTTCAAATGTATCTGTTGCTCTGTTCAATAGATATTTTATCTATAGCAATAGCAAACTTCACAGTATTTCACAGATACCTTGTCATACTTTTCAATATTTATATCTTTTTATCTAATTATGTATCTGTATTTGTATCTATTCAGAAAAGATACCTCAACTGCAACTGTAACAGTTGCTTAACAATAAATATGTATCTTAGCTTCAACAGATACACCATCTATACCTTAACCGAAATACATATCTATGTATATCTCACATAAATTATCTTTAATTCTTTCTTCATCGCCATTTCTGCCCCTTCATCCACAAATAACTATTTGCAATTATAACTATTGATCTCGATGCATATGTATCTGAAATAGTTCAGATACTTTAGCTGTATAGGCAGCTCTCGCTCGATTTGTATCTGTATCTATGTGATATTCTAGTTGCGCTTGCGTGGCCCGCATCGAGCCATTGCCAAAAGCATTTGTGGAATGCCACCAAATGGAGAAATTTTTTTAACGCTGCATTGCGTGTTGCAAGTGCGTTTTCGCCTTGTTGCAGCTGCAGTTTGTCATGTGGCACAAGACACATACACGCACACACACAGGCGGCACGCTTGACTTGCGCCTATATTGAAATATGCGCATAATTGCCGTGCGTAGCAAATGCGAATGAAATATCACTTGAATACCAAAGTGAAAAAGCTCAAGAAATTACATTTATCTGCAGATTAAATCTGTTTCGACAACAAGTAGAGAATAGTTCACAATTGTTGAAGTTTAAAGATAGAAATTTAAAATGATCTTAATGTTCGCCTATAAGAGAAAACCTTTTCATCAAATTAAAAGTGATTTTTTGAAATACTTTCTTATCTAGTGGAGTTTCCCGTCTCTTGAGTCGTTAAGTGCCGAAGTCATTAGGTAAATTTTCAACCGCCTGCAATAAAGCCGAAATCTAAATATTGATAAGAGAATTATCGTTGACTAATTAGTGAAATTTCTTCATTTCCGTTTTACGTATTCAACTTTAACTTCAACTTTAACTGCAATTGAGAATAATTTGCCATTGCACAAGTTGGCAAATTAATTTCTTAGCCATAATAACAAACAATTGCAAGCTATTCTATTCTCGTCTCTGCCATTCACATCTATTCTATTGACTGAACTATTGTCATTGTTTGAGAATTATGCTAAATTCTATGCTCGAACCACAAGTATTGTCCAAAAGAGTCTTAGAATGGCACAGACAATGCTGTGAACTGTCGCCCCCCAGAACAGGCATGCTTAACATACATCATTTTCTGAACGGGTCTCGGGTAGCAGTCAAAGACATTGCCACATGATTGTGCAATGCCATTCAACAAGTGCTGCGACTCTGACTGCCGACTTGCAATGAGAACCAAAGACTTTGGGGCATTTAATTGAAGAAATCACGCACTTAGAATCCCAAATGCAGAACGCTTATAAATTCCAAAGAGCCAAAGAGACAGCGAAAGAGAGAGAGAGAGAGAGAGAGAGGGAGCTAAGCAGAGGATGGGGCAAGTACAAAGCCAGGCGCACTTTGGGGAGACACCATAACGATGACTTCTATGGCCTGGACACAAGACACAAATACGGCTAACGGGCTTTGCCTCTATGAAAGACAAAGAACATAAAAAGAATTGGAAAAAAGCGAAGAAAAAACTGACGAAGCAGAAGAAGAAGCAGCAACAGCCACAGCAACACAATTCTACAGCCAGGCGACAAGTTTTGCATATTAAAATGAAAAACAAAACAACAATTGAGAACTTGAGACGAGCTTGCTCGAAGAGCAGTTACCCTGTAAGCAGCTTAGCTTCTAGTTGACAAAATTTAGAATTTTCTGCTTGATTTATGTCAAATTTGAGATCTGACAAGAATTTTGGCTGCGATGCCAGAAATTATGTAAAGTGTAAAATATATTTGAGACTTTAGTCATATGAGAGATACACTAGAGGCATGAAAGATATGCCAGATATAGAAGCAATATACTAGGAAAAATTACTAGAAAAAAAAATGTCTCCAATGTTAGATAGGTTTAAAATCTATTATTTTGATTATATATCATTTATTGATATCATTTTACAAAAGCTATTATATACTAAACAAGAGCATTTAAACTCTATATGATCAATGTTTGCAATCTATATTTATCAATATCGAATTGTTTCATCGAATCGCTTGAATTAGATATGCCTAGGCAGCTGTGTAAGCCATTTAACCTGAGCTCTAAATAAACTCGAGCTAAGATTGTCTCTGCCTATACGCCATTTCCTGTTTACAGGGTATCGTAGACCCATCATTGAATTACAAATTGTATGGCAAATTGTTGTGTATGCTAGCTGCAAGTCGATTGCTGTTGTCGTTGTTGTTGCTGCTACTTTTTATAGCTTCTTTCACTCCAATTGTGGACGTCAGTTGTTGTGGCTCGCAACAAAAAGCGAATGCGCCTCAATCAGAGAATTTTAATTATTATTTTCAATTATCGAAAATGGTTTTGCGTCTGTTTCAGTATGCCGCATATTATATTTTTTTGTTTTCTACAGCCGCCCCTCCTCCTCCCCGGCACGCCCCCTAGTCTCCTTCTCAAGTGCTTTGTTGCGGGCGTCTGTTTGCATTTGCACCCCCAATAGCGCACAGTCGATGTGTAGCTGTATCTGTATCTATATCTGCGGCTATTGTTAGGGCGTCCCTGGTAATTAGGGGGCGTTTCAATTGCGGCATATGGTTTTATTTTAATTAAATTTCTTGTCGAGATAAGCGCTGCGAACACAGCCAAAAACTCAGCCACAACCACAGCCGGTCTCTCACTAGGCTTTTAGAGACATCTAGTATTTCGACTTTTTCGATTTTTTTTTCGCTTTTTTCATTTCTAATGCCAGTGACAAGGGCAATGAGTACCTTTTATGTACTCACATTTTGTGTGTAAGCACACACTCAGAAAACTGTGAACAAAATAAATCCGCTGAAATACGATCGAGAGTGGAAACAACTGAAGCTTTTAGCGTATTGCTGCAAAGCCACAAAGCTGTTAACTGATAAATTAAACAACTGTCGCCGGCTCTGAAACGCGAAACAATAATAAATAAACAAACATAATGTGCGACGCAGAGACCGGCGTTGGCAATGCCAACATCCAAAGTCAGGTAGTCCCGGCACAAGTATATAAGCCAACTCTCATATTTATATATATATATAATGTATACACTATAATATATAGTATATATAACTGATTTTTGTCAGTTTAGCCAAGTGGCAAACAGACATCAATGGAAATGCATTGCCAAACGCGCAAGCACAGTGCAAAACTCCGAAAACAGCACGATAATGTGCTGTAGACGGCTGTGATAGAGCAGAGGATACCCTGTAACTGATAGCGAACTGAATTTTTAAGCATTTTAAATGCTTAAACTCAGCTTGCAGACAACTAACACAGCTGACTGTAATTCTTACTATGGGTGGAAGTAACTAAACATTAAGATATTATGTAAACATGTATGCTAAAAGTAAGCCTACAAACACAACAATTTGGTCTTATCTCTTCAGAACAAAGTATACTGAATCGATTCTTATCGATTTCTTAGTTATCAATGAAAATTAATATGTTTTATTTAATAATATAGTAGAAGAAACTATAATACAAGTTTCAGTGTCTTAAAGGCTACTGATGCTATCTATATATATATATATCGATAACTATATCTATATATATATATAAATATTATAAATTCAGTCAAACTTCAATTTTCATAAAATCAAAATACCCTCGCTCTTCGCAATTTTCACTTAAATTATAGTATACAAAAATTACTCGAAATGACGCTCTGTATCTGTGTCTATGTGTGTATGTTTGTCGGTGTATTTGTGTGTATCTATGCGATACTCGTGATCAGGTGGCGGCTGTGATCAGCGCTGCTTAGCACGCGTCACTTGATGAGTTCCCCAATTTATGGCTTAGATACACTTGACTACAAAACGAGCATTTAACTGAAGTCGAATGCTATGTCACGTTGCTTAAAGTAAATGAATATATATATACTATATATATATATATATTTATAAGAAAAATATTTACTTATATATAGTTACATATGGGATAAGCAAACAACTTTAAAGCCGTTTTTATAAAAACGTTCAAGAAAGTTATATGTGTACGTCTAATAGAGTTAGGTATATGGATAAAGAAAAAGCTTTAATTTGAATGAAAACCATATTAATTTTAGCTATATCCATTTTAATATGCAATCAATAATTTTTAATTGAAATCTAAATTTAGATAAATTTCATTTAGTTTATGTTAGC
Organism: Drosophila hydei; assembly: GCF_003285905.1. NCBI lineage: Eukaryota > Metazoa > Arthropoda > Insecta > Diptera > Drosophilidae > Drosophila > Drosophila hydei. Next base: position 1,803,549 of record NW_022045827.1, read on the forward strand.
ATTTTTAGTCTTTTATCTCTAGAGTATAATAAATTTAGAATTGGTATTTAGTGTGTTTGCGAGTGTGTGTGTGGTTTTTGTGTTGTGTGTTGAGGTTTTTCATTTTGTCGCAAATGCCATTTAACCGAATCGAAAAATGCCAAAAACTAAAAGGCAACGATAATAATGATAATTTTGTATTCGTATTCGTATTCGACTGTCTCGCCACGCGGTTGGGCACATCGTGAACTGAGTACACAATGGCTAAAGTACACACACACACACGCACACTCACTCACTACTACTGAGACAAAACAAAAAGCTAAAGAAACAAAAACAAAAAATAAATGTGGAAAAAAATCAAGTAAAGTTAAGTAAAACCGCACGACAGCGCAAAACAGCAGCGACAAAATAAGCGACGCAAGCAGTTTGTCACTCAATCGCCCAGCAATCAGTCGCGTTTTTCTTCGTTTTTCGTTTTTCGTTTTCGTTATTTCGTCTTCGGTCTGTGGCATAGAATGCTGCAGCGCATCTGTATCTTATAGATACATTTGCAGATAGCTCAAGCTGTGCGACGTGTGCGCGTCGCTGCAGTTCGCCTCAAGTTGCGCACGCGCGTCTTCCTCAGCTAAAAGTGTCAAAATGTATCTATCGTTTCAAGCGTATCTGTAAGATACAATATATGCATTTGTTAACCAAATTGCATTGCAATATCAGCTATGCAACAGTCGCAATTGTTGTTGTCGTAAAAAACGTGAAGAGCTGTGATTCTAGAGTACAGTGAAGCTTGCATTTAGAGTTAGTTGTTTAGGTATCTATTAGATACACATAACTTTGTTCTCATAGAGTTATTACTGTACTTGTATATGAACTTATGCTACAGTGAAGCTCATTAAAAAGTACTTAGATCAAGCTGTTGAACTTTAGTGAGCTCAATGAGCTTTGAAAACAGTGAAGTTTAGCTAAAAAGGGCTGAGCGAAAATGTCTAGTTTAGCTTAGGCATTTGTTACTGTAAAGTGTTTAACTAAAAATGATTTACCTTGAGTTTCATTTGCATTGTAATCACTGTACTATGCCCGCCCTTATAATAAATCATTCGTTCGTTGGATTTTGAGCTTCACTAAAATTCCCTTTGCCTACAATTTATTTAAGCAGTTAACACTGTAACTGTCAATTACTTATGGAAAATTACACCTTTAATTCCATTTAGGCAGTTAACACTGTTGAACTCGTCGCACTTTTGCTGAATTCAAGTACATAGCATAGCGGCACATAGGCAGCTCTTACTGTAGTCGCTGATAAACCCTATTTACTTGAACTGAATGTGCATTAAGAAACGTGTCGAATGTATTTACATAAATTTGCCATACAGGCACAGCAACAGCTGATTCGTTACAGGGAACAATAGCCAGCCAACTAAACAAACACAAGTTCTCGCTGCCTCTATGCATATATAGTTGTGTATATATATGCGACATATTTGTATAAAAGCTAAACCGACTTCCGATACAGTTGGCGTAACGCTTGAATGCTTCAGTTTGTTCGAGGTGTGCCCCAAACACTCACACACACACACACACACAGCTCTCATCATAAATGGCTTTAGATGTGCTGGCATCTTCACGATCTGACAGTTCGATCTGGTACCTGAACGTACGTGCGTAAAGTCTAGCTCAAGGTCGGCTGCGCCCTATATAGATACATAAATATGTATATATATAAGCTATGTGCTTGAAAACAATAGGAGAAAATTTGTTGACTCTGCCCCGAATGCCACATTTGTGCAAATATTCAAAGATGCCGCAGGCAAACAACTAGCACAAGTGTCATTAAATTGAAAATATCTAGATAAAAACCATGCAGTAGCTCTCTGTCTTATACACATATATAAATGTTTTCTTAAGCATATATAATTTTTAAGCAGAGAGAGAGAACGACATAGAGCGAGAAAGAGAGAGAGAGAGGAGAAAAATAAATACATCACGTAATGGATTTCTTGGCGTTGAAAATGAATCATTTGGCCGTAAGCAAAGTAAATTCCAATTGAAAATAATCAGTTGGGTTAGCTGACGTCGAGGTGCGGGAGGGGCACAAATGCGTATTGCCCGGCAACAAACGGAAATTGTCAGTTGTCAATTCTGAGCAACAACAACGTCGACTACAACAAAGGTGTGCGGCATATTAAATACAAAATGTCAACAGCTCGTCAACCCAAAAAAAAATACTTATATGCACACTATACATATATATATATACATAGCTCCAAGTTCTAAGTATTTCTATGTAAATCTCAACATAGATGGGCAGCTATGACAGTGCACTTTAAGCAAAATTAAGGGCATCAAATATTTGGTGAACGATGCAACTATGCGACTAAGCAAGAAAGGTTTTTAAATATCAATTAAATATTGGTATTAAAAAAATAGTTTAATATAGAAATATTTTATATATTAATATTAAAAGAAGAATTGGAAAAAATATAGGTATAGCAGGCATAGAACTTAACTTCAAGTTAGAAAAGATCAAGTTATCTTCCAGATATGTACATATTTTTTGATATATTTTATATATATTCAAAAGTTTCCAATCAATATATTATATATATAACATAAAATAATATTAGATTGGGAATATGAACATATAAAAAGTAAAATAATATATCTATAAATATATATATATATATATATATATATATATATATTTATAGTCTCCATATCTCTCTCTCTCTCTCTCTCTGTCTATGCGAAAACTCTCTATAGCCATAAAATTGCTAGCGTAATCTATTTCTTCTCTTTTTTTATTATTATTATTTTTAACATGCTTCAGATACGTCAGTTCATAATGTTCATAATGAAAATGCGTTGCTTTACGCTCTAAAAATTTCCAGATACCCGCACATTAACCAAAGGTTCAGAGTGTAAATGTGAAGTTTATGAAGTTTATGCGATAATTGTTGTGCTTATTCAAATGAGCCGAGTAGAGGAGAAATAGCTAGCTAAGCAGATAGCAAAGTCAACATAAAGTACAAAGTGCGCTGAGCTGAGGTCGCATATGCACATCTGATATCCAGCTGGAGTCAGTTAAGGTCAAAGTTCTTAACTAATTGGGCTAATCAGTTCTAACTGCAGTCAAGCGATCGCCAGCAACAACTAAAAGGAATTAGAGCCGCATGTGTTGACCGAGTTGACAAATTGGTTAGTTGGCAGCGAAGCGTAACAAATAATGGAAACAAAAATAGAAATAAAATGATTACAAGCCAGTCAATTGGCAGCAGTGTTGCAATATGCCACATATTGTATGCTATTATAAACGTGCATGATTGCAGCAGTAGCAGTAGCAGCAGCAGCAACGTTGTGTTGCAATGCACTTCACGTGTAACAAGGTTCGAGCCACAAAACTTGTCAAATATTTCCATAAATATTTGTACTTTCCTCAGAGTGCTATATAGTACCTGTACCTGAGCCCAAATATATGTACACACATATATATGTGTCAGCATATAAGTTTCGTATATTTACGCATATTTCTGTCTACATGTTGACCAAGTACAAACAACATAGTCCATCAGCAATAGCAACAGCAACAGCCACAACTCAGACCCAGCAGGCAGTCTGTCAATAGACAGACAAACGTCAATTTAGCTGGGCCTCTAGAAATTGAAAATAGCCCAGCTCGACAAGCTGTGGAAAGTCTAGAGAAGAAGAGAAAAAATCAATAGAAAATAGTTGACATGAAAATATACTTCGTTTCATTTTCCCTAACCAAATCGAAATGAACGCATCAAGCTATTTTTAAGACAAACAATAACAATCGATTGTCATCAAATAAACAATCGATATGTTGAGTTTTAAGACATATGCTCAAAGTCTTTTAGGTTGATTAACCTTATGTGAGCTGACTTGAGACTTGTACTTGACATACTGGCAAAAGGCTAAGGGAAAAGTTGAAGTTTCGATAGGTTTAAGACAGCAAAACTATTGATCAGAGATATGATATGAGAGTTGAGTAGCTAACAATGGATATAGATCTTACTTAAAGAAATATTTTTGAATTATATTTTTCAATTAAACAAGATGTGATATTTCTATATTTTTTTTTTATAAGTTTTCTTTGAATTAATGAAGATTTTCATTATACTTGACACTCAGCGGAGATCTCTTTAGATCATTTCTAGTACAAAGAGTTTCTAATAGCATTGCAAACGCATCTCTAATGAATACTACATGTTTGAGTATTCATTAGAGATGCGTTTGCAATGCTATTTGAAACTCTTTGTACTAGAACTGTTTTCTAAATATTCTAATACGCAATAGCAATAAATGTAGAACTCTTGAACAATTAATTTCTTTGGGCTTAGCTTTTCTGTTATTACGGAGAACAAATATTATTGCTTAGCAACATTTGATGAACTGTTAAAAGCGCTTAATATGTTCGATTCAGCTTTCTTTTCTTAATATTTTTGTCTTTAAAAGAGAATTTCACATGGTAATAAATCAACTGAGACTTCACTTGTTGTAGTTGTCGTTGTCGTTGTTGTTGTAAATAAATAAGCTTAAAATTTCACAATTCATTTTGTGTTATGTCGACAGTTGTTTAGTTTAGGTTTCAGGTTCGGTGGCAAGATGGACACGCCCCCTACAGCTGATAGAGAGTGGGATACACATAGGCGATATGAGTGAGGCCTGTGTTATATAAACACAGACGTTTCTTTCTTAGCAGCTATATTGAAGCTGATTAGAGTTTCAGACAGGTGTCACATAGCTAACATATACATTTCTATATATGTATGAAGGTAGAGAGATGTGTTTACTAATAGGCGTGGCCTCTGGACAAAGTGTGACATTTGTGAAATTCGCTTTGGTCTGGAAAGTTGCAAATTTGCTTAGTTGCTGCGCTTCGTTTAATAGTTTTTTTATTTCAAATTCGAAATTTGAAATTTTATGAGCTGCTTTGCTATTTTGAGAATTGCAACAGCACGAAAAGTGCACATTAAAATTGTTGCGGCGAAAGCTTTGCCCAGGGAGAGGGCAACAAAATCATTTCATTACCTGAATCCTAACTGGCATTAAGTGCAAAATCCAATAACTACGCTATGTGATCGCCATAATAAGCTTAATAACAATAGCAAATATCGCCTATGTGTGTGTGTGCATATGACATGCCTGGCACATTAACGCTCGATATGATGCGATGATATGCAGCAAATTGAAAGTAAATAAAAAATAATAACAATCGCCAAGAAAGAGCAGAAAAAAAATACAATATTACAAAAGCAAACGGTGCAATATGGCAAATTAATTGGTTATACAAAAATGGCAAACCATAAAAAAATAAAATATATATAAATATATGTGTGCGCTTAAATGTGTGACAAAAACAACAAACAGCAACAATACGATAATGATTATAATAAGGTTGCAGCACGCGCTGCGTATTAAAATATGTAAAAAACAAAACACAAATGGAATCAACGATTTTTGTTTGTTTCAAATAAAATTCAAATTATGCACAAGTGAATAATTGCGGTATTTGTGTTCGTTTTTTCCTAGAGAGAATCATGTTCAGTTAAACTACATGCAAATATATAAATAAATTTTAATATAATATAGCTTTGCATTTTAATATAGCCCAAGAGGCTCATAAAAACAAGTTGCCCTCGACGTGGGTGTGCGTGCGCGTGTGTGTGTGTGTGTGTGGCGCCATCTAGCGGCCCATAAATATGAGAAATCCAAATACAAATATCATGGAATGCAGCAATGGCTTAAACAATAACAACAACAACAGCAAGAGTAACAACAACAACAGCAACAACAGCAGCAGCAACAGCAGCCTCTCAGCGTCCAATATCAACGGAAACGGAAATGGCAATGTTAGTGAGCTGCAGCTGCGCCCTCTGTCGGCCAAAACAGCGCTAACAACATGTGCAACAGCCCAGCCCACTAGCAACAGCAACAGCAACAACAAATTGTGCGGCTCCGGCATGTCGCCGCACTCGCCACCCCCGCAGCAGCCCACAAACATGGCCACAAATGGCCATCAGTCGTATCCGGCGATAACGGCAACGTATTGGCTGCCGCCACCAAATCCGGCGCCATATTTAGTTCCAGGTAATTAGTGTTACTTGCAGCCATAGCCAAAAGCCCCATCTCGGGCTTATACTAACTTCAGTTACAACAACATCCCTGATCACCCTACGCCCTTTGCCTATCCATTCTCTCTCTCTCTCTCTTTCTCTCTGTCTCTTCACCTTGCAACGTGGCTGCGGAAACGCGTCGCCTGCTGCCTGCCTCGAAATGTTGCAAATTATATTTTCGTGTTTATTGTAAAGCTCTCGAGGATTACACTGAGAAAAGAGATGGGTATTTAAATGTGGTGAATTGATTTGATTTTGCCGATTCACGAAAAATTTTTTAAGCTTGCTTTAAGAATCTTAAAACTTTTATTAAAATTTTTATATTATTTTATTATTATTTTTCTATTGAGTATTTATTCTATTGAGTAATTTAATTCATATTGAATATAAATATATTTAAATTGTATTCTTTAACTTTTATTATAATCTTAGACCAAAAAAGTTAATCCAAAATGCAGAGCAGTTCCTTTTCTCTCAGTGTACAAAACATGTTGTTGGGGCGCTCGTGTCGTGTTGCACACTTGTATGCATGTGTGTGCGTGCGAATGTGTTGTCATTGTATTTTATTTCCATTCGCTTTTTTCTCTCTCTCGTATTTCGCTTAGTCCGGGCGTCGCGCTGCCAAGTGGCAAAATGTTAAGCCACTGTGTGAAGCTGGGGCTGGATTTTAATGCTGCCTACATCTATATATGTAGCGGCATGCGAGTGTGTGGGAGCGTGTGGATGTTGGGGGCGTTTGTTTTGGGCATCGGTTGCATGCAACGCAGCGGCGCCTCCTTTTTGTGTGTAATTTCATTTGCAAACGCCGCTTGCTGGCTGCTAATTAAATTTTAGCTTTGTCAGGGGATTTGCACTTCGGGCCAAAGTGGAAAACATTTTGTTTTTCCCTTTGTTGTTGATGTTGTTCTGTTGTTTTTCCTTTCTCCTTTCCTTTTTTTGTTGTCAACTGTTGCTTGCGAGCTGACACAATAAACAATTTGCGGCTTATTGTCACCAAAAAATAGAGTTGCCAAAGGCATTTGAATTGGAAATCGAAATGTTTTTTGGTAACATTTAAAAAAAATATATTTATATATCAATTAACTTAATCATTTTAATAATATATACATATTTATATTTTCATTTGGGCATATAGAAATTAAAATAAAATTCAAATATTTATATTAATAAATTAGCGAAACAAACATATAAATATTTATTCATTATTAACATTAAGGAATTATCGAAATACATATATATAAATATATTTTTATAAATATATATTTATTAAAACAACATAAAAATTATTAAAATAAATATATATTATATGCATATTTATATATGTTAATATATTGCTGAATAATTGATTGATCTAAGCATAAGCTTGACTAAATTAAAATTTAATAAATTCAATAATAAAAAAATTCAAATAAAATTGCTTAGAAGTGAATTTCAGCTTACATAAGAAAGTAAATGTATTTTGTATATTATATATACTTACATAAATATATTTTGTATATATATAAAGTATAATTAAAATCTTCTCGAAAAAAAGGTGTAAGCCAATTTGCAACTAGCTTTATTTTTGTGATTTTTTTAAAAACTGGTTCGTCTTCACGCTCATAAAAAAAAATGATGTTAAGATTCTGCGCTTAAATCTTAAGCTTTCTTCTTCTAATCGTCAACAAGTTATAATATATTATATGCATATGTATACATATATATATATATATACATTTATATTTAATTATTTATAGATATATAACTTGGTTATTTGTCTATATATATTTCTGTCATATATTTGAGAGCTTGAATTTATTAATTTAAAGTCCACAGAAAAGTCTGATTTATCTAAAAAAAATTAAATTAACATACATTATTTTAAAATGTGTTCCATACATTTTTCAAGAATTTATTTTCATATATATTTTCTTTTTAGCATTTAAAGTAATAAAAATAAAAATCAATTTAATCGCTGGTTAAGTAATCATCATGGCCGCCAAAAGTATTCGCTTTATATGCAAATCAGTTACAATTGCGCCTTGAACTCAAGCTGAAAATTGTTTTGTGCTCGAGCCATATTCTAACTACAGCAAAAATGACTGTTGTGCATGCAAATCAATAAGTTAACGATCTAATCCATTTCCGCTGTTGCGACTTGCATACAGATTGCTCCAAATATGGCTAATACGAAGCTGCTTCTCTCTCTCTCCCTGAGTTAACTTTTCTCAATATGTGTCTTGTGGCTCTGGCCGTAAAGCACATGCAAAATTTCTAAACTCAGACACACACACGCACACGCACTCACGCACACTCTTCGCTCATTTGGGAATATCTGTTGGGAATTGGGATATTTGTTGGATTGCAGTTTCTGTCTGTAGCTTGCGGCGTGGCAGGAGGCGTGTCTGTTGCAGGGAAAGGGAAGGGCCAGCAAAATGTTGGCAAGCTTTGACGTTTCTATCGATGTGGACGCTGTCGTCGTCGTCATCTAACTTAGCGCATGACTTGCATATTTATGCGCTATATGCGAAATGAATTGTTTGTTGTGGTTGCTGTTGCTGTTGCTGTTGCTGTTGCCGATGCTGCTGCTTAAAGTAGCGACAATGCTGACAGGCAGCAAATAATGATAATAAATAAGCAGGGCCAACGTCAAAAAGGCTGAATACCAAAAGAAAAATGAATATAAATAAATAAAGAACTATGCGTATCTAGCTGAATGAATGAGTGCATGAATGAATGAATGAACGAATGACCTGACCCAAAGTCTGACGAGCACAACAAGTGCATGCGATGATATATTTTTAAAGCAATTCAATGCAGCAGACACGTAACCCAGCAGCAGCAGCAGCAGCAAAACTAATAATTTTATGAGCAGATCAAATGACAAACAGCGCGGAGAGCGGCAGGCGAAGGCAGGGGAAGGGGCCACAAATAGTCAAAGTCAAAATGGCTGTCAGTCAAAGTGAAACGTAACAGCCCGTGCAAATATCTCGCTCACTGTGTGTATGTTGCATAAGGTTGTCTGTTTTAGAATTTTGTGGCATGGCATTGGGGTGCGAGCGAGTTGGCGAATGCTTTTTGGTCATTATCTGCATTTCGTTCGTACGCAACGTGCGCCAATGTGTTAACATAAATGTAACACGTTTCGCTGGGGCAACAACCAAGCGAGCAACAACAACAATAATCAACCGCAACCGAACAACCAACAACAAACACGTTGCACATTGCCATGTCACGTAGCTGCTTTTGCATGTCAACGGCAGAGGCAACCCTCGTCGAAATACGCTCTCGAAGCTTAAGCAAGCTTAACTGTCACATATTTCGAGAGTGTCAAGGAAATTGTCAAGGAAAAGCCGAAAATTGCTTTCACAAATCATCTTATACAAATATTGAAACTGAAATTATAAAGTCTAACCGATCTCTGATCTAGAGTTAGCGCTGCTAATGATGTTGATGATGATGATAGTTTCAGGGTTTAGCAACTGCTCGCTAATTGCATAAATAACACGCGTGTGAGAGTTGTGCAAACTCCAAATGAACTTGACTCGAAATCCCAGCCAAAGCATGCAAAGACAGCAAAAATCAATCTTAATATAGAAACTAGTTGCGATGAAAGAAAGAAAGATAGAGAGGGAGAGCCAGAGGGAGAGACTGAATAAGGGAGGGAGGGAGGTCAAAAAGAGAGAGAGGCAGAAAGAGAGATAGAGAGAGAGAGAGATAGACAGAGAGAGAGAGAGAGAGAGAGAGAGAGAGAGAGAGAGAGAGAGAGAGAGAGAGAGAGAGAGATTGAGAGAGAGAGCGATAGAGAGAGATTGAGAGAGAGAGAGAGAGAGCGATAGAGAGAGAGAGAGAGAGATTGATTAGAGAGGGAGAGAGAGAGAGAGAGAGAGAGAGATAGGGATAGGGAGAGAGAGAGAGAGAGAGATTGAGAGAGCGATAGAGAGGAGAGAGAGCGATAGAGAGAGAAAGAGAGAGAGAGAGATTGAGAGAGATTGAGAGATAGGGAGAGATATAAACAGAGAGAGCGAAAACTAGAGAAAGAATGAAAGACAGGGACACAAAAGGAGTGAGGGAGATAAAGAGAGGAAAAGGTAGAGAAAAAAATTAAATAGACCCAAAGTGAGAAAAAGAGAGAGAAAGGCAGCGGGAGAGAGAGAAGAAAAAATAGCTTATTAAGCTACATAACTAATGCTACAATTGATCAATTTGTTTCTGATAAACTTTATCTATTTATCAAATTGATTTTATTCAGAAAAAGTTTTAAGCACTGATTTCCATGACATATGAACCAAAGCGAAGCTCGCTCTATAGACGAATCAATTAATACTTGTAATATAATTCATATATTTTATATATGTAATTTACTTTTATGTAACTTATAACAGCTCAAAAGCTTTAATAGGCTTTCAAAGCGAATTGCTTAAGCTTTCACCTTTGAGTAGATTTGTTTGTGATAATATTATAAGAATTTCTTATAAGTTATTAAAATAAACCTTCAATATTCAATTTGCTGAAAACAAAAGCCGAGAATGAATTCTCTCAGCGATATTTAAAAAAATTCTATTGTTTTTATTGTAATTGAGTTGCTCAGCTGAGTTTAGGTTAGACAATTTGTTTGCAACTAATTTCCTGAACTATTGAAAATTGTACAATACGCCCACTCTTTACACACACGCGCACACACACACTCATACACAGTCATACACACCTACATACACTTGTAAAACCGAAACGTCAAATGGCAGACAAGTGACCAGAGAACACAAATACGTGAATTCTGTGGGACTCTTCAAACAACAAACAACAAATATTCTGTTGCTAGTGCCGCTGCTGTTGCTGTTGTTGTTGTCGTACATTTTGCATAGACAATAGTGCGATAGACAGACGACAGCAACAGCAACAACTTTGAATGCGTTACAGTTCAATACAGACCAGTCGGAGTGGATAAAGCTAATAGAGGGGGCTGAGAGGGAGGTCCAAGGGGCTGGGTCTAGGCAATAGGCGACGTACTGGTCGCTCGATCGACTGTGCGTCCCATAAGAACGAAATTAAATTCTGTCGCGACAATACAACATGCGGAATACGTAATCAATTGCCGACATCGATATAAATACAAATACACATTCGAGCAGAGATACAAATATGTGTGTACTATATATACTATATGCACACACAAATACTTATTTGAGTAGCTGTCTCTCTGCATATATTTACATTGCCTAGTGTACATTGAGTGAAACTCGAAAAGGCAGACGAAAGTTCTTACACAGAATACTTTGCTGAACTTTGACAAGCTACAAACGAAAGCAGCTCATGCATATTTATTGCCTATTTATCTGAGCAATCGCAGGCGAATATTGATGCGAGCTAGAGATGAGACTGTAAGTTGCTATAAGAGATGGCTGTATGCGCAGATGGAATGAATCCGATTGATATTCATATGAAGTCAAACAAAACAAGGCTCTTCCTCGAATGTTGAACGATTAAGCAGATCTACACGATTATCGGCTATGCCTGTAGGTCAGTCGAAACATGACTTTGCTGTGACTTCTACAGGAAATATGTCAACTTCACTCTACTCTCGGAGCAAGTAAAGCTTTGTACTTATATCAACTACATACGATTTTCAGCTAAACTAAGCTAAACTGTGGCTAAATTTATTATGATTAACTAATACGAAGCTGAACATAACTAGATTCCATACGGATCCAATATGACTTAACTCGAACTTATCATGATATGCAGGTCACTAGGAATCTACCTTATCTAAGTCGACTTTATTGTGGCAATACATATATCTATAGTCGACACTAAGAAGCTAACACGCTTCAGCAAGAGTCTTCTGAACTTCATCTGTCTAAGAGCTACATGACTCAAGAACTACAGTATTTGGCTTTAGATATGACGATTTAAAGTCGCATCAAACACAATTTACATGATCATTCAGAGCAAAAAAAAATGTGTATTAAATAAAGGCCAAACAAAAGCTCCGACATTTCATATTTGGTTTTTGTTCAGACACGCGCTCATCCTTAGCAGGCACATCTATAATTGTCTGGCTGTGTGTGTGTGAGTGCATTGGTGTATGTAGCTGTCTCTGGCACATTGTTCAACAATGATATACAAAGAAGAAGAGCAAAGGGCGGGACTTGCCTCTCAGCTTGAAAGCATTTTGAATTTTGCATATGCAATAGCCAATAGTCAAAGTCTGTCCTGCGCTTCGTTTTTGTACCGAGAGCCATGCTTGAAGGGCGCTTATTTAGCATAGACAAGTTTTGAATTGAGTGTAAGTGAAAGAGTGTGTGTGCCTGTGTGTGTTCGTGTGGGTTACAAAGCGAACGAAATGTTTGCTAATTGAGCGAATCACTTATTAAAGGTATGCTTAGTCAGAGCAGCAAGATATTAAACCAAAATGTTTAAGACTTGATAAATAATTGTTAACTTAATAACCGAAAGCAACCTTCATTTAATTAGATTGAGCCGTCATTCATAACACGACCTGTTCATATACAATTAGCATTAATAAAAGCTAATGACATGCGCGCTGCCAACCGCTGCGACAAATGTGCAAAATCATTTAAATCAGTTGGCAGCCCCCAACATGTGACATGCCAAAAAGGTTGACGAGCGCCTGGCGACTGGAGGGGCGTGGCAACTGTGCTTTATTCTTTGACCGGACGCCGTCGTCGACAGCCAGCAGCAGTTGGTAGCTGCAGCCGTTTGGTCGCAGGACGCAGCAGAAGCCCCAGTCGTTGGCATTGCCAAAGCCAGCACGTTTCGATTACGTTGGCAACACTTCCGGGCCGCGAGCGCCACAATTTCCGCAGCGCTAGTCCCCTCTCTCTCTCTCTCCCTCCGTTCGTTTGGGCAATCGCCAAACTGCCAGCAGTCGTAGAACGTCAACGCGTTTGGGAAGTCTATGGGGGCTGCAACTGCTTTGATGGCGAGTGCGGGAGAGGAGGTTCATTTCAGCATTTGCTTGAAGGGTTCATTTGTGTGTTATATAAGTATAAAAAGTATAAATATATAGAGATACCCTGTAGTTATTGATTATAGTTGTTCATATTAGCAGTTGTGTAGGAAGTAGCAATAATTATATAATCTTAAATGAATTTCGAAAACCATTTCTGCTTTATATACCTAAATAAAAGTACATGTGACACAGCAGCAGGCATTAAAGGGCATCTGTTAGTCTATCAAATTACTTTATGATTTTTAGAGAACTGACCGAAACGCTTTGCAGTGCGCTTTGTGCTGCTGGCTCATTCAATTACCGCTGCCCGCCAGCAATTCCTATTCTAATGTGCCACCAATGCTCAGTCCTTCTCTGCCCTTCTACCCCTTCCAGTGACCCTGCACAACCCCCCTTTGATTTTCTCAAGTGCTTGGCTGGCACATTGCCCTGAGCTCCAAAGACGAGTGGATGCAATGCATATGCGACTGTTGCCAGACAACGCGGCAGCCTATTGACTGCCTGCTCAGCAAGTCTTTTATTATAATTTCGCATTATAAATGTTTTTTATATATTTTCAAGCACTTTGCATTTGTTGAAAGTGTATCTCAAGTGGCATCCACTACACACAAATGGAAACATTCAATTCGAAAAACTATTCGAATTTGTGGTCAAACATTTGCATGGCTTGCCATGCGAGGCCTGTCCATTACTGCCTGGCATAATTAGTACTAAAAACCCAAATGCCAGTTAAGATCTAAAGATCCTATGGCCCAGAGCATTGCGTACAAGGCGTTCTGATCATTTGGCTGCAGTCCAAGTCCAGGTAATTCATTAGATAAATGCATTTTGACAGACAGCAGGTCTTTAAATGGCTCAAAATTGCAAACGGAATGTGGCCGTTGATAAACCTGAGAATTAATTTATACTAAATTTCTGTTTTCATATATGTTTCAAAATGCAATTTTAATTCAAATTAAATGTTCGATACATTTTGAATAAATCATATGGGAAATCTTTAAAAGCTTTAAGATTTTGCTTTGTATATTCTAAATTATATCTCAGTAAATAAAACACTCGAGTAGAATTTTGATTGGAAAATTTTCTTGAAGAAAATGTTTTATATGTTTATATGTTTAGCAGATATTCAAAACTCTATTAATAGGTACAATTGTATTCCAAAGATACATTAAATAAAATGTACTACATTTTGTAAATACATTCAGCAAAACTTTTAAAAGTAAAGATACTTTATTTGTATCTTACAGATGCAGATTCACAGCTGTGTCTAGTAAATCGTCGAGATATTAAGGATATTAAATTGCATTTCATAGATACACAGACACCTCAAGCAACGCTGCTGTAACTCATAGATACATTTAGTTAAACTCAATTGCAATGTACTTATTAATTTCAGCTTTTGAGTTGCTCTTTTAGTTTCGTTGTACTCCCATCTGATTATTTGGCTTGTGCACTGCCGCTGACGTTGTTGGCGGTCGTGTCTTTTAGCTGGAACTGGTTCTGGTGACGCACGTGCTGCCTCTTAATGCTGATGTGAGACAATGAGCGTTGCTCTCGACAAAAACAGCAATAACAACATGCACATGATACACATTCACACACATGCTGTTCGCTTGACGTCGTAAAGTATCTTATGTCATTTTCATTCGACTCCACAGCGTGCTGCACATTTAATCTTGAGGTGTTCTGCATATTTGCGGCTTTGGCGGCAACGTCACGTCAAAAACACTTGGATTGTCACTCAGTCAGCCAGGGCTTCAGTCGCTCATTCAGTCAGTCAGTCAGTCAGTCAATAAGTCAGTCAGTCAGCTCTGGCAGCGGGGGAGTTTCGCTCAAATGCGACCAAATTCTCTCTACGTTGTCGCTGACAGTCGTAAATTCTTTGAAATATTCTTCATATTTTTTTCTCCATCTTTATTAGTTGTAACTTTTGCGCTGCTTTTTGATTTGCCTCAAAATTATTCGCCATGCGCTTTGCATAATAATCAACAGGGACACAGCCACTGAGCTCAGCTAAGGTAGAGCGGGATAGAGAAAGACATGGGCAATGTAAGAGAGAGAGAGAGAGAGAGAGAGAGAAGAGAGAGAGCATGGAATGCCAGGTGATTACTTTGTTGCCCTGAGAATTACAGCGCGGGGCCACGCAAAATGAAATATGCAAGTTGCCTTTGATTTAAAGTTGAAAATTTCAAAATTTACGTCAATGCAGTCATAATAACATGCAGTCGGGATGAGGAAATGATTGAAAGCTTAAACCAAAGACTGAAGTGAAATAACTTATAAATAAAAATAGTTCTTAAAAGTATGGAAAAAACTTTTAAAATTTGTGTTTTTTATTTAAAAGTGGCTTTAAAGAGTGATTATTTTATCATTTATCACAAAGTTCTGTTCAGATTGATAAAGCGCTACGAGTTCGATATAAAAGCCACGTAATATGGAAACTTTGCTAAATGAAAATTCCGTTGCTCGACAAGAAATTTGACTCTAATGTTAACCAAGCTCACTCTGAATCAGTGTGAGTTTAAATATTTAAAGTGGGATAACAAATTTAGAAAAAGTATAGCAGGGAACTACATGCATTTTTAATATAAAAAATTACATTTAATTATTTAGTTGCAAAAAGAAAATATTAAATTTAAATTTCTGGCGCAAAAAAAATGTTAAAAATATATAATTCATTATAATGTCATTAATAAAGTACATCAATAACATGACTTCGATGAAAACTTATCTGCTGAGCATTATAAACGAAGTATTGCATAATTTATGATATAGATGCAAATAATATGATCCCTAGCGAAACCAAATAGTTAAAATGAAATTGTGTTTTTAAGTCTTAAGTTTCAGCTACTGTAAGACTACGTTGTCGTCTTGGCTGTGGCAACAAGAAACCAGCTCTGCTAAGTTTCAATTAAAATTTTTAGCATAATACAGTCGCGTGTTTGGAGTGAAGGATGCAATTTGCATGATCCGCAGATTCAAAACATTTACCGTTTACCGTTTTCAATTAAAACATAAACACATGCCACAAGATGCACGAAAAATGTGCAGAGCGTGCAATTTGTTGTTGCTCTGGTTGTTATTGTTGCTGTTTGTTGTTGTTCAGATTAAGCGAACGCGGCAGACTTAATAAATGAAAATGCAATGCACATGTGGAGCCTTCATTCAAGTGCTGCCAGTTGTGTGTGCGCCTGTGTGTGTGTGTAGAACAGGAGCAACTTTTCACATATTTGTATCTGTTTGTGTTGTTAAGTTGCTGCAGCCGCCTCAGCTGCATAAATATTTATTGCATATTTTGCAAATGAGTTGCCAAAAGTGTTGAACAACGAGCCAAAAGCAACAGCAGCCACGTAATTTGCGTCTGTTTTTACAATCATGCTTAACGCCATAATTGCTGCCAGTTTACAGTTTAAACGGCGCATTCAATTTCAATTTGAATATAATAAAACTGAAATGCGTTTAGATAGAAATTTGTGAAATAGCGACTAAGGCTAGATATTTTTGATTCAGTATGAAAAGATAATTGAAATTGAAAGAGAGAATTCCAATAATAATTTAAATATTTATGTCGTATATTTATCAATTATAATATCAAAAAAGTCAGTATTATGGCAGTTTTCATAAGTCTTAAGCTATCAAGATGCTCAGTATTTAAGCTGATAAGCTGCCTTCGAATATTAATAATAAATTTTAGCTTACCAGTGTTAAATACAACACTAAAATCTCTCTAAGCTCAAGCGATATGCAAAACTATTAAGCTGCTTAACAGTAGACTAACATTTATGGGAAATGTATTTTTAATAGAGCTTAAAGTCAAAATACACTCAAAGTTACTGCAGCATATCAAAATGCAGTAAAGAGTCAGTACAACAAGCGTTATATGAACACCCACGCATACTCACAAACACACACGCACACACACGGTTGCACACACGCATTCAGTGCTCATTGCTTATCTCTGGAGGTGCCGCCAAATGCGGTTCCCTTGGCGGGTAAAGTTTATAGCCTACCCCGAGGGGTCGTTAGACGCAACCAAAAACTTATTGCGGTGCAAAAAATTTTTATGTTTTAATTCAATTAGGCGGCACGCCACGCCCACTGAAACTTTGACTGAGGCGCGACTGTGGATGACGCATTTAATGCGCACATTTTCGACATTTTTCAAGTTCTTTTTTCGCCTTTTTCCTGTGCTGCGCCGACAACATATTTGCATAATTCTGCAATAATTGACAAGCGGAAAATGTTGATGCGGAAACGGAAATTAAAACGGAATTTCAACTAATTTCCCAGTTGTAAGAAGAAAAAAAAAAGAATGAGACAAAAAAATATATATATTAATTAAATGTATTCGGGAATATTATAATTTCGTATATAACAATTATAAAAAGTGCTATAAATTCAAGAAAATATAAAAAACAGATGCCATTTAATTAATGTTATGCAATGCTTACTATATAAATAGCCACAATACAAGTCATACGCCCTGTAAGCCAGACAAGTACTTAGCTTGGCAAAAAAGAGAAACATTTTACAAATAAATTAATAAATACATAATATATAAATTTAATTACGAAATTATTTTAAAAATATTTTATATAAATTAAATCAATTTTAATATAAATGCCCGAAATATAAAAATAATTGCCAGCTGTCTGGTATTGTTTGCAGCGGAAAATGATAAAATAATAATATATTAAAATATATTTATTATGAAAACTATAATTTATAGCTTAAAGAGGTTTAATACATAATTTAATAAAATTAATATAATGTATTTAAATATATATAATAAATATAAAATCATACGCCCCGCCCCGTCCACCCAACATATGAGAAACTATTTGAGCTGCACTAATTCCGCATTTATTTGGCATTTATTAGGTCGGAGCCCAAAACACACAATTACAATCACAGCCATTAGCCTCAGCTTGTTCACATCTGTTTTTACACATGTATTGCTTTACAGCTTTTGCCATAACGCCTGCGGCTATGCTTTGAATAATGTTGCACGCTTGTCAAGCCTCGTTCCCCTAACACAAGCCCCCTCTCTCTCTCTCCCTTCCTCTCTCTTTTTCAATTGGCCTCCAGTTACGACTTTGGTTTGCTCATAAGTTTATATATATTTATCTCAATATTTCTCTGCTTTGCTATGCTCATCTGCTTGCCAAAAAACAAAGCATTTTAATGTAGCGATTTCCCAGAAGAACTGCATTTATATATAGATATATATATATATTTAAATTTGTATGCATGTATTTGTGTCTTACATTCGACTGCCTGCTTGCATGTATATGCATAAATATATTTATGCAAATCCAACACTTCAGGCATATTTTCCTGCTCAACATTTTGCGTGCAACTGCGAATGACTTTGTCCTGGTTAATGTATTGACTTTTGTTTTCCTTATACACTTAACTTAAACTTCGCTACACTTTAATGATTTTAAATTAAATTTAATTTAAAAAGTGTTAAATAAAATAAATTTCAAATATTTATTTAAATAAATAAACTTAAAACGTATATTTAATACACAAATTGCGTACGATTCGAAAGGGTATGCCATGTTCAGTCTAAATATCCTTAGCTTACCTGAGTCATTGCAATTTTCGTAGAATACTTAAGTGCATTTGATTGTATGTATGCGTGTCTGTTGGGCTAAAAGTATGCTTTGCATTTGATACTTAGCTGGTAAACATTTGCGAAAGGGCTTAATTTGTTTATGCATGGCAAACAAATTGTTGAAATAATTAAAATTCCATATGGCCCTGGCTTACAAGTTCTTAAAGCAAAGCCCCAAGAAAACGAAAATGAAAATGAAAATGTTAATTTAATTGCGATGTAAATTGAATGTGATGCCTACTGGAGTTAACTTTCGAGTCTGCAACAAGATAAAAGATCATAGTTATAAAAACACAAAATTGTGCTCAAACTTTGAGAGCAACGACATTTTTCCTCGGCTAGGCCAGCTCTGACACAAAAGTTGATGTCTCAAGTGTGAAGTGAAATTCATATACACACAGAGAAAGAGAGAGAGAGAGAGAGATGTGAGCGCACATAAGTGCAGTTTCCGTCTTTGACTTGGCACATAAATCTTAAGACAGTTAACGACATCATATGCCAAGTCAGCGAGGTCAGATGAACTTGCATTGCGGTAAAAGGGCGAGCGGGGAGAGGCGAATGTGGGAACTGTTTTCCCAAAAATTATATGCCGCATGAAGCCTGTGCAGAACTTTATGCGCTTTTCATTCAGCGCATAATTTTAAGGAGCAGTGGCTGGGGGACAGTCAGCGCCAAAACGAGCAGATGCAACTCGAGAGGACGAAGTGCGCGTTGCCGGTTTGAGGAAACCAATTTGTGGTAATTGTCGTGAAATTGCAATTTCTGCAACTGTAATGGGCCAAGTGCAGCTACAGTTGCGCCACAGTCGAAAAGCGAGACGGGCCGTGACTTGGTTAAATGAGGTTCCAGCAAGTGTAATTCGCTAAGAAAGCTGTGCGTGGGTGGTAAAGTGGGTGTCAGAGCAGCTGCGTTGAGCTGAAATAATGCAGTGGCCGTTAAGGTCTATGGATGTCGAGCGATTGCGCGTGTAAATGACAAATATGAGCAGGTTAAGATGCATTTCGTTGCTTAAAAAGGGGTTTAAAAACTAATGAAGGAAGCATAGCTTAAGATACATTGATGTAGAATGCATATATAAAAAATACGATTAAAATGAAGGCAACAAAATATCTTCTCATTCAAGTAAATAATGCAGATTTGAGTTACAAAATAAATAACTTCAATAAAACTATTTTAATAATTTTATTTGCTATTATATTAAGTACTTAAGTAGTTTATTGAAGGCTTTTTTGGCTTCTAAAATATTTAAGCTTCTCTAGAATTTGATTATTGTTTATAATAAGAATCGATGGCAAATGAAGTTTTCGTTGTACTTTTGGCAATTCATAATAGGCATTTCTTTAAATTCTTAAAATTCACAGAGCTTGAGTGATCCATCTGATACTTTCAACCAAGTCTGGTATTATAGACCTTCATTTGCTGCAAGCTCATTAAGTTGATAAGTTTAGTTGCTCATATGGAATGCACTAAAATATATATTGTGTTTCAAATGAAGTGGATACGAGCTGGCAGCACCCTAATGCCGCCATATATTGATGATGCTTTATCGTTAGCACAATTTACGGCATGCCAGAGGCAGCAAGTGCGCATTCGCAGATACAATGCAGATACTTGCAGATACTTATAGATACTTGGCTTGGCTTTGCCAGCTTTATCGGTGCAAAATCACGTGCGCATAAAACTTTCCAATCAGCGATGGTCGCTCTCCTCTCTCTCTCTCTCTCTCTTAAGCACACACACATATATGGCAGCTGCAAAAGAGGTGCTTAACAAGCTCTCAGCAACAACATCGTCGCACCTGTCGCTGAGTCAGTTGCAATAAGTTGGTTCGTTTTTATTCTTTTCTCATTTTTTTGTCATAGTTTTCGTTATCTTTTGCTAGCGAGAAAGTTGGAACTTGAAATGGCAAATCCATACAATAAATATATAAAATGTTACTTTCTGTGTCACACCTGAACTAACCTCAAATAAATTTCTCGCACATGTGTCAGGCAGGCTGGCAGGCAGGTGAGCAGGTGAGCAGGCGAACAGGCGAGCTGCAAACAAAAGAGTGAACAAAGTGCAATTCATATGTGTGTATGTATTTAGCACAAGGAGTGTGTGGAAAAACTTTCCGTTCGATAAGAGACCAGCGGGCAAGACCAGAGGCTGTAGCTGAGTGCTATGCGTCGCATGTATCCCCCATACCCCTTACTCCAGCTGCAACCTTCGTCTTGCAGGCGAAACGCAACAATTTCCAATCACTTCCGTTGCAGCGACACAATTTTCTATATTTATACTTTACGACAGCAGTTCGAAAGCTGCTCCCACCCCTAAAAAAGGCTAAAGAGGGCCAACAAAAAAATATGTAGAGTAGCCAAAACATGGCGAAAGCTGAATACCCTAAATACCCCCAAAATTCAGACTAGATTCTATAAAAACTATCTATGAATTACAAAAGACAACTTGCCTAAAGGATGAACATAAAAAAGCTGGCAAATATTTTTTTAAAAAATAACTAATATATAATTTATAAAATATATTTTCTGCAAAATGATTTTCACTTTTTTTTAGACTAACCACATTCCATAGCTAACTAAACTTCAGTTAGGGTATTTTGCAACTGGTTTGAAGGCACGCTTAGTTTATTTTTGAAGCCAGCTTCAGTTGGAATTGGTTACCAACGCCTCCTTTTGTTGCCATTCTCCTTTTCTCTGCCCTACTCAAATGGCACCACGTTGCGTATGAGTGTTGTCTGTGCAACGGAAACTTTGGGAGCGCTTCTCTAAAGTGTTGCAAAATGAAAAGTTTTCATGCGCTTTGTTGTTGCAATGATTCGATTTGTTGCGATTGCGTTTTTAGTCTTTTGCATGTGCGCTCCAAAACTTTTGCCCGCCCCTCGCACCCAAACTAAACGGGAACTGAGTGGGTGGGCTATGGGCGCACGTTGCGTATGCGTATTGTGCTTGGGCCAAGATAAAGCAAGCAATTGCCATGCAAAAACTTTGCACACAAATACCCTACTGGGGCGAGCCTGAGCAGCAATCGAGCTTTGTTCCTTGGATTTATTGTTGCAACTTAAAGTTATTTCCGCTTGCAGCTGCAGCAGCTGTTTGTCAATTGCGCAGAAAACGACTTTAAAAGTTGCTGCCTGATTAATTATGGTTAATATATTCTATAAATATTACGCATACGACATGTTAAATCAGTTGCATTTTATTATTTACCCAAGCGTCCTCAACCACTCAATGCTGCAGTCAACAAATTGAGGCAGTCAACATGGAACATGGAAGCTGGAGTTGCATACTCCAAACACACACAAACACACACACAGCAACAAACTGCCTTAAAAGCATAATTATGAATTGTTGTTGGTCATTAAGTTGTGCTTCACAAATGGTAAATAAAAAAGAGTTTGAAATGAATGACGAATGCAGCATACTCTCTATAGGCTCTAGAGCAGTCAAAGTAAAAGTCTGACAAATTGGCTGTAGGACTCTTACAGTCAAAGAATATACTCCTCGAACTTTATAGTTTGATCAGCAGAAATGTCTTTTATATATTCAAATAAAATATAATAAAAAATATAACATATATTATTTCATATTCAATATGATTTTAAAGTCTCTTCTGCTCTAAATAATTTATTTATATAATATATTATTAATTAATTGTATTTCTAAAACCTGTATACCCCTCTTCCACTCACTCTTGCAGCGCTTGCAAAACAATTAAAATTGTCATCATGTTGTTCGCTTCTTTCTGCTCTCCCGCCCTTCTCTCACTGCTACTTGAACATTTACCACTTGAACTTTGCATTTATATAAATTTCTAACAATTCTTTTTACATTTTTTTGTTGTACAATTTTTATATAATTTACTATGTATTTTGTTGTTATTTGCAGAGCGAAAACTTTTCGTTGGCATGCTGAATAAAAAATATACGGAAGCCGATGTGAGGCAACTGTTCACGGGCCACGGCACCATCGAGGAGTGCACGGTGCTGCGGGATCAGGTGGGGCAGAGCAAGGGCTGCGCCTTCGTAACATTCGCAACCAAACAGAATGCCATTGGGGCGATCAAGGTAAGTTCAAATTATGTACTTGCATATAGAGAATACTATCAAATAGTAGATCGGCCTGCTAAAGCTCGTTTAAAGCTTTAAGCCTGTAATTTGTGTGTCTGTGTAAAAGTATCTGTGTTGGCCGCATCGCAAAACTGTCGCAATGATTAATTGCTGTGGCGGCAAGAGTCGCGCATATAAAACACGATGCTCCACGGCAACATAAAGCGAGAAACTTGCATTTAAGAGCTGCTTAACCCGAAGATACCCTAATAGGCTGCAGGCACTTCTATTAAAGTTAATGCACAAGAAAACAAAAATAAATATTTATGCAAAAATCATTTGTGCATTGAACTCGAAAATTGACTGTCTTCTTAAACAGTTTTAAAAAAATGTTTATGAAAAATAAATTTAAATACTGGTTTCAATTTATTCCATGCACTTCTTCTAGTGTTTCTTTCAGCTAATTCCATTTTGTAGTGGAGCAGCTCAATAAAATTTGTATTATATATATATATTACGTATATATATATTACGTGGACTACTTCCACAGATTCTTTTTATTGAAACTAGCTAAATATAAAAGGGAATATAATTACTTGCAGCTTTATTTACCTAAGTCTTGTAATTTCTACAAAATTAACCCCCAATATCAATCCTATTCTTATTTAACAGTACATCAATTAGTTGATTGAAGACTTATATAAGTTACATGAGGATTCTAAAACATTATGCCTATTAGTCTAGCATATCTTACTCACGTCTAAATGACTGAGCATAAACCGCATGCAGCTGCAACAACAACAACAACAACAACAAACAAAATGCAACAACAGCAGCGGCAACAGGAAGTAGAAATGCAAGCAAGACGCCGCCGCTGGCAGCGGAAGAAGTCAACGGCAATGCTTTTGCCAGAGCAGAGAGCCAAACAGATTCCATAGCAAAAGCCATGTGCCCCAGCCTGCAATGGTCACACACACAGACACACTCACACACACTAACGTGTCACACACTAATGCAAGTTTTGTGCCGGAAACAGGCAAAATTACAAACTTCCGACAGGCAAACACAAACACATGTAAAGCACACACCAAAAGCAACTGAAGAGTGGGAGCCTCCTGTGTGTGAGTGTGCGTGGTAGGTTGTGTTTAGGGTGGACCAAAGTGTGGGCGACTCAAACATGTTGTCTCTGTGTCTGTGCATTGCACATAATTTGTCGCCTTTTGCAAGATGAATGTGTTGCGGGCGAGCTGCATTATATACAAGCCGACAAATACATATATATATATATAAATATATATATAAGTACATATATAGACATGTATGTATTTGTTGTGCAATTTTAATGCATTTGAAGTCAAATTACTGAATGCGAAGCACGCACCAAGCCAAACGCAATGAGCTGCTGCTGCTGCTGTTGCTGCTGGCCAAATGATTTGGCAAGTCAGCGCTGTATAGCTGAGAGAGGAAGGGTTAAGAGACGCGGGGGTGGTAAGTGGGCTTAAGGGCTAACAGCGGGCGTGGCTAGTAGCTGCAAGTCATTGCAGTCCATTGACGCCTGAAAGTATGCAATGCCGAGCGAGCGAGCGAACCAAGAGCGAAATACATTTAATATTAATGTGCCATGTTTGTAAAGCCAGCAATTTATTTTGCCACAGCCACGCCCACCCAACAGTTGTCTCTGCTTCATCTTCCTTTCTAGTGGTTGTTGCTGCTGTGTATTTTTTTATATATATATTTTTTTTAAGCAAATGATGATACACAATTTTTCATCACATGCAGATTTGCTCCTCGCGCTAATTTGTCAAGTGTTTCTGGGCACTTGGCTCGGACTGTAAAGTGGAATTTCATGTTGATTACCAGGTCATTTAACTCGTTTTTTTTTTATATTTTCGCCCAGCTGAGCAGAGACTGACAGGCAAAAGAAATGTTGAATACAAAAATGTTTTGCTGGGTAACTAAAAAACTGAATTTCGTTTCTTTGTGGCTTAAAGAAAACATTTTTCGTTGATTTTCTTAAGAAAAAACTTTCAGAAAATGTCTTAAATCAATTGCTAGTTCTATCAAGAGTTGCATATCTTTAAGTAAATTGTATAGAGTTTTATTTAATCGGCACTTTTATGCACAAATGGCAAATTGAACTTCATTCATCTGATAAACTTCTTAAGTACATAAAATTAATTCAAATAAAATACTTTTATTAATCGTCGAGCTTAATTAATCATTGCTCCTTGGCTAATACCAACTTAAACTATAGTGTTTGAGTCAAAGAGAAAAGTTTTGTCACCTTGGCACAATTTTTCTGTGTGAGCCAAAGAAGACTTCAGACTCTTCAAGTTATGCTGCTGAACATACATTTGTCAGCCAATAATCTCTATCAATATAAATCAGATTTCATCAAACTCAGCTGTTTCAGACAATTTTTAAAAGAACACAAAAAACTATTGCACTATATAGAACAACTTCCATTTAGCTGTTCGCATTTCTTTTTCTAACTTTTTGGCTTCCCAACAAGGTTATTACGACAAGCAACTTTAGCGACCTGTTTAAAAACTCGGAAATTTGCCTAATTACTTTGTTGCCAGCAGCAGGATGCGACACTGTAAATGCAAGAACAACAACAACAGTAACAACAACAACAGTTGCAGTAACAGCAGCAGCCGGTCATAAAAGTCGCGCCGCAGCCGCAAGAATTATAGTCAATGTAATTAAAGAGCACTTCTGTTGACTGTGCCAGAACACCCTGATGGCCAGGCTCAGAGCACTGGCAGCACCAGTCAGCCAGGCCGGCTGGGAGTGTGACTCCCCAGGCAGACCCAAGAGCCCACAGCCACAGCAGCCAGAATTTCACAAACTGTCGGCCCGGCCACAATTGAGCGGAAGTTGGCGAGGCTCGTCGCCTGGTCTCAATGATAAAGTCTACATAAACCGGGAAATGACTAAAGTGGCTTGGGCCCATTCCGTTGCAAGCCCTCAACTCATACCCGAGCCGCCCCTAGCAACCTCCGAGCATCCTCTTGAGCGGAACTGCATCTAATGCCGCGCGCGATTTGGCCTGGTTTATGTTTTAGTTTCGTGTCCATTTGTTTGTTTTGTTGGGCTTAGTAAAAGGTGTAAATTAAGTCGC
Source organism: Drosophila hydei (assembly GCF_003285905.1). Taxonomy (NCBI): domain Eukaryota; kingdom Metazoa; phylum Arthropoda; class Insecta; order Diptera; family Drosophilidae; genus Drosophila; species Drosophila hydei. The sequence continues at coordinate 1,829,403 of NW_022045827.1, forward strand.
TTAGGCTAAATTGCTGCGGTCTGTAGCAGCAGAAGCAGTCAGGCTGATCCTGTAGCAGGAAGCTTTGCCCAGGCGGCGGCTTTGTTATTGCTCCAGCTTAAGTTCGCGTCATTATTATTTTCTTCTGGCCATAAAACTTATGAAAACAACTAAAGTTGTTTTAGCTGCTGCCTGCTTGAGTCATTGCTGCACACAAATTGTACTTCGAGTGGCGTAGCCAAAGCCTGAAAATGGGGCAAAGACGTTCAATGGAACGTAATTCAAGTGGAAAAGAAGCATTTTATAAGTTAAGATTGGTAAATAAATGCTTAAACATTAAGGTCACTAGAAATAAAAGTTTAGTACTTCGCTTAAATCTACATAAGTTTATATTCAAATTATTGCTGGAAATAAATTTATCAAAAAATTAATGTATTCCGCTATGTGAATCATTCCATCAATCCCACAACTAACTGGCTTATTAGACAGTTCATTAATCTGTGATCTTTTAGCTGTTATCAGTAAAACTGTTAATCATTCAAATTATTCATAAGTTAGCCAATTAATCAATCCAACAATCAATGTCAATCAAACTACTTTATAAAGCAATCAATAAGTCTGTTAATTCTGTTATTCAGTCAGTCAATCAACCAGTTTATCAGTCAGTCCATCAATCATAAGTCAATCAATCTTCTAGTATATAATTTAACCAATAAGTCTGACAATTATTCAGTCAGTCAATAAACTAGCCGAGCGGACAGTTAATCAATCCGTCAGTTATCAGTTATTCGATGGGTAAATCCTTTCTCTTCTATAACATTATCTCTCAATCAATCAGTCAATTAGAATATTCATGAATTTACACTAACTTTATATACAACCCTCGTCGTTTCAGGCCCTGCATCAGAGCCAGACCATGGAAGGCTGTTCGGCGCCTCTGGTCGTTAAGTTCGCCGACACACAAAAGGAGAAGGATCAAAAGAAGATGCAACAGCTGCAGGCTATATGCGGCATCAGTGCACTGACACAACCGCCCAGTGGCGCTGCAGCAGCGGCTGCCACGCCGACAGCGAATACGGCAACAGCGCTGATTGCTGCAGCGCCGGCAGCGCAACGCCCGAATCCATCGATGGCCGCTGCATTGGCAGGTGTGCCGCCGGTGCAGAGCGGCGGTGCTGGAGCACAGACAGCGACGCTTGTTACAGTGCCGACGACGGCAGCATTGAACGCCTCTTTGGCCCCGGCATTGCTTGGCAGCAGTCCGCATCATGCCCAGACGCCGGGCGCAGCGGCAGCAGCAGCAGCAGCTGCCTATCTCAGCGCCGATCCAACGGCTCACTTGCAGCTCTATCAGCAGATGCAGCCCTACGGACTACTGCCGGCCCACTATCTGCAAGGTGAGTGTGCAAGGTTCGAACCCTGGCCAAAATAGTTAGCCAATAAGCCCCCGAAAAAATATCCAATCGGAACGTACCCTCAGCTCAGTTAGTCATTGCCATAAACAGAAAAAACCACAGTGTTTCCTTTTCCATCTCTACCTCTACCTCTCTATCTCTCTCTCTCTCTCTCTCGCTCTCTCTCTGTGTCTCTTTATCTATCTCTCTCTTTCTCTGTCTACATTTGTCGCTATATATATTTCTATTTTACTTTGTTTCTTACACGTTTTGCTCGATAAAAAAGTTCCTCAACTATTTCTCGTGTTAATTGCGCGCACTTTGTGACTTGTTCTTTTCGTATATATTTTAATTTTTTTTGCAATCAAATATCAATTTTGTTGTTCTATTTAATTGCGTGTTTAGTTGTACCCATTACCAAACAATTTGTTTAACTATTTTTCGTACTTATCTATCAATTTATCTGTTTCGTTTCGCCATTGAAATTTGTTGTTTACCTGGAATTTTAATTAGTTAGCGCTTAGTTTTGTGTGTAATGTTATATTGTTTTTTTTTTTTATGTGTGTGAATTCGAATTTGGTAAGGAAGCAATCGAAGAGGTTAAACAAGACAAAGGAAATGATTGGCATCTGGAAGAAACAGCAAAGAAAAGCCGCATTGAATGAGCTGCAATTGTTGAGTTGAGTTGAGGTCAATAAATTGAATAGATTTTAATATAGATACTACGGAAAAGTCATTTATATTTTACTCTTATTTTTAAACAAAAAAAATTGTTTGAAAATATTTTTTGAGCGAATTTTTGTCAAGGAAATCTTATTTAAAATACAAAAAGCTTTGACTTGATTATTTTGGCATATATGTATAGTAAAATTTCAAACTATTGCTTATCGGCTAAAAAAATATCGATTCGATATAGAATTTGAATCTAACAATTCAATTATTTTGTCTTTAAGCCATATTACAGCTGAGCTTAGCTAAATAATCTGCTTTGTTAAGCAACAGATTTTATTTATATAAAACTAAGTACGCCCAGATTATTTCAGTCAATCTAGTTAGCTTTAATAAATCTTCATTTTACGTTGGGTCTACAGGTAATTCATTTTCCACTATATTTCATAGCGCTTCCTGGAAGATAAATGACTTTAAATGTGGCAAGCTAAGCGCCTCTACACAGCAGTCATTTGTTGAACATTTAAAAAAGTAAACAAGAATTAATGTACAAGTTGCAAATGCTAGCGATTTTTTCTATTATTTATTTTTGTTGTTTCTCCCCTTTAAACTCTGTCGTCGCTTCATTTATAACAGGCGACTTTTCGACTGACACAAAGTCAGCTAAAGGGAAACTAACAAAGACATGAATAACAGTTGAACAGGAGGCAGAGGCAGGCACCTACAGCCCCTACAACATCTCTCCACACACAGCTGGCGTCTCTTCAGTCATTTGCAAGCGACAACTGTCAAATAATTAATTTCAATTTAAGCAAACGAAATTTACATAAATGTAGAACAGAGCGTAAAAAACAAGAGAAAAAGAATACAGATATATATATATATATATATAAATATATATATATATATATATATATATATATATATATATGAAAAACAATGTTAAGGTAGGGTAGCTACGAGTGGGTTTTGGAGAGCAGGCCGGACTAAAGAGCATGATGAATAAAACAAAAATTCTAATAGGATTAAAAGGTGGACAGGCGCTGGCAATGGCCAAGGCATTGCACAGATTTCAGGCCAAAGATATACAACAACAACAATAGCAGCAGCAGAAAAAAGAAACACGCACACATAGTTAAAGCTACAGACAGACACCAATACTGCGACACGTACGCGGCGTCAATGTGAACGTGTTGCATATGCAACGGCGCTTCATTAGAATGACCAGCGTGCCACGCCCATACCGAACAGCACTACAGACAGCCCAACTCTCAACTCTTGTCTGGCCGTCCAACTCCATCTGTCCATCTGTCTGGCCAGTCTCGACGACGTGAACATTTTGCGCATAACAAATCAAGCACAAGAGTTGCCAACAACAACAAAAAGAACCAAAAGAATCACAGACAGCCAAATGTTGAGCGACGCGTGATGTAATCGTAAAAAAAAAATGAAGTTGATGTAACTTTTTTTACATTGGTGATACTTTGAATGCTCTTCGAGAATTTCTATAATATATAAATAAAATATATAATATTAAACAAATATATAATATATATTTCCTAAATTCAACTAAAGAAAGCCAACTTTGAATACTTCAAATTATTTTCCATTGTTAAAAGACTTATGTTTTCTGAAAAGAATTCAAACAGATTTTCAAATTATTTATCAGACAAAGTCGAATCCAATATAATGAGCTCATTGACCGATTGATGAATCTGAATATCTAGTTAGTTACTTTTTATATAGTATCAACTTTCAAAAATATTAATTAGCAATAATTAATTGGCTTCTTGATTGACTTATTGTGTGATTGATAACCCATACAAACAAAGTAGCCAAGTATTTTTTTATTAAAAAGAAACCATCAAGAATCATTAAAAGCTTAACCTTCTGACTATTTGACTTAAATTAACTGATTGACGAAGTGATTGCTAATCAAGCCTTAGAGTCTAATATCTTCGTAATCTTTGATAAAATGACTACATATCAACGTGATTGACTGATTGAATAAATGAGCAGCTCAGCATCTCTAATTGCCCAGTGTCACAAGCTTCATGACAAAGTTAATGGACGCTACGACAAAAGCAGTATTTTGCAGTTGGGTGGTGGCAAATGAGAAACAGTTAACGACAACGGTAAGCGGTGCCAGCCAAGGGCAGAGATGGGCAGTTAGAGGCAACTTAGAGCGACGTATGCCACTTGAATAACAAATGACGTTTTTTAAATGTCAGCAACGGACGCCGAGACACAAACTTGGACTCTAAATGGGGGCGCTCCCTGATGGTCAGCAAATGTATGGGACGTGCCTTTTATGTTAGAGGCAGAGAGCAAAAAAAAAAATAGAAATCCGCCTTTTGGTTAAGTGTGCAACCTGTAAATGTGGCAGATTTAACCAATTTACGTTAAAAGTTTCCATGAAGAACTTTTCTCGCTCGCACTTAAATTAGTGGAAAAACTTCTTACACAGGAGGCGTGGCAGTTGCTAATTATTTAATATGGTATGAGAGCATGTGCAGTGCTAGGCAAACGCCTTTGTGTGTGCTTTAGCAAAATTTTTATTAAAAAAAAATTGTGCTTTTGCCCACACGTCTGGCATATTTGGACTTGCAATTTTTACAAGCCATGCCAAGACCCCGAGGCAGCGCAGCATCAAAGGCAGCGCAGGTGAGGCCTAAGAAAGACATAAGAATTGCCAGAGGCAGTGAGTAGCAGTAGAAGGAGGCGAGCGCTTATAATACCCAATAGCTTCGGGCCACTGACGAGGACACTGGCATGTAAACAAATGCACAAGACAGAAAGGATGAAAAAAGGAAGAGAAAAAACACAGTTAGATTACACTGGAAAGAAAAAGGTGTGCTAAAATATGAGAAAATAAATACATCGCAAAGTGAGAATGAAATTCTGGTTTTTATGTTAATAGCTCATCTAATTTCAAGCCCTAAGCTGCTGTTCCTTAAGTTGGTGGTCTTAATCATTTATTTATTTCACAAAATTCCAGTTTTAATATGCTTCGATGCTTAATGTAAAGAAACTTCTTCGTCTTCTCTCTGTGCACCATAGGCCACAGGTGAAGCGCACTTAAAATTTCTATGAAGACGACAAATCCCCAAAGGGTTAACCGGGTGATAGCAAAAAGTATAGACTTAGTAATAAAAAACGCATTGTCTATGATAGTTGAAATAATGGCTTTTCCAGCAGCCAACTTGCAGCTCATTCAAAGGGAAATTTGCTCTAAAATGAAGAAAAAATAACAAAATTTGTAAAATAAGCAGAAAGGTATCTAAAAACTCTGCCTGTTTTGTTGAATGTTGTGCCCCATGTCTGTGCTCATCTATATTTGTGGGCATGCCACATACACACTCACACACACACACGCTCATATGTAAACACACACACACACACCCACGTGCCTGGCAGTCTATGTGTCGCTCGCTCCTTCTCTCCCCCTCTAGCTTGTACTCTACCTTCTGTTCAGGAGTCCTTCGTTTTGTGTAGCTGCTTGCCAACTAATGTAGTAACAATTCTAAAGATTTCGTTGCAACATCAATTCGCAGTTGATTAGCGCCCTAAGAACCAACCGCCATGCCTTTCATTCCGAGCAGCCTTTTTACTTTAGAGCCTTTTAATGCAAATGCATTTATTAATTTATTTTTAATTTAATTATTTAGCTATTATTATATGTCTAACTGCATTTGAAACTGAATTTATGTCTATGCGTTTTTAGTAATTTTTGTTTATTTTATTAATTTTTATTTCAAATATTTTACAATTATTTTAATGAATTTATATTTTTTATTTTGTCAAAATTTTGAATTTTTTATTTTCTAAATTATTTGATTTCGGTTTCATTTTCTTCATTTTTTCTATTATTTTGTTTTTGTTTTTAAAATTATTTTTTTTATTTGTTTGCCCTTTTATGTTTATTTATGTTTTATGATTTGTATGTTATATATATTTACATGAAAAATGAAAAAATCAAATTTCAACAAAATTAATTTTTAATTTCTTGTAAATGTAAATAATCCAATTGGGTGTGTGTTTTCTTCTATGTTTTTTATATATATAAATATTCGTTGAACATTTTTTGGTATGTCTATGATTGACTCTGTGGTCATGTACAAAAACAAATCAATCAATCAATCAATCAATCAACCAACTCAACCAAACCTTACAACCATAAACCAAAACTCAAAAACTGTACAAAAAAAAAAAAAAACAAAAACAAAAATATGGAAACTGAAAACAGGACTAAATTTCCACCCATCGGATAACAGTGCCCACCACGGCCAACACGGCCCATCATCCGGCGCTGCCGCCAGCACAGCAGCAGCATCTCTATCGGCTGCAGGCGCCGCCGCCGCCGCAGCTGCAGCAGCAGCAGCTGTCTCCGGGCCACCCGCATCAGCAACAGCAGGCGCACCACCCCCAGCATCATCATCTCTCCCACTTGGCATCGCATCATCCGCATCCGGCTACAGCGGCGGCGGCGGCGGCAGCTGCAGCGGGAGTCTCGCTGCCGCCGGGCATGCTCCTGGCACTGGACTGCTCACCAGTGCATCCATGTCTATGCAGAATCTGGTAACATTGCTCAATGCTAGCCAGCACAGCAACAGCAGCGGCATCAGCAGCCTCAGTCACAGCCATCGCCTCCACAGCAGCAACAGCAACAACAGCAACAATAGCAACAGCAACAACAACAGCCACATACCCAACAGCAGCAACATTCTCAGTAGTCATCAACGTCAGCTTGGAGCCAGCTTTGCGCCCAGCGCTGGACAATTGGTCACGCATGCGCATCACAATTTAAATTTGGCACAGCTAATGGGCGTGGCACCGCCACCGCCGCCAGCGAGCGCCAGCCAAACGCTCACGCTGAGCGCGCTCTGTAAGTAGATGCCAATCTCTTTGTATGTATATGTATTTCTGTGTACGTATGTCTGTCTGTGTATGTGTGTATGTGTGTCTAATTGCAGCGGGCGTGAAAGTGTGTATATAACTGTTAACTGTCTGTTTGAAAGTGTGTGTACTAAAAGTGCATTTAAAAATAACGCCTGCACAGCCACCCACACACACCCAAAACACGCCTCCACATTCCTGCAGCTATATGCCGCCTGCATGCGCCTTACCCTGCCCCCGCCCCAAAATTATAACCCGTATACTAATAAAAAAATAACTCAATGCCGAGTCTACACAAAACAGTTACCCCCAAAACTATGTTACAACTAATTGCAAATTTAACAAAAAAATCCCCCCAAATCCAAAATACATACATGCATATATGTTCTAAATTACAGTTGTAATTCGATCAAAAGAATATTTTATATACTATTGATATTTTTTTAAATAAATTTTTTATTTCCAAAAGTTTTTCAGATCATGTCAAGGCTTTAAAACAGTTGAAAGTTTGATATATTTGACTATAAAAATATTCATATTTAATGTTGGAAAAAAATATTATAAATAAATATATTTATAATAAAATTCATTTTGATAGATATTTTCATATTTTTTTCTTAGAACAGGTTGTCAGTTAGTTTATTAATCTATATAATAAGTATATATATATATGAATACATATATACATATATATGGACATCAACAATAGCATTAACAAACAACCTAGTGAATGTTTTGATAAAAATAATATTAGAAAATATCTTTAAAAAAATAGGAGACAAAACTATATATAGAAAAAAGAACTATCGATAGTTGCTGTAATAAAAGTTTCGTTACTAATGATATGTCGCTTAATTATCGATTAAATACTATGATCGATATAGAAATATAAAATGATAAATGTTCATATATATCTTAATACCTATATTTATTTCCCAGAGAATTCTTCTTGATTTTATTCATTGCTTAGCAGCTCTCCAATTTATTTCAATTAAAAATTATAAATACAATACTCAGTCCATTTTTTTTATTTACTTCACCCACTTTTTTATCTAGTCAAAACAAATAAATATATCAAATTGAATAAGTTCAAATACGCCCACACAACTTGATTCTAAGCCAGTCACCTGAAAGCCCACCCCCACAAGCGGCCTATTGTTAATTAAAAACACATGTAGTCGTAGCTGGCCCCGTTCCTCCTACCTTCCTTTTGTGTTACCCTTTAAATTTCTGCCTAGTTTTTATTTACATACTCTGTCAATAAAAATTGTTATGCCATAACAACAACAAAAAAGCGTTGAGCAATTTTACAATTTTACAATTTTGACACAGCAAAAAATGCTAAATAAAAACAAATGGAAAAAATCAAATCATGCCACTGACAGAAAGAAAAAAGTTAGAATTGTTGATTGCAAAATAAAAAAAAAATTAAGCTGATATAGTTGGCTGTACTGGACTGGGAGTTACCCTGTAATAGTTAATTTAGCTCTAAAAGCTACCAAAATCGAAATCGATTATTCATAGCAAAAAACCGATGCATAAAATATGTTTAGCTATTCGGCTGTTCAGCAAGAAATATTCTAAGGGTCTATATTTATACTTAGTAATTATACCCTATATTTACACATTATCAATGGGTAATAACAATTTCAAAATCGGAATCCCAGCAGATGCAGAAAATTTATTAAATGCTGCATAAAAGGCTCGAGGCTTCAGAAGTTCGACAATAAACATTGATTTATAGCTATTATTATGATAATAAATGTAATCTAAGCATAGACAAAAAAGTAATAACAAATATATTTGGAATTGGAATCAATTGCTTTAAAGAAAATTAATTTTTATATTATGATATATCCTATATTTTTTGATAGAATTTATTTATAATTCGAATTTGGTGCATTAAAAAAATAGTTTAGGGACATTCTAAACACATTTTTTTATATTTTGTAAGGATTTCATGAAAATTTAATATAGTCTATTTTTTTTAATAATAATTATAATAAGAAGAATCATTGAAACATTTAGTATTCATGTGGTATACTTTGCACACAGCATTTAATAAAAAGAATTAGCTATTGAATTTATATGGACTTATTTCCCAGCACTGATTAGACAGCGAGCTCCAATCAATATTTTGCCCGATTGCCAGCACGCCGCGGGGTATTTTAAAAATTAATATCTCTCTAAATTGTGCACAGAACGCAATAAAATAAAAGTGGAGCGTAAAAAATGTAAAGCCATAATTTGATGGTATATAAAAAATTTTGGCCATGTTTATGATGATTCACATCTCGTTTTTTTGTTCACATGTCGAGTGCACATGAAATGCAAAACTTTCATTGCGTAGCAAGTTTCTGCGCCCTTTTTGCTTTGTTGTTTGTTTCTTTTTGTTTGTTATGTATTACACGTATGTAAATAACAAAAGAAACGAGGAGAAAACGTAATAAATTTTTAGTAGATTACAAAAATTTTCCTGTGCGAGTGTGTTCGTGTGTGTGTGTGTTCCACAAAGCAAAAGGCCAGGTTGAGGGGATTTTGGGTTTTTGGGTTTGGGGGCTCAGCTCAATTAAAAAACAGGCGCCGTGCGCATAACAAAGGCTAACAACAAATTTTTTTATGCTACAACAAAAGGATATATAAAATTTAATAATGTAAGGCTAGCAGCAGGCGAAAAGAAAATAATAATAAAACAACAACAGAAAACGGAGAACAAAAACTAAGAATGAAACGAATTTTTATTATTGGCACGCCGAAGCTTTTATACACTTGTGGGTGGATAGCTTAGCAGCTTTACCTTTGACTAATTGTGCCAAAAGAATTTATAAAATATTTAATAGTAGGTCGATTTGTCTATTCTTTGAAATGAAAAACAAATCGTATAATTGAGAATTTCCATGATTATGCGTTTTTCATATGATATATTTATAAATTTAAACTTTTAAGTTTGTTGAAAGGTCACTAGCACCTTCATATCAAAGCAAGAATATTCTCTGAAAGGGCATAACAAAGGCAAGCCAAGGGTTAACATACATAAAGCGCGGTTTCCATATGCGTTAACTCAGCGTCGCCACATAGACTTGAGTGTTTATGTGTGTGATTCTGTGTATTGTGTGTTTGTGTGTGTGTGAGTGCATGGGCGTGCCCACAAGTTTCTGTTCTTGTCTCTGTTTATCGTGTAATTTGTATTTTTCTTTTATTGATCAGTAATTTGTCTAAACTCAAGCAACAACAATCAGTGCTCATATTTTTCTCTTTCCCTTAGATCAGCGTCAATTTGTTGAAATATAATTTTAAAAATATCGAAAAAATTTGAAATTTTAGGGCCTCCCAGTGCCGCAGATCCTTATGGCACCAACACTTTTACCGGCTTGCCCAATGGAGCGAGTGCCGCAGCAGCCGCTTATGGGGCCGCACAAACGCTGAATGCCAGCGCCTTGCAAGCAGCCGCAGCGGGCGTGGCAGGCAAACAGATCGAGGGTAAGTCAATATACAGTGAACGCTCCTTAATTAGAACTTAGAGGAATTGGAAAAGTAATTTAGTTGAATGCAATATATAGAGTAATAATTGAGAAAAATTTAATCGAAATATTAATCAGTAATTAATCATTGATAGTGGTTAACGGATTTTGTCTCGATTACGCATCTGTCAATCAGCTGAGCTACTTGTTGTTCTGTATATAGTATGGGTTTATCACAGTGATTAGTAATCTGTCATAAATCGTTCAGACATTGATTATACGACATTCAGTCAATCAGTAATGTATAGATCACAGTTGATAAGGTGCAATAGAAAAGTAATTGATCAAAGTGAACTTTTGCCTCATTACCAATTAATTAAAAAGTCAATGAGTCATTACTAAGCGTTGACTTTAAGGCTTGAACGCTCCATCGATTAAGACTTGCCAGCAACAGCTTGATCGGAATGACAGGGAGAGAGTCAACACAATATATATCAATGTAGTTCAATATAGCACTTGGCTTCATCAGCAAGCGATCAATCAGTCATGATTATACTTATTAACTAAACCTTAGTCAGCAATCAATGAAACAAACAGATAACTAGTAAAGACCGGTCAAGCAACTAATCATATTAAATAAAAAGAGATATTTATAATTGATACTGAAATGATGAAGAATCACAGAATTTTTTGATATTTAAATAAGTTGAAGCATTTCCTCACTTCTGCAATTCCCCAATCCCATTAGGTAGCGTTCACTGTATTAGCATTCCCGAAACATTCGCAAATATTAATTATCTCATCTTCAATTATAGGTCCCGATGGCAGCAATCTGTTTATCTATCATCTACCTCAGGAATTCATAGATACCGATCTCGCTTCGACATTTTTGCCCTTTGGCAATGTGCTGTCGGCCAAAGTGTTTATCGATAAGCAAACAAATCTATCGAAATGCTTTGGCTTCGTTTCCTACGACAATCGGCATTCAGCAGATGCGGCCATACAAGCAATGCACGGCTTTCAGATAGGCACAAAGCGCTTGAAGGTGCAGCTAAAGCGGCCCAAGGACTTGGGCAAGCCCTACTAAGCGTCTGCAGTGGGTGTGGCCAAAAGCCATCAATCACAAAGCCCAATACACAAATAGTAATAGAGTAGTTCCATATTGTGCCTTTTAGCGTGAAATGTTTTCGAAACCAAAGGACCAATTAATAAAATGTATCTAATGTTAAGCGAACACCAAATATGCAAAAAAAAAAAACATCAAAAAACGAGGGCACAAATCAATTATTTCTTCAAATGCACAAAACAAAAAGTGGGTAAAAAACAAACAAATCAACAAACAAATAGAAATATTCACACAAAACCAACCAAAGAAGTAGCTTAAAAGTTGCATCCTTTTGTTGTAATCACTTTTGCTGAAAAAATAACAATTTCTAGTGCATTATATTCAATATTCGTGTGGTTGGCAAAACAAAGAACTTAAAAGTAAATAAAAATGGGAAAACCAACATAAAACTGAGCTGCGTTGTGGCGCCAAAGTATTTTCAAAGCCAAATAGTTAAGCAAAAATAAAAAAAAAATAAAAAATGGGAAAATCAATGAAAAATTTTCAAGCAAAAATCACATAGAAAAAAATTAAAAATATTATACTTAATTAATTTGTAGTTTTTAGTAATAAAAAAAATGTGCTGGATTTAGATTTGGATAAAGAGAAATGTTTGGTTGAAAACAATATCCAGATTAGCTCTGATAAATATTTATAAACATATATATATATATATATATATATATATATATATATATATATATATATATATATATATATTTATATATTTTAGTAGACATAGTTCTATGGCACAAAAAAACATTCGAAATTCCGTTCGTAGCGCGCACACATTGCAATCTGAGAATGAAATCGACTTTCCTATGAAAATCGGAAATGAGAAATCCTTGCAGCTACTTAGCTTTAATAATTTCAAACAAACTATTTCTTATGTCTGTCGTACTATATATATATATAAAAATTCTAGAATATTAATTCTGAAAGCTAACCTAAGCAAAAGTTATAAAATAATTCTTACTTCGTCACCAACAGCCTAATCATATTCTATATATTTTATTTCAATAGTTCTAAACTATTTTGTTAAATCATTCAAATTACTATATAAACAAAAAGTGTACTTAAATTGCATAAATTTTACAAATACATTTATCTTTGCATCAGTAATGAGAATTAATTGATCTAATGTTTTATTAGCTGTTTAGTGAATATTGAAAGTTAACTTTATAAATATTTTAAAATAACTGCAAGACAAGCAAACGGTTCAATAAAATAAACACTAAAATAAAAATGATTCACAATAGTATCTATTTTTTAGTAAAAATATTTTCATATGTTATGTGTTGTGCAAGGAGCGAAGCTCTTAAGTCCTTGACGGCGGGATCTTAACACATTTATGCGATTGTTCGTGCATTTTTTATGTGTCCTGACAACTCAACTGGGCGCTGATAGCCCAAAGGAGTCGCTGAGCTGGCCAACGAGCAGCATAAATCAAAAACTGCCAACAGCCATGCCCCTTCGCCTCAACGCCTCTCGCTCTCGCACCACATCTGTTGGCGTTGCTGCTGCAATTCAAATGTTGGCGTTAACGCATGAAATATGCATATGTATATGGGGGAAGTGCCAGGATATGTTTGACTATAAAGATGCAGTTTCTGTGCAGATGTTCGCTGCAATCCTTGCCATTTTTCGTGCCCCACACCCAGACCCATTCGCACACAGTATGTTTAACTGCCAGAAAAATGTTATAGTTTGGCAGGTCAAAGCAAACATTCCTCAAACTTCAAACTGATTCCTGTCTGAACCGTCCACTCGCACTATAGTCCAGTCTGGTTGAGCTTGTGAAGCGCAGCAGAACAAAAATAAACAATTCAAATTGACAAAAATAATAAAATAATATTAAGACGAAGTCAAAATGTCAGATAAAGAAGACGAAGAAGCTCGTAAACAGCAGACAGATCGCGTAGATCAGTCCACACAGCATACGACTGGCCGCCCACGGCCGCCCCCGCGCCCGTTGCGTAACCAATCGCCAGGCGAACAGGGGCCCCGTAGAGATCGCCCTCTCTTGGTGACAAGGACAGATAAGGAGTCCGACGAGCAACCCAATCAAAGCTCGCCCACGGGCTCTATCCAGCCGATCAGTAAAGAAGAAACAGAAGAAACAGAAGAATCGCCCAAGAAAAGAACTAGATTCGCCCGACTATTTTCACGCAAGGATAAGGAGTTATATGATGGGGACCAATACGAATCAAATACCGAGCATGAAACGCCAATCCGTAGATCAGCAGACAGACAGGGTATGAGAACGAAAGCTTCACGCATTCTCTACACGACCGACGAGGAGGTGCGCGACGCACTCTTGGAATTTGCCTTGTTTATCATATTTCTCATCTTAACTTGTTTGGGTAAGTAATATGTTAGTTGATCCTTGGCAGCTGTAGTTTAACAGCTGTAGTTTAGCAGTTGTAGTTTAACAGTTACATAGTGTTACTTTACCAGTTGTAGTTTAACAGTTACATAAACCGACTTACATTAACAGAATTACATTAACAATTACATTAACAGTTACATTAACAGCCATTGGGCTCCTTTTTCATATTCCATCTCAATAGTAAATACTGTATTCAATTTCCATTGCAGTCACGCTCTCTGTTCGTCACTCATATATGTTTTATTTCAACGATACGATAAAAAAACTTTTCACCACCCGTGACATGATTATATCGTCTTCGGTAACCGTTACATTTGAGAAGGTTCTGACCATACCAGACTTTTGGGACTATTTAATTTATAATTTTTTAGTAAATCTGCACGGCGATATGTCCGGCGTTACTGCGGATTTCGAGCAAGTTCATGACCTAGATAATACAACCCAGACAAATAATGAAAACCAAAATGAAGATGTACCGCCACCGCCAGATCCGCCACCTGAAGATCGTAGACATAAACAAAAACATGGAACACAGTCGACCAATACGACAAATCTCATAGGCAGAGTCTTTCTGCATGAGAACCTATTGTTGGGACCACCACGATTACGACAGATCCGTGTGCGCAAGGATAGCTGCTATGTGAATGATGCCTTTATACGATACTTCAACACCTGCTATTCTCAGTATACGGCTGGGACAGAAGAGATTGTGAGTGATCACATGGGCGCACCATTTAGAACAATGAGGGATTTGGACTCGACTCCATTGTGGACACAATTGAATTTCTATCGATCTGGTGGCTATACCGTCGACCTAACATTTAATAAGAAGGAAAATCTAATGATTCTCAAAAAGTTAAGGAATCAACATTGGTTGGATCGCGGTTCACGTCTTTGCCTGATCGAGTTTAATCTTTTTAATGAAAATACAGATACCTTTCAGAGCGCCAAGTAAGTCGATAAGGCAGTGCCTAAAAAAATAAATTATCTATAAAAATATTTTGTTTATACCCTGACCCATTTCATATCGCTATACAACAACAAACCTATATACAACAAACTATGTAGATTATTTCTTGTTTATATTAGAGTTGATTGTAATAAATTATATTTTCTTCTTTACAGATTTATTGCGGAAATACCGCCCACAGGCGGCGTTATACCACAGAGTCAGCTGCAGACAGTTAAGGAATTTACATTTTTAACTGATAAAAGCCTGGTCATGACCTGTATCTATATCTTTTGGTATGTTATGGTCATGTATTATACAATTTCGGAAATAGCTGCAATCCGTAAATGTGGCATCAAGAATTACTTTTCATCCATATTGAACATACAGGATTTGCTTATATTAATCGTAGGTTCCACAAAATATCCAAAAATTTGTTTGCTTGAAATTCTACTTCATAGTTTTCTTACCTGGCTCTGGTCTACAATATTTGGCATATGTTCAAAGTGAATAATGTGGTGGATACATTTAAGAGCCAGGATACATACATAAGCTTGGATACTTTGTGCTTGTGGAATACCATCTATGTAGACATGATGGCTATTTTGGCGTTTCTCGTTTGGGTGAAGATCTTTAAATTCATTAGCTTCAACAAGACGCTCGTGCAGTTTACAACGACATTGCGCCGCGTAAGTTGCCAGACATCGCACTCCCGGGTCATTTTCCCCCAAATTCTTTCTCTGTATTTAGTGTTCGAAGGATTTGGCTGGCTTTAGTCTTATGTTTGGCATCGTATTTCTGGCCTATGCCCAACTGGGTCTGCTGCTCTTTGGCACTAAGCATCCCGATTTTCGTAATTTTCTGACCTCTATTTTGACCATGATACGCATGATTCTGGGCGACTTTCAATATAATCTTATTGAGCAGGCCAACCGAGTGCTGGGACCCATTTACTTTCTCACCTACATTCTGCTGGTCTTCTTTATTCTACTGGTAAGAATTAAGATATTCTATCGAAACAACGATCTCCGATCGCTCATCGCCATTATCTTTTAGAATATGTTCCTGGCCATCATAATGGAGACGTACAACTCGGTGAAAAGCGAAATAACGCATGGTCGCAGTCAGCTCGGCGCCTATGTCTATAAGAAAATGGCAGCTTTCTTCTATATAATTAAGCACTGTGGACGTAAGCGTAGTAATCGAGTACTGCCGCCGGTAATTGATCCCGATGACGATTTAGCCCCTGATGTGACTACGCGCCGCTTTCAACCTAAGGAAAGGATTCATTTACGCAGAAATATAACTGAGGCCGAGTAACAGCTGAATATATCAATAACGTGTTACAATAATTCACGTATATATTTTTTCTTTTTAGAGCTCACTATTTCGAAGATGTTCCAAATGACGTTAAGAATAAGGATATGTTTCGGTAAGCAAATAATTTCTATATATTCATTCATCTACATATTGAATATTATTTTTCATATCCTTCAGTATCAACAATCGCGTTTCACTGTTGGAGGAAATTTTGGAACAGTTAGTTACCAATATGGATGCCATATTGAAGCGTGTGGAGAGTGAAATTAAGAAAAACAAATAATTTTTATCTATGGAATTTATGTATTTTATTAGTTTGTTTTATTAGTTCAAATAAATTTTAGGCTCGTTGAGTAAACATTAAAATAAGTAAGAATTAATTAAGTTCCACTCGCTGAGCGGCAGCGGCAACGTCAGCCAAGCGAAGAAGCCACAAAAACCTGCGCTAATCTCTGCCAAATCTGCCCTAACGGGAGTTTCAAAGCATTGCCACCTAATGTATATTTAGTTGGAGCACAGGATGTGGACCGGCGTGCCAAAAGGACATGTGGCAAGCGCGCGGGGCGCATCATTTAGTATCTGGCATTTAGGACCAGGTTGCTGGGACTAGGATACAAACACTTCTAGCCACCATGTTGCGGTTGCGGCACGTGTGTGGCAAGCAGTAACATCTGTGGGTGGCAGAATTATGAAACAATTTGTACATACTGCATTTAAACATGTAACTAAAGTAATGAAGAAAAATCACAAGAATATTGAAATTGTTAAAAATGTTAAAACACGCCAACTTCAAGTTAACAGAAATCCAAATGCTATTCAACTACAGTTAAAGCATTACAAATAGGCAATACTCAAACTTTTTACATATGAAATAGATTTTACTTAACAGGCTCGTACACTCGTATTATTTCACTTTTGTAAATACAAATACAAAATACAAATTGAAAAGTTGCCATCGAGGCCCCAGCATGGAACAGCTATGTAAATACGAAAGCGAGCAGAGAACTGAAGCAGACAGATTGCGCTGGCAGCAGTGCCACCGTTGCCGTTGCCGTTGCCATTGCCGTCAATTGCCACTTGAAAAGGCGCCAATTGCCACGGGATAACTAGCGGGCGGCAGTGCGGGTGGCAATGCCATAATTACTTACCTTTATGCTTTATGCATGCACAGAAAAATGTTAAAATGTTGCTGCTCATGATCATAATCACGATAGAGATGGCGATGATGATGCTGGGCAGTTGGCAGCGGGCCAGCTGAAATGGCACTGCCTACTCTGCCAGCCACGCCCATAATGTACAAATATGTTGGCCTCTTGTGCATTCAATGGGCCTGCAATTCGCCCAAACAACAGCAGCGAAACGAAAGCGAGAAAAAAAATCCAAAATTCTACATAACCGAGTAAAAAATGCCCTGCTCAGAGCGAGGCATAACATTGAAGCTCTCAACACTTAAATAAGTTCACACACACGCAGATGAAGGTACTTATGCAGCAACTGTGCTTCTTCTTCTATATACTTGCTCCTCTTCTCTCCCAGCTCCGCCTCTGCCCGCCATACATTATACCCCATGCCGATCGTATGCGCTGAGCACAGGGTATACGAATATTCGTTAAGTGCCTGCACACAAGCGAAAGCAAAATGAAATTGACGCGTAAATATTAAAACAGGTAAATAAAAAATGAAATGGCAAAAATTACAACTGCTTTTCTGCTATTTGCACACAACATAAACCAACAGAGCTTTAAAGATATCAATTCTATTAAATATGTGTACTTACACATATCACACACACACACACATAGGATTGAGCAATACTGAGTCTACAACAAATACCTTTACTTATTTGGAACTGTAACTTTGATTCGTTTTGCAATGCTCATCATCCTCTGAGTTACCTATAATATCTTGTGTTGCACTGATCGTCGCGTTTTATTTAAAATTCTTATACTGTATCCTATAATTATTGCCATGGTTTCCCACGGCACTTAATTGGAGCATAGGGCATATAGGGCACTCGCTGAATTGACGTCGTAAATTGCTCAATGCTTGAAGAGGTCAGAAGCTCGCCATCACTTGAAGAGGCCAGAAGGTAACCGTCAATAACCTGTTCAGCTTACACATTTTTCCGAGGGCCGGAATGCATCATTTCAGGGATCTTCTTTCTTAGAACAATCCTTACAGACGTTCATTCATGATGAAGAGTAAACACTCCATCTGATCTTTTCTCTTCAGCTGTATAGCTTGACTCACTGTAAAAAATCGCTAAATCTAGCTCTGATATAGTAAATAACCTAAAATTGGTTAAAGCTCTAAGTTTGATAATGGTTAGAGCTCTATACCCTTTGCTTAGTATATATCAACGAATGTTTGATGGTCACTTGAGTAATAACTAAATATAGTTCACATTAAAGATATATCAATGAAGCTGCTGCTTAAACACAGTACAGCGCCAAGCAATATGTGGCTGTCTTATAAAGATAACATCAGAAAATGATAAACACAATGATGTGGAGTGATAGGAAATACATGATACCTGTCTATACTTTTTATTTTGCCTTACAAAATAATAATAAGTTAAGTAACAAGGAAAAGAGAAAAGACGAAATAGTCAAAAAATTCTATTGATCATTTTAAGAAGCTAAACAACTATTAATCACTCGAACTTTCTTTTATTTTTTTCATAAGCAGATGAAAATGTCAAAGTTGCTTAAAGTTCAAGCAAAGATTTAAGCGCAGCGCCTAACTCTGTTAAGTTAACAGATCTCTCAGCTTAAGCAAGTATTCTCACTCCACTCCACTCACTTCCACTCACTCCCAAATACTTATACAAATGTTAACATCTTATATTTGTCCCTTGTATAAGACTGTTAAGCTTTAATATGTCGACTTAAAAGCAAAACGTTTAAGCTGCGTGCGCTTTAACAGAAATCTGTTAAAGGCCAAATTTCAATGAGGCAGCATAAAAACAATTTAAGCAGCTTAGCGACCGCTGATTTTTCAACGGCAAAATAAAAAAATGTATGCAACAGGACAAAAGGATAATGCGTAATTAACTGGCCATAAGTTAACCTTTAATTAAACGCACAACTCATTACCAGCAAAGAGATATTAATCAAGCGTATTTTTTATGCTTACACAACAGTTTATTAACTTTGTCATCGCGTCCAATACGACAACACTTATCAAACAAAGCATAAAATGTAATGAGCGCATTTATCCAGGTAAATATTTGTCAACTATTCAGCAACTAACAGCGTTCAGTTCATTCGAAAGCATCGTGCGGAGCGGAACAAAGTGGAAGTGGAACTGTTTCTTTTTCGATTTATTGATTCAAGCTCTAATCTGTTTTCTTAAAACATAAATTAATTGCCAAACTATCACTAAAGCATTATCAAATCAAAGTTATATTATTAATAATACAACAACAAAATATATATATTGACTCATCCAAATAGCTCGTAAAACTGGAACTAAAACTGAACCCAATATAATTAGATAGCTTAAATATCTGACTAGAGAATTCACAACTTGGAATTATCAACACTGACTGAATACTACAACATTGAATAGGCACAATGCCAATCGGGAAACATCGTAAGGAGCAGAGTCAAGTGCACAAGGAAGAGTCATTATTCCATAGGACAGTTTATTTCTTGAGTCGCGTTCTGTATCGTATTTGCCGTCTCTGTGCTTTTGGATACTTTAAGTACAATCCGGAAACAAATAAATTGTATATCTGTCGGCATGAATGCTTTAAGAAGTACTTCACTTGGGTAGTTAAAATATTACTAATACTTATAGATTATGTAAGCTATGTTTATATGATAATTAACATTGTTGCTCATTACTGTCATGACATCTCGATAGTTGCTAACGGATATCATTTCTTCCTTGAAACCATAATTTATACCAATGTTCACTGGCAGCTACTGAAACTGATGATCTTCCTGCACAGCTGGAAAACAAATGAGTCCTTTGTTTCTGCGATCAACAAGGTATTCGAAATACATCAAAATATGATTTCATCTTTTAAAAAGACCTATTTCACAATTGAATATAATATACTTCTGATATCTTTTCTCGAATTGGGGCTCACTTTTGTTCAATTGTTGAATCAAATAATGAGATTTTCCGATATGTTGCTTGCTTTTAAATATCGCATAATTTTATTTGAGCTTATTTATTGGGCCTACTTCTTGTACCAGTTGATTCTTATCACCTGGCATCAGGTATTGCTAACTTCTATCAAAAGTTGTAATAGTAGAAAGAGAAATCGGAAGCGTCTAATTCTAATATATAGAATGTACTTTCGAATATGCGAAGTCCACGGCGAGGTTACACACCTCTGGTTAAGCATCTCGGGTGCCCTTTTCAACTGCATATCCATGTTATCCGCAGACATTTCGGAAGAGTTGTATGACGTCCTCTATCAAGAAAAGAGCACAGCGGAGAAATGGAAATTTTTCCTTTATTTAAAAGTTGGAAATTGCGTAGCCCCATTACTGAAAGTTTTCCTCTTGGGTCTATGTACTAATCGAATAGAGCATTTAACCCGACTTCTGAGTCAACAAATCTATATAATCGAACTGCTTCACTTGACGAAGTGTGAAAGACTTGAATCCAATCAACTAACTGTATTTACGAAAGCGCTGGATTGTCAGGTAAGCAAACAGAGTAGGACAATCAGATCAGATCAGAGTTAACATTTCCATTTACAGTTCAATTGCTTCTGCCTACAGCAACACACCTGTCCTATCAGAAATCATATCTGGCACAAGGGACAAACTATCAACATTGAATTTCTTCTATTATTTATGTGGATCGCTTTCCTGAATGCAATGTCCAATTTACAGTACGCTCTAGCAGAGAAAAGACCTTCCAATTACTTTTATTGATTTGCAAATGCAAAAACTGTAAACAGTACGCAATATGATTATTATTTATAACTGGAGTTTGTGTTGAAAATGACTCAATTAAATATAAAAATGTGTACAAATTTGCCATAATTTTAAATTAATAATTTTAAAATAATAAATATGGGCTATAAGGCCCTTTTATATTCAGATATTTCAGTCGAAAAGTTAAAAAAATCATCTTATATCTGAGTGAAATATTTTTACATTTAAAAAATATTTTTTAAGTAGTATTAGTTCTTACTAATAGTTTTTATTCACCGACAAATCTCAACTTTCTGAAAAATATATATATATTTTTTATTGCTTTTTTTATTTGCAATCTGTCTTATACTAGACAATGAACAAATTTGTTATGAAAAATATATTTGAGCAAGTTTTGTTTACCTCTGTCAATTTTTGGTAAATTAAAAATTAAATGAAATAATATCAAGCACCTCTCGCAGAACTATAGATAATTCCAATAGCTGCTGTTCCGCCAACATAAAGATACAGTATTTGAGTCTGAATTCAATTCAATATAATAAATGTACCCAAAACCATAATAAAATATATTATTAGGCATAATTATGGAAATTGTGTTACTAATTATTGTTAATATATTCCACCCATGACTCACTCATCGAAACAGATTACGGAACTGGAACTGGAACTGGAACTGACACCCAACACAATCGAGTTAGTTGGTCTCAATTCAATTCGTCTTAAGCATTCGAGTTGAGTGGAAGGCACGGGATTCGACAAGTTGGCGCGTTTACCAACACTATCCAATTTGTTATCCAACACTAAAACATTGAAGAGAAGGAGGAGCCACCTCAATATTTACAAATAATGACAGCTCGGTTAAATCGAAAACATCGTGAGCAGCAGAGTCGAGTGTACAGTGAAGAGATATTATTCCACAGGACAGTTTATGTCTTAAGTCGCATTCTATATCAAATTTGCCGTTCTTGTACTTTTGGATACTTTAATTATAACCCGGAGACAAACAAATTATATATTTGCCGTCATGAAAATTTAAAGAAATACTTCACCTATGCTGTCAAAGCAATGTTATTATTTATGGATTATCTTAATTATTTATATGTGGAGGTCAAATTTGAAGCTTACATTTTTCATGACTGCGACTTAGTTAGTTCCGGATATAGTTTTTATCTAGAAGTCTTAAATTACATAAATGTGAACTGGCACTTTACGAAAATTATAGTCCTCCTGCATAGCTGGAAAACTAATGAGTCCTTTGTTTCTACGATCAACAAGATTTTAGAAATACATCAAAATATGATTTCATCTTTTAATAAGACCTGTTTCACATTTGATTACAATATACTTCTGATATCGTCATTGGAGTTTTCGTTCACAGTTGTTCAATTGTGGAATCAAATAATGAGAAAGAAACATTTTCTTGTGTTGAAGTACCGCATAATCTTATTTGAGTTCATTTATTGGGCGTACTTCCTATACCAGCTAATCCTTATCACCTGGCATCAGGTATTGCTAAGTTCCATCAGTAGTTGTAATTGTAGAAAGAGAAATTGTAAACGACTAATTAAAATATATAAAATATACTTTCGAATATGCGAAGTCCACGGCGAAATTACACAGCTCTGGTTAGGCATCTCGGGTGGCCTTTTCGCCTGTATATCCCTGTTATCCGCAGACATTTCGGAGGAGTTATATGACGTCATCTACCAGGAAAAGAGCACAGCGGAGAAATGGAAATTTTTCCTTTATTTAAAAGTAGGAAATTGCGTAGCCCCATTACTGAAAGTTTTCCTCTTGGGTCTATGCACCAATCGAATCGAGTATCTAACCAAATTCCTGAGTCAGCAAATCTATATAATCGAACTGCTTGAATCGGGCCAACAAAATGCATATACGAAAGTGCTGGATTGCCAGGTAAGGAAACATACATCAGGATCAGATCAGTTAACATTTCATACCATTTACAGTTCGACTGCTTCTGTCTACAGCAGCACTTCTGTCCGATCAGAAATCATATCTGGCACAAGGGGCAAAGTATCAATATTGAATTTCTTCTATTATTTATGTGGATCGCTTTTCTGAATGCAATGTCCAATTTGCAATATGCTCTAACGGAGGAGAATGGTATAAATCATTTTTATTAATTTAGTAAAAGGCTTGTAACCCGCTCATATAAAAATATATGTATGTACAAATCTATCAAAATAATTTAAAGCAAGTAAGAGCTCTCGAGTCGAGAGTGCCCGACTAGGAAATACCCTGAACTCGGTGCAGGGTATCAAAGCCATATCTGTCGACGCTTCTTTAATGGGGTTGATCCAAGCCGCTAATTGATTTTATTATTAGGCATAATTATGGAAATTATGTTGCTCATTATTGCCAACATTTTTCATCACACCACTCGCTCATCCAGTTAGTTCAGGGGAACTAAAACTGGAGCCGAAGCGCACTCCATCAAATTAGTTCGTCTCGATGGAGCGTTTGGAACGGTTTCTACACGAAGCAAGTATTTTAGTTTTGAGTAATTCAGTTTACTTTAGCTGTCGCTTCGCTGGCCTCGGTCACTTTAAGTACGATTCCCGAGCTGGAAAGCTGCGCACGGATAAGAATTATAGAATATTTCAATGGGTCGTTAAGATCTGTTTACTGTGCATAGATAATTACAATTTAGTTGGCCTAGTTTCCTGTACCTTCATGATGATGGAGTGGCCTTTCGACTCAAAACGTGAAGGCTTTGAGGCGTATTTGCTCACTTGGACGTGGTGGACGCAAAACTGGCTGCTCCTGCGTCTCTTTCGGCTAACGCACAGTCGACAGTACAGTAAAGCTTGCCAGCTAACGATTAACAATATAATAAAACTAAACAAAACTGTGCATTTGTGCTTTGGCCGCTGGACCCTAAGGACACAACTCCATATACTACTGCTCTATCATCTACAATATGCTTTAACTACGCTGCAATTCAGAAACATTTGGGATCAGCCCTGGTGCCATACGTACATTATACTCCTACTCGAGGTGCCCTTTTGCGCCTACTTTGTCTATCAGCTGCTGTTGATGGCATGGCTGGGAGCTCTGCTCACTAACTTAAGCACATACTATCTGAATCCTCGACTGGGACTCTTTCCAAGTTCTCAGTCGCGTCGTCAGCTAATACAATTCTATCGCGTTTACATCAGCATTAATAGCGTCCAACAAAGAGTTCACAAGCTCTGGCTGCGAGTATCTGTCGTGCTGTTTGTCTTGTTGCTTCAGCAAACCCAAGAGCTGGCCTCCAATCTGTATAACATGATCTATCATCAGCCCATAAATCAAAAGATCGAATATGAATGCTGTGTTGCGCCAGTGCTAAAAATATTTCTGCTCGCCGTCTGCAATAAACGCATCAAAATGCTCAAACAGCAGCTGCGGGAGCATCTTTTTCGCACTGAGTTTCTGCATTGGCATTGGTTCGCATCTGGTGTGCAATCAGCTGTGGGCATACCATTTGCCAAGATCTTAAGTCGCAAGGTGAGGTAAGGTATGCCATAAGCTGAGGGAATATCCCTAATGTTTTACGCTCTTTACTCTTTACAGAATTATTGCTTTTATCTACAGCAGCTGGTGGAAACGATGGAAACTTTCAATGGGAAAACGAGATATAATACAAATTTTAAATTTCTCTTCCTGTTTATATCCATTTTGTATATGGTATTTTATTTTAAAAATATCTATTAAAAAATACTTTTTTTATGCACAAAATGCTTATAGTCTGAGCAGCGTAGCGCAAAAATATTCGTATTATATTTAATAAATGTTCCTAATTCAAAAGGGAATCAATTTTTAAGAAATATATAATCGTAAATTACGAAATATATATATCGAGTAATGAAAAAGTAGAAGAATTGACTGTGTGGTTTGGAAAATTTTTCACATCTATTTCATAGTAAAAATGTGTACAAATAATTTAAATATATAGAACCAATTCACTTTGGAAGAATATAATCACATTATACCTTGACTAAAGTCTTGAGATGGCAGAGTATCGAATCGAAAGCTACCCGAAAATGACTTACCTGTAGCTTGGCCCACTTTCCTTCAGCGTATATATGAAATTTGATAAATAATCTTTTAAAATTAAGTACCAAATCAACTTATGGTCAAAAAACTACTAAATTCATGAGAAGATTTGATATGTGTGCGTTGGGCTTCGCCCCATGAAGGTGAACATAATTTATAGGTACATGGATATAAATAGATATGTGGATATATATATTCCAATATATTCAAATATAATGATTCCAATATTGCCATATATTAGCTTCATATATTTTTATGACGTTACTCTATCTGATTATTCATTTTCAGCTTCAAATTTGTAGCTCAAATAGCGCTTAAAATGTAAAGCTATTGAATCGGTAGACTATCTACAGCTTCACGATTAGTCACCAGCAAATTGAGGTAAATGCAAACATTTTTGAATCGATATAAATCAATGAGGCCATACAAAACAAGCTAACTAAAAAAGCATTTGGATACTTCTGAAATATGCTTTCTTAGCTTTCCAGTCCATAACCCAAATCTTATTGGAATATATTCTGTAAAATCTTACATATTCAGAGTTCTGCTTTAACATTCAAGTTTCTGTAAGATTCAGAATCATTTCTGTAAAGCTAACTTGGAAGTTAACAGCCCTGTTATGCTCATAAATAAAAATGCTTATAAATGTATATATGTAGATATATGTATGTTTTTGCTGTTTTGATATATATTTTGAATCAATAAATATATTAGCATGCATGTATGGGATGCATTTAATACTCGTACTTACTGCAGATATTGATAATAATTTAATGGGCGCTCTTTCAACTCTCTTAAGGTATTTCGATGCACTTAGGGCATGTTTTGAATTATATTCGAGCAATGAAAATGAATGCTTACAGTTCTAAAACACTTAAGATTAGGCAACTAAGCTAGCTGTGCTGCGGCGTTTACTTCATCAGCGTCGTCGGCGTTGGCGGCAACAAAGATAATTTCTCAAACTTGGGCATCGCTCGGCCAGCTGCGGGCAAGTCAATTAGCTCGGCATCTGGATTATACGGATAGTTGGGATTGGCGGCAGCTATATCGTTAACGGCAATATCATTGGAGAGATCCACGGGCGCAAGGTTCTCGTAGATGTCAATGTGATTATTTAAATCGTTGTCGGGATCTGCAGCTGCAAAAGTTGCGGCATCCTCATCCAGTGTCGCCCATTCATCGTTAAAGGTGTCGCTCATCTCAACGGGCGTCGCATGCTCATCTTCGTCGTCTGAGGACTCCAGCTCCTCGCGCTCCCTGTACTGCTGCGCTGATTGTGGCGCGGCCAACTCGTCGTCCAATGCGTCGCCAAAGTTTTCAATGGCCACCAAGGACTCGGGCTGCGACGCATTATGACTGTCGCTGTCTGGCAGCGGCATTTCCGTTTCCTCATTATGCGCCATTGTGTCGGCATCTTGAGCTTCGGCCAGCTGCTGCTCCACCTCCAACTCCAGCTCCTGTTGCTGTTGCTGCTCCTCCTGTTTCAATTCAGCCATTGGCTCGGCCATTATGGTTTGCACAGTCTGTTTGATGTCTGTGGCGTCTGTGAGGGTATCCAATGCGGCGTCTTCTGCAGAGGCAACTGTGCTTGTGGCTGTAGTTTCTTTTGTTCTTGTGCTCTGTGTTTAATGAGTGGCGGGTGCATCAATGTGCGTAGGTGAATATAGGTGTGTGCGTGTGTGTGTGTAAATAAATGGAATAAAAGTTTGTATTACTTTAGAGTTTGCCAATTATGTGAATAGTTTTAGTACAAGCAGTCGCTGCATGCAAATTTGAAATTTAAGCACAAATAGAATAACAAGATTATTAAAGCAGAAGTAAAAGCTTACAGCACAAGCCGTGTTCTATTAGCTACGCAAGATCGCACTAAAGCGCTGTTAAGCACAGCTTCGTCTTTTATACATATAATAAAATGCTACGCACAGCTGACTCATACGTGAGTAACTATTCAGCTGCGCTTTAACTCAGGTGAAGGCAGAAAGAGCGAGACAGAGAGAGCCGTTGAGCTGAACATCTTTCTGTTACTCAACAGGTTTTCTAAGCAGCGCTTTATTTCCTTTCTGTTAACATACGCTGTTAATTACGCTCACTCGCTCTTACTTTAGCAGAACATTGTTCGCTCACTCAATTGGTTTTCTAAGAAGCGCTTGATTGCCTCTTTCTGTTAACATACGCTGTTAATTGCGCTCACTCGCTCTCACTCTCGCTTTTGACATTCTACGTAGCGTTCATTAACATTTCAGCTTAATATGCATTGGATCACGCATGATTCACCTTCGGTCTGATAACAATTCGTTGAATTCTATTTATATACACCTTGCCAAATAGAAATTAGCATGCAAAGAGCTAAGCGCCCCCGGCTTGTCATTCATGCGATTTTGTTGGTCACTCGGTCGAGATCGCTGTAACCGCGACGTCACAAGTTCATTTATTATTATTATTGCAAATGACAGCTGTCCCCACCTGATCAACAAACATGTATGTATATATGTATGTCTAACAACTTTTAGTGTGGCTGCAATTGTGCAAATTCGCAGAAATTTGTATTAATAATACAAAATGCGCATTAGCTGCTACAATGCTGAGTTTATTTTTATTTGCGACGCTCACTTAAGTTTTTTGGACGAATCTTATTATATAACTGGTTGCCGGGCAGGGTTAAACAAGCAAACAAATATAACCTACAGCAGATGCTCGGTCGCTTAGCGAACGGCAGGGTTGAGTCACGTTTCTTAACGATTGTTTCCGGGGAAATTCTTGAGAATTTTGCTTGTGCTGGCGCTTGATCTCAGGAATATCCTAAGCAAATTTGTTGACTAATTGCAATGTGCAAATGTGCGAGTATTTTTTTAAAGAATACACATCATTATATAAATTTAAAATAAAAATAAGAAAAGTTGCTTAAAAACATATATTAAATTAATTTTTTTCAATTTCTTTCTTATCTATTTATCTATCTAACTTTTGAATAAGCAAATTATTTAATTAAATATATATTTCTTTTTATTTATTATAATAATAAAAATTTAATATATATATTTTTATATTATATTTTTATTTTTTATTATATAATTTTATATTTTATATCATTTTTTATATTTATTTAAAATAAATTCAAATTTTATAAATCTGTTTTTATTTATTTAATATCAATTTATTGTAATGAAGTTTTTTATGGCCAAAAATTTTTGTTTAATTAATCCATTTTCCATAATTTCTTATCAGTTTAACATTGTTAATTTGTAGTAAACATTTTCATTACAGTTTGCACCTTTGAGTTTTGAGCAGTCTTTTAAGCAGCAGGAGAACTTAAGCAATTTATGACCAATTTTGATATGGAGCACTGTTCGTGGGGCGACAGCCCCTGCTCCACACTCGTATGGAAAATTGTTCGCAGTTTAACGCTCTATTTTACGCTGCATATTTGATGTGTGTTGTGCAGAGTTCACAGTTCACACAGCTCTCGCTGCTGTTTTGCTCATTTCACGCACACTTTGTAGCACGCACACTGCTTCAGGGCCCGTACGCCCATACGTAAACTCCCCTTAGTTTTAAATAGCACATAAAAAATAGAGGCGGGCACATAACAAATTGAAATGCAAGTGCACAAAGTAATTTTTACAAAGTTATGAAGGGCTTTCGACATACATATGCAATAAATGCGGTTTAAATATATTTGTGTGTGTGTGTATATATATTATATATATAAATTTGCACAGTTTTTTAATAGGAAAATATTAATAAAATATTGCATACACAAGTACGTCGAGTTTTGGGACTGTTTGTGCCAAGCGACAGGCAAATTGCTTAACAGCCTTCAACAATTTTGCAATATTTCCGCCGGGGGCTTAAAAATATAGCATTGGCAGGTGGGCGGTCGGGTGTATACTTTGTGGGCTACTCTATATTAATATTTATAGCCATGCATTTTACATATATTCCAAATAAATGCATGAACAAAGTTTGGGGTGCCAAAAACCACAGCTTTCAATATCCGCATGAGAGATGGAAACAAATATTAAAAAAATATTTATATATATAGATATTTATATATATATATATTTATAAAACTGCATAAATTGAATGAATTGCGCGACATGTGCCATAGTTTTTACCTATCGACAAAGCGTTTCTCATTGTTGCAACATTTTAAATTTGTTGCAATGTTGACATGTCGCACCTCGGCTTTAAAGCTGTTCATAATTTGCGCATTGCATATTTTCTTTACACTCATTTATTAATTTTGCGCTGATTTATGTCATTATGAAAAAAAAAAAAAAAAAATTAAATACAAAATATGTAACAAGGCGGAAATTTTTGCTAACGGTCATAGTCGACTGCGTAATACTCGCACAGAGTTTTATAAGCATTTATAATCGAAAATAGTCAACAAGCAAAATGATTAAGCTGTGTGCGGGTATTACGCAGTCAACCACTCCCGATAGAAAATTGAAGCCATGTTACATATTTCTTATTCTGTTTTACTTTTTGTAGACTGTTTCGATTTCATCGTTTTAAAGTGAGCTCATATCAATTTGTAATCTTAAGCTGTTCACTCTTATAACTAGATGATCCTTAGTGACACTTTAGATTGCTCTATGGGGAAGGTTCGGTTAATTTAACTTTAAAACATATGTAAGAGCTTAGCCCTTGAGGTTTCCTCCAAGCTTTAGCTCTGCACTAATATACTCCCTTAATTCAGCAAAAGAGTATTAAAAATGAAACAAAAATTAAAAAATAAAGCAAAAAATTGAAATGGCAACACGCAAAATGCTCGCAAGTCGCGTGCTCGTCGAATTCGATACAATAAATTCTCATAAATATAACACGGGCATGGTCACGCCCCCGAGCAGTAGAGAGAAACGCCCAAGACAAGGATTTATGCGCTGGGCGCACATGACTTTTAATATAAATTAATTTTTATTATGGCTAAAAGTAATTAATGGACTTGAAAAACCGCATATATGATGCATGTACCGTTAAATTGTTGCAACAACTGCAACGTGTTGCAAGCTCTGAGCTCAGACGCAATGGCAAAAATACATTTACAAGGACTAAGGACTGGCAATCGTGTTGCAAAATTAATTGAGTTAAAGAATTGCCTTTAAAACAATGTCTAAGCTGATTAAATTAACAGATGTAAATATATGTATATATGATGTATGTATATGTATATAAAATGTAAAGAACAATTAAAGAGCTTTCGATATTTATTAAAGTTTAATTGGGCTGAGCAAAATGTTATTTAGCTAAATTAAAAATCAAAGTTCATTGAAAGCCTATTTCATATTTTAAAATGTTACTTAATGAACTGAATAATTTAAATAGAAAATATTTTTAAAAAACGCATCACAATTATGCAAATACTTCGTGCATAGTTTATACCACAGACTGCAAATGCGCTTTTCTATATAAAATTAGAAAATGGAAGCTCATTTACGTTTTTTATCCTAATATATCATTCAATATATACACTTTGTTTTTATGCACCCCGTTGACACATAATTAAAAAATATATAATTTGTTTACATTATTAATTTTGGCGCAGTAAAGTCAATCAGAAAGCCAACATAACAAACCAAAAAAAAAACGTAATTCTCATACATCTAATTCAAATATATGAATATAACAAAATTAAACATGAGCTAATCAAATGTTACAGACTACAAGATACCCAATAAACTGAGGGCAATAACCGATAATTTAAAAAATATATAAGAAAGGCGATTAAAAGCCATCTAATAGTCGAGTCAATTGAAAATTTTGATAATATCACACAGGCTTGTGCAGTTATACAATAATTAATATAGGAAACATACAGCTCACAGACATTTTTGTTAAATATCTAAAACGCTGAATGTATCACTAAATAAGTTTGCCAATTGATATTTATCGATATTTGTTATGAATGCATGAACATAAGGGGAACAATAATTTATATCACAAATCCATTTCTCTCTCATTTTACCCAACTAACTCAAATAGAGTTTCCATAGAATTGCGAAAAAATAAAAGTAGAAAATCTAATTGCACAATTAAACATTTTGTCGTGTTAATAAAATATTTATGAATGCGGTTGGCTGACAGTTTATTGACCAGGCAAATAAACAAAACTTAATTATGGTTTCAGCAGCAGCAGTAGAACAACAAAAAATGGAAACAATTGAAAATTAAAAATAAATAAATTGCATAAAAACCAAATGCAAATGTGAACGTAAAATTAAAGCTAAAAATTTTTGATTGAAATTTAAATTAAAATTATGAATATATAGAAAAACCCACAGCCGAAACCCGCCACAAACCAGTTGCCTTAAGATTAGTCTTATTAGTTGCAAAATATAAGCAGGCACGTAAAACAACTTGGATAACTCTTAGTTAAAACTGTTCTATAGATATATACAATTTTATATTTTTAGTTTCTTTTATGCAAAAACTTTATTTGAAAAAAAAATGTTAGAAATTTTTCTTGTATATACATGACAAGTTTACATAGTTGGCTCAATATACATGTTGTTTATATATTATATATACAGATATATATATATATATATATATATATATATATATAGTATGGTATATAGTCGGTTAGTAGAGCGCTACGCATTTTTTTTATTTAATTTTTTATTATATATTTATTGGCAAGGCATTTTGCAAACATTTCCTGGTTAGATTTGTTTTTTTTAGTTGCTTGGAAATGCTGTTAAAAGCTTTTATACCTGAGGCTCATCGATGTCGCGCACCTCATTGTCCTTGGGCTGCTTCTCGAGCGGCTCGCGGCGATCGTTGTCGTCGTCCAAGTCCTCCAATTCGCTGCGTGTCGCTGGCGCCGATGTACTGGGCGAACTTACCGGCTTCAAATCGCCATTATTGTTGATGACGCCCTCGACTACCTCCTCGCCGCTCTCCAACGGACGGACATTCACCAAACGCACCTTGAAAAGACTGTTCGTGTCGCCGTAGACGGTCTCGTTGATCTCCACCTTGTGACCATCGACCACCTTTTATATTGTAAATGCATTTGAAAATTCGAACAGTTCTGTAACACTTTGATCTTGGCTCACCTTAACCGTCGATGTGGTATTGCCATTCTTGGTATTCAGCGGTGTTAGCGGTCGCAGACCAAAGCCAAGGGGTGTAAGTGACTCAGCCGAGTCGCCTGCGCCAGAGCCAGCCGCCGAATCATCCTCATCTACGGCAATGGGCCAGAGACGAGCGCGCAGACGGCGGAAAATGTCTGCAAAATGGGAATGCATAAAAAATGTTGTTGTCTGTGGTATAATTTAACGCGAAAA
Source organism: Drosophila hydei (assembly GCF_003285905.1). Lineage (NCBI taxonomy): Eukaryota > Metazoa > Arthropoda > Insecta > Diptera > Drosophilidae > Drosophila > Drosophila hydei. Next base: position 1,861,814 of record NW_022045827.1, read on the forward strand.
GAGGCAAAAAAAAATAAATGTGCGGGAAGGCGAGTATGCTCGACGCTCTCATACTCTGCACAGGGAAGAAGTGTGACCCTTCGAATAGAATAATGCAATTCCTATAAGAAAAAATCTTTTTTTATATGACTATCGATAATTATCGATTTGATTAATCTGCAGAAAATATTGTTTAATATACGTTTGACTGCTTCCAGCTTAAAAAATATATACTTATATATGAAACTGTATAGTATGCAACCTATATTACAATAGCTTAACTTTAAATGAAACAAAACTCAACATTTATGTGAAAACCAGAAATGGAAATGAATATTTATCAATCAATTCATATTTATCGAAAATATCCCAAGCAAACTTCATTCTTGATTCTTACGTCGATTAAAAAGATATGATAAATATGAGCTATATTTGCCCATGTTTCATTTAACCGCTTTATGATACCCCTTTTTGGATAATTTAAGCTAGAGGGTGTAATAATAATAGAAAGGCCACTGTCAAATTGAAATAGCTGTGCTTACGAGAGCAGCTACAAAGGCGAATCGCTCTGGGAACTAGCGCAGGTGTTGCAAAGTGCCAAAAATGTCATCTGGAATCGACTTGGCTGCAGTTGTTGTTGTTGTAGCTATTGCTGTTGCCATCTCTTTGATGACGCCCAGACGGTAGACGCCTTTTGCCTAGCTAATGCGTTTTTCTGTTTAAATTCCCTAATCCGTAAACGCACTAAAGAAAATAAAAGAAGCGTTTTCTGTGTCGCCGTCTGCTTGTTACCTAATCCTCTTTGCCCCCATACCAGCGTCAACCATCTGTCTAACCATCTACTGTAACAGTTCCCACTCTTTCTCTGCTCAACATTTTTCTCCCCCCCTTGTCGTCAACCTTGTCATAAATACTTGACCGCATTGTTTGCCTGGCTTTGGCATGTGGCTCATTCATTTGTTTGTTGCATTCTAATGAGTTTAAAGTGTACCTCAAATAGCTGACCAGCCAAATGCTTGACATCGTTCTACAAACGAAGACCTCTGAACTTTGTTGAAGGTTCTTTAGATACTTGAAGTTGCGAAAAGAGATAACTTGAATATATTTCAACAATTGGCTTAAAGTGTGAAATTGTTAAATACAATTTTATAAATGTTTGCAAAATTACCGCTATGGTAAGAGGATTAAATGTAATTAAATCAATTTTGTTATATTATTTTAATGTTAAGCAAATGTCAACGATTTCAGTTTAATTTATCTAACAGTTAGCTTAACTAACAGTCGAAATGTCAGAGCCAAGCCACCGCAAGCATCTCAAGAAATCCTTAAACAGATTATCTTTTCATTAAGTGTGCTCATAAATGCCACACTCTTTCTCTCAGTGTTGCATAGCTATGGACAGCAGAGGAGTTTCTGCCAGTGTTGCTGTTATTCACTTGTTATCTTTGAAGCTGATGCCGAATAAAAGTTTTCTGCATATAAAACGAGCCATTGGCTTAAGAACTTTTGTCAGCGTATTAGTTAGCAAAAGATTTATGAAGTTTTGGCCACTTCTTCATCCTTAGTTAAGAGCCGGGCATTTTATAAATGTTTTTTCTCTATGCTGGCTGCTGTTGTTGTTATTGTTGTTGTTGTTGTTATTTTTTTTTTGTACCGCCCGAAGGCTCAAACTTTTCACTTTTAATGGTCAGCAGAGTTTTGTGACCCAGCACATGCATATCAATATAAATATATATAGAGAAATGAAGACAAGTACAAGGCATAAACTTTGTCTGGCCCATACAGCATTTTTGACATAATATTTTGATAAATTGTTTACATTTTTCCAGTACCCGCGTCAAGTTTATCTGTGCGGCATACTTTGAGCTCTCACTTAAGCTGAACGAGGAGCTGGTGTGGCAGAACTTGTGGCCAGTCAGTGAAAACTAACTAGCTGGCTTAAGTGGCCGAATTTGTATAATGCTTACAATATTAGAGAGAGTTTTAATTTGTTTAATCTGTTAAAAAATGTAAGTGTCAAATTTTGAGTATCTGACAATAACTTTTAACAATAAGGAGTATGACTATGATTTTCACATATCAATAAATATTTTGAAAATATTTTTTTTAGGTATATAACGATCAAAAATTAAATTAAATTAAACTGCCAAAGATTTCTCGAAATTTCTTGAAGAATTCTGCATTTTCCAATACAAAGGTCAGATGTCTAAAAAGTTCTTGCTGTTTATCTCCGAGTTTTTTCTTACTTTTTACAAATTGACTTTGATGTCTTGCTACTGAATGGAGCACATTGTAAAAAACTCTCATCATGTAATAACCATAATAATGAAATGGGCATTAAGTGCATGCCGTACTTTGTAATTATCTGCATCTGAGGTCAGGGCATCACCAAGTAATTGTAACATAAAATTGTAATTAAACTCAACTGTAATTGCACATGCGTCACGTGGCAGCCACAACAACAGCGACAACAACAAGACACAAAACTGAAAAACTTACCATCAAAGGAATTGACAATGCCGAAGTTAAAGTGGAAAGCAGATGGATCCGATTGCAGGAACGGATTGCCAGCGCCCGTATCGATTACGCCCTTAAAGTCCCGGAAAGTTGGATCTTTCGATTCGGGCTGGGCTTGCGGTAGGCGAATCACCTCCACATCATCCTGCGGACTGTTGCGTGCTGCAAGCAGAATGAAAATAAGAATCAGAATAAAAATAGAAATAAAAATAAATATTGCTGCTCATTATAATTAAAAGCATAGTTAAGACGGGCCCCGCCCACTCATAAATTAGCCGCCCGAGCTGCCGCGAAATAAGCCAAATCAGCAAATTCGTAAGCAGAAACCGCAGAACACAGCGAATCCTAGAGTTGTTCTCTCCGCTCTCGACCCTTTGTGCTAATCATTTAGTGGCCTCATTAGCGTTTATTAGAGTTTTCATTTTGCATATTTTGTGGCGCCGCGCAGGTTGTCTATAGAAAAATATCTTGACTGCCTTCGCTGACCTTCTGAATGTCGAGTTCCTTTGACTTGGCTGGCACAGAAATGCTGATGAGAGCTCTTTATAAAATAATTCAGAAATATGAAGAGCCGGACAACATTCTCTCAAAGATAGTTAAAGTTTTCCTCGATTTGCTAAATTTTTATTAAATTATTTATTTTTAAAAGTTTTTCTAAGTCGACAATTATCAAAAGGCATTTTTTAAAAATAATTCCTTTTATATATATTTTGGCTTTAGTATAGTTCTCTCCTAAATATATGTATCTGATACGAAAAATAATTAGTTTTTCTTCAGTGTTTGACATATAGAATATTAATAGTTAACGATAAATGTTTTTTTTTTCAATTATATCAATTTTTTTCAAAATTCGTCTTTAAAAAATCGATAAGTTTCCATTGAGTTTCGATAACATTTATAATATCTTATTTAGATATAATTAATCACCCCATGAAAAAAGCACTGTAAAGTATAATTCCGCATAATTTCCTTAAATCGATATATATCGATACACAAGAAATTTTAAAGATTAGAAGAAACGTATTTGTTGCTTATATATAATTTTGCTTTAATTTTCAGCGAATGAGCAGCGTTTCTTGGACTTGTTCATGAAGACTCCATTTGAAATACCAGAAAATCGCTTACTATCTTAGAACTCGACCTTCCTTCCATAACCCATATACTACAGTCGTTGAGTGCTCTGGTTAAATAAACAACTGCTTGCAACTGCTGCCACAGTTTGCATTCTTTCAGACGGCTTTCCGTTTCGGCTCATAGATAAATCTCTCCGTTTCCCCCGGCCATGTGGCACTTCATAAATCTCAGCAGCTGAGACTGACATACAACAAGTGGCAGCAGCAGCAGCAAAACACGAAAGAAGGAAAAAAACTAACGACGTTAAAAATAAGTCGAGCCAAGACTTGACTTGGCATGAAATGCGATATATGAGAGATTTACATGCTGCGTAAAATGCGTACGTAAAATGCTGAATGTACGTGACCCCCTGAACGCAAAGACCCCCTTTTCCATATGCGCCAGAGGAGGTCACAAAACGAATGCACTTCTGTTCATTTTTTTAAGCCGATTTATAAGTAAAACACACGGCACTCGCAATATGTTTGGCTTAAAGTGAAGAGCAACAAAAAATAGGGGGGGGGGGGTGAGAAGGGGGTCAGAACGGCGTCTCTGGTTGTTGTTGCATGTTGACGAAACAGAAACATAAACAAAATGTGGGCTGGGGTCACATATATGAATGTCATTTACAAGTGCAAATATTTACCTTTTATGGCGCATACGAAAGTGGGCTACAACCAGGCAAATATGCAGCATGGATATTTATATGCATATGCACTGAAAACAATGGGTATATACGACTGGCAGATGAGCTATAGAGTTGCAAAATTTAAAAAATTCCACTTGCCATCCCAAACTTTTCCATGTTTATCAAGGAAAAAACCAAGTAACTTAAAGCTCACAAATTGTATTATGCAAATGCATTGTTTACATTATTTCTGCCAAGCTAATACGCCACTCTGGCATACTTGGAGTGCCTTCGCAAAGCAGATCAAAAAGTCAGCAACACTGTTGCATATAATATTTCATGGTTTCATGTTGCATACCTGGAGGGGTGCGCTGTTGCTATGGCAGATTTTGCTGCCAACCAAATTGAAACATGTTTGAGTGGGAGGGGCGCTGTTGGGGCTGTGGGGTTTAGCGTGCCAAAGAATTTATGAAAATGAAAATGTGTTGCAGCCAGTGAAATGTTGTGCGGGGTGCAGACACCCACTCAACCAGAAAAAAGGCAAAATAACAGAGTTATTAATCATGCGAATGCTATACAAAAGAGCAGGCGTACCCCTAATGAAAACATCTACATGGCATATTCATTAATTTTCCAATAATTAAGCCTGACCTCTTCCATCTCAACCATCCCCACCTTCACTTCTATTGTTTCCGTTCTTCTGAATTATGAAATTAATAAAGGCAGTTGGCAAAATTTCGCAGCCTCGGCGCTTTTGTTCTAAACACAACGAATTTGTTGCTAATTATGTAAGGTTAGCTGTGCGCCCGATGGGAGGCAGGGGCGGGACTTGTACCCAACAATTTCTGTGTTCTTCTTCTTTTTGCTGACTCGCGCTCAAATAAAATCCGTGAAACAGTTCCTAACTTGGTGCTAATTGCCAGAAGCCTGAACCCGATGCGCCTAAGAATGAAGGCCGCTCCTGGAGGACGATTCATGCGTCCTGTGCGTCAATTAATTAACATAATTGTACAATTTTGCATAATTAACTATGCTGCGATCCGAATTTCTTTTCTTGCTTAAATTTTGGCAGCTCTGTCTTGATTATGATAAAAAAAAATAATAATTGTGAAAAACGCAACTGAATGTATAAGAACTTAAATTAGATTTTAATAATTAAAATAATTTTACAGAACATTATATATTTTATTATTAATTTATAAAAAATTTCCAAGAAAACTAGTCTTAAAATATTTCTCAGTTTATTTTGAGCACTAAATACTACTTGAAAGAATTTAATTGTAGATTAACTTTTATAAAAATATAAAGTTAAGTTTCAGCATCTTGGTAAAACCTGGCATTTTGAATAAATATATTTATTAAATGCTATAAAAAAATTTTTCATTTTAAATTTATAACTTTTATTATTATTATGCAATTTTTATATTATTATATTTCTGCTAGATTATTATTTTATAGTATTTTTATTGTAAGCTTTTTTATTGCAGTCTTTGCTTCCTCCTTCCCCCACGTCAACACTCATAATTCTCCCATTCACTTTCTCAACTTCTTCTTATTATCTTACACTTTGCAAATCTTAATGCTTTCTCACTCAATCATTTAGCAAGTTGTAGCTGGACAAGGCTTTAAGAGATTTACATATTCGAGGCGAACCAACTAAATTGCAACTGCGACAGCCCTCTTCAGCTTTACTCAGCGACCATCATAATTACGTGCCGCACACTCTTTTGTCAGCCTCAGCCATACCCTGCCTTTACAGTTGCCTCTAGGGTATGCAGGGTGGGGCCGGGAGATCTAGCGAAACATCCTGTAACTATTATGCCAACTTTTTACATTAACCAAAGTGCGGGCTATTAAAAATTCATTAATCGCACACAACTAAAAAGCAAAATGGGAAATAAAAAACAAAAAGTCAACAATAGGATAGAACTAGCTAATTCCCTGTAAAAAGTGTGAATATAATCCATATTATGAAATGCTTGAATATTCATTTAAATTTTTTTTTAAAATCGAAAATTATTTTTCATTGAATTTGATATTTTTAGTTTAGTTCAGTTAAGCAAACCAAATTTATTAACATCAGGAATGCAAAATTTTGTTTTTTAATAAATTTATAGAAAACAAAGATGATACATTATATAAAAAAGAAATATTTATAGCACAAATCGGTAAGAAAACTTGAAAAAAAAATCAAAAATTGACTTCTTCAACATTTTACTACTCACCAAATATACCTCATTAGAACCCTCTGCAACTATAGGGTATCTTTAAAAAAAAAAAAGAGCATAGCTAAAAAACTCGCTGGGAAAAGTTTAATTGATTTGCGCGCAAAATTGTAAAATAATTGATAGATAGAACGCGTTCAGAATTTAATGAGAATTCGCCCGCAGCGAAAGTTGCGAATATTTACAAAATTGCAATACGATAATTTCTGAACAATAAAATTAAAAAGAATAATTTATAAAAACAAGGAATAGCCATTTTGTAATAATAATTATTAATTAGAAAAGTTTTTGCCGCCAGTGTTGAGCGAATTGCAAGCAAATCAGAATTTCTACATTGATTTTGATTTTGATTTTGATTTGAAATTTTGTTCGGAGAACTGTGGATGATGAAACCCTTGAGTGATGAGTAACAGTTGCATTATGAAATATACGCATATGTACATGCATATGTATGTGGGCAATCGAAGCCGAAAAGTAATTGGAAAATACATTGCATAGAATTGGTTTTTCACTGGCCAAAGCTGGTCATATTCAATTTCGTGGGCACTTGAAAATTTTCAAATGTGTTCGAGTAACGGAGAGAGGGGACGAGGGGTGGTCGGTCTACTGCCAGAGCAACCGACACTTTTGGCCAACATTTTAATTACCATTTTGGGCTCAAATTCGGCTTGGCTTGGCTGGAAAAAGCATTTCATATTTTGCAGCAATTTGCCAGCCAAACGAGACGAGATTGAGCGCACAAAGCCAAAGCACACACACTCACGCATATATGACATAAATTGTGGGTGGGGCAGGAGCAGTTTTGTAATTATCGTCACATAGTATTTATTTGGTCTACGTCGTATTTCATGTTTGTCTGTGGCTCATATCATATTTCAAACGAATTTGTGTTTTGCGGCAGAGTGAAAAGCTTTCCAATCATGTCTGTGCGTGTTAGTGTGTATGTGGGTGTGTACGCCCTCAATTGCGGCTGCATACGAACCAAAATTATAACAAATTATTTGCCAGCCTTTGATTTAATATCAAATAATCTTTGGCATTAATAACGTTGCCTCAGAAAGTCAAGCTTAATCAAGTGTGAATTTCAATTGAAATCAAATGTAATTGAAACTTTGAAAAGAAGAGGAAAAACTTTTATATCTGCCTGGGTTTGAGTAGAGAATCAAAAAGGCCAGCAGCTCAATTTATTTAATTCATTTAATGTTGACTGAATGCAAAGGTAACTTTAAATGCAAAATCATTTAAGGCAGACTTTGTCAGATAATTTATTGTAAATCTCTATTAAGTACGCGTTTCGTAAAGCTTCATATTTATCTAATTCAGAATGCAAACCCTATTCAAAGTCAATTCCATAAAAACTATACCTTCAAAGCATTTCTTTAAACTAAATCAAAGTGTGATCAAATTAGCTAATTGCTCAAAAATGGAACAGATTTTAAATAAATATCAGATAATCAACAAAAAGACAAATCAACATTGTTCCACAGTATCATTAAGCAAATATACCATTAAACTTTTTTCACATTTACAGTTCACTTACTTAATAAGCAAATAAGCCAATACGGTTACTTTCTGTGAACAAACCATGTGTTTGCTTTCACTGTCCACTTTCTTTTTAGGTCATGCGACCCCACGGCCACGCACCTGCCGCCTTTGCCAGTCCTCAAAACTTCACTCAGTGTCTGTTGCCAATTATCCACAGTGGAATCTCGCTATCAGTGAACAGCCTACTGTATAGCTCTTGCCTATCAGAGTGTCATGGTCTCTTTCACGCCGCTGCCAATCAGTCGCCAGCCAATGACCCCCCCTGCCCCCGTTTCAGTGAGGCGCGTAGATAACTACGCCGCAACCTCTAATAGGCAACGCATCCGCAACAGAAACAGCGGACTCTGTTGCGGACCAGGCACAGCTGTTTCGTCTCCACCTTCTTCTGTTGCTGTTGTTGCTTATATTATGCCTGTGCTGCGCGTGACATTAATCAAGCCTAGACCGAAGTCCCACATGCCAGAGCCAGCATCAGAACCAGAGCCAGAGTCAGAGCCATCGCCACCTGCAGCAGCAGCAGCATCATCATCATCATCATCTGTGCTGCCCCAGCATAGGGTGACCGAAAAATCATTGTAGACATTTGTAATTAGAATTGATAGCAGGCAGTCGGAGCAGGAGGTGTGGCCAGCCTAAAGGGGCAGCTAGCCCCAGCACACACGCACACACACCCACACAACGACAATGCAAATGTAAAGCGAATGGCATCGATTCCATTGCGGCTATTGTCGTTAAACAAATTTCATTCTCGCAGCCATTGAAAGCAAAGGGAAAACGAAGTAGATATGAGCAGGCTGAGTGCGTGTATGTGGAGGGGGCGTGGCTTACTCCACGCCCGTCATTTGTGAAAAGTTTTACTTTTTTTGCAACAACAGCAGACCCTATCTGAATAGAGATGGTAGGCAGCTCTTTGGAGTGAAGTCGTAATAAAATATATAAGCCATAACGAGTATAAAACGACTTATATAATATATAAATATCAGATTATAATGAAAAGTTATATTAATTCTCAATTATAATCAATAATTGAATGCGAGTAAGAACAGCTTAAAGTAACAATGGAAAATCGCGATCAGTCAACCTACAAATAACAGCAAAAATGCATGCAGCACACGTAAAATGAATAATTATTATCAAACTGTCAGACATAAAGTCTCAGGCATATATATCTATTATTTATTTGAAGTCTGAGATTATCTACATAAATATATATCAAAGTCTGTAGTCTCAACAATTAGCTTCCAGTCTCCAGCGTTGCTTTGCTCTAATATCAGTTGACAAGAGAAGTTGCTGAAAGCAGCAGAGCATACTCTTATTTGCCACCGAACGATTGTCGTGTGTAAAAAGTGACTCTGAGAAAGGCTCAAGAGTTGCGCTTGCTCTTGAGCGGGCGTCTCGCCCTATATAAAGGCAGGTCAGCGGCAGCCTTTCTTCAGTAGCAGCCCATACCACCTGCAGGTCAGTCGTTTGGCGGTCGCTTGTCTTCGGAGTGTGGTGTATATTTAAATAAATATTATTAAGATATTTTGTTAATAATATTAAGTATTTTTAGCAGAATAGTAATATTTTTAAATATTCTTAATTTTAAGGAATTGTTTTATAATAATATTAAGAAGCTAATGATCAGTTTTGTAATTCTCATTATTGTAATTATCATTGTGCTATTTATCATTAAGTACCAGTCGTGTCACGCTAGAAAAGCACGAGTCGCAGGCCAGCTCTAGCTTAGGGAATGCAAAAATGCGTGCTAACAAAATATCAGCACGCATCAATTGAACGGCTTTTCACTTGGGGACAGACAGCTCAACTGCGCTCAGGAGCACTTTCACTTGTGTGGGGCTGTGAGTGTGACAGAGAAAGAGAGAGATAGAGTGGGACAACGAGAGGAGTTTAGAGAAGAGACTTCCTTTTTGGGGTTGGCTTGAGTTTCACTTTCGGCTCAAATGCTGTTGACATTTGGCAGCGCTCGGGAACACACGGACAGAGAGTTAACTGACAGTGCCATGATGAAGTCTTTGTATGAGTGTGTGTGTGTGTGTGTGTGCGTGCATCAAACTAATTTTACCCCTGCTTAGAGTTCTTGAACGTGACACAAGTCCGCACTTGGCTGGCCAAACTAACTAACTGGCATCTCTGCCATCGGACATTGGCTCTACGGCTGTTTTCTCACTCTTTAGAATATCTTGCTAAGCCACCCTTTAATCGACGCCCATGCCACTGATTCGTTTTAGTTTCAGCTGCCTCTGCATTGCTTTTCAACTGATTTGAAATCATTTTAACCCAAATTGCATACAATTGAGTTTGTCAGTTTGTCAGCTGTCGGCATAGGCGTCGCTGCAAAAGAGCCAGGATTGAGGAATAGCCTAGTAAGGGGGCTTGCCGTATGCCCTGCTCCTGTATGTAATTGAAAATGTGGGAGTGCTTTGAAGGCGTGCATTGAATATTGTCGCAGTTTAGCCGATTGTCCTGCGTCATTGGCTGCTACGTGCTGGGATTGGAGCTGAAGGCTGCAAGTGCTTTAAAAGGTAATTGAGCACGGGTAACTTGGTGAGCAAATGAATGTTAAGTTGATGCAGTGAAAATTCACATAAGCTATATATATATATATAAAATTTAATTAAAAAAAGGTGAAAATTTTAATTTAAAAAAGGTTAAAAATAATTTACTAGAAAAACTACTCCGTTCTAATTTCTGAGTATATGTGTATATAACAGAATATGCTCAGAAATTAGAACGGAGTATTTATTCTAGTAAATTATTTTTAACCTTTTTTAAATTAAATTTTCCTAAGATGAAAACAAATCAGCATAAACAATTTACACAGAAATAAATATTTAGAAAATAATGAGCTTTTTAAATTTACGAAACTTTGTGAGTCATACGAAATATATAAAAAAAAAAAATAAAATTCACTATATATATATATATATATATATATATATATATATATATATATATAAGAATTAAGAATTACTAAATATGCTTATTAATACTTTATACATTTTAATCAGCATTTGTATTATCGTTACATTAAGATATTAAAAAAGCAAAATAAAAAAAATATATATATAAAATATTAAATTAATTTTATGTATGTTTCCAATACATATTTAATATTTTGTATATTTCTGTCCTTCACATTGAAGTGCATTTTCTATGTCCTTGTTAAAATATTCCCCCTTCAATTTTGTTTGTATAATTGTTTATCCAATTGAAAGCAAACCAAACAATTTGGCCGGCCTTTGCCCGCAAATCCTGGTCTAACAGAAAAAAAGAAAAATAAATAAAAATACGTGTTCATCAATAAGGAAACTGTGACCCAAATGGTAAAACCGCTAAGTCAAATATAAAATTTGCATTATAATAAAATTAAATTTAATTAATTTTTTAGGTCGCTGGGTCAGGTGCCGCCCACTTGTCTTGGCATTGGCAGGTAAGTCAGGTGCTGCCTTCGTTTTTCACTTCTCATTCATTCGCGCATTCATTCATTCATTTCTCATTCACTTCATTTGCATTTTGGCGAGAGATCCACAAAAAAAAAAACAACAGAAAAAGAAAAACAAAAACAACTAGAAAAAAAACACAAAATGCCTAAATAAAAACCTTGCCCCGTTGTAAGCCCCATTGCAGAATGTTGTTTGATTGTTGTTGTTGCTGTTGCTGGCAATGCCAAATGTGACAATCGTGTCACGTACGCAATGTTCTGGAAGATTGAACGTTACGTTTGTCGCGTTTAAAATGAGTTTTTTTCCCCCAGTCTGAATTTGATTTTGATTGTTTGGCACCCGGACACGGGTCCCGTTTACACCCAACTCTACCTCTACAATAAAAAAACTTACCAACCCAAATGGCTATGATTTGTCGTTCATCTCAACTGCCACATGTAGCAAATTATTTGCCAGCAGCAAAAACGAAAATTGTTTAATTTTAGGCTTCTTTTTTTTTGAGTTTTGAGTTTACCTCCAACTCTTCAATCAACGGCCAGCTAAGATTTATTATTATTTTTATATTTTTCGACCGTGGACACGTGCACAAAATTTTAAATATAATTTCAGTTTTGATTTGCAGGTTGAATACGCGCACAGCTGCAACATTTGCTAATGAATTATTGGCTTGGAGCTCGCAATTGTAAAGGAAGAAATCTTTTCACTACAAATAGCTGTGGAACATGTCCTAATTATGATTAAAGATTTGGTGCGAATATTTAAAGTAATATTATAATGAGAAGCGCAAAGAAAGGCCACGTTATAAATGATCGAGCGAGCGATTGAGAGAGTCGAATATTTTTCCGAGAAAATGTCGAAAGGAAAGGAAAGGAAAGTTAACAAGAGAGGAAATGAAATGAGGGAAAAGTAACTGAATAAAAAAGTAAGAAAGGTATACGTTGAGCTTGAAATAAAAAAAAATAAATTGCAAATAAATTCTAAAAAATTTGGAAACATTTTTAGAAATTTGTAAAAAATGTTTAAAATAAAATAAATTGTATTACTTATGACAATATGTAATTTGTGGAACATAAAAAAATATCAATTAGATTCCGCTTATCTATTAGTAAGACCATCATATATACTCTTACAGTTAACTGAAAAAGGCATTCAAATATAGCTAAAACTCTGGCTAAGCATAATTAACATAACTAAAAGGTAAAGATCAATTGAAGCCATGTCAACCAGCTCAGCTGTCAGTTTGAATATGTCTGCAAAGCCTTCAATTAGATTGAGCCAAGACAAAATGTGCAGTCAGGCAACATATCAATGTGGCCAATACTTCAAGGATGCCTCAAAAGATGCAAGCCAAGTAAATTTCACAAATGCCAACAGGCAGCAGGCTGAGCTCCTTCGAGCATAATTCATGATTACTAAACTACTTAATGTTAATCAATGTGAGCGTGGGTGGGATCGTGGGCCACTGTCTATGCCACTGACAATTCATTGTTAATTACAGTGTAAATGCATTGTGTCAGCCAGATATATGTATATATATAGCTAGAGATAGGAACAGATATGAATCTACCTCGCTCTCACAGTGAGTGTCTGTGGAACATTTTTGGTTTGGCAGCAAAAACCGCAAATTGCCATTAACGAAAATCTAATCATAACCGGAAATTAATTTGACAGGAATCTCATTAAATTTACAGCCACAAAATGGTGCCCCACACACACGCACACCCCTTCTACACACGCACTCACTTGGCAATCGTTTAAATCTGCACACGTTGACACTGCCAGCTGACTATTTGAGTAATACTCTAGGATTTTCATTATAATACACAATTATTCACATATGTATATATATATATATATATAGATATGTGTGCGTGTGTGTATAATTTGAGCAACTGCCTCTGCAGTGTCATATACTCTGTGCCCCTCGGCAGCCGCCTCCTTTCGTAATTTATTTCTGATTTTGGGTTTGCGCCATGCGTGGCTGAGCATTAGGCGCTTGCACATTTTGCCAGCACATAAATTAACATAAAGAGCCGGCTGTTGCAGCAGCTGACGAAGGGAGTGAGTGAGGAGTAGGAGGCGGGTAGCTGCTGAGGTTGAGTGGTTGTTTTTTGGTAGGTGCCACCCACTGTGGCAGGCCTTGTAGCGTTTACGTGACATTGAACCAGAGCTAAGTGCCTGTGCAGCTTTCAATCACAATCACAGCCGATAGACAGACAGTCGGCCAAATTTATGATTATTCAGCTTTAAATTTTCGCAAATGCCTTCATCTGAGTCATTAGTCGCAAATGAACGGGGTGGCTGCAGAGGGCAGCATTTAGCTTAGAGCTTTTCGTGTCAACTGACAATTGTCAGAATGTGTCTCTGTGTGTGAGTTGTGGTTATTGTAATAGCCGGAAATTGCAGCTGATAAAGCAATCAGACAATGAAATTGTTTATTCATTTTACATTGAACTCAACAAATATGCACAATGGCTTCAAAATTGAAGCCAATTAGCAATAGCCCAAAATATGTTTAGCCATAGACAGCTTCAACTCTAAAAACTAAATGGAAATTTTATTTTAAAATATGAAATTGAATAAAGAAATGAAAATGTTTTCAAAAGAGCAGAGCAAGCATCTATCATAAACTTAGGTATGGGCGTCTCTGTTATCGATATCATTGCATTAGTCAAAGCTATCGATAACAGTAGACAAGTTTTAATAAATTTAATTTAAATTTAATTAAGAACTCGTTGGTTGTAGGGTAAAAGATTACTGAGAGAGAATATATATTTTATATATTTTAAGCATTTTTTAGAGTAACTTCTAGCTACAATAGCTTTTCAATTTACAGTTCTATTTTAACAGGAAAATTCAAGTTTTCATATAAATTACAAAGTTGTTTGATCTATAAATTAATTATTCATTATAAATACCTCAGAATTTAAGAAAAAAATTAAATATTTATAATATTATATTATTATATTATTATTATATTATTATATAAATTATATAATATATATTAATATATAATAAAATAATTAATATCTATAATATACATATTTTCTTACCTAACAGTTCTTACCTAACTACCTTCTACTTTATGTTCTATAAAAAATATAGAACTATTGAAATTTAATGCGTTTTCCGAATAATTCTACAAGCTCAAAATGTTTACTGCGTTGCAGCATTTGCTTAGCTCAAATACCACAAAAACTGAATATTGAAAAAACAATTTTAATAGTAGAAACTATTGTAAACGTAACAAAATTATTATAATATCAGTTCTGTGCCGAATTCAGGGTATTTCCTAGTCGTGCCCTCCCACTAGAGCACTCCGACTTGTTTTCTTTGCAGCAAAATTTTTTCAACATTCTCATAAATATTTAAATACAATTTTTACAGTCATTAAGCAATTTAATTTTTTTCGTTATTTATTCAAATGAAAACTAGAAATTTGTGTATAAACCTCCCAACTAAACAACTTATGATATGCCTTCTACTATATATCACTGTTGGCCATAAAAGCAACACTTATGACAAACTTTTGTAGTCATAGTTGCATCAATCGTTCAAAACGACGGCAAAGCAGCTGCTATAAAAGCTTTTTTATTGGAATCAAGAATAATGTTTACCTACAGCTACGATTAACAATTAACAATAAAGACTGCAACAAGTCCAATGGAGATATCCATTGGCATTGAATTATTCATTTGAATACGTTATTTCTGTGGCTAAAAATAAATATTTTATTTGATGTAAAAAGCAAATAAAATAATCAAAAGCTCAAATTGTTTTTTCAAGTGCTAAGCGGCTTAGCGCGTTTTCCACAGTTTTTCTCTTCAGTTTAATTGTAGAAAATTAAAAGTGTAAAAAAAAGGAAGGTAGAGACAGAGAGTGAGAGAAATAAAAATAAAAAAAATGAATAATATTGTTGCCAATTCAACTATAAGTTTTGCAACTCGAATCAGCAGATAAAGCATGCATAGAGCATTCTCTTATAACTAAGATGATTATACCAACAATAATAATCATAATAACTATAATGGAATCTGTTTTAAAATTAAGTATTTTCTGTACAGTTTACAAAGAAGACTAAAACTTCTCAGATTGAGAGGTACAATAGATGGAGAGCGAAAGCAATTCCCGATCTAGAACAGCTGCTAAATAGAAAGTACGCTGAGACATCTTCTATGAGACACATAGAAAGCATTCGCCTTGAACATTATTGAGATAAATCAGCAGCATAAATCATTCTCAACTAACTCAACCAATAAAAGATATTATAATAAAAATTAGTATACACGGTCAATGATAATGAATAATACAAATTCTAGTGGAATAATTAAATTCTCAGAATCCTTTCATACACTTAACGTTTCTTGACTAATGAATCACCTTTGGTCATTGCTCTAGCGTCTATTTTGTATTTTAAATCCTAATTGAACTCGAGTTCAAGAAACTCGTAAAAAACCTTGGCACACACATTTGAACCATGAAGTTTTTGTTTTTGTTTTGTAAAATAAATGTGATGTGTTTTGCCTGCAAATATAAACATTTTCGTTTACACATTTCATTATTTTTCTTTTTATTTTTTTGTTGGGGCTTTTAGGCTTTGGCAGGCGTTTCTTAAATTGCTTGTTTTTTTTGAAAATTTAAATGTTAATTTAATTGAAATTAAAAAAATTTTATATTGAAGTTGAAATAATATTCATCATATAAAAAGGTATATAAGAAAAATGTTTAAAAAATTTAAAAATATATATAACAAATATTGAAACCGAAATTGTGTATGATTTGAAAGTCTGCAAAAATTTGATATCTATTTTCAAAGTATTTTGTTATTAATAAATCTGACTTTTTTATTTATTTAATTTTTAATCTATTTTATAATTTTTCCTTTTTTCAATATTATATGTGTTATAGTTTAATTTAGTTGAAGAATATTTTTATTCATAAAAAATATAATTCATATAATATAATTCATATAATATTATAATTATTTTAATTTTTTTGATCAATAACATTTAAAACATGTTTCATTATTTAACATATTTGATTGACTTTTCAATCAAAAATCAAATCAAATAATATTTGAAATTAAAAGTCTTCCATATAATTAGCAAACATAATAAACGGCCAGCCACAATAAATATATAAATAATTTCATTGATCCATTCACAATGCAGTCGCAAGGTAATTAGCTGCAATTTATGAAACTAATTCGAAAAAACATTTATTTTGAAACACCAAAAATTAGCGCCTATAGATCAAATATTTATATATATATTTATAGAACGGTGACAAAATTGAACAAATTGCGTCACTGGCAAATAAACAAATGGGCAAAGAGTTTATACAACGAAAATAATAATTCATAATATAATTATAAAGCAATTTATTATTATGGGCAAAGCGTACGTTTTTTTTTAGTCAAAAAAAAGAGAAAAGTAAATGATTTATCTGAATTTTACTGCAATTTGCACAACATGCAGTTGCAATTTGTACGTGTAAGCCCCTCGGCAGGCCCCTCTATATAGAGGTACGTATGTTTATATCATGGCAAAGGCCTTAAACACGAATTATGGCCACTATTAACCCAATTGTATTTGGCCCTGGCTGCTGCCAGTTGCCATAAATGTTGTCAAATATAAAATATAAAAATAAAAAAAACACACGCACATAAAATAAGGAACAGCAAAAGAAATTGCTTGAGAACTCGAGAACAATTGCAGTGGACAAATTGCAGCAGCGCGAGCAAAGAAATCAGGCCAAGACGAGAGCGAAATAAAAATAAATAAAAGAAATTGCAATTCTCCAGAAGTGGGTTCATTAAACTGATGAATGCCTACGGACCAACTGGCTGCGACATAAATATATATATAGGGCACTCAAATTAAAATATGTATATATATAAGAGATTGTGCGCTTGTCATAAGATATGGCCATAAAGTATAGAGAGAGATTATTTAGATGATGAAACTTTGAAATCATGAAATCATTTTTTAATATATATATATATATATAAATATATGTTTCCAAATGTATACATATTTATTTAATCATATATGTTATATATCAAACAAAAAAAATAAAATCAGCATCTTATTATTTTTTGTATAATCCTAAAATTTCTAACTTAAGTTTTATTTAAACATAAACCTGAATTAAAGCAAAAAACCTTGAAAAATATCTTAAGTTCTCATAACTAAGATTTAGTTTTAAATCATTTTAATATATGAAATCATAGCTATATATATTTTTTCACAACGAAAATCATAAAATATGTCAATTACATTATTCTAATATTGCTTGTTTAATTCCTAAATACAACCGAAAATTTCTTCTTTCAATTTATTTTTGAATATTAAAACAGGCAGCAAAATATGATTCATATAAATTTACTCAGAATCATATGTCTTTAAACAACAACTACAATTATATTAATAAAAATTGCTTCCGTGTTTTTTCAATATTTGTTTGTTTTTCTACATGTTTTCACATATTTCTGAGTAGAGGCTCAATTACAAAGAACAAATTCTAATCAATTCACTTGTACAGCTGGTAAAAACACATTTTTCTGAGACTAAAAAAATATATTATATATATATTTGATTGATTTGGGTATTGAAACTATTTTATATTTTAACTTTAACTTCTTTTTTGTTTAACTGTACTTTAAAAACTCTAAAATCTTCTATATAAAAAAGAGAAATTCTTTTTTGTTCAACCTGAACTCGTGCATAAAATTCGCATATTTCTTTGGTAAATGATTTGACTGCTGCAAATTTGACAAGTTCAAGTGGCAGTGGCAGCTGCATCCTCCCACCTTGCCCCTTGTCCCCTGCTGACTGCAACCAATTCAGCAACTTCAACTTTAGCTGCTGCAATTTATGCATTCAAGTGGCAGCAGCCACGACGACGATGATGAGGCAGCTGCTTTCATCTTGTATCTTGCAGCGTGTATCTCGCATCTGCAGGATGCATTTGGCCGATTGTCAAGTGTTTGCCAGCACGGTTCTTATCAAAATTCGCGAGCATCATTATGCCATCACAAATTACAAACACAATGGCGTAATTCCCAGAACATTTCCAGCACTCGAAGCAAATATTTGGAATTTTTTATTTGAAAAAGAAAAAAATCAAGTAAAGCTAAATTTCAAAGATTTTCTATCTTTTAGCTCATTATTTGTCAATTTAAATTAATTTATAAATATAATTCTATAAATTTATATACAGAATAATAGTTCTTCAAGAAAGATATTTGTAAATATATTTTCTTGGGCTCTTTAAGATTCTTCTGGAAAGAAATGTATCTAAAATGAAAATAAGAAAACATTTGCAATATTTTCTTCTAGAACTATGTATTCTTTTTTCTGCCAGTGTAGCTTATCAGTTTGCATTCACCACTGACAGTTGCGAGTTCAAAAGTTCTTCAACAACATTATCAATTTATAATATTAATAATCAGCGTCAATATAAGGAAATTTATTACAATATTTTTTTTGTATAATACTTTTTCCAGCTTAAGCAACTTGAAACTGGTTTTTGTTTATAAATGCAAACTTATAAATATTATTTAACTTAACTTTAAGTCTAGAACTTACCTGGCAAAGTCCAAACGTCGCTGACAGCCAGCACGATCAGTAGAACACCGCACAGCAGCTTCATATTTATTTTCACACGACTTTTTTCGCTTTTGGCTTTTTATTTGAGTTTAACAAATGTTTTTTATTTAGTTTCTTTTTTTTTAAGTTCTGTTTTGATTTGTTTAGGATTCTTTTCGATTTTTTGTTGTTCTGGCACCGGTTGCCGGATTCGGTTCTGTTTCGTAAGACAAACAATAGTCAAATGCGCTGAACTGCGTCGAGGAAACGGCAAATAAACAGAATGAACGAACAGAAATCACTGAGTGAAATGAGCGCAACAGATTGAGCGCCACAAAGAGTAGGTGAGAATCGTGGGGCGACACCGAGCACTAGTGAGAATCATGTGTACAGCCGTCACTCAAAGCAAAAGCCACTCACACTCAATTAGTTGAGCTATTAATATGATTAAATGGCAACGAGGCAATCATTAAAATAAGACCTAAGCTAGAAACTAAGAGCATTATGAGTTGAGTATGAAAAGGGGGGCTGCAGAGGGTATGACACTGTCAGTAAGTGACTTTTATGGAAGAAGACAAGTAGGCGATAATTTGATGATATCGTATTTTAGCTAAAAGCGAGCCTAACTGGAAAAATCCTCACTTAGATTTAAAAAAAAAACTCATATTAAGTGCTATAAATACATAGAAAGCAGTACTAAAAGAAAAAGATATATGGGCGAAATTATTTTATTTATATATAATCATGTTTAAGAGAGAGGAAATATATATTTAAGTGCCAAGAAATATATTTATATTGGAAAATAATATTCCACAATGCATACAAAAACTAAAATAATATAATGCTTAGCAATTGATTGGTCAAGAGCCCAGAATACAACTGGACATGTTGTGATGGACACTAGTGTAGAGCAATGCATGGAGGCGAACGCGGCGAATGCGCAATTTTTTATTGTGTTTGTATATTTAGTTGTTTGTTGTTTTTCTCTTTGTATATTTGTTGCATGTGCCCCTTTTTTGTGTGCGGGCTAATCAATTGTCGTTTGTGCTTCGTTAGTTGCACGCCTAATACTTTTTTTTAATTTTGTTTTTTTTTTGCTTAGTTTTTGTATTTTTGCTTTGAGAGAGAAATTATGTCAATCAGCTGGTTGGCAAAATAATCACTTGTCGTTGGTTGACTGCCGACCGAGTTCAGGGTCAATGTTGACTGACTTTGTAAACAATGGAAAACTGCTTGAATCACTTAATTCAATTATCGAAATGGTTGTTATCGATAACTTTTATGTAAGCTAAATGACTGAACTTTAGCTGAACTGCGAAAAGTGCCTCATTCCGACTAATTAAATTATAGTTAACTCATTTAAATATCATGTGGAGATGAGGCATATAATTAAATTGCTTATGATGGAGTGTTTCTGGATAATTTGTTAAGCGAAGTTGAAAAGTCACGACTGATCGTTGTGCATACTGAAAATCACGATTAAAGTTTATGAATTATATCAGAAGGGTCTCCAAATCACTTAGCTTACAGCTACGATATTGCATTTTATAATATAGTAACAGTTTAATTGGAGATCATTTACAATAACAAAATGTAGCTGATCTTGATTGAACTAGCTTTATTTAAATTTTATTTGGTTGTTTTATTTAAATTTTTTTATTTTTTCATCAATTTTTCTTTACATCAAAATTTTTTTTATGAATTTTTTAGATCTTTTATTATTATTGCAATTATTTTTTTATACAAAGTTTTCGACCCATAATTTTTCAATGACCTTAATAAAATATTTAAAAAAATACATTTTAAATTCTTGATTTCTGTAATATTTTTAGATACAAATTAAAGAAATCAAAAATTAATTTTTAATTATATTTTTGGTCAATTTTGTAAAATATTTTTTATTATATTTTTTTTTTTCAAATATGATTTCATGATATTTATAATTTAATAATATATATAATTTAAGCTTAAATATTTATTTTATTTAAAACAGGCTAAACTTGATTTGATATCAGCAAAACACAAATTCTAAATACGATATTAAAGCATTATTTATGTTTAAGAACCGCACGCGCTGTATATTTTTGTTAAACATATAAACAATTTTAATATTTATTTTAAGGCAGTTTTTGCACAGATAAATTTCACTTTTTAGCGCAAGAATTTTTTTTTATTTTGTATACAAAATCAATTTCTTTAAACACTTTTTTGTTTATAAACATCAAACGGAAATAACACAGTCATATATGTACGTGCATGGATGTATGTATGTATGCAAATATTTGCAAACTTATTTACGGTTATTTTAGTCTGTTGTTGCTTTCGATATTGTTGCTGTTATTGTTGTACGCGCGATCGCTGAGGTCTCGCGTCTGTTGACTTTTGTATGAAATTTCGGACTAAACGTTGCGTACAAATTTGGCTTAATTTATACCAAGGCACGCAGCTAACCAAACACAAAGAACAGAAATAGCGCGAGAGAGACAACAACATTCGAGAGCATAAGACAAACAGAAAAAGAAGAAGAGAGACAGAGAGAGAGAGAGGGAGAGGGAGAGCGTGCGTACGATCAAGAACTGGAACGCATGCAACGGCACGAACAGTGCCTTAAAAAGTGAATGTCTCTTGGCTGCGCTTGGACTACGAAGCGAACCTCCACAACCGAAACGAGCCCTTGACCAAGGCTTGAAGTTTATTTCGCTTTAAGAATTCACGGCGAATCGTCGACAGCGACGAGCAACGCGCGCCAAGCAACGTTCTCTGTGTGCCAATGAGAAGCGAGCAAAAGAATGGCGAAGAAGACTTTAGAACATTCGACTGGCAAATACCCTAATAGTTACTGATGAATGTATTTATAAAGAATTTTCGTTATTAAATTTTAGTAATAACTGAAAATATATGTTTAAATTTTTAAGAAATAAAAATTAAAATCTTTTAAGAAAATTTACAAGTTACTTATATTAAACTTAACAGAGCAGCTAAATTTGTCTACATATAAAAAAATAAAATAAAACATATATAAATTTTAGGCAATATACCCATCTTCAGAATAATACAGAGTATAACAAAAGACCAGCTTTTACGCCCTCGGCTCAGACCAACTGTTTTATTGTTGTTTTGTATCGCACAGATTGGGATCACAAATCGCGGATTCTTCACATTTTATTCTTGTCACACCACACACATACTAATATGTATGCATGTGTGCAAATGTAAGTATGCATACATGTAAGCTGTGCCCAACCGGATTCACAGTTTAACTGCACATTTTACTGTGCTTTATTATGTACCGGTTCGGCTGTGCATTGCCTTAAGTGCGAAAAGCATTTTAATTCATAAAATTAATTACGTTTTTGGTTTTATTTGTCATTTTTGGTGGGGAATTTTTACAAGTTGTTGCAGCAACATTCTTGTGGTTGCAGATGATTCCAAAATAAACGTGCTTCAAGGTCGGAATTCAATTGATCGAACTGAATCATCCTGATTTAATTACATTTCTCAGCTTCTAACTTTATCTGCACTCTCGCTCTCTCTCCCTCTCTCTCTCTCTCTCTCGCTATCGCTCTCTTTTCTTTATATTTTCTTCTCTTATACAAAATCGCACTTTATCAGTGAGATGAGCAAAATTTGTTATAAATCTTGTGTATAAATATAGCAACATTTCCATAGCTGACTGCTTCGAACGCCCACGTCTACATAGTCATGAGCATCACATGCTCTTGACCCTGACACTGTTCGTATAAATTATATATATTTAGTAAGGATATTTAAAAACAAACATAAATGTAACAATGTTTTTTATTTAAGACGTTACACTTAAGCTGCCCTCTACAGGGAAAGACATTAGTAGTTTTTATCGCCATCTATTGCGATATTAGGTAACATTATAGCTTCACATTCGATACTATTGTATGCATTATAATATCGACTGCTGCTAACTAAGTTATCGATATTGCCGTTGAGCATGAGGCGCTAAATTTTAAATTCAATAATTCAAGAAAGAATCAGAGAGCTAAAATTATATTTATATAAAAATAACCAATTTTATTTACTTCTCACTCTTCCAGTTTAGCTTCTTTTATATATTAAGTCAACACATGAAAAAATAACTGTTATATTTGATATCTTAAACAATATATCGTTATGCTAAAGCAACCCTGCGTTGTCCTGGCAACAGTTTTGTTTTGATTTTGTGTTTTGCCTTTTTTTAGATTTCATTTGTTTATAAAGCACAAGGAAAGGGTTCAAGATGTTTCGTCGCGGCAAGTTTTCCTTTCTCACCAGCAAAGATGATCGCATTAAAATCATCAATGAACGCATAAATTTGACAGAACGTCACTTAATGGAAATGTGTTCAGCCTTTTCGATGTTAACACGTAAAATGGCCAAGTAAGAAATTCGATTATCTATATGCATATTTATTTATTTACAAATATATGCTAGATATCGAGATGCCCATGATGAACTGGCCAAACATATAAAGAACTATGCGGACGAAGAGGAAATCAATGAGAGTTTGTGCAATGGACTCAAGAGCTTTACCAATGCGTTGACCATAACGGGAGATTATATGGATATAAATGTGAAGAGGCTGGAGCTAAAGGTGGGCAGTAAAATAAGTGAAAGGGGAACACAGATTAATCTCCTTATACCTTAGATAGTCAACGAGCTGGCGCACTTTGAGCAGCTGTGCAAGTCTACGAGGGATAATCTGCGCCTTGCTGTCATTGCAAGAGACAAGGAGGTGCTTAGCCAACGTCAAATGCTGGAGTTGAAGTCAAAATTTGCAGCAAACAATGTACGGTAGCAAACTATTTAAGTTACCTTCAATAACTCTGCTACTATCCCTTAGACCGCAGCAGATTCGGAGCTCTTCAAGACGAAATTGGAGGTTCAGCGCACTAACAAGGACATCGATGAGATCATTAGTGGCTTTGAGCAGCGCAAACTGCGCGATGTGAAGCAAGTATTAAGCGACTTCATACTGATTGCCATGAAGCAGCATACGAAGGCGCTGGAAGTGCTCAGCGCCAGCTACTATGACGTGTGCAACATCGATGAGCGAGATGATTTCCTGCAATTTCAAAAGCTGATGAAGACGAAAGAGGAACCCGCTGCCACTCGCAAGTCTACGCTGAAGAAGGGCTTGCGCTCCCAATCTATGGAAAGCTTAGACCATAATCATCTAAGTCCGCTCAAGCGACAGCAAAAGCTATCGAAGAGTACAAAGAATTTGACTGGAGCCGGCATATCGCGTGCTAACAAGCAGGAGCAGAGCGAGGAGGATGACAGCGAGCTAGATGAGGAGGACGACGAAGAAGAGGAGGAAGAGGTGAGCTTTACTCAATAAGCAACAAAGCTAACTAATATATTCCCAATCTAGGATAGCGAACAAAGCGCTGAAGAGGAAGATGAGGAGGAAGCCTCTGGCAGTGTTTCGGACGACGAAGGCGAACAGGGAATGCCGCTCGAGAATGTCTTTGGCGCCAAGGCTAGAAGCAAGGAGTCAGCAAGCTCAACAACAGCATTGAAGCCAGTGGTGCGGCAACCAGTCAAACATCCTTTTAAGGCCGTGGCAGCCACGCATGTAAGATTGCAAAAGCAATTCCATGTGCCACACAACTAGAAACCTAGAATTTCGAAACTAGAACTCATTTGCATAGCTCGCCCTCGCTTGACGACCACACGCTACGCCTCTCATTATTTATCCCAAATAAACAATAATAATCAAACGAGGGCAGCCAGAAATGTTATCTTCGGATAGCCGAAGTTTAAATACCCTTGCAGACGAGTTCAATATGGAAACTGTTTCAAAAACGACATTAATACTGGATTTTGATTGTATGTTAAAAGTCAAATATTTTGTAAAGTATACGAAAAGATTTTAAATGTTGTACAGAAGGTATACAAATATAGCCGATCTCAGCTAGAGTACTTATATGTAATACTATAGATCTTTACATCTTGGTAAACAAATATATGAAGTAGATAAAAAATTCATAACATTTTATATGAAGGTATTCAACGGATAGTTCCTATTGGCAGCTAATTGATATGCAGTTCCCTAGATCTAAGACTATCTATCAAGAATTAAGTTATCATCCTATATGTTCCGATCTTTTGTTACAAATGTTATAAAATAGTTGAACTATCCTTCTGCAAGGCTATAGCAATAATATTGATATACGTCTAATCAGGTGAAGCCTCCTGCACCTTATTCTCCTTCCGCTCACCTCCCTCGAATTTTTATCCGTTGCAGGTGGCATTCCGCAAACAGCGCACAGAACGAGACGCTGGCATAGCAACTGAAGGGGCAGCTGGTGGACGTCGCATGGTGACGCTTGTTGAATCGAAACGTGCTTAAAATCTAAACAGTTTGACATGCATTGATGGAGCTTTTGTTTTGGTGTGTACAATTCTTGATTTTTAATTACAATAAAAAAAACGTGTATAGGCAAAAATTTCAAATCATTGCCTTACAATGAATCTTTTCAAAATGCACCTAACTTAAATTTTGACATAAACTTAAAACTATGCAAAAAATATGAAATGAGCAAAATGTGGCTTGGATAAAGTTTGGGAGCAATTGCATGGGTTGTGAATGAATGTGAGTTTTTGGAATTGTTACAAAAGTGTGGGCGTGTGTGTATGGGTATAGGTGTGTGTAGATGTTCGATGTATTTATGATTGTGGTGCTGCATGCCTTGATTGTGGGCGTGGCACTGGGCACTGATATCTTGTTTCACTCATTTCTCTGGTGCCGTTCCCTCGACACCCGCCTGATTCATCAGATCCGCAATGCTCTTTTCAAGATCATCAATCCGGTTGCCCATGTCATCGATACGTGTGATTATCTGATCGGACATCGTTTGAAATTTGTCCTGCACATTCTGCAAGAGATTTTGTACCTAATAGATAAGAGGTACACAGCAAGAGAGAGAGAGAGAGAGAGAGGAGAGGGAGAGATAAAGAGTGGGAGTGGGCAGTTGGGTCGTTTTGTTGTATTTACTGTTAAGTGTCTCTCATTTCTTTCGCATTACTCACATAAATTGTTAGCTCCTGCATATTCTTTGGATCCGCATTGCTGTTTAGCGAGTAGTTCTGATCCAGATCACTGTCCATCTCATTGCGCAAATCAGTCATCTTTTGGCTTTGTTATTATTTAAAAAAGTACAAAAAGGTTTACGTTCTCGCTTTTTGTTGTCCGTTTTTTCCTTTTTCCTGCTTCTGTTTGCGTCGGCGGCTGCAGCTGTATAGAAAAACTAATAGCTATTTGTCAGGGCACAGCTGTAGGGCGATTGTAGTTCTTTAGAGACAACACCATTCTGTGTATCGATAGTGCAATCGATGGTTCTTGCAGCTGCTGCAGAATTTATATTTCAATAACATATATATATATATTATATATTATATTACGACACTTGTTTTCCTTATATAATTTTTGTTGCCTCATACATTACGTTTATAATTAGTTATTAGTAATTAGTTAGCAATTTACAATTTAGCCGATACGATATTGGAATTGACGGTAAAGTTAACAGACTTGCCTCAACTGTTAAGTCAACACAGCAGTGTGACCATAGATGCGCATTGAAACAGTATTTCGATAGTTAACTGTTTATTGTTTAAAACTTAAAGTGAAAGATTTATAAATTTGAATAGAAAAAATTTAAGTAATAAGCTAAGTAAGCAACATTACTCTAATGCTAACAAATGCACATTCTTAAAATAAAATATCGTAAATATTGCCTAGATTGTTTTTCTCGGTTGAACAGCTGATAAATGTTATGTTTTCAATCCCAAGTCAAACAATAACTATCACTTTCTCGCTCTGACACGCACTCATAACTGGTCAAACTCGTTTTACGTACTTTGTTTTGCTACTGCAGCAGCTGCGGGGACTGGGAGAGCGAAGTTGAGCTCAATGTGGGCCTACCACAAAAGAATCAGCACTTAAGCGTTGAATGAGAAAACCAATGCGTCGTATAAGGAAAACAACAACAACATTGAATGCACTGAAAAAGACACCCCCTGCAAAGGCAACGAACACAAATTCTTAAAAAGACCAGTGGCGTTGTCCATTACCCTCTGAGAGGGGTCGTAAACAGCTGATAAGCAGATTAGGCGCGTCACTGTCAAGCAAAAGAGAGAAAGAGAGAGAGCGAGAGAGGGCTAAGCAGCGCGCCAGAGAGCGCAAGCAAGTGAGATAATGGGCAGCAACAAGCAGAATATAATTTACAGTATTTCGTTGATGAAAACAGTCTGTGCCATGTTAACGGTCGTTGAGGATCGTTCCTCGCCTATTGAACGCAATTAAAAAATATAACGAATATATACAAAAGGCGATTAGTATAAGTGAAGCGCTGAAATTCGAGTAAATAGTTCGTTATAAGAATTATGTATTAAAAATAATGCAATTTGTGTGTGCGGGTGTTAATGTCCAATAAGAGCCACGGTCTGTGTGCATGTGCATACATATATATGTGTGTGGCTTTGCGTATCTGTGTGTATGTGTTGGTGTCATATCAGTAGCGATTGTGTTACAACAACAACAACAACAACGAGAACGATGTTACTCTAATCAGTAACTTTTGACCAATCAATCGAAAATAATATTTTGTGGTTTACATTGACGTTCAGTGCAACACTTTTTAAAACCAGCGATAAGCCGCAAAAGAGACGTTCGTTCTAATAAGAACTAGTTTGCGCTTATGTGTGTGTGAGTTTGTTTCGTGTGTGTGTGTGTTGCGGTAGCGTTGCCAATTGAATTATAGACTATCTGAATAGGCCGAAAAAGAAGCAGGAAGACTCTCCAACACAAACGCACACACGACTACTCTTATACATATATAAATTAATATATGTATGTGGTAATCAGATGGATTTATGGCGCTCTGCAGTACGAATAAAACGAGAACGAAAGTGTGTGTAAAGCGTAACAAAATATAAGTTAAAATACAGATCCAACAATTAACAGTAATTAAAACTAAGACGAAAAGCGCGGCAACAAGAAAGAATAAAAAACAAGTAATAAAAAAAATATATATATATGTACAAATGTGTGCCCCTGTTAACAAAGGCAGACGACGCGCAAAATAAAATACTTACTATATATACTATATATATGTATGTACATATAAATGCATACACAAACAAACACACTCACACAAATAAATATACACTTGCCTGCCTCAAATGCATTTGCATGGGCTAAGCGTAGAGCTTGTTTGTTTACAAAGAGCATCAATGAGCAACAAATTTAGAGAGAGAGCAAAGGAGAGCGAAGGAGACCTAAGTAGACTTTGCACTAATTAGACTTTGTAACTTTATAAGATCGAAGTTAAGTAGATGCTTTAAGAGCGAACTTTACATTCAATGCAGCAAGAGTTGGCAAGAGTCTGCCGACACGTGTAAGACAAAGCATCATCAATAATAATAATAATAACAACAACAACGGCAGCTGTCAGTGAAATCGAAAAGTTTTCATACACAATAACAACAATTAACAGTTTGTGCCCTCTATGTGTGCTATTTTCTGCTCTCATGCTTTGTGGCAAGTTCTGATTAGCAACAGTGCATCAGGGCCCGCCCGCTCCCGCTTCCAATCAGCTAAAAAGCTAATGAACTCTCACACACCCACACACGCACACGCACACACACAGACACACACACAACTTTTGAGAGCGTGTCGCTCATTTCGTTTTCTTTATATGTAAAACGAAAGAAAAAAATAAGCCATACAAAAACAAATAAACAGAAAGAACTCATCAACGCGTTTAGCAAACATTTGAGTTTTTTTTATTAGTATTTTTTCGGCCTAACATTTTATATATATGCAAATTTTTTTCTCTCTATGCCGCGCCTCTATAGGCACAACCGCCAAGCGAGAAAGGGACAGATAAAGCACGAGGGCATAGAAACGACTGCTCGGGGAATTAGAATATATTTATGCACAATTTTTGACACGCTTTCGACTCGGGGTGTGCTGAAGACAAAGCAAATAAGCAAGTAATATTTTAAGTAAAAAGTCATTTGATGAACAAAGCGAACGGATCAAAGGTCAAGGAACAAAATCAACAACAAACACAATAACAACATGTCCAGCTGGAGCTTGGCCAGTGCCGTTTCGCCAACGGTCACGGGCGCCGCTGCCGGTGACGTCATCGGGCTAAACAATCTCAAAGCCGCCTCCGACAGAGACATTGCAACAGCGACTGATAGCAAACAGCAAAAGGTAGCCCGTCCAACCACACCTGTGCCCGTCAAGAAGTTAACCTCGAAGCGGCCGCCACATTTAACATTGCACATTCAACCGCCGCCGCCGCCAACAACAACGACAACAACAACAAGAACAAGAGAAGCTCACGAAGCGCCTCTGGCAGAGGCGGAAAACATCGCGCTCTCCTGCAGCTCCTCCATCTTTGGCACACCCCTTGGCTCTGCCGCAGCACTCGGCGGCATTGCCACACCGGAGAGCCACAATACAAGCAGCTCCACCAGCCACAGCAGCAACAGCACCGCTGGCTCCATTTTCCCCCACGAGCAATATAAGACAATCAAGAAAATTGACATACAATTCGATAATGTGCAGCATAGTGCAAAATTTGGATTCTTCAAGAGAGGTGAGTGGGAAGTATATAGAACTATATAGACTTCGATCAACTATACTAACTTGTCATACATTATTAATCTTAAGATATAAAACATTCTATAGAAAGTTCAACATGAATGTGTTTAGCGTTAGCTATGAAACACCCTGTGTTTCGTGCAATATGCACATATGGTTGAAACTCATGAAACGCCCTGTGCGTAATTTTGCAACTAGTAAAAAGATATTGACTAAGTTATGCCACCCTGTGACATATTTAAACTGATTTCCTTAATCGTGCGCTAAGAAACACCCTGTGCAGCATGCTATGTTTGAATGTCTAGCTAAAACAAGCTAAGTATGAAGCGTATTCTACTCAATTCCGCTAGTAATAAAAATATATTACGTGAATTGAATCGCCCTGTGGCATATTTAGTATACATTTTTTAGCTTATGCTCTGAAAATACTGTTACAATATATATCAGTTAATCCTTAGCTGTTTATTTCATATGTGGAACACCCTGTGCTCAATTTTAATAAGTAACATGCCTACTTGTTCGATATTTAATTGAAATTCTTCAAGTTTTAAACACCCTGTACTCAACTGCATTCGCAATGTTAACTAACTACACACCATGTGTTGATATGCAGTACAATTTTCAACTTGAATAAAGTAATGGAAGTAATTAGAACGCACATGAAACTCCCTGTTATCAAATTTGTATGTGTATTGAGGTTAAGTTGAATTCTAATAATAAATATTTAACTTTCCTATTGATACCAGAAATCATTTAAATGAAATGAACAAATATGTTCCACGACAGATCAATCAGAACTAATCTCAAGTATTATGCATATATATTATATTAATACTAAAATCTGAATAGTTTATTATAGTCATTCGATTTCCAGCCATTGCAAATTTGTAGTTCATTAAACGTCTATTAAGCTTTGGACTATTTTGTTAGCACTCTATTGTGTTTTATCTGAGTTCAAGCTATCATTATGTTTTGCTTGTTGCTATTCAAAGTGTCCGCTTCCAGTCACGCCTTGATGCGTGTTTCGATAACCAAAACAGCAGATAGACATTTCGTTGTTATCTAGTTAAAAAGCATATTTATTATTCTATGTATTCGCCTTTTGTTTTTGTTTGAAAAAATTACTAAAGCTGAAGAACAGAGCTATAGCTAGCTCACCCTGTTTAGCCGTTAACCCTGTGAAATTTGTGAATTTGGAGTTAAGTATC
The DNA here is from genome assembly GCF_003285905.1 of Drosophila hydei. Taxonomy (NCBI): domain Eukaryota; kingdom Metazoa; phylum Arthropoda; class Insecta; order Diptera; family Drosophilidae; genus Drosophila; species Drosophila hydei. Next base: position 1,892,691 of record NW_022045827.1, read on the forward strand.
TTTCACCCTGAAACCATTTGCTCGGTCTTTAAACGTTTAACCATAAAATTGCACTTAGATTGCATAGCAACACCCTGTGTTCATTTATTTGAAATTGTATACATTTTGAATTATATTTTTCCAATATATTTCGCTTCAAGTTAATTATGGTTGCTATTTGGTTCTCGTTCGCTTGAGTGCATTTATAGCATAATATAAATCCACGCAACACCCTGTGGGCAGGGTTCAATGTTCAATGCTATTTAAAAATAATTTTCTTATCTATATACCAACATTCTTTTCAGTTCATTGAATTTGTTAATATTCCATTTATAACAAAGATTAATGCGAAGCTTTGTTACCTTGAAACGCCCTGTGATTGTGATATTTTGCGGTTAAAATAGCATTTGCCCCTTTTTTAATTCCAAATTCAACGGTTCCGAGCTAGTTAAATACTCAGATAATACCTATCTAATTATTGTACAGTTCTGGACTATAAACCCTTTGTTTTTCAATCAGATTTCATATTTTTTCTCTGGAAAACACACTTGATTTCTGCAATCAGTGCCAGCTCAATTTATATTATATTAGTCTGGCTGCTACAGCTCAATTAGCTATAACCGATAAACTCAAATACGCATTGATACACCTGCTAATATTTGTACTACCTATTAGCTAGTTTTTGGGCTCAAGTATCTGGTTGGGTACTTGGGAAGAGAGTGTGTTTGGGGCTTATCTAAAATCAAATCTTAAATGCTGATAGTATTGAGAGAGGGAAAACTCGGAAAACTATTGGAAACACGATCTAGACAATATTACTAATTGAGCAAATCAATGCTAGGGTCAGGTGTAAAGGTCAACGGTAAATTTGTATTTATAAATAGTTAAATAAACTAAAAATATAAATATAAATATATCGTATATATGGCTATATATAGAGAGGACTTATCACAACAATAGTTATATGATCATTTGACGCGGGTCGTGCGGGTCGTAATTTACAGTTTTTATGAGTTTTTGACGAAAGCGATTTGAATATTTACATAACAATTCAAGTTACATATCGCCGTGTGTGTGTTTACCAATATATGCAACTCATATATTACAAATATTGCAAACCGATAAGATTTCTGGGTTACAATAACAGCGCACCATATAGATATGAATATATATATACAAATATAAATTTGTAAGCACTGTAATAAATGTTTCCGTCTTTTATCAAGAGACTCTAAGCACATGTAGTCTGCCCTATACGAATATATATCTCAATTGTTAACCCAATTTGTAACATGGGAAAACACATTGGATTCATTTAACTCTTAGTTATATTATAGAAAATAGTTGATTATATATATATATATATATATATATATATATATATATATATATATATATATATATATATACAAGGCTATACCAACTATATATGTACTAAGCGCCAAAGGTGGCCAATTCCCATAGCTGCATAACTCAAAGCTCAGTTCATTACGACATAGAATGAACTCACAACAAAAAAAATCAGACACATTTATCTAATTACTTATCTAATAAAATGTCTGGTACACTACAATTAAATATAAATCATAAAGCATGGTAAATGCTTAACATACATGAACAGCAAAAAAACGAAAACTGATAAATAGTTAAATAGGTACAACTGATTAGTGATAAAAATATAATACAGATATATCTGATATCTACCTTGCTGCAAGTGCAAGCAAACTAACAAAGTTTGTTTTATATATCATGCATCGAACTCAATGTATACAAAATACAAGAAGTAAACGTGCTAATGACGGGAGGGTACGACTAGGAAATACCCTGAATGCATGCACACATACATACACACACATACACACGCGCTCCGCTTACGATTCAGCATACGCAGCGTCTACGCTCGGCCATGGGCTTTTCTATGGGAAATTAATTGTTGAATAACTGTTGCTCCAATTGGACTTCCTTAATCAAATCAGAGCGCGATGATCGCGTCTTTATGTTGCTTTGTGTCAATGCGCAAGTTTCTAGTATTTGAATTGAGTTGCAGTGCGCCTTAGAGGAATCCACACAGTCGATTGAAATTTAAAATCTCCCGATTTGATGGTATTTTCAAAACCATATTAACAACAAGGAAATTGGACTAGTTATTAAAAAATTAAAGGAGTTCTTCAGTTACAGATGATCAAACTTAAAAAGTAGTAATTATTTTTTAACTTTAATAATAATATCATCAATGGAAAAATGCATCGAATGTAACTTTCAATAGTATTGCTCAGTGCGAATCAAAAATTATAGTTGAATCAAAAATCTGGCAAAGAATACCCGAGCTAGAGACGCTAAGTTCAAGTAGTTTTTTTTTTTGAATACATATCTAAAAGCTCATCGACCTTATCCAGAATGTGCGTATATACTTTATGGGCACTGCCACGCCTCCTTCTGCCTATTTATATAAATTTTCGCAAAGCTCATGGCTTAAATTATATATAAGTATATAATTTTCTAGCATTAATGCCATTCCACTTTTTTAATGTATATTCCACGATCATAATAGCTTCTGGTTAGGCAACAAATCTTGAACAATATATGTAGAAAGGTCGCCAGCGTTTTAATTGATATCACTTAAGCTCCATTAAATATTATGCATGCTTTTTTTTCATTCATTTGATTTTTCTTTGTTATTGTTGCCGCATCATCTTGAGTGAGTTTTCCTGTTATAGTCTTCCTAATGGGCCATTTGACAGCTTCAGTTTCGCACTTAAAAAACATCAAAATATATAAGCTGGCCTTTGGCATTAGTCACATTGTGTGTGTGTTTCCCTCTTGTTTTTATCGCGTGCGCTGCGTTGCGTTGCGTTTTAATTTTAATAACCGAACCTGAATTGTTCTACGGATATTGTTGACAGCTTATGCGTGTCATAAGATCAAAGAAAGAGAGAATGAACATTAAAATGGAACCAGGAAAACTGCTGTTTAGGTTCAAAAATAGGTCTTATTAATGGCATTAAAGTTGAGTATATAAAACTAATAATATACCAGATCACAAGTCACAATATGCCTATTTAACAAGTTATATACTTGCAATTTGAGATGAATATATAATATATATATAGTTTATTATATATAAGCTAATATATTCATCAAACTAATTTGATATGCTGCACGCTTTTATATAATGCAGAGCATTGTATGTAATTGGCCAAACACACAAAGCGTGGACGCGCTTTTGCTCTCTTTACAAAAGCTGCAATCATAAAATTCTCAAATGGTTACAGCTCAGCAAGTGTATCAAAGCAAAGACGAGCCAGCAATGGATAGCAACGTTCGCGGTTTATAAAGCCGGAAGATTCTTGAATTAGCTATAAATACGACCTGCTTACATTTATTGTGTGTTAAACCATGTTAAATTGTTGATAAATAATTAAATAAATGATCAACAAAAGTATAAAAGTTGTAAACTAATGTTTAGAGATCATAAATCATAAACAGCTAAAGACCCAGAAACTAATTATAAAATATAAGTTTTTGAATGCAGATATAAATAAATAAAATACAAAAATGCTTAGCCAATATTAACACTTTTTACGTCAGCTCTATAAGTATAGAACATTCTAAGAACTTAGTTAAAATTCCTATGTATCAAGCTCATATACACTAAATAAAGTATACGCAACGTAAACTTTTATGAGTTCATAAACCGTTTTTCAAATATATTCAAAATTGCAGCAAATTTGTAATCTCAAGAGCTCAAGCATAGATTGTATATCAGCTTATAAATGGTGTATATAGCGATATATAGCTATTTGTAACGTTTTCAATGTTCCTAATACTAATTAATAAGACATGCCTATGTAGTTACCAAGCCTTATGTATAGCGATAAGCGGGCTCAGGGCTTATTTTGAATGAGTTTCACTAATCTTCATTGTTGGGATCAGCAGTAGATTAGCTCTTTATATATGTGTATGCCCATATAGTATTTGAGCGAGTGCAAGTTTAGACTAGAAAAATGATATCAGATGACAGGCGCGCTGTAATCGTCTACCGGGCGATACTTCTCATATATAGCCATTGCAAATGCAATGTCAGGCTCAAGGCCATGTCAGCCCTTGGCACTTGTCTTCCTGCTCTAGCGTTTATTGTACTACAATCAACAGGTGTGCTGGCAAAGACCTTTTTTGCGACAACATCTGGAGTGAAAAAAGTCAACCATCTGGTTCGGAGCTGCTCGTAAAACCGCGTATCGCGATAAGATTTGATTTGAGTCACAAACCAAAACCACTTATGATAAGGCGCTACGAGTGCGAGTCTCTGGCCGATTTGCAATTGCTCACATAACTAAGTTAATCGATAGATTATCTTCGATACAACTAAGTCTATAATGTCGTCTATAATGTGCAATAAAAAGAATAACCGAAGAAAAAACTTACACAAAGTGAAACCTCCAAATGCCACTAACAACATAGTGAAAAAAAAAAAAATAGTTTTTATGGCATTGTCATTGCAATAAGAGATTAGCACTCGTGGAACTCAGCTAATGGGCCTCCTCTTATCAGCTGCCAATTGTGACTGAGCACAGTAGCTATATTATTCTCCAATATCTCTCTCACACACACACTCTTAGGCCTAATTATGTGTAAAAACAATGAATATTCGTCGAATAGCTATTAATTGAGTTACGTCTGAGTATTTGACATATCTTGAATATTTAATGTACTTTGTACAGCCGATGCCTATTGAAAATGTACTGGGCTCTATAATAGATACGATCGCATGTCGGGAGTAAGCTGAAAAGGGCAGCCATAATAGCCTATATATATATTTATTGATTGGGGAAATAAGCCTCATCGATAAATGGCATTTCCATACCTAAATGTTAGGGACTATTATATCTTTAACTGGGCATCAAGTTTCCTTGCTTTATGGTACATTGGTACTTGCATCTAAAATGATTTCTCTCATAGTTTATATCTCGATCGTAGCCTATAGTGTGAAATTAAGTTTTCCACTTGAATAAAAATGCAATTAAAATCAATAAATATCGATTCCCAAGCTCTATTTATCGCCATAAACGAAGCAGTGCGGAAGCCAGATGCCTAGACATATAGATTTCAGAATGGCTTCAGAAAAATGAAAATAAAAAATACTTTATTATATTATAGGCATTATATTATTATTAAAATTATACTATATTATTATAATATTTTTATTATATTTTAAAAAATATTAATAAATATTTTTCTTATCTATTTTAAAGAGCTTTTAGTATTATGTATCTATACAGAAGGAAAATCTATCTTTATCTACCAAAGATATATATAAATGCATTTAATTAGACTCTCTTTCCATTTAGTTCTAAAATAAAAAATACTTTATTATATTATAGGCATTATATTATTATTAAAATTATACTATATTATTATAATATTTTTATTATATTTTAAAAAATATTATTAAATACTTTTCTTATCTATTTTAAAGAGCTTTTAGTATTATGTATCTATATAGAAGTAAAATCTACCTTTATCTACCAAAGATATATATATAAATGCATTTAATTAGACTCTCTTTCTATTTAGTTCTAAGATGTATTATCTCTTAGACTGTCCTCTCAGAAGTTTTTAATTATACAGCTTATATCTCTTATATTTTAAAAATTTATATATTGATTAACTTTCTCTTAATTGCATTGCAGAAAACAAAGACATACTGAAGGGTTTGTCGGGCTACTTTCGTTCCGGCGAACTGAATGCCATTGCTGGGCCCTCGGGAGCGGGCAAGAGCACGCTGCTAAACATACTCTCCGGCTATACGTAATGTAACCTTGCACTTTGAACGTAGTTCTGTTATTAACTTATCTATATTGGTTTACAATGCCTGCAGTTACACTGGCTATACGGGCGATTTTCGCATCAATGGCAAGCGGCGCGATTTGAAGGCTTTCAAGCCGAATGTCGCTTTCATTACGCAGGACACGTCGCTGCAGTCCTTCCTGAGTGTGAAGGAGGCCATGCATTTTGCTGCGAATCTAAAGATCGGCACACACATGTCGCCGGCAGCTAAGAAAGAGCGTGTGCTCAGCATCCTCGTGGCCATTGGCATGTACGAGAGTCGAAACACGCACACGGGCAGCCTAAGTGGCGGACAACGCAAACGCCTGGCCATTGCCCTGGAGCTGGTCAACAATCCGCCGGTGCTAGTGCTGGATGAGCCCACCTCGTATGTAGTGAGATTTACCAATTAATAGAAACTTAATTGACAATTTCTTATCTCTCTCGCTTAGTGGTCTGGATAGCTCGACGTGCAATCAGCTGATAACGCTGCTCAAGAAGTTGGCCGTGGAAGGTCGCAATGTCATCTTCACTATTCATCAGCCCAGCGCCCTAACCTTCTCCATGTTCGATCATCTCTATGCCATTGCCGAGGGTCAGTGCATTTATGCAGGCGGCGCACAGAATCTGGTGCCCTTTTTGAGCGCTGTCAATCTGCACTGTCCGGAGTCATACAATCCTGTGGATTATTGTAAGTTTGCGGAAGTTTTAATGTGGGGAAAAGGAACTTTGGGCTAAGGTGTAGCTGGTTCGAGGCATATAGTCCATATTTACTATAGATTATAGACTATATGCCTAGAACCAAGTCCTTAACTTTTCAAGCCTGAACTCACACATTAATTTGGCCAAAGAATAGTCTCTTGAATTTTTGAAATTCCTTCTGCAAAAACTCGATCTTAACATACTCTTCTTTATAATCTCTTTCTTTTCCAAAGTAATGGAAATAGCTACGCACGACTATGATGCGGATGGCGAGCAGCAGGTGGACAGGCTGATATCACTCATGGATAATGGACGCAACGATGATTATAGACAAAGCAAAACAGCGCGCGTGGCGCAGTTGGCGACCATGCGTAAAGTTGGTAAGCTATCAAAACCGAATATAAATCTTAAAGAAATCTTTTTTAATATCCAATTGTTTTGCTGCAGAGCAAATGATGTCCTCTGGCATACTGACGCCTGTCACAGCACCCATTATGAATTCTGGCACCGCCTACAATCGGCAGTCATTCAACTTTAAGCCTATGACGACCATCAATGAGCTGTCGTCACGCGTCTGGGAGAGTCAAACTATCAATGAGGATGTAGCTAGCAGCAAAAGCGATGCTAACTGCTGTAAACCGAAGAAAAAGAAACCGAAGCCGACCATGTCGATGCCCACATTGGAGCTAGATCCGGCCCAACTATGCAAGCGAGAGAATATCTATGCCACGCCTTTCTATCGACAGCTGAACATACTGCTGCTGCGCACCTTTCTGCTCATCTGGCGCGACAGTTCGTTGACCACGATGCGTTTCGCCATACACTTGATGATCGGACTTCTAATTGGCTTTCTGTACTATGGCATTGGCAACGATGCCAATAATTCTATGAACAATTTTCGTTATGTCTTCTATACCATTATGTTCATCATGTATTGCGCTTTCTCTGGCATTCTGGTCAAGTGTAAGTTGTCAATTTATATCTGTATAAAAACTGTTCTAACTTTAATTTATATAATTTGCAGTTCCTCTGGAATTTCCGATTGTTTCGCGTGAGCATTTCAATCGTTGGTACTCGCTGCGTGCCTATTATGTGGCCATCACGCTAGCCGATCTGCCCATACAGATCATCTGCAGTTCCCTGTTTATAGTGCCCACTTATCTGATGACACGCCAGCCGCTGGAGCCGTGGCGCTTTGGCATGTTCTTCTTGATTGTGTTTATGACGGCGCTGGTGGCCCAGAGCATTGGACTGACCGTGGGCGCGGCTTTGAATTTGAATCTTGGCGCGATACTGGGACCATTTTTTATCTGTCCATTTCTGGCATTCAGCGGCTTCTTTCTGCAGGAGAAGGATGCGCCCGTTTATTTGCGCTGGTTCTTTGATGTCTCGTTTCTAAAATATAGTCTAGATGGTGCTATGCTCGCCCTATTTGGCTACGATAGACAGCGTTTGGAGTGCAACGAGATGTACTGTCATCTGTCGCGACCCAAGTTTATACTCAAGAATCTGGACATGGAGCATGCCAACTATCAGCTGGCCATATTTTTTATGCTCGGCCTGCTGATCATGCTGCGTATTTTAGCCTTCTATATTATGTCCTTCAGACTCAGATTGTTCAGATGATACGATAATGTGCTGAACTCACATTCCGTTCACAGTTGATAGAGTTTGTTTTACATATGTTTTTTATGTTTTACCAGATATATATTTCATATATATTTATATATGTATGCATGTATAGAGTTGAGCAACTGCGAGTATATTTATGATTTCTTTTAGCATTTAATTGAGTGAACCATGTGCCAAAGAATTGAACAGCGTTTAGCATAAGGAGAAATCGTGATATACATACTTATCTTATCTAATTGCAGCAAATAATATTTACCCAATACATAACACCAATTCACAATTCCATAACATTTATATATATGTATATATATATATATATATATATATATATATATATATATATATATATTTCTTATACATATATATTTCTTAGCTTAGCTCTTGTATTTTTTTACAATCGTATTAATGACCCCCAATCATCAACTATTGCTTAGTTTTAAGCGCATGTAAATACATATTTTTTATTAAGCTCAAAGTGTTTTTTCGGTAAACTTATTTTGTAATAAATATTAAATATTTTGTATTCATAGTTTTTGGAATTTTTCGGTTAACTTCGGAACCAGATGTGAAAAGGGAAAAGCTTTTGTAATGCACTAAAAATTTACTTGATGAACTGCTATTAAAAGTACGAAGTTTTTAGTGTCTAAATACTAGTTATAGAGTATTTTCTTAGCAATTTTATACAAAATTTTATAAATCAGAAAAGTTCTTAATTAATGTTCTACAAAGTTCAATTTAAGCTTAACCCACCGTAAAGCAAAATTTTATACAAATTTAGTAAATACATAAAAATTAAAACAATTTTCTCTTGTGTGGCTTAATATATGTGCAATATTTAAAAAAAAAAAAGCAATAAAATCTATTTGAAAAAATCAAATTAGTTTTTGAAATTTTTGTATAGAATGACATTGAATAAAATATTATAAAGAAACAATTTTAAAATAACTAAAAATATATATTTTATATATATATATAAAAATTTTTTTTGGTTATTTATGAAGATATAAATGTAATATTCAGCTAATAACAGAACAAAAATTTTATAAAATATATATTCAATGAAATTAAATTTTTAGAAATATAAATAAAAATTAATTTTTATTTTCAAATATTTTAATATTTTAATTGACTTAAGTTAAGAAAAAAATGCAAAAATATATATTTATTAAAAATGTTTGTTTTAAAATATAAATGAATTTATATTTTCCTAAAAATAAAAAAAAAATGTTTGTATACCATGAAACTACAATTTATTGTTTATATATTTGCCATATTAAACAAACAAGTATAATAAAAATTTAGCAATTAAAATACGAGATACAAACAAGTACATGTCAACTCAAGTCCGTTCAAAATAAAGTTTGCCCCACTGTAGTCCAGCCGGCATACCAGTTGGAAGAGAACTCAAACATGTTGAGGCTCGATTCATAGACTGATTAATATAAACAGAAGCCGGCAATAAAATGAAATAAAACCCAATTGAATTCAGTTGTGTTTTGTGTTTCAGTGGAAAGCGATCGCCGCTTGTGTCGAGAGATCGGTTACCATATCGAGTGAGGAAAGACGCGTGATGAAAATTTAATTGAAGTGAAACCACCAATTGTTATAAGAACAATCTCTATATGCTATATATGAATAAATGTATATATATATACGGACTCTATACGAATTACAAAGTTGTGTTCACCAACATTTGATTGGATTATAATAGTTGCGTAGTTAAAGGCTAAAAACTAGTTTTCTCTCCAATTGAAACGCCTTAAAATGCAATTGCAAGTGATTTTCCAGCTGATATACATATATACTTATATATACATATATACATATATACATATATATACTATATATGCAAATTGAAGCATATACGTAGTAACTGGAAACTGATAAGCCTCGTCAAGGAAAATTATTTCAACTGCATATTTGCTATTCGCAATCTCTAACAATTTTATATATTTACAAGGCAGCTCTATTAAATAATTTTACGCAGTTGCATTAGTTGAATTGCTGTTCTTGGGGAATTTATTTTGTTTTTTTTTTTATCAGTTTAAATTCATTAAAGCTCAATTATACTCATATTTCAAAGAAAACATTGCTTGATCGTAAAGATCGTTTTCTTTTATGCATACTTTTAGGCGTTGATTAATGCTTTCTTAAATAGTTGATGGAGCCTGAGACCAGCTTTAGCTATACTATCGTACACTTAAAGACCCAGAAGCCTAGTTCTAGTTTCACTATATATCACGTACCTTCGAAATCCATCAATATGATCAAGATCTTCTCTTTCTTGCATAGAATATATAAAGAATGATATAATAAAGAAGCGCACAGTTAGAGAGTATCTAATAGTCTATCATTTCTTATAGCTCTACTAAGTGCAACATATAATAATTTGTAATTGTTATCAGTTAGCTTATCGCATTGCATATGTAAACAAAATAAAATAAACTAACAGTGAGACTAGCTAGACTGACCATAGTCAAGTTATAAACACTTAAGAGAGAACACGTTTCTCAAAGCAATGTGAAAAATATTTACAAAAAAAAAGTGTTTAAACAATGAAAAGTACAAAATTGCAATAGATTCTTTTTCGTATCAGTTTTATTATCGAAAAATGTTTACATAGAGAATTTAACCCATTCATCACACCTGATGGCAAAGGTATCTAAAATTCTATTATACAAAATCTTAGCTAAGAAATTTAAAGTTAAGATCGTGATAAGTTGAGCTTTAGATGACTTAAACTGTCTGTCAGGCATCATCCAGTATCATATCAATACATATCATAAGTCCATCAATCATTCCCTTCCTTCCAGTTTTTGCTAATTTTGCATTTGCTTTAAATTTATATTTTGCCAGCTAAGAATTCGAACAAAGCCAATATAATCGATCGGTCAGATAAGATTGCAATAATTTTGGTTGTTCCCTTAGCTGAATTCGGATTAAGCAGTTGACTCGATTACAATGTTGATAGCAAATGCAGGCACTTGAACTCCACAATCAATGAAGAGTGCAAACCGATAGTCGCCTTTACCAGTTGCTCAGTCGAGCGTTGTCTTTCTTCCAAGCTAGACGCTTTCATATCAGAGCCGGTTAACAAATTTGATGATAATGGTCGATAATCCAGCAGCCGTCGTGCCAAATGGCTTGACCAAGCCACAGCCATTGGAACTGCTCTTCAGACAAGTCTGCTACAAGCTAAAAGGTTCAAAGCAGCCGAAGAATCAAATTCTAAATGAAACCTGTGGAGCGTTTCGAGCTGGCCGCCTGACAGCCATACTGGGACCCTCCGGAGCGGGCAAGTCAACGCTGCTCAATGTCTTGGCTGGCTTTAAGTGAGTATTTGTATGAAAAGTTTGCTCAGCTAACTGATTTGTTACTCTGCAGAGTCAGTGGCGTTTCGGGCCAGTTTCTGCTCAATGGACAGCCGAGGGATTTGCTTGCCTTTCGAAAAATGTCTTCGTATATAGCTCAGAACTTCGAGATGCTCTCGCTGCTCACGGTGCAGGAAACGTTGTGTGTTTCCGCAGATCTGAAGCTGCCCACGGGCACAACGGCACTGCAAAAGCAAATTATTGTAAGTAAATTGCATTTTGAGCGGGTTAGCACATTTATCGATATAAATCGATTAAGAAGATAGATAACATTACTGTATTGCTATGCTATGAAGTAACTTACAGAAATAGAAAAATAATTTTTTATTTTTAAATATCTATAAATAAACTATTAAGGAAATGCTAATAGTTTCGATAATTATCGATTTTTAGGTAAATAAAATCAATATGTACGATATATGTATACGTAGATACCAAGGTTATTATATACATCAATAAAAATTGCCAGAAATACGTTTAAAATGAAGTCCGTCTAAAATCGATATTTATCGAGTTGCAAAAAGGCGATAGATAATGTGGTTAGACAATGAAATTTTTTGAGATTACATAGATCTTGTGTAAAAGTATAATATCTTAAATTTTCTTTAAATATACTATTAAACCCGATTTGTATATAAATCGATACGAATAACTTATAATGCATTTATAAAACTAGAATCTTCATTCCTATACCCTTTACCTTTATTAGTAATAGCTGCTGTAGTATCCCAGATAGCCCTAGATCAAGCGGAATCGATCTCATCACAGATATATACAAATTATACTTACTGCTGTCTTTTGAATACTCATTAATTTCCGCAGCTGGATGACATTATCGAGGTGCTTAACTTGCATTCGTGTCGGCACACGCTGGTCCGGGACATTTCTGGAGGGGAACACAAGCGTCTGTCCATTGGCATTGAGCTGATCACCAATCCGCCGATTATGTTCTTTGATGAGCCCACCAGTGGACTGGATAGCGTGGCCACCTACCAGGTGATGGGCTATTTGCAGAAGTTGGCGCACAATGGCAGAATTGTGGTTTGTGTGGTGCACCAGCCCAGTTCGCGGCTGATGCAGCTCTTCGACGATGTCTTGGTGCTTGCACATGGCGAAGTACTTTTTGCGGGCGCACAACGTGAGATGCTGGAGAGTTTTCAAGCAGCTGGCTTTAGCTGTCCACAGTATTACAATCCCGGCGATTTCGGTGGGTAACCAAAGCAATTCTTACTTCAGATTCACTGATGCATATCTCTGACTCTTCCTCATTTAGTGCTCGAGGTGGGCAGCGAGTCATCCAATCAGCGCTGCGAGACTTTGATCGCACAAAACAAATCCAAGTATGATAGCCTACAGAGCTTTGATAGCGTTCCGGCGGATGAGCAGAGTAAGTTCGTTTTGCTTGTGCTTTGACTGGATGACGTTTTGCTGATCATCTTTACCCGCTTACCTGTTGCTTCTGTTCCATGGTCCTACTTGCATGTCACTCTTCATCATTTTTTGCACTGCTCTATCTGTTCCCTTCTCTTGTCTCCCTCAATTTGATTACAGCAGCTTTCATTGAGCTATCCAAGAGTGCGTCCGTGAATCAAGTGCTGCGGCCCAAGGAGCAGGTGGGCTTCTGGTATCAGCTGCGCATACTTATGCACAGACATTTGCGTGCCATGTCCAGGGATGCAGTGAGTAGCATGTCATAGATCTGTCTGTATATCTTTAAACTAAGCTAATCCTTTCCAGATTGCCGTGCAGATGCGTGTGATTATGCACGTTGTAGTTGGCCTGCTCTTGGGCGTGGTCTACTGGCAGATTGGCAACGATGCCAACAAGGTCATAAGCAACGTCTCCTGCATGTTCTTCATCATACTCTTCGTCTTCTCTGGCAATGCAATGCCCTCCATACTGCTCTGCATTCAGGATGCGCCCGTATTCATCAGGGAGTACTATAATGGCTGGTACTCTCTCAGAGCCTATTATGTATCCAAGGTGTTGGCCGATTTGCCTCTGCAGCTGCTGTGCCCGAGCTTATTTATAGGAATTGGTTACTTTATGACTGGACAGCCGCCGGAGCTGGCGAGGTTTGTCATGTGCTGGTGCATCTGCGTACTGACCGCCTTCATTGGACACTTTATAGGCGTCATTGGTGGCACCTTGCTATCCATGCAACTGGCCATATTCATCGTGCCCACCATGTCGATACCGTTTCTGCTCTTCTCTGGCTTCTTTATACGCATGCGTGAACTGTCCTGGTTTTTGCGTCCCATTTGTGATTTCTCCTTTTTCCGCTACATCTTCGAGGGACTCATGCGTTCCATTTACGGCTATCAGCGCGGCGATCTGCCCTGTCATGAGGATTTCTGCTATTACAAGTCATCCGAGCACTTTCTCAAAGACTTCGACATGTTGGGCGATATGGTTCATTCGGATATCCTGATATTGGGAATATTTCTACTCATCCTGTTGATCACCTTCAATGTATCACTGCATGTGTGCATCCGACGTGCGCTGTGAGATAGCTTAATTTGCATTAGAGTTAGTTTATCTAAAATATGAATTTCTGATGGAATAGCATAATAATTAATATATAGAGATATAAGTATACTCCAAGTGCGACTCCGAATAGTTATAATATATACAAACATATATACTAAACAATACAGATTGGAGATGGTCCCTTCTGCCTCTAATATACATTTGCATACAACACTAACATATTTTGAATAGGTTCAGGGCTCAAATGTTTGGATCAAGTAAAAACACATCAACTTCTGAACTCATCCATAAAGATTTTTAAAATGTAATTCACAACATAATCTATTTAATCAATGGACACGCTAGAAATTTCCATGGCGCTGCTATTATCATGTGCTGCCTGAGGCTCAGCGGTCGTTGACGCCGTCGTTGACTCCTCCAAAGTCTCCGTTTCTGTTGCAGTTGCTGAACTACCTCCGGGCGTCTCCTCGCTTATGGTGGGTATTGTTGTTGTCGTCGCTGGTGTTGTTGCTGTGCTATTTGCCGTGGGTCCCGTCAAAGTTCGCTGATTGGGTTGTGCGCGACGCACACGCTCCGGCACTGAACGCAATCGTCTCGCGCCTGCTGAGGTAGATGCACCTGTAGCTGAGTTGCCACTGGAGCTTGATGTTGCGGTTGCTGTCGACGTTGGTTTGCCTGCATCGGCTATGGAGGTAAATGGCACTCGGGCACGTACATCGAGTTGCTCCCACTCCATTTCGTCCTCGGAGCTGGTCTCTGCCGTTGCCACAACCGTTGTGGCGGATTTTTTCTTCTGGCATTCAGCGCTGCGTCGATAATCGATTGTCTTCAGCAAGGCCTTAGCTTCTGTCTTACGCTGCAATTTGGAGAGTATTAAAGAGCTGAAGTAAAGGCTATTTAGTTGACTTACATCATCTGAATCCAGACACTTGTAAGCATAGTATGCGGCACGCTCATAATCACACTTCTTCTCATAGTAGTTGGCCAGTGTCATAAAGCCCTGATAGAGGCTCTGTTTGTCGGTGGCTGCGCGTTCGTCCTCGCAGTACATAATATAACAATGAACGGCCGTCTCGTTGTCGCCCAGTTTCTCGTGCAGGCTGGCCAGCTTATACATGGCTATGCCCTCAATGTCGCCCACATCGCAGGCCTTCCAATAACATTTGACCGAATTTTCACATTTGTCCAGCTTCTCATATGTTTCGCCCAATGCGACGAGCATGCGTGAATCATATGGACGCAGTTGATGGGCAATTTTAAAATAATATAAGCTATAATAATGCATCTTAATGATCTCATAAGCCTGGCCCAAACCATACCAAGCGCGATAATCACGCTTGTTGACCTCTACCGCTTTGCGATAGCTCTGTATAGCTGCATTTGTGTTCTTCAGCTCCATAAATTCATGGCCCATCAACGTCCACGCGGCTAGATACTTTGGATTCAGCTTCAAGGCGCGCTGAAAATATGAAATTGCCACCTGATGATCACAGCGTATGCTATAATAGTTGCCTATACAGGAGTAGAGAATGGCTTATATAGGTATTTACTAATTTATGCATGGCATTACTTGCCTATGACACAACATGTCTCGGGTCGATATTTGTTTATGCTAACAGCTTTGTGCGCTAGTTGTGCCATTTCAGTTTTCATTTCCTTGACAAACAACAAATTTGAGTATGTATCCACATTGTCCAAGCGATAGGGATCACTCTCGAGCAGAGCCTGGAACAGCTCGATAGCTTTGTCCACATCTGAAAAATAAATATACTGATTAGAAACTGTAACCAGCAAGACTTTATCTACGAACCCCTTTTATTATGATAGACGTGCGCCATTTGTGCGGTTATATAGATGCTCTTGTTGAAGCCGGCAGCTTGAAGATCCTCATAGATCTTCAGTCCATCATCATTCAAATACAGCTCTAAATAAGTGTGTGCCATAAAGAAATGAGACATCCAATGACCGCCCAGCTGCATGCTCAACAACTTCTTCTTCTCCATTATGAGAGGCGATAGCTCCAGGTAGGCGCTCCATAGCATTGGCACCATGCGCACAGCGGTTAAAAGCATTTGCTCTGCTGCTTTATTAAGGTTTAGTGCTTTAAGAACAACTCCATAAAGATATATTCCATAGCCATCTAATCGGCCGCGTCCATGCGCCGCGCGTAACGTTGCCAAGAGATCGGCCAAGTCACGCATTTGATTTGGCTCATTGAGATTCGCTTGATCGGTGGTGGAGTCGAGACGTCGCTTTTCGCGTGCCATATACGTGCAGTACAGATGAAGGAAACGTGGCACGCTCGATTCACAGTTCCTGACAGCGTGCGCTGCTCGATCATATTCCCGCACATCGTAGTAGCTCTTGGCCAAGAAGTAATCGCCATACTCCGCTGGCGCAATGCCTTCCAGCTGGCACTCGCTAAACGAATGATCATCATCCGGTGGCTCATTGTCGATGTTTATATCACTCAAGCCATGGTGCATTTCTGCTAGCCATTTAGTGCTATGCAGCAAGCCGCGTTTCGAGCACTCGATGATGCCCCGACGCAACTCCCTCTTCACGTCCGGCATCAGCACTTTGAAGAACTCCTGCATAGTGTTCTATGTACGTTCCAGGCTGCAAGTGCGACTATTTTTAATAAAACTAACAAAATTTGCTTTTGAACGCGCTAAACAAGTGCATTTGCCGGTCGTGTCGATTAATACCATTTTCGATATATCCTAAATTTGAAGGTCGTAAGTATCGATACATTGCAATATATCTGCATCTAAGGGATATTTATTAAGCTGGTCAATAATTGCATTTTTTAATTTCAAAATTGAAATTTAAAATTAAACAATTATTAAAACTTTTACTTAACTACATATTGTACCGTAACATGTATTTAATTTGAATCCATAACACTGAACCATGTGACCATTCGCATAAAAAGTAACAAATACCAAAAATCTTGTATAACTGCAAAAACTCCATAACACTGGAAAAGCAGATGCGTAAAAAGAGAATAACAATAACAAATGTGTTCAATATCAAAGATAACGCTACGAAAACAACAACAAAATCGGATTTCTTTGTTTATGAAAGCGCACAAAAACAGCAGTGTTGCTGTCAATATCACACCATATTGAGATGCGGAAAGGAACCGCGCAAAATTATAGTTACAGTTACATTTACTGGTTTAAAGGTCAATTGAATTTTGACTGACATCTTATATGTACATACATACTCATATATATTTCCATATATATGTATATATGTTTGCTTGTGGTTATATGCAAACTGATCAATTGAAACGCTGATTCACTTGTTTGCGACAGTTAATTAAATAACAATAATACCTTTATCTGACCAACCAGTGAGTGTAACGATTTAAAGCAGAGGCTTGGCAATTATAGCGGATCACTCATACCGTTATTGAAAAACACAGAAGCGTACGCACATCATCATGAGACTTTGTTGGAATAGTACAATATTCGCAGTGCTGCTCTTTATAGCATTGTTTAATGTTGGCAATTGTTTTTGGCCTTTTGGTAAAAAAGACAAAGCTCCACCAAAACCAGAGCCGCCAAAGGAGCCAAGATTGAGTCCTGTTATATTTGGTTGGTATTGATTTAAATAGATAGAGAATATTGTAAGGTCACGATTCAATTTTGCAGTGCCCGGCGATGGCGGCTCTCAAGTCGAGGCACGCTTGACCAAGTCGAATTCTCCTTTCATTATATGCGAGAAGACACATGACTGGTATAATCTTTGGTTGGACCTGGAGCAGTTAGTCATACCGATGGTTTACTGTTGGGTTGATAATGTGAAGCTCTACTATGATAAGGTAACAAGAACAACGCACAATACGCCAGGTGTAGAGACACGTATACCCGGCTGGGGTGATCCGGACGTAGTAGAATGGATAGATCCCACGAGAAACAAGGCTGGTGCTTATTTTAAGGATATCGCCAATGTGTTAGCAGATCTGGGCTATGTACGCCGTCAAAATATACATGGTGCTCCCTACGACTTTCGACGAGCGCCAAGTAAGGTCTTCAAATAGTTTATACTCGAAATTATTAATAGTTTACATTTGCAGATGAGAATAAGCAATTCTTCATTGATCTCAAGCAGCTGGTGGAGGACAGCTATGAGGCTAATAATCAAACAGCCGTCACTTTTATATCGCACAGCATGGGAAGCCCCATGACCCTTGTCTTTTTACAGGAGCAGACAGTCGAATGGAAGGCTCAATATGTTCGTCGTCATATTAGTTTGGCCGGCGCCTGGGCCGGCAGTGTAAAGGCAGTCAAGGTGTTTGCTATGGGCGATGACCTGGACTCGTTCGCTTTGAGTGCCAAAATTCTGCGTGAAGAACAGATCTCGCATCCTTCTACCGCTTGGTTGCTGCCATCGCCGCTCTTTTGGAAACCATCTGAAGTGCTGGCTTCAACACCATCGCGTAATTACACCATGGCTCAGCTGGAGGAGTTCTTCAATGATCTTGATTACAGGACGGGTTGGGAAATGCGGAAAGATACAATGCGCTATACACAAAACTTTAGTCCTCCAGATGTTGAGTTGCATTGCTTATATGGCGATGGAGTTAGCACAGTAGAGAGGTAATTTTCATGCCAAATAACCAGACGTTACTTGAAACTTAATCACATAATTCTTCTGTTAAGCTTGCAATACAAAAAGGACACCATAAACGGGGAAACGCCCAAGCTTAAAATGGGATATGGCGACGGTACAGTAAATCAACGTTCGCTACGTGCCTGCCAGAGTTGGGAGGGCCTCACATCCTCTCATATATCTACACTTGCTCTACAGGGTGTCGATCACATGGGCATTCTGGTCCATCCAGATGTCCTTCAATATGTGCGCACTGTTATGCTACAGCCATAAACTACTTCAAATATACAAATCTGATACACAATATTTTAAATTTGGAGTCTCCAAAAGTGATCAAGTGTTTGCATAAATCGGACAGCTAAATGTTAATTAATAGTTCAATAATTGAAGCTCTAAAAATGTTTGCTTAAATATGATATGTTCATTTAATAAAATGTTTAAGTAGCCAACGATATTTTACTTACTGCCATCACTAATGAGTTTAGTTTACTCAACTATCGATATACCGATAGGAATCTTAAATTTTATACATTTACAATTACTTGCATAAAATTCTTGTCACATTATTGTATACTTTTATTTAAAACTATTGTTACTAACAAAAATGCCACACGGACACTCGCATGATCATGGCCGCGGCTGCAGTCACGAGGCAACCGATATCGACAATGCATTGGAAATGGGCATCGAATACAGTTTATATACAAAAATTGACATCGAGAATACAGAATGTTTGAACGAAGAAACCGATGGCAGCGGCAAGACCGTATTCAAGCCTTACGAAAAACGTTTGGATACCAGCAAGGTGGGTGTGCCTGTGGCAACTAGATAATTTGTACAAAATATATAATATTTTTAAATGCAGTTTGTGCAAAGTGATGCAGATGAAGAGCTTTTGTTCAATGTACCCTTTACCGGCAACATTAAGCTAAAGGGCATTATCATCCGAGGCTCCAATGATAATACACATCCGAATAGGCTTAAACTGTGCGTATTTACTGGGTATCACAATAGTCGTGCCTTAGTTAATGGCCAATATTTGTTTTTGTTGACAGCTTTAAGAATCGACCAAAGATGACATTTGATGATGCCCGTGGTAAGGCGGATCAGGAGTTCGAATTGACGCGCGATTGTCGGGGAGAAGTTGAATACTCGCCCAAGTAGGTGAAAATATATTCAATTAAATTCATATATGAAAATTCTTTGATAGGTTGTATATATTTACATGAAGAAAAAGTATATTGAAATCACTTCAGTCTATATATGAATATAAAAATTTAAAATACTTAAATATTTCTTTTTACAGAGTCGTGACATTTTCCTCTGTGCATCATTTGTCGCTGCATTTCCCTAGCAACTTTGGTGATGATAATACACGCATTTACTATATAGGTCAGTGACTAAAGTTAAATATATGATAAATAAAAAATAGATATTGACTGTCTTCCTTTACAGGATTTCGCGGTGAGTTTACGGAGGCACATTATCATGGCGTGACAATTTGCAACTATGAGTCACGTGCCAATGCCGCCGATCACAAGGAAAAAGCTTTCGATGGTGTGGGTCGAGCCATACAGTAACAAACAGATTAATGAATCGAGAGGAAAGAGAATATAAAAGCACTGAATTTGTAATACTTACGATGCTGTAAATTAAACTTTTACACTATAGAGAAATGGGAATGTTTCTTTAATTTATTCTTTATTGTTTATCTTATTGATTTATGCTTATAAGATGAGATATCGAATCACGTGTGTCAATGTCAATGCATAACGCTTTTATTACTCAATAGTGTTTTCATTTTTCATAATCATTTTTTTCCTTTTTATTGTTTTCCATTTTTTCTCTTTTCATTCTGTATTTTTAATAAATTGTTTATATGTATTTTACAAAGCGTTTACTTAAATGTATTTAATTTTACATTTATTACCGAATAATTTGTTATTTATTGCACTAGTTTTTTTCATTTCTCCTTTTTGGTTTTTCTTTTATTATTTTAATATTTATTTTCTCCATCTGCTCATTTATTGTAGTTGACATTTTCTTCGTTAAAGTATGCGATTTTTGTTTGGTTTTTGTTTTTGTTTTGATATCTAGTACATAGATAAATAGACATACACCATGTGTTCCATTTGGGTAAAAACTTTCGATTTTAATTTCTTCATTTTTTGGTTTTCATCTTATTTCGCTTGAAACACATTGTGCATATACAAATGCAATTAGGAGAAAACTAAATTGTATTCAAATGAATGCTTGAAATTCTTTTTCAATATTTTTTGTTTTTATTTTTTAGGTAAAATTAGTTAATATATATTTACAAATTGTATGCGCATACAAAAAAACGCGTTTATAGGCTGAAAAATATATATATATATATTTATGTGTGTGTATGTGTGTGATATAATTAACAAATTGTAGTTATAGTCAGTGTGTGTATGTGTGTGTGTGTTGGGGCAGGGATTGGGTACTCAAGTGGGAGTAGGCGTAAAGCATAGTTCGGTGATCAATTTGTGCGATTCTTTAGCTAGATATACATACATACATGTTCATATATTTAGTTGAGGATTTGTATATATATATAAATATGTATATATTGGATTTCATATATATGTGTTCGTGTGTGTGTCTGTTTGAGAATGGAATTTAAAAAAAAATTTTTTCTCTTAGTATTTGATTTTTATTTTTTTTGTTAAACAAAATTTGTGCTCTCGTTCCATAGTTGCAGTTAGGGTTTATATATATGTATATATATATATATAATTACATTTGCATATTATATATATATATATATATCGACTGTAAGTACGATTTTTGCAACAAATCAATATTGGTTTTTTTGTTGTTGTTAAAAAATACATTACGTTACTTTTTAGCTGATACCCCCAAAAAATCGTTCAGTTTTTTTGTTTTTGTTTTTTTCCATTTCAAAGAGTTTTACGTTTAGTATAAAAAATCATTATATCGAAAGTATAAAAATCGTATTAAGCCTTTCATTTTTTTTATTTGTTTTTTTGTATATTTTTTTTATTATTGAATTTTTGTTTTAGTTTTTTGGTTTTCGTTTTCTTTTAGCAAAAGCGGGTGTATCTTCATCAAGCAGGTATTTCGAATGTTACTTGGCAGGATTATTATTTTTTTTACATTTTTTTTTTCTGTTTTAAATATATATTTTTAAATAGTTTTATAAAAGCTTTGTGTTGTTGTTTTGTGAATGTTGTGTTGTGATGTTGCAGGCCTGTTGTAGTTTTTTGCTTTTATTTATTTATATATATATATTTTTTTGTAATTTTTGTTGTTGTTTCTGAAAAGTAGTTGCGCTTTTATAGTTAATATGTGTGTGTGTGTGTGGTGTTGTTGTTGTTATTATTATTATTATATAAATTTATTTATGCTTATATAACTCACATTAGGCGACATTGACTTAGCTGACTAATTGTTAATTAATTAATTGGGTTTTCAATACAAGTTTGTATCTACAATGGAATTTATCAATGATAATGGTATCAAAATCTGATGTAATTAAATTATTTAAAGCTTTGTGTTTGTGAATGTGGACAAACCAAATGATAAACATTCTAATATTGCCTTAGTGGAAACATTTAAACTAAAAAACAAACGAATAACTAGAAGAAATTAAAAGAAAACTCAACGTGTTTTTATTAAAAATCTATTTACAATTGAATATTTCGCTACTTATGCACATAGATTTACTATTCAATTTGATAAATATTATTTAGTAATATTTTTTTAACTACACGCTCCTACAAAATGCTCGCTAAATTTGTTTTCATTTGTTTTAACTTTTTAGTTTTATTTGTTGCTTACATTTCAGATTTATCAATGTCGTTAATACAATTGAATTGCCATGAATATTGCTAGATATATAGCCCCGCCCCAGAGAATGTGTTGAATGAAAGTGTTCGAAAATTCCTTAAACACAAATCAAAAGATCTGTGGAAATTGTCGCAGCTCAGTTTGGGGCTAGACATGTGCTTCGGCTTGCCGAGTCTACAGCTTAAAGTTTAACAAGTTTTCATCAATTTATTATTTTTGTTTTTCATACTTTAACTAGCATTCGTTTTTTTTTTGTATTTCATTATGCACTAAATTTTGCGTTGCGCTACTTTATTTTATAAGAATTTTTATATTTTTTATCAATTTTTTTTGTTTGTTTATTTAAATATCTACGGCTAAGTTATGTATTTATTTAGTTTATTTTTATTTTTTGTGGCTTTAATTTATTCAAATCATCATCACATATCAAAAAGTTTACAAAAATTTTACCTTAACATTTCTTTAGCTACATTTTGCATGTTTTTTTTATCTGTTATTTATTTATGATGTTTTTCGTGCGTTTCAGAATAAAACATACAACAATAGATATTTTATTTATTTATATTTGTTTTGTTTTTTTTTCGCTAACTTTTACCCACTTAACAATTGTTGTTCTCAGTTATTTTTGTTTTTTTAACAAATTTCACATTTAACTTGTGAAATTCTCGTTAATTATTTGAACCAAATCTTATTCCATTCGTTTTTAGTTGTTAAACATTTTTATTTTAATTCACTTATTTTACGTTTTTAGTATGTTTTTCTATTAGTGTACGTGTGGGCATGTAAAAGGCATTTGTTTGGTTTCTTTTTGTGTATTTTTCATATCATTAAAAATGTTTTTTTTTTTTGGAAGAACTGAGCTGAAAAACCTGAAATTACTTTCACTATTTGCTAGCATTCCAATTATGTCAGCATATGATATGCCCAATTTAAAATTTAAGGCTCTATATATGTTGTTATACGTGGAAAATAATACACATTCGAGTTGATAACTCAGAGAAATGATTGATAAAAAAGTTTTCAATATTTTATTGTTTCCAACTTGTTTTGTTTTTCCAACTAAAGCGCGTGTCTTTGTTTTTAAGCTTAGTGATATTATGTCTATGTATTAGTTATTAATTAATGGAATAGTTTAGCTTACATTGATTTTCGTTTTCTTTCATTACCAACCAAATTGACCAAATTCTACACATGATTTTCTCCTTCCTTCAGAACTTTAATAACTAATATTGCTTTCCATTGGGTTCACAATTGATGAGAGAGAGAGAGAGAAAGAAAAATAAATAAAAACTAAAAAGCAATTCCAGTTGATTTTTTTTAAGATGCTTACGAATTAAATCAACAAATTCAAATTTGATTAAAAACGAAATTCCAACATGTTTCGATTCCACACATTCCGCCATAATATTTATAGCACACGTCGCCGTTCCAAAAAGTATGCAATATAATTTTGTCTTTAGCGAAATTGCGATGAAACATAATTGTTTGTTATTCTATATAGTGTTAATTGCTGTAACAATTGCATTTGTTGCTAATTTGCTGCCTTGCTTCTTGAATAAACTCAATGCATAACTCTTGACTATGAAACGCACAGTTAATGCTGAAATTTTTAAAAATTTAGAATTTAGGGAATTCAATTATTTATTTTAATATTTTGAAAAATTTTCTAATTTTTCATTGGAAATATTCCTCAACATTTTAAAAGTTGTAAAATAGTTTTCAGCTGGCGTTTCTTTCGTTCAGTTATTTAGCTTTCATTATTATTAATTATTAAACAACTATACAAGCTCTCACAATTCTCAACTTCTTTTCGCTGGCTACACATTTTTGTGTTCTTCGGCGCTGTTTGTTAACAATTTTTGTTTTGCTTTCAATTTTATTTAGTGTTTTATTTGATTGAAACAATTCAATTACAATTTAATTATTATGACATGCTTGAAATTTGCTTTTCATTTCATTATTTATACAACATTTCCAAATGAGTTTATTTTCGTTTTGAGTTTTAAGTCTATCAAAATGTTTATCATATTTTTTTTGTGTGTGTATTGCAAAAATGTGCGATTGTTTGGTTGTGTGTGGGTGTGTGTGTAGGTGTGTATAAAAAATTGTACATGTTTTTGTTTTAAACGTTTTTTAAATGAATATTAGGCGAAGTTTTGTGTATTGACTGTCTTCGAAATGGAATCGTTTGTTGATATCGCAAATGAAACAGCGCAGCTGACGCTTAGTTATTTTCGCTTCTCTTTAATTTGTAATAAATTCATTTACTGTCAGACAGCATGGCCGTTCTTCTCTGGATTAGCACGCTTGGCGGCAGCTGCCGCGCCCATACGCCTTGCCCGCCAACGATCAATAGGCGTGTAGCAGCATATGAAGAAGGGCGGCACATGCGGCGAGCCACCTGAACTCGAGCTGCCGCTATGGCTGAGCTGCGACTCGACCGTGAGCTCCGTCTGGACGCCGCTGCTGGTCATGCGCACCTCTGCCTGATAGGGCGGCGGCGATGTGGCATGATAATCCAGCATGGGTGCCGCCTTGCATATAACGCTCGGCGGCTCCAGTTCGTGCAGCTCAAAGCTGTCCGAGCGCGTGCTCGTCGGCGTTGTGGTCGAGGGCCGGAACTCGTGCGAGCTGCTCTCGACCATGGCAGTGCGATAGGTAGCGGCAAAATAGTTTGTCTCCAGATAATGACACGATTCGAATAAATAATCATCGAATTGCAAACGTGTCGTACTGTCGCCAGCATGACCCATAAAGTTGCCCTTGTGCGACTGTGTCGATGGCGAGCCCAAGGCTATGGGCAACATGGAACGGGACATGGGCATCAGCTCTAAAGAACTAGAGCAGCCAGCAGGTGCAGCTGCAGAGGT
This sequence comes from Drosophila hydei, assembly GCF_003285905.1. Taxonomy (NCBI): domain Eukaryota; kingdom Metazoa; phylum Arthropoda; class Insecta; order Diptera; family Drosophilidae; genus Drosophila; species Drosophila hydei. Next base: position 1,918,015 of record NW_022045827.1, read on the forward strand.
TCTGCTTGTGCGTTGTTCTTGCTGCTGTTTGTGGTGGTAGTGCTGCTGCTGCTGTTGCTGTTGCTGTCGCTGCTGTCTTTGCTTCATATCAACAATTTCTATTTCTTCTATATCACTAAAACTATTTAACTGTTTCAACAAATAATGCACATCATTTCGTTTCGTATAATCAGCGGCGTCGTGTTGTTGCTGCTGTTGCAGCAACTGTTGCTGTTGTTCTAACATTGCCGTCGTCTTAGTTTTTATTGTGTCTAGTGCTTGCAATGTTAATGGAGTGCTAACGACGGCAATGCCACGACTTGTGCTACGTGTGAGGTTGTCGATTTGTCGCAACTCGTGGTGCTGCTGCTGCTGCTGTTGTTGTTGCTGTGGTTGTTGTTGTTGCAGCTCTGGATAAGCCAGCGCCAGGCGTTGCTGCAGCGTTGCGCTGCTGAACGCTGACGAGGCGCGATGTGGTTCCAGTTTAGCAGAGTCGAGTATACGATTGAATTTAGCTAATGCGCTAGATGCTGTTGATGAGCTGGTTGTTTCTGTTGTTGTTGTTGTTGTTGCTGCGGTGATCTTATGTCTTAGTTGTTGTTGTTTGGTTTGAGGCACTGTTGTGACGGTTTGTATATTATCACCAACACGGCGACGCCCACTGCCCTGAGCATCGACGACATCCGCAACGTTGTCAACAATGACAACGCTTCGATCATCAATGGATGCAGTCTTATTGTCATCCACATCATCATCATTATCATTGTCATCATCTTCGTCGTCGCAGACATCCTCATCAACATCATCAATATCAACGCCATCCTGCAGCGTTTCAGTAACATTTAAATTCAAATTCAAATGTAAACGCTGCCGCAACAGCAAACGTTGCGTCTTCGTATCGATGGGCACAGCGCCTGGTGGCGCCGGTGCCGCAACGGATGCAGTTGCTCCAATTAAACCATGTCCGGCGGCTATAACGGCCGCCGCTCGCTGCTGTGCTGTGGCCCTAGCTAAATTCTTTTGTAAAATCAACTTCCTCGACGAAATGATGTCATTATTGTCGCTCCCCCGCGATTACCGGCTGTCGCGGGTGGAGCGAGGCCGCCCCTAACTGGAGGTACTAGCGATGGGCGAGACGGGTGACAGCGGGCTACGGACAGCCTGTTCGCGCGGACAGCCAGTGAGTGTGATTACCAGCTTACGGCTACCGGCCTGATCGCGATGCTCGCACAGCCAAACGCCCTGCCAGGTGCCCAGCGAGAGTTTGCCATCGGTAATGGGGATTGTCAGTGAGCTGCCCAGAAAGCAGGCCTTCACGTGTGCGGGCTGTAAAATAATCGAATAGAATAATTCAAGATTTCCATATATTTATATAATATATTTATATAGCTACCATATCGTCGGGTCCTTCGCACGAATGCCTGTAGGGCAAACCTTCGGGAACTATTTTATTCAACATCATTTCCATATCGTCTCTGTGAATAGACATATATATATATCATATATTTATATATTAAATATCTTGCGCCTATATGACTCACCTGACGTCTGGATCCCAACTCTCGTTTAACGCTAAACTCGCCGAGGTGTGAAGTACTGTAAGAAAAAAAAAACAGAAAACACAGAGAAATAATTGCAAATGAGACAAAGTGAATGCGGCGTCAATTAATTTGTTGTTTAACTTTTAATTCGCTAGCCAATAGGCATTTTAATAGCTAACAGTTATTAGACCATTACATGGGCGTGCCACGCCCCAAACACACAATGCATTTCCAATTGAGTTGTAAAGCTAATTAACCAAAATGTTTAACACGAATCGTAATCTCTGCAAGCGAGCTCCAAGGTCTGAGTCTGCGGTATATTAACGAGCTCAAGGCACGCCGCGAAAGCTATTTTCAATCAATTTTAATTACAAATTCCACAAAATTATATGACAAAGCAATTGTTATGGTCGTTAATTCGAGGGTAGCTTATTTAAAATTAAAAAAAGGAAAATCTTCGCCGATTCAGTTGACTTTCATTTAGCTGCATGCCAGATAACGGCATGCAGATTGAGCTTTAAGCAATTAAGTACAGTAGAAACTGGCTAACAAGAAATCAGGTCTTAAATGTTAGAGGCGAAATATTTGAGGCCATTCATACATTTCAAAATTATTTAAATTATTTTTTACATTTTTTATATTTTTTCTATTTATTGTTTGTTTATATATTTTGTATTTCTTTTTTAACTTTTTTCACTTATTTTATTCTTTTTTTTTTCAATTTTCTTATATTTTTTTTTATTTTATTTATTTTTTTATATATTTTTTTTAATTTGCTTCTTTTTTCTTTGAAGAATTTTCCATCAACTATTTTATATCAGTTATCTGATGTCTACCTAAAGACAAAAAACAGAGCGCCCAACGTTAAGATTATCATCAAAAAAATAGTTGAAATTTTCTAAGAAAACGAATCCCTCTCACATTTCAGATGACATTCAGACGGCTAGCTACATTCCAGCGCCACCTGAAACAAAATTTGTTTCAAGTGTGTGTATCCAAGTGTTGATACAGAATATTCCGAAATTCTGGCTTGACTATGAATTAATTTCTAAGAAAATTCATTGAATGAAGTATTAAGAATTTCACTTTAATCTAGGCAAGACTTTAAGTAACACTCGAATAGCAGAGCCCCAGAGATTTTGTTAACAATTTATGCTTAGGTTAATGTTAAGAAATTATGTTAACTTTAAGCGAAAAGTCTATATATAAATATATATTGTATGCATATATTAGCTTAGAAACTCGCTCCGAGCTTCACTTGGCCCACAGTTTATGGAAAATGTTTGGACATGTCACATGGACACAGAGTTACAGTTATATGTGGACCCTAGTTTACAGTTGTTTGCTGTTAAACATGGCCAATTCATGTCTTGTTTGACTTTGAGGCATTTCGACAAAAATTTCATAGCCTAGTTTTTGCGGCTTGCTTTACCCGAAAAGGGCGAAGATGGGCAAATTGGCCAAATGCCAGCAAAAGAGACCGACGAGCATTGAAATTGAATACTAGTACTTAAAATCATTTAGTGTTAATAATAAATAGAGCAATAGACCGGCCGTAACACTTAAATTTGCACACTAATTGCATATTCATGAATAAAAGAGTAGAGACAACAAATGTGTGGAACGCTGCGCAAATTAGTTTATTATCAAATCCCACAGATGTCATTCCAAGCCCCCGAACGATCTATGTGCGTAAGAGAGTGAGTTTCAGTGTGTGTTTGTTTGTGTTTATCAAAGTTTAGCTTTCAAGTTTTGTTGTGGGTTCTTGCTAAATAATTTCCGAAAAAACGATTATGTCATGTCGGACATGTGTAAATGGACAACAGAAATTTGAATGTAACACAGACAAAGACAAACAAACATAAGTCGAGAATGCTGTAGGCTAGAGGGCAGGACTAGCAGTTACCCTGTAAGGGATTTTAGTTCTTGTATAAGCATGTAACATATAAACATGAATGTAAAATTAACGAAAGCTGCAATTGTAAGTCAATATCTCCTATAGTCCTGCATCGATATTTATCGATTGCAAGTAAATGTGGTTAGTATGTTTGATTTTCTTCTAATACCTCAATGTATAACTTAGTGCAGCTAGCACTATTATATAGATATATCTTTCAATAAACAGCAACTGAGATAAAATCGATATTTATCGATATCAGTTATTTAAAGTTAGCTGACAAATTGATTTCTGTATAGAGTCTATACCATATTCGAGACATATATTATGCTTATGATAATTTGTCTTCATCAAATTAAAATCGATATTTATCGACTTTCGCTAAAACTTCTCATTTACATTACAAATTAATTTAATGGATGTATTTAAATCCAAAATCATGGAATATGTCTCTTGTAATATGTGTTCCACGCAAATGATTGTAGCTTAGATAACTTCAATATATATCGATTACTACAAAACAGATAAATAGAGATTTACTAATAGTAAACAAGTCTCAATGCTTAAATTAAGCTTTCATAATAGGCATTAAACATATTAGAAACTAATCTTAAGACAAAATCGATATTTATCGATTTTTCAAATATATTAACGATTTCGGCTGTTGCTTTCCTTTGCCTGTAACATGCACAGCTTCAATAGAGCATCGCCCATTAAAATTTAATAGGAATACACGGTATACCCGACAGCGTTAAGCGACAAATCGAAAGATTGAATCAGAGCCAGGAGGCAGAGCAGAGGATGTTGTGGGCAGGGAGGAAATAAACAAGCCCGAGGCACAATCTCAAATGGACAAGCAGACAATGCAAATGAAAATGAACTCAAAACTGACAGCCAAAGGCAACAGCCCCTATACAAATTTGCAAATTGATTTCAGCCAAGAGCTGAACGAGACGGAGGCAGCGGGTCATAGGCCAATTGTGGCAGGAGGCGGGCAGCGACCGCAATTAGTTGACACTCGCCAATATCGCGGGAGGAAATGAAGGACGCGAAACTGACTGCAGTTCCGGCAGCCATTTACATACGTATGAACATATATGTAACCGTGCCAACTATAAATATGTTAATGCGCTAACATAATTGTGCGTATAGCGGCTTTCGAGTGGCCAAAAAGGTGGAAAACCCTGCCACAACCCCTCACTCTCCCTCTCTCTTTCACTTAACTGACACTATTTTCATGCTGCAAGCGCCACAACAAACGGCAAAGTATAGAGGAAAACGGGAAGGGGCTTGGAATAGGAGCAAGCGGCTTTAATGTGATTTAGCCATGGTAGAGCCGCAGCAGCAGCAGCAGCAGCAGTGCAGGCAGGCAGGTTAAGGGGTGGAGCTGGGGCTGGGGCTGGGGGAAGCGACATTTGTACGCGTCGTAGCATAACCCTTGTTTGCCAATGGGCAGATGTGCTAAAGGCGCTCAGGAAACACATGCAAGCGCGTAACGGAGGCAAAAGCTTATGGAACGCCACGTTTTAGTGCACTGCAAAAAAATGGGGCAACAACTCGCACATCAAACTATAAATTGTTTGAACAAAATGTAATAATAAATTGATTATTATTTATTTTTAATACGATTGATATATGATTTATGATTTACAGATTTTATTTACAATAGATATGCAGAGCAAATGCATTCTAATCTTAACTAATTTTAGCTATGGAACCAATTTTATTTATGCTAAACGACTAAGATTCTTGAACATAGAAACGCTTTGGCCTTAGAGAATTTATTGTTTAGGAAGTAAGAGTTAAATTAAGAGCCTTCCTTCTCAAGCCTATCAGATTCATAAATTGTCACTATAATTACAATAATCATATTGCACTATAAAGGTGCACTTAACTCTTCTTCTTTAAACTTAAAGCCTCATCCACGCAAAAGCTTAGCATATTTTTCGTGCAGTGTAGCACGCATTCATTGAGTGGCAGATGGCGTTTTGTTGACTGCAGGGAAAGCACAGGGTGTTACAAGTGTGTGTGCGCACACATACACATATATGAAGGTATGCGTGTGTGTGTGAGTAGGAGTTAGATGTGAAATTTCGAGTGGCTGTTGTTGTTGTTGTTGTTGGCTTCTCACATTTAGCGGCGCGTTTAGGCACTACAAAAGTTGCTAATGTTTTTAAAAGAGGCCTTTTTTATTATACAAAGTCAAACATTCTGACAGCATAAGCAAGCACAAGGCACACACACATAAAACCGCAACACACACACACACACGTGTATAGAGGAAAAGCGTCTGCGGCTACTGCAAATGCTGAACAATGGAACTGCGGCTCGCTTATGTTTCTCATTCATTCATATATGCATGTGCATACATAAGTAGCAATTGTAACTCTGTGTGTGTGTGCGTGTGTGTGTGCATATTACATGATATAACGCAACACGAAACGCTTAAATTCATCAACCTTATTACACAGCGCGTTGGCTTCATTTTGTGGTCAAGAGCTGAAGCAGAAGTAACCGAAAAAAAAAAAAAAATGTTTATAGCATGCTTACAGGCGCAGTCTGAGCAGGCGGGGTAAGAGTTCAGAGCGGTGAAGCGGGCGCAGAGGTTAGCAAGGGCAAAAGTAGCACGAGACGCCAGGTGCAAGTGCACCTGCCAACCGCTCATTAAAACACAGAAGAAAATATTATTGTCATATGCCTGAAGATTTAATACACTTGCAGAGCAAACTTAGGGCAGACTTACAATGCAGAAAACTAGGTTTGCTTTAAAGCCTAAATAATATACTATATATAATTTATGGGCACAATAACAGAAGCTTTAAAACGACTTTGTTGCAAATATATTAGAAGTATTATAAAGCTTGTAATATTCGCACTTAGTTGGACTATCTTGAAGGAAAAAGTTTTCATTACAGAACTCACTTATGATAGACCTACAGAGTATTTCTATCCAACCAATTTCTGCTATGTGACCTATATAATATTTATGTAATAATATGATAAGTCTGCCATAATCTTTATCTATGTTAGAAACATAATGATGCTTGTATTATTCAAGTTAAGTTAGATTAGAGTTCAATGTTATAAAGATAAAATTAAAATGTATATAATACATTTTTTAGAAAGTTTCTCTATTGTGACTATTCTTATAAATATCTCCCTTCATTCGTATATCTCTGACTATTCGTATAAATATATACGATTTTTATTAAATTAAATTAACAGAAATTGTTATTTTTTCTATCAAAGAATCATTTCCAATTGAGCTATTTGAACCCTCTATGATTACAATTTATTTTTTTGCTTGCAACGTTAAGCCGTTAAGCTTTTGCCTAGATAAGCCCTAATCATAACTCTAAGCAACTTTTTTATATAAATTAACTCAGCTCAGATTAAGAATATATATATATATATATATATTTTTTTTTTAAGAGACTCTAAAGCCCTCGTACTGAGCACATTGCGTGCCACAATGCACGTAATACTTGCTGTAAGGGTATAACAAGACGACCCTACCACTAGCACACACACGCTGACACTTACACACACACACACACACACACACACACACACACACACACACACACACACACACACACACACACACACACACACACACACACACACACACACACACACACACACACACACACACATACTCATAGCTAGTCACATGGAACTAGTTCAAGTTGTTCATGGCAAACAAACGTAAAATGTTTGGTTTGTTGTCCGTGTCGCCCTGTTCCTATTGTTGTTTTTACTGTAGGCTATGACTTTTTTTTTTTTTTTTTGCATAAATAATATTGATTTATTGGCTGGCGCAGCATTTGCGGCTCATAAGCGAAACAATTTTTAATGCTAGAGGCGCCGCCTCGTCCATGGAGTCACGCCGTGGACTACGAGTGGAAGGCGGCTAAAGGGGATTACCTGAACCTTGGGGCAACCTATGGAAACGAAAAATAATGACACACACACACATATATACACACACATATGGCACACATTTCGATGCCATGGCATCGTTTGCCTTACTTCGACTCGAATGTCCTTGTTGCGGGCCATGTGAAGTTTTATATGGAAGCCACGCGTTGTAGAGTCACGTTCTCAGAGGTGTCTGTCAAAGTTCATGTTAGTTAACTGCAAGTTCTGACAAACAGATGTCACCTAGTTGACGAAAGACTTAATGAAATTCAAGAAATTCCGAAATTTAAATTTGCCTGTCAAATGCAAACAGTTTACAAACATCAGATAGATAAGACATCTGACATAAGACTTTTGCATAAATTAAAAGATATATATGCATATATATATTACACACATATAAAATTGAGGTTATGTTAAGTACATAGCTGTAAAGTTATTTTTGACATCAAAGCTTTTGTTATTAAATCAGTGAATATACTGAATAAGAAATTAACTTTAACTTCATGTTAAACTAGCAGTTAAGCTTATGAGCATATAGCACAGCATGATATTTACTACTATAATTTGTTCATTTTTATTAAAATGTATGTAACAAGTAGCAGGAGGCGTGGCAGGCCCCATAAAATATAATATTCTTGATCAGGACGACAAGCTCAGTCTGGCCGTCATATGTTGTTTATTAATATAGCAGCTCTGCGCAGAATTCAAGGTATCTCATAGTCGTTCACTCCCGATTAGAGTAGTCTTACTTGTACATTATTTAATCAAAGAAGGCCCTTTAAAAGTACTTTGCATTGATTATTGATTACTATTTTCATCGTATATCGCATAAAAAATATGAACTAAAAAATCTAAAAAAAGCTATTTTAAATAGTTCTTTAATCTAGCATCTAGAAAATTTGAGTGCACAAAATTACTCTATTACTTAATAAATTGGCATAAAGGAAGCTATTTTGTAAGCAGCGGTATTTAGCTGGAAGAAAAGAAAAAAACAAAACGATTTTCTTTTGCTGTTTTCATTCTTCTATTGTTTTTCGCTACACATCGCTGTCACGAATAAAAGGGAATCAACACACTCACACACACATTGGCTCCTCTCCCACACCCACACACACGCACACAATAAATGCTAAAGCGTCGCAATGTTACTTTCATAGCCTCCCCCAGCTCTATCCCATATCAGACCCACTTTCGGTTTCAGTTGATTTATTTGGTGTTGCTTCTCTTTCGACTACGCACAGGACATTGGGGAGTCCTTTTTTGTAGTCGTCGTCGTCGCTGCTAGCTTTGAAAAATATGTTCGGGTTATAAATTGAAGTTGAGCCATTTATATGATCTTGCGATTATGCAGCAAATTGTTAGAGAGCCAACGAATTTTCTCCCCAGGCAATGAAAGTTGTTGCAAAAACAATACGCGAATCGAGCTTTAAGGAAGGGCGAAACTAAGTCCATTCAGTTTGAGTTATGTTTCATCGGGATGTGGCTCGAAAATGTATTAGAAATATAAATATTTCGAATTTGTATTATATATATTTACAATCTAACATAATAATTATATCTGCTGTTGCATTTTTTTTAATTTACTATTATAATTTATTTTTTCAACTACAACAGCACTATTATTTTTATGAACAAATATCTAAAATAATCAAAAGCAAATTAGTTCTGACTGTACGTAACGGGATTTTTTCGTTATTTAATTTTTTCTTCTGTTTTGTATTATATTTAATACAAAAAGTGGGCATATTTTTATTTTTTACTACTATTTTTATGCACAACATTGGACCCTTATAAATCGTCCCAATAAAACTCGAAAATATATTAGAAATATAGATATTCAGAATCTTATTTATTTTTTAAATTTAGGAGAGATTTGTAAAAGTTTTTCCAACGGGTCTTTGTATAATTCCCAATTCAAATCTATTTTAGATTATGAAATAATATGTTCATCATATATTTATTGAGAAGTACTCCTTAGATCTTCTCCTCGTCTTTTATAAATTTAATATTTTATTTCTCTAAAGAAAACTAACAAAATTACCACGCACTAGGCTTGTCGATGCTATATATATTATAATAAAGCCATTATAGATTATTATATTAGAACTCATAGATTCATTCTCTGCAAAGATTGTCATCTAAGACCCTGATAAATATTTGTATACATTCTAGCTTAAAATTGTTTGGTATTCCGGCTAAATAAACTTTTCTGCAGACAAAGGCTTCGCTAGTAATCTTATATCTATATGATTCAGTTTATGGAATTTGACCACTTTTTCTAAGGATACTCTAGATAGCAATCGACCGGAAACATTTCGTATTATAAATGTTTGTATTATAAATTTCAAAGGGAAAAACATTTCATTTTTATAGTGAAACTTGATGCAAAGAACCTTTTATTCTTTTTATTTATTTTTTCCTGTTCGTTTTTATTGTTGTTGTAAATTATTTGAATTGAGTTTTTTCTATTTAATAAGTTGCCATTAAAATTGGCCTCTATCTGTTGCCATCTCTTTCGCACAGTGGTTGGCTTCTTCCTTTTGCCTTTGGTGCCTATTGAAACAATGACAGCGTATTGAGGTCAATAGTAAAAGACAACAAGAAAAACATATGGCAAGGTTGCTTTGAAATAATTTTTTGAAATTAACTTTTTTCTGTGCCATTTTGTAAAAGGGCCGCAGGTGGGCAGGCAGGCAGGTGGATAGGAGCAGAGCTTGCCATTTGATTTGTGATGGCGCTGCAAAATGTTGCCTAGCTGTGACAAAAGGAAGAGAGAAGCAGGTGCACGTGCATGTGCAGGTATTGCTGCCGCTCGAGAGGGACCTGGCACACATACACACACAGACACATGTACACTCACATATTTAAGTAAAGTGAGTCTAATTAGGAAGTCCTTTTAAGAAAATCAATAAACATGTCTTGACCTCAATTAGATTCCGCTTACTACAGTTCACAATACACACGTAGCCAAAACGGATCCCCAGACAATGAGAAATACACACACTTAGCCACACACACCTAGCACAGAGATTCATTTTAGCGTGCAGGAGCTAAGCCGGGAGGGAGAAGGAGGAGCTGGGGCATAATAAACACACGTGCTTTTCATTTGGTCGAGAGCGAAAGAATAACAAGAAAAACGCCTCGGGCAAGTGGAAGTTTAAATACTCTTAAAATTATCATATATTCTATTATGATTACTTTGGATCAAACAATATAATACATAAATTATTTTTAGAAAATGTTTATATAGTATGTGGTAGTAGTCGTAGACAGTAGTAGTAGTTAGTAGTAGTAGGAATAGTAGTAGTAGTAGTAGTAGTAGATAGTACTAGTAGTAATAGTAGTAGTAGTAGTAGTAGTAGTAGTAGATAGTACTAGTAGTAATAGTAGTAGTAGTAGTAGTAGTAGTAGTAATAGTAGTAGTAGTAGATATTAGTAGTAGAAGTAGGAGATAGTAGTAGTAGTAGTAGGAAATATTAGTAGTAGTAGTAGATAGTAGTAGTAGATATTAGTAGTAGTAGTAGATAGTAGTAGTAGATATTAGTAGTAGTAATAGGAAATATTAGTAGTAGAAGTAGTTGATAGTAGTAGTAGTAATAGTAGTAGTAGTAGATAGTAGTAGTAGATATTAGTAGTAGAAGTAGTTGATAGTAGTAGTAGTAGTAGGAGATAGTAGTAGTAGATAGTAGTAGTAGTAAATAATAGTAGTAGCAGATAATAGTAATAGTACATAGTTGTAGTAGTAGTAGTAGTCGATAGTATAAGTAGTATAAAGTAATGTTATTTATAGTACTATATAGTAATAGTAGTAGATACTGGTAATATAAATATAGTACTAATAGTAGTATATAATTGTAACAGTATATACTAGTAGTACTAGATAGCAGTATATGTAGTATATAATAGTAATAGTAGATAGTAGTAGTAAAAGTATTAGTAATAAAAATTGTAGCATAAGTAGTCATTGAAGTAGCACTAACAGGAGTATGAGTATCATAAATAGTATTGTTACTGTCAGAAGTATAAGTAGTTATAATTGTTGCAATAGTTGTAAAAATAGTAGTAGCAATAGTAGTTAAACATTTCTTCTACACAGATTGATGAACAACAGCGCAATACCCGCCGCTAGAGCATTAAAAGAAAGAGACGCCCATAATAGAGACTCGACTGGGGTAAGACGATTTGTGTGGACTATAGGCGGGCAGGCGCAGGCCGCGAGAGGTGGGATTATGGGCAGTCCCTGGTGGGGAATGGGGCAAGGTGGGGGGGGCTGATGGGCAGAAGTTTGCCTCGAGCATTCACACGCCATAGCCACAGAGCCATGACATGAAGACATGAGAAACGACGATGTGACGACGACAACGACGACGACGACTACGACTACGATTGCTTTTCACTTTGAGGCTCCATCTCTAAGCGGCCCAAAACTAAGCCCCAATTCCCCCAGCAGCTGCACCGCTTCGCTCTGCGCCTCCTGCTGACTGCTCCAACTGGCATTTTATGATACGATTTTATTTATTTGCCCATGTCTGAAGCGAAACTCAGCTCTGGCACTGCGAACGCGCGTCCTGCCATTGTAATGCAAACTGTCAACAAGACCGCAAATGCTCGAGGCTCACGTATTTGTTGTTCTCATTGTTGTTGCTGTTGCTGCTGCTATTGTCGCATTGGATGCTGTCAGAAGTCGTTGGGCCACAAGAATTCGGATGAGAAAATAGTGCAGAGTGCAGCTAAGCTAAGCTAAGCTGCCATTGCAATCCAACTAGAGAGCAGTATTTTAGCAGTTTCTACATGGGCATCACTTGGCATATGGTGAATACTGTGCTATATAAGATCTGTATGCTAATATGGCATATGATATCTGGCATGTTTGAGCTTCGATTTCTAGTGAGCAATGAATCAAAAATATTGCAGCAAACTTCCTTGTAAATATCTCTCGCTCATGCTAAATGCATGAACTCTTAATAATAATAATAATAACTCTTTCAGTTCAGTTTTAAATCCTGGTTTTAAGCTAGTTATATCCCAAGTTCTATTGAAATGTAGTCCCATTGAATATCTGCCTGCCTTGAACTTCGATTGAGAGTAAGTAACTTGCAAACTACCTAGTAAATAGCCCAAGTTCATGTTAGATACCATGAATATGAATTTGAGTTTTAGTTACAATTTAAGCCAATTGTGAACTAGCTTGCAAAGTGAATTGTAAATTTTAAAAGCTCCTGTTACATTAAACAATCAACAACAATTAATTTTAACATTTAATTATAGCTGCCTTAGCTTACTTTCAAACTGTCTCCATCAACTGACAATTTTGCTAAATATTTAGCCCAAGCATCAGAAAATAAAATTGTCATTGGACTTGATTTTGAAGTGGTCAATGAGAATGTGGACAATTCATTTGCTTTGTATGTGTCGATTGAATTGCAGCAATAGACTCGACAATTTGTGCCAAATTAAATCGATGTCAACGTAGTTTTCGGCACTCAACAAAGCCGATGACTAAGGGGTCACAGACTGGAGAGGCATCTATACACTTTGTCACTTAACCCAGTTTACTTCCTTTAGCCAAATGAACTATCCTGCTGCTGACAATCTATCTATCGGTACGTGTATGTATAAAAGTATCTTTTTAACTTTTAGCTGCATTCTCATATATATTTCTGTACTTTGTGCTTAGCAACTTTTACATTTTGTTGTTTGTTCAGCTGAACTTTGGAGTCAAAAGCCGCTTGGCTTGAAATTCTATTTCTAGTCTCGGCTGTCGAATGAAATCGTTTGGTTGAAAAGTAGATACAACTGCGATTTTGCCATCGAGAAGCTCTAATTTGTATATAGTACGCTGTAAGTATTATTTAGCATATTCTTTTTAGCGTGTACCTTTTAGCATAGAGTTTTTGCTTCTACCATTTAACAGGTTTTTTGAGAAAATGCCTTTCAGAGTGTAATTTATCGAATTTACTTTTTAACATGTACTTTTTAGCACGTATAATTTAAAATATACTTTACCAAGTGCTATTCCGCAAATGCCCTTTAGCGAGTACTCTTTAAATAAGTACCGTTTAGAAAGTACTTTCTTGCAACTCCATATTAAATATATTTTTCTATTTATCAAGTACCTTTTAACAAGTCATTTTTACAATGTACCTACTAGCCAGTACTTTTTATATATACAATAAAAATCTATTTTGTTTGTATGTACCCTTTAGCATGTACTAGTCAGCTAATATATTTTGGTATGTGCTTGAAGTACCTTTACATGTTTTGCATTGTACTCTTTAAAATGTACGATATAGAGTGTACCCTTTAACATTGTTTTCCTTAATATGTGCCTTCATATATTCCTTTTATCATTTACTATAAAGACCTCTTGACTGATCTACTTTATTCTGTTTGTCATGTACCTAGTAAACCACGTCAACGTGTACCATAATCTCTTTTAGTATTTCTATTACTGTATTTATGTACTTTTAACAACTATTTATTATTATCAACTGTTTATCGTGTACCTCTATTAATGTAGTTTCCCTATTTATCTTGTACCTATTTCATATTACTTATACATTATTTCGATATTTTTCAATATAATATCAAGAGCTGCAGCCACAATAATACATTTTTCGTTGATATTCGCAGAGATATGATTTATCATGTACCTTTGACACTTCTATAAGTTAATAATTCCTATTTCTGTATAATTGTTGGTCTCTTTTCTTTTAAGGATCATCTCTACTTACTTTGCATGTGACATAATCCCACAGAGAATTGTGTCAGCTCCGGCATTTGTCTAAGTATCTCTTCGGTGACCAAATGGACGCCGCGATGCTGCGGCCTTAGATTGATTTTGCGCTGAAACCAGGCGGAACCGAACTGCAAGCCAGCCGCATTGCCATCGCCAACGCCAGCGCCGGCGCCGGCGATGCCGCCACGTCCGCCTCGATGATTAGCCGATGCCATGGTGCTGTTGGAGGAGCTGCTGCGTATGTTGCTATTGCGACTGACGCTTTGCTTAATGTTGGCTGTGCCACCGCCACCTCCAGCAACTCCAACGCCACCGCCACCACCACCACCACCGCCACCAGCGACGCCGGCGCAGCCAGCTCCACCGCTGCCGCTGGTCGCTTTCGTGTTGCCGGCGTTTGGATTACTGCTGCTACTGCGACGCCGATGGCCGCTGCGTACGCCGCTGCGTGTTGTTGTTGCTGCTGTTGCTCCCGCTGCTGCTGCTGCTGCTCCCCCTGGTGGTGGACTTTGCGTGGATGTTTGACGCTGGGTTTTTACCTTGGACGCGGCGGCGGCGGCGGCGGCAGCAGCGGCTGAAGTCGTGGGTTTTGCTGACGACGACGTTGTGACGACTCTTTGGTTCGGGGCTCCAGTCAAGACGTGGACGAGAGCGAAGACGACGACAACGACGACAGCTCCTCACGCACACACGCACACACACTTGAGCACCTACACACACTGGCACATACACACGCACACACCCTCGACAAACGGGTGTTTCCTTTTTTATTTAATATTAATTTTTTCTCTTCACTTTGAGCACTTTTTCTATAAACTTTTTCGTAGGCAAATTAATTTATTTTGCTTGTATTTATTATTTGAACTTATTTATCCACTTGGCTTCTGCAAAGAGAAGAAAAACGAAAAAAAAGACCATTAATTTTTTTAAATAAATAATAAAAATATATTTATTTTTTTTCAGACTTGTTCTGTTGCTGCTCGAACTGTAGCATAAGTTGAACTAAATCTAATATTTTTATTAATTTGTGTCTTAGTCAGCTTGACACAAAACTAAACCCATAAAAGGCCCTTCTCTGATGGGCGATAATCGTTTTACCTTTAGCTATATCAAATAAATCACATTTATTGTTTGTCTGTCTCACTCCCAACATGAAAGTTGCCCACAATCAACAAGTTTTAATTGAGTCAAGTAAATAATAACAACAACAACCAGCTCTCAACCACATTTACTGTTTATGGTTATGGTTATCAGCAGCAGCTGGCGTTGACCTTGCCAATCGATTGAGCAAAGAGCCAATAATGGGAACTAGACACCGCATTAGCTAAATCTATGAAGATAGTGAGAAAAACAAATGGCACAGAGAGTGAGAAAAAGAGTAAAGCGTGTAAAACAACTGTTTATAGGCTGTATGCAAATGTTCTAATTAGAACTGGACTATAAAAACAGATGGGGAAAGAGAAATAGATATCACTAGTATTGCACAAATGAATATATATCGATATTATTTCAGTATATCGACAAAGCTCAGAGTTGATCAAAGGCTTTAAAAAACAATGTGAAGAGTATTGCGAGTAAAAGCTATGGTGGATATATAGCTCATCCAAACTAAGAAGAAATTCTCAGCAAAAATGATAGTTGATAAATATGTATATATCAATTTAATGTTAATGTTTCGGCTCAGCAAAAATATGCTGCTAAAAATAGAACTTTCGTCTATTTTATATCCTTATATACCTTATATATATAAATATATATCAATGTGAAGAAAACTATAATACTCGCTGCTCGGGTATTTGCTCACGCAATGCAAGAGCCAAATGACTTTTATGCTTCGGCTCCACTTAAAGTCTGGTCACTCTAAGCCAAAAGGAGTTCAAAGCAACACAAGCACACTCACATAGACATGCAGGTCGCAATAGACAATTGTACAAGAAAAAAAGCAGAGCTAAAAGTCAAAAAGTGGAGTAAATTTGTTGCGGCACAATTGGGCACGTGTCGCAGCAACTAAAGCTCGAAGAAGTCGACAGGTGAGGCAGGGGCACGTTAGCTGGTGCACAAATCGGAGCAGCGTTCACGGCTTAAGGTGGGAAGCACACAGACACAAGCACAAACAGCTGCATGCAAAAGTGTGTAGGCACAAGGAATCAACGAAAAATGGTGTTCAAGTATCACAGTTCACAAGTTGAGTGCACTCACATACACACATACACACTCGCGAACAAACACGCACACACTTGCATTGACGTGCTTAAAGAGAGAGGCAAAAGCAATCGAAATGCATTTGAATTGAGCAGCGAGCGCTGATTGCACTACATATGTGCATGTGAGTGCGTGGGTGTATGCAAGTGCTCCATAATGCAAAAAAAGTATTAAAAAAGCACAACCAACAAAAATGTATATAAAAAGGGCAGAGCACTTGCCACACAAAACGATTTACACGACACTAAAGCTAAAAACGGAATAAAAAGGAATTGAGGAGGTAAGAGAGAGCGACGTCATGGATGAGAGAAGCAGCAGCAGCTACAACAATAACAACCGCGTTAAGGCCGCGGCAGGTACTTTTTTATGGTGCTACTGTTCAAATTTGCATATGCTTTAAATATTTAATGTAATACAAAAAGAGGAGACAAGTAAGTAAGACAAGCTAAAGGCATCTCAGCAACAACGCACAATGTGCCAATTGGGCAGCTGCTATACAATCCAATTGGAATTCGCAATGGCAGGCAGAAAAGTGGTCAAAAAAAGAATAAAGAAACACAAGGCATATACAAATATGTAGCCAAATGTTCGCGCATTTGGCAAAAAATCAATTTTCCGTGTGATTGCCAAATGCAATTGCCGCAAGAATGAGGCGCAACAACACAGACACATACACACACACACATTGGAGGCACACATGACAAAAAAGGAGTAAAGAAAAATAAGTAAAATGAAAAGAAAAACTTCTTAGGTGTCCCTGGACAGACACGACACGAGTCAATTTCAGCCCTAGAAAACGGCTTTTCAGCTGTGTAGCACGCCTTACGCAGTGTTTTGTTGCCTGTTTTGCCTTTTTGCTTTACCATAAGTTTTACTGTTAATTATTGACATAACAAATGCGGCCCCAACTAGAACTGATGACGGCAACAACAGCAGATCCAATCAGAACCAGCACTCTCTCACACACACAAGCGCACGCTGGAGTGAAAGACGGGCGAAAAGACACGCGAAATTGCTTAAATTAAACTTGACGAAATAAAAGGGCGCACATAAAGTCAGACATATGAAACTAGCTGTATAATTTCCAACATTTATCGTCCTTTCTTTGTGTTGTTTGGGGCCAACGCAATAAAATGAATGAAACTGTGAGCCTACCACACGCTTAGTATTTGTATTGACACGCACACACACACAAATCACGTAAGCAGCAAATTTAAATGCACTTAATTACATTTAATTCGTGTTTGCTTTTGTTTTTTTATGGAGAGGAGGCGGAGGGCGGCCGACCAGGCAAAGTGCCGCTGTAACACAAACCGTACGTACGTGCGCGTCCGTCTGACAGTCCTATTGGATGCGCTCTCTCTGCTGCTGCTTCTTCTACTACTTGTTTTTAGTTATGCGTGTGCGCCAAGTTTCGCGTGCCAATAGTTTTGCACGTGCAGCGATACTATCGATATGTTTCTTTTGAGCTCATCGACAATTATCTAAAAGCAATAATTTGAAATCAAACGATAGCACAATAGTTATATGATAAAAGCGAAGCCAAGCGTAGAAAGCCTATAGTTGACCTGTGTTTCGATCGATAAAAAAACACGCAATTATCGATACACCGGCGCTGTGCAATCGCTAGTGATGAGCGGTCAAAACAAAAAATGCATTCGAAATTTATTTTCGCAAATTGCTGTGGTTTTATAAATAAAAATGAAAAGAATAAGCGGTGCTTACTTTGCTGTTGTTTATTTGGTTGGTGTTTGTTATATTAGTTAGTTTAATTAAATTCACTGCGTGGGTGGGCGAGTTGTGTGCTGATAAAAGTGCTGTTGCTGCTGACGGCGCATTGGCAATGCGCACTTGCTGTGATTTATATTGTTACCGATATCGAGATCTGTGTGCATTTTGTTTAGTTGCAAAATTGCTTCATTCGCAACAATAACAACAGGGCAACAGCAACAACAACCAGCAGCAAAGAACTTCGGCTACATTTGTGCGTAATGTGCGTTGGTGTTAGTAGGTCGTATAACTGGATTCGGCGGCGGCTAAATATAACGGTTGTCGTCGTTTTCGTTACGTTAGCTGTTGTTGTTGTGATTCGGTTACACTCGTTACTCGTTTTCTCTTCTCTCTGCTCTTCTATTTTTTTCCTTTTCGTTTTTTTATATGGCCAATTCACAAAATGTACATTTTTTACACCTTTCACACACACCCACGCATTTTACACTCACACAGTGAAGGCGCGCGCGCGTTGCCTCCGCTTCGTCCTCTTTTCTGCTCTTTTTTTGCACACACTCCCACACCTAAGCCAAATTGTGGAGGTCGGGTGTTGTTGTTGGTGGCTCAATATATATATATTTATATATATAAATATATATATATTAAATTTTTTTAATTTTATATTTACACATATGCTTTATTTACACAATTTAGCTGAAAACAGTTTTCTTTGATTTTTCGCTCTGGATGGCCCACATGGCCAACGGTAAAACTTTTTTCCACTCTCTGTATGTGTGTGTGTGTGGCCTCTGAGATTTGCTGGTATTGCCTATGCATATATATTATACGTATATATTGCTCTTTGCCAGGCAATAGCGTTTTTTCTTCCTTGTTTCGTTTTTCAATAAAACTCCATGGCCCTATTATGTACTCAACACACACACATGCTCACTTACTCACACTCACGCACGCACACACACGCACAGGCACACACACGCCCGTTACGAATACGTACAATGAACGACTACCGCAATTGCAGCTGCTGCTAATGCTGTTTTTTTCTTTCTTGGGCTTAAACTTTTTGTTCCGTATTAAATACAGCAATTTGCTTCTTCTTTTACTAGTGATTTTGAGATTTGTATGTTACTCTTATTTGAATTCTTATTGGCATGCGACGAGCCCAGCGTGTGTGCCACCGAACGAGAGCCTCAACTGAAACTGAGCAGCACTGTGGCAAGGATAAGCATATATTTTTGTTGAATGAGTGCCTCAATGAAAACTACCATGTGTGTGCCATCGTCTATATATACATGTGTGTGTGTATTTGTGTGCGTGCATTGCAACTCGTTCGTTCTTAACGGTAACACTACTCTGTGCACAGGCGCACAATTGGGCGAGTCCGCCTGCGTGTTCATTGTGAATGCTGCAGCGTTGCCACTTTTGGTTTACGTTACTGTAAGCCAACGTAACGTATTAAGTTTAAAGCGTGTTACGTTTACCTTTATCTATTTACAGTTTTAACAGTCAGCAATCTTTTTTAGGTCATTGGGGCAGGACACAGTGGAGCAAATGCGGAAAAATTGGTGAAATAAATCGAAATTTTAATAAATAATATAAATTAATTGTATTATGAGCAACAATTTGAATCAGTAAAATAACTATTTTTATATTGATTTTATATAAAAAAAATGCTTGGATTTATTTTAATAATAGTTATTTTTTATCATAATAATTAATGTTTGAAAATAAAAATATTATAAATAAATATACAAATACAAAAATAATCACATATGTTTAGTTTTCAACGACTTCCAGCTTAACCTGCTTTAATTTTCGTAATTAATAAAGGTCATCTATCAATTCAATATGTGTAATTGCAATCACATAATGTTTAACGCCCGCGACAAACACGCAACGAGAGCTAGATTAATAGAGAGCGAGGGAGAGAGAAAGAAAATGCCACAGTCATTAGGCTGACACCCAGTCAGGCCCGTTCGCCTCCTCCCTTTCCTCATACTCCATTGCCGTTTTCATAGCTGGCACAAAGTCAACAAATTAAATATCTTACATACTAGTTTGGGGGCGAGTCCTAGCTGGTAGCTCTTAGCTAGTTGCTGGTATACTGGGTGTGCCCAGCATGTGGCTTCCTTTTGTAACTAACCATATGCATGTTGTCTCCTGTTGGGGTTACGGTCGCTACTTATAAGCTCTGTCTATCTCTTTCTCTGTCTCGCTCTCTCTCTGTCCGCTATGCTATCTGTAAGCTAGTATGCAAAATTACTTTGTCCTGCTGTGGGGGCACGCGGCTAACGGTATGCTTTAGTTTTAACAACCACACCCAGTTGTGGCAAGGCGTCCGTTGTCCTGTTCACAATGGATAATATTGTTTAAGAAATATCTAGCAGTACTATGCAGCTTGATTTGTAATGCATTTAATGGGGTATATTCGGTTTTAAAAAGTGGAAGTTATGTGGTTATGTAGTTGAGCTGGTCACACTTTTTTTAAAAAGTAATGAGGATTAAATAAATTGAATTGTAAAAATTACAGAGAAAATGTAAATATATATCTCGATAATCTTTCATTTTCTAGATTTCCTTATATATTAAATTATTAAATAACCCTTTGTATACAGGGTGATCCACAAGTACCACCAGTTTAAATTGGTTTGTCTCTAAAAATTGTTGTTTATAAAGCAATTTTTACACAAAAATGCTTTAATTATTAGTTTAGAATTTCTAGGATATTTAAGAACCTTTCAACGTCTGCTGCCATCATATTTGTTTGCTTGTTTTTTTTCCACTGCTGCCCTAAGGACTCCATACAGGGTGTGTCGCGATTAGTCCTAGCACAAAGGCTCGCTCATTTGTTTGTATACTCTTAGCACCCAGTTTGGGACAAGAAATATTGAGTGTGGCTAAATGAAATGAACAGTTCGAATTGGCCAGGCCAGGCAGCCAGACGTGAAATTGTGGCTACTCCAAAATAATAAAAAAATTAAATAGAAATCGAAAATGGACGATGATACGGATATCTTCGATATAGATCCCAAGGAAGCGTGGTTGGAAAAAATCACAATTGGCGGCTTTAGAAGATGGCACATCATAGCCGCTGTGCTAGGCATTTTAATGAGTATTAGTGAGTGTTACTCTCTTCGCTGTTCCATAAACACCAGTCTCTGCTACAGTACAGGGTATCTTTGCAGTGATCATGGTCTGTTGCTGCATTCGATTTCGCATACCACGCACCAAACAGGAAATCGAAGCCGATTATCAACGCAAACAAATAACCAAAAAGTTTCGCGAGAAATTGCAACAGATTAAAAACTCCGAAATGGATGATATGGATCTGCAGAAAGGTAAGACAAATAGAGTATGTATATATCTATATATTTGGAGTACCATCTAAATACTCTTAAACAACAATTTTTGTGTATTATTTGCCCCAGTTTCTACTCCACTGTCACCCAAATACCAATGCCAAGCCCTTTTTCCATATTTTTCCAAGTTTAGTTTTTTTTAGTTTTCTTTTTGTGTTTCGTAGACTTACGCATGTGTATGTGTATATAGTCGTACAAAATGATAAACGATGGCTTCAGCCTGTCTGAACAAACCTAGTGCACGCTAGTTTCAGCTATACATACAGTGAAAGCTCTCTCGAATGAATAGCAAAGGTTCAAAAAATATATTAAACGAAAATAATTATAATAAAAAAAAATTGAAATAATAGAAATTAGGAGAAAATAGATAAAAAACAAATTGGAAAATATTTCCTGTAAAATTAAAAATTTGTTTTTTTTTTTAAATGACTAAAAAAATGTCACATTATATAGAAAACACCCTGTTCAACTTTAACAGAAAAAGAAAAGTAATTTTCTATAATTTGAATACATATATTATATATTGTAATCAAAGAAAACCTATTTAACCTGACTTATGTACGTCTTTTCCCTTTTATTATTATTTTAAAGTAAGCAATTTAAATATCTATTCATAGAGCTTTCACCGTCTTCTTGAATATACTACTATATAAATAACACTCACTTCTGTCACTTTTCTATCACACAGCACTTGCTTATATCAAATTGGAACAATATGATGATCCCTAGGGACTCTCTCTCTCTGTAAATCTCTCTCATATGCAAAACATCACCAAAAGCACATGAAAATTAAACACTATTGGAATACATTTACAATTCAATAATAATCATTATAACAAAGCCACTGCCAATGTAAGTAGCTCTCTCTACATCAATATTACATATATATATATTGATATATATATATATTCATTCTCGAACTGTTCACTCTCTATTGCAGTCTGTGCGCGTATTCAGAGTGACTATCTGAACCTGCAGGCCAGTGTGGAGAGCATGAACGAGAAGCAGAATGTTAAATTTAAGATCTAATTTGTTACAATAACCTATTATACTTATCTATATATATACTAATACTATAAACATTATAGTTAAAATAAAACTAGTCCACTATTTTGATTTGTTCATTTTATTGCATTTAGTTTTTATCGCTTTTAATTGAAATAAGATATTTCCATTCGTTTTATTTTTAAATTGGATTTATTAATGTATCAAAGTTTTATTTTTAGTATTTTTTGTTCTTTCTTGTTTTTTTTTTAATTCTCTACACATACAGGCTAGTGGGGTTGTCTGAATTTCGGCAGCATTACGACAGTTGCGACAGATTAACAGATTGATTTTTGCGTTTGCGACTTGACTTTTTCACTTAGATTTATTAGGCAATTAGTTATAAAAATGTTTCTGTTTGACAATTCTTTAGTTTTTGATATACATAATATATGTATGCACGCTGACTGTAACAAATTAACTCACGCTTGATTCTGTTCCACTTACTGACTCGACAAATACACACAATTTAAATTATTTAACGCATAACTATTATTATTTTGTTTTATTGTTCATTAACTTGCTCCGGCTTAGATTTAGCTCTTTTGGAATACTTTCTCTTACTTTCTGTTTACTGTTTGGATTTATTTTCACCATTTAGTTTTGGAAACATTTGCTTTCATTTGCCAAAATTCTGCTGTTTATCTCAATTCTTTTTGTTTTTAATACACATTTTTTATTTTTATATTTATATATAAAAACAACTAATTATACTGAGCGCATCATTCTTTGCGTATGAATGTTCTCCCCCTATAAATAAAGAGTATTATTAATATTGTAATAAAGCGTTATATTCTAACTGTTATATAGCTTACGTTATAGTCTTCTTTTCCGTAGTCTTCGATTCGGGCCTTGCACGGTTTAGCACCTTGAGGAAGTCTGAGGTTTTTGCCCGCATGCGCGAATGAATGTACGCCTTTGAACACTGTTATAACGTGCAAATCATATAATATATATAATATAGATATCTTTGACGAGATACCAACCTTAATGTGATAATGCAAATAGTCTCGGAACATGTGTATTAGATTGATAGTATTATCCCGGGTCTCCTTGTTGGTGTGTCGTGGGAATAACACTGAAAAAAATAAATAAAATGTAATTTATTGGTTCAAGTTTCATTAAAATAGATCCAGCATCAGGATATATAACAGATTAATAAGTAGCTGGCTAAAGCAAATGTATAAAACATAACTATGCACGTATTTGATCAGAAACTGGGATAAGATCTTGGAACATAACGATTGGACAAGAAGATATAATAAAAGACTGTACACGAACACAAGTCATCTGCATTAATATGATTAATTATACAGGATGCCGTTCGTCTATGGGATTATTTGGGAGCATTTGAGACACAAATCGAGAGGTAATCTCAGAATATGCCACTTTGGCTCCACCGAGTATAACAGATCGGAGCAATTGTACACGAACACAAGTCATCTGTTCTAATATGATTAATTAAACAGGATGCCGTTCGTCTCTGGGTTTATTTGGGAGCATTTGAGACACAAATCGAGAGGTAATCTCTAAATATGCCACTTTGGCTCCACCGAGTATAACAGATCGGAGTAATTGTACACGAACACAAGTCATCTGTTCTAATATGATTAATTAAACAGGATGCCGTTCGTCTTTGGGTTTATTTGGGAGCATTTGAGACACGAATCGAGAGGTAATCTCAGAATATGCCACTTTGGCTCCACCGAGTATAACAGATCGGAGCAATTGTACACGAACACAAGTCATCTGTTCTAATATGATTAATTAAACAGGATGCCGTTCGTCTATAAATTAATTTTGGAGCATTTGAGACACAAGTCGTAAATCACATTCCAAAATATGCCACTTTGACTCCATGGGGTGTAGAGCAATACTTGAGCAAATTTAGGAGATACGTACCGAATGTAACATATCCAATGTTATCGCCCACTCGAGCATCACTATTAGCCAATTCCAAAGGCGGCTCGCGATGCGAGAAGAGCACTTGTGGCGCTGTATGGGATGCACGTCGTCCTTCCCTCAATTCCTGCATAAATACCTTGCCAATGATGACATCATCCTCGTCCCTGAAAATGGTGCTGAACACTACGGTGACGCGATCAGGCTTTGCCTCCACATAACTATCGACAAAGGTTATATTAACTAGAATACATACTTTGGTTATATTTAATATACAACTTACAGCGTCTCATCGTTGCGATAGTTAATGACTGCTCGCTTTTGAGTCTCTTCGCCTTGTTCCTGAAAATCAAAATATTTCTCGAACACGGAGGCAAAACAATTGCGTTTTAGCAGTCCAATTCTCTTTGCAATCTGCTCCCAGTCCGCGGGTATATCCTCCAGATTAATAAGTACAGAAACATTGTAACCTGCAAACAAATTTAAGAGACTTAAATTCGATCCATAATATGATTTTATGTATATATTTTTGTACCCTTTTCCGTTTCAGTTAACAAACTTCCATATTCTCGCTTCAGCAACTCATCGGCTCCATGCTCCTGCAGCTGTTTGTAGAACTTGAGCGAAATGCTTATCTATTCAATTTGTAAAATATGTTTTCGTTAATCATTAGTAAAGCAACAAGTCAAAACAATTGTAACTCAATTGAGGACTCACCCGCACTTTTGTTTTATCACCATTCACATTGGAAATATGATATAGAACACTATCAAAGTCAGCAATTAGTATATCTATCGATTCTGGTTTGAGTCTGCAAAGAAAATATAACAAAATTGAAATAAAATATTAATAAATATTTTCCCTTCATTCAATATCTTATCGTTCGCATGCCTAACTGATAGTATACAAAACAGAAATATTGTATGATTAATAAAAGCCTATAAATCGGGTTTTGTAGTAGAAATTCTATTTGATGTCAGCAAACGAGGATCACGTATTTCAATACATGGAATCAAAGACGAAGCAATTCGCGTGTTGAAATTTATATGTGATCTATATCACACATAAATTCAATATAATAACTAAAGTATGCTACGTTACTTGAGCTTCCGAAATTTATATGAAATCTTTGAATATGCCATTTGACCCCACAGATTACAATAGATTAGATCAAATGTACACGAACACAAGTCATCTGCATTAATATGAGGGATTAAACAGGATGCCGTCTTTGGGTTGTTCTGGGAGCATTTGAGACACAAATTGAGAGGTAATCCCAGAATATGCCACTTTGGCTCCATAGCGTATAACAGATTGGATTAAATGTACACGAACACAAGTCATCTGCATTAATATGAGGGATTAAACAGGATGCCGTTCGTCTTTAGTTTTATTTGGGAGCATTTGAGACACAAATCGAGAGGTAATCCCAGAATATGCCACTTTGGCTCCACAGCGTATAACAGATTGGATTAAATGTACACGAACACAAGTCATCTGCATTAATATGATTAATTATACAGGATGCCGTTCGTCTATGGGTTTATTTGGGAGCATTTGAGACACAAATCGAGAGGTAATCTCAGAATATGCCACTTTGGCTCCACAGAGTATAACAGATTGGATTAAATGTACACGAACACAAGTCATCTGCATTAATATGATTAATTATACAGGATGCCGTTCGTCTATGGGTTTATTTGGGAGCATTTGAGACACAAATCGAGAGGTAATCCCTGAATATGCCACTTTGGCTCCACAGCGTATAACAGATTGGATTAAATGTACACGAACACAAGTCATCTGCATTAATATGAGGGATTATACAGGATGCCGTTCGTCTTTGGGTTTTTCTGGGAGCATTTGAGACACAAATTGAGAGGTAATCCCAGAATATGCCACTTTGGCTCCACCGAGTATAACAGATCGGAGCAATTGTACACGAACACAAGTCATCTGCATTAATATGATTAGTTATACAGGATGCCGTTCGTCTTTGGGTTTTTCTGGGAGCATTTGAGACACAAATCGAGAGGTAATCCCGGAATATGCCACTTTGGCTCCACAGCGTATAACAGATTGGATTAAATGTACACGAACACAAGTCATCTGCATTAATATGATTAATTATACAGGATGCCGTTCGTCTTTGAGTTTTTCTGGAAGCATTTGAGACACAAATTGAGAGGTAATCCCTGAATATGCCACTTTGGCTCCACAGCGTATAACAGATTGGATTAAATGTACACGAACACAAGTCATCTGCATTAATATGAGGGATTATACAGGATGCCGTTCGTTTTAAGTTTTATTTGGGAGCATTTGAGACACAAATCGAGAGGTAATCCCAGAATATGCCACTTTGGCTCCACAGCGTATAACAGATTGGATTAAATGTACACGAACACAAGTCATCTGCATTAATATGATTAATTATACAGGATGCCGTTCGTCTATGGGTTTATTTGGGAGCATTTGAGACACAAATCGAGAGGTAATCCCAGAATATGCCACTTTGGCTCCACAGCGTATAACAGATTGGATTAAATGTACACGAACACAAGTCATCTGCATTAATATGATTAATTATACAGGATGCCGTTCGTCTATGGGTTTATTTGGGAGCATTTGAGACACAAATCGAGAGGTAATCCCGGAATATGCCACTTTGGCTCCACAGCGTATAACAGATTGGATTAAATGTACACGAACACAAGTCATCTGTATTAATATTAGGGACTTAACAGACTAAAAGTCCGAAATATGGTTTCATTGAGTATAACAGATTAAAAACCTCCGATTATTTTGTATTGCTTTGACAGTCGGCACCCTTTCGAAGACTGTGGGGATGACTCAAGTGCATTTGTTATTTGTGCTTGTGTGTGTGAGAGAGAGTAAGGTGTATAACATATAAAAAAGCTGGGGATTATGCATAATGATGCGATAAACGAGCCAAAATAAATTAATAAATGCTATGTGGTTGGCCCCGGGTGAGGGGAGCATAAATACTCACTTACTCACACACTCACATGCATACAAACACACGCACACTGATTAGAGTGCATGAGTGTACGCCAAGTTTGAACTACACCCGATTTTTAAGGCTCTCCTATGAGTGTGTGTGTAAAATATGCTGATAATCGGAACGAAAATTGATAACACAGGCGCAACGCAAGAAAATAGATAAAAATAAAATAGAAAATGGGGGCATTTTTACAGTTAGAGCGAATGAGACACAGCGCAAATGAAGAAGAAGACGACTCACCCAGCCTGTGCATTGCGGTATTTGACCAGGAGCGTTTCCTCTATAATACGATTATTGATTTCCAGCAATATCATCTTGATTTATTGTGTGTTTGTTTTCTTTTCAATTTTAAATTTAACTGTGCCTAATTAGCAAATAACCAAAAAGCGATGACAAATTTATGACGTTGCTTTTGCCGCTCCGGCTGCGAATGCGGCGCTCTTTCGTGCGGTAACTGTTTCTTTGCTGCTGCCGTTGTCGCAGTCGCTGCTTCTGTTGCTGCTGCGAACGCGTGTGTTGGTGTTGGTGTGAGAGACACTGTTACTTATTATGGGGGAGATTGCTGGACTGGCTGCTCCAACTCACCAACACACAGGCATTCGTACATGCACACATATGAAGAAAAAACAACATACATACACACAAGCCTTGGTATTTATATGTATATATGTGAGTGTATAGCGTATTTAATGAATCAACAACAAAAAATGGGCGCAGCGTTTGCTGTCGGCTTTTTTTGGCTGATCTCCGGGCGCACACACTTGCAAATTCCAACACACACACACAATCACGCTTGCTGCTTCAGCAATTTTCTTTTACACTCTTCACACTTCAGTTACGGTGTGTTGTTATTCTTATGTTCTGCAGTTTGTTGTCTGCTGCAGCTTTAATTTTCACTATTTGCAATTATTCATTTATTATAAAAGTAGCAGAAATGTGCAATACGCGTATCCATGTGGCCAGGTACTTGGCACTTGTGTGTGGCCAGCTAAGGCGAACTGCTAGTAATGCTAGTATCGGACTTATGTATTCGATAAGCGCGCATATATCGATAGCAGCAGGCAGCCCTAGTTCAAGCAGAGTTGTAAATAGTAAATAAATAAAATCATTTTGTTATTTTTTTTGGTGTTTGTTTAAGAACAAATAAATGGATGACGTTGAGTTGATTCGATTAATAGAGAAGTATCCAATACTTTATGATAAAGACAGTGCACGCAGTGCCAAGAATGCTGCCAACAAAGATGCTGCCTGGAAAACCATTTCCATAAAATTGGGAGCCAGCGAACGAGCCTGCATAACCCGCTGGAAGAGCATTCGAGATCGCTTTGGCAAGGAGTTTCGTCGATTCCAGGAGAATCCCGATAGTCCTACCTATTGGGATATGTTTCCACGACTGCTCTTTCTCAAGGATCACTACAAACATGGTTTGGTTAAACATGAGAATTTGGATGCGATGAAATTTGAGCCGCGACATCGAAAGCCGCGACGAACGCGTCTGGAGGATCAGGAGAAGAAGCAGCGGACGGATGATTATGTAGAGAATGCCGAGGATATTGAGCTATGCCAGCACCTCATTGAGCTTGTCAAACTACATCCCGTGCTCTATGATAGGCATAAAATTAGAATCTCCAAGAATTTGTCGGCCAAAAATGAAGCCTGGCGAGCGATCTCGGAGAGCCTGAGTGTTTCAGGTAAGCTGAAGACGATTTGGTGGATCTATCATATCATTATATATAAAAGTATTCCTTTTTTAGAGGAACTCTGTTATAACCGCTGGAAAAAACTGCGCGATCGCTTTGCACGTGAATATCGAAATCATCAGATCAATCAATCAGCGCCAATCACCTGGAGATATTTCAATGATTTGCTCTTTCTGGGTCGGCACTTTCGCAAGGGAGTGCCTCTGATCATCGAGAACATCAAGAAACGGGGCAGGCCGCCAAAAGTTGCTCAGGGCCAAACGGAGCAGAGAGTCACAAATCTCATTTGGGGCGCAGATTATCCTTATAGCACAGATAACGACCAAGATGAGGAACTGGAGGACGAGGGACTGGAGGAGGATGAGGAACTGCAATATGAGCATCAACAGGATTTCGAGGTGTTAAGCGAGGCTGAGCACAAAGGACATATGGATTTTGTGCTTGACGAGCAGGATCTGTTGGAGCAAACCGAATCTCTGGAGCCTGAGCAGCGGCAGCAGCAGCAGCTAGAAGAGGACCAGGAGGCGGGGCAGGAGGCAACACTGGGGGCATCTCTGACAGACGCACCATCAGCTGATTCCTCAGCCTTGCTGCAAGAGGATCCAGCCTTACCCACGGCTGAAAAGCTAATGGGCACAGTTATCTCAAATATGGAAACCGTGTTGCAACAGTCAAAGGATTGCCTTCAAGCTTTGCAACAGGCAGTAAACAACACTCCCGCCCAGACATCAAAAAGCCTGTTAAGCAAAGTGCAAATGCTACTGGATGGGCTGGATGTGGAGCAGCGAAGGCAGGCGGAACGTAAAATTGTGCATTTTCTCTGCGAATGTCAGATAAAAACGCTGGATGGCCAGGAAATTGAGGATGTGGCGCCCTGCCACATATTCAATTAATATAATAGCATTTAAGGATTAGTGCGTTAACAAAAAGAAGTATGCCCAATTGTATATTAAATAAAGTTTATTATATTTATAGCGTATATTTATTTAGACCTGTATTTAATTATCTGTCAAGTTTAAATCAGATAATTATCGATAGCAACGAGCGCTATTCTATGAACACGGCAGGTGGCGCTGTAGTATCGTTTTAAATGGCTCTAAGCATAAACCACAAAATATATTTAAAAAAATTTAAATAAACTAAACTAAATATATTGCAAAATTATAGAAAATAGTACAATTATTTACTTTTCATAATTTTGAAGTGTTTAATTATATTACCAACTAAGTTTAAAAAATTAAGTATCGATAGAAAAGCGCGCTCAACTATTATTATCCGAGTTGCAATCAAAACATGCTAGATGGCGCTTATGTGATTTTTTGAACGGTACGTTACGCACAAACGCCATAGCCACAAAAACAACAAAAATCAACGCCTACGCCTGGCATCATTTATTGCAATTAATAACGCACACACATGTTGGAACAGCAGCAACGGCAACAATTACTATAAACAAATTGCTGGCATGGCATGCATTTGAAAGCTGATTTTTTGTTTTCGTGTAAGTTTGCGGTCAAAATAGTTGCCATGCTCGATTCCCACAGTGCAGTCCGCTTGGCCGTTTTTGTTGCTGTGCGTCAAAGAGCCGCCAAAATATAACGAATTATTAAAATAATAAACTTTGCGCACAAAGCGCTTTTAAAGTGTCTGTTTAAAGGCAGCGTGTGTACGTCTATTACTGTGTGCGCGTGTGTATGTGTGTGCGCCTTTTGTTTTAGCGCGTCATAAACTAATTTTATACAAATAAACGACGTCGACGTCGACCGCGGCAACGTTTGAAGTTATGCGGATTTGTATCGCGGGATTTGTTATGGAATGTCCGCAACGGTGATTCCTCGTACATACAAATGTGTATACATATGTATGCGTGTGTGCGCGCACGATGTTGTTGTGACACCTGCAGGTCTCATGGAAAATGTGTTCGTGTGTGGGGTTATGGTAAATATCATAAGGCGCCTTGCCATTAGCGCAGTCAACGTTGACGCCGACTGTGCTTTAATAGTTTTACGAGGCTTCGCATAGGAACACACACACACAGATACAGATACAGAAGAGCGCATCAAACGCTCTCTCTTACTCTCTTTTTTGTTGCGTTCGGTGAGTAGCAGAACAGTTATTTATTAGCATGCATGCCGCTTAAAGCTCTCGACTCAACTGTAAATGCTCTTCACATTTAAAGTTCACATAACCTTTGGCATGCAAGCGTGCGTGTGTGTGAGTGTGACAGATGAATCATTTGTTGGCTGTCAGTGGGCACATCATTGGAGTCTAGCAGGCTCATCAATCACAGTCCGATTTAGCTGCGCTCTCCTTCGCACTTTGGCACTTTCGCACAGCGTAGCAAATGTGTCAACCCTAACCTAGCGCACACAGTGCTTACAATCTATTTGCGTCTGTCTGTGGTGGGACTGGCAATTGTCTCTGCGCGAAATTTTGTATAATTGCCAATTGCCACGGATTTACTCAATTGCCGCATTGGCGACGACGACCAAAATAAACACAAAAAAATTAATTATGCAGCAATGTGTGCCAAATTAATTGTACACATGTATGAATGCATGTAAATACATGTTTGCTGCATTGGACATATATTTATATAATATACTGTATATATGCATATAACAATACTTTCAAACAGAACAAAACTCTCGAGTTGCCAGCAAAATTGCCATGTCTCTGCTGCTATGCATATAAATGTGAGTGTGTGTGTGTATGTATATGCATGTGTGTAAATCTCCTCATTGTTTTTGGCATATGCATGGCTTGCATTTCAATAAATACCTTTGTACCATGCATATGTGTGCGTGTGTGTGCGTATGAATCGAGACATGAAAGCATTCGGAATTTTGAATAAGCTACTGAAGAGGCTCAGAAATAGTTTATAATTGCTTTTAAGGCCAAGACTGCGGGAACGAAGGCAGAATGCGGGCTTTTGATAAATGTCATGAATGATAAAGTTGTTATGTAGTCTGTTCCAATATTAAGCAGAAAAAGCTGCGTAACTTCATGCTGCTTAACCCAAAGACTTGCACATATAGTATTATATTATTATATATATATATATATATATTATTACATAAATTATATTATTACATAAAAGACATCGCTTTTATATCTTGCAGATGTATCTTAAGATTGGAGATGTGTAAAATTTGTGGTACAAGTTACAAATTCAATTTGAAATCTTCCTTACTGATTGCTTTAATTTAGTTATTTCTCAAGTATTTAAAAACTTTGCTCAGTTAACTGTTTTTACGGTTTCATGGAGGGTCTCTTAATGTTGGTATTACATCGCTTCACTAATAATCTAAAGCTCTCATTAATTAAGCAACATTTGCTATCTGTGGGTCTTTGTCATATCGAATGAGTCATATCATATCATATCATATCATATGAACTCTTGTACTGGGTAAGGAACATTCTCCTAGTTATATAGTCTGCGATAATAAAACTGATATACTTAATAAATGTCACTAAGTGTTAAGCAATATCGATCGCTGTCTACAGGTTTTATATAAAATGATGCTAAAAATTGATAACAAGGAATTGTTTAGTTTTGATAAAACTCTTAGTTATTTATTTATTTGTTAAAAAATATTTAAAGAAGATTCTTTTCGCTTTAAAGGATATAGAAATTGAAAAGTTTGATAAGATTCTCTTCTAGATTTTGAGCTCTTCCCAAATAGCTGATACAACAGCATGCACCATCCACTGTAGTTTTGTTACCCAACAAACCACTTCAGACATTTGCCACGCCCTCACGACCAAATTTTGATATGAGCTGCAAGGCAACATCACGTGTCACGTCACGTATGGAATGCTGCCACTTACGGGTTACGGGCTACGCGTGCACCTTGCACACCAACCAACCAAGCAACCAACCAACCGACCAACCGACCATTGTGTAGGCTGTCTGCCAGGCTGTTTGCCAATGCAGCTACATTTTGTTTTATAGCCAAATGCCAGTTGGCTGCAAGCTCCTCGCCACGTTTGAGGCCATGCTCTGCATTTTGCATGACCACAAAAAGGATAAAAAGAACAAGCATTGGGTTGAAAACAATTTGCAATAAAATTGCAAACGGCGGCAACTCCTCAACCTCAACCGAATGAGCCAAGTGCCCCATAAACAAAGAGCTGCGATGCGAGACGTATCTGCAGCATTGTCCAGCCATTGAGTAGCTGCTCCTGCTGCTGCTGCCCAAACTCCTGCCAGATGCAGCCGCTGATGCGAGCTTTGAACTTTGGCGCCATTTTGCTGACCGTTCAGTCAAGCGCATAAATTTTCGCTTTGTTACTTACAATAGACGGACGAACGCTGGGCGCACGAGCTGCAGGTGAAGGAGTGGAGGTGGCTGCAAAAGTTCAACTGAAACTTGCTCGCTGGCTGGCAGCAATGACCTACAAAGCGTTTACAATTTACGACTTATAGCGAAATGAATGAAGACAAACGACAGCCAAAAGATGCCTGCCGAGAGAGAGAGAGAGAATGAGAGGGAGCAGGAGAGTGAAAGTTGGCCCAGATCCTGGCTGGCAGACGTCTGGCGTCCAACATTAATGTCTTTATGTGCCAAGCTGTTTAATTGCACTTGCGTGCAACTTACTGGAAGTGCACTTGCGTCAATTAACAATCGCTATCCGGCGACAGAGAGGCAAAGAGAGAGAGACAAGGGGAAAGCTATAAGTCTATGGGCTTTGGCACACTGTGCGTATGCGTAATGTGTCAAGCTGGTTCGTTGCTAATCATCGCCAGCATCATCAGCCGTGCGACGCGTCAACATCTGACAAGAGGCCAAGGCGTTCACACGGCTTCCACACGCAACAATACACACACACACGCACGCACACATGTATGTATATATAATGAGAGAGCATGAAGCTATAAATAAATATAAATAAAGCTAGCGCTATGCGCGGGTCAATCAATAAGTTTCACATAAATTAAATGAAAATACAAAATATGTAAAAATATTAATAAAAAAATATTGTTTATGGCATTTAATCAATTTATAATTATATTTAAATATTAATAATATTAAATGTTTATGCCTTATCGATCATATTCAAAGTTGGATTATATAATAATTAGTATAACCGTATAGTATGACAATAGATTAAAATATGAATAGCAAGCTTTCAATCATCGATAGTTCGATATATTATACCGATAACTTCCAGACTTTCATAATATATTAATGATAATAATATTAGCAAAAACTTTTGTTTAATATCAAATGGTTATTGCCGTCATTTGATAACTATTTAAATATCGATAACAATAAGCAAGATCGATTTTTAGAATATTTATTCTTTATTTTACAAATAAATTGTTGAGATATTTTTCCTATGAGTACAATCAATTGCTGTTCTATTCAGTGTATAGTTATCGATATATATCGATATTTACTTTAAATGTGTTTAAATTTCAAATACTACACCTTGCCTGCTTTTTATATGCCAGTTGGCTATACTTAAATTTCAACAGCGTTGGAAATACTTAACCTGCAGATAAATTGCCTGATAAAGTACTGAAAAGAGTGTTTACTGCGCGAATTAAATGGGTCCTAAAAACATTTTCAATACCTAAGCGCATAAACGACCCTCTGAAGTACACGCACACATATCGTTTGCCATTTGGGGTAGCTGTTCTATCTAGCATTTATATATGCCTCTACGAGTTTTACGATTCGCAATTACTTTGCTATTTTGGCAATATATTGTGCTCTCTCTCTGCTGTTGCATTTGTACTACTGTTTATACTGTATGAGATGTGTATGTAAACGGGCATATCGGCTGTTGCCTAATTAGATGTATGAGTGGGACTAGGTATTTTATGTATACTTGAAGGTGGGATCAATCATAAAAATATTCATGTATTATATTTATATTATATGTATTAAATCCATACATCAATCAAAAAAAGAAAAAAATATATATATTTATATATATATATATATATTCAATAATTCTATTCAATATGTGAAAGAGCATAAAAAATTTGATGCATTGCCTCACAGCTTTTGGCTCGCTAAATGTATATACAAGAGTTGGCTAAGTATCTAACAGATTCTTCTCAATTAATTTCAGGTCGAATGCAAAGCAAACAGCGTATGGCTAGGTCGTTAACAGCCGCTTTGTAAAGAGCCTACTTGTTTTTTTGTTGTTTTTGTTGTTGTCGTCGTCGACGCGGCGTCTGCTTTTGTGTCTGCGTTTGCGTCTGCTACACACAACAACAACCACAGCCCCTTTGGCCTTGCCCCCGTCTGTCTCTCGCGTGGCGCTGATTCAGCTAGCAGTGAAAAGTCAGGAGTGTAGAAGGCATTTATGGAGGCCTTTTTCTGGTGGCAATCGTTCTATTCGAGAAGTACTCAAGCAAGCAAGCGAGCACACCGAGTTTATTGGCTATGTCAGCTGGCATAGATCATGATTAGTTATTGTTCTATCGGCCATTACTCATACGCAGCGTGGCACTTTGGGTAGGCGTGAAGCAAACAGACAGCAAATTAGCGCCGCAAAACACACATTTTCCATTTTATTGATACGCAAATGTAATTACATTTTTCATATTTCAGCTCAAGCGCAAGTTAAGCACTCGAAAAAATTTTAAATTCCATTAATCGCAGCGTAAAGAAAAAATGCATGAAATCCGATTAATATTTATAAATAATTTGTTAGCCATTTGCTTTTGCAAGCACTTGAAATGTTTTTTATATTTGTTTTTTTTTTATATATTTTATATTGATGTGAGCTTATGGAATGTATGTATTTCTTGTTCACTTTGTCTGTCTGTTTTTTTTATTCTTGAATTTGATGGCAAATGGACAGTTGGCCATTAAATGGAGCGTGTCCTTTCCCTTCACGTACGCAGTGCTTTCTATACCCTGTTGGCATAAGGCGTGCGCTAGAGGGTATATAATAAGTAGAGATTTCTTTTACTCCTTAAAGAAAACATATTAATATTAACTAGGTCTTAGTTCATATCCTTGACATAAAAGAGACTCTTAATTTTCTTCAAAATTTTAGAAATACTTAATTATAAAAAATACTTAACATTAGTAAAAATTAATTTTATTGATATGATTTTCTTTATAGGAAATAAAAAGCATATCTATAGATTATATTTGATATTGTGATATATTTTATATTATTTTTAAATCATGTAAATTATAGTTTAAATATAAATTTTTAAAATTGAAATTACGTGTTTAGATGTATTTAAATCAGTTTCTTGTATATTGTTATTATTTATATTTATGTAAAATATATTTGACCATTTTTAAAGATTTTATTAGTTAGGTGAATAATATTCATCATAACATTCATATATTTTTATTATTATTATTTTAAAATCTTTTAATAAATTTTAAGTTTATTTAAATTTATTCTGTATAAAAAAACAGAGTATATCCTTAGTCTATAAGCATTAGCAACATTTAAGCAATTATATTTATTGTTTCATTTCTAGTTTTGAGATCCGCAAATGGGCGTCGTGTTTCAGTTGTTGGCTTGATTTACATTTGTTTCATTAGTGTTAATTTTGTTCGACATGCTGCCCATTTGGCTGATCGAAAACATTTGGTTTCGATTTGCGCTTAATTAACTTTTTCCGTTTGTGTCTGTGTGAGTGTGTGTGATTCATTTCAAATATTATTCATTTGAGCCAACTAATATTGATTCGAAATGCATTTATACGAATTTCGTACAACTAAATAAATTATAATAAAATTCTGTTTGAGTTTCGCTGTAAACGGATTTTGTGGCAATTTTCGCTGTATTTTTAATGACAGCACAAAGTTCATTTGTTTTCCATTGTGGCTGCTGCGTTCAATAAGCGCATTAAGCATGGGTCAACCAACCCACAAAACACACAAAATAATATGCTAGCCAAAACAATAGAGAGTAAATATATACAGCAGATGAATAATGTCTTTATTCATGGTCAGAGTTCATAGGAGGTCATAACTTAGGGCTTTTATGCTTCAAAAAGGTACCTTAAACAAGAGTTTTAAAATTAATTCCAGTCATTTGATGGGTCAGTTTCCAGAATCATACAGTTCTGTCAATATTTTATATTTCAGGCAGCTTTCTGGGTTCATTTTACATTCTTATTGCCTTTTGCAACTTTGAGTTTTTTTTTGTCAAGAGGTCATATATAAACCTAACTCTACTTGACAGCTCTTAACATTTTGAAGTATCCTCAGTATGCCATCAAATCATAAGTTTTGTTCTTTTAAATATTTAAAGAGCTGCCAAAGCGTTTTATTTATATATATATATATATTTCTTTTATTTATTTAATATCAAAGATGTTGCTTTAAGTATTTATTTAAAGTGTTTCACATAAAAATAAATATTGGAAAATTAAAAAAAAAATAAAATCGATGTTTCCTTTTGGTACATTTGTCCTTGTGCTGCCTTTTATTTGTATCCTTAGCCCATGCATAAAATGAAAACAGCAAATATAGCCCAAATAAATATGTAAAATGTTGCGCACGATAAACGCCGAGCAGCAGCAGCGCGACGGCAGCAAATTAGTGTGCCGTACACTCACACACATACACATATATATATATACCATATATATCTAGATATATATATATATATGTATAGCATTATATACGGCAATGTTTTTTTTTCCCGCAAAAGTTGGCAACAAATTTGCGCGCCTGTTTCTCGAGTGGCCTTTCTCCCCTCAAATCAACAGCTATATTTCTGCGCCGCTCTTTGCGCTTCTCACACTGTGCTCTCAAGTGCGGCTCGCACTCGACAATATTTTGGCGCTGGGCGTTCATTGAAAATTTTCATGCCATAATTTTCAGCTGAGTTTGTAATTTTTGGCTCAATATATTTCCTATATTCAACTGTATACACTATGTGTGTGAGTGTGTGTGTGTGTGTGTGTGTGTGTGTGTGTGTGTTTCAGCGCCCGCTGCAAAATAAAATATTCAATAATAGTCTTTGCCTTGACCAAGCAGCATATGCCAAATGCCGCAGCGGTAAAAACTTTTTGGTTCTGGTTTATTTTTCTGCTTAGATTTATAACGCTTGAGTTGAGTTAGAAATGGGTTTGAGTCCTAGTGTCGTGGGAGCTCTAAAACAGGGCTGATTTCTAAAGAATGTGCATGTTTGTATATCCAGCGCAGTTGAGTGCCAGACAGAGGCACTCCAAATGTTGGAGGCTAGAACAATTGAATAGCTTTTTTGGGAATTTTTATATTAATGTGGTTATGGATATTGATGATCGATTTTGTATTTAAAGGTCTGTTCAATAAGTTGCATTATTGAGGATGATGTTTATTCAATTTTCGATATTTGATTTTTTACAGCAATATTTTACTACTCATTACTTATGCCGACCACTTCGGATTTTTTATAAGCTCAGTTCATGTTTGACAGCAGTTTCGCTGAGACATGCTTTGGCTCGTCTTTGATTTTTACCTATTTCAAAATTATGAAGCATATAGTCTATATAAAATTGTTTGCCTAACACAATATAAAGATGTCTTAACCAAAGAATTCAACGGATCTGTATCTCTGTTGGTTTTTTTTGTTTCCGAAACAGGAGAGATCCATAGAAATTAAGGAGAGCATCGAAGGAGCAGAACTCAGAGAAGTGGAGAAAACGTTGGCACAAGTATAAACTATATGATAGAGATTACTTTGAAAGGCACAAAATAAATATTCATGAGTAAATAAATAAATAAATAATAATACTTTTTCAGCTTATTTAGTATATATTAATATTATAGTACGTTAGTATATATTTATGTTGTGGAATATCAATAGAACTTGTAAACAAATCAATATAGAATATAGATAGATATGAAGCACAGAAAAAACTGCATTGTAATTTCGAATCAGATATACATATTATATATATAGATTTCAAACACAAAGACTTGACTTGATTGTATTTTAAATTCCTAAAACATTCAATTATCGAACTAACTGTACTAACACGAACAACTTTATTTTCTATATTTTCTTCACCAATTTTATGACCTTTTTAAATTGAAAATAATTATTAAAATAATTAAAAGAAAACCAATTTAAAATACTTCCTGATTTCAATATGGAATCAGGCAAAACAAAATTTATTTCAGCTAAGCAAACGGCCAATTGGCTTTTTATATTTCTGTTTACAAGAGCAAAATAAAATGTTGTAGCTGCTTGGCCACGGCTAAGTTGGCACGTATTCTAATGATTTAATAATGATCACGATAATCATGATGTTCACGAAAATGATGGGGCAAGTGAAAAAAATAATATTTATGATAGCCATTCGCATGATAATGAGTAATTTCGATTTAATCTGCTGATTTGTGGCAATCGTTTTTTTTGCTGCTGCGTCCAGTAATATAATTTTATAATAATTTATATGTTGGCGGACAACGTGTCGTAAACGCAATTTGCAAGTAATTAAAATATGCCTGCGAAATAAGTGCAGAATAATGACCAGAGCGCATAATTTGTTGCTGCACATTTAGTTTGCAATTTGGCTGCCAACAATTCTAAACCAAAAAATCGAAAACCAAACGGAAAAAAAGACGCAAAGAAAATCTGTGGGAAAATTCAAAGCGTTCGTCGCCGTGTCAATTGCGTCATGCTGCAATTTGGCTGGGATGGAAAACTGTGCCAAGTTTTCAAACATAAATAAAAGTTATATAAAAATCAAGCAATATACTGACAAACATAAGTCAAACATACATATATGTATGTATACATATGTAAATATATACATATATATAAACATATATGTAGCCAAATTCATCAGCTGCTGCAATTAATGCCAAATCCCCAAAATGTAATTTTACAAATCGAGTTTAAAAATAAGCATTTAATTTAATTTCAAATGAAAAGCAAAATAAGTTTGCTGCGCAGCAAGGGGTATTGCCTGCTGAAAGGGGCAAGGGGCTTATGGGGTGGCGGGGCGTATACTTAATGTCGAATGTGCTCTCAAGCATTTGGCAGTAATTGCTCGAGAGAAAAATGTCATAATTAGCGCACTGCCAAAGTCAAGCACGATAAAAATAAAATAAACAAACACAAAAAAGGAAGAAGAAAAACAAAAGCAGCAACAACAATTGATAAACAAAAGGCGACAAAAAACATTTGATAAAAAAAGTTTTTTGAAATGTAAGGAACTTTTAAGAGCTAACACATGAAATTAGCTTACAGGCAGCATAAAAAGAGTTGAATATATTAAAAAGATAAATGGTTTAAAAGGGGTCTTAAGAAAGTTTAAGATTTTTCTAAAGACTCTATAAGTTTTAAAGGAATCAAAAAAATTTGAAAAATATAATAAGAGGTTTTCCTGTTGTGAAGAAAAAAACGTTCACTTTAAGTTAATAAAATTATATTTAATTTTGTATTACTTTTATATATTTATTTTTATTTAATGAAACAAATTCTTTCAAATATTTATTGCATATTATATTTCTTTTGGTCAATTAAATTTCATCGTATTTTAATTATAATCTGGGTGGATATATTTTTTTATTTAAATGCTTAAAACAAAATTAATATATATACAATGTAAATAAATTTTTTTTATTTTCATTTATTTTTTAATATTACTATATTAATTTTTTTAAATAATAAAATATTTTAAAAGATTAAAGCAACCCTTTTCTATAATTTAATTTCAGTAAGACAATTCAATATTTTTCTTAGCATTAATTATTGTTTTTTTTTTTAAATTTATTTTTAATCAATAAATTACTTTAAAAATTAGGTTAAAAAAAATAATATTAGATTTTTTATTATGTTTATTAATCAATTAAATACTAGAAGAAGAACCGGCTCCGTTACTTCTTCTTTTTGTCCATTTGCCAGTTTAGCTAAAGGCTCGCTGGCAATAAATAGGTAATTGAGTTCGAACAAGTTTGAACTGAGAGTTTAAAGTTTATGTGCAGCTGAGTTAGCAACAGATTTATTACAAGATCTTAAAGTTAGTTAGTTCAACAACTTCAACTGCTGGCCCACTTTGTTAGAGTAGAGAAAAACACTTAGGGCAAAGTTGTCGCACAGTTTTAGCTGCTGTCAACTGTCTCTTGTCCACTTTGATGACGGACTTCAGTGGCTGTGCTCTCAGCCAGAAGCCCCTCCTGCTGTGTGTGTTAATTACCTACGCAAGTCACATTGCAGCCCAGCGGAAATGCATCAGCGAGGACAACGACAACCGAGACAACAGCAGCAAAAACAACAAAAAAGCAACAACAACAAGATTTCACTTTGTTTTTATTATTAATAATTATATCGCATGCGAAGAGGGAAACATAGACAAAGACAGAGATAGCCAGATGCGATACGAACAGGGACAGGGACAGAGACAGAGACAGGGACAGGGACAGTGGCATACATCACATTTACATGACTGCCCCTAACCACCGGATGCATGTGTGCGTGTGTCGGTGTGGGGTGTGTGCTGTGTGGTGTGTGCCGTGTGGTGTGTGTGCGGGACAGCCGACCGACGATGATGTTGACGTAAATCGAATCTGCCAACTGGCTCGGCCGGTTTGTTGCTCCTCTGACTTGTGGTATCATAATTTCATTTCGTTACTCATCTTGTTGTTGCTGTCGTTGTTGTTGTAATGGCTGTTTGTCAACAGGAAGACGCACAAGCTTTGACCAACAATATATATAGAAATATATATGTGTGTGTATATACATTAATATTCTGCAAGCTCGTTGATTTTAATAAGCCTTCAGGTGCAGCTGCAAATGAGCCATGCATTATTTGTGTCACATATAAAATAAAAAAATATATATATATATATTTGTATAAAAATAAAATGAAAAGAAAGCAACATTTGTTGGCTAACAGTTGCTAGATTTGTCCTTCAGCACTTGGTTATGCAAATGTGCCCTTGAAAATATATTTTTGTTAGCCAAAAGCAAAAAATAGACAACGTATTTTGTTGCAAATGCCAGAAAAATATTTTTTTTTTTAAATATTAATTAATTTTTGTAAAATTTAAATAAAATTGTGTAAAATATATTAAATAAAAATGTAAAAAAATATATTTTTTTCATATTTTATGCTTAAGTAACAGAGAAAACTTTACAAAGCACTTAAACAATTTCTTTTTACATTATAATATATTCAATAAAAATTAAAAAAAATATTTTTTTTTCATATTATGCACAAGTCAGAAAAAAAGAATTTAAAAATTATAGAATTGAAATCAGATCTCTTTTAACATATGAAAAAAAAATAAAAAGAAAAACACAAAAACAAAAACAATTTTTATTTATTTTAATAACAAGAATAAATTGAGCTGACATCTTCACATATTTCACAAAAATTTAAAACTCTTCAAACAGTTCTTAAATTCTCTTCCTAATTGCTTCTTAAGGCTTTTTAATTTGTTTGGGCCAACTTTGATAATAGGGTCAGCTTGTCCTCATTCAATTACAATTTGCTTTCATTTTTTGTGGAGGATACTTTTTAGTGAATTTCGTTTTAATTACGCTTCCCGACGAATTATGCCCGACTCAAGTTAGGGGTTTTGTTTGCAGCCTCAATTAAATTCAATTTCTTGAAACGAAGAAGAAGCATAATTGACGTGGCCTACATATATAATATGTTTCTAAGAAAGGTTTTGCCATTTACTAATTTAATTCTCTCTTATTGTTATAAGATCTTTAAGATAGTTAAAAAACCGCTTTTTAAGCTCTTGTCTGGCAGCTGTCCCTCAATTTGGCACTTAATCAAAAATTACTTTATTTGGCATTAAATCGAAAAGAAATAAGAGAAAACCAAAAGCTTGAAGATGTAAAATCAAATATTATATATCAGCAGCTGTTCTTTATGTAGCCTTTTTGCCCTACGTGTCCCTCATCAAAGTTATTTTTCTGCTTTTGCTCTTCGTGGCGCATAAATCTTGGGAAATTCAAAAATTGGAGGCGGGCTTAAAGTATAAGTCGAGGGCTCAACTCTAACCCAGTGCACGATTGCCTTCAGGCTATAAATGAAAAACTCAAGAGGGATGGAATGGAAAGCGATCAACTGGCAGTTATCCTGGAATGGAAAATGAAAGAGCTGAACTATTTTTGAAATTAATTTTATTTTCTTTTATTTTAGTGCGTATGTA
This sequence comes from Drosophila hydei, assembly GCF_003285905.1. Classification (NCBI taxonomy): domain Eukaryota; kingdom Metazoa; phylum Arthropoda; class Insecta; order Diptera; family Drosophilidae; genus Drosophila; species Drosophila hydei. Next base: position 1,961,148 of record NW_022045827.1, read on the forward strand.
AAAAATTGTTTAGACTTAAGTTTAAAATGTATTGTAAATATTTTGATGGACATTTTTGTGGAATTACTACTTTTAGAGATGGTGGCGAATATGTCGTTTAAATAAGCTGACATCAACTGTCTATAAGCATACTAAAATCTTGCCCGAATTGAATTCTTCATTTAAATTCTTTATAGAAAAATGACATCATTAAATTTAGTTTCTTCTCTAAGCTCACCATTCAGTTTTGCCAATAGTTTCTTGGTCTAACATTTACCGCTTTAATTTCACCTGTCACATGCATTCACACTCAGTTATTCCTACCCATGTTAGCCCATTTTATGATTGCAGGGTATAGCCAAATTGAGCCAACTCAAACTAGGCATTATCCCTAAGCCCTCGCCGCTTTTGTTTGCCTATGTCAGGCTGCTGGCCCTGCCCACCGTCTGCCCCAGCGAACAGACGTCTTCGGTCTCAATGTTTTGATTTGGACAACCTTATCGACCAACAGTTTGTGTGAGTCCTATTTTTTTCTGTTTTGGTTTCTAACATTTTGCTGCCATTGCCTCGACATTTTTCGTTAGATGTTGTTCGTTTTGATGGGGTTACGGGGCAGCGCGGGGACAAATGTCTGTGGTAGTCGCTCGTTGGAGCTTTACAGCACAGAAAACCGCACAAATGCCGACTGCCTGGCTTTGGGTTACTGAGGTTTTAACAATGTGACAAGCCAGGCAGACGCACACACACACACACACACTTGTAACCAACAGCACAAACATAGACTAGGTACAGTTACAGTTTCGTATTGTTTTTCTCTTTTGCAAAAAAAAAATAATGTAACAAATATTTGGATAAAAAAAGTTCAGTTTTTTTTTTGTATTACGCGCGCGTTGAAAAAGGAAACAAAAAAATACGCACACCCACACAGATTGCTGTGCATGTGTGTTGTATTAATAAGTATAAATAAATACAAACGTAAAAGAGGCGACAACAGCAACAACAACATTGGCGACAAACTTGTGCAAAACTTTGTCCGTATTCTTTGGCTTTCTCTGCCACCCTCCGCCTCTGCCTCACCCTTTTGCGTGCGGCATCCCTTTCCTTGCATTTCGTCCCCTTTCGCTCTGCTATTTCTACGCCTGCTTGTCTGCCTGGGCCATTGTCGTTTCCGACGTCGCTGCCGCTGCTGCTTCTTCTTCTTCATCTTCGCCTTTTATTGTTTTTCGCGCTCAATGCTCGACGTTCGAGACGCCCACAAGCGTTCACCTTTTTTTATGAATGAAAATTTTTGCCACTGGCAATAACAACAACAACAACGAAATGAAAGGCAAACATTTAGTCGTGTGAAATGTGCAAATGGAAAATCATTTAAAGGCAACACAAAAACCAAAACAACAACAACAGAGACAGTGTGAAACGCGGGCCATGCCAATTTGTAGCCAAAGAAACGTCAATTTGTTGGCACAAGTTCCTCTGCTCTCTCTCTCTCTCTCTCTCTGTTTCTTCCGCCTTCCCACGAGCTGCTTTCGGAATGAACTGCAGCTGAAATCTTTTGGTTGGCTTGCATTTGGAACTAATTCTTAAAACTGTTTCAGATCGAACATTGTGAATGAGCTTATAACGCCTGGCTGCAGCAAATAGTTTGCAGTGCAGGGATTCTGCGAAAAGGAAGTTGGAAAATATTTCTAGTTAAGTTGAAGTAATTAATATAAAAAATTCTTAAAAAATATATGTATATATATAATAGACAGAGTTAGGTTGAAGTAATTAATATATAAAATTCTTAAAAAATATATGTATATATAATAGACAGAGCTTCAATCATTAATCATTACAAGCTCTTTCTAACTTAAATTTTAATTTAAAATAAGATTAGTTCAAATGAATGCATAATAAACTTATATAAAGAGCTGGAAACATCTACAAAATTATTTTGACAATATTAAATTTTTAATTTTTGCTCTTTTAAACACCTTATCATTTAAAGTTGAAATATAATTAATGTTTTTATTTACATTTCAAAGGCTTTCAAACTAATTTCATTTTCTCAGAAATTGTTGGACTGAACGAAAGATTACGACGTAACAACTTTATAACGGGAAGTTTGTTGTTTATCGTCTTCCTCTTGTGCTAGCTGCTTCTTCTACGGCTTGTTTTATTTTGTGGTCTCATTTAATTTTCGTTATGCCGCAACCGCAGCAGTAGAAGCAGCACGGCTTTTGTTTTAATTTCTAGTGATAAGCCGAGGCGTCTGTCGACCAACTGTAACCCGCCTCAACTATGTTTTCTTTCTTCAGCACCCACGCAACCAGCGTCGAACATGTTCGATCGAACATGTTGCCAGCGTATCGTGCGCACTGTGTGCAGCGTTTCGTTTATTCAGTTTGTTGCCGTCGCTCATACGCAACGTTGGCCGCGGCTATATTGAAAACAAAAAACGATTCGCCACTCGTTTCTGTTACAAACAATTTTCAGTTCGTTGTTGTCGCTGGCCGCGTGCGCCTCGCCTCACAACATAGCGGCTCTGTTTGAGTGCGGACCCGTGTGTGTGCGTGTGTGTGTGTGAATGCTTGAGTGTATTTTCAAAATAATTATCAACTGAATGAAAATTCAAAAATTCATTTTTAAACGCGTATTTTTAAAACACATTTGTGCAATTGAGAAATGAAATAAAACAAAAAAAAAACAAAGAAAAAGCTGAAAATTGTGCTAATAATTGCGCGCATTAAAAACGCATAAACAGCCAAAGCATAAAAAAATAAGTTTATAGAAATTAGCCAAAAACAACAACAAAACATATCGCAATCAGAATTTGTTTTTTTACGTGCTGAGCTCAATTGCCGCACAGACTCAATGAGTTTTTATTTAATTTCATTTATTTTGTGAATGGTAAGAAAAACATTGTTATGAAAATTCATTTGTAAACACTTTTGTGCTTCTTCTTCTTCTGATTGTTGTTGTAGCAGCAGCACGTTATGTGTCTATTAACTGCAGTCTTTTGTTATAGTCGAGCATAAACAGCTCGGCCATCGATAAAGTTGCGTTATCTTAACCAAACTTACTTATTTCGTTGCGCCTTCATTAAACTTATCTAAATCTTTAGACTTTTGACATAGTTATTCTGTTCAAGTCACTTCAATTTAAAGTAAAATATTCGATGTTTGTTTTTTTTCGGCAGTGGAAGAGGAACTCAGCAAGCAGCAGTAGAGCAGGTCAAGGGACCAATTGGCAAAGCTCCTGCTGCTGCAGCAGCCAAACTATGCAGTTTGACAGCTGAAAGTCGCACAGTTGGCACTGCAAAAGGTCAACGCGATTGTTCAAGTTGAGTTGCCTGAAATGTGCTTAAAATGTTACAATTTCCAATTGTAATTCAAAACTTTATTTCCAGTTTGACTATAAAATGTCACAGCAGTACTTTCACTCTATATATATTCAAATGCATAAATTCTTGGTGCTCGGGGCCGTTGCTAAAACAGTGTGAGGTGACAAAACTTTTACCGAACATAGGGAGAGCTAGCGATAAAAGTGCATAATTGAGATGTTTGCAAATTGGCAGCTTAAGGCGTGCTTAAAATGTTGAACAATTTATAATTTAAATTTTTTGGGATTTGCTTGAAATATAAGTACAAACTAATTGCTAAGAGTTTTTGAGCAGGAGAAGGTTAAGCTAAGACACAGCCTTAATACATATATTTCACTATATAGTATATTATTTTATGAAATCAGTGATATATATTCTATATGAAATTCATAATGAAATTTTAGCTAAGACAATTGATTTCCTTGATACTTATCTGTCAGCAGCACTTGAATCAAAAATGTTGATTAAAACCGCTTGAATATTTTACTCATATATTTTTAATCTAGCAATCTTTTAGCTTATATAGTATAGCTAGCATACTTATGATTCTTTCTTGGAGATATCGTATTTTTTTTTTAATTAAATAAGAGTTGTGTTATTTAATAAGTAAATAAATAAATACTTTATTAAGTATTAAAAATTATAAATATATCTTAAATACTTAAAAATAATATTAATTAATTAATTTAAATATTTAAAATTATAATAATATTTGAAAGTTTAAATTAATATAAATATACTCAACAAATTTTAATTAAAATATGTGAAATATATAAAAATTTTGAAAACATTTTTAATATTTTTATAAGTATTTTTAAGTAAGCGCACCTATGAAATATTTTTGTTTTCAAAGAAGATTAAATTTTAATGCCTTATTCAGAAAATATTTTTGAGCTTTACCAGCCATCTGAGAAATTTATACACAAAACAGATAAAGAAAATAATTTATTTTTATTAAAATAAATTAAATATATAAGCATATTTTATAGTAACACAGATAAAGAAAATAATTTATTTGAAGCAAAATATATTATCTAAATGCTTTTAAAAATCCGATATCTCCGCAGCAAAATATTTTATCTAATTTCGGTTAAAAATCCGATTTTCAATCAAATGCTTTTGATTGCAAATTTCGAGCGCATCATTAATTTCAGTTTCATGTCCGTTCAACTCTGATTAGTAATTAATTGCGAGGTATTTGCTGGCAATTGCAAATGCTTCAATTGCATTTGATTTACGCTCAGCAATTTGCTGGCATTCGCCAAATTGTGTTCAACTCTTTGGCCAGTTTCTGTTTCAGTTAGAGTTTTCAGCTGTCTGTTTTTTTTTTCATCTCATTTTGATTTATATGAACGTTCGTTTATTTATTTATTTATATCGCAAATAAAGTTTAGCTAGCGTTTAATTTATTTTAGTGCGCGCAGTTTTTCGGCGCTGGTTGCAGCGCACGCTGTGCCGCATTTTATGGCCAAATTAAAGTCAAATGTCGCTGTAATTTATTTTCTGCTTGGTTGTTTCTCATTTCACTATATACTCGCTCGCACTCTCCCTCTCTCTCTCTGCCTCTCTCTCTTTCTCTCTCTTTTTGGTAACTATCATACTAAAAAGAGAGAAACACATAAATTTTCTATGCACTTTAAAGTTGAGTTAACGATTTGATGGATAGACACCGATAATTTCGGTGCATTTTATTGATGGACTATACCGCAAATGTGCGGTGGGCGTGTCGCAAATGTGTCTCGATTATGCATCATCAAGTGGCCTCACATACGGGCACCTCGTTTCCTCCCTCCTGCCGCATCCACTCAGTTATTCAAATGCAAAAACAAATTCGCCATGCACGTGTTTATCTCATTTATCTTATATCTGTGTCTTTGATCCACTCTATTTCCCCAGCCTGCTCAAATAAATGGCACTAATGTCACACTGATGTGTATTAATTGAGTACAGCTTGCACACACGCACACACTCATGCACATAGACATCCTTATTCACTCAAACTTATAGCTTCAGGGCTATAAATCTAACAAACACCCCCTATTGAAATGCTTAGGCGAAAACTTAGACATACACACACACCCACACACACACGTTCGAGACACTGTGAAAAGTTGAGCCTCTGTTGATTTTCACTACACTTTGTGAAAAGCTGTTAAACTGCTTGACTTTAACAATGCTAATTGAGCATTAGAGTTGCTGCGCATTAGCGTATCTTAATTAGTGGATTTGAGAATTTGAATATATTTTTATAGAAAACGTTAATAAATCTTTAAGTAATAAAAAGAAAGAGACAAAAATTCGCTTAGGAAAATGAACTAATTTATTAGGATGTTTGAGAATACTCTAGTTATGTCAAACTGCAAATTTAATCGTTGTATAAATAAATAAATATAAAAATAAACAAACAAATAAATAAGTAAAGAAGTATTTAAATAAATGTATAAGTAAGTAAAATAGGAAAACATAAATAATTTTTAAATTAATGTATAAATAAATTAAAATTTCATAATAAAAATTAAAAACCAAAAAACCTAAACATAAAAATAATCAACCCTTAAAAATTTAAAATTAAATATCAATATAATAGTAAAAATCATAAAATCAATATGAAAATCAGTTTTATATATGAAATGCAGATTTAAATAAATTTAAATTCGTTTTCGAAACATATTCTTGCTGAAAATGTAAATAAATAATAAATATATAAATGAATCATTAAATCAATAAAAGTAAATAAAGTTTATAGCATATAGATTCCTTAAAGACCAGATTGAAATATTCAAAATATTCAGAAAATTTATTATTTTTAATTTCGCATAAAACATAAATTTATATATTATTATTTTTTTTTTGCCAAGTGCACAGTGGCGATCTATGTGGCATGTGGGCTGCACGTTTTGGTTTTGTGACTTATGTTGACCATATGTGGCATTAATGTGAGTATGTGTGACTGTGCTTCAGTGTGCGTGTATGTGTGTGTGTGCGATTGTGTGTGTGTGTTTGCGGCTAGTCCCGGCTATTGTCCTTTGTGCTGGCTGTTGCCTCAATTAAGCTTGAGCCAAATGTAGACCTTCTTCTCATACACTACCTCTGTATCTCTCTCTCTCTCTCTCTCTATGTGCCTCCATCTCTCACTTTCTCTCTTTCCTCTTATGCTTTTCAACTTTCTCAACTAGTAGTCGAAATGTTGGTCGGCTCAGCATTTTCTATGCGGCCCTGTCCGAAACAATTAGTGCAAGCTATACAAAAGCAACAGCAAGCAAAATACACAACACACACACACAACACACACAGATGCCATGTGTTATCGCTGTGTATGTTCGTGTTTAAACAGTTGGCGTCAAAATTATAATTAAAACGTGCATCAAAGTCAAAACGACTGCGCAGCATGTCACAATTTTGTTGCCGTGCTGTGTTTTCTTTTGTTTTTATTATTTTTTTATTTATCGAGCCCTGCCACTTGACATTGTGTCCTTGTAACTTAATTGAATTTTTATTGCCAAGTTTGCATAATGTAGGCAACTATCTGAGCTCAACTTTTGTCTGATGCGGCGTATACGTAATATGCGTTGGCGATTGAGTGCATTACGTATACGCTGCGTCAGCTAAAAAATATGCAAGCCTTTGTCTACCCCCACAAACACACACACGCATAGACAATGCTGACGACCAGCAGATAAGAACTAGCTGCTACTACTACTTATAGAAATAATAATAATAGTAGATCAGACTCAATGCAAGACTTTTCATAATCAACTTTGTATTTTTGATGCCTCTTTGGGCAATGGTAAACTGAGTAGAGCTGATTTTTTAACTGATTTTTTAACTGTTTGTTGTAGATTTTATATTTGGATTTTGTATTTAGTTGTAAATTTTATATTTTGTACACATTTGCTCCTTTAAATCTATTTAAAGTTGGAACAGAATCTATCGAGATCTACGTCTAAATCATATTGATGTAATGCCTCTGATTGCCTTCATTCCCACAAACAAAAACAAAATTAATAATATTGACAGTTTAACTCATGTCATCATTTATCTGAATTATCGTTGTTATCGATAAATAAATTCAACAATGCCTATCAATAAAACCATCTATTAATTAACTTGTCGTCCTTGTCAAGTTGTTTTGGCACTCGAAAACATTCGACAATATCACAAAGTTATCGATAGTATTAGCAATTAATAAAAACATATATCGATTAAACAAATAATCGTTGACTTATCCATACCTAGTTTGTAGTGTATATTCAAGTCGAATATATTGGTGCATTTCAAAACATATTTTTCGTTGCAGTTGCAGCGATTTTCTGATAAGCGGCATTTGCCCAACAGTTAGTTCTGGCCGTTGTTGTTGTTGTTGTTGTTGCTGCTAGTGCTTGGCTTGTCAGTCAAGCAGTCAAGCAGTCATGCTGCTAGTCATGCAGTCATTTAGTCAGTTAGCCCGCCGAGGGCACTTTCAAAATTGCATGCGCCAAACTGATTTTTCATTCATTGTAGCATTTGGTTTTTGTTGCTTTGCTTTGCTATTGCTGCTGTTGTTGCTGTTGTTGTTGCCGTTTCTGCACATGCACTTTTCACATTTTCCCTGCTCAGCTCTCGACCAGTGACAGAAACACGCGAACTGGATTCTTTTTTTCCTACGCTTTCTTCCCATGCCTTATTCAATTGACCACCGCCTCGACCCCAGGCCACCCGCGCACACGTGTCAAAGTTCATTAGGAAAATAAATGTTGCTTTATTTCTGTTGTCTTTGCCTATGGTAGGGCTTAAATGCACAGCCAAGCACATTTGCTAAATGGTTTTCATATTTTTAAGCCCCTTTGTTGTTATTTGTTTTGTTTTTTTTTTTTTAGAAAACACAACAATTTTTTAATTGAAATTCAGATATATATATATGCATATATGCGTGGGTGTAGAAATTGGCAAATGAAATTGTGTAATCAAATAGATAACCAAAGTGAATGCAACTTCGAATTGTAATTTGATTTACGATGAAGGGTAAAAACTGCATAGCTACGACTTTTTTCTATTATATACAACTCGTTTTTAAGCTGAATAGATTTATGGTTTAAATATGTAGTATTTCCCTTGGATTTGTTATCTAGTTACTGATTGCTTTGCTAGTTGAAATGGAAGAAACTTAAGCTCGAATGGGAATTGAAAATCAAGACTGAAACGAATAATATTTGTTTGCCCTAAACTGAAATATGTATGAGCTCTAAAGGATTTAAGTTTGAGGATTAGAAAGTAAAGCTTGAGAAATTTATAAATTAATAAAGATTTATTGAAAGTCTATAAAAAATCGATAATTATTTATAATGACATCGAAACTTAACAATTGTGTGTAAAGTTCAATAAAAATAAATATTTAATAATTTAATTTTAGAAATAAATTTTATCAATTTCAATTTAATAATATACATTAAAATAAAAAATATTATCAACAATTTTTCAATGTCATGCCTAGAAATCACCGAGAACGAAACTAAATAAGAAAGTAAAGCTACAAAAGTGAAAAAATAAATCAATTTTAGGGGAGAATATGACTGATCGATAATTCTACAATCGATATCGAAACCAAAGAAAATGTCCATAGTTGAAGTAAAAATAAAGATTAATTTCAGAAATACATTTTGTATTCTCTAAGAGTATTATTATTATATATAATATATATATAAATATAAAAAGTTCTATAATTACAAATTTTTCTTTTATCTAAATGTAAAAACGTGTCTAAAATACTTAGCATTTGCCTTGGCAAACATTTTCTTAAATCTACATCCCCACTTAAACTTAAGCTTTAGCCATTGTTCTAATGTTTTTACAAGCATATTATGAGCAGGCCCACTTAACTTTAACGATTATGTTGCAATTCAAATAGATTGCCAGGATACGCACAATTTGTCACACAGTTATCACTCGCTCCAGCTTTTTAGCAGGCCACGCCCACCTTGCAATGTCTAAACAAGGGGTCTTTGGGAATAATTGTGTCAAAGACTTGTGGAGCTTTGGCAACGGCCACTCACAGTTCATGCACAGTCAATAAACATGCCAACGAGCCACTCGGATGGCCAACAAAACTGTCGCAAATATTGAGCTCAGTCTCTGAATCTCATACACTCAAGCTATCAATCATGTGGAGCCGATTTGCCCAGCTGTCCATATGGCATGGACCTTAAACCAGTTTCTTGCAAAGGTAACGTCTTATGGGCTGTAAAGGTCAATTGAGAACAGCCGTTGCTGGCTCTTTTATGCCTCCCACATTGTGAATGATGTTTACTCAGCCAGCTGACCCAGTCGCCGTCGGTGCTCCAGATAACTGTTCCTATGCTTCTTCTTCTTTGTTGGGAAGGCAACTAACTTGTTGTGCGTGCGAGTGCTGAAGCGTGCCAGGCTTTCCAGCTGAGTGATGAAAGCATTTAAGCATCCCTGGCAGCTCTAAGACCCCACACCACCACGCAACCCAAACCCGCTCAACCCCCAGCTCAACCCCTGCTCACTACGCGCCAAAGGAGCACTTACGTGGCACGCAACAGCGTCAGTAAGCAGCAGCAGAAACAGCAGCAGCAGCAGTTGTGGTACTCACTCATGCCACTCTATCCATAAATGTGACAGTACACTGAGAGAAAATAAATAAAATGTTGTATTGTGCACATATGTAAAATCAACATTATGGATTTTAAAAATCGATATATATCGATTTCATCATAAAAGCATATTTTGAAATACATATTTGCTTATGACCTACACAGAAGACATTGATTTCATTGATTTTAAAGCTGGCATCGATAAATATCGATGTAAATTCATAATTCTTCTTAACTTATTACTTACTGTTAAATCGATAATTATCTACTGGACTCTAATGGCTTATTATATATGCGCAAACATAAATGTTCTACTGACGTTCTATATTAGCTAGTAAGCTATAAATATCGATTATATAGCAATCGATAAATATCGATATTTAGCTATCTTGTTCTTGTCTTATTTTCTTCTTCTCAATATATGTTTTTATTTTTGCTTTTTCTTAATTTTTTTCTTTTATCATTTGCTTTAAGTATTTTCTTTCAGTGTCTTGAAAATCCAACATTGTCACTGGCAACCGGCAACTGGCAGCCTGGAAACCTTTAACCAGAACTAGACGATGACATCGAGACACGTCGCTTCTGTCAGTTGCTTGTTGTCGGCTGCTGATGCTGCTGCTCCGACTGCCTTCCAGCTACTCGCTTCGAGCTGCTACTATTCCTGCTGTTGCTGTCAGCTGCACCTCAGGCAGTGATCTGCCCACCCACGACAGTGTTGACTATTTATAGACTGACATTGTGTCCATGTAGTGTGCACCATGTAGCATGGCCCATGTTGCCCCGTTACCTTAACCGTTGCCTTGTCAAAGGACAGTCCAAAGCCCAGAGCACAGGCACTGGTAGCCTGTAACTGACTCTAAGGGGATTTCATGTAGCTATGGAAATGTTGTCGAGTAACAGGAATATATATATATATATATGTGTACCAGTGTGTATGTGTGTGTGTATGTGTGTGTTTATAGCGCAAACAATTTGCCTGCTTGTTTATTTATGTCTCTATTTATTTGTTTGCAACAACATCAGCGCATTTGCTTCTGTTTTTTTTTTTTTTTTTGCTTTGGCTCAATATTATGTATTACTCTGTATTTATTTATTTATTAAATTAATGCCAAAAAATATGTACGAATTGGCCAACTAATTGGCTCAGCACGTGGCATTTCCCAGCTAAGTGGATTATCGTAGAAAATTTTCCAATTTTTCTGCTTAGTTTGTTTGGTTGTCGTCTGTTTTTGATGTTTATGTTAATGTTGGCGCTAACGATGCTGTTGGCTCCTCACACACAACCCCTCACCACTCTCTCTCCGGCTCTCTGTTTGCTATACCCTCCCTGCTTGGCTCCAAAATTGAGTTTATTTTGAAATTATGGCGCCTGCCAACAAACAAATTTTTGTCAGCTTCAGTGATGAAGAAGGCGGCAATGACTTTTACAAATGCCTTTAGCGGCAACCTCGACTTACTCAAAGTGCAAATACACACACAAATACTTATGTATGTGTGTCTATCTGTGTCATAGAATCTCTTTGTAGCCGCGCTGTCAAAAGGTCAAGCTGTTCGCTGGTTTCACATATTTTGGCGCTACGTGAATTCTCGCTTTCAGTTTACGCATTGTAGGTTAGCAGCCTTAGATAATCACTGTTTCTAGCGCCACGCCCATAACGCCCAGTTTTGGCGACTTTAAGCCATTTCCACTGAAATGTTTTACATATTTGCCCTATGCATTTGAATCGGCTATGGTCGAATTTGAGCTGCTCTATGAATACAATTTACGTACATTTATTTACAAAAATTTTAAATAAATTTTTTCATTTTAAAATTTTTTTATATATATAAAAAAATCTGACTCACAAAAATCGCAATCAAAATGCTTATTTATTTTATCTTTACGTAGCTGTGCAGGGTATTAAAAAGTGTCTGGAAAGCACTTAGCACAGATAGACAGCGGAGCAGGAGCCGCATGTTCTGATGACATCAAAAATGTAAATTATATTTTTAAGCGGCGCGTGGCTTAAATTGTGTCCTAAATACGAAATGCGAAAATCCCAAAATTAAAAAAGGCAAAAAAAAAATATGAAGAGACAATTTATTGCTGCAGGCGCAAATGTCAAACAAATATACAATAAATCAATAAGAGAAAAATTTGTATAGATAACTATTGTTTGATATGGCAGTGACACTCGCGGCCACACACATAGGTAAATTGCCAACTCATCCAAAGAGGAGACTTGCAACAAATGCAGAGCTCCTTGAACTTTCCGCTGAATGTCAGCGTGAACTGCGACTAGCTTGGAAAGAGCAAGTGGAAGAGGAAGAGGGAGTAGTAGAGGGAGAGCTATCCAAAATCAAGCACACGTGTCTGCCTCACACTGCTGCAGATATGTGCGCCACGCCCAGCACGCCCATAGCGTCTTGGACGACTTTGAATGGCAGGCAATAAAAACGTAGCTGACACTCGGCCAGGCACTTCCGCTGTACATAGCTTATGTAAATAATTTAATTAATATTTTATTAAGGCAACGCAAAGCTCTCGAGGCAATTCCCACCAGCAACTTGAATGCATCAAGTGGGGCATAAAAATAAAGCAGAAGAAGAGAGAAATATGAAATTGAAAAATACATTTTTTTGTTCGTACTGAATTAATATGCACGTCGCTTGCAATGGCTCGAGGACTCTTTGCACACAGATTTCAATAAGAGATGAGCTGTTGCACATATGCAAATGCATGAATGCATATATATATATATATATATATATATAAAGATATACAAAGATATAGAGGTATATATAAAGATAAATAAATGCCTGACTGCAGCCGCGCAAAAGTTCGATTCGCATCAGCTTACGACTGTAAATCTGCGTTAATGTTTAGTAAACAGTAAACAAATCGCCAGCGAAACAAACACACACACGCACACAGCCGCACGAAGATTTTCTTCTTTTTTTTGGGGAGGTATAGCGAAAACAGATAGACAGCCAGGACAGCTAGACAGACAGCCAGTTGCTCATAAATCGATGGGCATTATGGGCGCTAATAAAAGTTTAAGACGCAAGAACAAAATTTTAATCGAGCGCACATTCATTTGTTTTTAAGATTGCGCATACGCCGCGTAGGCCGATAAAGTTCTACATCTCCTCTATGCTTTATAAATATGCTCTATCATTTCATAGGCAGCAGTTGGGTCATTTTTAATACATTTGCAAGTATTTCTCTTTGATCTGTCTGCAATTTGAAAGTGAAACGATTTATTTATTATTGCGGGATTTTTTATTTTTTTACGTGAATTATTTACAGATTTTGAGGGGGTGCACAGATATTATCTTGATTCATTTTTGGTTGTTATTATAAATGTGTTATTTTTATTATTGATTATAAATGTTAAGTATTTTTAGTTTTTATTTTTGTTATTCATTTTCAGTATGCTTCAAGCATTTTAAATGTCAGCTGAAAAGGTCAGCTGGAAAGGATAAATTAAAAGCTAATCTATTATAATCTTCATATATTTCAATCTCTCTTCAAAATAATTTCTCTGGAAATATATTCTTCAAATGTTAATTTATTAACAATTGAAATTAATTTACCATACTCTCATTGGCAGTGTATATAAAATTCGATTTGATAAAAATTGCTGTCTGCTCATAATTAAGTTAGATTTTATTATTTGCTTAGCGCCGTTAACAAAACCCTTTATAGTCAGATTCACAGACTTTATCTATAACATAACGTATACATTAGATTGAGAGTGTGTGTGTGTCCGTATGTGCGTGTGTCTTGTCGTTGATGACTTCAAGGTTGGCTACCGAAAAAAAAAATAAAATCCAAAAAGCTGAACAAATTTCATGACAGTGAAAGTAATAAATAATGAATTGTAAGAGTTTATGCGAGCAATGAGCGAAGCATATGCACATAAGAGACAAGTACACTGACAGAAATATATACACACATTATGAATCTAATTATAAAATTGCATCAAAAGTGAGAGTATCTGAGCTCCGTATTCGTTAGAAATAAACAAAAAAAAAAAATTAAACAATAAATTTTTGTGTACAAAAATATAAAACAAATTTACAACATTTTCTATTTTAAAATTTCAAACAAAATGTATTTAGTATCTTAAAATTTTTTTATTTCTAAAATATTGTTTTCAAAATAACAGTAATTATTATATATCTACATGCAAATTTTATATATGTTTTTTAATTGTTTCTTATATTAAAAAATGAAAATTAAATTTTTTATATTTTTTTATATCACATTTTTAGAAATGATTTATTAAAATTTTTTTTTTATACAAACATTTTTTTTCAATATTTTTTTATATTATTTGATTATTATTATATTATTATTATTAATATTATTTTATTATTTTATATTATTATTATTAATATTATTTTCAATATTATTATTATGTTTCTGTTTTATTTTTATACAAATTAGTTGACTATTTCGCTGAGTGTCTACACACACACAGATGTAGATAACATATTGGGTGTGTGTGTCATTGTGAGAGTGTGCGTGTGTGAGACATATAAGTTTGCGTGCTGTGGCATCGTTGACACGGAACAGCAAATGAAAAGAAGCAGCGCAGCTGGGAAGATGCTCGGAGAAGGGGGCGTAACATAGGAAGGGGGGGCAAACTTCTGCCCACGTTTCGTTCGCCGCTACGCACGTCACATCGGGATTGGGTTGTGCGTGTGTGTGGGGAGAACCTTTTCGCTTTGTTCTTTGGCCCTCAATTTTCGTTTTTTTTTTTCGTCACAGTTGCCACTTGCCACTTGGCACTTGCCGGTGGCTCGTGGAATTGAAATGAACGCGCCGAATTCGCACGCGAAGAAAACTTTAAATTACAATCAGCCACGCCTCCTTTTGGTGCTCCATCCATCTCATTGTACTTGCAAATTTACTTAATGTATACTTTTAGGCGTCTTTATTGGCCGCTAGGCTTCAGCAGGTGTTGCTTGGCTGGCAGCCAGGATCAGTTGGCATATCCTGGTTAGCCGGCGCATTATGCAAACATTGAAACGATTTTTCGGTTTAATTGCACTTTTGTGCTCTTAGCCATCATTTAAAGTTTACTCAAGGACTTAACTTGTTTGCCAGGCACCCTCCGACCCAGTGCCCCGTACACTGGTATAGTTCGAACTTACAAGTTTCGGGATTCCAAAATAACTTTACCGTCCAACTGCTCAATATTCATGTTTTCAAATATGCAAATCAACATTTTCGGCTGCGCATTAAACAAGTTTCCAAAAACTTTTCAGTTCGTCGCTAGAGTGGATTGCGGAGTGCTTCAAAGTTATTAATGTTTGATCAAGTGCGCGTCTTATCAAATTGAATTTAGTTGGCATTGTCTGACTTTGTTGTTGGCCATCATTGTTGGAGCTGGAGCATGAATTATTGAAATAGCTGAAAATTTAATGTTGTCTTTTAACCTTTATTTGACATTCCAAAGTTGAATTGAATTGCTTTAATACTTTTTAAACTGTGATCTGTTAAGTTATGTATAAAAGTTTTTCAACTTGTTTTCAAAGTTCTATTTGGCTTGAATTTCAGCTATCCGTAGTACATTTTTGACCAGTGTATAACAGTTGTTTGTCTGATAATTTTATATTTAGGTTTATTTGTACTTTACAGTGTTTGTGTATAACACTTGCAGTTTTGTATATTTTTTATGTATAACAGTTTTTGTGTATAATAGTTTTTGCTTATAATCGTTGCTGCTTCAAAAGTTTTTGTATCTTATAGTTTTGGTAAACTTTGTGTAGCAGCTTTCGTTTATAACAGTTTGTGTGTATAACAGTTTTTTATATCAAATGTTTTATATATATATTGTTTGTATATAACAGCTTATGTATCAAAACTTTTTCATGTATATCAGTTTGTGTGTATAACAGTTCTCGTGTATAACTGTTTTTGTGTGTAATTTAATTTACTTAAAATGCCTTAGGTATTTTAGTTATTAAAGATATAACTAATTAAAGTTGAGCCCATTTAAGCAGTGTCAAGTACTCTCCAGGTAGCACGGTTCCTTCTATAGCAGCCTTAGCAACACGGCGTATGCGTAATATGTAAAATATAATTTACAATTCAAGCACTGTTTTTTATCACATTTGCGCGTGCTCTGTGATAAGCCAAAAGGTAAACGTAAAGAGCTCCGCTTATCATATTCAATGTTTTATCTAAGCTCCACCTCTGCTCGTTGATTTGCGCTAACTTAAAAGCAAAACCAAAATACGAATAAAAATAAATGTTGTTGTTTAAAACAAAAAATTATTGTAGTTAAATAAGTAAATTAAAGTCCTGAAGGCATTCACGCCAATTAAGTGTTGCCATAGCCTTTGGCATCGGCTTCCGTCGGTGCTTTCAAATGGCAAAATGATGAATGAAGCCACACGCAGACACAATCACTCTCTCTCTCTCTCTCACTCACTCACTCGCTCTCTCTCTCTCTCTCTCTCTCTCTGTCTATCTGTCTTTTGCACACACACAGAGCCTGTTCCACCTTCAGCATCCGTTTTAAATGCCTGCTCGGCATAATAACATAATAGCACATTCCACATATATTCTCTCCCACACATACACACACACACCTCACCCACACACTAGCCGTGATTTGTCTGAATTTTAATTGCGCTGACTTTGATTCCGAATTATCCAGAGACGAGCAGGTGTCGTGGGTCAGCCAGGTCTGCCACCCACAGCCAACCACCCGCGCTTTAATCAGAATTGTACGTCTTCTTATCGCACAGAGGCTCCATATGTTTGTGCTGTTGTTGTTGCCAATGCCCCATAGCTCTCTCCACCTACCAGTCAAACGTTTATATATTTGTATGTCTGTAGGTATATGTGTATTTGTATTTATTTTGTTTTGCTGTCCGCGTCAGCACAATTAAAATTTTGTTAGCTGTAAAATTTCTTAATATTTTTGATGAATTTCGATGACCAACAACAGCGTAAAATGTTGCCAAAATTGGCATAAATATCTATAGATATATATATAGACATATATATATATATATTATGCATGGACTGCTTTAGTACATGTTTTATATATATGCAAAATACAATTTTTAGCTCTCGTTGGAATTTTTAAAAGGCAATAAACAAAGTAATTTTCGACCTAGTTATGCGTATACACTAACTAAGCAATTGGTGTCTAGGTGTCTAGCTAAGGTGTTTATTATCCAATAAATGAAAACAAATAGACGTTTTATATATATTGAAATGAGCATTAAAGCAACAAACCTACAGCATATATATAAATATATATATTTTAGCTATGCTACTTTGTCGAAGAATTTTTAAAAATATTTCTTGTTATTTTTTTTAAATTCTGAGTAATGTTTGTTAATTATGAAAATATTCGAAAAAGCTGTTTCACTATTAAATAAAGTTAATTTTTGTAATAATGAAATAGAAATTTAATTATGTCTTATAAATATTTATTATTAAATTAAATTATTATTAACTATTAAATTATCCTATCTTTATTTATTTAAACTTTGTTGGAAACTGGAAAACTGAAAAAAAAAAATATGTATAATAATTTTTTTATGAATGAAAATACTTCTTAAACATTTATTTAATTATTTGATTTAAAAAATTATAAATGTTTTTTTCAATATTTGTTTTTTTTTTAATATATCTTATCGACGCTGACTGAACTCATTCTCAGTAGGCTGACATTGCACAAAGCCAATTTACTCTTTTCACTTGCTGAACGAGTATAGAAATACATATACATATGAAATGCATTAGTTAACGTATTTATCATCTGCATGGAAAATTAAATACAATTTTTATACACATTTCTTTTTGCCATATTTTAATAAGCTTTTATTAAATGAATGGAATTCTTTTTACTTTATTTGTATCTCAAGAAATGCCTCAGCTAAAGTATTCAAATGTCTGCAGATGAAAAATGTGGAAAACGTTTTATTTTCCTTTCTTTCGGCTTCTTCTTCTTGTAGACGCCTAACAGATTATCTGAAGATTTATTGTTGCTTTTTGCGTCGTTTATGGACATAGAATTTACATTGGCAAAGCTATTAAAAATTTATAATTGCAAAATAATGGGGCAAACGACTTGAAGCAAGTCGAAAAGGCAAAAGTTGTTGGCGGTTAATTTGAAAAGTTAACACCACCAAAAGTTACCACAGCTGCCGCAACACAAATCTCTGTCGCTATATATATAGTTTACTATTTTTGCAGATTTATATATATTAATTTTCTTTCATTTCTCTTTTTAGCACAACATGCAGTAGCTCAGCTGGAAACTGTCAAAGCGAGAAAGAGCGAGAGAGAGAAAGAGAGAGAGAGAGAGTTAAAGAGAGAGCAACTTAACCTGAAAAAATGTCAACTACCTTAGTACAAAAAAAATCAAATAAAAAAACTAAACTAAACAATAATTCGGAGCAGCTGAATAGTAAGCAAACTAGGATAAACGTAGCTGTTGCGGCTGTGGCAACTCCAAAACGTATTGCGACCATATCGCAGATGCTGCAATACGATATTGATAATACGCTTAATACGCTTAAGGAGCAACAGCACCATGCGCTAATGGAACAGACATCAACTATCAGCAGCAAGCAGAGTAAGGTCAACTTAGATCTGGATAATAACGTAGAGATGCCAGCCGAGAGCCAGAGTACAGCTGGCAGCCCCAGCGTCGAGCTGGAGGTCGAAGATATTGTAACTGGCAAATCCTGCTTGGGTGTTGCCAACGGCTTTATGCCGCCCACGCCGCCAGCTACGCCCAATTTGCAGAATACGGCGCAAAAGCGTTGGCGTATCCTGGCCAAAGTGTTGCGCAAGGACTCGGAGGAGACGGTCAGCTCGTCCAGCGATGAGTTTAGCGAGGAGCAAACGGCATCTGTGCGACGCTTTAAGAGCTTCGATCTGCTGCGCCAAGACAGCTTCGAGGATCATGTGAGCCTCAAGTGCTTGGGCAAAACGGAGAATTGGTACAAGTATCGCATGCAGCTGCACAACGATATCGAATACTCTGTAAATATACATCACATGGAACGTCAGCTGACCGCCAACGATCTGATGGGCTTCAACAATACGGGCAACATCTGCGTCTGGCCATCGGAGGAGGCGCTCACGGCGCTTGTATTGTCGGATCTGGGTGCGTATCGTGGCAAGTGGATATTGGAGCTGGGCGGTGGCTTCACCTCGTTGGCGGGTTTGATGCTGGCCAAGTATGCTAAGCCCTATGCGGTGCATCTGACGGACGGGAATGAGGTAAGCGTGGAGAATGTGCGGAAAACAGTTTGCCTGAACGAGCTGAGCTGCTATACCAAATGCTCCGTGCTCAAGTGGCAGGAGGCAACAGCGCGTGCGGCGGCAGAGCAAGCGAAATTTGAGTTCATATTATGCGCGGACTGTCTATTCTTCGATGAGGCCAGATCGGCGCTGGTCGATACCATATGGTATTATTTGGCGCCCCAGGGCGTGGCACTCATCATGGCACCCCGTCGCGGTCGCACGCTGAATGTGTTCCGGGATGAGTGTGTGGCGCGTGGCTTTCGCGTTGACCTTGCCACGCGCTACAACGAGACCATCTGGCAGCGGCATCTCCAGCTCAAGGCTGACTCGGCCCTCTACGACGAGGATCTGCACTATCCACTCCTACTGCGTCTCTGCAAATCACATAGCTAGAGATGAGCGCGCGAACTAGCGTACGGCCGACTGGTTGCAGCTGCCTAAGTAGGTTCAATTAAAGCTTAGTTAATGGTTTAGTTTATAGCAAACAAATTCCAGTTTACACCTAAAACAAACAATTTTTAAATAAATGTTAAAATAAATTTAAAAAACACAAAAAACACCACAAAGAGGTATCGATAGGCCTATGAAAACTATTCCTCCCACAATGCAAAAAAAAAGGCACGTTAAATGCAAAAATTGTAAAATTTTGTTAAGGTTGGTCCCAGAAAAACATTAAAAAATATAATTTTCAATGAAATTTTTTAAATTTAGTTTTTTAAGAAAACAATCTGTTTCTAACTTTATGCTGAATTACAAAGAAAAAATTGAATCTTTAGTATTTCCTAATATTTTTAACATGTGTTTTTAAGGTTCAAGGTATTTTTTATTATTAAATATATTAAAAATGATAAAGAAAAAGAAATAATAAGAATAATTGAACTGTTAAAAAAAATTAAATATACAAATAATAGAAATTATAATTATAATTTCTGTTGCTTTCTAAACTTTTAGTAAAAGAAAACCCAACTATAAATTTTAATTTTTAAAGTAAAAATATATTAAAATTTTCATTAAACTTCAACAAATTAAAAAAAATACATGATTTCAGATTTTTTTCTATATTAATTTTTTTGTAATTATCATTATTCACAACTATTTTTTTTACTTGACTTTTTTAAATTATTTTTATTTAAATGAATCATTTTTTTATATATAAGTTTTTAATTATTAATGAAATACTATTCCAAAAACATATATTTTTCTTTTAAGTTTAATTTTAGAAATTCTGTAACTTAAAAAAATTTTTAATAATTGGAATATATAAAACTAAAACAATTTTCTAATATTTGTGCAACTCTATAAAAAATGATGAAACAACTCATTTCTGTTTGAAGAACCAACCGAATGTAAACCTTAATCTAGCTAAAGCACTGTTAGATTCTTATTAGCAAAATTCCTTTGATATGTAAATTTAATTTGCGGTTATTCCACAAACACAAATACTCTATATTATAGTTGAATCATATATGGTTAGCAACAAACACACACAGACACACACACTCACACAGCTAGACACACAAGTATTATTTAAATATAATTTAAGGCCTTAGGCTGTTTTTGTTAAATACAACGTGAAGAGAACCACAAAATTTCCTTAAACTTAAAACAAAATACGAAATTATAAAGATACTTATATATATATATATATATATATATATATATATATATATATATATAGATATATATACATATGTGTACTATATATACTATATAGCAAAAGTAAACGTTGCCAGCGCTCGACCAATTAATTAATAGTTAATTAAAATTAGTTTATGTAATTATAGAGCATGTGTTAATCGTTATATGATGAATGACTACGATAATGATCACAATGATGATGATGAACTAAATACAAATACAGTATCAAATGCCATACACTCACACGTGTCTTCTTCTTCCCTCTATGTCAACTAATGAATGTGAAATGGTAAGTATGCCACGCCCCCTGTCCAATGAGACGCGCCTTCCTTGCCATGTATATCCCTTTGAGTGCACAAAGTGATGTCAATGATAATTATCGGCAGTCGTTTATTAAAGGGAATTAGCGATTTTTATAGCGCCAGCGGCAGCGGCTAGGTAATTACTTTAATTGTGCCAGCAACTGTGACAGGACCAAAGACCATGGCCGCAGGACATACAGAACGACGTCAGCATTGCTGTTGGGTTCCGTGTTATTTGAGCATTTGATTGTTTTCCCTATCCATATCGTTTTGCTGTGACACTATGTGAAATATTTATACATATCCCTTAGTATATGAGCTTGATTGAGTAGATTGTCAGTTATTGATTGAGCATATGGAGTTTTTATTGCATTTTTTATGAAGCGGCAGGGATATGTTTTCTATTATTAACTAAGAAGCGTTTAGAGTAATATTAAGCAAGTGAAGTATGATATTGTTTTCTATAAATTTAAAAGAAAATAAGTTTTGAGTAAGTGGAAAAAATAAAACTTGAATGAAAAATAATTGAAAAGTTATTCAAATTGTAGTTTACATCTCATAACGATGCATTTTTAGTTGCATAACTTTATGGACTCCTAGATAGCTCCACTATGCATTGTCATTCCAGACATGAAGTCATAAATTTTTATTAATGCTTGACACAAGGCGCAATATATGACATCACATTATTTGTCAAATTGGATCGATTCCAGCAGCAGCTATCCCTGAAACTTAAAAGGATTGTAATGCGGAAGGAATGAAAAGAAATACTTAATAATAATACTTTAAAAAATACTTAAAAAAACTTAATTCCAAAAATTTTTGTTATATTAAAATGGTATATTCATGGGCTCATACAAATAGTTTCTATTGATTGGCTTCAAAAAGTAAGTACCAAATGTTCACTATATTCCACAAAAAGGTTGAAGTTAATCACATTTTATATTCAAAGTAAAATAAAAAATTTATAGAAATTTTTTATAGAGTTTAGCGGGCATCTATCAAATATCTGCACAAATTTAATTCAACTTATTCCAAGCAACTTGCTCAAGAAAATTTAAAAAAAAAATTTTTTAAAATAGGTTTAGTAAATTATTTAAATGCCATTCAAACAAATCCTATCCCATCTGGGTCAACTAATTGTTGCAACACATTAACTTAAGTAGCTTTTAAGTCTCATAACAAATACTACAATTATTTTATAGAGTATGCTTGTAGTCGACGCCCTATGTTGTTCGAGCTGCTTTTGTTTGTTTTGTGTTTTGGTTGCCAGCTAAAAAATCAAAAATAAAAATAAATCTGATAAGCGCAAATTACAAAGTAAACTCAACAACATGCAGGCGCACACTCACACACCCACACGCACACGCGCATACCCTGCACACACACACACATACCAATTGCCATACTTGAAGCAGTTGCTCTGTTTGTGTGTGTGTCATTAACGAGGTCATTGGTAAGTAAACTTGTTTGATGTGCTCGAGACATGTAATCCTGGCTGGCAACCCGAAAGTCAAACAATCGACAGCCGTTGCCTGTGCCAGTGTTTGTGCCTGGAGGCGAGCTGGCAGTGGTGGGCTTGCTGGGCGTTGCGGAAGTTTAGGTTCGTGCGACATTGCGTATACGCGACGCATGTCGGACACGTGGAAGCCATGTCAATTTGGACCAGCTGGGACTGACTGCTAATGACATGCGACTGCTATGCAAATCAGGATACTTGGCGACGACCACTCAATTATACGCCACACATGCGCAACACACACACACACACACATGGCAAGAACTTACTGCTTGGTTACAAGCGAAAGAACAAAATCGTTGCCTACTTTTAGGCACATAGTAAAAACACGCTGCGGTTCCGCTCGTTTGCAACCTTTCAGCGCCGTACATTGTCTTGCGAAGCCATTTTCAGTGGGAGGAGTGGGTGCTGGTTGGCGTTCGGTGGTTGGTCGGGCGTGGCAAGTGATTTGGCAAACACATTTCAATTTGCGCATTGTTTGCCTTTCAGCTTTGCGGCTGTCCTTTGTGTGCCCTAAAACCTCATGGGAAACTTGCCAAAGAGTTTTGTGTCGCCAACAGGTGTTTCAATTGTGTTGCCCGGCCCTCGAAACGTGTTTATTTTTAGTTGAAAGCCTTATTAAATTTTTAATTAGTGAAATTAGAGGGGCAGCTGTGCGTGCGTGTGTTTGTTTGGAACGCGCAGGCATTTGTCTGCCTGGGGATTTGTTATGAAAGCAGTTGAAATGCTTGTGAACTCAGACAGCGCCTAGCTTGACCTGTACGGCGGTCACTGTCCTTTAATGTAGCTCTTAGGATTTGCTAACGTCATATGCCACGGCACAGCTGGGCCATTACCCAACAGCCAAATAGCCATGCCCTTGACATACCTCTAAGAACTTAGGGGAAAAAATAATGCCAAAAAATGGGGTTTATGTCATGCATAAGTGGCAGGTGAGCCCAAACTTATTATCATATAAATAGTTGGCATAATTTATTATGAAACAGGAAATTACATTGCGTGTTAGTAAATTAACAAGTTCTGAATAGGAAAGAAAAGTTATCCGAAATAATATGGAAATTATTTTATACGTGAAGGGAAATCAAGTAAAGCTGCATAAAAGTTGCGATCGTAGATAGCCAATGCAGGTAAGTGGTTGAATTAGCGGTAGCAAATGGACGACTTACAGAGTATGTGTGTGTAGAGTATGTCTCAAGTATGTGCGAGTTGGTATGAGAAGACATTTGTATATATACAAAATTTGGTATTTGATCTTAATTGTTATATAAATTATGAGTTTAGAGGTATTCAAATGTAGATAGGGTTTGCAACAGATCGATTTGCTCAATGAACCTAAAAGAAGTAACTCTAAAATACAGAATTGACATTTATCTAAGTTCGCTCTTTCATTAAAAATCTGCTGACCGTGCTGAAGGGTCAATGTTGTTGACCTACAAAGTTATTCTCGTTGCAGACTATTTCAAATATGCTAGATCAACATATTTCCTACAAAGCAATTTGATACTTCTTACGTTAATGTTATATATATTAAAATTATATATATATTAAAATTATAAAAGAGCCAAATAAAAATGGATTTGACTTTTTTACAACTTTTATATATATTTAAGTTAGTTGAATGTAATTGAATGTCATTTCTTATATAGTAATTATTATTTTTTCAATACAAATTCAATTAGATTTATTATTTGTTATATTATTTTTTTTAATATACAATTTTTTTTATTTCTTTTATAATTTGTTAATCTTATAATTTTTTTAATTATATTAAATTTTTTATTTTAATAATTATTTAAGTACAATTTGAAAATTGAATGTTTATTAATATATTTTTATCTTTATATATATTTATATATGTATATATTATATATTTAACCTAAACTTAAATTATAAAATTTAATAGAATAATGCTAAATTCATTATTTTTCATTCAATACTCGTTAATTGAAGAATTTATTAATTTTTTTTATATGGTTTACAGCGTATAAATTATCAAATGTCTTTATTCAACCATAAAACTAACTTAAGTTCACTTTTGTATGCAAAGTTAAATCAAATTTCCATTTTGTTTTAAGTATAATTTCGTTAAACTAAGTAGCTATAAAAGATCATATCTATAAAAAAAAATGATCCAACTTCAAAAGCCTCCAAATTTGTTTTATACATAAAATATTATTATGTAATCAAAATTTATTATTTTGCCTTATTATAGCATATTGAAAGGCAACAATAGAGCTGTACCTATACTTTATGCGGTAAATTATTGTTATTATTAAAGTGAAATTGTTTATTCGATTATTTTAATTGAGCTCATTCGGTGTTTTTTCGTTATTGTATAAAAGCGGCAAAAATTTATATGAAATGCGCTCATGAATAATGCTAAAAGGCAACAGCAGCAGCTAAATTTGTACGCTATAGAAAACTAATAACAATAATATTGCTGATTAAGCATTAATCAAAGCAGTGCTAGCAACAAAATGAAGCGTTGGGAAAAGAAACAATAGGCTCGAGCCGAAAAAAGATGAAAAGAAAAAATGAAAAGGGAAAGCTAAATACGCATGACTATTCAGCGTTTATCAAAGACTATTAGGCTCCGTGCTAATTATATAGAAAGGTTTTCATTTTAGACTCTAATATGGATTTTTAATTTAGCTCATGTAAAATAAATAAAACAGCGAGTTTTCCCGTACGATAAGCAGCTGCTGATAAGCGCGCTGTCTGTTTAACATTGCTGCTGTTGCTGGCTGCGACGCCCGCGCCGGCAGCGGCGACAGCCGAAAACCGAAAGCATATGGCCAGCGTATGACCAGAGCGATAGTGAGAGAGAGAGAGCGAGTCAGTGAGAGCTTTAGAAAGCTCGCTCATTAAACGCGCGCGGCCTTGGCATTGCGTTGGTTCGCTCACAACAGCTGTTCGAGGCAGCGATTCGTTCAAAGTTCGACTGCAGCCGAGTTGTGAGTCAGTTGTGCGACGCCAGCGAAGGCGTGCGGTTGTCGCTGTTAACGTAACGCATTCATGTGATTTCCGTTATTATTTAAAAATATTATAAAATAAAAACGAATCGTGTGAGCAACAATACTTATTATGAAAAATTTGTTAAATATTTAATGTAGTGTAAATTGTGAAGTGACCAAGTAAAAACTCAACAAAAATATATGTAGCTAATACTACTAAGAAGAAGAATTACGATTTGACACACATTAAATACACCACAGACATACATTTCATAAATCAAGCGAAAATAATGTCAAACAAATCAATGGCATGCAGCAGCAGCAGCTGCAGCATGTTGCTGCTCTTGCTGCTATTGCTGCCGGCAATGCCAAACGCTGCCGCGGCAAAGGCAGCACGACGCGCCCGAATAACAGCCAGCAGCAACAACAATAGCCTCAACGAGCCGTTGACAGAGACCCAACGGGCAACAACAGCAGCCGCAACAAAATTGAAAACATCCACAGACAGCAGCAACAATGCAGACAGCAAATATGGTAAGTCCTATATAAAAAACGAATGAAAAAATGGGAAGATATCCCCCCTACACACACACACACACACACTCGCTCCCTGTAAAGTTGTCTGGCATTTGTGGTCGGCGCGGAGCTGCTGCCTAATTGCATGTGGTCACGATTTGTGAACTTGCAACGTGTGCATTTCTGGCAGCAGCAGCAGCAGCAGCTTGTTTGTAGCATTGCAACATTGCTACAAAAAAGGGCTGCCCTTGGCAGCGAAATTGTTTCACGCTTTAGCAGCAGCGGCAACAGCAGCAAAAATAAAAACAAAAGACTTAGGCAACAAACTTGCGGCTAACGTTAATTTTAGCTATTTTATGCCAATCAAAGCAATGCGCAAACGTTTCCTGTCCAAGCCAGGCAAAGAGGCCGCGAGCCGCCCCAGAACCGCAACGAACAAAAAAAATAAATAAAAAAAAACCGTGCAACGGAAATTGCGGCAGCATTTTTAATGATAAGCTAGCGAGAGCAAAAGTGTCATTAGAGCTGGCTAAAATGTCAGCGTTTAGGCCACAAATAAGCCGATCATTAGCCGAAAAGTCACAATACACTAGCATTACATCACACAACAAGTGGCAGCTCTAACTGCAACGTCATGTGGCATGCCACGACGAGTGAGTGAAAAGTGCTGACTGAGCGGAAAAATCATTAATCAAGCGATTGATTTGCTGATGCTGCAACTGGAACTGCAATCGACAGCGCTCGGCCAGTTTGTCAACAGTTTCTAATCTGTTTTTGGCCAAACTTGACGCGAGTAGAAAATGATGAAGATGTCGTCTGGCTGTTCTATTGGCAGTTCTCTGCAGAATGGTGTCAATGCTTGAATTTTCACTTTTCCATGTCGCCTGCAGCAGATGCTGCGTTTTTGTTCTCTCTTTGTGTGAAATTCGCCTAAATGTTGAATGCTGCAGCAGCAGCAGCAGCACGGAGGCGGCTTGGCGAATCCGAAATTGGTGTCAATGATTTCAACATGGGAAAATCCACAAGCAACTGCAACAGCAACAGCAACAAACAAACATGCAATTGGCAACAAGCAACAAGCAACAACAACATTTCAGCTGCTTAGCTTCGAAAATTGCATTTCTAATTGCACATTATGCAAGGTTCTGGCAATTGGAAATCGGGGAAAACGCACAACTGCAGATGAAAGATATGCCTCAAATGTGTCATTGGCATTGGCCAGACGCACAGGCGAGCTGGAAATTTCTCAAAAGGGGCGTGGTTTCAATTAATGGAGTAATGTGATGAGATGTTTGCTTTAACTAGTTAGTTGACTTAGCCAAGACAGTTGTTATCTTTGACGGCTAATACTTTGATTGACCGCAGAGTTTCCCTGTTTAATGACCATTACAAATATTTCAAGTTTTGTTTAGTCTAATATATGAAGATATCTAATGCTGCAAATAGCATTTGACAGATTGAGTGCAAATATGTTGCTACAGGATACTTGAAAGCTTAAGCAAATTATTCACAATTTAATGTATTTTTTGATAATTATAAAATTGGTAAATATTTAATGGAAATCTGCAAAATTTTAAATATTTTTTAAGTAGATGCATATAAGAATATAAATTAATTTAATCACATTTGCTATTTTTTTTAATTTAATTTATAATTTTTTTGCTGATTTAAAGTAGGAAATCAGGATATAAAAACTGCTAACTAAACAGGTAGAAGCAGACGAGTTAGATTCCAATAAATATAAATATTCTTAATTTGCACGAGGAGCTGAGTCGATCTAGCCACTTCCAACTGTACATCTGTCCATCTGCCTGTTGCCTGTTCCATATGTATACATATATAAATGCCTGGTTCTTACAGCTCTTTTTAACAGTCTTATAATTTTATTAGGAAAAGATTAAAAGCGTTCAAAAATTAAATTATATTTAGTTATATTACAACGGCTTATAATTTTTTCGAGAATTAATTTCATTAAAAATGTTGCTCTATAAAAGTTGATTACTAAATATTTTATTTAGAACTATTTAAAAAAATATTTAATGTTTTTAAAATTAAGTAATTGAAATAATTTCAAATTATAGTTTGTACTATTTTAATTTGTATACAAATTAATACTAAAATATTTTAAAATATTTTCTTAATTATTATTGTTTACAAATTTAATTTTTTAATAAGTGTTTTTTTAAATTTTTTTTTATTATTGTTTACTATTTTATTTTTTTTTAAGTGATTGACTTTAAAAAAATTATTTAAATTTTTTTTTATTTATTTTATTTTTTTACTGAATTTTTTATTTATATATTGCCATTTTGTTACCTTTAACATTTAGAGAATATTTTTCTGAGATTACATATGCAAAACCCTGAAATCTGTTCGACAATCAATCAACCATCTCATGTATTACCATTGAGCTGTAAAACAACTTTTTATCATCTTGTTCAACGAGTTCCATTTGTCTTAAAATTAGCTGCAGTATTTGTTATTTGTTGCGCTTCATTTGCCGCTGCTTGGAGCATCGTTTAAGCCACCGAATGTGATTCGGAATAGCTCACACAGTTGGTTGGCACTGCCATCAGTTAGCTGGACATGCTAATTCCCGGCACACTTCCAGCTAAATCCTCCATCACCTGCGGTGCCACAAAACACGCTCCACACCAAGATCTGATGGCCAGCTACACCACTTAGTGGTGCAATGGCCACAACACACTGAGACAAGTAAAAGAAAAAGCAAAACTAAACCAAAAGCGAGTCGCAGTCGTAGACGATTTTGTTTTATTTTTATTTTTTTTGTTGTTTTGTGAAACAAGTTCTAAAGCGTGGCTGCCTCTGCCTCTTGTCGTTTGCCTCTTTAAGGCCTTTTGCTCTTAACTGATTTGCATGCAAGAAGCGACTTTGAGCTGGGCCCGCGATGAACTGCAGCAAATGCAGTTCGCAGTTGCAGTTGCATCTGTTGCTGCAGCAGCAGAAGCATCGGCAGCAGCAGTAGTAGTTGACTAACCCCATTTTTATATAAGTAGCATTTGTTATTGTATGTATTTGTTTTGTAAACCCCATTTTCTGAAACCTATTTGGGCCTGCAGAGATACGCGGCGTAGCTGGTGAACCAAATTACAAATCGGTGAATCTGACCTGGGAAGTTGAGTTCGTGACGCCGGCCCATGACACAGATACCCATACGAATGCCA
The DNA here is from genome assembly GCF_003285905.1 of Drosophila hydei. NCBI lineage: Eukaryota > Metazoa > Arthropoda > Insecta > Diptera > Drosophilidae > Drosophila > Drosophila hydei. The sequence goes on from NW_022045827.1 coordinate 1,990,457, forward strand.
ATACCAATACAAATACAAATACGAATACAATTACCAATCCGAATGGCATTGTGAATGCGAATGGCGTGACAAATATGAGCGGCATTGTCGAACCACCCAAAGCCTTTCAGATCTTCTACTGTGAAATGCAGAACTATGGACCGCAGCGCTGTCGAGTCAAACTGGTGAATGCCACGGCCGCCGAGCTGCCCACATCTAGCGAGGAATCTGTGGAGTAAGTGCAGCCAACAAACTATTCACTTTTCTTTAACTTTACGCTGCTCATTATACACTGTTCACAAGGCCGAAGAGGGGTGTATAACGTCTCGTCTATCTATGTAAAAGAAAGCTAGAGAGAAATTAAAGTTTTGGGCTATATTTGCATATGAATTTAAATATTTTACAATACAAAACTCAATGAATTTAAAGCTAGTTGAACTACTAAAGATCTGCTGTTTAGGTTCAGTCAAAAATATTGCAGATTCTGTCCGTCTGTTTGTGGGTGTGCAAAAGAAAGCTAGAGATATGGGAACTGGATTTAGTACTTGATTAAGTAGTAAATAAATTTAAAAAAATATTTTAAAAATTATCCAATATATTCCAATCAACTTTTCTTAAGATATATTCAAAAATAAATTCCTTGCTTATTTAATACCCTTTCTTTAGCAACCACCGGCTTTACAAATTACTTTAACATACCCATTAATCTTAAATCTTTATACCAATTCTATAATAAAATAGAAAAGACTAGAAAAAAGATCAAAAATAATTTAATTTCTTTAAGTTCTATAATCTATATATTTTTTAAATTTTTTAAATTTATTTTTGTTTGATTATATATACAAGTAAAAATTGAAGTTCCTAAATATTGTCTCTAGACTTTTTCACGTACTTTCTAAGCTACCTTCTGCTCAATAAACTTCTCAAACCACCCTTCACTAAACATACCTGCCTTAATACACCTCTTTTACTAAATCATATTATCATATCATTTAATTCTCTATATAGCCATAATCATATTCTAAACTTAAACACTCCCATCACCATCAATCAATCAGTCGCCCTTTCACACAGTGAACAGTGTATTGTCGGTCATAGCCGACTTCTAACTAACGCCCTCTCAACTCTTCTGCAGCGCTCAAGTACAGCACTTTGGAGCAGCCGTTGATAATCTGCGCATGGCCACGAGATACAGTTTTCATATACGGCCCGTGCAGCCGCGACGCCTGCGCAGCAGCAGCGGACGTTCCGAATTTCATGGCGAGAATGAAATTGAGGGTGCAAGCGCCGCTGTAGCACATCTTCCTGGCCAGAGCATCATTATACCCACCAAGGGCTGTAAGTTGTTTGTGCCACTTCAACCACACAAAGCATTTTAACACTTCGTCACTTTCAGTCTCGGCCCATGCCACACAGTGTCTGGCGCATGCATCCGAAATCGAGGTAGAAACGGGTCCTTACTTCGGCGGTCGCATTGTGGTCGATGGCGGCGATTGTGGCATCAAGGGCAATGCCAACGATCCAGCCGATAAGTATACGATGCGCATCGATCACAAGCAATGCGGCAGCATGGTGAAACCAGAGACAAACACCGTGGAGACCTTCATTACGGTCCAAGAGAATCTGGGCATCTTTACACACAGCACGCGGCGGTAAGTAGAGAAGGATATTATGATGGTTCTAATGTAATATAGTGGAGTAAAGTCTAATATTTAAAAAATAGGGGATAATATAGTGTGGATTGTCTGCCTGCAACATAGATTCTAGCTTTCTCTTTGGATAACTTCTGTTCTCTGTCCTCACAGACCAACCCAGTTACTTCTCCCATTCCTGTTTGCTCTCAGATCATCATCTGCAAATCACTAACAGTGCCCAGGGGGTCATAGTTTACCGATCGCTTCTTTTTCTCTTTTTTTTTCACTTCAGCTTTGATCTCTTTTATTAATTTTTCTTTTTTAATTTTTATTGTTAGTTTGAATTTTATTTGAAATTATTTTTATTTTAATTATAATTACTTTTTAGATTCTTTAGAACAATTTTCTATTAAGTTTCCATTGACATTATCCTATTGTAATCCAATAATCCTTCTGCCTAGATTTGGCTGCGAGCTAAGGCCAGTTGAATAAATAAAATAGCTCATTCGTCTCCGGATTATTATTCATTCAAGTAACAAACTAAATAAAAATAAAAATTAATAACAATCATTCACTGACTAACTTCATGATATCCTCTATAATATATTATTTAAAAATTATAATAATATGAAAAAAAAAATTTTGTTTTCATTTTAAGAAATAGTTTTTTGTTTTATATGATTTTGATTAGCTTGTACAGCTGCAATCTATATATCAATATATAATTGAGGAAATAGAATATAAAAAATCTACAAAGAAACGTAGGGATCCGGTTAGCTTTTTTTTCAAATTTTTACTTTCACATTTCATTCACTATTTTCCGCTTGTTGAACTAATTTTCTGCACAAAAGTAAAACATTTTTCGGCCTTCATAATGAACTTTGTTGTTGATCTTCTCGTAAAGAGATCAGCAGTAATAAAAAAGATTTCATACACTAGTTCTTGACCTTTCTTTCTACTTTTGTAGGTGAAATCTGTGCTCAAGCCAAGCAAAATAAATAAATTATTAATTTAAATAAGTTCATTTCTCTCTTTCAATCTGCTTTTAACTTCAGTTGAGGTTCAGAATATTGTCAGTGAAAAATGCAATCTCATATTTGATTGGCTTTAGTCTATATATAGTTGATCGATCAGTTATTCTAGCTGTCAGTTGATTAATCGATCTATTAATTATTTTCTTCATTCTACCCACAGCTTTGTCGTCGTCTGCAGCTATCAGTCGGGCATGCAAACTGTGCGCGCCAGCTTCACTGTGCCTGGCAAAAATGCGGGCGTGGCCGCTGCTATTGAGCCCAACGATCCCTTTCAGCCCGACGATGAGCGCTTGGGTCGCGAGCTGCGTCACATGCGCTTTGTGAACAAAAGTGAGCTAGTGTTGAAGGAATCAGAGCAGGAGTCTGTGGAGCAGCCGGCTTTGGTGATAGAAACTCAGCCACCAGAGCCACAACAACAGCAGCAGCAGCAGCAGCAACAGCAGCAACAGCAAAAGCAACCTTTGTTAATAGCCAGCCGATTGCAGGGACGCGCTCTTAGCCTGGCTAGCCTCAATGAGCTGAACAACTTGGCCAAGTCGCCGGACGCAGAGCAGCTGCTGGTCAGCAAGTATGCCAAGCTGGTTGAGGAACGGGCCAATGCGGATGCAAATGATGTTGATGCTAAGGCTGATGATGATGATGATGAGTGTAAGTAGATGCATAAATGGCCAACTCTGACAATCGTGAATTGTATGCCAACCTACTCGCTCTCCCTCTCTCTCTCTCTCTCTTATGCTGTCCAACTGTAGACTATGCCGCCTCGCTGCGTTATATAAGCGCCAATCTAGGCAGCGTGCTGGTAACTGTTTCCATATCTGTGATAATCATCAGCATTTGCCTCGTTCTGCTGCAGCGACAGCGATTGCCCAACAACAGCAACAACAACTGCAGCAGCAGCAGCGGCAGCAGCAGCGGCAACGGCAACAAGTCGCATTCGCATTTGGCTTCCTTCGGTTGCCCCGTTGCCCATCTGCCGCACAAGACGCTGCCCCGTGCTTTGCAGCAGCAGTATCAGTGCACCTTGTAGAGCCCACCTCCCATTCGCCCCTGCTCTAACTATGCTCACTTGTCTTGCTGAAGCCCCCGGGTAGCGCAGCCTAACCCATTTAGCTGAAGACGACTGCGCATAGCTGGGCCAGTGCCTCCTCCAGCAACTCCTCCACCTCCTACTCAGCATGGCAGCTGGAAAGCTTAACAAACGGTACTTACGGGATCAGCAGCAGCAGCAACACAGCCGTTGCCGCAGCATCCCACACGAAGCTCCTCCTCCAGCTCGATGCTGCGTTTAGTGAACCGTAATTTATGGAAATATAAAGAAAAGCTGTAATCTTAGCTCTACTCTAGACTATTCCATAGCTGTGCGAATCCATATGATTACTAGGTATTTACACACTCTGATATACAGCGGATTAGTGCTTAGTATTTTAGACTTAATCTAAGCTAGGTTTTTTGTATAAACTATTTTATATATTTATGATGTCAAATATACGAGTATTTATATAAATATATATATTTTTTAAATAAAATATATACAAATACATGTTTTATTACGTGTGTGCGTATTTGAAATTAAATCAATTATTTTTAATATGCATAAGGCGACATAAGAGACTTATAATAATTATTTCATTTTCAGATAATTTTTTATTTCTATATTATTAAAATTTTATATACAGATTCAAAAAGTGCGACTATATTTTTATTATATTTTTTTAAAGTATTTTTTTATTAAAATTTGCTTTTAATAAAAAATAAATTATTAAAGAATTTGTTTAATTATATTAAATATTTTTTATTTATATTTTATATACATATGGTCCTGGGATGGGAATTAGAAAAACATATAAAATAATAATTTATTCATTTCAAAACGATTTCAAAATATGGTTTTTATCACAAATATTTGATACTTAGTGTCGCTACTATTTTATATTTTTTTTTATTTTTTATTGAGTTATGAAATATTGAAGTATTTGTTAAGAGCTAAAAAATATATATAATATATATATATTTACGGCGATATTATTCTTCAGCAGCCCATTATCTTTAATAGCGCTACTAATGAAAAAGCAAAGCCAATAACAAAATGAAATTCATTTTAAAAATAGCTTAAGTTTTGTCTAAATTATGAAAGTTCAAACTTTTTTAATGCCAAGTAACATTTAATATATATATTCAAAGAGAAGTTCTTTCATGTCTGCTTTTAACTGCTGCTTACCATAATTTTAATTCCAATGAATTGGCTGGGAGCGATCATATATCATCATCATCATTATCATCATTAACATTCACATAATAATCGTAGAGTTAGGCTTAAAAAACAGCGAGTTGCTTACTTTTTAATGATACCATCAAGAATATAGATGTCGTTGCGTTTTATGACAACACCAACAACACGTTACGAAATTATGTTAAGAGTGGGAAAGAAAACAACATCAACAACAACAACAACAACAACAACAACAACGAGCAACGGATAGCGGTAACAGTCAACGAACAATTTGCATGAAAGTGGCACAAAATGTTGTCAACAAAAGTTTTCAGTTTTATTTTTCTGGGTTCTTGAACGGAAGCCGGCAGATAAAACAGCAAATGCAACAGCAACAGCAACAACAAGAATAACAGCGACAATAATAAGAATAATAAACGTTGAGCCCAACCGACAAAACATAAACTTCAACTTCGACTTCAATGACGTCGTTTCTTGATTGCCCAATATGGAGAAATGTTCAAGCAACATTGACTTAAGATCTCCATCCGAAGTTGTGGACAACAGGAAAGTATAGAAGTCTTAGCATAACGAATGTAAAATACACTTTAGAGCATATAATAAATGTAAGTTATATTATATATTATATGGGAGACATATATTTGCTTTTTTACAGATATAAAAATCTAGTTTATGAAAGGAAGAGGAATTACTTGGCCTGGCTTAGATATATTGAAAGAATATTCATGTTATAGGAAGAAAAATTGTTTGATCGCCGATAAACAACTCTATTACAAGTAAAAGATCAGTAAATCGTATTGAACTAAATACTAAGGAAACAAGTTTTAAAAAAGAGATATTTAAAGATAATCAGAAGAAGAATTTCCAAATCGTGCAATAAGCAAATGTATTACAATTAGAACAACTATAAATCATATTAAGCTTCAGATTTAAGAGACAAGTTTTTCTAGTTTAGAAAGAGATATTTAAAGATTAGAAGAACTTGATTTAAAATATCTGAATAATATTGTAGATATTTTCATTCATAGCTTTAAGATTAACATATTAATCTGCTTAGACTAACGAGATTGGGCTGAAAAGTATTCAACCTGAAAAACGTGGCATAAGAAAAAGTAATAATGAATTTCAGTTAGATTCAAATATTTTGTTATTTCAGCAACTGCTCACCAGTAAATCAAAAGATTCATGTGTTAAAGTTAATTAAGAACATATAGTTCATAGCTACAAAACATAACTAGTAATAAATGACTAATGCCCGCTGCTAGGGCATACAAAAACTTTCTGATTGAAGTGTTGTGAAGGAAGGGGAAGTGCTCAAATGGATTTTGCATAGGAAAGCCATTAGGCATTTTTAATCATCATCAAATACTACTACTTTATGCATACACATCTTTATATACTTTATATATACGTATAAATATATGTACAAATTTAGTTATGTGTGTGCATGAAAGGTTTTGTTTAGTCCATTGTTGTTGGTCTGTTATTATTAGAACACAAAAACCAAGTGAGCGTTAAGATCGGACGAACAGAGAGTTGGAAAAACTTTCTCATCTAGCAAAAGGCTGGCTGTCTGACGTCTACAGTGGACGTCACCTTCACCCATTTCAATGCAATCCGCTCAAATTTCACCCACTGTGCTCGCTTGACGTTGATTAGCATGTGGCATACATAAATCTTAGTGTCTTGGTTGGGGCTTCCGTTTCCCTTTTTGTAGAGCACTTCTATTAGATCTGCGTTTGAGATAGCGATTGCGATTGCGATTGCTTTCCATGTTTAGGCGAGCATAACTGTTGCACTTATTAAATAGTGGTAGATGACTTCGTGCTGATCTCAGCTAAGGCATAATGGGGCCAACGATCTTGGCCAGAAGCAGCCAAACAACTTAATGAGACACCAAACAACAAGCCTCAGCCCAAACAGCTGCTGTTGCTCTAGCTGCTGCTGCTGCTGCCGCCAGCTCGTTTTGCTCTTTTGTTGCTGTTAGAATGAAAGTAAAAATATTTGTGAAAGTTTTTTGCTTTTTTTGTGTAAGTGCTGCTTAACTTTAAATTACTTTTTGGGCAAAAAAAAAATAATAATATACGCATCTAAGATCTGCCAGTGCCATGGGATCATTATTCTTGCTTACTCGGATAATTAACATTCATCAGCTTTGGCAATTGAAAGTTACCAAGAAAGTGGAGCCTTTAAAGCTTAAGTAAAAATTACTCATCAATTGCTGGGGAAAGGGTGCTCAGAGTACTCATTAAGCTTGCGAGCAAGTAATCATTGAATCTTACTTTAGCTAAGCTATAAAATCAAGTACTTATAGAACCTTAATTTTACTTATTAGACTTAACTTAATATTAAAGTATTTATAGTACTTGCCACTCATATGAATCATTGATAAAGCGAACAAGTACTCATATCATTCCATATCCTTTTCAGCAACTACTACTTTAAGTAGCTACTGAAACAAGAACTCAAGGACAACTAAGCAAGTATTCATAACACTGAATTGGCCTAACAACAACTAATCATAGTATTCATTAGCCAAGCAAGAAATAAATCCGTGTACTAAGAATGCTTTATAGTTCGTTTCATACTTGTGAAAGTATCATGAGTCATGAACTGCTCAAGCTAGAATATTACTCAAAGTACTCATAGTAGTCATAGTAGTCATAGTAGTCATAGTAGTCATAGTAGTCATAGTAGTCATAGTAGTCATAGTAGTCATAGTAGTCATAGTAGTCATAGTAGTCATAGTAGTCATAGTAGTCATAGTAGTCATAGTAGTCATAGTAGTCATAGTAGTCATAGTAGTCATAGTAGTCATAGTAGTCAATATACCCTCTTTTAGAAACTTCCTCTGCACAGGGTATATTCATAAGGGAAACACACCTAAAAAAGCGTAAACAATTCTCCACGGGTAATTAGTTAAAAAAAAATGAAAATAAAAATTCAAAATAAAAAATGTCTGGTGCGACCAAGCCTCAAAGCTTTGTTTTAAGCTATCCAGCGAATTGGATGTCTAATTATTGCGATTTGTGCCTGAGATTTGAATCTGTGTCAGTTGCATGAACTGGGTTATCGCTGATCGCTGATCTAACTAGCTGATCTAACTAGCTGATAAACAGAGTTATTACAAAAGAACCACAAGCTCAGAATGGAACAGAATACCAAAAATAAGACCACGAACGGGAAAGCAGGTGCCGAGGTAGAGCGAGGGCAGATTCTGGGCTAATGGCAGCGGCGACTGCAACGACGACGGCAACTTTTAATGATTATGATTATGAATTTCGTGTGGTTTCCCCCTAATGGACAGAGATCGGTGTCAACTTTGGGAAATGCGATTGTGAAATAGAGTCGGCCAACTGTATGTTATATGTGTGACATTGTAAATGTGTCAGGGAACCGAAAGCGACATCAAAGTAGAACATAAGCAATTGCCAAGCAGGTAATAAAGTTACGGCACACGTTCAGAAGCAGAAAATGAGCCGAAAGAAAGGATTACAAAAACATTATATGTATATAATCATAATGGTATATGATATAAGCGAATTTGAAAATTTAAATAATATATGGCAACATCTTTCATAGAATATATTATATAAGACTTAATTAAGAAATATATTACAAGATTGAATGGAGAGAAAATTCTAGCATCACTGATGCGAACTCAAGATAATGGTTGAGTATAATGAAGCAAAATGGATAACTGTAAAATGAGAAGAAGAATAGAGGAATCAATGATGATTTGAGTTAATATTCAAAAAAATTTCATAATATAGAATGTTATAAGTAGTTGTGATATAATAATATAATATTAAACATTTGTTAAACTAATATAAAAAAATAGATAGAAAACATAAATCATGAAATCTATTATATTTCAAATCAATGCCAAATATTTTTGCATAATTTATATAGAAAAATAATGAATAGATTCAAAACAGCAAATTGAATAATGGAAAATATTTTTCAAAGTAATAAAAAGAATTAATAAGTTTTGTATTTAAAAAATTGAACTAACAGAAGTTATTTACGGCTGCACAAAAACCATTCAAAAATATTTTATAGATATATATAAAAATTATTAAATTAGATATGGGAAAAATTTATTTTGTCTGTATATATGATATATTTAAAAGATATTTGTTTGATTTTAAATATTACAAATTATTTTTTCCAAAATTGATATATAAAAAAATTTATAAAAAATTTTAATGACAATTTAGCAATTAGTTAAAAAATCAATAGCAGCAACATTTAACTATTACTACCTTTGCCTTTATATGATTGTTTCTTAAATTATAAAAAAAATGATTGTCATTTCACAGTGTGTGAAATTTAGGCATGACAAAAGTCTCAAGAAGCTGAAGAGAGAAGAGCAGAGAAGTTGAAAGTAAGTATTTTTAATATTAAACATTTATTTTAGAATTTCACATTTATTTTCATGTTAGTGAATAAAATTTTATATATACAATATATAATATATATATAAACCCATTGAAGCCCTTGCTTAAATATGTGTTTTTCAAGCTCTGCCAGACATAACTTGGGCTGCTCACGAATGAGCTATTAATTCAGTGAAGCCATGACTAATTTCCTTTTGGCAAATGGCCTACGAGCAGGCAAAAAAAATTAATAGCCCAAGCCCAAGGAGTCTGATAATGATTAGGCCTCAGCACACTTTCGCCCCATTGCCAAAAACTTATGGGCCCAAAAGTAAAAACCACAAGAAATTCGGAGAGAATTAAGCAGTCTGTGAGCAAAGCAATTGTGTGGGAATTTAGAGCAGATTCAATGAGAAAATTACTTAATGTTTCTTGTGGTGTTGGCGCTGAGGTTGGACTCGAAATTGGAGTTGGAGTTGGAGTTGGTGCTGGTACGAAAATTGGCACACAATACTTTGTGGTTGTGTGCTCTATACGAAAATTCTCCCACAATTAGCACAGCTCGTTGGCTCAGAACTGGAGATGGAGCCAGAGCAATAATAAGACCTAACGGCGTCCCATACAAATTTGAATTAACTTTAAAAAGCGCCAAGAGCCAAAGGCAGCTGAAGTTGGCAGCTGGCAGCTGGAAGCTGCGTTGCGCAGCTTGAACTAAAAACTCGGCTAGTTTCTAGCCAAAAAAAGAAGGAAAAAAGATGACAACGGTAAATTGAAATACGCAGTTGATTAGCTGGGTACGAAGGGGAAACGGGGGGCCAAAGGGGCGTAACGCAGCGTTTTTAAAGCTAGAGAACGTCTGCATAGGTCGTGTTCTTGCCGTTGTTGTTGTCAGTCAACTGACTGGAGCGCCACCAAACATGGCCCAAAACGCACTGGCACTGGCACTGGCACTGGCAATGGCAATGGCAATGGCGTGCCCACTAATTTTAAAGGCAAGCGCGTCAAGAACAGTTATGAGCTGGAATCGGAATTGGGATGCGCCACATGCCACCAGAAACATACTTTAAAATACACTTAAAAATGTGTGCGACGAAAAACAAACTACACGAAAACAAAAACCAAAAACAAAATAAAAAAGTACAGAAATGAGCGAAGTAAAAAATTATAAACAGGTAAGCTTAAGTCAGATAAGCTCTAAGTGCGACTGCGAAATACCCCTGACCACAATATATATAAAATTAGGATAGATTTTTGTTATTTTTAGACTAAAGATTAGATGTTTTTAAAAATATTAGATATTACAAAATGTGTAATACATAATAAAGTAATAATATTGTGCCACTAAAATTCTTTCCGGCTTCTGAATGCAAATTCAGATGCAAAGCTTAATAAATCCATTTATTACAAATTAAAATTTATAAAAATTTATAAAAAAATTTATATTTTTGTTTTTAATATATTAATTTATATAAATATAGAGAAGCAATTTAAAAATATTCCAGACTTTAAATTCAATAATTTACAGTCAAACTAATGTTGCAAATTTGACCCATATTTCTATAATTGTTTTACAAACATAGCTCAATTGATTTATACTTGCGGCTACTAATATACCCTCTCGGACGCACATCCCACAGGGTATGCTACAAGTACAAATCGAGTCGTACGCTATGGCTAAGTTACGCGTCGCATTGCGACACCGAGACACGCGCATTGGCCCAGCCAATGGCCACAGTTAGTACTGTTGTTGTAATAGTTTTACTGTACTTGTTGTTGTTCTATTGCAGCAGCCGTTGCGCTTCAACTGCCTCCCAGACCCCATCCCCAACCCATTGCCATAAAAGAGCTGCGCGGCGTCAGCTACAAATACAAAAGCCTGATAGAGACATAGCTCGCATGCACTGATGCAGGAAACCAACGACCCAGCCAGCCAGGTAGCACAGCAGGTGCATAAATATATATATATATAGGTATCTATGCGAATACAAGTCTTTGGGGCAGGCTCTAAAGGCAATGCGTGTTGTGGCAATAACAATGCGAGAGTAGCTGGTTTTTATTTACGCTAAATTATGCTTGAGCCAAGTTCTATATAGACGCATTATATGGCAAGACAATTTCTAGCTATAAGTGATTTGTAAGGGCTTCTGCCATGTCAAATTGTTGCTGTCCGACAATGTCAATGACATTGGAGTTCATTAATTTGCATGGGCTTTGACTAGAAAAAGAAAGAAATATAATTTGTTAACTGCCTCAGCGAGAAGGCTAAATTATATATTATGGCATAGGCAAATGTAAACGACTAGAAAGAATAACAGAGAAGAACAAGCTATGAATGGTTTGGCTAGATATAAATATATATATATATATATATATATATATGGCTACATATAACAGAATGTGAGCAGAGTAGGGCTTAGTTCTGGATAAAGTAGAAGCTAGGAGATATTAGAAAAAGATAAGAGTCTATAACATCTGTATGATTTCATCATATCAGCAGAATGTTGGTATATCATATGTATTTTTATAGCTATTTATATATATTAATTACATTTCGTATAGCAGTATCATGCAATGTCATAAAGATCCAAATGATTATTAAACTTATGGAATTGAAAATTATTTCCTATGTCAAATACGACAAAAATGTAGCTTGAAACTATTTTAACAAAAAGTAAGATATGTAAATTTATAAGCAATAAAAAATAATAGATGAGTAGCCTGAAAGGGCTTCAACTTTATCTGAAGGATAAAAGACGATTTAAAGTGAATATAAATTAAAAATTTCTAGTCTTTAGCTTTTTTGGCTTATGAAATCTATGCGTTCGTACAGACAGACAGACATGACTTTAGCAATTGTAAGAATATATATACTTTAAAGGTTTTGCCACGCCTACTTGTTCCTGTTGCGTATATTTTTACAACACCATTCCAAATAAAACTAAATTAATTTTAATTAATTCATATATTTATAATTATATTGGGTTATTTATGAGCAATATTATTTACTTTCTAAGTAAATAATATTAAATTACTCTGAATCTTATTGTAAATTTAAACATAAATTTTTGCTCATTTTTGATTTATTTATTTTTTTTTTTTTGATAGTAAGTCTTTGTCCTAAAATGCATTTTAGTCATATTTAAAAATTTAGTTTTGTGGCTTAAACCAATTAAAAGACACTAGAGTACACCTTAAGATATTATGAAAAGCATTCATTAGCCACAAACTAAGCACTCCCAACCACATAACAGCCCGCTAACTGCTCTGCATTCCTTTAGCCAACTATGCAAGAGCATTCATCACCTTTTCATGGTGCTAACAAAGTATCAAAAAAAAAACGTTCCCATTGATATAGATGCACTTAAGTGAATTCCCACATTGAAATTTTCACAGCTTAACTAGCTGCCAAATGCATTTCACTATCAAAATTCTTAAAGCGTAACGCAGAACAGAAAAAAGCTGTCCAGAAAAAATGCCAACACCAACAGGCCCTAAAAATAGAGAAAAAAGAAAACTCAATTTCCCAGCTTGGGTCGTAAATACAGGCTGGCGCAGCTGCTACGGAGACAACGCTGCGAACAATGCAAACGTTTTACTAACTTAATTCTATGTTTGGCTTAATCAACACACACAGACACATACACACTCACACCTATACACCCATACACCTTTCTTAATTACCAGATTAATAAGCTTCATTGTGAGTGAGCGTGAAAATGAAAGTGCTTCAGCTATGCAGGCAGCAGCTATCTCCCTCCCACCCTCTTCGTCTACCGCTCTTTCTATCTCTTGGTCGAGTTCGTTGCTCGGGCACACGCGCGTGGCGATTTTGCCGTTGCTGCCACAATAACAAATTTGACTGGCAACAAGCCCGCAGTTTGGACCGTTATGGCAGCTATATAGCTATATACACATAGATCTTGTCTGATTTTACATTGTTTGCTTTTCATTTTTGACGTGAGCATCGCTAGCTGCTCGCTGCGCACTCGCTCAATTAGACCCAGGGGCAAAATTAGTCCGTGATCAGTCGTCAGACTAGCGGTTCATGATCTAATTATGCAGCTACGTACAATGTAATAGCTGCAATATTATATTCATTATGAATATGCTGTGCGTCTGCCAGCTGCGTAATTATTTACATTTAATTCATATGTTCAAGTTATTTAGCATAACAAAAAAAAATATTTATAAAATAATTAAATATATATTTTTATAAAAAAATATATATATTTTATAAAATGTTCTTTTATAAAATTAAAAAATATTTTCAAAATAGTACCATATAAAAAATACAATATATATATTTAATATAAATTATTTATTTAAGAATTAAAATATAAAATAAAAAATATTTGTATATAAATATATATATTATGCTTATGTAAATATTTATATGGTAAATTGCAAATCTAATTTATAATATTTAAAGCTATTTTAAGCCAGCAAAAAGATTAACAAAAAAATGTAGGCAATATAAAGACCATTTCTTATATATAACTTTCTTAAGAAACTCTTCAAAGAAGAAACGTTCAAACGCCTCTAAATACGCGTTACAAACGGAAGCGAAAGAAACGATTTTCTTTTTGCAAATTTAAAAACGAACTAAAAACGAAATCGCATAATGATCAAAAAAAAGTTGAAAACTTTTGAAATGGACCAAGTGCATAGCGTGAATTTGATCAGCTGAAAGTTGGTGTCAACTCTTGGGGGCTTTCCATTGTCATTAATACCTGCCCATAAGACAGCAGCTGGTCATCAGCTTCAGGCACTCAGCACTCAAATGTGCTGCAAATACTCTGAATGTAATTAGGGTCACTTAGCTGAGCCGCAAGCCACTGTTAGACCATTAGCCCCTGGAACGTAGCCGGCTGAAAATGACAGCTAGTCAAATGGAAAACCTTTAGCCAGCAACTGCCCTATATACTCGTCGCTGTTGGGGCATGCAACATCTATCAAGTGTCGAGTTTTCCATATCTTGCAAATTGGGTTAGAAGCATCGCATTTCGTAGCCACACAGCCGCAGACAATCTGCCAATCAGCGGCATTAACTTATTGCTACTCGTAGCAACTATCATTAAAATGAGTTAATGCTAAAGTGAGTAAGAGCCAAGAGTATCGATGATACGCACGCATACATCTATGTGTATCTATATATACTGATCTTATTCATGATGAGCTGCTCTGCTGCTGCTGCTGCTGCTTGATTCTTTTGCTGAAACTCACGTCACTGTTGATGCTGCTATTGAACTGGGTCACTCACTCGGGAATCGATTTGTGTTGAGAAGAGATGAGCAAAAAAAAATTAGAATTACTAGGCCGTCATCAGAGGCCACATGCACGAATGCGAATACGACATAGATAAATGCCCAAAAAGTGTGAACAAATAGAACAATAGGGAGAGAGAGACAAAAAGAGGGGATAGAGATATTTAGCTAAATGATGATGTGTAAAAACTGAGTGGGAGAGCGAGAGAGAGGAGTAATTGATAAAGAGAGAGAGAAAGAGAGAAAGATATATGGATAATAGATAGATAGATAGATAGAGACAGAGAACGAAAAAGGGAGAAGGAGATAGGAAGAGTGAGTGAGAGAGAGGATAAATAGATAGATAGGGAGAGAGAGAGAGAGAAAAGGAGAGAGAGAGATAGCTGTAAATTGGACTATATTTATTTAAATTTTGAAAATATGTATGCAAATAAATTTTTTTATTAAATTTAAATAAATCTCCTTAGACTTCTAACTCAAGGTCTTCTAGAGTCAAACCAGGAGAGAAACTGAAAACCATTTGCTTGGCATTTGAAATGCAATTGCTTGGAGAGCAGTAAAAGCCAAGTTAAAGTTTATTAACTAAGCATATCCCAAGTTGAAAATTAAGTTGAATAAGAGCATGTCTTGCTTAAGTACCTCATCGTAACGAGGCGTGCCCAGCGAGATTGTGGATAAGGACAAGACTTTTAAGGAACCGTGTGTTACAGTTCAGCTGAATGAAGCGAAGTGAAGCGCAGTGCAGTTTAATGAAAGGTGGAGCTGATGAGTTGCCCTATTATCTAGCAGAGGTTAAGAAACTAGAAGAAGCAAGAGGTACAGATATGATCCTAAATAATTACAAAAGAATGAAGTCATCATTAATATTTTATGGCTAGATTCTTTACATTTATAAAATTTTAATTAAAGTGGGATTGAAGGAGTTGAAGCTGCAGGTATCTTATTAAATTCTAAGAGTCTTTCCTGAAAGATTTTTATAATTATATTAAATTCTTGTCTATGGTAAAATATGTTTAGTAAGACAATATAACAACAATTTCTGTATAGTTTATCTCTGTAAATTTGCAATCTGTAAACTGTTTTTCTCAATTAGATTGAGAAAGTTAAAGTCGTAAAGCGAACAAAAATCTTTTCACATTTCATGTTGCTTTCGTCATGTCTCTCTATATCATATCTACTACATATCATGCCATGCATATCTCTTATATAATTCCACCTTACCAAATACAGGGTATTTGAGGTGTTATGCATAATTAAATAAATAATAACCAATAAGCCAAATGAAAACTTGCAAAACATAACAGAAAACAAGCAAAATGAATGCAATTTAATGTACATTAATTAAGAGCGAGAGATAGATATATGCATGTGCCAACTGCTAATAACAATTGTTAAAGCCAAATTGGCCAACACCAAGAGGCGGCTGCAATGCCCACGGTGGATTGACATTATAAATTATAATTTCAGTTTCAAGCAGAACCGGTCAAGAGCCACACAAAAATTGAGTTGTATGCCACATGGCGTATAATTGATATAGAGAACAGGGGGAAGAGGCTCGGGGCAGCAGCTGCTTAAATGGGTTAGCAACAGATGTGAGTCAAGTAGAGCACCCGCATCTATCAAGAACGCTCAAATCTTAGGCTTCAGGCAAGCAATTTGACTCTGGACTAAATGGAAACTTGCAACGTGCAACGTACAGCCCAGCCTTTGGGCGCATAAACGTTGTCTAATGATGACACAGTCAAAACACAGAGAGAGAAAGAGCAATACAGAGAGAGAGAGCGCGCACATTACTTGTCTGCTGCAAATTGGCATTTTGCGTTAAATTGCCAGAGAGCAGATAATTGCTAATTATTAATAATTAAATTGTTGGAAAATATGAAAGACGAGCCAAAACGTTGGCGCGCTAATGATTGTCATTAGGCATTTCAGTTTGCAGCCGCTTTGCCATGCTCATGCCGCAGCATGCCACAAGCCGCAGGCGAGGGTACCACAATAGTCGAGCATTTATTTAAGCAGCTGTTGTAAGTTTTCGCTAACAAGCAAAGGGCGTGCAAGTGGGCAGTGGGAAATAAGTTTGAAAGTGTTGAAGTGAATAGCGTAAGACTAGCAAATACCCTGTGTAAGGAGAACAAAGTAAAGGATATGGAAAACTTATTTCTCAATTTCTTTTGCTAGTTTTTTAAATTTAAAAATTCGTAAAAAATAGAAGAGGAAGTCTAATCATCCAATAAATTTTTGTAAATAATGTAATTGTTAATGAATATTAAATAAATATAAATATTAAATTATAAATTTTAATGATAGAGATATGATATCAAGCTTATGGGTAAGGAGAACAAAGTAAAGGATATGGAAAACTTATTTCTCAATTTCTTTTGCTAGTTTTTTAAATTTAAAAATTCCTAAAAAATAGAAGAGGAAGTCTAATCATCCAATAAATTTTTGTAAATAATGTAATTGTTAATGAATATTAAATAAATATAAATATTAAATTTTAAATTTTAATGATAGAGATATGATGTCAAGCATTCGATTATTATCAATATTTTTGACAATAGAAAAGTGGAAAATTATTTTACGAACTTAGAACATTTAACTAAAACTTATATATGAACTTTTTCTTTACAATCTGAATTGGATTGACTATATTTTTAATCGATTTTGCGTTACTAGCATTTACTCGAAGTTATTCACAAGTTCTGCTCAATACACCCTTTTACTGCCCCTACAGTTTAGAAGGTATTATGCACTTAGTGCAAACGAAAACTTCCGTCATTCCCATCCGCTTTGCCTCGAAAGATAAACAAGTGTTAGAGGCTACAGCAGCTCAGATAGCGCCGTCCACGGAAGGAAATCCATGTGACACATGCGACAGGCCACAAATAAAATATATTTGTACAGATTGCTATTGTTCTAAACTCCTTACTGACATACTAAACTTTGTTGCTGTTGTTGTTGTGGCTGTTGTTACTGTTGCAGCTGCCACAGCGCTTGTCACTCATTTGTCGCCAGCTAGAGTTGATTGTAATCTCATTATGTGCCACAACTAACGAATGTTTCTGGCAGACACACACACACATACAGACAGCCATGCAGTTGGCTTCTCTGTCTGCGTGAAGCAGAGCAGAAAAACTAAAAGCATTCAAAAACTATGCGGCAAATTGTCAAAGTCAGCAATTTTCCAGTTATACTCAGACATTGTTTCACACTGCTTAAATAATTTAAGCGTATTTACTTAAAAGCAATTGCAATCTTAAGCAAAGAATCAACATAGCTAACATTAAGTACACAGTTAGTTTGCACAATTAAATTTCTATTTGACATCACTATTTGGCGTGCAGAAATGTTGTTTTTTTCTTTTTTGCAGCAACTAGAACAGCCAAGAAATAACATAAGTTTACTAACATAATCTAATCTTTATCTAAAGTCATCTAATTTTTCTAAATCATTTGAACAAAATTTATCAAAAAATAACTTTAATATAGAAAGTCTTTGAATATATCTTTGAAGTTGTAAATATTTTTTGTGGATCCAAAGTTGTTTGACAAAAACTAGTAAACAAAAGCTTAAACTAAAGATAAAATAACAATGGCTTAAATATAGTTAAAATAGATTGATTAAAAATTAAAATATTATAAAATATTTGATTACAATATTAAAAATAAAACAAAACTAACCTGAGCCTAAAATTTATATATTTTAAAATAAACTCTAATAAAAACTTACATCAATTTTTATAGGAAGCTTTGTGCTGGTAAGCTCAAAGTATGGAGTTAATTCGTAATTAAATTATATAAGCACAAATTTTAAAACTTTATTATAAATGAAGCCTTAGTTTCTTTAATAATAATAATAATTAATAGCTATTTATAATAATAAATTAAGTAGAATTCAGGCAAGTTCTGAGCTCTGATCAAGCTCAGGTACCACAGTTCGAAAAGAAAACAGTTCTGATTATTGTTATAACAAATGTAATTTTTAAAATTCAAATTTAAAAAAAAAAACCTTTTATAAGCTTACCAAATTATCAAATAGGTCTAAAATATAGTTAGCACCTAAAAGTATGCAACGAAAAGGCTGCCAAAACCACAAGAAAACTCGCCTCAAGTCAACTTTTAAATCAAACAAATGTGTTTTAAAGTAATTTAATTAATAAATTTATTTTTTAATTGTAGTTTTCTTTTTGTATATAGTTTTATTAAATTTACTACATAATAAATACAACATTTTATTGAGCGTTGTTTTACGTTTTGTTTTAGTTTAATCTAAATACTAAAACATTGGCACATTTTTAGAGTTTTTCCACTTGTTTCCTATTTATCAAATTTCAATACTTGTACAGAATCAAATACAAAAATGTTCAGATAGACACAGTTTCAGCGACATTAGCTTAAACAACTACAAATTATATATAGGCTAAAAATGAAATTATATTAAACATATGCATTGCCTAAAAGATAAACAAGCAAATCTCTCTCTTAACTGGATAGCTAGAAACGCTGCTCAATAATTTTACATGCAATTGGCGTATTGTCCACAATGTCACTCACGAATACAAATAAATATGTTAGCAATTTTTTTTTTATTATTTATAATTTTTTTTATATAAATATATCTATAATTTTTTTAGATTTTTTGGTACATATTTAGACCAGCAGACGCCTAGCTTTGCAAAAAAAAAGTTGTTTTCTTAGTTTAAAGCTGTAAGCAGCGGCGGGTTTTGTTTCAGTGGGAATCCGTTTATGTTTTTTCCTTCTGGGTTTCATTCACATAGTCAACATTTGGGCGTGTTTGCTCCACTGCTGACGCTGCTCGTCTCCAGATGTTGCATCAACAGCTGCTGCAAGTCCGCACGCAGCGCCCGCTCCTCGTTGATCTGCAGCTTGATCTGCGACATATCCTGCTGCATCTGCTTTATGGCTGTCCACAGTTGCCGCAGTGTCGGGGTCATATCCTCATTCTCAAGGCCTGCCTCAAACGAATTGCATTTGGTTCGCAAAGTTGTCGAAAAATTAAATAAATAAAGAGAATGGAAGAAACGGGAATACTATGTTAGTGTTGTGTGTAATTAGCCGAATAGCGCATTAAAATGAATATAATGAGTGTTACTCTAGTGAATACTATGAGTATTTGGTATGTGTGAAGTGAGTGTAATAAATATATGATATGTTTCAGATGAGTATTATGAGTATGTGATATGTTTGAAGTGAATAATATGAATATTTTCTATGCATTAAATGTATAAAGTGAGTATTGTGAGTATATGGTATGAATATTTGAAGAGAATACAAAGAATGTTTGATATATGTAAAAGTGACTATTGTGAGTATATGAATCAAGTGAATAAAATGAATGAATATTATATGTTTTAGGGTGAGTATTATGAGTAAGTGATGATAGACCAAATGAATAATTAATGTAAGTGATGTTTCCAATGAATATTATGAATATTTCATAGATTTCAAACAAATACAATGAATATTTGATGATAGTTCATAGATTATTACGAGTAATGCTCAACTTTTGAGTGAGTGTAATAAGTAAATGAAATGACTATTTCAAGTACTTATTATATTTTAGATTTTAGAAGTATTATAAATATATGATATGTTTCAAAGCTTTTCAAATGAATATTATGATTTCTTAATGTTATTCTTAAGTGAGTGTTATGAATGTACCACGTATATCTACTGGACAGAATGAATATTCGATAACTTAAAAGTGTATACGGTGCGTATGTGCAATGTTTCAAGTAAATCTTATGAGTTTTCTCTTTAATGATATGTTTCGCACTTATGCATATATTGTGTGTGTATGTGTGGGTGTGTGTATAGCTGCATATACTGTAATTTACGTGTGCTCTACTCTTAACAGCAAATCAATAAAATATTATTGCTACTATACAGATATATATAAGAACTATTTATTTTTATGCTCAGCAATTTTGGACTCTTGAAGTGCAACACATAATTAAACATAAATAATTGACTAAAGTTTTCTGTTTAGAGTGAAATAAACTAAAAAAGAAACTACTATTAAATAATGTTATATATATTAATATTTGCTTATTGACAAATACCACACAGACACAAATACAAATACAAAATACAACGAAATTCTTGATAATATAAATGATTTTATTGAAATTTTACTCCTTTTTTTTTGTTTTTTATTTTTATTTTTAATTTCATTGAAATGTTTTTTACTCGAAATTGAAGTAAATTCAAATCTCAATACAATACAAACGTATAAACGCATTTATCATAATTAATATAGTTAGTTGGTAATTGTATTTGGTTAGACAACGTTTCACAAAACACTTATAGCTTAATGTTTATTTGTTTTTTCTCTTTCTTTCTTTTTAATATAATGCACAACAACAATGTACTTTGATTTATTTGTTATATATTTGTTTTTATTTTGTATTGTTTCAGTTAGTTTCTAGTTATTGCCAAGTACTTGAACTAACACTTAAAGCATTTCAACTCATTTTTGATTACACATTGCACATTCGTTTGATCATAAGTATAATACCCTATAATATTTGTTTTTTTTTTGCTAGGCAGGTAACAAAGAACTTTCACTGGGCAGCCCCTCCCTCACCCCAACAAAAAAAAAAAACAATCAGAACAAAAAGGAAATTGTCAGTTGCTGCTAGTTTTAAACATTTAGAGCTACGTAAGTATAAGCTATGGCAAATCATGTATATCAAGTCACAAATATATATTTATATATGTATAAATACAGAGTATGTATAGTCTAATATATAGTGTGTTCCGCTGGTGGCATACAAAAACGCGTGTAAAAGCCTTGGACGGAAAATGTAAAGCTTCGCTGATTATCTACTCTCTTTTAGGATCAGGAACCAGCTGCAGTTGCACTTCAAGTACGAGTAACTAATGTGTGGGGCAAGTAGTCAGCGGCACGCTAGTACAAAACTTTTACTCTACAACATCCAATCAAATTTTGTTAGCTAGTCTTTTTTGGCTGAGTCTTTCTTTGTAGTGTTTTTCTTTTTAATTATTTCTATTGCACCTAACTAGATTTAAGATCACTCAACTTACAATTAGTATAAGATTAAAAAAATTAATAAAATATATAGCTCTGACAGCTACACTTAGTTACTTTTGAGCAGATCTGTAAAGCATTTATCATTAGGCCAAAACAAAGATTATTACATATAGAATCGATTGGCTTTAAAAATATAATTTTATATAAAATTGAAGTATTTTTAAAAGTGATTTTATGATAAAACAAAATTTAAATCCAATGATACTTGTCACTTGGTACAAATATTAGGCATATTCGCGCTTTTTTAAAGGGCAAAAAGTCAAATTATATATAAAAATCAATATACTTTTCATTAAGTTCAGGGCATAACTATTACCCAAAATTATTTTTGAAGTTTTCAAAAAAGATTTTGTATAAATTTTCCATTTTTATTTATATTTTGTAAAATGTCCAAAATTTTGAATTTAAAAAAAATATATATATAATTTTTTTTATATAAACTCAAATTTCCCATAAAAAATTTGCTAAAAAATTGCGTAAAAGGAATTTAAAAAATCTCTATTTAAGAAAAATCTAATTTTAATATACAATTTATACATTAATTAAAAATGCTTAATCATTTAGTTATTAAAAAAAAATACTTTTATGAAATATGCCTAGGGACATGCCTTGCCAATGAGTAGATCACACAAAAAATTTGTAATTACAAAATAGTCTATAAATATTAAGTGGTAATATGAAAATACCTCTCAAATAAAATTCAACAATTCAAAAATATTCTCTAACTTTGCTAGTATTTTAAAAATACTTCTAAAATGAAAATGTTTTACAGATCTGCTCTATGAATACATATATATATATATATATATATATATATATATAAGCTATATATATATATAAGCTAGGCACACCGAAACTAGAGACACAGACTGCTGCCAGCCTCACTTAACTGTATTTTTGTAAGATAAATTCAAAAGATTTTTTGTTTGTTTGTTGAGCAACAGCAAATTGAAATAAAAAAAAAGAATCGAATTATTATGCAGCAGCCATAATAAAATACAACTGCTGAGCGGGCGAGCATTCAAAGCAAAGCGAGCAGCAGCAGCAGCAGTAGTAGCAGCAGCAGCAGCAGCGCAGCTGTTGTAGGTGGCACCAATGAATGCGTGTGAAGCTAAATGGGCGTGGTCGAGATGAGAAGGACATGCCACAACCGCAATTGTAGTACTACTCAGAGATGGTTGATCTTGCGCCACTGCTTCATCACAAAATTACCGCAACACCAGCTGCCCGATTGCCGTTTCGTACCGTCCGCATTCAGCTCCACCTGTGTGGCACGCCCCTGGCTGGCGCTTCCGTTGCGCAGCAGCGCCGTACAGCCATGCTCTCCACGCTCGCCATCACTCTCATCCGAGCGCTCGCCACCCGCTGCCAGCTGTGGTGTGCTGCGTTGCAGCGTGCTTGTGCGCAATGCTCCGCCACAGTTCATCAAGTATCCGCCACCGAAGCCCGCATAGCGATGCGACGTGGACGTCTCAAAGGAGCGATTCAGGCGTCGGTCGTAGAGACCGGGATGCACAGTGCCATCCGGATTTGGTTTCACAATAGTTGTCTGACCCGAGCCCCGCTGATAACCCTGCTGAGCCAGCAGCTTGGGCGACGGCTTGTTCTTGCGCGGCAGCAGCGGCGAGGTGCAAACGTTGTCGTAGCCCGAGCCGAAGCCGCTCTTCAGGCGATTCAGAGATTTGCGTGTGGCACGCTCTTCCGACAACGCGCGCTGATAATCCTTAATGCCAGGCCCACCAGCTACCGCACCCGGTCCCGTTAGCGAGTAGCGTTGACCAGGTGTATTTAGGGAGGAGCCCACCGAACTGGAGTACAGATTGAAGCTATTCGGACTTGCCTCACGCCAAATGAAGGAGGAGTTCAGACTGCCCGCCGAGTGTTGACGTGTTTGTTGCAAATGCTGTTGTTGCTGTTGATGATGTTGTTGCTGTTGGTGTTGTTGTTGTTGTTGCTGCTGTTGCAGTGGCGTTAGGTGCGGCGCATTAGCCACAAAAGGCAGCTGCGGATTGGAGGTCGAGAAGGTTTTGCTCGTTTTCAACTTGCCACCGCGTATAGGCAAACAGGGCGTCCACGGCTGCAAGGCTATATAGTTGAGGTATTTAGAGTTCGTTGGGCAGAGGCGCGTGAAAGACAAAGAGAGAAAATGAAGATATTTGAAGAACGAAAAACGAGAAACGACAACCAACAACGACAACAAGAACAACGAAAAGCCCAAACACAAAAACAAATTTATAAAAAAAAAAAAACAAAATAGACGAACAACAATACATTGAATCAAGCCAGGGTAGGTTGTCGGAGTGTGTTTGTGTGTGTGTGTGTGGAGAGAGAGTGTGCGTGGATGAACATTAAACCAAGACCAATTTTAATAAGGTAAATAAAAGCAGGACAATAGTTGATAAAGCGGGTTTTTGCGAGGCAAATAGAGGTAAAACCATAACCAAAAGATAGCTTACAGGTAGGCCAACGAAACTGAACTAGGAGGACGGGAGAGATTAGGGTCAGCGGAAACTAAATTTGTATAACTTGTAATTTTGATAAAATCTATAGGGCGCAACTAAAAGATATTTCTAATAATGATATGAAGAAAGTGAATCTTCAATTTCTATTTTTCCCTTTCGCTATGTAACAATAAATTATACTGAATATTTATAGTCAACTTTAGATTTTAGCTAATTTAGCGATTCAGATGTTAAAAATAAAATATGTTAATATTTTAGAATATATCGAATATTATTAAAATTAAGTAAAATAAAATGCTGTATTAAAAATATGAACATGAGTTCAAACTTTAAAATGTAACTCATTGATTCACGAACTGAAAATATCTTTGAGTTCGAATCATGATTTATGCCATGATTTCTATATATAACTCAGAAAACTATATAAAATATCA
The DNA here is from genome assembly GCF_003285905.1 of Drosophila hydei. Classification (NCBI taxonomy): domain Eukaryota; kingdom Metazoa; phylum Arthropoda; class Insecta; order Diptera; family Drosophilidae; genus Drosophila; species Drosophila hydei. The sequence goes on from NW_022045827.1 coordinate 2,014,947, forward strand.
CTCTTCGAAAATCTTCATGAAAATGCGCCCAGCTACGGTACAACTATGTAAGCCTTAAAGATAATAATAATGATAATTGTAATGATAATGATAATAGTAATGACAATGAACAATTATTTTCCTCTTGAAATGAACAACAATAATTGAAAGTAAATTCAACCAAGTTTTACATAAATAAATCGGTAAATTTAAACAAATATATTAGGTATATATTTTTTATTATGTATGAATATATATGTATATAAGAGACCAAAATATATTAGCATATATATATAGATATATATATTAATATATTTCTTGAATACTTCATTTAATCCAATTTTAATGAGCGCAACTGCCAGATTTCTTAACAAATACAACATTTGTAACAAAACTCATAAAAAATTAACAACAAAAAATATAATTAAATCAAATCTTTAGTTGTTACAGTTAAAATGCGTTGGTTCTTAAGTGATATATCTATATTATTTTTCCAATTGTTAAAATTAAAAAAAAAAAAATAAGTTAAGCAATTACGCATTATTTATGGTATTTGTGAAGAAGTTTTAATTAGACAGCTCTACAATTTTTTATATTTCTTGTTAAACAATTTTTTTCTTATAAACTAATACAATTTTGGTGTAAGAATTCTTGTTTATTTTATTTTTATTTGATTTTTTTTGTATATATTTCTTTGTGAAACGTTAAAAATGAAACCAAACCAACAAATGTAATAATAAAAATTTATCAAATTTTTTTTTGTTTTCTTTTTTTTTAGCAGCTTTGTACATTTAAGTGTGCGTGTTTTCTGTGTGTGTGTTTCGAGTGTGTGTGTGTGTGTATGTGAGGTAAAGCATTTTTTATTTGGCTACAAAACTTTCTTAATGATTGGAGAGGGAAAATAAACTTAAAAAGAAAAACTTGAGCACAAGTGCGAAAAAAAATAAGTAGACACACAGAAAATTGTTGTTGAGAATGCCTTCTTCTATATAAAGCACATGGGAGATCGGCGGTACTTACCCGAGTGTATGGTATTCCGGGCGCTGTTCTGATAGGCGGCACAGTAGCCCTCGAAGACGCGCAGCACTAAGGCATCCTCCTCGAATGTCGGCTGATTCTTGCGACCGCTGCAATAGCTGGCCAAGGCGTTGTTGGAGCTGCCTGAACCAGAACCGGCACCGGAGCCGGAACCGGAATTGGAGCCGCTGATTGTGTTTAACAAGCTTGGCCGCAACGGCGGCGTCGGACGCAAACAGCTGATGGTCCAGTTAGCTGGAAGAAAAGAGAGATATATAAATATAGCAAAGAGCAAAAAAAGGCTAGTTTTGGCGGAGAAACTGTGTAAATTGTTTGGTCGATTGACTTGACTTTTTTGGATACTTGTAATACACGATTTTCTTTTCTGTATTAAAAAAATATCCAGTTCATATTTATAAATTTTTTTTGTAAGCATAAAAATAGCTAATCATTAATATACAACTGCTAGAAATCCCGCTATACACTTTTAGCTACATTATGTCTGCTCAGCAAGCTAGATTTGGCTTTAAAATAATTATTTGGGGAACATTAAATTTAATCTGCCCAGCAGGCTACATTTGGCTTTAAAATAACTATTTAGCCAACACCGACTATGGACTTACCCTTTGTGCTTCCTTTCTTTGCGTTTGGCGCCGCCGTTGCCACTGCCGCTGCTGCTGCTGCCGCTACCGCTGCTTGGATGGCCGCTTGGCTTGCTTCCGTGCCCGCTGCTGTCTTGCTGCTTGGTGTCTGGACTAAATTTGATTTGTGGCTTAACTGCCCCAGATGACTTGGTAGACTTGGTGGTTGTGGTGGATGCAGATGATGTTGTGGAGGCTGAGTGTGCGTGTACTGGTTGTAGCTCAGATGATGATTGAACGAGAGGCTCCGTTTGTGTTGTGACATCGCTGTGGCTGCTGCCGATGCTGCCGCCGAGCCCGCCAACTGTTGCTGGCTGTTGCTGTTGCTGTTGCCGCTGTTGTTGTTGTTGATGTTGTTGCAGCTGCTGTTGCTGATGCTGCTGGGCGTCTGATTGCGACTGCCGGGCGGCAGCAACAGGCTGTGCGTCGATGGAGGAGACATCTGAAATAAAGCGAACAGAAAACAGTTTATTATTATTATCTCATTTAGACTTAAGTATTTCAATGATATATGGAACTTTAGTTAGTTTTGATTAAGAAATACTTGGCAACTGACAGCAACTGCGGCAGCAGCAGCAGCAGCAACAATTGCTATAAACATCAACAAAACAACAACAACAGGCTGCAGTCCTGTGGGCAGCTAGCGAGCAAAGCGCAGCAAGCAAATCAAATCGAATGAGTTTGTTTCGTTTTTTAAATCATTTTATCAATTTTTAATTTGTTTCTATTTTTTATTTTGTGTTGCTGGAGCGTTAGATAAATGTTTTGTAAATCGTTTTTTTTTTCTCAAATCGAATTCAAACGTTTTTGGTGTTTGCGTTCTTGGTTAGTGGGCGCAACGTTTGCAATGTGGGTGATTGATGGGTTGGGGTGCTGACGAACTAGTTCATTAGAGCACACAAAATAAATATATTTAAATACATAATGTACTAAGAAGTGCTGGCGAACTAGTTCATTAGAGCAGCCCAAATAAATAGATTTAAATACATAATGTATTAAGAAGTATTGGAAAATAAACTAGTTCTTTATGTAAATTGTTCATTTGAACGAGTTTGACTTTTGCACTCAATGCTTGCAAGATGTTACTCTAATAATTATTTCTTGAATATAAGTTGGAAAAGGAACTAGTTCAAGAGCTGCTCATTTGAACTAGTTCGAACTCTAAACACAATATGTTCAAACTTTTTATAATTAACAAAATACGAGTTCTTTTAAAATATTCTATGTCTAATTAAGCACAGTTCATTTGATCTAGCTCAATTACCCAATTTAATGGAGTAACAAAAACATTGGAGGGCACAAACATAGGTCCCAGCTTATTATTGAACTAGTTCAGTTTCTCATAACTTCACATTAAATCATATTATGAAACAGCTATTTGAACTAAATGAAATAGTTCCGTAAACTCCAAATTGAAGTAATCCTAAATAAATTCCAATCGAAAGAAGATATTCATTAACAATATAAGAAGGTTAGTCAAATGCATGTTTGAATGACTGAATGTTTCGACTGAGTTTAAAGCGATTTTGTTCAAATGAACTTAAAATGATTCAGAAAGGAATTTGGTTTTTGGGCGTGCTGCATTTGCCAAATTGAATGCTTGAATTAGAAGATGATGATGTGATTGGAAACGTGAGCAAAACGAATTTACAAAACAATCAAACGGAACACGTGCACGTGAAACAAACGTGCGCCATGCCACATGCCACCTGGAGATGTGGCAGATGACACTCAGACAAAGAAGTGTATGTAACTATTCCAGGTGGCATGGCCGGCGTCTCACTTCGTTTTGGCTTGCCTTCTTCGGTTGCTAAAGCTACGCGTGCCGCACAAATGGGACAATCGAGCGACAACGAATATGATGGCTTCGCCGCAGTGAAGGCTTCCCGTCGTCGCTGAGCTCCAGTTGGATTGAGATCCATATCCTCGCTGCACACCGGACAATTGGAGCAGATCGAGGCGGTTGTGGTGGTTGTATTGGTGGTGCCAGTGCTGCTGCCCGCATATTCACCACAATTGTCACAAAGGGCACAGTAGCTGGCGCCCTCGCTGAAGCCGCTCGCTCCCAGCGAGCAATAGCAGCTGGAGCAGATGGAGTTGGTAGAGCAGTTGGAATCCTTGCTGCCGCTGGCCGTCACCGAGGGCAGACGCTTATTGTATGCGCTCGCTATGCCGCGCAGCACCTCCGGCGGCAGGCGTTCCTTCTTCCACCAGTGCGCATACATGCCCGATCGAAAGGTGGGCCGAGGGTCCATGTGCAGCTGATCTGCGGAGCAGCTGCCGCTAAATTTTAGACCATTCGCTGTGGCTATGGGCGCGGCTTCATCCATGGAGCTGGAGGCCAGAAAAATACTTTTTGTATTGATTTGGAATTGTGCACCCGATTGATTGGTGGGCGCGGTTGGCGAGTCCAGCGCTGGCTCCGGCTTCGGTTCATTCTGTGACTCCTCTTCCTTCTGCTCCTCCTGCGTTTGCTCAGGCGTTAGAAACTTTTCACGAAACATACCACACACATCAAAACGCGGCTCTGGCTCCACATTATCGAGCACATCCACGCCGCAGCACTCGACATTGGGCGGATCCGGTGAGGCTATCGTGCAGCTGCCTGCCATGCCGCTATCACTGGAACGCGGACTGGGACACTGCGAACTCTCACAGCATCTGCACTTGCACTGACTATGCAGCGCCGGCTGCTGATCCCGTCGTCCAGCACCCGGCGGTGCTGGCGGCGGTGGAGGCGGTACAGCTGAACGATTGTTCATCTGCAGGAATTGATAGCTGATGCAGCGTCTAATGGAATCCCGTTTGACCTCTGGTCGATTGGCTTCGATGCACAGCTCGTTGTTAGAGTTGCTGCGTACCGCTGGCGGCTCACTACGTGGATTGCCCGTGCTGGGGCTGTCGCTTTTATGCGATGCGCGCTGCTCGACCGCCTGGTCGTAGTTATACAGGAGTTCCGCCTGTAGCTGATCTGGCGCAGCTAGGCATGCAGCTGGTAAGTCCATTGTGCTGGAGTGCACGCACTCATCCTCCTCGTCGAGCAGAGGGGCATCCACGCTTTGATTCTGCTGCTGCTGCTGGCGTTCCCGCCAGGTGGGCACATAGACCTCAGTATCGGCGCAACGATTGAAGCGATTGCCCACAAATATGCTGGGCATGCTGTGCCGTTCGGTGGGTGAGCCGGGCAGCTGGGCAGTAACGGCTTGTGGCTTCGCCTTCTCCTGGCTGAGATCATCATGAATGCTGGCCAAATTTTCACATGCCATAAAAGCGCCACCCAAACGAGCGCCATACAACGAGCTCGCATCGGAGCTTTGTTGCTGTAGAGTTGAAGGTTGTGAAAGCGGCTCGACAAGCTGCTCCAGCTCCTCCTCCACCTCCTCTTCTAAGCAGTTGGTTATGCTGGAGCCACCCAAGTTGATGGTAGCCGTTGACGTATGTACGCTGGAGTTGCGTTCAGTGGATTTGCGTGCCAGCGCACGCAACGCCTTGGAACCAATCACAAGCGACTCCTTCTTAAGCTCATGCTGCACCAGCAGCTCATCCGCATCAACGGAATCTAGTTTGATTAAATTTATGGACGAGCTGTGCCGCTGTGCATGCTTCACAAAAGTGCCCGTGGAATTGCATGTGGATTCAACAGGTCTGTGCTGATAGAAGCGCACATATTCAAACGGATCCGAGTCACAGCTGTGCAAATAGTCATTGTCATACTCATCGTCATAGCTCTCTGAATCTGTGGGCAGCTCGAAGGCGTCCTGACGCTCCAGCTCCGACGAGGACATTATTGACTCCTGCCTATTGGCATTGATATCTTTGAGCAACTTGGCAGCTTTGTGACAGCGCTTTTTGCGCAATGCAATCCGCTTGAGATCGATGCTCTGCCTCGCCTGTGGATAGAGAAGCATCTTAACTATCGCGCTGCGCAGGCGTCCCGCTTTGACGAGTCGTGCGAAATGCGCACTGAGATTGGTATACGGAGCCGTCGGTGGATAACTGCTGGGCGGCAAGGTGAGCCGGAGTGGGGCATGCTGCAACGGCTGACTGTAGTAGGCGCACAGCGAGAAACGTGTGCAATAGCCGCGCGCATCCAGATGCTGATTGAGCTGCTCAGTTGCCAAGGCACAAAGATGTGGAACAGTAATGAAAGCTACTACATTATCTATGTTAAGCAACGTTTTCAAATGAGCTTGGCAAAAGTTCTTGATGAAGCCATTCTCATATGACCCTTTAAGAAACCCTGATAGACAAGGCCTGCCCCTTTATAAACTTGCCAAGCACAAGTGAGAACAGCTCTAAAAACTCAGTACTTACATGCGATGCATTCAGCTGCTGACCGCCCAGCGAGGAGTTGCTTAGATTGCTCAGCTGACGCTTTATGCCCATGGGCAGACTGGGATTGTTGGCATTGAGCAGCTCGACCCACTTGTTGGCCTCATTGGGACCCTGACAAACGGCCACAATGCGATCGATTAGTGGACTGCTTATCTCGAAGGCATTTTTGATGGCATCCGTATCCTCCAGGCGATTCACAATGATGCCCGTCAATGGCAATTTACCCTATTCGAAATAGTATTTATTAATTTATGCACATTGTTCATAGATCCAGGACTCACCTCATAGATGAAGGCGCTCATGCGCTGGCTCACGCTTAGTATGAGCAGCGTTTGTGGAAATAACACAAAGTAGCGATCGCGATGATCTGGGCCTACAGCCACGCTGCCCATGTGTATGATGTCGCCCAGTGTGCTCAGCTCCTGACCCTGCCAGTTGCGCACCGGCCCCGTCAGCACCTGCAGCTCGAGCTCCTTTTGACGACGCGTTGCCGAACAGGTGGCCGCAATATCCTTGTAGACAGCTACGCTGCGCTGTGTATCGCCGCGATCCGGATGGCTGCTCTCCATGTGACGTTCCAGCTCCTGCAGCATGGCCGAATACTTGTCCAGGCGGCGAAACGGCTTAGAAAGCCCGGTAGTTAATACTAACAGACCCGGCGAGGCAGCGCCCTGACGCTCCATATACTTCTCCAATTCGTCCCTACGTAAGAAATGTTTAGAAAGATCAGGTTAGGTTCAGGTCCAATCGTATAGCACCTTGACTCACTTATACTTATCCAGTATAACTATGGCCTTGGGATGTGCTGCACAGTAGGCCTGGTGCATTTTTTTCATAAGCGGCGCACTGGTTAGAAATAGTTTACCCACACGATCGTTGCACTCCTCAATCTGTGTGAGCAGCTCCTCGTGCGTGTGCACCACCTCCACAAAGTTACACATTAGCTGCGCGTACTCATCCTGGCTGAGTCTGTTGAGGAGAGCAAGAAAATGTAGTTTGGATTTTGCATAGGGAACGGACTATAGACTTACATTTGCGTCTGCTGCATGGGTTCAAGGAAATTCTCGAGCAGTCCTTGAAGCTCGGCCACATGCGCTCGCTCCGAATCGAGCAGATCCTTGAGTACCACGGAACGGTACTCCTGTATTTCCTCGGGCGGTCGTATGGTCTCGGCCAGCGGCAATTGGGCCTTGTACTCGTTCACATAGTTGCTGGGAAACCAGCCAGTCTTATCGTTCAGTGTGCCCTCCCACCAGCCGCCATCCTCGCGCTGTGTCACCGTGATTAGGTCACCCTTCTTGAAGCACAGCTCATCGTTGTTGCTGCCCATAAACGAGTATTCGGCTCTCACAATCAATGGTTGTTCCATTTCGCTTGCAAGTCCAGCCAACTCCCTACCAAAATCCTGCTCTCAAATTTCCTTCAGCTGAAATGGAAGATGATGAGATAAAGAGCTTAAAATCTTGCAGTTTTCGATGGTAATATAGTTTAATTAATTAATAATTTAATATAATATTCATTTTTTCATAAAGCTGAATTGAAAATTATAAAAAATATTTTTGTTTTTTTTTACTTAGAGCTACAATCGTGGCTTATTCATAGGCTAATCACAATCCATGTCTGGCATTAACTACAATTTTAAACATACGAATTGAACAGACCTCGTCAATGGAATCTTCAAATTGTAAAGCTGTTAGTATAAGAAAGAAATTCCAAACAAAATTGATAAAGCAATTGCTTTTAGTCCCCATAAAAGCCAAACACATTTTATACTCTATAAGATCATTGTCAATGTTTGTTGAACTTGAAAAGTCAGCGTGTGTGCACAACATGAAATTGTTCAATGAAAATTTTTCTGTAGACTCGTCACATATATCTATCAATTATCTATACTATATATATTTATATGTACATATATATATATATATATTTACGACGCCCACGCGAATGCGTTCTTCAATCCATTTCGTTTTTAGCGCTCACAAATTATTATTATGGCCAAAAGGCGTTTCGGAAAATAACATCTGTTTTCGTTTCGGCCCGAAGATCTCGTGTGGCAAAAAAATAAATACTTTCTTGACATTTTTTGTGCAATCTGGAAAACTCGTGAAATTGTTGGGAACGATCGATGGCCAAGGCCGGCGCCAAAAGGATTTTTTTTTTTTTGGCAATTACGATTACGAAATGTCGAATTGCTAAAAAGCAATAAAGAATGAAATGAATTATTGTTTTGCTTAAAAACCGTACATAAATCAAAAGCAACAGTAGTCAACTGAATGGCCATGTCATGGGTATCTCAAAGAAAACATTAATTTACGAGCGCACTGTTTACGATGTGTTCGAAAATTAACTCAAGCATTGTACACAAGATGATAAAATTTAATGGCCAAAAAAAGGATTGGGTGATAAAAACAAAATATGTTGAAGATAAACATGATTTCCTCATATGGCCTATTTTAATTGTAAGATAATACACGGCAATCACAAAAATCCATTTGCAGATTTATATCTTTATTCTAAAACATATTTTGTGTGAGGTTTTGGATAATATATTTTTATTTTCTTATTCCTTCCATCTTTTTGGGTGTGCATAATACTTTGATTAGATTAGAAGTGAGTGAAAAGGCAATAATATGATAATGTATAATTGTAGTTGGAATAGGAATGATCTTCTTGATACGTTGCTGTATTTTTAAAATTGATTAATGTAATTATAAGTTCAATTGATCTATGTAAGATATATTGATCCAACTATTAAACTATCAAATCTATGATTAAGATCTACTGATCTTCATATAAATTACATTTAGTTATTAAAATTATTAAAAGCTTCATGTATTAATTTGTATTATTATTAAATGTATTAATTTACATTATAAATATTGATCAAATGATCCAGCTGTTAGATATATTATACTCTATTATATTATATAGCTATATATCAAATATATTGAAATACATTTAAATTTTATTCAACTTTAAGCGATATTGAGCGACTTGCAAGATCTATAGGATTATCTATAAGATCTATCGATCCTTGATTATATATCAATATATATATGTATATATAGGAAGTATATTTATGTGGTTTATGAAAAAGCTTCTCAATCGCTTGTAGATAATATATCAATGTATACATTTCTAAAGTTTGTCACCAGAATATTCTACAGTTTCTATCAATTTCACTTATATATCATAAACAAATAAAACTAAATATTTATAAGAATGTGTGGGTGGCGCAAAAACAGGTTATGGTTAGATTTACGATTAAATGTTGACTTTCTTGTATGTCCCACAAATACCGTATCACATGTGCTCTACTTCTATTGAGATTAATCAAACAATTTTTATTTTATTATTGCCGCAATGAATAACCGCAAAAATATGAAAGAAAAACATGTTTTTCTCTCAGCTTTTTTTTCCTGTATTTTGACCATTAAGTTTCTCGCATCCAAAAATAACAGCGTAACGAAAATATATAAATCTTGATGTGCCGACTTTTTCCATATGCCAATGGAAATCAGGCGATATCTACATATGTATATATATTAATAGTGGCCCAGACACTTGCCAAAAGAAACACACATAAAATTGTTCCATTACAGGTATTAATAAAAAGTGTTTCATAAAACTTTTTGAATAGACTTTTGAGCCTCTTGCTGATGCTCGTTGTTGAGAGAAGATAATCTGTTAGACAAGGTCGTCTCATGAGAGAAAATTTTGAAAAAATTCAGCGTTTTTTTTTTTTTTTTTGTGTTTTTAATTTTTTACACACACACGCACATTTCTATGCACTTGTATTTGGCATATATATATATATATAGGTATAGCTCTTCCATATGCCTGTTCAACCATCAATTGTTGCACGATTCTTTCGCCGCTTTTCACTTTTGACTGCACCGCACGCGCTCATCGCTTCCACAAAACTGCGATGGCGGCATTTGGCGACAGCCACGGCCCACAAAATCCGTAAAAATGGCAACCCGAAATTTTTCACGGCTTTGCTCGTGTGTCGGTCATAGTGTTGCCAGTTCTGCATGAAATGTAGCCAATTTTTTACAAAAATAATTTTTTATACTTGATGTGTTTCTAATTTTTTAGTAAAAACTTATAAATTTATTTAATTTATTTATAGGCTTCAGTTAACTGTATATTTTGTATTATTTTTTATTTTAAAAATTGAAAATAAAAATCTGACTTTTTTATAAAAATAATTCAAATAATTTCGCATTAAAAATGCTTGAAGTTTTTTAATATAAAAGAGAGCATCAAACTAGTAATGTATAAATCTACATGTAAAATATAAATTACACACTACCATTTATTTTCTTAATAATAAAATGTATCCTTTTTAATAATACTAATCTGGCTTTTTTTTTCAAAAGTTACCAACACTGATTGTCGCACATACAAAGTATGCGGGTTGTTATCTCACGCTCTCTCGCTCTCGCTCTCTCTTAATGATCGCTCAGCTAAATACTTAACATTCTCAAAACATATATATAAGTGTATATAGCTAAATATCTACGATATAGTCATTTTGGCCGGATACAGCGCATATTTTCATGAAGAACACACAGAGAAGATGACAAAACGAGAGGCAATCAAAAACTGAAAAATTCGAACCAGCATCGGGTATTGGGGAATGCAAAGCAAAGGAAAAAAAGCACGCGCAGCTTGGTCCATAGCAGGGTATAGGTAAGCGGCGCATTCAATGTGACAATTTTCCATTTCATTGAGAAATATTGTCATGTTCTTTTTATTTATTTGTCTTTTGTTTAAAAAAAAAAAACAATTTGGTTAAATCATAAACAATATGGTCAAAACAGTTGGCAGTTCGCTGGGAAAATGCGTCATATTTATGAAAATTTTTAGTTAATCGTTTTAGAACATAAAAACGACACACAAAAAAAATGAAAATATGTGGAAATACTTTGTTATCGGAAATTCACCTGTCCCAATCAGTTTTATATATGTTTGTGCATGATTCGAATTCTAAAGTGGGAACAGTGAACAACAGGTTCGTATGGAAAGCAATAAAAAATGATGTTGATATGACATAATATTAAATTAACATCAAATTTAAGATAATATTATATTAACAAGTTACCTTTTAATAATTTTCTAAAGGAATTTAGTACGCCAATTAATTTGAAAATAAATAAGAAAACTCTAGTCGGATGTGATCGACTGGGAGATACCCGGAATTCCGGCGGATCCACTGTAACGATGCCAACAAGTCTCTAGCTTGGGCAGATCGACAGACAGATCAATTAGATCGACTCAGTTGTCACGTCTTCTTCTGCCTGTTTGATAAATTTTCAATGGATTCACAGTATAATTACCAAGATATTTTTATGCATATTAATTTTAAAGTATTTTTCAAGTATTTTAAAATTGTTACATCTTCAAAGCGTGAAAAATTCTTAACTTATGAAAGAATCTCGAAAATACTAAAAATTCCTATGCCAACAAGTGCTTTATAGAGAATATATTTCATTGCCTGCAGCAATATTGATCTCTTCAACCCACATGGACTATAAAAACAATCATAAATCGGTGCAAAGCCCAACCCTGAAATAGCATAACGTCCATGGCCGGGAGAAACAATCAGCAAACAAAAAAAATGTATATATATATATCTATATAAATTTCCGTAGGTTGAGCATATTGCAGCTCTCATCAATGTGCATGGCCGCCAGCGACAGTCAAAGTGATGCAAGCAGAGGTCATGCCCGATGCGCACACAAAGAGATGCCGTCGCAGTCGACGTCGCCGCATGCCAAACAAAATTTTAATTAATTCATTAAACTTGCACATGGCGCCGACGGAGATGGCAACATCAGGCAAAGCCACAGTCGCAGTTGCAGTCGCAGCCACAGCCAGCAGCAACAACAACAAGTTGTAAGAGGCGTCATTGAGTGCAATCAAAGCGACAAAAAGTGCAGCAACAAGCAAACAAGAATAATTATAATAGACTTGCAGATACCCTGGAAAAACAAACAAAGATCTAACAGCTATTACGCACTTCTATTGTATATAGAATATTTAAGTCTAGCAGACGTCACACATACTCTATAAAGCAAACATGGCTATTATAGTGATAAGTTGGCAATTGTACAACAGGTGAAACAATATACTAAAGAGTTTGAGTATATGCTCAAATCTAGCCTAGTCAGGCTTAAAATATACCCTAGATATAATTATAGCTTTGTTATCTTCGTGGCGATAGCGAGCGACTGAAGTCTCCGTAAACATACTTCAATTTGGCTGACTAAATATACTGCACAAAAAAATAAGATTGTTATCATTTTATTAACTTTCTACCAATACTTTGGGATTAACATATTTATTACAGCCAAGCAATTATTTAGTGTAGTGCTGCATTTAACTATGTCCAAGCCATACTATAGGGTATTGCATAGTCGTTATCATTCATCTACAATATTATAAACAACTTTAACATCATTGATGTATAGCCTAAGCGACAATTTTAGCGTTTTAAATCAGCATTAGATGTTTATCTGCCGCGAAACAATATTGTTGCAGGGTATATTATATAGTATATGAAATAATTATAATGATGCTGTTGACGATGATGATGATTGATGAAAAACAACTTCCGGAAGTGCGCAATTTGATGGGGGAAATTCGAAATTCGCACGGCACTCTTTCTATTTTTCTTTTCACTTCCACTTTGGGCGACAGAACAGATCAAGAGCTGTGAAAAACTGAGAAAACCCCAACAACACGATAAACTGTAAACAAAAACAAAAACTAATTTTGGATTGGGTGTGAAAGAATTGGCAACTGAAGCACCTATCTCACTATACAATCGATGTAAAATTTGTGTACAGTAAAGCTAAGAAAACACATCACAAAGTCAAAAAGAAAAACACAAATGGAAAACACAAAGGAAAACACGAACCAAACGAATGCAGTTCGACAGCCAGTAAAATCTTGTCACGTCTGGTTCTCGAACCCCAATGTCGATTGCTGAGATTTAAATTTTGGGAGCACTTCAGATAGAAAGATGGAGCAAAAGAGAGAGAGAGAGAGCAAAACAGTGATCGAGAGATATATGGGCATAATATAATTTGATTGCATCTCTATTTATACACATACGACAGACTTCCAATCAAGACGCCCCCATTTGTCGAGAGTTTCAAGTTGTGGGTAGGAAGTTAATGTTATTCTTCATGTTAATGTTCTCGTCTCTAGTTCTGCTTATTCTTCTCTTCACGCGCGCGTGTGCGTGGGGGCGTGCAGTTCATAATTTGTTCAAAACAAAATATCAAATTGCTAACTGAATGTGGCATATTTTGTATCGCATCGACAAAAATGAGGTCAACAGCATAAAGCAAAAAAACAAAATAAAAAGCGAAGAGTCGTCGACTACTAAATACCCTAGCAAAAAAGTTGTCTCAAGTCGCGTTATCTAATCTTAGATAAAATTAATCTATGCTTTAATTACACATATTAAAAATATATAACAAATTAATCTTTATGACTTTCGCCTTGATGCTATATATGAACTTTAATCTAGTCTTTAAGGTATTATCGGAACTATACATAGACATAATATCTGCACACTTTATGATAGATTCTATCTTTGAGACCTATATCCTTATCTTTATAATTTCCCATTTTTAAGAAGCAATGTTCAGGTATATGCATATAGAACATAAAAGTACTTGTTTTTTATAGTATATCAGAAGTTTATATATTATAGACATGAGTGTTACCTATCCGCTAACATAATTATCATATCCACTTCAATGTGATAAATAGAAAATATTGTTTATTTTGCATTCTAAAACAAATAAGAATGCTCTACTCGGAAGTAGCTGACTAGAAGATACCCTGAACCCTACGCAATCAGTCAACGCTACTTTTATACCAACATAGATAAAAAGCAGTCAGACGGACATTACTATATTGACTTAGCTCGTCGTGCTGATCCAGAATATATATACTTTACGGACTGTTTTATGCTGCCTACTGCCAACACCATTATACCCTGAATTTCCATTTTCAATGGGTTTAGAGTATAAGAACACTGGCACCAAAATGCCAAATGCATTTTGTTTGTTTGGCTAGGAGGGAAATATTTATGAAACGCTTTTATTAATGCGCAAAAATAACAATAATAATGCGTTCAAAACTGAATTCCAATACCGAAGACAATGCACAACATTTATGAAACAGTTCTTAAGGCAAGCCATTCAAAAAAATATATATAAAAGAAGTCAATGACACACTTCGAAAGAAGTCAAGTTATATATAAATGGTTCAGTATTTACGTCAAAAATAATATAAGTAAATATATAAATATAATATATAATATATAATATATACATATATTTCTTATATATTACATTTTTATTTAAAAAAACTCTTAAACATTTTTAAAAAGTCAACAATCAAATAATGAGCGACAAGTCAAGCAGACATAAAATAATAAGACAGATGTAAAAAGTATTAACCGGCGTTGCGCGTTCATAGAATTTTCTTATAAATTAGGGAACAGTTTTTTCAATTTAAGTTGACTGTCTGCCTTTCCATAATGTAAAGCAGGCGCTTTAAGCTTGTCGAACCACTAGAAAATGCAGGAAGCTGACATATCTCATATATTTTGTGTGCTGCCCGACTCCTGCCTCATTGCCCAAATCCTTGTGGTCCCAAGGTGAATAATATACGAAAACTGGCGAAATTGTTCGTCTTCTTTTTTAGTGAACGTGCACATTTTCTGCTTTTGGCAACAGTTCAAATTCGTTCGCTAGAGAATTGGAATTGGAATTGGGTTTAGGTTTGGTCTTAGGGTTTGTGTGTGGGTTGGCAACGTGTCGTATCGTGTGCTTTGTGGCCACTGCAGTGAAGTCCTAAAGGACTCCTTTGTGGTGTCATTTGCCCAGCACAAACAAACAAGACACCTCGTACTTGAGGGCAGGCTGCCTGCCTGGTTGCCTGCTTTATGTCTGTCTGGCTGCTATTGACCCTATGGATTATGTACAGCCTAAGTGGCGGGCACTTCAACCTTTTGCAGAGTGCAGCCAACTTCAGCTTGGCAATAAATAACATTTGCTAGAAGAAAAGCGAGGCAGAAAATGTGTTGCAAGTGTTTTTTGCTGCTACTGCTTCTTATTCTTGCTGAAATGCAGTCGAACAGTGTAGACAATGCAGCGCCAAACAGCAAATACCCAGTGGGAAATGCATTATTGACTAAGCTTGAAAATATGTAATCGAAATTTACTGCAAGTCAATCCTCTAATCTAACCTGACACTAATATTTTATTATGACACTCAATTCCCTCAAGTTCTTCAATATACATGAGTCATTCTGTGAAATGTCACTATGATTGTCATATAATCTAGTGCAGCTGGGATTTCTCAAGAGATGAGCTTCAGTTGCAGGCGAGCGTGCAAGTAAGTCTTTCAATATGTCTGACTTTTAATGTGAAATTTCACTGCGACTGGCATGTAATCAAGTGCAGCTGGGTTCTCTCATAGAGATGAGCTTCAATTGCAGGCGAGCGTCGGTGCTTGTGCTTGTGTGACGCATCCATAGTGAGGAATGGGCGATGCCACTGAACTTTGCCTATGCAATAGTTGAGCGTTGCCACCTATGAGTCAGCCTCCATGCACGCCTAGATCTATGCAACTCTGTTGTTTATTTTATTTATACTAGCAAAAACTAAGCTTCTACTTGTTGTTATTTTTAAGTTTACCTTTGTTACGTTTTAACAAACATTTGTTGCGCCTATGCTGCTTGTCGTCGTTCGTTGTGTGTAATCGTTGTTCCTGTTTCGCTTGTCGTTTTTTTGCACGCACAAAATAGACGGATGAGTAATGAGGTGAAGCCCTCTTCCCTTAGACTGCTTGCTCCCGCACAACTTTTTTTGCTATTTTTTTTTACTTTTAACTAGCGCGGCTGCTGTTGTCGCCGCCGGAGCACATTTGCCTAGGCACGCGCATAAATATGACTAAAACACGCGCTTTCACTCACTATACACATATGTAAATACATACATATGTATAGCATATATATAATACACAAAATGCCTTTTTGGTTTGGCCAAGAGAATTTCTATTTCTGGGTCTCAGCAGACTAGAAAACACACACGGTCATTTAATGGTGCTGCAAATGTCGCGATACTACCGCTACTGTTGCCGAATAAACGTTCTGATATTCTTGATCCGATATTAGTTCGTTTATTGTTGCAGCTGTATTTGTTTTCAAATTACACTTGTAACTTGATTAAACTAAATATGCAATAATTTTCGACAGAAGCGACTAAACATAAATAAACAGCAGTGTGACTGCACACAGGAAACGTGAAAATACTCATCACGGTACTACTCGTTATCGAAATACTTGAACGATATATCGGCACAAGTGTACGACCACCTTAATTGAAATAGTTAAATAATTGCAGAATTTAGTGCCTTAGTGCCAATGGTAAATTTGTTAATTATTTAATTTATTTATTTAATATAAAAACCTCTACTAGTTAAAAAATGTTTAATAAACATTGATTATTTTGAATCAAAACTTTAATACACATATTTACTGAGTATGGTTACCCTAACAGTGCTGGATAACGTTGAACACTCTTCCAGTGACAGCGTGAAGTGCAGCTAACTTTGCTCACTTCTTTCTTTCCCAAACTCTGAAGATGGTGAGTGGACGTCGAAATGAGTTGTGCATTTTAATTTAGCTTTAAAGCAATGTAGAAACTGCACAAACAAATATAAATGTGTAAAAGTTAAATGGCAATTGTGCCGTTTGCAGTACAGTGAATTGAAACATGCTTGTGCTATTAAAAAGTGAGCAAAAAGACAAAAAGCTACGATGGCGTGCAAACATAACCTCTGCCATGTGTTTAGCTGGAAGCAAACGTCTTCACTTGCCGCTGTCAATGCACGTGTAACTGTATCTAATAAATAAAATTGGTTGTTTCTTTTTTGCTTGCAGTCGAATATCAAGAGGAAGAAGACCAGGAAGCTCCGTGGTCATGTCAGCCACGGCCATGGTCGTATCGGCAAGCACCGCAAGCATCCTGGAGGTCGCGGTAACGCTGGTGGCATGCACCATCACCGCATCAATTTTGATAAATACCATCCTGGTTATTTCGGCAAGGTTGGCATGAGGAACTTCCATCTGCGCCGCCAGCACAAGTTTAGACCCGAAATTAATTTGGACAAACTGTGGTCTCTGGTCGGACCTGAGAAGTTCGCTGAGCTTGAGAAGGAGAAGAGCACTAAGGCGCCAGTTATCGATCTGGTTCAATTTGTAAGTTTTGTCTAGAATATTGGAATTTGAGAAATATCGATGCTTGATTTTTGTTTAATATGAAGAGATACCCAAGGCGATGGGCGGACTGAATGCGACCGTACAATTGCTCTCCCAATGTAGAGAAAGCCTTTCAGATACAAACAAAAATTAAAATCAACATCGATTATATAATAGCCCTTATTTTCATTTAATATGTGTTAATTCTGCCTCTTTAGGGCTATTACAAGCTGTTGGGTCGTGGCCATTTGCCTGCTCGTCCCGTCATCGTCAAGGCGAAGTACTTCTCCAAGAAGGCTGAGGACAAAATCAAGAAAGCCGGTGGTGTCTGCTTGCTGAGCGCCTAAGTTTAAGGTGAGTTACAATCAATTTGACTATATTTCCTTTACTAATTTTCTCTTATCATTCGCAGATATTCCTCTTCTAAATGCAACTGAACGTAATACATTCGACCATCAAAAATGTATTTGTTTTTTAATAAATTTAAAAAGAAAAACAAATTTATTGTGTTTTCATATAGTTTCGCGGTTTCCGTGACGCCACGGCTAATTCATCGATAAAAAAAAATGAGCATCACTGTGAAATTTAAGCTTCTAACAAACATCACTTCTGAATAATATGAAATTTAATTATATTGTTATCGCTTACATACGCTTAAACTCGATTTGCGTGTGTCAATATTTATGTTTCACTGTGGCCATAAGTTTTTCTTGCTATCTATAAAATCGACTCTGATATACCCTATAAACATTGCGCTTGCTCCAAATAATGTTCTGGCTTATTTAATATTCTATCATACTTAAATTTTATAATATTTAACTAGTCATTGTAATTTCAAGGCAAACAAAAGAAAATAAATGCTATTGAAATTTAATTTAAATTATAACAAATTATGTATCCATATTAGAATGAATATTTATTCGATTGCAAATGCTCAATCTAATAGTTTATATCGCCTACAGGGTATGCAGCACGGAAAATTTCTAATTTGTCATACGTCAGAAAGTCTGGCAACCTTGTGGCTACCCTTCACTGTATTGAACGGCAAATTTTGCAACTTGTTGGCAGATTTTCACATTTCGTGTAGCTGAACGGTTGGGATTGCCTCGAACGCAGCAAAAAAAAAATAGATAACGCATTGTTGTCGGTCAAGGTAGCTCATTTTATTTGTTACATTTCCGTTACTTAGAGGGTGTCCTTGAATGAAGGACGAACGATATTAGTACAATGAAAAACGAATACGGAAATTAACTTGTTCAGAAATAAAAAACAGTGCCAAGGCTAAAATCGGTAACGTTAACTTTGTTCTTAACTTGTATTTTTTGTTTATTTACAGTCTACTACATCTACCAACTGCAAGCAAACCACATTTACAACGTTACATAACGAGCAATCAGAAAGTGGAAAGATGGCACAAAAGATATTGCGAAATGTGACGCACTGCATCTTTGATATGGATGGCCTGTTATTGGGTAAGCGTCAAAGTGTTATCGCTATATCATAGTTTACACATGCTTCTAACCAGACACCGAGGTTCTCTACACGAAGGCCGCCCAAATGGTGCTCGATCCCTATGGAAAGACTTACACGTTCGACGTAAAGCAACAGATAATGGGTTTGCAGACGCGTCAGGTGGCCGAGTTTATAATTAAACAATACGATCTGCCGTTAACATGGGAAGAGTACGCTAAACAACAATCCGACAATGCTCGCGCCCTCATGGTCGATTCACAATTAATGCCAGGTAGTAATATATGATTCCACATTCGCACTATTTCAGACACTGAACGAATATATGAAGAAATCACCCGACAAATAGCTGGCACATATGGTCGTCCATATCCAGAAGCAGTTCGTTTCAGAGTAATGGGCACTACGGAACAGCGCTCAGCCGAAATAGCTGTCGGTGAATGTGAAATACCAATATCTGTAAATGATTTCCTACAACGTTATCACAAATTATGCGGCGAACGGTTGAAGAATGTGCCCCTACTTGAAGGTTAGCCCGCACCTCAGCTGTTCTTAGAGTAGATGTTGAATCAGTGTACAGTCATCTACTATTTACCACTGCTACTACAATTTACAAACTGTGCTCTAGTCCTGCATGCTTGACTAGCTGATCGCCTGTTCAAAATAATGCGCCACAAAAGTTCTAATAGGAAATTTTTATACATTTTGTCCGATAGCTTTGAAAGTAAAAGGAGGGGCAACAATCAACTCTTCGTTCCTTCATTTTAGAGAAGTGACTCCTAAAACGATAAACGATAAATTATTAGCGTGCTTATAGCCAATACAAAATACTATCTTGAACTATAGTTCAAATTTAAAGTTTTTATGATATGAACTTATTTTAACAGACGAGCAGAGTTGATTAAAAATAAGTGTTTGTTTTTATTTATGCCTACAATACATAGAAACTTGGCTTGATTTACAAACTTGCACTAAATAATTGTAGTACAGCAAAATACGAATGTTAAAGTGTATCCCTAATCCTTTGCAGGTGCTGAGCGTCTATTGCGCCATTTGCACACGAACAAAGTGCCCTTCGCCTTGGCCACCAGCTCGGGCGCCGATATGGTTGAGGTAAAGACCACACATCATCGTGAGCTCTTCAGCCTTTTCAATCATAAAGTCTGCGGCTCCACCGACAATGAGGTGAAAAATGGCAAACCAGCGCCCGATATATTTTTGGTAGCGGCTAGTCGTTTTGCCGATAAGCCCAAACCAGGTAACTGCTTAGTTTTCGAGGATTCGCCGAATGGAGTTGAAGCAGGCAACAGCGCCGGAATGCAGGTCGTCATGGTGCCCGATGAGCGACTTTCCCAAGAGCGTTGCGCCCATGCCACGAAGGTGTTGCGCTCGCTGCAAGATTTTAAGCCCGAAGAATTTGGGCTGCCACCATTTAGTAATTAAATTTGTAGTGTACCTATTTCAACTTCTAAATACAAATTAATCATTGTTTAGCATTTACTATTTTGTTTATTTTGTTTAGTTTACAAGTGCCATTATATCATTCTACATATGCAAGCTTTTGTCTAGATTATCGACCAACAGCCTCCAAATGCTTATGAATATCTGGAGCGGATTGGTTGGCCAAGGGGATTGACACTTCCTTGCCTTTTTCTGAAATGAGAGTTGTCTTTAATATGGAATAAAAATGTCAGGAACTTACATATCGCACTTACCAAACCGGGCCCACAATTTTGGCTGCACACCTGCGCACTCTCTTACCAAAATAGCCAGGTTTGGATTATTCTTCTTTAGGCTCGGATAAAATCTCTCCACATATTTCCTAAAGGTATATTTGCTCTATATTAAATTATATAATTTAGTAATAAAAAATGTTTAGTAACCTGGCGCCCTTGGAAGCTTTGCATGTTGGATCTAAGATAATTCGCACTTCCTTTAGCTTAGCTGTAAATTGAGTAAAAAGTACAGGGCCTACACGCATGTCGTTTGAATTGTTTGATAAGCCGTCAGAACTTAAATATGAACTGTATGCGTGAGCTGCCAGATGGTTGTATTTGGTTACTGGGTTTAAAATTTCTATGAATAGCTAACACAAGGTGGCAGCTCCGCCTTCGATAAGTTCTTTGCAACCCTGTCGAATGTCAATTTATTGTAAACTTTGTTTACGCGTGTTATTCTTGTCAATTTATTAAAAAAACACAAAAAAGAAACGTGAAATAAAATAATCAAAACAAGATGACGTCCGTACATTGTCAACTATGGATGGGAAGTGTAAGTCGCAATAGCCCAGTACAAAAGAATTGCACTAGATATTTGAATTGTTTTGCAGCTGGAATCATACATGACGGAGAATTTCATAATTGCCGCATTTCGCAAAATGGGCGAAGATCCAACAACAGTGCGTCTTATGCGTAATAAATACACAGGTGAGCCCGCGGGCTACTGTTTTGTTAATTTCATATCGGATGATCACGCACTGGATGCCATGCACAAGCTAAATGGAAAACCCATACCTGGCACAAATCCCATTGTGCGTTTTAGACTAAACTCTGCGAGCAATTCGTATAAACTGCCAGGAAATGAGCGTGAATTTAGTGTTTGGGTGGGTGATCTTAGCTCAGATGTGGATGACTACTCCTTGTACAAGGTCTTCTCCAGCAAATACACATCGATCAAAACAGCCAAAGTAATCCTGGACAGTCTGGGCTTTTCTAAGGGCTACGGGTTTGTGCGTTTCGGCATTGAGGATGAGCAGAAATCAGCACTGTACGATATGAATGGTTATGTTGGTTTAGGCACTAAGCCCATAAAGATATGCAATGCGGTACCCAAGCCAAAGGCGGAGCTAAGCGCTGCACTGGGCAATGGCGGCAACACTTATGGCTACGGAGGCTCCAGCACAGCGTCCACATCTTCAACGAGTGCAGGCGGTGCTGATTATTCGCAATATTATGATCCGACCAGCACCTACTGGCAGGGCTACAATGCCTGGCAAGGCTATTATGAACAAGGCGCAGCTCCTTCAATAACAGATGCTGCCGCCTACTATCAACAAGCAATGTCCCAATCCCACTCAAATCCACAGACACTCGCTCAGCACGCCGAAGCGTGGAGCGCACAGCGCAGCGCTCAATACGAGCAGCAGCAACAGCAGCAGACTACCCCAACTAACGGCACTGCCGCTGTTGAAGATGATTACGGATTGGAGGATCATAAGTTTGTGCTGGATGTGGATAAACTCAATCGAGAGACTATCGATTCAGATCGTCACCTCTATGATGCTTTGGAGAGCTCCAAATGGCTGCCCATAGAGCAATTGGAGGTTTATTAGAAATAATTATGGTAAATAATATTGTAAATTTTAAACATATAATTAAATGATCATTCATCTAATTTTAGAATTAGAAAAAATAAATTTATTTTTAAATCAATTACAATCGGGAAGACGTAAGGCTCTTCTTTTAAGGCTAGATTTGCGGGAACGGCGTATCTTCATGTAAATTGTATCTGGAATGTGATATTTAAATTTTATACACTAAAAAGTATTGATTGCATTTAAAAAAAAATGACCTTTTAGTTAAAAATAAAAAATGTATTTAGGTAAAAGAAAATAAAGCTAGATTTGACGATGAGTGGCTGAACTGGCAGCACTGAAGAACTCGTCTGCAAATTGCCGAATTTGTATGTAGAATTGTGTTTATATCGATATTCTGACTAACGATATTATTTATCGAAAGACTACCAGCTCTATTACATTGCACGATTTTTCTTGCATTTTGCGACAAAAATCACAAAACATTTTCTTTCAATGGCGCCGTTTAAACGGGTACGCCAGCCAAAAATAACAACACAAGCGTTGCTCGACTTTGATTTGGGTGAAAGCTCATCGGATAGTGATTTTTTGCCCGACATAGACAATTGTTCGGATGGATCAAAGGACGAAAGCGACGGCGATGGCGACAGCAGCGACGCCAGCAGCAGCAGCGATAACAGCGACAGCGATGCAGACGGCAATTCTGGCGATGACAGCGATGATTCTACGCTGCAGTTGCGCCAGCTGCTAGCTGAGAGCAACAACAATGCTCAGGAGGAGGCAACAACGCAAGCTGCAGCTGCAGCTGCTACACCCGCTCAGCTCGCCTTAGTACCGGTGCCTCGTATAAATGGCTTCAATTTGGAGCCACTGGCGCCGCCAAAGCGTATGTGCTGTGTGTGTCTGGGCGAGCGTAGTGATGATGTCAACGAGATAGTCGAATGTGATTCTTGTGGCGTCTCTGTCCATGAGGGCTGTTACGGCGTTAGCGACAATGTGAGCATATCTAGTACGAATTCCACCTGCTCCACCGAGCCTTGGTTCTGTGAGGCTTGTCGCGCCGGTGTCACGGAGCCAGATTGTGAGCTCTGCCCCAACAAGGGCGGCATATACAAGGAAACAGATGTGGGAAAATGGGTGCATTTAATATGTGCTTTATATGTGCCGGGCGTGGCTTTTGGTGAGGTGGAACAACTCAGCTCGGTGACACTGTTTGAGATGCAGTATAGCAAATGGGGCGCGAAGCTGTGCTCACTGTGCGACAATGCGCTCTTTGCACGCACCGGCGTCTGTATTGGCTGCGATGCGGGCATGTGCAAAACCTATTTCCATGTCACGTGCGCACAGGTCGCTGGTTATCTTATCGAGGCGCATCATGAGGACGACGCAGCAGATCCATTTTATGCTCACTGTAAGGTGCACTCGGAGAAGGAGATGATCAAGAAACGTCGACGCAATTATCACACACTGCGCTTAAATATGCTGCAGCAGGCCAAGCAGCGAGCTTTGATCGAAGCTAATCAACAGTTGATTGATGCTAATCCAAATCCGGCACAGGCGCGCATACAACGCAAGCTACTCAAGATACAACACAAATATGCTCAGCACAAGCAAATGAAGCCAACGCCGTGGGTTCCCACGCAAAAGATGTCACGTCTGCTAACCAGTTCCGCTTCGGCCTGTCGTCGTCTGCTGGCCAAGGCAGAGTTCATGGCCGTGGATGTGCAGCACTTGGAACAGCGAGAGGCGCATATACAAGCGCTCCAGGACATACGCAAAAAGTGGCATATAGCTCCAGCTTTTAGTGTTGAATTCACTGCTTACTATATGGATCGTATTGTGCGTATGTCGGAGTTCAAGCAACAGCAACAGCAGCTCGTACAGCACAACTCTGCGTTAAGTCAGGCGCAGGATGTGCTGCGCGCCAAGTATGATAATGCACTGGAGGAGCGAAAGCAGGTGAAGGCTACGCGTGATGCTTTGGTTGCTTCCATCAAATCGCTACACAATAGCTTGACGCAACTTTGTCCTTCTTTGAGTTTGCCACTTGTAGAGCTAATCGCACGCCCGTTGCCGGAGCAAGTGCCCAAAGTAGCGACTCCTCCACAGCGACCCATTTCAGTGCCCACAGCGGCAGCTCTAAAAATGGGCGTTGGTTTTCCACTCGCCCATTTGGGAAATAAGCTGGACAACTCCCGCATGCTGAGTACCCAACAATCGCAGATCAATTCCACTAAGGCATCCACCATAGCACCAGCTGTTAGTTGCGGCATCTGTAAGCGTAATAATGATCAGCATTTGCTTGTGAAGTGCGACACTTGCAATCTGCACTATCATTTGGGCTGCTTGAATCCACCGCTAACGCGTCCGCCGAAGAAATCAAAACAGTATGGCTGGCAGTGCTCCGAATGTTGTGACAAATCGGATGTATCCGATGCGGTTACCGAAATCTCACCAGGTCCTCGAAAATCACGCACGCGCTTCAACAAAGACGGGCATTTGGTTTATGTGGATCGATACTCACTAGATGATATGCCCAAAGAGGTGCATCAGCATCAAAAGCGTGCACTTAACAAAACGATGCCTGCTGCCATTGAAGCTGGCGAGGATTTGAGCAAGTCGCCAAAGCGCGCCAAGATGCAGTCGCCAAGGAAGACCCCCGTCAATGGTAGGAATCAAATTTTTAAACCAACTGTTATCCATTTCAATAATCTGTTCTAATTCCCAACAGTTCAAACAGTCGCCCATATAGACCTAACAATTCCACAAGCTGCAGGCATCTCTCATTTGTCTGGCTGTGAGGATTCCATTGACGATTCCATTAGCAAACAATCTTCGCGAAAGGGCAAGCGCAAGGATAAGCATAAAAACAAGCACAATTTGTCATCGGATACCGAGAAATCTTTCACAAAGGAGCACAAGCGTAAGCGTAAAAAGCGTGCGCATGCGGATGAGAGTACGCCAGATAATGCCAACTCCGGGCGACCTATTAAAATCATATTTAAAACGCTGCGCTTGCCTGGCGAAGATGCGCCAGAGTCGCGCAGCTTCTATGTGCCCGCCAATGCAGTGCGTTCTGTGGACGAGGCATCGCGTCCCACCTCCGTGGAAACAGTTGAGGATGTCATTCAACCAGAGCAACCAGCTGCGCCTCTCGTAGTGGTGTCCACCGTTATTGCACCACAAAAAGTCGTTAAGGAGTCGAAGCTGACACCAGAGACTCCCTCACCACAGCGCAAGGTCAGTCCTCGGAAGTCGACCCCGCGCAAGCAGCGGGTGGGCAGACCACGCGTATCTACTCCCAAGGCCAATGTTGAGATCAACTGCTGCATCTGCACGCAAGCAGCTAAAGCCAATCAGGTTGTGACTTGTGATGAATGCCATAAACATTACCATTTCGCCTGCCTCGATCCGCCACTGAAGAAATCACCGAAAATACGCGGATACTCCTGGCACTGTGCCGACTGTGATCCCACGGACGAGGAAGCACTGCCCAAAAAATAGTTTTATTCTCTCTTAACTAATTCACTTTTAAGCATACGACATAATATAATATAACTAATTATAAGCTCTCTTTTACCCGATGCACAAGTATTTTAAAATGTTTTCAACTTATCTATAGGCTTTGTCTCATGGCTACGAAGCGTTTATTATCTCCATGATAATATCTTGCTATATAATTGTATCTATACTCTGATTTCATTCACTGCCCATTCTATGGTTTATTGACTATCATGTTAAATGTATTTCATTTGTATTTATAATTCGTTTATATCACGGCTAAGATATTCAGATCAGTAACTATAACTATAAAGCTTCCACAGAAACAAAACAATCAGTAATTTATATTTACATAAAATGTTTGTACAAATTAGGCATTTATTTTTGATAATAATTTTAACATATCATAAAATCCATCAATTTATATATTTCATTCAACTTTATATTATGCCCTCCATAGATAAAAAGCTCAAGCAATTGTTTATATAATATATCTATGTATATATATTTGACAAACAATAATTGTACAAAACGTTTGTTTTCGTTAGCTTAGCCATAGCATTAAATCCATATTCCAACAAGTAAGGCTTGGATTTACCAACCCGTCGAATTTAGCGCTTCGAATTCTTTTCGATATTGAGTTAGATCCTTGACCATGTAAGGGCCCTCCAATGTGTAGCCGAGTTTTCGGTAATAGTTGCGCGTTCCAACACCTGAAATAACGGCAATCTTCGTGCTCTCATGCTCCTCGATAGCTATGCGCTGTGCCTCCTCCATGAGCAGAGTGCCAAAGCCCTGATGCTGAAATTTAGTCGGATCTCGGGAGCTGACAGGCACCACGGAACCATAAACATGCAGCTCGCGCACAATGGAGCAATTGCCCTTCAGTTCTGGCCTGAAAGTCTCCGATGAGCACTTACGCAGGCGTAGCAGTCCAACAAGTATATCCTGCTCGGAATCCTCATACGATAAGAACGTTTCCCAGCCGCCGTTAGCCACATAATCGCGACGTATCAATTCAATTTCATAAGGACGCACTTTGTTGTGGATCTCTTGAATACCAACCTCTCGGGTGCGCACATCCCGGCAGACGGTGCCCAAATCCTTCATGCGAGCTAGCGCCAATTCACGGAGATTACCATGCTCAACGCCAGAGCTAAGGATGGAAGGTCAGGATTAGAAATTAAAGTGAATTTCAATGTTATTAAGACTCAGATGTTACCTAACTAAAGGCATGGGTATATCACGCTGCACGCGGTAGACACGCGTCCAAGGTGGTACCAAGGCCAATATTTTAGCGACCAAATCGACCAGCATCGAAGGGGGATATGACTTGTAGCGACCTGTCTTCCACAGTTCATAGAGTCCAGTGCCGCGTATAACCAGAGTTGGATAGATTTTTAAGCCATCTGACCGAAAGGCGGGATTCTCGAAATATTCAATAAACTGTTCGATGTCACGCTCAAAGTCCACATTTGGCAGATCTGGCATCATATGAGTGACAATCTTGTATCCGGCATCTTTGCCCATTTTAAAAGTCTCACATACGGCGGCCACCGTGTGTCCGCGATTCGTGTCTCTGGCCACATCTTCATAGACAGACTGCACTCCGATCTCTAAACGTGTGCAGCCATAATTCAGCATATCCGTGATGTGACGTTTCAGGCAATAATCTGGACGTGTTTCAATTGTGATGCCAATGCATTTGGACCTCGATTTCTCTGAATAACGCACCGCTTCAGCCACATTTGCGCTGCTGTGTCCGGAGAGGGCATCGTGCAAATTTCGTATAAAGTAATCGCGATATTCCTCCGACAGGGCCATGAAAGTGCCGCCCATTACAATGAACTCCACTTTGTCTACCGAGTGACCCAGTTGTTTCAGCTGCTCTACTCGATGCCGGGTCTGCAGAAAAGGATCGTAGCGTGCGCGTATGGCACGCATCGATGTGGGCTCATAGCCCGTATAGGATTGTGTGGAGTATTCGAAATCGCTGTCCGGTCCGCCGGGGCAATACACACAAATGTTACCCGTAAAATTGATGTGCGGGCAACGATGTGGCTTGCACATGACAGCAACCACGGCAATCTAAAATAATGTAAACTATAAGCGCACCACTTAATAGATTTAATCATTTCTTACCCCGCTTGCAGTTCGTATGGGCTTGGCGCGCAACTTGGGCAGCAGTATTTTCTTTGCGTCATGCGGTACCGCTGCTATAATATCTACCAAACGCGGTGAGCTATCCAGTCCATATTTTGATGATATAAGCGACTTCATGCGATTTAGATTCACATCCTTTTTGTTTTCATGTGCCTTCAGAAGTTCCTGTATGATTTCGCCGATAACAAGCACTTGTCGCTCTTCGCGGCTAAGACCCACAGCTGCATCGGCATTAGAATTAATTAAACTTTAATTAATTTACATTATATCAACAATTCAAGCGTACCTAGTTTCTTTTTTTGCTTCATTTTATGGCTGGCGTAATTTTATAAATATTGCACGTGTGACGCTGCAGTAGCCAGTTAGAGCACATATCAAGAACAGGTTGCATCTCAGATGAATATTTAATGACGTCACAATCAACAGTGACACTTGAGTATATATCAGATTTTACTTGACTATTCACATACATTTTTATTATACCGTTGAAGAAAATATTATAAGTATAATAGGTTTGATAAATCTGAAATCGAGTGGGCATATATTCAAAAAATGAGTTATGGTCCTTTAACAATATTTTAACGCATGTTCTAAGATTCTGACGTCACATTCAACTAAAAACAAACAAACAACCACTCATGTAAACGCACCCCAAACATTGCTATCGTTATCGATACAGAATCGATGCTTTTATTACAAGTATCCTAACGTTGCAAGACGAAAAGGGGCATCGGTTGCGGTTGCGTTTTATTATAACAATTTTCGACGGAATAGAAAAATGACTAGCTGCGTTCAGCAGCAAAAAGACGATGAGCAGTTGCTAGAGCAACTGAATGCCAGCGACGATGAAATTAACGACTCAGGCGACATCGCTGAGGAAGAGGAAAAAGACAAACAATTGCTAACAGAGCCTACATTCTGTTTTTCGGTGTGTATACAAAAAAGAAAATAACAAAAACTTTTTATTTTAATATTATTTGATGTATTCATGATAACTGTAGAACAGCAACACATGCTGGGTGTGCAATGGCTATTATGGACCGAACTTTGGGGAGCCGCTATGCGGGGCATGTCATGCTTTTCTATACAACGCACAACGGGCCGAAGAGTTGCTGACAGAATTATCAGACGACGAGGACTCTGGCAATGATGAGCCGCCTTTTAAGGACAAGCAGGAGGATGATGAAACTGAAAATGATGCAGATATAATGGGCTTTGAAGACCTAGAAGATGCGGCACCAGCTGCCCCTCAACAACAACCACAACAACAGCACCAGCAGCCACAGCAACAGCAACAACAGCCGGCAAACAATGAAGCTGAGCATATAGAGGAAGCTCAGCCTGCACAACAACAGGCAGAGCCGCAGGCGGAACCTCAAGCATTGCCCGCGAGACGAGGCACACCGGAGCGTGATTACGAGCATGAACGTGCGATAAATCCATTTCTGTTACCCATCAAACGGCCACGCCCCGCTGCACCACACGCTCTGCCCCATTACATGCTCGAGCTCGCCGATGGACGTGCTCGTGCGCATGAATACAATACAAATAACAGTGGAAACAGCAGCAGTAGCAGCAGCAGCAAATGCATCACTAGTCGCATACCCGTCGAGGTGATGTTGAAAATATTTGCTTACTTAGATGACATGTCGCTGTGGATGGCCAGCGAGGTGTGTAAGCAATGGCACGAAATTATTGTGAAGAATACGGCTCAAAGCATGTGGAAGACCTACATTAAGCAGCGCTGGCCGCTGTTTGAGTGCCTTGCCGAGCAACCAGACTGGTATAAATTGTACGGAGCATTGATGTCGTCTTGCTTCTGTCGCACCTGTCTCATTGATCTGGGCAGCCAGTCGCCACCAGCTGGCGAGCTGGGTAATGTGATACGAAATAACTTTTTGCGCGGCGAAGCGAATCTGTTGAACAGCTACGAATCGGAGGGCATATCGGCCATACCATTGGATCGACAAAATAATTATTGGCAGGCAACGATACTTGGTCCGCCTGGCAGCCCATACGAGGGCGGAAAATTCTTTCTGTTTATATACTTTCCGGAACGTTATCCCATGACACCGCCAACGGTGCGTTTTCTAACCAAAATCCTTCATCCAAATGTGTCAAGACATGGCGATGTCGGCATTGATATATTCCAGCAGCAAAACTGGTCACTGGCCCTAAATGTAGCCAAAGTTTTGTTGTCTGTTCAAAGTTTGCTCACAGATCCCTACACTGACGTGTGCATGGAGCCGGAGTTGGGCTATATCTACGAGCATGAGCGTTCACGTTTCGAGCAGCTGGTGCGGACCTGGACCTGGAAGTATGCCATGCTTGAGCTTATGACACCGCATTGAAAAAAATTTCGTAGCCTTGTTTTAGAAACTGGACTGAATGTTGGAAACATCTCATTTAAGTTGTTTTTGTATATGTAACTACCATTAATGTATTTAGTTTAATGCAGCCATTTATATTGGCCTCTCAAAACACAATATATAGTCAAAATTATGCTTAATATATATAACACTTGGAAATGTTCAAGCCGAAGTGCATTATTTTCTCATTATTTATAATTAGTATAAAGAAATTTAGCTGACCAGCTGTTAGGGCCAGTTGAATATCAAAGCTTAAATACGACATACGTAATTGTGTTACGAATTGATAGTCGTGAACTCTATCGGTTCATCGTATCTGACCACAGCAAAGATAAACTGTTTTAGAAATAAGTGCTTGTGATTGATCACCCCTTATTTCGTCCACGACACCTTGGGTATATCGAAGTGTTCGGTCAGCGTGTCCAGATGTTCATTGAATTTCTCTACGCGCTGCTTGTGCGTTGTCTGCGCCTTATCCATTATGCGTTTGTTTCGCATCTTCTCCTGTTGCTTCTTGGTCGCCAGCTCAGCCTTGGTCAGTTTGCGTTGGTATCCACTTGTACTGGATGTCGAGGCTTGTGCAGTTCCATTTGCAGCTTCGTTGAGTTGTTGCTCGACAAATGCTCGTTGCAATTCGTCCTTCTCCTTCTCCTTGTCCTTGTTCTTATGCTTCTTCTTCTTTTTCTTAAGCTCCGTATCGCTTTTAAGTTTTAGCTTGCCTTTGGCAGCGTACGCATATGCATCGGACATTGTGTTTATTATTTATATTTTATGGACAGACCCAAATGATTTGTTTTGCTCTGGTTACCAGGGCTGACAATACTATACGATAGCCAGGGCCAGAGATAGTATGTTAATTTTCGATTGTCACATATTTTCGATAGCTGCTCTATGCGATAGGTATTTTATTCAAAATTAATAACGGGTTAAAAAATACTAGAATAAATTGTATATTTTATTAGCTCTAACAATACTTTTAATAAAAATACAAATAGCTTATTAAAGAATAATAATAAATCATATACAAATATAATAAGTTATTTAACTGCTTCTATATTCTTGTACGGCAGTGCACACCAATTCTCTGTTTTGAGCTTTCGCTCTTTGCGGCCACCCACGCACCGATGGTCCGTGTAAGAAAAAGCTCGCATGCTGCACATGTAGTTGTGCGTGGTTAGGCTGCCGTGTACTTGTTAGCATTCAGTTCAATTCCAACGAGCGACGGTACAACATCCCGTGTGTTGTGCACACGCTCTCAAGGCGCGTTTGTAAATATTTAAAAAATTTATTCATAAATTGCTAAAACTCAACAACTCAACAAAGGCAGTTGAATAGAAAAAAAAATATTTTTAGCCGTGCCGATCGCTAATGTTAAGTGCAAAAAAGTTTTAAAAAGATTCAATCAAAAATATTATAATAAAAAATATTAAAAAAAAATTCAATTCTAACATAAAAAAAACCCAAAGTGCGAAGGTGAAAAATCTGCCCACTCTCTTGCAGTCTCTGAAAACTAACGGTTTAGACATTAGGTGGAAAAAGCTCGCTCACCTCGCATGCGTGTATGTGTGTGTGTGTGCGTGGGACTGTATTTGTGTGTGTAAGGCTCAGAGTTTTTGCTTGACTGCTGTGTGTGTGTGCCTGTTGGTTTTAGCATCCTGTAGCAAGTTCTTCACTCAAGGATAACAGTCGTAAAAGCACAACAATGTAATGAAAATATCAGAAAATATTATCATCATCATCGTCAGGCAAAAAAAGTATTACATTTTTATGTGCTTGTTCCGAGGATACATGTACATTTGCCACTGAATATATATATGTGTGTGTGTGTGTGCGTGTGTTTGTCCTTTCAATGGTTCTGTTTTCGTACGACTTTTTATGCTATTTGTTTTTCTTTACATTTATTTGACAATCTATCGCATTTGCATGTTCGAAATTTACGTTTTCAATTTGGAATTCGAACATAGCGACCGTTAACCAAGCAGCGTGATCTAACGGCCTATAAGCTCAGTCGCATAGCATGTAACAGGTAACCAACACATATGCAACGCGCGCGCTCTCTGCCTGTCTCTCTCTCTCTCTCTATTTTGGGCTCTCTGTCTTTCTCGCATTCTGAAAAAGGCCAAAAAAAAGCAACTTGGGAAGCATCAACAGCGACTTTCAATATCATAAAAATAATGTTAAGTTCGCATTAAAAATAAAAATCTGTTGTTCAGTTTTCTGCTTGGGCAGGCTTAGTTCTGGCATCAAAGAGTTTTCAACATATTATTTCTTTATGCACACAAGTTTTATATTTTTCTCTTATAAGTTGTCTAAATGGTTCACGCAAGAAAGCAAGACTTCAAGCTGTTATAATCGAAGGACTGAGCACTTGGAAATATTGTTTGAGTATTGTAGTTTGTAGTTTGCAAGAAATAAACAAGAATTAATTTGAAATAAAATAATGAAATTTTAAAATATATATAAAATAGCTCATGATTGATCCTTACATATAATATGAATAGAAGTTAGTTATAGCTATAGTAATAAAATGGTTGAGACAGAGGGAGATACTCTATTCTGCTGAGATTTCATTTTTTTTATGCTTAAAATTCTTTCTAAATGATTTAACTAAGCAAATACATTTTTGAAGAATGTTAATAATTAAAGAAGTAAATTGTAGAGATGTTGTTTTTGGCAATTTATTCTGTTTATTTTTTATTTATAAATATATTTTTAAAATTATAAAAATTTTCATTATTAATGTCAAATTTCTAAAACTATTTTAAAGCCAAAGATTTTCAAGCTCAACAAAGAGACTTTGTCTTCTTCCATTCTCTAGTAAATAGTATCAAATCTGCTCTGATTTCTAAAAGTCAGCACACACACATATATATTTTATGTTGCAAGTGGGATAACCACTTGCCACATGTGTGGCAAGCGTTGACCATAGATTTTATTTATCGTTTTCGTGTTGAAATCCCATTTGAGAGAATCCAAAAAGTTAGTAAGTGAAAAAAAGAACCAAAACGAGGAAAACTTTTTCATTACCAGTCGACCTTAAAATGCCTGTCGCATGCAAAATCGATTTGCCCACTTTATGACAGAGTGTAAAAGAGAGAAGTTTTGTGTCAGAATGAATTTTGAATAATTCAAAGGATGTTGCCCAAATGTTTTATTCAACACGTCGCACTGAAATACACACACAAATACACACACACACAGACTCAGAGATTGATTTAAAATTCCAGAAATGTTTGTTGCAAAAGAGCTGCGGTTGCAAATGCGTTATTGAAATGCCATTAGCGCAATTTCAATGGCGGCGCATACGCGGCGTATACGTAATTTGCCCCAGCAGTAGCAGCAGCAGCAGCATTGAACGATTTATATACCCAGCCAAACGATGCCAGTTGTCTGTTGTTATACGAGTGCAAATGTTAACATAAATGTGTGCATTGTTTAACAAATATTTACACACACACACGCACACACACACGTGCTACGCACAACAATGAAAAGTAATCAGCGCACAATAAAAATGCATAATTGCAGCGCATTTGAAGTGAAAGTTCAGTTCGGTTTTGTTCCAGTTGAGTTGCTCGGTCTTAATTGAAAAGTGCTCAAAAAAGTAAAGAAAAGCGAAAGAAAAGGTCAAATATTGAAAAGCTAATGTACCTGCTGCTGCTGCCATAGCCAGTGGCATGCTAATCAACAATTGCAACAGCTCGTGGCCAGGCCAATTTGCTCAGTATTAAACTCAAACTGTGAATCCTTGCCGCAGCACTTTCTAGTTGGCGTTCTTCCATGAAGGTGAGTGGATTCCAATTTTTATTAATAATTATTATTAAAAAGTAACTCATTGAACTGTAGAAGCTTTAAGTATTTTCAAAATCTGTCAATAATTTAGTCAGCATTTTGCCAAACAGTCAATCGATCAATTAATCAGTCAATCTGTCAAACAGTCCAGTCGATCAGTCAATCAATCTGCTGATCACTTAGTTAATCAATCACTCAGTCAATCAATCACTCAGTCAATCAATCACTCAGTCAATCAAACAATCAATAGCTCTGTCAATCAGTCCGTCATTCGTGAATCAATCAAGACTCAACAAATCAACCAAAGTGTCAATCAAATACTCAATCAGTACAGTCAATCGATTTAAGTCCCACTTTAATAATCGTAAAAGCAGCCCTCCAATTTCAGCATTTCGTATGCGCATTTAGCCTAAAATGGAACCGCATTAAAGAATTACGCGCATAATTAAAAATTGAAATGAATTCAACCGCAGCCAATAAATGCGCGTTTAATTCGGCGCACACTCAATTATATTATTTTTATATTTCCATTTGCTCACGTGCTGGCCTTTTAATAGCGACTCAAATATGTTGGTATTATTTATATGCATGCATTACGACTATACCGCAGTCGTGCCACGTTCCAATTGGGTTTCCTTAAACCGACAGCCGATTGAAATAAATTAAAATCAAATAGATTTTTTGATCAAATGAAAAGGAAACCAAAAAAGAAGAGATGCACATTTATTTTAAATTAAATAAATAAGTTCTATTATCTTAAAGCCTTTTTTGCGAGATTTTTTCAATACAAATTTTTCATAATAATAGGAAAAAATATTAAAAAATTAAAAAAAATATATATATATATTTATAATAATTTTTAAGAATAATTTTAAGAAGGAGAGAGCTAGGTTTGCCCATTATTATACTTAATTATTTATAAACACATTATTTAAAAAAAAAAAAACAACAAAAGAGAAGCATAAATATAATGACAGTTAGCTCGATTACAGGGTATTTTTCTGTCTATCATTTAGCAGTACATAATTTTCGTATCAATATTTTTCGTGTAATTATTTTGTTTACCTCCTCAATAACGAGTGTTCACGATATTATTATGAATCAATATTATTCATTGATTGCCTATGCATATAAGTAATTTGTTGTTGGAATTTGAACTCGAATTCGAATTCGAATTTTTATTTCTGTTTTGTTTTTTCCTTTTCTTAAATGTATTTGTTTTATTCACAATTTGTGCGCGGCGCTGCGCTAAATCTTTCAATATTTATATTTGATGAACTAAGTCAATAAACTTTGTGGGAGCGCAGCGCGTGTAAAACTGTTGTTCATTAAGCAGTCGGATGGTTGAGGCGTGGCACACGATGGGCGTGTAATGGACACTGTTTGCTATAATTAGCACCAGTCTCTCTCGCTCGCCCAGTCTCTTTCGCTCTTTCGCTCTGGCTGCCATTAGCTTCAACTGGTTTATTGCTTAATTGCACTTAGTGTTGCCTACTTTTGTGCGCTGCGGCACCCAGCGGCAGTTGCTGTGGGAATTATCTAAAATAGTCTTTTAGTTATATTTATAGCAAAATATAATTGATCTATTCATAAGCGTGTCCTTGTTAAGCTGACAGCCAATTTGTTTTTGTCTATAATTTATTAAAAATAATAAATGATGGATTGATATTGATAGTTTTAATTTAGCTGCAAATGTCGTAAAATTATTAAATGAAAATTGTTTTATTTTCTAATATACATTTTTTCATCAAGCTGGACGTTTAAGTAATTTTTTAACAAATTCTAGCTTTCACATGTTTTTCAAATAATTCAATTTAATTTATTTCTGGTTTTATTTCAATTTATTTCGATTTTAATATTTTTTATAAATAAATAATTATAAATATGTTCTGCACTTTTTCTTTTTTTATTTCTTTGATATGAATATAAAAATTCAAATTCTTGGCAGAATTTCTTTGTGCTCTTGAACCGTAACATGGGCCATGCTTCGTCGAAGAAGTAAAAGTTTTCGGTTCGTGGTTTTGGTAATTTAGTTTACATATTTATACGAGAGACGAAAGCAAAAAAACAATAAGACTTCACGCACACACACACGCACATACAGGCGAATACATTTGGAAACATGAGAAAAGCGAAGGAAACTCAATTTAAAGAACTCTGTTGCCACTACTTTTATGTATGCGGCGAAAAGCTGCAAAGAAAACAGAAACTGGAACAGAAACAGAAACAGAAACAGAAAAAGGACAATGTGCAAAGTGAAAAACTTATGCGTCAGATATGCGCAGCTGATGAAGTGTGTATAACGTGTCAGAAAATGCCTACGAAATTGGCACGCTGAGATTTTTTTCTTAATCATGAAAAATAAAGTTAAGTAGGGGCTTTCCCTTGTTTGCTTGAAAACGAGCACAATAGACGGGCGAAAGTTTCATTATTATAAGAGGAATTTTGCCAAGCACTTGAGAAGTGTTTAATAAGCTTTAAAACTTATCGATAACATATCGATATAATTAGGTTTAAGCAAAATACTGAATCAGACATTCCATTATTTTATTGATATTTAAAAAGTGTTCGCTAGCCATAATCACTTTTCGATAACTTATCGATACTTGCATACATAAACATTTTTTGGTTTTATTACTGTTAACACTGTATATACATAACAACAATTGCTGATATTTGCAATGAATTCTACACGGGACTATTCTTTATGCATATGCAAAATCTATTAATTTAATAACAAAATATTAAAGCATTGATAAGTAATACGGATAATTAAAATTAAATGAAATTTTTGGGTACTTCATGACATTACCAGGGACTAGCTCTACTCTTAATGCTTACCATTAAAAATAACCTGGGTTTCGTGGAACCAGCAGCACTCTTCTAAGCAGCTTAAAAAGCTGTTGTTCGATATAAAATTTAAATCGTATAGCCGCTGAGCATAAGCTCTTGCTGAGTACTACATCAAATTTAAGCTGTTGCAAAAAAAAAGGTGACTCGTTAACGTTACCCGGGACTACCCTTAATGTAAATGCGTGCGCTCAAAAGCCTAGCTTTTTATAACATAATATTATGGCTTAGATAGCTAAATAATATTGATATTTAGGTCAAGTTTTAGCTGAGCATAAGTACTTCTTGTCAGGGACTACCCTCAATGCGAATGCGTATCCTTAAAAGTCTACATTTTTTTATAACGAAGCTAAGGAAAAAATAAAATGCGCTTGTTCGATAAATAGAATTGCTGCATGAGCGTAAGCTGCCCTTGCGAGGGACTACCCTAAATGTAAGCTGTTGCCTTTTGAAGGTAACTTTCTTTGTATTATAACGAGCTCAGCTCTGCGACGCGTTCAGCTCTCGGGCATGAAATGAGGCATCTCGTGGGTGCGAGCGTTAAAGAAAGTGCGGCAAGGACTTCAATTTGTGTACGTCTGTGTGTGTGTGTGTGAATTACGGCACAGTGTGGCAAACATTTTTGTAGTTTCTTAAATTTGCGTAGCGCGCACTGCAAATTAATGAATAAGTGATGGAATTTTTGTGCACGTTCATCTGTGGCACAGTTAAACATTTTATTTCACACGATGTTTGTTGCATATTTTTTGGGGCACAGCATTTGCACCTTTTGCACCTATATACGTGAGTCTAAATTTGAATTACAACTCGAGCTGCTTTTTTTGTGTGTGTTTATTTTTTGCGCGTGCCTTGGCAAAGTTTTGGCTCAGTTTATGTACCAACTCGGTGGTCGAGCTTGTAGCCTTCTGACCAACAACCAGCATTACCTTCACCTTTTTGCACGCACACAGCCGACTGGCTGGCAGAAGAGGTCACCCAAAAGCAGTTGCCTGGCTGCCAATTTATAAATGTTGCTTGTGTATGTGTGCGTGCATGTATATATACCAATTTTTTACTCACTCACACATATGCAGGCTTAAACTTGCGGCACACTGAAATTGTAATATTCGCTTTTTATGCTGAGACTGCTAAAAAAAACTTGCTGCGGTCTTTGCTCACATTTTTCTCTCTAGTTTTTTTTTGATACTTTGTAGTCTTTTTTCATGATTGAGCTTTGGTCTGTTGCTAAACTAAAAAGTATATATAGTGGACTGCAGCGCAAGCCAAATACCCTGGCATTTGTAGATTAAGCTTTAAGTGTTAGTTACGTTAACTGAAACTAAGACTAACTAAATAGTGTGATCAATACTGACAATACTTGGAATTGTGCTATAAAAAGAAGAATCTTTTTATGTTATAATATTATCTATTCTATTATATCTATTATATCGCCTGCAAAGCTTTAAATCTCGCAACATTTCAAAGGCCTTCAACGCCTTGGCCTTTATCTCGTCAATCAACTCAATGCGATGTTTCCCGAGCAATGTTTTGAATTGCGCACATAGCAAACTAAGCCAAAAAACTGACATTCATCCGGATATCTTGTGTAACCAGGCAGACAAATCAGATTGCTGCAGCAAAGCTCAAGCCAGACAATTTGCTGCAATAGTAAAATAATTGAAGCAAAAGTATTTGATGTTCTGAAAATAAAATAGCTCTCTATATATTGAATACTAATGAGCAGTATATATATATATATAATTAATTTCAGTAAATAACAAAACTCATTTGAGTTTTGATTTTTAATGACCCAGCAAATGTGTTGCTATTTGAGTTATCAATAATATGCAGCTTTTTTAATATTTAATAAATTTTTCCATTTGATCATAAATGCTGTTGAATGTGTCAAAGGAAAAATGTCAAAATCACACAGCAAGTCCAACAAGAGACGTTACAGGCAAAGCCAAGACGGCCATATGATTAATGATGGAAATAATAAATGTTGTAATTTATATACAATGGCAAGAATGTGGCTGCAAGACAAAATTATAAAAACTAGCATAACTTAAGTTATTTACAGTTTATTATAATTTCTTCTGCAATTACTCTTATTTTCCTTATTTATTTTGAATACAATTTATGAAATTTTTTGCTCTAAAACTTTCATCTATTTTAAATAGTTTTCCTTTACCCTTTACCCTAAATATTTGTCGGTCTTAAATAAATATATCTATAAAATTCAGCAGTTATTTGATGAAGATCTAATGAAGCTTCTCAAGTTTATGTATTTTTTACCTATTGATAGATTCCCCTTCAAACGTTTTAATAGAGAGAAAAGATGCTAATCATTAGCTAACTGTTTGCCCAACGAAACCAGACTTGTTTAAATAATATAAATTTGAGCATTGCTAACGAACTCGTCAAATGAAACGAGCTTTAACAAGCTACATAAATTTAAAGACTATAAATTGACTGAATGACAAAGATTATAGTCAAAACGTTGTCAAGTGTCAAGATGAAAGTTACATATTTAACGATTTGCCTGCTGGCTGTGCTCACAGCTGAGGTGTATGGGGCTGTATATCATGGCAACTACAAAAGCGATGGTACGATTGTGAATGGGAATATATATATATGATGCATAGATTAAAATATATATTTATATATATAATTCTATATATATATATATATATATATATATATATATATATATATATATATAATTCTATATTCTAAAGCTCATCCGGGCAAATGTGTAATCGATGATAAAACCATATTGAGCGAGGGTCAAACCGTAAATGTGAATTGCGAGTCCATCAGCTGCGGCAGTGGCGGTGATGTAACCTTCGCCGGGTAAGAGCTCAGCTCTTCTGATATACGTATATATGTAAATGTGTTTTAATTGCCCGCAGCTGTGGGGCCAAAGGCGTGCCGGAACCCTGTAAGCTGGGCGATAGAAAATATCCAAAAGCTGATTATCCCAAGTGCTGCATCAATGTGGTCCATTGTCCCGATGGCGATAGTGAAATATAGAGTGCAACATATAAATAGAAACATTTGAATAAATCATGTGAAGATTTGTTTGGCCAAATGAGTTGTTTTATTGAATGTTTTCATTTTTTTGATATGTGAACTATATATTCAACGAGCTGATGTCTTCAATTAAGACAAACAACTTGATATTTGTGCCCATTATTTGTCGATTTTATTCTCTATAATATATAAAAAACTTAATTCTATTGCAATAATTTATAATAGGAAACACAAAAAATGAAAGGCCTTTCTAGCTAAACATTTTCTTATGATTTTAATGGCTTATCAAATATCAAGGCCTCCCTTTATAGCCATTTATAGCAGCTCTATTAATATACATACTAATTAGGATACAAACTTAATGAATGCTTTGCATGTTTTATGGGAAATCAAGCATACGAAAGATTAATCGAAACGTAGTCAAACTCGTAATAATTAACGATGTGGTTTACCTGTTGACTAAAACCAAGCGAAGGTTATGCATATGTGAATCATTTGGTTACATATGTGTTTAGTTAAGTATACACATAATACAAACACACACACCCACACATAAAGTTACAGAGACTTGTCATAAAGAGAAGGACTCCAGCTTCAATTAGTTGCAGTTAAATGCACTCAACACGGTCAACAAATCAATTTGAATTTGTGGCTTAAGTTAAATTAGGTGTGCCTGTGTGTCTGTATGTGTGCCATGTGCGTGTGATCGATTAGTGTGTCTTATGACAGCCCTTAACTGTGCGATAGTCGAGAATCAAAGTTTCGAACATTTATATAAAATAAAATAAAAATATATTTTCATTCCAATTTTTTTATATAAATCTAAGTTTTTATTTTATTTCTTTATTTATTTTCTAATACTTTAAATAAAATCTTTATAAATAAGCAACATTTTTAAAATGAAATTGACTTCATAGCTAATGCTACGAAGTATCTGACTATGAGATACCCTGAACTGTGCGAAGAGCTCCTATTTAAATCTAGCCCGATTCCAGTCTTCCAGTCTACTATACTTCTTCACTCTTCTGTTCATTTCCAATGAGTTCAGAGCAGAATAATTGAGACGAAATATACCCATAATTGTAGCTGATCAACTATTGCAACTGGTAGTCTCGACCAACTCAAACTAATTTAGCTTTTTTACACATAACAAAAATGAAGTAAGAAATAAATAAATTAATAATAATTTATTTTTATATTTATTTATATTTTTTTGTTAGTTCAATTACATTTTAAATATTTATAAAAAAAACAATGACAATAAATATTTATAATAAATAAGAACATTTTCATTTCAATAATCAACATAAGCTCAACATTTAATACATTTTATTATTATTTTTTAATTGTTTCACTTACTTTGTAAAAGGATTAAAAAAATAAGTTTTCTAATTATTTTGTTGAATTTCGTATTTTTTGCTTAATTTCTCTTCAACTTTTTAAAAGGCGTTGCCACGCCTGAAGCACGAGTTGAAAGCCTGCTGAAAGTTCAAATTTAATATTAGCAAAAGAACAATGGAACCATTAAATGCTTATCAACTATTAAAGCTCTAAATAATCAATATACAATGGGATTTACTATTAGAGCATAAATTTCAAATAAATGAATAATTAATTAAGAAAATTTGCTAGGTGAAAATCTATTTTGCTTTTGGCATTGATTTTGGGCTGTGACCTTTAATTGAATTCGAATTAAAAGCGACTGTCAAATAATATGCAAAATGAGGTCAAAATGCGGCTGGAATTGGAAATATGGAAATAGGAATTGACTGAAATGGTTGAAGGCAGTGCGAAGCGTTTAACGCAGCGTTCGAACTTAATTTGGTCAACCAGCAGGCTAACCACCCAACCACCCAACCACACGCACACACACACACACAGCTGGCAATTAGTGTTGTGGGTGCGGTTTCAGTTTCAGTTTCAGCTCGACTGCTCTTATCTTTCCGCTCGCAGTTGACGTTGTTATTGTTGTTGTTGACACAGCTTTTCGCTTATTGTTGTTGATAGCTTTGATGGGTGGCGGAGAGAGCTAGAGGAGATCAGTGCAAGCGACCCATGTGGACACACAAATCGTCCCAGTCATAACGCTAACCGCTCAATAAATTTGTTTGCCAAAAGTATGTTGCGAAAATAACTGGGCGCCCATTTGCCCCAGTAACAAATGGACCAGGGTCAACCTAGAGCCCAAAGCTCGTAAGAAATATTATAACAGCAGCAGTAGCACGCCGAGCCAAATTAATATACAGCCATAAACTGAGCATAAACCTTCATAATAAACTTACCGACTTGCCGAGCGCTTTGCAGCCATAAAATAAGTAGCCATAAGTATGACACACTAACTGCCAGAAATTTATATATATATAGACATATACATAGTAAACTTCTCAATTTATGATGCCTTTTTATGTCCTCCCTATTCAGTTGATGTGTGCAAAAACAAAACTTGCTTCAAATCAAAAAGGCAAACAGCAGCATTTTGTGAATTTCTATTTTTGGCTGAAACTATTTTTTTATGTGCTCCAGGTTTTGTTGATGGTTTTTGAAGGGCATAAGGCTTAGGGGAAATCGTCATATTTTAGGCACTTTTTTGCTGTGCTCTGTTTGAGGAACAGAGACAGGCTATTTAGTGTTCTCCAACATTACTTTTTTTACTGCTAAAGGTGAACCAAGTTGTTTTTTTATTGGAAAACCCACATTAAAAATTTAATTTTCGGAAGATTTATAATCACTTGGCTTTAGCTTAAATGCTAGAAAGCTGCAATAACTTTTAGTACTATACTTAAACTAAGTTTCTGATATACATAAATCATTTAGTATGTTTCATGTAAAATGAAATTTTAAACTCGAAAATCTCAACTTTAAAATTTCAATTTACTTGCTATTTTAGTACATTTTCTATAAATATATATAGCTTACCTGTTGTATTTAATGTGTGCTCCATGTTGACTTCATGTTGTTGACAAAATACTTTGAAGTGTGAAGTTTTATATGTGGATGAAGTTGATGTCACTTATAAGTTCCTTCATGGTCATTTGAGCACTGTGCAATATTTTTTCAAATATTTCTTCTTATGAATTTTAATAGTTTGGTGATGAAAAGGCCTGAAGCAATGTGTATATTTATGGTATAGATGACTGTGTAAAATCGTCTGATATTTTTGTATTTGTTTTTGTTTTTGTTTGTTTTATTTTTAGATGCTCGATATGTACTTTGCTGCGCAGTCTCTAGAAGAACAAGCACACAAAATACTTTTGAGATATAGACACATATTAAATATTTTAGCTTTACTCGGCTTTAACCAGCTCATGTTGACAGCAATCGGGGTAATCGGCATTGGGATTCCTCGCTTTGCCAAACTTAAAGCCTGGGGGTGGAGCTTCAACGCCGCAACTGTAAAATATATCTATTAATTTGGAATTCTTTGAAGCTAATCTGAGAGATTTGACATACGTGTGGATTTCTGCCATGCTGCCGCTTGCACATATAATGCGTGCACAGTCCATTTTCGGATATTTGGCATATTCGCCCGGACTCAGGATGACATTTTCCGACACATAACACTTGCCGGGATGTTTGGCATCCTTGAAGATGCCACGTGCCACAGCGGCCTCGGTGGGGGCCAGCAACAGCGCCGCCAGCAGCAGCGTCAACAAAATTCCGCTCACAAATTGATTCATCTTAACGTTTTGCACTCAAAAATCGTACTGATTCAGCTAGAGCGACCGAGTGGCAGCCGGCTTTTGTGGGGCATCGCCTCACATCGTGTGGGTCAAACAGGTTTCCGATTGCGTCAGTGCATAGTGGGTGCAATATACATATAAATGAGGTTTTTATTTACTTAATAGATATGTGGGAATATGAAAATAGCATGCTAAATAAAAAATTTAAATAATTAATTAAAGTGAGCATTTTACGATAGATGTTTTCAAAAGAATATTAATTTAATTAAAATAAAGATAAATAAAAAAATAACAAATATATGGCGAAATAAACATAGGTTAATTTATTTATTTTAAGAATTAAATAAATTTTTTCTGAAATTTCTTAGGCTTATTTAAGCGCGTGCCTTGTGAACATTGTAATATTTATATTATTTATTTGCACATTTTAAAAAAATACTGAAATACAAATATATTTAATTTGTTTTTTTTTTTAATTTTAATT
Source organism: Drosophila hydei (assembly GCF_003285905.1). Lineage (NCBI taxonomy): Eukaryota > Metazoa > Arthropoda > Insecta > Diptera > Drosophilidae > Drosophila > Drosophila hydei. Next base: position 2,058,846 of record NW_022045827.1, read on the forward strand.
TTATTTTCAATATTTTTTATATCGCTAAATTTTTTAGTATTTTTTTAAGTATTTAAACCTTCTTTTAATTCTGATTGCTAAAATTAGTTTTCTTAATACTATGTATTTAATTTTGTATTAAATATATACTTCTTTGAACAGTTTATATATAGTTTTGAATACATTTTTTTAAATATTCTGTTATATAAAACAAATTTAAAAAATATTTTATTTTTATGCTTAACCCACTATTATGTTTAGGTCTTTCCTTACTTTTTTTAGAATTTGGCATTATATATTTTTAAAAACATTTTTAACATTAGTACATTTCTAATATTAAATATATATTTTGAATTATTTTAATTTACATAATTTCTTGCCATTTTGTTCCACGATGTTTAGTTTATAAATAAATCTTGCAGATAAGTACTTTTTGCCCCGCACTGACTTTGCTCTTTGACAAAATTATTAACAAAATATATAAAATATATAATTCAATTTATTTTTATTAAATTATGTTTTTACTTTCGCGTTATTTCAAACATTTCTATTCTATCTTTACATATGATTACAAACAGCATCGTTTTTCGACATACGCTCTAAGCTGGATTGAACTTTAAATACTAGAGGTTATCACTTATTAATTTTTTGATTGCAAAGAATTGTTGAACAATCAGAACAGGCCGAAACATGTTAATTAGCTAACAATTAACTTGATGATTTTAATCACACACCATGTGACGCTTGCAGCAATCGGGGTAGTCCGCTTCCCAGTCCTTGAAACTTGTGTAGCGACAGCCATACGCTGGGCGCATGTAATCGCAACTGCAAGAGCATAAGAATTATTTAATGTTAAAATATATTATAAATGATATTGGTTTAACAAGTACGTTTCTAGCATGCCCCAACCATCTCCAATGCAATAGATCTGTGTGCAGGGCAGCGAATCCAGCTTAACAGACTCCCCAAATTTGAGCATCACTACGGAACTGCCCATATCCACAACACAACGACCCGGATACACTAAAGAGAGGAATAAGATGAAAATATAATATATGAAGGCTAAGGATAGAAGAGAGATAATAAATGAAATAAGACTAGGAAAATAGAAGAGAATATATTATAGACGAATTGAATGGTATTTAGTAGGATTGAAGAGAGTAAATATGAATAGAAGAGATATATAATATATCAATTGAGTTTTAGGTCAAACTAGTCAGGCAGTGTGGGAATTAGAAGAGAATAGATTCAGCACTCAAGAAAGTTCTAGGAGACTAGAAAAGAATATATTGTGTTAGCCTAGAAAGACATTCAATAGGTTTAGAAGTTGATATAAATAGAAGAATCTTTTATATAAGATAACCGCAAGTTCTGGGATATTATTATAGGCTATCAAAATTGGTATACCAAAGTGATTTGTAGAGAAATATAATTGTTAATTTTACACACGATTGCTACATATATATATATATATATAAATATACATGCATTAATATTTAACCATATAAATACAATTCACATATATCTAAAGTTCCAGTACTCACCGCTATTTCCATAGTTGTTTAATGCATTCAGGCCCAAGGTCTGAGTGATGCACGCGGCAAATAAAAGAATGACTACGGCCTTGACAAGATACATTTGAATAATATTAATATAATAATAATAATATTGTTTATTGAACGTGTGATGAATGTGAATATATATAAATTGTGATACAACTAAAATTTACTGCACAGTTTGCTTCAATGTCGTTTGTGAGTTCAAAATTTCAATCACAAATGATTTTACGTTCACAGCAAAGCGGATAGGGCTGATCGACATTGATGTAGTCACCAAAGCGACAGCCAGGTAAAAATCCACTAATGACGCCACAACTATATAAACAGATTTAGCTAAAGATCAGTTACCAAATCGAAGCTGTAGCTGTACCTTTGGAATATTGTCGAGCCATTGAACCCGCAGATAATCTGCCGACACTCATGATTGGGATCCTTGACGCTAACACCCTCTTTTAAGATCAGGTACTGTTCAATGACGCATTTGCCTGGATGATCTGCAGTCGATGGGTATTACGAACCGCTATGTGCTATGTGCATATATATATACCCACTCGTGTCCCGGTATAAGCCCACCCATTCGGCGGCTTCAATGCCGTGTGTCAAATGTGTGATGAATAGAAATAACACAATTATTGGCAAATGCATTTTTGGCACTTTTTTGTTACAGGTAAAATTTATGCGGTAACTTTGCAATGACAACTTCGTATAAATTATACTAATTTTGATAAGAAATAAATTGAAGAATAAACAAATTCTCAAACAATTGACCCATTCGAAAGTTTAAAATGTTTGATAGTCAACAAACTGCACTCTAGATTTGAATGAGTTCGATTTGGTTAGGGGCTAAAGTTATGTTTGGTTAGACTACGCGTTGAGATAGGCCGAAGTGCGGTTAGATTAGGGAAGGCTAATGTAAGGTTTGTCTAAAGTTAGTGTAGGTTCGATAAAGCGAATTAAGACTCATGTTAGGCTTAGTTAAAGTTAGTCAGTAAGGCCTAAATATAGCGTTTTGCTTAAATTGTTTTTTGCTAAAGTTAAGGTAAGGTAAGCTAAGATAGGTTGAGATTTGATTAAAGTTAGTTTGGTACTTGTTGGGCTATGTTAGACTTATGTGAAGCTCAGGTTATCTTAGATTACATTGCGTCAAGTTATGCTAGCTTCCATTGGGCTTGGTGATGGGGAAAGCCTTATTTACTAATAAGATGTATCTCTTACATAGAGAATCACTTTGGTACCAATACGCAATAGGTACATTTAGCAATCGTTTGTAGGTACATTAAGAAATATTCCTTGGAACGTCTTTTCTACAAATTATTCTGGTTTTTATTGACTTCAACTAGCGACGTAGAATTTATATTTTATTTTCTGAAAACAATCTTAAACTAAGCCGAAATAAATTAATAGAATTCAGTTTCCACCGAATTGCATTTAATACGGCGTGGACAACAATCTGGATAGGAAGCATTTATATTGATGTAGTCACCGAATTCACAGTCCTTGGGCGGATATTGTGTTCTACAACTGTGTAGAAGTAAAGATATCAATGAATTATTACAGTAAATTGCTTAAGTGGAGGCACTACTTACGTATAGACCAAAGCCCAGCTGTTGCGGCCGCAGTAGATCTCAGCGCATTTGCCAGGGTAACGAACGGTCTCCTCGCTGTTGATCACCAAACGCGTGCCATTTGGCGGATTGATGACGCACTTGTTGGGATATTCTGAAAGATTCATTTAGCTCTGTTATATATTTAGTTAGCTAATGTCTGGACTAACCCTCATGCTTGAATATAGCATGATATGCTTCCGATTTCATGGCGTATACGTTATGCATCATCAAAGCCAGAGCCAGCATCGAGAGGGCAATCAGCGACGACATTTTCTTTTTTTTTTTGTTGCTTGTGTTTCGAATCGAGAGTGAACGAATGAGTGTCTCTGTGTTATTCAGGAAATTTTACTTGGGAGATTCAATTTACTTGTTGTTGGATATTAACGAAGTGTTTGTCTGTGTGTGTGTGTGTGTTAAATTTGTATGGCCTGCTTTGATGCCTGCTGTCTGCTGCCTGCTGTCGATTTTGTATGCACATTTTAATTAAAAGCATCAGCAGCTATTGCCGCCGCAGATACATTTATAGATGCAGATGCACAGCTATAGATACACAGATACATTTATCGAATATGTTAATCCCGTTATGTGCACTCTGTGTCTGTGTGTACACAGATGTTGTCGTTGTCGTTGTCGTTGTCGTTGCCTTTGCATAATTCGATTAAACAACGTTGACGCCCCCAGTTGCCCCCTCGCCTGCGCTCCCTCCCTCCCTCTTCTCCCTCTCTCTTGACAGCGCCCTCAATGCAAATATTTGTGTGTGCGTGTATGTGTGTGTCGGATTTTGATTGCTGCTGTTGGCCCGACCTCAGCGCCTCGCCCCTTCGCTGTCTGCAATTATTTAGCTACCCAAATGTAGACAAATTAGTGGCCATATAATTGATGCAATTGTGTGTGTGTGTGTGTGAGTGTGTGTTTGTTTGTGTGTTGTTGTTATTGAGTGTTTAGTTGTGTTGAGCCAAGTAAATGTAAATCCATTGCTGATGTTTTTGTTTTAGCTGCCAACGTTGCTACCCTTGTGTCTCCTCTCTCTCCCCCTTTCTCTCTCTCTGTCACTTCTCTGCTACGCTTCTCTCTACTCTTGGAACTTGATTACATTTGGCCATGCTGGCAATTAGGCAAGCGGCCTTCAGTGTTTGCCAGCTGAAATTAATTGAATCGAGTGGCCTCAGCTGAGATTCAAATATGCAATTCCCCATTTTCAAGATGGGCAAAGGTTTCTTTTTGCTGCGCTTTAGCCACATTGTTTCACATTGTTTGCTTCAAACAAATAGTTTTTTAGGGAGGAAATAATATAGAAAATGAAAAATAAAGCGACATACGTGTCGGATAGTTAAAAGGCGTGAAATCAAACAAAAATTAATATATTTTTAATTTCTTTGAAGTTTAAAGTGCCACAAAATATTTGTAAAAAAATACTATAAAAATAATACACATTTTTTTATTTTATTTCGACACATGAATATTTTCAACTTATGAAAGAGTAAGTAATATAATTCAAAATAGGTTTTAAATGAAACATATATTTATCTTATTAAATAAAAAAACTTATAAGTAATTTTAAATATTTAATAATATAACAATATATAAATTTTTAAATTTATAAAATAATTTAAAACTATTTACAAGTACAGAATAAATTAAATTAATTAAACTAAGAACTTTATTATATATATAAAAAATATATTTATATAAAATATATATTTCTAAATTTTATTTGCAAAATATATAAAATCTTTATTTAAAATGTATTTTAATTAAAGGTAATCAAAAATATAGTATAAAATATTTATATTAAATCAAAAAGAAATAATATTATAAAAATTATTACTCTATTAAATATTTAACAGGTTCGCCTTGAATTATTTATTAGCACATAAAATGCTTCAATAACTTTCTATCGTTTTGTTTTTTAATTAATGAATCGATTTTTTAGAAATTCACTTAAAACGTTGGCTAAGGCAACAAATATTAAGCGATTAAATCAACCAAATAAACCCAATAGAAATATATGAATATATATATATAATGGCAGAAACATAGTCTCTGGGATGTAGTATACTGTAGGAGATAGCCATAAGTTTTTGGGGCCGCCTATGGAGAGGCATAAATTGACGCTGGATCGATACGCAAAAGGTGCAGATGCCTAGATATAAACATATAAACAAAATTCTATTCGATTTGCATATATAAGCAATCAACACGTAAACGCAGCATAAATAACAAATTGCCACGCACGGGGATATTGCGGGTGGGCGGGTTGCGTCCAAGGGTGACGGCAGATTTGGGGTCGGTTAAGGGTCAACCGACAGGCAACGGTCAATGGCAACAGTTTTTTTCTTCTGCTTTTTGCTGCAAATGAATATTTTTTGTGGGCGTGACAGGCGAGCAAGCAAACAACATGGTTCCCAGGTGAATCAGATGTACATATATATATCTCAGATATATATATATAAGCTTTTAGCTGCCTGGCTGCCCAGGGCGTGCTGCTGTCTCGCTTGCTCTTCTTTCTCACATAAAACACACATAATTATAATTTCAATGATATTAGAGTTCATATCAAAGTGAATGAGAGACAGGCGAAATGTTTTATTTTTATTGCCATTTGTGTGTGTGTGGGTTTTTTTAGTGCTTGACCAAGAGCAGAGCTCAAATTTCATCTTCTCTCATTTATTTTCATTTTTTTTTTATTATTTTGCATTATATATGGGAACGTTTTTAATTTTAGTGACGCCAGAGCTGAACCCAAAGGCATTTAAAGTTCATATGAGCATACTTCTCTGTGTGTGTGTGTGGGTTGGAGTGTCATATATGTGTGTGCTTTTTGGGTCTTGCTCTTAAAGCACAACCAATTTAATTGCAATAGTGATATTATAAATATTTGTATGCAATCGAAACACGTTTTTATTTGTATTGTATCCATAGCTGAGCTGTTCACAAATAATATTTTAATTAATTTAATTATAATTTATTCGGAGTTTACAATCATTTATTTGTATTTACAAACGCTTTTTAAATCCATTAAAAATAATTTCAATTAATTGAAGGCAAAAAAATAACCTTATAAAGACATAAAAAAACCATGTGAATTGAGTTGTAAATTTATTTACATAGCGTATACGTAATATGCAATACACATTCCGTATGCGCAATAGCAACAATGTTTTCAGCATTCTTTTTATTATTATTATTATTATTATTACAACATATTTGTTTTTGCGTTTATAAAATATGCAATAGGAATTTGGTTCTTCAAATACTTGATAGACCGAAAAATAAACGAATGCCAATAAGAAACAACAGCAACAACAACAGCAGCAGCAGCAGCAGCAGCACAATAAAGTGCAGTAAACAAAATTTCTTTCGACCCAATGAGTTTTATGCTGCATAGCATGGACAGAGAGGGTGAAGCAAAGAGTAGAATGTAAGCGAAAATCCAATAAGTAAGCTGCACAGTGCAAGCGCTGCTCTCTCATACGCTCTCGCTCTCCCTCTGACTCTCTCCCTCTCGCTGCCTAGCCTCAGCTATCTATCTAAACTACTTGCTCGATATCTTTCCAGCCTACTCTTTCAGCTTTGTTTGGCTGCTTCCTCAGTTGCCTTCTAGTGCACTCAAAGTAACGGTACTGCCAGAGACAGCGCCAGCAGCAGCAGCAGCAACAACCACCTCCCGTTGACCTTCAAATACACAAATTGACTCAACGATTGTTGTTGTTGCGGTTTTTCTTTGTTGTTGTTGCATTTACTGTTGTTCGCTGTTATTTGCATTTGTAGTCTTCATTGTTGTTGCTGTTGCTAATCTAGCCTTATGACAGCGCCGCGGCGCTGCGTTATTCAAATTTGTTTTTGGCAAAATGCACATTTGTTAAATTTCCAACATGTTGTTTTCATTTTCATTCCTTTTCTTTATAGTTTCGGCTTCTGTTTTGTGTCAGTTACAACAACAGAAACTACAACAATAACAACATTTTCAATGGCAACAAATACAATTGGAATGCGCGTGGTCTTGAGTTAATTTGTTGCTTGTGTCTGCAATTGTTACAGAAATACTCGTAATTAACTAAATGTATAACAAAGTACGAGATTTTGGAGATAAAATATGCAACTTAAGTAATTTCAATCAAATAGAAATGGAATAAAATCATAAATAAGCATAAACACGGCTACAAAGCAATTGGAATCCAATTAGTTCTAATTAGCTTTTTACCACGTAGCAACGCCTAAAGCAAGCCAATTAGTCAAAGCATAAAACGAATTGAATTTTGTATCAAAACGAATTATATTGCAAATAAAGCCGTTTTTGTTTTTAATGATTATCATAATTATGAATTAGCAAAGTTTTGAGGGCTGTCCGGCTACATGGAATAAGTAAATAGCGCCCCAAGTCAAAGCTTTATTTGTATTCAAATTATGACTGGAAGATAAATGTTGATTTACAATATGTTAAAAATTATTTTGAAATTATGCTTTCTAAAAGTAACTTAAAAAATAAATAACAAATTACATGTAAAATTTCTGAATTGAATCTACATTTTTAGAGTGCATTGAAAGCGAACTAATGGCCTTTTGTTTCTGTTCTTAAATATTATAATTTTTGTTTATTATTATAATAATAAAAAAAACTTGAATTTAACTAATCCATATAAGTTTATTTTCTTTTTCTTGCAGGTGAGGCTAAGTGGCTTGATTTTCATATATGTTTTAGTGCTCTAGCATATTGAGCAGGTAAATTAATATTAATAAATTTATAATTAAATAATAGAAAAAAATATGTAATGAACTTAATCATTATTAATCATTATTAGCCATTAAGTAATAAATATAATTATAATACTAAAATTATTATCTATTTTTTCTATAATTTAATAATAATTTTAGTAAATATAATAATGTTATTATTTAAATAAAATAGAACTTAGTTATTATTGTACCTATTTTGCTATATAACAAATTCCTTACAAAGCTTAGCTAAACATAGATAAAGTTTTTATAATTTAATAAGAAAATAAATTAGATTTTTCTTATATTTTTTCGGTTTAAATATAATTCTAAATTTTTGTTTTTTTGTAACAATGCGAGTGAGCAGCTTATACATGTACGGGGCCTAAGGCATTCAAAGAAATCCGCATTAAACAAGCCCACGCGCTTATCCTTGGCATTTAAAGGTGCGCAGTGTTAATATTGTTGTTGCTCTTATTTGTTGTAGTTGTTATTTGTTGTTTGCCGTTGGTACGAAAAACCGCGCTTCTTGAATTATTTAAGACCCAAGTGCGCAGCGACCGCATCCGCCCCACCGCGCTCCGGCTCCATATGCCAGCCAGACGCCATCAAGGTACAAGGATAAAGACTGGGAGATAAAAGTGGCCGCAATGCATACTTTAAGGCGTCGACAGCGGCAGCAGCAGCAGCAGAGGCCGTGGCAGCAACGGCAACGGCAGAGGCCGCTTGATTATGTCTCAAGTCACTCCACGTAGCCACAAAAAAGAAATTAATTAATTTTTAAGCGTAATTAAATGCAAAGCAGCACTTGGGCCCAGGCCCAAGCTCAGACCCAGGCCCAGGCCCTGGCTCAGACTCAGTTGGGCATCTCAGGCAGGCAGCGCCGACAAGGACCTCTCGCAGTTGGTGCTTTGTTTGCACGTGTCCATGAAGGCAAGGCTAAAGCAAGGACGCCAAAGCAAGCCTATAACAAAAAAAAAACCCAAAACAGGCAACAAGAAAAAAAAAACCACAATAAACAGCAAATAAGTTTAGGGCCAAGTTTTTACTTTTTGAATTGAAACTCTGGCGCTGGGAATTACAAAATATATAGAGATACATATATAAATATAAACATATATATATATATATATATATATATTCAAAAACTCCTCAGATATGCTTAACCACTCGAGCGCTCTTAATGGGCTTCAATTTTCTTTTCCACTTTTGTTTTGTTTGCTCTTCGGGTTCAACGCAGAAAAAAAAGGCTCAAGAGTCGAGTTGACAATTTCCAGGTAAATACACACGCACATACACACACATACAGAGACAGCTGCTTAGCTATGTGTGTGTGAGTGCCATTGACTTTGGCCAATCAACACGCAGGCAGCAGCGTTTGCATTGGCCAATTCCAATACCAATTCCAATGTCCAAAAAATCCAAATCAATAACAACAATCAAGCCAAGAAAGCAAAAGCAATGCAGATAGTCGACCGTGAGTTACCCTGTAGAAGAAAAACTTGAGACCGTATGAAAACTGTCTATAATAAGGCTATTTATTGTTAAAGAAATAGCTTAGAAAGAATTAAAATAAAAAATATTTAGCAATTGCTGGTGTTGAAAAGGGTTTTTTTTTTTTAATTACAAATCAGATTGCTAAATAGTGTTGAGAAACGTTTTTGGCGTTTGGCTAGTACAAAGTTAATCTGTCAAACTCAATATTATATTTTAACAATTATTATTTTAAGTCGATTCATTTTTTTTATTTTATTTGAACTTTTATTAATTTCTTTTGCAATTGTCTAGTTGAAATTTTGTGGACAATCTAACAGAAAACTACTCCATACTCCATATACTCATATTCCCTCTAGACCAATACACCCTCTCATTCAGTTGGCCAACTAGAGAATTATAAACTTTTCTCAGATTTGTGTTCAATTTTTTATGGCTTTCGTTTCGTTGGCTGTCCGTTTGTTTTTCTGGTCAATTTCACTTTTATGCTTCGCAGTCAACAGCCAAAAATGCCTTTGGCTCCTATACGAATACGCATACACTAACTACATATATATATTGATGTATACATCTATATATATATATATAGTAGATATATAGTACTCGCCCGTTTGTATATCTAGACAATATTTACGTGTTGGTTATTTTTAGGCGCGTGTACACAAAAACAATTACGTCGTCGACGTCGACGACGACGACGACGACGACGCTTAATTGCGCCTGTTCATGAATATTCAGCGTTCGATTTGCGATTCCAGCGGACGTTCGAAAGCCCCAAAGATTAGGCAAAGCAAACAATTTAAGTAATTAGACAGTCTAAATTCCAAGTAAAAGCGTGTTAAATACATTAGTGTAGAGTTGTAATAGAATGTGTATCTGGCAGATACAACTTTTAATTTAGATGCTATGAGATGTGGCTAGCCTTAGCTTAGCTATATCTTTAAGATACAAATCGAATTACAAATATCACTTGAGAAGTGATATATAATTTGTATCTTGCAGATAGGAATGTAAGCTTAAATGCTATGAGCTATGACTAGTTTTAACTTACCAGTATCTTTAAGATACAAATTGGTGCTCACATATATGATAACACTTTGGATACAATGTGCATCTTTCAGATATAAATGTTTGCTCAGATACTATTCGCTGTGCAAAGCTTTATCTTGGCTGCATCTTTAAGATACAAATGGAAATATATAACGAAGAAAATTATATAAAAGTAGAAATAGAATATGTATCTTTCAGATACACATAAAACCCATATGCTGTAAGCTATTTCTAATTACGACTTAAATGTATCTTTAAGATAACAAGATTGGAAATTGAGTTACAATTCGTATCTTGCAGCTGAAAGAGATTTTGAATTGACAGTGGACAGAGAATGACTAGAAGCTATTCTGAGTCAGATACTTTGCATCAGATACTCTGTAAGAGATACTCTGTGAAAGATACTCTAAGAGATACTCTGTAAGAGATACTCTGTAAAAAATACTCTGTATGAGATCCTCTGCATCAGACAGTCTTTATCAGCTACACTATTCAGATACTCTGTAAGAGATACTCTGTAAAAGATACTCTAAGAGATACTCTAAGAGATACTCTGTAAGAAGTACTCTGTAAGAGATACTCTGTAAGAGATACTCTGTAAGAGATACTCTGTAAGAGATACTCTGTAAGAGATACTCTGTAAGAGATACTCTGTAAAAAATACTCTGTATGAGATCCTCTGCATCAGACAGTCTTTATCAGTTACACTATTCAGATACTCTGTAAGAGATACTCTGTAAAAGATACTCTAAGAGATACTCTAAGAGATACTCTGTAAGAAGTACTCTGTAAGAGGTACTCTGTAAGAGATACTCTGTAAGAGATACTCTGTAAGAGATATTCTGTAAGAGATACTCTGTAAAAAATACTCTGTATGAGATCCTCTGCATCAGACAGTCTGTATCAGCTACACTATTCAGATACTCTGTAACAGATACTATTTAGAGGGAAGTCTGCTCTAACAAATACTCTCTAATAGTTGTAAAAGATACTTTGCTTGGATAATATTTGCAATTAGATAAAACTTCGATCATAATCAGCTCTCAGAGGTGCAGCTTTGATTAGTTAAGAAGGAAGCTATTCAAATTTGTTCTCATATTGGTCTATAAAACAAACACCTTTGTGTTTATTAAGTCAATTTGAGACTCAAATCTAGCTTACAATAATGTTTTCGTTGCTATATTTGCTCCATATACTGCATGTTTATGGCTTTGACAAATATTTGTAGGGCAAACAGAATTGGCACATGTCGAATGTTGAATGTTGAATTGTTTGGCTGGCGCAACACATTCGTTTGCAATCAATAAACATCGCGTATACGCAATGTGTGCCAACTGGCTGCAAAGACGCAGCCGCAGGCACAGCACACAAACAGAGGCGCAATTCATAAATTTTGAGCAAAGGACATGCCAGACACATTGCCCGGGACGGTAGCACCTGTCTTGCCACTCACACCTGCACATGTTGAGCGCTTTTTTTTGTGAAGAGAAAAAAAATGGATCAATATTTTCGCAGCAGCAGCCCAAGACGTTGACGTGGCAGGCTGTGTGCGTCCTTGCAAGGACAATTGTGTGTGCCATTGTTGCTAGCCGTCGCGTGTAAATTGTGTGTGTGTGTGGCATGTGGCTCTGTGTCCATGTCATAGTTTTGCAGACCTTTCTGGGCACACTTTTCGCACTCTTCGTTTTTTCGTTCTGGCGCCCAACTTGACCCCAGCTAAGCAGGCAGCATAAAGTTATGCACTGCCAGCCTTCAAGTGGCAATTAGTTTTGCTTGCAACCAGCCAAATACCCACTGCCAATCAGCCGCAGCCATGCCCCAAACGGCGTGTTCCGCTGCGAATTTAATACGCCAAATCGTACGCTATTTTACCTTGAAAATAGGAAAGAAAAAATAACAAAAACAACAACAACAAAATATCTACAAATTGCGGCCAATGGCAAAATTGTTTAAAACCAAAAGCCAAAAAGCCATAACAAACTGCAAATTGTTTACAAATTGAACCGAAAACTAATTGCGTTTAAATTACAACAAAAAATAGTGTTTCAACTTGTTTGAGCAATGAAATGAGTATATTAGTTGTGTGGAAAACCTCTGTGAGACTTGAAGTTTTGTTTATATGCTCGTCTATGAATGCTCAAAATAGAGTGTTAAGGCAGAGGGAGGCGTGGCAGAGGAACATAAATAAAGTGTTTACAATTCTTAGAGCTTGCTGCTATAGATAGTTCTGGCAACTAGATTACTAAACTTTCCACGAAAAACAAAGCCGAAAGCGATTCGGCCACGCCCACTAAAGGCATAGCATAAAGAAAATCTATATCTGCTCATAAATCTAGCTATCGTGAGCGAGTGTTAATGAGTCGATTGCAATATTCTTAGATTTCTGTTTTCAGAGCTTCACATAGATGCAGTAGCTGTATTATAATGATCTAAAGATGAGAGTTTTGAGCATGCCCAATGGAGGCATGGCCAAGAGCATCTTTATCTTTTCTTAAATATAGCTACCAATACAGGGTGAGAGAATATTAAGCACGCAGCTCTATGCGCATAAAATATTCTTATGTTTTCAAAGCTTCACATAGAGCTTCATATAGCACTTAGATCACAGAGCTCTTAAGATATTTATGTAAGATATATTCTCTATATATAAGTTAACACAATTGATCAGCAGAACGTAAATATTGAAGCTGACCATGCATTCTCAGCATAAATGCTTACGACACCAGCTGTCTCAAGCGGACATTGCACAACAGCGGAAGCGTCCACGCGCAACAATGTTGCTGACCAGCGACCTAGTACTGTATGCAATGCCAGCGTTTTCAGGGCTTAGGGCTAGCTTCTATTATAAGAACGATTGTCAAATAGAGTTAGTTGATTTTTGGAAATAAAGAACGTCGGTCATCGCCACGGAATTCACAAAGTCTTCTCATTTTTCGAATAAGTGTTAACGCCGATACTCCGTACGCGCTTAACATAATTTCGAAATCTTAAAATAAATAACTGGCGCCCAACGAAATCGGAAAAAAAAAAACCCGAACTCAATTAAACAAATATTCAAAAAATAATTTGTGAAAAAAACCCGAACTCAGTTAAACAAATATTCAAGAAATAATTTGTGAAAAAAAAAACCCGAACTCTATTAAGAAAATTTCCAACAAATAATTTGAAAAAAACCCGAACTCAATCAAACAATTATTAAAAAAAAATTTGTGAAAAAAAAAACCCGAACTCAGTTAAACAAATATTCAACAAATAATTTGTGAAAAAAAAACATTATAAATTACAACTAATACGCAACAAAAAAAGTTCACCGAGGGATTCATCAAACCATCAGCTCTACGAAAATAATATAAGAACATGTAAGTAGGGTGTTCAAAAAAAAAAAAAAAAAAAAAAGAATAATAATAAATAAAAATTGTAAAAATACAATTCCAACTGTTCAACTAAATTTTAATTGTATAAAAAACACTACACATATCTTATTTGCATGTTATGAGTGATAGTGAGATACAAGATTTAGTAAAAAAATTTCAAAGTATAGATACAGGTGAAAAAATAAAAATGTCTTTATCTAACGAACAGTTAAGAGCGATTGTAGAAGGCGCAGTTACAAGCGCATTAAGAACCCAAAAAGAAAACTTTGATCAGAAATTACGCGACATAGAACAACGTATTGGTTCTGTACAAGTTAGCACTCCTGAAGTAGAAACATTTAGAGAGGCCGAGATCAGGGCAAGCGTCATTTGCAATGAAACCCTTGACATAATGAAATCCCTTCCAGAATTTGAAGGAAAAAATGAGACTTATGTATCATGGAGGAAAGCTGCGCATACCGCATACAAAGTATATGAAAAATATGATGGTAGCTCGAAACATTATCAAGCTTTAGGAATATTAAGAAACAAAATTAAAAACGCCGCCGATATGGTACTCTCTTCGTTTGACACTCCTCTGAATTTTAGGGCCATTATAAATCGGTTAGATTTCACGTACGCAGACAAAAGACCGATATACCTAATTGAACAAGAGCTGTCAACACTCCGTCAAGGAAATCTGACACTACTACAGTACTATGACGAAGTGGAGAAGAAACTGACTTTACTCATAAATAAGACAATCATGACCTATGACGCCAACGTTGCCTCTTCGTTAAATGAGAAATACAGGGCAGACGCTCTACGAGTATTCATCTCAGGTACCAGGAAAACTTTAAGTGATGTCCTATTCTCAGCTAGACCAACTGACCTTCCGTCTGCACTGGCATTAGCCCAAGAAGTCGAGTCTAATCATGACCGGTATATGTTTGCCACGAATTTTGCACGTAGTTTAGAAGAAAAGGCTCAGAGAACAGTACAAAAACAACAAGGCAGAGATAGGAACCTAACTCAAGACCCAAAATACAACCAGCCAGGGAAAAGCCCATATTATAAGAAACAAGAATTCTCACCACGACGAGAACAAGTTGAACCAATGGACGTTGATACATCCGCTCGCTTCGGACAGACGACCCAATACCAGCAAAACACGGCTCCCTCAAAGCAAACTCAGTGGTCGACTCAACAACAAAACACAAAATATGAAAGTTACAATAATCAGGGACAAGCAAACAAGAGACCAAATAATAGTAGTGCACGACTCACAGGACCGAAGCAGCAAAGAGTTAACTATTTAGAAGCAAGAGATTCAGAATATGAACAGGACGGTAATAAATATCGGACCATCGCAGAAAATGAGGCAGAAGACATTGAAGACGAATCCGACGAATATGACCAGGTCCATTTTTTAGACCTGGCTCCCTGCTACCGTTCATAGAAAGATCAGTGGCAGGAAGGACAATAAGATTACTTATAGATACAGGGGCCTCTAAAAACTATGTTAAACCATTAAAAGAATTAAAACATATTAAGCCAGTAGAAAAACCCTTTCGAGTAAAATCAATTCATGGCTATAACGATATTGACAGGAAGTGTACAATGCATCTTTTTAACACAAATACAACATTTTTCTTACTACCAAACCTTACGAAATTTGACGGTATAATTGGACTTGATTTACTAAACCAAAACAACGTTATATTAGATTTCAAAAACAAGAAGTTAATAACAAACTGCACTTCCGAGACTATTAAATTTCTAAAATGCCCAGCCGTAAATTTTACGGATGTCAAAGAAATAGAAACCCCTCAAGCCATAACGACAAACTTTCAAACAATGCTCAAGAAACGAACAGGAGTCTTTGCGGAACCAAATGAGGCACTCCCGTATAATACCAACATCATTGCCACCATTAGAACAGAAAATGAGGATCCCATATATTCCAAACTATACCCATACCCAATGGGCGTATCGGAATTCGTAAACGCAGAAACTCAAGACCTGTTAAAAAACGGTATAATACGTCCATCTCGTTCACCGTACAATAACCCCGTTTGGGTTGTAGATAAAAAAGGTACTGATGAACAGGGAAGGAAAAAGAAGCGTTTAGTCATAGACTTCAGAAAACTTAACCAAAAAACAATAGACGACAAATATCCAATCCCCAATATTGCCTCTATCTTATCCAACTTAGGAACAGCAAGGTATTTTACAACCCTAGATCTGAAATCCGGATTTCACCAGATCTTACTTGCTGAAAAGGACAGAGAAAAGACAGCCTTTTCTATAGGAAGTGGAAAGTATGAGTTTTGCAGGCTCCCTTTTGGCTTGAAAAATGCACCCAGTATTTTTCAAAGAGCCATTGACGATGTGCTCAGAGAGCAAATCGGAAAATCTTGTTATGTTTACGTCGACGACGTAATAATTTTTTCTGAAAACATGGAAAACCACGTCAAACATATCGCCTGGGTCTTAGATAAGCTATACGAGGCCAACATGAGAGTTTCGCCAGAAAAATCACACTTTTTCAAAGAAAGCGTTGAATATCTAGGTTTCGTGGTCTCAAGTAAAGGTATAAAGACATGTCCAAGTAAAGTTGAAGCGATTCGTAACTACGAATTACCAACAACTCTGTTTAACGTCAGATCATTCCTCGGCCTGGCAAGCTACTATAGGTGTTTTATCAAGGACTTCGCATCTTTGGCAAAACCTATAAGCGACATCTTAAAAGGCGAAAACGGCAAAGTTAGCGCAGGACAATCAAAGAAAATACCAGTAAAATTCGACGAGAGTCAACTCACGGCATTTGAGAAACTAAAAGAGGTTCTCGCATCCGAAAATGTAATGTTACTCTACCCCGACTACAAGAAAGCGTTTGATTTAACAACTGATGCTTCGTCCTTTGGTCTAGGGGCAGTCTTATCCCAAGGTGGAAAACCAATCACCATGATATCAAGGACATTGAAAGATAGGGAACTTAGCTTTGCAACAAATGAAAGAGAATTACTTGCTATAGTCTGGGCCTTGAAAAGCCTCCGAAACTATCTGTACGGAGTAAAAAATTTAAATATCTTTACGGACCACCAACCCCTGACGTTTGCAGTATCTGACCGTAATCCAAACGCAAAAATCAGGCGTTGGAAAGCTTTTATAGACGAGTATAATGCAAATATCTATTACAAGCCAGGGAAGGAAAACTACGTTGCTGATGCGCTATCGCGGCATAATATTCATGCCTTGGAAGACGACGCACAGTCAGACAGAGCTACAATGCATAGCGAAGTATCACTCACGTACACTATAGAAACAACAGACAAACCAATCAACTGTTTCCAAAACCAAATTATAATTGAAGAAGATAGAGTAGCCTCTGATCGTACAGTCATTATATTCGGTAAAAAAATCCGACATACAATTCACTTCTCAGACAGAAATTCGTTAATCGAAAGAGTTTACGATGTAGTCAAAAAAGACGTCGTTAATGCAATCCATTGCGAGTTACCAGTACTGGCATTCATACAACATAAACTAATAGAAACTTTCCCAACAACAATATTTCGATATACAAAACATATGGTAAATGACATTTTTGACAAGAACGAACAAAAAGAAATAACTGTAACAGAACACAATCGAGCCCACAGAGCAGCTCAAGAAAATGTAAAACAGATTTTACAAGACTACTTTTTTCCAAAAATGACAAAACTAGCTAACGAAGTGGTTGCAAATTGCAAAATCTGTAAAACAGCTAAGTACAACCGTCACCCACAAAAACAAATACTTGGAGAAACTCCTATACCTTCCTATGTGGGTGAAATGCTACACATTGACGTATACTCAACTGATAAAAAATACTTCCTTACATGCATAGACAAATTTTCAAAATTCGCAACCGTTCAACCCATTGCTTCAAGGACAATAATCGACATACAATCGGCAATTTTACAACTTGTAAATTTTTATCGACATATCAAGACGATCTATTGCGATAATGAACCCTCCTTAAAGTCCGAAACAATAAAATCACTATTAAACGGCCAGTATGACATTCAAATCGTAAACGCCCCACCACTCCATAGTACTTCAAATGGACAAGTCGAGAGATTTCATAGCACCCTCAGCGACATCGCAAGATGCCTAACAGCTCAAAGAAAAATTACAGATACCGTTGAAACGATACTCCAAGCAACTATTGAATACAACAACACAGTTCACTCGGTAACAGACAAACGTCCAATCGACATAATCCACTCATCCTCCCCAGAACTTAAAATTGAAATAAGAAATAAAATTCAAAAAGCACAGCAGCTCCAAATAAACAGGGTAAATGAAACAAGACACGATAGACAATTCCAAGTAGGCGATACAGTTCTTGTAAAGGCAAACAGACGTTTAGGGAACAAATTGACACCACTGTACAATGAAAACAAAATTGACGCAGACTTGGGGACAACGGTCTTAATAAAAGGGAGGGTGGTCCACAAAGACAACCTAAGGTAAACAAAACATTAAACCCTTTTTATTTCTTTTTATCTTTAGGATTTGGGCTATAATTCTCTTCGCCACAACGGTAGCGGCGAAACTTACCGATTATACGAACACAGATTACATACCGATCTCAGACGGATATGTAACCATTTGGACGGATTTCCAATATTTAAAACATTCAACTAATCTTACTCTATACTCAGCAATAGTAGAGGACACGAAGAAATTAAGACAAAATTTTCCACGATCACATATGAGACAGTTATTAGACACAGATATACAACATATAGAAGCACTAATAGCCACAGTAAATATCCATCATAGACATGCTAGGAGCATTAATATGCTAGGCACCGTTCTTAAAGTCGTAGCTGGCACGCCAGACTCCGACGACTTGGAAAATCTTAAATTTACACAGAAAGAACTTGTAGAATCAGAAAACAGGCAAGTAACTATAAACACAAAAATGCAAGAACAAATAAATAAGCTAACCGACACAGTAAACCTCATAACAAAAACAAAGCAAATAGATACAGAACATTTGTATGAGACACTGCTCTCAAGAAACAGAATAATTATTTCAGAACTAGAAACCTTGATGCTATCAGTAACACTTGCAAAGGTTGGAATTGTAAACCCCTCCATATTAGATTCTTCTGACTTAAAAAATATTGTTAATGAACACCCTATAAATATCACTATTACTGACTTAATGGAAGTATCTCAAGTTAAAGTCTTGCTAAATAATAACTTTTTACACTTTATTATAAGATACCCTAAGCCTAACATAGTATGTAAAAAATTAACAATATACCCTGTCCAACACGATGGCATTGTAATCAATTTCGCCGAAGACTACGATATAGCTGTTTGCGACAACCATGTAATATCAATAGGAAATTGTAGCACAGCCCTCACAACAACGTTCTGTAAGAAATTACCCTATACAACGTGCGCGCAACAACTGCACTCAGGTGGCACTGCACATTGCTCAACTCGACCCAGCCATCTTGAACCTCTAACCATCATCGACGATGGCGTTATCATCATCAACGACAGAGTGGCTATAGTTGACGAGCAAATGGTGAAAGGGACATTCCTCCTTACCTTTGACAACGAGATAAAGGTAAACGGCACCGTATATAAAAATCCAAAAAAATACGTGAGGAAATCCCCGAGACCAGCGGCATCCACGCTTCTAAATATAACGGATCATCAGGAAATACCGAGCCTGCCGTACCTACAGAAGCTAAGCATAAAAAACATCCGGGACATTGCTCAAATAGAAGAACAACTGGTAAAAAGACCAATAATATCTGGACTAACCGTGGTCATCATTCTACTTTCCTGCTACGCCTCAATGAAACTTTATCAAAGACATCAGAGGAGCAAACGTCAACTTGATCTTCAAGCGGTAATTAACAGTTTGAAGAACTCCGAGGACGTCATTCACCTAAGTGGGGGAGGAGTTAACACAATTGATCAGCAGAACGTAAATATTGAAGCTGACCATGCATTCTCAGCATAAATGCTTACGACACCAGCTGTCTCAAGCGGACATTGCACAACAGCGGAAGCGTCCACGCGCAACAATGTTGCTGACCAGCGACCTAGTACTGTATGCAATGCCAGCGTTTTCAGGGCTTAGGGCTAGCTTCTATTATAAGAACGATTGTCAAATAGAGTTAGTTGATTTTTGGAAATAAAGAACGTCGGTCATCGCCACGGAATTCACAAAGTCTTCTCATTTTTCGAATAAGTGTTAACGCCGATACTCCGTACGCGCTTAACATAATTTCGAAATCTTAAAATAAATAACTTATATATAACCCCCCAATGCATAGCAAGCGAGCATTAGGCAGTCAGTTGCACTCGCTTACAACATTCTTAAATATATTTGTTTTGTTTAATTTTTCCAAAGAATTTGCTGATGCTGCTGCTGCTCAATTTTCCAACAAATTGAGATGTGTCTGTTGCGAAAATTGTGTGGCCCGGCGGGGCCAGCCAGTGGCTCGTCAGCCACCTAAAAGCAAACTACAATTTAGCAAACCAAAAATTCAAATGAGCGATGGGCAGCTGGTAAAGCGACCGCAGCGCTTGGCGAAAAAGTGCCTCGGCTTTGATTAATTAACTTAAAACAGCTATTGACATAAGCTCACGCACGCACACTCACACAAAAGCACACACAGACATAGATACAGCGCATGACAGTGGCATAAATTTAATTGAATTGTGCGGCGTGCGCCATGTGTCATGTGGCATGACCTGCATTTGCGCCACGCTGCCTTTTTCACAGCTATTAATGAACTTCGGCCGATAAGCTACAATAAATATATATTTGCTGTCTAAATATAAATATTGATGTATATATACATTTATATCTATATTTAGACAGCAAACAGATAAAAATGAGCAAAGATATTTATATAAATATCAATGTAGAAAGTCTAAATTAATAAATATTAAAATAAATAATAAAATTCTCAATGGTGCATATCATATACAAATGTCAAATAAATTTTAATATTGTTTTAATTTTAAAGTAAATTTATTTAAAAATTGCTTTTTATTTACTAAAAGGTATGATAAATTATTATATTTTTATTTCGAATAATTTAATTTAAATTTGTATATTTACGAGGTGTGTTTCACAGATATGGCCAACCTTAGTGTTTTTTATTATTATTTTAATATTCGTATTTATTTATTCATGCATTTCTATATTGAAGCCAAATGTCCAGGCAAATCAATTGTCAAAAAAGTCGAACATATTGGTATAGTTGAGGGACATGAATGCCTCATAAAAAAATCGAAAATGTAATATGTGAGTAAAATCAAAGCACGTAATACTCTTTGACCACTCCTCGTGCATTTCCCGTTTGTCAACAAAACATATATATAAACTCAAATGCCTTTGAGTTCTAATTTAAATTGGATTAAAACTTTTTTATGGCTCATTTTAAAATCACATTTTTTGGCAAGGAAAATCCAGATTTTCACCCAGCCAACGATTTATGTGTAACATTCACGTTCAAGTGCCTCCATAAAAATTAAGCTAGATTATGCGACGCTTAACATACGAAATTTCAACAGCAATTTCGTGGGCTCAACTGCTGTGTTTTTCCCATTTTTTTTCATTTTTTCCCTCTTTTTGGTATGCTACACGCGCCAATAATAATAATATTTAATTTACTTGACAGACGCGGCGTATGCGCAACGTATCGTGCCCTCTGCTTCAGCTTCAAGCAGAGCAGTTAAATGTTTAATGAATTTGGAGTGCTTAGCGCGTTGTGCTGTGTTATGGATAACTTTATTAACTGTCAGACAGAATGAGGAACTGAGAAGGAATAGCAAAAGCAATAGATGAAATTCAAGGTGAAAGTAATTATGTTAAAAATTAAAAAAAAAATTTCATTTTGATGAAGTGCTTGGTTTTATGAAAAATTTAAATAAAATCTTAAAGTAACTTCAGTTTTCCTCAACTAGACATTGGTTCGAACCTATCTGTGTACCAGTATTTGTATGCGTGCTAAGACCTTGACTTGGAAGACTATCGAAATGAGCGCAAAACGTTGCAATTAGCTAAAGGCTAGGCATTGCTTAAATTATTTAATCTTTAGCCCAGTCATTTGCTTAGCTTCTGTGGAAAATTGACCATTGATTTGAGCTGTGATTCGAACCACTGACTAATTTTGTAGTTGTTTCGTCTTTCCGACTATCGAAAATGGGAGCAACAGTTTCCGGCGCTCCATGTCAACGACATCGACACAATTATACTAAATTTCCGTGCGGAAATGTAGCGCACCTTGCTGCCAAAAAAACATTTTTGAATGTCTGCCACGCCTCTCTGCCACCCGCTCAGCCCCTTCTTTGGCTGGCTGGCAAAAGTTCAATTTCGCATTCAATTTGCCATTTCCACAGAGGCTGAACAGAAAATTGCCAAAAATCCAAAAAAAAAAAGATGTGAGTATTCAAACAATTTGAGTTTGGTACGAATGAATGTGCACATGCCGTCATGAATGTTGTGCGTGTGTGTGTGTGTGTGTGTGTGTGTGTGTGTGTGTGAGTGCGCGTGTGCTGGTGTGTGTTTGCGTTTTTATCGCCAACGACTTTGACTTTGTTGCCGCTGACGTTGCCTGCGGCTCTCACTCACACATTGATATAGACAGTTTAACGATAACACACGCACACCTTATACACACACTTGCGCACACACACGCAGTCACGCTTCGGTTGCAGCGACAACGGCAACGTGTCGAGCATAAGTAATGTTTATTTTATTTTATTTTCCACATGTAAAACATGGCAAAAAAAAAGCAGCAAAGTAAAGACTCCACCCCGCCCTCCAATCCGCAATACACTCACGCAAATTGTCAAAATTTGTTCGGCACAGTGGCACAATTTGAGGCATCAAATGGGATATAAATGCTAATAAATTGATCGATAAAAAGGTTTGAAAAAAAACGAATGCAAATTGCTTGGCATTTGCAACTCTCTTTGATTGTGTGTAGAGTGACTATCGGCTGCAGCAAATAAAGTGGAAATAACAGGCTAGATTATATATTGTAGAAACAATCAAAAAATGTACTCACGATATATATATTTATAGCAAAAGTTTTCAAATAATTAATGCATTTGTGATAGTGCTGCGTGACAAGCGATTATGTAGTGATGGCAGTAGCTGCACAACAAAGATAAAGTATTACAAAAGTATCGATATTTTGATATGCAATATTTTGATATGCAATAGTGTTACTCAGTATTGTTCATTATCGATGCTATCGAGATTATGATGAAGATATCGGTGTTTTCGAGGCAGAAGCAAGAATTTAAGGTAAATATAGATTATTAAAGACATTCACTCACCATTCATAACCACTGTGCGTAGGCAATGTTGACCTTTATCCGATTGTTGTTGTTTGTTGCTGCTCCTACTATTGAGCTGCATTCAATTTTGCAAAATTGACGCCGTAGACATCTTCGACAGCAGCTCGCTAAAAAAAATAAGAAAAAAATTGAATTTCTGAATGTGGGTGGCAAAAAGAATGATTGTTTGTTAAGTAATTACATTGCTGTTATTGTTGTTATTGTTGTTGTGCCTGTACTTGCTCTTGGCCAATTTAATTTTGTGGGCGCCTGACAGGGCACAACAAGACAAACTGTGGCCCAAATTATCTGTGCGACACGTACAATAACCGGATATGTGTGTGTGTGGATGCCATGCAGCTGCCAGACTCAAAATCGAATCAATAAAAGCCCCCCAAACATATATGCATGTTTCTGCAACTGCTGCAAGTGAAGGTGACCGCAGCTGCTGCTATTTTCGCCATCCAATGCGACTTTAAATAAATTTCAGCAGCAGACAGAAAGCATAAAGGGATAATAATGAAAAAGAGTCAGCAATTCGAATTTACGGAAAGATATCACTCATACGCCACGTGCAGCGCGTCAGCTTCAAGAAGTGGCTCGCTTCAACAGCTTGACATTCTTTTAATTAAAATATGTTAATGCTGATGCCAGTTTATGCATGTACGCGTAAGACTGCATCGGAATTTTCGCCCAGAGCTGATTTTAAAATGCGCAGCAAAGTTTCCAGTAAATGTCAAATGGCCTTGCTGCTGCGTCTGTTAAGGTCGAACCGCAGTGCAACAGGCGAATTTGACATTTACATGAATGCAAACAGCAGCAGCAACAAGGGCAACAGCTGCTGTGAAACAGTTATCAAAAAACTTTATTAAATTAAATATTTATTTATTTTTGTTTTCATATTTCATAAACGTAAAATGAATTCCAAATTGGGAAAAATTTCAAGTGAATGGGCTTTGGCTGATGCATATCTATTAAGCTTTGAACCTAAACAAATTTAATTTATTTTTAAATATCTAACAAATATTTTAAGAACTTATTTATCTTAAAATATGATTTACTCTTCTCATAGACTTTGAAGCAGGCACCTTATTATCTAACTTTCACATAGATTAAATCTATAGAATAATCTTAAATATTTTCCATTGTATTATTCCCCTCAATTTTCTTCTTTTATGTTTTCATCTCTCTCTTATCTTGCTTGAAACTTGTTTGCGCCACTCATCATCATATATAATTCGCTACTTGAATCGTTGCACTGCTCAACGTACTGAATAATTTGATGTTGGTAATGTACACGACTGTATATACATATATACACATATATATATATGTATATATGTATATAAGTGCATTACAAGCGAAACTTGAGGACTCGAGTTAAAGACTGCCTGGAGAGTTGAGCTGCAGCTGCACTCGAATCCTGTTGCTGAAGTCAGTTTACGAGCAGCTTACAAACACACAAGCATACACAGATATTTGCCAATGATTTGCCAGGTCACGCTCCATTTATTGGTGGGCGGATTGAGAGAGACAAAGTGCAAGCAGCTCCCAAAAGTATGCAATGAGAAATTGCAACACTGCAAAGGAGCAGAAGAAGACGAGGGAGCAGGCGACGCCAATCGAGCGTTAAAGCCACAGATTCACACACACACACACATACACACTCAGACAATAAGTGCTATTGACTGGGTGTATGTGTTGCACACAAATCAAATTATCTGTTGTGAGAGCCGTGTAAAAATAGCACCAGCCAGACGCTTCTTAACTTATATATTTGGTAGTCACACACACACACATAGACACACCCACAAGCTCAAGCACTCAAAATAAATCATGTAACTATAAATCGCAGTAGAGAGAATGCAATTGCATTATTTTCACTGTCATCATTAAAGCGCATTAAAATCAGTGGCCTGGGTCAAATGGCGTCATAAATGAAGCAGAAATAATAATGCTCCTTACTTATTGAAATTAATGATTATTATTTAAAATATATAAAATATCCACACAATTTCATAGGCTTATGAATAATATACAATTCAGCTTTCTGTCTGGTAGCTATCGATAGTTATTGTAGAATTGCAATGTCTTGCATTACAGTTCAGTGTAAGCTTTTGTACTCTAATTTACTTTGAACTGATATGCGATTTTAATTAAATAACTGCAATAAAATACATTTAGCAACAACATTTTAATACACTTTAACATTTTAAGCACATAAAAGAATTCAATTAAATAGTATATTTTAAGACGCATTGCGACATTTTTACACAGCTGTTGGCAATGCGGCTAAAGTCACCTACATATATACATATGAATATGTATGTGCGTGTGTTTGCATGTGTTCAATACATGTAACAATTACATGTTCACGGCCACACAATCGCATTGGCAGGCGCAGTTGCGGGCTGCATTCATGTTCACATTCCGATGTCGATTCAGATTTCCATTGGCAGCTACCAAGCCTCGATTGCCAAAGTGTCAAAGGTTGTTTTTGGCTGCCGAAGGACGCGCGCGCAAATGCGTTTATCCGAAACGGGAAATGTTTCCAAATGGCTGCTAAATGCTTGAAAAAAAATCGAGAAGAAGAAGGTGGAAAAAACGAAATGAAATGAAAACTAAGAGAGCAAAGTAAAACACGTTGCCAAGGTTAGTTAAATGGCAATGCCATATGGCCGAAAGCTCCTTAAAGTGAGCAACAGGACGAGGACGATGGGCATTAAGTGACATGTTTCCCTCTCTCTTGCACTCTAGCTTCTCTCTCTCTCCCTCGTGAGTTAATGATACTTGTCATTATCAGCACGCATGGCTGCTGTCTTATCAGCGACATTGAGCACATTCATTAAAGCACGCACACGCATACAGACGCACAGCCACACACACACACCCATACGCATAAGATGCTCGGAGATTATGTATACGCCCTTTTCCAGTTTCAAGTGTTTTGCTGCGCTGCGTGTCTAACTTAATGTGGCAACATCTTAGGCAGCACGCCCCTCTAGCTACGCCCTACGCTTAAGTGATAAAAATATCGCAACCTTCACACACACAGCAGCCACGCCCACAGTTCGCGCGAGTGTGGGTTGCACTTAAATCTGTTCTTGTTTCAAGTATGAATGGCGCACATTTTAGCCACGACTCGTGCTCAGTTTAAGTGACTGTTTCTTGGCACGACATAGCCGCGCCCCCACACGCCCAACGCCACCCACTTGTTAGGTTATCTATAGACAGAATTCGAGCTTCTTCGTCTCCTGCCAGCCATGTCATAACTTGTTGCTCTGCTTAACTTTGCTCTCAATGAATTTTATAGTTTCGCTTTCGCCTTCGACATTCTGAGCGCTGCCTTCTTGTTGTTCTTAAATAAGCACAAAATTGTCTCTTAGCTTTTTATGTTGCCTCTTACCATCTCTGCCATTCCTCCCCATCTCTCTGTACATCGTTTCTGACAGTCTGCGCTTAACCAAAATGTTGTGTGCATTTGGTAGCAGGCAAGTTGACTTTAAATATTTAACAAGCGCAATTATTGGAATGGCTATCCAACTAAGTTTGTATTCATTTATGAAACATTTGATAGATATACATATATATTATTTATGTCTATATTTTATGAAAGACTTCTCTAACTTTCCAAAATCAAAGTTAAATTTAATGTCTTCCTTAACTGTTTGGTTTTGCCTTGTTTTGTAAAATTTTGGCCACGTTTTCCAGTTCGCCAAAGTTGAAAAGTTAAAGTTTACTGCACTTCGGAACTAGTTCGTAAAATATCGCCAGAAACGTATCGATTTGTTATCGATGTAGTTGCCAAGGGAAATTCGCAGCAACTTGATATCAAGTGTTATTTTGTGTGTATAAAACTTTGCACTTGGAACTTGAGCAAACGTTTAGACGGGCTTTTTATCCATTGCGTTTCTTTTCTATTAAATATTTTTATATTATTTTTTATTATTTTATTATTATTATTGAAAATGTATTTTCATCTCTAAGTATGTATTTTAAAACAGATTTTCCTAAGGTACATAAACAATTCAAATTTTTAATAGACTCACTTTGTTATAAGCACGATATATACGCACGTGTATATTTGAATATCTTTGAAAAACAAACAGCTTATTCATTCACTTATGCTATATGTGTAAATCAGGCCTTATGAGCAATCATTGCCAATAATAAACAAATTTCGAGTTCAAAGATATTTTACGAGCTTTGTGCACAGCAAATAAACACATGTTCAGTTACCTTAATGGCTACTTATTATACAAATTTTACGTATATGTATATGCATATATTGAATATATATATTCTGAAGTGTACAAGCACTTATATGTAACATTCTCTAATTAATGAACTCATGCTGCATAATTGGAATTTTGCATACATCGTCGTTGAGTATGTGTCATTATTTTAAACACCTAGCCAAATGGCAAATATTTTCTCTAGTACTAAGGATTATATAAACTAACAAATAATAATAATTTGGCTAAAATTAAAACATTTTTTTTTTAAAACAAATTTTTACATATAAAAAAAATTTAAACTATATTTCTTTCGAGAGAAAGAGAATTATAAAATATAAACGAAGTGAAAAAATTAACTTCAATGTCAATCCTTTAAGAAAATAATAATTTAAATCATTATATTAATAGAGGAAATAGTAAAAATATTATTTTCATATGAACACTAAATATTTTTTTTAAATAACAATTAGTATGTTTGACATTTCAAAAATGTCAATCTAATCAGTAAGTACATTCCATAGTCGACTACACCAATGCCATCTGCTCTCTGGCCTTTGATTTCATGTAGTTTTGCTGCGCCTGCTGCTGTCCAATTCAATGCAGTTAGCACAAGCGTTTATCAAATTGTCCGCAAAACCAGCTCTAGTTCATGGCCCCTCGCCCAACCACTGACCCCTGCTCTACAGCACCGGCTGCTGACCCATCTGTCGCCATCAATCAGTTTCTGAATGACAATCGCGGCAGTGCGTCCAGTTAACGCGCATGTAACCACGCGTAACCTCAAACAAACAAGGGGCGTGGCTGGCCACCCAAAGTGGAAGGTCCCGCACGGCATACCCTTCACCTTTCACCAATAGCTCCTGACATAGTCGTGTGACCTGAAAGGCTGAGCTCTCCATGCGGCGGTCACTGGTTGGACTTTGTTTTTTTGGCATTGGATTTTGGTTTTGGTTTGGTTTGGGGGCACAGCTTTTGGCGCACATTTTATCCAATTTTTATGGTTGTTGTTGTCAATTAATCATATTAATTATCGATCTTATTGTTGTTTTAGTTGTTGTATGTAAATTTGTGCTGGCTGAAAGTGAAGCTGAAACTCAACACGAAGGCCCGCAGCCCGCAGCCCGCAAACAAACTATTTTATGGCCAGTTGGCTTAAAATTATATTTAACGACAATTGACCAGGCAACAGCAATAGCATCAACAACATTAACAACAATAACAGCATTTACAGCCTGGTCCTTGCTTAAAATAAAAAATCTAATTATCTGCTTCAATGGCGAATTTTAATTAAATAAGTTTTATGCAACTGTCGTTGTTGTTGTCGCTCTCGCTCGATGTTGTTGTTCCTGTTGTCGATGCTGCAAAGTTAATTAAAAAGGATAAGCACGTTATATCAGCCCACACACACACCCACACACATACACACTAACACAAACACGCATATACTTCCTTTAGCAAGACGCGGCAATTCCTTACAGTCATATAAACTTTATTTTCTTCAACTTTTGCCAACTTCTTCGACAAAACTTGTTTGAATTATAAAGAAAAATAAAAATAAGCTGCTTTGCGGAATTAGCATGCCAATTTTTAGCATTTACTGGATTATTTCAAATTTTTTAAAACTAATTAATATTTGTTTCTTAAGAATAGCGGGAAATCTAGCTAAGAATAGGAGTTATATTTGGCAAAATGTTTACAATACATAAAATTAATATTTAATATTAATAAATACATTTTATTATTTAATACATTAAGTTAAAATCAAACTAAAATAAAACAACCAACAAATTAACATAAAATACAATTGAAATGAAAATATAATTAAGTTAAAATGAAACTAAAATAAAATATTAGTTAAATTCAAATAATATTGGAATTATATAACCTAAAATTAATATATAATTAAAAAATGAAGTAATATTATTAAAAATAAAAATGAGAATGAATTAAAATAATAATTATTCATTAATATTTATTTTACTTAAACATTACAGAAATAAAATAAATAAAAAAAAAATAAAAAATAAAAAAGCAAAAAAAATGTATTTCATATTATTTTACTAAGAAAAAAAATTTTTTTCTTTACCCAACAAATTTAAAAACAACAATAATTTATTTAAAATACTTAAAGCATTTATGTTTTCTGCCTTCAGTTGATGCTTGCTTTATGCAAATTTCTTACCAACAATTTCCCGAACTTGTTCGCCTCTCTGTTCCGCTGGATGTGCGTCTGTCGTTGTGACCGTAGCTTCTCGAGTTTTTCCTAAGCGAATTAAGGAAAGCTTATGATATGCCAAGCCGCAAAAAAAGTAAAAGAACGAAAGAAGCCGAACGGAAAACTCAAGAACTGCTTAACAACTCGCCTATGGGGTAAAGTGTAAAAGTTTTTCACTCGAATGCTGTGCGAAAGTGTGCGGCAAACGAAGGAAATGCGGGGTGAAAGTGGGTGCGGGGAGGGGAGGGTATGGGTGACCATTAACTTTCGAGTTGTCATGTGAGCTTTGTGGGTTTTGCTGTGACAATTTATGCCAGGCGAAACTTTGTTTTTCACTTGCATTCAATGTGCGCATTTGGGGTGTGTGTGTCGTTGAAGTATTAATAAGCACACACACATATACACAAAACCACACACACGCACACACAGCCGCACAGACAGCATTAATGTTTCTACGTTGCCTACGCAACTATCTCCGAGTTCTGTGCGATTGGCTGGCAATTATATGGAAAGCACACATATGTACACACACACACATGCACACACACACATACACACACTGCCTCGCACACTCACACAAAAATAGTTGTGCGTCACATTGCGCCAAAAACTTGCTTGTGGCTGCACTGCAAAACAGAAACAAAGAAGTAAATGTCAACATGGAAGTCTAAATACCCTGAAGAATATATTTTATGTATTTAAGGTGTTCGTTATAAGATTTAATATAATATATAATAATCATATACTATATTAGTTCCGCTTTATAAGCGACTTTATCGTTTTGCGAGTAGAGGAGCGAAGCTCACAATTCCAATATTTCATTAAAATTTCTTAAGAAATTTGCTCCTCTAAAGAACTTTAACTTATATCATAGTAATGCCAATGCCTCTATATATTGTTTCTATATTACATTTTACGCTATCTAAGTCAGCAAAATATTTAAAAATTAAAAACTTATATACGACCAGGCATAAGTTCAGATATTTCCTACTTTACTTATATATTTTAGCATATTTTATCATAATACAGCATATCATATCATATCTTATAGCATTTAAATAATAGTGAACCGATTTAAGAACAGTGTTTATTAAAATATATGATAGTTCTACTATTAAATTGGTAAGAAGCTTAGATTATGGAGCAATTGATAGATAGAGACTGAGGATAGATCCATATCAATCGCCATTTAGCTAGTATTTAGCCGGTTTATAGAACGGACAGCTGATTCGACACATTCATGAGACAGAGGTAAGCAAGTGTATACAGTATATCTTCTCAAAGCCCTCTTCTTCGTTACCTTACACAGGTTGTGGCAAAATTGAAATACCTAATCTAATAGTGTATAAAATTGGCGCAAAAGGAATATAAAATCCATCTGCCCTTCGCCCATACTCTCTAGCTGCCTCTCGCTTTAAACTTGCCCCCTCTATCTCTCTCTCTCTCTCTCTCTTGCTAGCTTCTCTGACCTTTTTTTAGACATTTTCTGCTTGAATTTTCAAATGTGCAACTGTTGAGTATTTATTAGTGTGTGTGTAACTGTCTGTGTGGCGCTCGCTCTATGTGTGTGCGTGTGTGTATTTGGGCAAGTGGGGTCTTGTGGCACGTTTTGGGTTTATTGAAAGCGTGGCTTGTGCTTGTGCTTGTGATTGTGCTTGTGCTATTCCCCTGTGTGTATTCACGCTTGGCTACAATTATATATCAAGTGCATTGAAGTGTGTTGGCTAAGTTGGCAAATCCAAAGCCAATCAGATAACTATAAACAGTCGCTGCTGCCGCTCAAAAGTAAAAGTCAAGAACTAAGTTCTTTTTATCCGATTATCTGGACAATATATTTGCTTGTCTGCACTCCATAAAATTGTCACATTATCAGTCGAGGTCTTTCGCTGACGCCCAACATTTATCTAATCTAAAAAGCAAACACGCATTTGCCTTGTACCTGAACACGTTTCCATGGCCTGGGGCCACTAAATTTAGCCCGACTGACAGCAATGCCAATTATGCCAGTAGATAAATTCAACGAAAATTGAATAAAGTTGTGAACTTAATTTTTGGGCACGCGAGGAATTAAATAATATAAAACAATATTTTTCTAGACGTTTTAAATATTGTTTGTGCTTATTTTAAATATTTAATAAGATAAAATGTTAAATACAGAACTAATCTAAAGGACTACCGATTTAAATGCCCAGAAATTAGGCTTGAATAATATTTTCATTTATTACAGAATATATAAATACTATCTTAAATGAAGAAACTATTCACATTGACTCGATATAGCCAACTTTTGCCCTGACTATAGCCTTGAGCTGGTCAACAAACGTATCGCAAACCGCCCGAAAGCGACATTCCGGTATCTTGGCCCACATGCAAACAAAGGCTTTCCAGACTAGTGTATTCTTTCTTTAGTTAAACTTATAAAGAAAATTTTATGAAACATGAAATTTGGTTGAGTTTTATAAAAAAATATAATGAAGGTTTCAAGTCAAGAAAGATTCTTAAACAGGAACTGAAAAGAAGATTAATTTTTTATATCATGGAGTTGAAAACAGAAAATACAAGCATAAAGTCTTTGCACCTCACATTTCATCAAAAAGTAAGCAGAAAAGGCTCTTAAAAAACATGTCTTGAGCATAAATAAAAGCGCTGTAAATCTTTACGCACTTTGATGTGTTTTGTCAGCTAAGTTGAGCAAAAGCCAGAGCGAAAAAATCACTTAAAGTATTTAATTACAAAGTGTAAAACGAGATAGCGTTCAAATAGACAAATACGCATACAAAGCAGCTAGCAAAGCGAAATAAAATCAAATTGCGAAACAAAATGAAAATATGCGCCATCTGGCGGCTGCGGGGGGCAAGAGAGACGATGTGACGTTAGGGTCGACGGAAATAGCGTGAAACAACTGCAGCAGCAGCACTGACTGACAGCAGGCGACAGGGAGACTACAACAGGTGGCAGAGGGAGCGTGGACAAAGCACAGTGATTCAGAGCTAATAGTTTTAGTAGTATATAAAAAGAAGGAAATGTTTAGGATTGTTAAAGTAAAATAAAACATAAACATAACATAACTAAATTTCTTATATTTTATGCATAATATATATTTAAATATTATTAATATAATATAATTAAATATACATTTACTATCCAGCAAATTCTTCTCACTGTTTCGTTCCTTTTCATTGCTATTGCATTCGATGCCAATGGACGCTAGATGGCGCCTGCTGACATTTTGCAACTGCAATTTATTCCGCCAAGCTTACGCTTGTTTCTGCTTTTCCTCTCCCTCACTCACTGTGTTATGTTTAATCTGTGCATGAGTCTGTGTGTTGGCACTGCCGTTGGCTTTAGAAAAAATATTAAGTATGCTCACTCAGTGTACGTATTTATGCAAATAATTGTTTTTGGCGAGTCGCTCGCGCAGCAAACTGTTCGCAAAGTGAAAGCTGTTGCTGCAATTTTAATCTTGCAACTGCTGCAGCTGCAGCCAAGACAAACAGAGCGTGCGGTGCGGGGGCGTAACAGGAAAGCAGCAGTTGTTAACTCTGATTTAATGGCAATGGAGGAGCTACCTGCGCTCGACCATACTTAACTGCCCAACCTGACCTGGCCTGGCTTCCTATTACAGTAGCTGCTGCTGTTGCAGCTTCTTCTGATCCTTGTCCAGCTGCCACCATGGCAAACGGAAGTGGCTACGTGCTGTGTGCTCGACGTTTGCGGCGGCGGCGGCCCGTTTACGTCTACGTGCTCCGGTTCCTGTTCAGAGGGGCTTTAATAGGTTAATGGCAGCAGTAGCATCAGCAGCAGCATCAGCTGCTAGTTGCAGTAGATGCATAGACCTCTCTCTCGCTCTGTCTTTCTCCCTCTCTCTCTCTCCCTCTATTTCACTCACTCCCTCGCCACTCGACAGCCCGTTGGCATTATGATAAATACACATTTGCAGCAGCAGGCTCTACGTCCACGCGTCCGGGCGAATGGACTTTTAAATTACTTGGCCTGCTGAAAGTTGAAGAAAGTTATTGCCCCGTCAGACGGGGCCGAGGTCGTTGTTGAGTGTTCGCCAGTGGCTATTGAATCAAAGCGCATTTCCGACAGCAATTTGCTCAATTTGGACGACGACAAAAAAACAAGTTTCAAGAGTCGTTTGCATGAAATGCTCATAAGTTGTCACCATAAACACTTAACAAGGTCCATTGCTGTGCAGCCATCGTAACTGGGCTTAATGGCTGAGCAGTGAAGTGCCTTTTACTTAGATGTATTGGTACGGGGTATATGTTTATTAGATATATCGTATAAAATGTGTATAGCATAATAATAGAAAAATCTTTTAAGGAAATACTTTAATAAATTTTCTACGGAAATAAAAGCAAAAAGTTGTGGACTGAATAAACAGCTTAAATCTACATCAATGTAAACAGTTTAACCTGCAGTAGCTTATTACTCTTATTATTCTACAACATTAATATTTTTATTTAATTTTTCATTAAATTTACAATATTATTACAATTTACAATATTAGATTATATTAAAACCAAATAAATTTATAATATGTTGCGAATTAAAGTCAATGTTGCCTAGTCCTTGTTTATTGTTTATATGAAGATTCTCTGCGACGATTTGTGTACTGAGAGTACTGAAACCTTGAAATATTTCTGATGTGATTTTTATTTGTTCAGATTTTTACGGGATAATTGTTTAAAATAAGATATTTCCAGAAAAATATTTATTATAAATTGGTTTGCTATAGAGAGAACCTTAATAAAATTTTGAATATTAATAGTAATAGTTGATATAAAAAAAAAAAAAAGGTACATAATGTATTATATAATAATCTAATATATAATATTTAGTAGACAAAAGATTTTTCCAAAGAAGATTTAATATTCATATTTTCTTTCGAAAATCTGAAAGAAAAAATCATATTAATCTACATAACAGAGAGAAAGAGGTAAAAACATTCCAACTTCCATTCTCTTAATAGTCGTCTAACTTTTAATTCTAAATTCAAGACACCCTTTAGCAGGGTCCTTGAGTGGTGGGTGTAAAAAAGCCACATAAAATATGTGGCAAGCATGCGGACAATGTGCAATCTGTGCCAGGCACATGTCACCCGCACACACGCCGTGACAAAAGCGAGATGTCAGAGGCAGCAGCAGTAGCAGTAACACTAACGCCAGCAACAGTAGCAGCAACAGCAACAATGACAGCGACAGCAGCTGTGTGGCAGTAGCAGAAGGAGAAGAAGAAGCAGAAGCAGAAGCAAAAGAAGCAGCATAGAACAGAAAAACTATAATGACAGCCTCTAGACAAAAGGCGCTGCTGGGCGTGTCGTGTAGGTGTTTGAGCGGGGGCGTGGGCACAAAACTTTAATGGTGTCAGTAATTGTTAACTCAAGCGACGTTTATTTCCTGCCTGCTGCCTGCTGCCTGCCAGCCGCACTGTTTGTCTGTGTGTGTGTGTGTGCATTGCAGGAGAGAGAAAGCATTGCATACTTTGTGGCGCTTTTATTATACAATATTGTACATCTTTGCTTGGCACTTTAACGCCGCTGTTAAGGATATAAAAACAAAAGTCAAGTGTCGCCAGGCAGCTGCCACACACGCACACACACTCATTCTATATAAGTTAGCTGTTACAACTGCTGCAAGTATATTACGTATACGCCATGTGGCTGCTCGTGCTTTCTTTTTAGTGCGCAAATTAACTGATGCTGGCATAACATTTAATTAACACTTGACTCCCGCACACACACACACACACACACACTGTCACACATTTTATAAAATTACCCACATTTGTCAATTTGATGTCAAAATGTGAAACTGGCCAAAATAAAATAAAAAAAAAAAGGAGAATGCCTGGAATGCTTGCTGCCGGCCACAACAACAGCCACTGCCGCTGCCACAGAGGCAGCCGCAGCAACAACAAAGTCGTTATAAATTTGTCTAGACGCCTTTTGTCTAGCGAGGCTGGCATGACTGGCATCGCACACAGACAGAGGACAGAGGACAGAGCGTACAGCAGTAGGACAGGCCCGCAGCACTTGAGTGACATTATTGTCCTTATTGAATCCAATTCGGGTGACATTTTTGTCAAGCCGTCGGGCGACACAATTTGTCTGGCTGCCACATAAAAATTGTTTTAAATTACTTCTTAATTTGACTTTTTCTTCCCACTATATCTCTCCCTCTTTTCATTTATGCTGTCTGCCACCCTTGGCTAAGCTTGCCAGCCATTTGTGGTTAATAATATGTTTGCCTGAATTATTTATATACCATTAATTAGGTCGACTTGGCCAAAATGATGTGAGGTAGACTTCTTGGCTTAACATTTTTCATAATTAAACAATCTTTAATTTCTTTGCATTTCTAAGAAATTGAAATTCAACTTTTCGTGCTGTTTGGGTTTTAGCAAACATTCAACAAGCTACACAGAGTCAACAAAAATAATTTTAAGTCAATTTTGGCAATAGATAAAGCAAATATTTGCAATTAAAATACACAAAATTAAGATTTTGCTTGAATACGTTTAAGAAAATCAAGAAGTGAAAGACTTTTAAATGACCTACCAATAGAAAAATTTATATATATATAAATATATATATAGAATTATATATATAATAAATATGAAAAAAATCTATAAGTCCAATTTTATTCGCTTTTATATACTACCTTTCAGCTATGTCTTAGAACACAAAAATCTCAATAAAAATTTAATCTGTCCCGCTTCCTTCAGCCTGTTACATACATTTTCACAAAACTCTTATGCCCTAATGCCCCATCTGCAAAGGGTTTAATAATAAAAAAATTCCAAATATTCAGAGAAAACTTAATATATGAAACAATAAAACTCTACGCAGCCTTAGCTAAATATTTAATATGTAACAAATATATTTATGTCAAATCCAATTGCTGCACAGATAATTCATCAATTGTTGTTCTGACTTTTGTCAGCATATATATATTTATATATATATGTAACCTGCCTAATATATGATTTATAGAGAGTTGCACAGCATGGCAGACATCGATTTGTGCCGAAATTTTATCTGTGTCCTTCCAAGTGATTAAGCAATAAATCCATATAGAGGTTGACAATGAATAATGAACTAACCGAAAATAAGGAAACTGTGAAAATATGCGAATGTGAAATGTGAGCAAAAGTAAAGCCATTTGCCACTTGACTTGGTAAGCCAAGCGGGGGAATAGGTGTCCAGGGTAGTCCTCGTTTAGGTTGTCTTCCGAAAGTCATTTCTAGTTTTGGCAGCAATGGCTTAGGCTACTGACTGGTTTCGACTGGTTGTCATGTAATATTCTGCTGCTATCCTGTGTCATCATCATTGGCCAGGCTAAGCACGTTTTACTGTTAAATATTTGAGCAAATATTAAATGTAGTCGAAAGTCCAAGACGTGACACATTTAATGGGCCAAAATCGAATTTCACAAATGGCCAAAAGTTGGACTTTAAGCGCATAATTTGTGCGTCAATGAACAGCGTGAAGAGCGCAACAGTAAAGCACGACAACACGAACGTAATTTAAATGATATTGCAGTTTATTTTTATCAACAACATTTCATATGAAATAAATGATGCCAAAGCAGGGCGCAGAGAGACAGAGCGGCCAGGTCTAATGCTTGCCTCTGTCTGACTCGTGCTCATAAACGTAAAACGCTTAGCATTTGAGACAAGCGAAAAACAATTGAAACAGATGAGAGTGATTAACTTAAAGATACCTTGTAAAAGACTCGAAACAGCTGGAAAAAATTAAATAATTTCTCTGAAATTAAATAATTTTGAATAATTGTTTTATAAACAACAAATATAGACCCGTATACAGATATCGATATTTAGCCTTTTGTGTGAACCAATGAGCACTTGATTGATTTATAAAATAAATCGAATTTGTTTTGACTGTTGTTATTTGGATTTTTGGTTATTCAAATCAAATTATCTACCAATTGTGCTAATTGGCGCAAATAAATATATCGATACCTATCGATTTCTGATCACAAACAGAAAAACTTGATTGAGCTATGCAAACAGTAACACAAATTTTGATTTTTAGTTATTCGACTTATCAAATCTGTCAATTGTGTTAAAGAAACGATATCGATATTTATCGATTTGAAGAAAATACGCTTAATTATTGAATATTCAATTATATTTGAATTTGGTATAATAGCTATTAAGCTGCTGCTTCAAAGACAAAAGCAGAAAATCGATATATATCGATCAATTTATGTTACTGAATCGAAAAAAAGTATATTCCAAACTGCCCACTCTCTGTAATTTATATTGATTCTATGTTAATATAATTAGGTGAACCCAAATTATCTGCCGGATTACATATTCTACGTGTCAAATCCATGTACATAAAAAGAAACCACCTTTTGGCTCACTTTCAATTTGTACAGAGTATATAAACACAAATGTACAGCGACACACACACACACACACACGGACAAGTAGAATCGTTTGTTCGCGAGCCACGGGCAAGGGAAGTGCTGAAGGGGTGGCAAAAAGCGGGCACGGCTAACAATGCCGCCAAATGAAACAACAAAAAACATGGCCATAACAATAAAAGCACAACAATAAACAGTAACAACGAGCACAACGTGGGCAAGGATGTGCGCGCTGGCAAGGACGTGGGCACAGGAACAGGAGCCATAGTTACGGTGCCACAGCCAGGACAGAGACAGAGATCCTCATGGCCATGCGCTTGCCAAGTGTACCAGATTAACGAAATGTTTGTTAAATGGCCCTCGCTTTATATTGTTGCTGCTGTTGCTGGTGGACAGGCGGTTAAGTGCGGCAAGTGGGCGTGGCGCTTAATTTGACAGCAAATGGCGCCACATTCCAAAAACGCAACATAGACAAGACCCACGCTAATAAGCCAGTGCCAAACGCTTCCGTTTAGCCTAGCTCTTTAAAGAGCCAGAGCCCCCAGCTCCGCTCTATGCATAATCTTAAGAACAAACCGTTTGCAAGTCAAAGCATTCGAACAGCTTAAGCAGACATTTTAATTAATTAAAAATAAAATAAAAACCAAATATTATGCACAAAGCATATTTATACATATATAGACATGTTTTCCATTTTCATTTTAATTTCTATTTTCATTTGCCTAATGCTTGTAAAAGCAGCTTAAAGGATAAGTAAAATATGCTCCTTGAGATAACAATGCTGGACAATTGCTTAGATACATATTTTTTACATGGTATTAGTCAACGTTTTTTTAATTTATTTTATTGCAACAAATTAATTTTTTTCTTGCTTCAATGTATTTTATTCAGGTAGTTTAAGGATCAAAATTATGTTAATATATTTCTATTTTTTTTTATTATTTTTAAAATGTTACAAATTTTAGTCCTACTTTTAGTTGCTATTTTTGCCATAAATTCTTGATAATTGAGGCTATTTAAAAAATTAATGAAACATTTCCAATAAATATTATAATTATATAAAAAAAATATTTATTTCTTATAGTAAATTATATTATAACATGAAGTCTTATAGTAATACCTATTCTGTACCTTTCTCCAATATTTAGTTTGTTCTTTTATTAAAATATCCTCAATTGTGGTTACATATCTTTTTTAATATTTGCGCCTCAATACACATGAATGATTTCTTTGTCGAAAGTGCAAAACTCAAAGCACAGCTCAATACGTTGTGGCAAATACGCACAACAACCATACAAACATTGTTACACACGTACACGTACACGTATATAAATATATAATACGCTGCCATATGTATTTGTATCCATGTATGTGTGGATGTAATTTCAATTGATTTGCCGTCAATTTCATTTTTGGCCCGAGCTAAAAGGCAAAAATGGCCTGTGGCAAAAAGTGAACACATACACACACAGAGCAGCAGCAGCTACATGACGCTAACATTGATGAATTATTGTGCCGTTGAAGCCCTCTCACACTTGTATACGGACAACACGCACAAATAAACACACACACATTACGCATACGCAGCATGTGCCAAGTCAAGTTGCGGCCGCCTGTCAGCAGCCGCTGCCCCCGTTCTCTTTGCCTTTGCCATCGTATTTGCCCCGCTGTCTAACCGCAATCATTCATCATCCAGTAATAACAACAACAACAACAACATGTTGCTTTGCTGTGGTTAGCCTGGCTAACCATTTTCCGCTCATTTTGCCTTCCTTCATCGCCTTGACATCGATATGGTGTTGATATACACTTTCAATGCACCGACATCGTTAATGTTAATGTTATTCTATCTATTGCCTCTGCTGCCTATCTCTGTTTGCTGTTTTACCTTCCTTCGCAATTATAAGTTTTGGTATCCTAAGTCCCAGAGGAGCTTCGGTAATCCGTCAGTTCGTTGTATGGAGCGTGAAATTATATATGTATATATATTTATTTATATCTATATATATCAATACACAGAAGTAGCAACGAGAAGGTGCGAATTGAGAACTTTAGTTATCTGTGTGTAAAACAATTGATTTAAAAACGTTTAAGTATCGATATCTCTATCGCTGGATAACTAGGTCGAGTATGCCAATTAAAGTTATCAAAAATTAACTTGAGCAGCGAATAAGCCAATAAATATGGGAATTGAGAAATATCGATAACACTGCATCACTAAATCAATAGGAATATAGAGCATGCCCATTTAAGTACTTTTGATAATGTTAGCGAGGGAATTTTAATTTACAATTTGGGAATTTCAAAATATTGATATCACTTTCATAAAAGCTGCATCAATGAGTTGATAGATATATGAAATATGGAAATTAGGAAAATCATAAATAAATAGAATAGTTAATTGGCATTATTAAAGTCATAAAAGATCAATTATATGATTTTCTTAACTTTCTAAAGTTCACAAACATTTTATTTAATTTGATTGCCAAATGGTTTACTTTGCAAATTGTTGCCATTTAACTTAAGCTAAACAGACATTAAAAGCAGCCCAAACAGTCGGCAAAATGAAAGAATATAAAAAGCTGAAACTGAAAAGTCATTAAAAATCACTTGAAAGTGCTTAGACTGCAATTTCACTTCACATTTGCGCCTCATTATGCTATACGGCGCAAAAGGAACACGAATTATGGCCAATGCATAATGGCCGTTAAAACTTTTTTTGTCTGCCCAAGCAATCTAAAAAATTGGAAAGAAACAAAATGGTAACAAGCTGCAAAAAGCGTGGTGAGCAAAATAAAAAACGAAAGAAAAAAAGAACTGAATAAAAAAAACTCACCCACACGCATACACAAAACGGAACGAAGAATACTGAGCCAAGGTAAAGGAGCGGCACATTAGACCAAAACTTTTACAATAATACATTTGGAAGCGACTGATGGCCAGCGCGTCCTTGGACAGGATAAATATAAAAGAAGAGATGTATGCGCCACACGCACACACACACACACTCAGACAAAATGGAATAACTACATAAAACAAAAAAAGTGAAGGAGAAGAAAGGAAAAAACGACAACTCAGATAGAAAATTCAGCAGAGCGCAGCTCCGCAACTGCGCGGCTGTCAATACAAAAACGAACAATTAGATGGGAGGCAACTGGACAG
Organism: Drosophila hydei; assembly: GCF_003285905.1. Classification (NCBI taxonomy): domain Eukaryota; kingdom Metazoa; phylum Arthropoda; class Insecta; order Diptera; family Drosophilidae; genus Drosophila; species Drosophila hydei. The sequence continues at coordinate 2,099,993 of NW_022045827.1, forward strand.
GGTGTATGTGGGTGGTGTGGGTGCACAGGGTGTACGGGGTGAGTGTGCATGCCTGCCTGCTTGCCTGCCAATGACAATGAGCCAGCGGGCAGCGCAGGACAAACAACAGGCAACAGGCGATTCGTCCTTCTGAATTATTGAGCGTGCAACTTGTTGAAAATCCAGGGATGTAATGGAGCCACCCACACACACACACGCTCTATCGCCAATACATAAATGTAACTTTAATTTACTCATTTCAACAGAACGTTGAAATATTTACCAAGTTATTTCCCAAAGGGAATTTCAGCATAGCGTGTGAAAAGTGCTGCGAAGAAATGTGAAATGAAAGCGCTAAAAAACAATTAAAAACTTTGCGAAAGCTTGTGAAGAATGCGCCAAGAAATGTGGATGGGCTTATGGCATTTTAATTGCAGTGGGAGGCAACTGAGGCCATCAGCCGTGACTAGATTGAAAATGTTTCGAAGCATCCTTACAATTTATTTTTTGAAGTGCCTGAAAGCGTAGCATACTTTCCAGGGAATGGAAAATATTAAATTTAAGCAATTAGGCAATTTAAGTATAAGTATAAAATGATGTAAAGCATTTAGTAACTGTTTTGATTTTAAATTTCCATAAATATTTCAACGTTTTATCACTTTGAATTTGAATGATACTCGATTATATTTATCGATATCGTTGGCTACCATTTTCGTCTTTCTGGCAACACCTTATCTGCAAATTCATAACAGCGCAGATACTGGCAACGCTTGTATTTGTTTTACGAAACAAATTTCTAACGGTTAATTAAGTTTCGAATTTTCTATTTTGGCATTCCAGACAATGTTTCAATAGAGATGGCCAAACTTTCACGACGTGCTCCGTCGTCTGCAGCAACGCCATCAACAGCAACAGGAACAGCAACAGCAACAACAGCAACAACTACACCAACGACTCGAGCAACTGTTAGTCATGCTCGAGGCTCAGCTCAAGCACAACAACTTCAACGCATTACCCGTGCATCTAACCCTAAGAATCCTCAACTGGCCGCCCTTGTTGATCCCGATGCCAATGGCATTCTACATGAGCCGTCATCTGCATCACCGGCACCGCCGGCGTATCCCAAGTACAACAGCAACACTGCCGCCGCTGCCACTACCCCCGCACCTATATATGCACACGCACCCACTTCCGTCACGGCCACGCCCTATATGCCACTGTTGCCGCCCGGCGAGCGCAATCTGACCGATGCGGAAAATGCAGCCGAACGTGCGCGCATTCGAGCGGAATTCTTTGCGACGTATGACGTGATGACAGGTGTACGCATCGCCGCCACGCTTGGCGGTTTCTTTGGCCTGATGGTGTTCCTCATCGTATGGAAAAGTCGCAGCAGCAGCAACGAAACGCTCAAGGTGCTCAAGGATCCGAAAATGGCAGCCGTGGCTGCTGTTTGCATGCAGGAGGAGGAGGAGCGTGAATTGCAAGAGGCAATTGTTGCCACGGGCATGTCAATCTATCCGGATGAGTATGACGCACTGGTCTACCGCCGCCAGCGCATGCTATCGCTGGGCAATGTGAGCGCTCCACCACTGCTCAATCGCGGCTATCGCTGCGCATCTGTAGGCAAGTCAAGAGAAGATGTATTTTCTTTACTCGCGCTCTAGCTAATTCTTTAACGTTTGCTCTTACAGGTGGCGTTGGCGTGCCTGGGCCGGTGGGTTATAGTTATTTGTTGGAGCCACCACGTCGTTTTTCCTATTCGGCAATGTCGGCCGGCGGCGGGGCGCTTTCTGGTCCACATGGAAGACGGAAAAGTGGATCCGAATCATCGCGCATCTTTAGCAATTATCCCATGGGCGGCAGCTTTGGCACTGACGATTACTTTATAGAAACGGAAGATGAACTGGAGAATGAGGAGTATATGCAGCGCGGTGCCCAGGATGAACAGGAGCAACTGCACAAGCGCACAGATTCCACACGCAGCAAACAGGGGTTTCTGTCTGTGCCGATGGCGGTGAGTGAGGCATGCCGAAATCGCTCATCTTTAAAACTTAACTTTGCCTCTTTACAGGGCCAGGACTCACGGCGCAGTAGTGCGATGACCTGCTGCAGCACGGATAGCTCTTATCTGGAGCGTCGAACTTCCGCCTATACTCTAGGCATGAGCAATCTGCCACCGACGCTGCAGCGCAAACTGTCGACGGCATCGCGCACATCGAGCATAGAGAACTGGGACTATTACTATCCGGACATACAGGTGATACAGCCAACGCCAAAGGCCTCACCGTGTCCATCGGAACGCAGCATACATGAGCCCACAGTGAAGAGTTCGACAATTGGCTTAGGCGCACCCAGCATTAAGCGTAAGCACAGTATCGTTTCGTATGATCCGGAGAGCGCACAAGCCGGACGCAAACAGCAGATACACTCGATCAGCGCTGACACAGTGGACGTGTATCCCTACAATCAGAGCGCACTCACGGAAACCATTGATTTAGGACTGCCTTTGGCTAAGCCAATGCAATCAGCACCGCCCACCAGCCATCACCAGCAGGCGTTTCATTTCTGCGACTCGCCCTCGGAGGAGCTGCGTCTGGGTCTGCGTCGCAAACTGACCCTGGTCGAGCTGCAGCGGAATGTGGAGAGTAATAACAACAGCTATCCCTATACAGCAAATGCAGCTGTGCCGGCCACGGCAACGGCCACCTCCAGCAGCATTAGCGTGGATAGCACACCCGTTAGCTTGGATCGGTTGAATGGCACCGGCAGTGTCAGCGCCAGTTTGGGGACCATTTCGGCCAAGGTACTGCAAAATGCGCAGGTGATTGAGGGCAAGCGTGCGCCGCTTGCTTCGTTAAGTTCCTTTAAGATCTCCTCGCTGGAATGCCCAGACTCGGAGCTGCGCTCGCTAGACGAGGACTCCGTGTTTGGGCTGGAGGAGAGCGCCGCCGACACGGACGATGATATGCAGCAGCTGAGCAGCGACAGTGAGGAGCAAAATCTGGCGCTGGCCGCTGCACAGGCAGCTCAACCGCTCAACCCCCTTCCACAACCTGCCGTGGTGCAGCCCATTAAGCGACTAAGTCTGGGCGGTGTGCCAATAATGGGTGGTGCGCGGCCACGGCGCCCACTCCTGCAGCGTCATCGCACCATAGGCGCTTCCTACAGCGACCGTGGTGCGCTGGGTTTACAGGCGGTGCCGCCGCCACTGGAAACGCATTTCGGCCCCGTAATCTGTAGTCCGCCGCAGCGACGGGCACAGCTGCTGCAGCAGCACAGCGATCCACAGACGACAACGACAACAACAACGACAACCACCACAACAACCGAGGAGGATACATGCTCCACGCTGAACACAGAGCTGGGCATGCTGGATGTTGGGACTGCAGCGGGAGCAAGTCCCTCTAGTGGTGTTGGTGGCGGTGAATCAGCCACCCAAACGCAGTACAGCAGCCTCAATACGGTCATCAGTTTGGGTCACTCCAGTCCAAGTCCACAGATGGACAATAATTATGTGTGTTCCACAAATTTTGCCGCTAGCCAGGCTCAGGCGCAAGCGCAGGCAGCCGGAGCAGCAGCAGTTCCACAGCATCTAGCACAACTGCCATCCAATAGTAGACTGGGCCACGATCCGTGCGCCTCTTCCATATCGGACTCAGTGATAGCCACCAGGCCGCAAACCATATGCATGCCCGCATCCTTAAAGGAGCGCATCTTGCGCGGCGGAGGTGCCAGCAAAAGTGCCCACAATTTGAATCAGCACAGCAGCGAGACGACAGCAACGCCAGCTGTAATGCTTGAGCTGCCACTCATCAGGCTGCCAACCGACGAAGACGAAGATGACGACGACGATAATGATAATGACTTGGAGCAGAACGATGGGCTAAGTGTGGAGGAACGTGATCCCAGCCTGCCCGGCACTACGAGAAAATGGTCAAAGGAGACGCTATTCTAGCCCACTTTGTGGCCGCTGCAGCAATGCGTGCAGTTCCATACCAGAGCTTAACAACTGACTTTTAGGGTAGTCAACCCGCTAGCTAGCAGGGTTGCCACCCACCAATTTGCTAGCCAAGTGGACAACGTAACGTATTTTGTTTGCATAGAGTAAACCAAATAGAAAATGAAATTCAAAATTAGAAAAATGCAAAAAAAAGTGTAAAAGCAAAAGAACAACAACGTATTCGTACTTAGAGACTGTTGTCTATTATTGTTAATAGAACTCTAAAAGTTAAGTAGTGATACTCGGATTTATTTTTCACACTATCTATAAAAAAAATCCATATATATATATATATATATACATATACATATATATATATATTTCTATATAGTACTCGTAGTTTGCCAGCAGCCAGTCTCCCTCACTTTATTTCGAAAACCAAAAACATTCTTCTACTAGTGTCTTAAACAGCAGCCAGCAAAAGAATTACAAAAGAATCATAATAATAATAATAAATACTTGAAGTATTGTAAATTAGAATTTTATATAGATTGTGCACAGAGAACTTTGCAAACTTTAAAAACAAACTGATGTACACTGACAGAAACAAGCCTAAACAATATATACATATATTCATATATTAATATATATATATTAATATATATATATAGAGTACATTTAGATGAGAACTTAAAGACCTCGATAAGCGTTAGTCGAACTATATCTGTTGCCTACTTTTCAAATGTGTTTGTTTTTCTAAAACTCTTTCTCTTTCCTAGCATTTCCCCAAAACTTTTACTGGAGACGAATTCGGAAACAAATTGTTAAAGCAAAACTTAATATAATTAAAAAGAAAACCAAAACATGAACTAGTTGTTGTCAAAAGAAAATATAAGCAAAATGAAAATATAGCGTTACTTAAGCATGTATGTTTAAATAGTATGAACAATTTCCTAACTCATCCCACCTACGCATCTCTATTTTTCTATGAAAATGCATTTGCTCCACAAGTGAGAAAAAGTTATAGCAAAATAATTTGTATTTTTCAAAACAAATGGAAAAATACAAAATTGAAATCAAAATACAGAACTAATTATAATGAATATATATATATATATATATACATATATATATATATATATATATATATATATATATATATATATATATATATATATATATATATATATATATATATATATATACATATGTAATAATGAGATTTAAACTAGAGCTGCATTTGGGTGGAGGTATTCAACGAAAAAACCTATTTAGAGACTCTCTCACATGCCTGAGCCTAATTTGTACCTATATCCTATTGCATAAGTGTGTAAATCAAGCCCTATTTAAAGCAAATATTTTTGAATACTAGTAAGTATTTTATACGAACTCAAGCAGGCGCCTAGGAAATGGAAATATATCAAAAAAGTAAGTCAACTAACCATATATACATATATATGTATATATATATATATATATATATATATATATATATATATATATATATATATATATATATATATATATATATATATATATATATATATATATATATATATATATATATATATATATATATATATATATATATAAATTGATTTACATATAAATATTTAATTGTTGGTTATATGCTGAAGTATGGAAAACATTAACAAAAACAAGTCAATGAGAATTCAACAAACGATTGTAGCGTTAAACTTGTTTCAAATAAGCAAATTAAAATATATATTAATATGTAGCTAAAAAGAAAATGTAAGTGAAAATAATAAGCAAAACTAAGTTGAGTAAGTAAAAAGTAAATAATAATAAATAAATCAAGAGTAGCAGAACCAATTGTTAAACCTAAGCTTATTAAAAAATAAGATCCAAAAAATATAAAAAAATCCGAGCTGTTGTATTAAATGAACAATAATAAATGGGTAAAACCAAAAAATGTATTGGAAAATGGTTCAGCGTATTCATAAAAACCAAAAAAAGAAGAAAACTCTAGAAATTACAATGTACAATTTACAATTTACAAATTTTATTTTCATTTTTCTATATCTCTGAAGCAGCTTTTTTTGCTTTTATACTTTTGTACTAACACAAATTTCTTATAAGTATTCCAAACTTCTAATTTCCATGAATCGTGTACCTCTAGCTACATTTCAATTGCAATTGGTAAAAATAATGAAAATAAAAACTGAGAAAAGCAATCGAAAAATTATACTATTAAATACAGTTATGAAGCCAAAGAGCTAGTAAAACAAAACTTAGTTAAATGTTATAAATATAAAACCAAAGAAAACAGAAACAAAAATTGATGTAAATGTTAGCGATATTATTGAGAAATGTGACAAAAACAAAAAATTAAAAAAAAAAACTAAAAAAAAAACAAAAATAAACCAAAAGAAAAATATACACAAAAAGTTGCCAAAGATGAGGTTGTTTCATTTTGTAGAGCATTCTAGTCTATTATTATAAATAAATACAGGTTTTAGTATCTATATTTGGTGGAGTAATCTTTGGGTGACACCACCAGACCGCGTCCTTTGCGCGCACCACGATACACCGTCTCCACAATGTCAATCATTTCCTGTTTATCCTCCAGCGGCCAATTGATCTTGTTGTTATTACCGGTGCCCAAATCAATCATAATATGTTTGTTGCGAAAGAAGAACATGACTGTGCAGGGATCGTACAATTCGTACATTTTATTGAAATCGGGCACCTCCGTTATATCCACCAAATAGATGACGGCAAAGTTTTTCACCTTCTCGGCTATGCTGTACATCACCTCGTCCATTTTCATGCACGCCGGGTCCCAATCGTGCCCAAAACGTATAACCTAAATAGTCCAAAGGTGTTAATCGGCCCAATTCGAGACTGCGCTGAGCGAGACTGCTCTGCGAAAGTTGCTTTACTTACAACGACGCGATCTTCCTCTGAGAGTATGGCCTGATCCACTTGCCAGCCATTGTGTAAATGCGGTAACATATACGACATCTTGGCGGATTGGTTTAATTAATATTATTGGTAAAGAAAACTAAACGTAAACAAATCCCGAGCAAATATGTCGAAATAAGTGTGACCGTAATTTATAATTAAGTTTGTTATCGATAATTTTTTGTCTGAATTACATATTTTTGGCGCTGCCAACTTATTTGCGCGCCAAAAGCAGGAAATTCAAAATTGAAGAAAACGAACAGCTTAAAAATACGTGTTTTATTAGCCGTAACTAGTTTGTAGAGTCCTTATCAGTTCAAATACTTTTGCTTAAAACTATCTATCTGTTCCAGCACTTTAACCGTCATCTCGTTAATGTACTCATCTCGACTCTGCTCTGTGTAATCGGGCAAGCTGCGCCGCGAGACGTAGTGATTTGGCAAGTTGACCTTGTGGCGGCCAATGGACTTGATGATCAGCCACAGAATGTAGAAACTGAACCACACGGTGAAGTACAGTGGAATGTACCAAAGTTTTCGACCAATATAGAAATAACTGTATTTCTTGACACGTGGTTCTGGCGGTGGTGGAGGAGGTGGTGGAGGTTCAGTTGGTGGTGGTGGCGGTGGTGTAGGCGGCGGTGGTGGTGGTGGCTCCACATGATGATGATGATGATGCGGATGGTGGTCGTAAATAATTTCTGGATACGAAACATCGGGATACGAGGGATAAACGTCTGGATAGTGATCGTGATGATGATCATGATAATGAGGAGGAGGATGCTCGACATAATCGTGACCATGATCGTGTTCAGGAAAGTGATCGGGAATGTGTTCAGGAATATGATCGTGATCGTGATCATGATCATGGTCGTGGTCTGCTGGCTTTTGTGCCGCCGATTCCGGATGCGCCTCTAGCCAGCCAGGAGGTGGTGTCGCATATTCCATATGGGGATCATACTTATTGTCGTCACTGGGACGACCGCCATCAGTCTGCAAAGGTGGCAGAGCTGAATCATTGCTGCCACTATCATTGCTGGCAGCAATCCCATCACCATCAGAACCACCCGCATCTGAGGGAGCTGCATCAGCGGCCGCATCCTTGCCAGCCTGATTGTTAGCAGGCGGTGCCATATCCTGCGCACTGGCAGGCAGCACGCCAATCACATCATCATTCCCAAGATCGTCGTCTGGCGTAGCACTCGGTGTGCTAGCAGCGGGCTGCTTGTCCGTATTACTAGGCTTTGGATAGGAATAGCCGGAGGAGCCAATTATGGGTCCAGGATACACATAACCTGCATTGCTCAAATCGTTGCCCGAGGCTGGAGGCAAATAGCTGGTTACTTCATCCGACGGCTGCGCAGCCTTCGGATCATCCGAGGGCGACGGATATTTGTTGTTAAGTGGTGGAAAGGAGTACGTATCCTTGCTGGACACATATGAGGGTACCACATTCGATCCAGCTGCCAGTTTAGCTTGCTGATGATTATGATGATGCTCATGATCCTTGAATAAATTCGAGGCAACAGTCTGACCGGGCGCAAATCGATCTATTTGACCTACGAATATAAAGTGGGTTAAAATCTGTGCTGGATTTTGGAGCATCCACTCGATACCCACCACGCTTGTAGCCACTGTTGGACGCCTTTGGGCGACCGCCCATCGAATAGAAGCGATTTTGTGAAGGACGCGGCTTGGCACTGAATTTCTGTGGACGCGCTGACTTAATCAGCGGTGTTATCAGCTGTCCAAAAGGATATGCAGGACGATAGTCCACGGCACGTCCAGTGGAGGCTGCCTCAATCAAACCCTGCGCTGGCGCCTCGCTGGCTGCAACCGGCAGCTCCGTTGTGCTTACGCTTAGAGGCGTAACAAACACAGCTGAAGGCTGTTCGACAGCTGCATCCGACTCCGCAGGTGCATCGGACTCCGCAGCTGGTTCCGGCTGATGATTGTAGGGTATGGGCAGGGGCAATCCGGGTGTCGTGGACACCACATTCTCGCTCGAATTAAAGCTGCAGAAAGTGACGTAGTTTATGCTAATCCTCAACCACGCAATTGTTTAACTCACATTTTGGGATATATCAAATCCGTATTTAGTGCTTTAAATATTCGCGGTCCCTGATCCGTTGCAGCTCCGTTGCCACTGACCATCACCTGAGAGTAGGCCTCAATCTGTGTTGGTAACAGGATGGAGCCCAGCAGCAGGCCAATGACCAAAAGCAGCGCACACTTTGCGCCGGCTCCTGGCATTATATTTCGATTTTATAGTAACACAGGACACTTTTTATATTTGATATCGTATACACTGTTCCTTTTTTCAATACCGAGCTTTCACGCACTCGTCATATCCGTTCGAGCTCCGTTAACTGTGTGCAATGCACCGCGCGATATTCTCGAATCCGCTGAACTGCGCTGCGTGGATTCGGTTTTATTTAACGCCCCAGAGCGATTTGGTATTTGATTTCGTTTTTTCATGACCCACTTAAGGTGCTACTAGAAGTGCTCTATATGCACGATATATATACTGCAAGATACACATATATATTATGTGGTTATCATAGTCCATGCGGCATGGACAGCACTTTCATTTCGACGGTCAGGTGTTAATTGATTCTTATTCCACATATGACTCTGCATCTGCCGTTATGTTCTTTAGCGGCGTACCCAAAATATGGGCAGGTTAGAAAAAGTCTCGCCGTCTAACTTAAGTGGAGCCAGTTCAAGCTTGGGCTGTGGCGTGCGTCTGCAATTTTGCAACCAATTAGAAAGCTTTTTGTTAACAACAATTTGTCTGCAAAGCAAACAATCAAAAATTATTTACTATAAAAGTTCATTCTGAATTTTTATATTAAAAGTTTTTCCTTCTCACTTTCCAATTTTCTAGCTATTTAAATATAAATTTTCCAAAAATTTTCCAACATTATAAAGGTTTATTTTTTAAGATATGTCAGCTATCTATATATATCAACATCTATCTGTACCTACAATAAAATATAAATAACGTATCTGGTACTGTTACAAAAAACAAAGGTTTCAAAATGAATTAACCCAATATTTTTAATTATTTTATAATGATCTCAAGGCACTTTAATAGAAGTCGTGTGTTTCCTACATCCAAAAAGAAGGTGCTAATTGAAATGAATACTATTTTCCTTACAAGACACTATGCCAAAGCTCAGGCCTAAGATCTAATCTCTCAAATCCAAATTAGAAGATATGTGGACTGAAATAATGCCATGGCGCATATGTCAACCAGAATCCATGGATGTGGGTCAATTGCTGATTCCAGCTATTGCGTGCCAGAGCCCATTAACACCCAGTCAGGCGTGCAGTCCGGTTGTTGATTCAGTTCATTCACAGATCGAAAGAAAAATATGGATTAAAGTGTACATAGTATACGGAAAAAAAGAGGAACGGAAACCGAAAAAGTTCTCCAATTCTTTTCGTTTCTTAAGCATAACTTTTACTTATTTACACGCACAAGTTGTCTTTTGTTTGTTTTATTTACCAGAAATTGTTGTATATTTCATATAATAATTGCAAGTCTTTTAAATGTTAGTACATAAAGTTGTTGTCACTGAAACAAGGAACAATAAAATCGAACGTTTTAAAAACTAACATAAAAACATGTTTTTTCCTTTCTTACAAGTCACAAATAGGTTGAAAATGTTGCAAGTGTTAAACAATAAAAGGTTTATCAAATATTCACAGAAACACAATAAAACTTAAATTATTAAATTATAATTCATTTGTCGAGCATGATATTGATTAAAAGAAAACGTGGGGTTAATGTGATAAAGCATATATGTACAGATCCTTGGCACATCCATGTACCAAGCTGGAGTCCTTTTGGTAACGTTTAAAAGGGCGAATTCATGCCCAGCTTGGTGCCAAAATCAAGACGCGCTCGACGCTGATAGCGCGCATTAACTCTGCAAAGCAAAAGTCATTGATTAGCATGTTTATAAATTCATCAATATATATATATATATATAGCTGCACTCACTTGTTCTCCTGCAGCTTGGCCAGCTCGCTGACAATGAGACTCAGCAAGCTGCTGCCAAAGAGCACGAGCAGCGGTATCCAGAGCTGTGGCAATAACTCTTCCAGCGTCTCATCCAATAGCATTTGCAGCGCACAGATAAAGCCGTGCAGCAGCAGCAGCGCCAAGCAGGTGAATCCCCAAATATGATTCCTCAATGGATTGCGCTGCCAAAGCGCATGATCACGATGAACAAAAGACAAAGAGACGAGCACTATCAATGCAGAGAGGGGAAGAACATTGATTAGGCTGCTTGTATATAAACAGAAGCAATAGCTAAAGCTGATAATATACACGTTTATCTAATCTATAAGAGTATAAATGGACTGTTTATACGAGCTTATCTTTATGTTAAATTAATATTTAATTTAGATAAACAAAAATAAATAGAAACCAAAATTCGGCTTATCACAACAATAACATGGTCACACTAGATTATATTTGTAATTTAGTATTAATAAGTCTTAAGTTTCGGTTAGGTGAAACCTAATCTATTATATATTATATAATCTGGCCCTGAAGAGCTGAACTCTTCTAAATTACACTTGTAATACGATAATAATTTAGTCTATGTTTAGCTAAAGTATATTTACCAAAGTGCAGTAGAACAGCAAACAAAGCACAGCTGCGCGCTATATAGAGACATTGATAAAATTCCACCTCAAGCTCAAAATCCTCAACCTCATCGGAGCTATCATCTTCCTCGCGATTTGCTAACGTTTGCGTCATGCACATCCAGTAGCCAACGAGCTGCAAGAAATTCAGTTTAATACAAGACTATTGATAAAACTAAGCCAGGCCACTTACCACAGCAACAACGGGTACAAGAAATTTACAGCCGTAACACCACATGACAAAGGCAAAGGCACGCGAATCGTATTCGGTTTGCTTTTTGCTGGTGGCACGATTCATAATCTTTGGATCGAGATCGATGTGCGCCAGTGAGATGGCTATCAATGGCACCGGCACACACATCAAATAGATGCCCAGCAGCGGGGTAAGCAGCGGCGGCAGTGAGAGGCACGCGCACAGCACATTCAATATCGATATGGAGCCGGCACAGCAGGCCCAGAACTGTATGCAATTCCACAAGCCCAGCGAGAAGCGGCGTGACAGCTCAATTATGGCCACCAGCGAAAGCGGGTCGTCGCGACAAATGGCTATCGAGCAGGGCAGCGAGTTGAGCAGTCGACTCAAATAGATGGGCGAGACGGTGTGCGGAGGTGATTGCATGGCGCGTGCCCCGCTGCCAGACTCTAGCAGCTGCTCACTAACAAATGGCTCATCTTTAGCGTCTTTACCCCGACTCTGGCGCTGATAGTGCAGCTTATTGTGCTGTATATTGGCCTCCGTATAGGCATCGACGTCCTGGCAGACCTGCGGATACAGCGGCTCCACAGCAATGCTGCAGTCGGCCTGCAAAAAGATGTTTGCATTGTCATTGCTCGCTGAGCTGCCCAGGCAGACGACAATCTCGCCGTAGGACTGCATAATATCCAGCATTTGACGCGTAGCCTCCGCAGAGCAGTCTGTAAATAGCGACACCTGCAGCGGCACATTGTCCACCTGCTCCAGATGTGGGCGTATGTTCTCTATGCCACGCGGCAGCTTCGCTCGATTCGACATATCAAAATTGATGGGCGCACTCTGATCGGTGCTCTCGGTCAGGGTGCTGAGTGAGCGACAGTTCTCATCCATGGCCGAGTCGAGTGAATGTCGCTGCTTATGCCGTTCCGGATCAGGTTCTTCGTCGACTGTTAGCTCCGCATTCTCATCATTGTCTTTGCCGGCATCTAGCTCATCAGAGGCATCTGAAGTTTCGACCGGGGCATTGCATTCATCGGGATTGGATATGGCACCGGGCGCCGAGCAGCTTAATGTTTTCGAAGATTCCAAATTGTTGGGCGGTTGGAGCAAGTAGCTCAGCTTAGGTCCATCCGGCGGATCACCTACAATATCAGTAGTCTGTTTAGCAATTGCCGTGGCTGTAGCATCAACATCGGGTGGCTGAATGTGCAGGACGTGGTCACTGGATGGATGAATGGCAACAGTATCTGTGATGGTGCTGGTGGTTTTGGTAGTGGTGGAGGTGGTTGTATTGTTCTCATTTATTATTTTACCCGCATTCTTCAACGACTTGCTTGGATTGTCGGTCTCCTTGGCTTTGCTTGCTGTTGGCTTCTCTCGCTCCGGCTCTGGTTCGCTGAGCAATGAGATGTGACAATTCCAGCCGGACTCGAGGCCCATCTTCTCGGAGAAGACACGCGAGCGCAGCTCGTTCTCCTTGCTAAAGTGCACAAAGCGTATGCAGGCACGCTCCAAACGCTCCACCAAATGCACAATGTCATTCTGCGCCTGATACTGCATGGTGACCATGCCAATAAACACCTGATGGCATTGCATCTCAAAGCAGCCCTCCACATCATTGCAATCCTCATCCTTGCTCTCCGAGAACAGCAGCGAGTCCGTGCTAATGCTGTGACTCAGCTTGACGTGATGGCCACCCTCAAAGTCACAGTGCGACTTATCCACATGTTGCATGCGCAGCTTCGACTCTGGCGGCAGCTCCAAATATGCAATTTGTCCATTGCTATGCAGCGGCCCACTCAGCGCTCCATGAATGCCATGACGCAGAGGTCGATAGGCGAACGCTGTGCAGTAAGAAGTCAAAGCGCTGCGCTGATAAAAGTCCAATGCACGTTTACGATCCTGCGGGGACAACGGACGTAAGTCCTTGCCATCCCAGAAATCGTCGCAGCAGTCCAATATGATGTCCGCAGTGCCCTGCGTGAATAGCGAGAGATAGCCGCCAGGGTTCTCACGCATTACCACCGACAAGGAGTGCGGAAAAGGCACCTTCACCTTCGTCGAGAGCTGCAGCTGACGTGCAAAGCGAATGTCCCGCCGCACCACATCCGGTTGCTGTGAAGTAAGTGGGAGACATGAGTGAGCGTGGCTAATGCTAAGAAATATAATACGCGGGTAGTCAGGCAGTAAGACTAGCCGCGTATCAGCCTACTGTTTAACTTAACTTACCAAATGCCTATAGCTGGCCAATTGACCCTCCAGTGCAAATCGATCCGTTGCATGATCGGTGAAACCAATCTGTTTGGCTAGCTCGCATAGACAGCGTCTGGTTTAGCACATTGTATACCACATATATATAAACATATAGAAAACCGATTAGAACTGGCACCAACTGCTGGACGTGCGAAGGTAGATGGCTGATGGCTGAGTGGGTGCGTGTGTGAGAGCATGCGAGGCACTGAAGCGTAATATATGCATATATATATATTGTATATATATATACTATATAGGGGACATGTAGGTGGGTGGTTGCTTGGATGGGGGCCGACTATATTTGAAGCATTCTTGGCAACATAATAATTTTTGTTACTTAAAATAGCATTAGAAAATAACATTAGACGAATGTAGTGCTACGCATGGGATGGACGAAAAGTGCGTTCCATTAACAAACAACAAACAATGACAATATACACAAAAAAAAAAAAAACAAGAAACAACAACATGAAATTAAACTTAAATATAATACAAAAATATAAATGTATATGTAACATGAATTAGTAAAAATAAAACATGTAATTTGTTATGTTTTGCTGAATTTGAACGTTGCAGTAGGATTTATGTACATAAATTAAATTAATTAAATGAAATAATTTGCTTCAAAGTGAGCCAATAGAGAAATATTCAAAATTTAGCTGAGAAATTATTTGCATATTCGAATTACTTAATGAATTTTTATTTGTTTGTTTATTGTACTGAAAATCAAAAATGATTAAATTTATTTAAGAGTAGTATAACTTTACCAATTGCATGTTTTGTTTATAGAAATATATAGTACTATATATTCATGGGGAGTTTATCAATCCAATTTGCAGTGTCGGGTGTTTTGCAATCAAAACAAAAATCAAAAATTATATCGTTGCCCAACTAAAAGCGTGGGCAACACACATTTGTCGCATATACACAATGCATATATGCTTTAAAAACAAACAATACAAGACCAAATTTGGCAAATATATATATATAATTATATATATAGATAACTGATTATCATAAAAAAAGAGTTTGTTCGGTTTGGTTAAGGCAACAATCATAGCAACGTTTATGGCAATGAACTACGTACCCATGCAATAGGCTTTTCATACTGGACTCAAACATCGCATACCGATTCGTGACGGGCACCAAATCTTTGTCAAGCATAGCCACGGCGCTGACATGACCACAGAACTGCGCATAGTGCTCGTGTGTTAACGGCGAACAGGTGTTCAGTAAAATGGCCAGACCTATTATGGTGAGAATGGTTTAATCAAATATCCATATCAAATATTCCCATGACTCACCCAAGGGCTTTAACGATTTAATGTGTGCCTTCCACTCGTGATCATCAAATTCCAGGCGGAAGGGACAGTGCTGATCGTGTGTGAGATCGAGTACTTCCGCCACTATGCCGCGCTCCTTGTTCTCCGGATCGTCAACATTGTCGCTTTCCGTTGACATAGACAGCTGGCTGCCATCATCCTGCGGCTCCTCTTCGGTGTTGTGCAAAAAGAAAACCTTTTCGGCAGTGGGATTTGGCCATGATAGAATGCCTTTCTTGTCCACACAGCAGAGCGCAGATATCGAGCCCAGCACTTGAACCAGATTCGCTGAGCGAGGCAACAGCTCGCTATCACCCTGCCACAGCTGCATCCAGATACGCAGCACATTGGAGCGCAGCAGCGAGATGCTATCATAGTCATAGCCAGGAGTATCTATATCTAAATCCTCAAACGACTTACTGGTGCCCTTCTCTAGTATGGCCTGCGGCGTTTTTAGGAAGCACTGCAGTCGCGCAATACCCCACAGATTCATGGATATCCACAGCACTGGGAAAATCAATGGCAACAAAGGTACTACAGCTGCTGCTGGAGAACCAATCAGCACATGGCGCCAATTGTGTTTCTCGTCCGAGGACAACCCATAGCCATGCAGACGCAGCAGGCCTGCAAAGAGAGTGATGACCAAAGCGCTAATAAAACCCCACTGCTGGATGTACTTGGTTACCAGCTAAGGACATAAGAACGGAGCGTTATATAAAGGAAGATTCTAATCTGCAATGAGCTCTTACCAGATAGCGTTGTTGATTGTAGATGGTTGGCGGTCGCTTCAGTGAGTTCTTTAGGCACAAACGTAAGTTCTCTAAATACGGCGTGCGTTCTAGGCAGCATACCAGATCGGGCAGCGGAGCACGTGCCATTGGCTTGACGGGCGGATCGCCTAGCTGTGCCGCTGAGATGCCATAGATTTCACTGGTATTGAAAAACCGTTTCGACTGCAGCTCATGGCAGGGCCCAGGCGATATATGGCCCGGGCGCAGGACAATATAATCTCCACGCACCAACAACGCCCAGGGCAGATTAACAATGTGTCCGTCTCGATAGGTCCATTGCAGTGAGACACATGGAGACATGGGGTTGCTCAGATGAGGATAATTCGAAGCTTGCCAGTTGTCGCTAAGATGCTGCTCGGCCAGCCGCAACTCGATCAAAGCATGTCGAGTCTTGCGAAAGATTTCCGTGCGCCTTAAATTACTTTCCCTAATGACCACATATAAGTCCAGCAGCATAATGATGAGCAAACAAATTGCAGGCCAAAACATGCCAGTGATGAAGAGAGCGCCGCTTGTCACCAGCGTCGTGCCAATTGATAACCAGCCGAGGGGACTATCGTAGCGCTTCATGAATGCGGCACGCAATTTACAATGATAACTAATTGAAGAGTAGGGGATACAAGTTGGGTATTATTACACTTAAAGGTCATTAATTGTATTTGTGCGCCCACCTCTCTGCTCTACTCGCCCGCTCATGCTCCAGCAGCACGTTCTCTATGTCCTCGTGCAGCCGCGAAAGTGCCACCTTTGTGCTTAGGCCGTATTGCATGTTTTGCTTTCGCGCGGACCTCGACGACGACGAAGACGACGGCGACGGCGACGCTGATGGCAAGCGCTTTGCTGTCTGCGGCAAGGCGTCTGCGTCAGCGTCTCTTTTGTCATTGCTACATTTTGGCTCCGTTACTGTCTCTGCTGCGTTTTGGCTCGACATCTTAGCGTCTCAAACCGCAAATTCGATATTACTTTCAGTTAGCATACGCCCGTCTAACACATTGTTTTTACAATATTTTTATGCACTGGCTGCTGCAAGAGTCGTGTGTTTATTTGTTGCTGTTCGCTTCGCTTGTGCGAAATACATATGTGCACGCGTTGCCAAATGTGTGTTGCGCTGCTGCCACTATTTGTATACAGTTGGCAACGCTATTAACTGATAAGGGGCGCCTTTAAAAAGAGATGGCACTCATCTAAGTTTGTTTACATTGTTATTGGTCTATCTCTATACATAATAAACTGATTTTTTATTTCAAAATACTCATTACTTTGTATTATTTACATCTAATATAAAACCATATCAGTTACTCTTGTCTCTTTACTATCATAATGACTTTTTCTTGTTATCACCATCGATAGTCAAACTATCGTGCTGTCTTTTTGTAAATTGCGATAGTTCTTGATTTAGTCCATCTTTTGTTGTTGTTGAACAGTAGATTAATATGTATACCTTAGTTTCTCAGTCATTTCGTGTATACAAAATTGACCATGGAACAGATATGTCGAACTTGTATGACCAAGTCATTAGCTCTGGTGGATATATTCACCGATCAGCGGGAACCTAGTCTGTCTGCAATGATCAGCGAGTGCGTCGCCTCCGTTAAAATAAAGTTGAATGATGGGCTGCCACAGAAAATTTGTCTTTCGTGCATTCGTGATATACAAACTGCATTTGCATTCAAGCGCAGGTGCGAGAAAAGTTACCAGGTGCTCGACGAAAAGCTTAAGAAAAAAAATAAAAAGCTAGATGCAAAAAACCTTGAAGTACCCAAGGACGAAACAGGCGACTTGTTGAGCACTGAGGGTAATTTGCATGAGGAGCGAGACAATGATAACAATTGCATATCCACAAAAAGCTCCACAGTTGCTGCACCTAATCACAGTCCATCTAGGCTTCAGCAGAAGAGCAGCGAAGTAAGTATACAGTCAGAATTACTGGAAATTGAGCCATGGGAACTGTCAGAGCCAGAAATGGACATTGGATGCATCAAAGTGGAAAAGGAGGATCAACCAGACGAATCAATCCCACAAACAGATGAGGCAAATAATCAAGAGGAGCTCGATTTCAGTGCTGTTGACGACATGTCTCCTAGCACAGATGGCAAAAAGTTTCAATTTACATGTCCACATTGTCCAAAAAGCTTTTCCCAAAAATGTCATCTGAATTCGCACATTCGTACGCACACAGGCGAGAGACCATATCAATGCCCGCACTGTCCAAAAGCCTTTAGTCAGGCCTCAAATCTGCGCAAGCACATTTGCATTCATTCAGGCGAACGGCCGTTCAAGTGTCCCCACTGCATGCGAGGATTTACGCGCCACACGGATCTTCAATATCACGTCTCCACGCATCCAGGCAAACAAACCTACAAATGTCAGAACTGCACAAGATACTTCATAGAGGAGTCCGAACTGGAGGAGCATATGCGATATCATAAGGGCGAACGTACTTACAAATGCCAACTATGTCCCAGAGAATATGTACTCGCCTGGCAGCTGCAGCGGCATATTCGCGCGCATACTGGAGAGCAGCCATTTAAGTGTCCGCATTGCCCGAAGAATTGTGTAGACAAAGGAGAGCTAGGCAGACATATACGGTCTCACACTGGGGAGCGTCCGCACAAATGTCCACAGTGTCCAAATGCTTTTACCCGAGCTAGTTATCTTAAAACACACATCAACACTCATATTGAAAGTTCGTAAATTTTAAATCTTTAACTTAAAGTTTAATCTGTAATTATATGAATATGTGTAATAATTAGCAATTATAAAATGTTATGTGTAATTTAAATGTATAAATAAACTCTAATATATGTCTAACTGTCATTTAAGAATATTTAAATTCAAATAAAAACATTAAAAGCTAATCCGATTCGATTACTTCCATAGCTTTTGAGAAATATCGATTGCAAATTCTGGTAAGTATCGATAAGTTAGACTGCGATAGCATACGGAAAAAAGTGTTGGCAATTGTTTGCATTAAAGAAATTTATTATTTTATGCCTGCGCGTAACAAAAACAAATAACAGTTTCTAAATGGATTCGAGGTTGGATGTAAGTCTTGAATCCATACAGAACAAACTTGCCACGGTTATTCTATTAACTATGTTCGTTTCATAGATGTTTGAGGACGTCAACACATCGCCGTCGCTGGAGGGCGACATGTCTATACCGGGAAAACGTACGACAACAACAACTGCACAACATGGAGTGCCCGAATACAATACCTTAGACGAGCCCATACGCGAAACGGTGCTGAGGGATATGCGCGCCGTTGGCATTAAGTTCTATCATGTTCTCTATCCCAAAGAGAAATCTAGTCTGCTGCGCGATTGTACGTCATCAACAGCAGTGTCTGATGCACTTGTATGCGTCAGCAGTTTTCTTTATAATGTTTACATTTTCAATTTGCAGGGGACTTATGGGGTCCTTTGGTGCTGTGCACCTTTATGGCCACCATTCTGCAAGGCTCCTCGTCTGCGGACAGCATGTCTGATAATGGACCCGAATTCGCGCAGGTCTTTGTGATCGTTTGGATAGGTGCAGCCATTGTAACGCTAAACTCCAAGCTACTTGGTGGCAATATGTACGTCGAGATCAAACAGCAACTCTACGTGTTTACTTAGCTAATAATACCTTATTTGGTCTTTACTACACAGCTCATTTTTCCAATCGGTCTGTGTGCTCGGCTATTGTCTGACGCCTGTTGCTCTTGCCTTGATCATTTGTCGCGTCATCTTATTATCCACCCAGACACATTTTCTATTCTTCTTGCGCTTTGTAACCACAACGATAGGTTTCGTTTGGGCCACATATGGTGAGTAGAGTATATATCATACCTTTATAACTTATAATTTGTTTGATTTCATTGTGCAGCTTCGTTTATCTTTCTGGGTCAAAGTCAACCGCCGCATCGCAAGCCGCTCGCTGTCTATCCCATATTTTTGTTTTTCTTTATCATATCCTGGCTGGTGCTATCCCACAATTAGTTCTTAGCTGTGCCTAGTTTATAAACTATATCAACTTTCCATTGCATAACCAAATCGATTGTACATTTATATATATTTTAATTTGAGAACTGTGACCATGCCATGTTTTAAGGTACAAATTGGTTTTTTATTTATTTTACTCTTAAGATCTTACAATGTATATATATATGTGTGTTTAAACATCCAAACTGTTGGCCGATGTGGCTACCTCGAGAGACATTTGCATTTGGACGCCGTCGCCTCTAGTGGGGCGATACGTTAACGAATTGGCACGGGCCTTGCGGCCCATAAAATGCCGTTCCACCCACTTGAGCAGCGTGTAGACGGAGTCAGTCGAGGGCAAACGATGATCGGCAGCGGTCTTAACAATATCAGACGAGGTAACTCGGAACGTGCGCGCCATACCTTTCAGGGCCTATTGCAGAGAAGAGTTGCAATTAGTGAAGGGCCTTTAGCTGACTGCTGCTTGGTCTACTTACCACCATGGCGTCTTCATCCGTCAGATCGTCGCCCACATAGATAATCTTGATGCGTTCGTTCCAATCAACGCCAAAGGATGTGCGCAATATGTAAATCGAAGCACGACCCTTGTTCCACTGTACAGGCGGACGTGCCTCGAGGGCGCAATGCGCCTCCGTTGCCCTAAAGCCATATTTCTCGATAAGACTGCGCGCCTTATCGACCATGTCAGGACGCAGCTGGGTGGGTGTCTCGCGATAATGGAAGGTGAGCAGCGATCCTTTGTTTTCCACCCAGGCGCCATCGCGGCACACCGAATCCTGTAGCGCCTTGAGCAATTGACTAACCTTATCCTCATACTCAATTGGCATGGGATGGACAAATTTACTGCCATCGGGATGCAGAATCTCCAGACCATGATTACCCGCATAGGTGATGCCTTCGATGCCAACCATCTTCTTAACATTGTCCACGTTGCGTCCAGAGATGACGGCCACATAGACATCCGAGTGATTGGATAGCTTGAATAGCACATTCTTAATCTCAGGCGAGAGCGTGGCCAAATCTGGATGAGGAGCAATGGGCGCTAGAGTACCATCATAGTCCAGCAACAGGGCAAGCTTGTGATTGTAGCCGATATATCTGAAGTAAAGAAATGTAAGTAAGGGCAGCTTCTAGAGACTATCAAAGAGCAACTCACTTGAGTAAGTAGTCATCGAAGTCGTCCACAGAGACGGGCTGCATAATGGTGGTGCCCACGTCGTCCATTTCCAGAGCACCTACGGCCTTCAAGAAGCAGCGCATCCAGTGGCTAACATCGCACTCGGCCTCGCGACGACGCAGGCGTGCCATACGTAGCACGCGCTCATCCTCGGGCATGGTCAAAGCGCGATGAATTACCTCAGCGGCCTCATTCACCTCGTACGGATTGCAGAGCAGCGCCTCGTGCATCATTTCACCAGCGCCGGCAAACGGTGAGATGACCAGCACGCCGGGCACCTCGTTAATCTGGCAGGCGACAAATTCCTTGGCCACCAGATTCATACCATCACGCAGTGGGGTGACCAGGCAGACAGCTGCATCGCGATACAAAGCGGCCAACTCATCCTGGCTGACATAGTCATAGATATAGCGTATGGGAGCCCAGTTAGCAGTGGTGAAACGGCCATTGATACGCCCGACTAGTTGATCCACTTCCTCCTTCAGCTCGCGGTACTCCTTGACGTCTGTGCGAGAGGGCACAGAGATCTGCAGCAAACTGACCTTCTCCTTGTGCTGTGGATACTTGAGCAGCAGCGCCTCAAACGCCATCAGACGATGCACCAGACCCTTGGTATAGTCCAATCGGTCCACGCCGAGAATAATCTGTTGCTTAGACGTTTTCAGCACTTTGGGTGCATTCTGGGCCAGATTGACAAAGCGCTCATAAGGTATGCCAATGGGCAGTGGACGGATGCGCACAGTGCGTCCGCCATGCTCCACCAGCAGATTGTTGCGATCCACACGGCAGCCCAGATTGCGCTGGCAGCAGTCCACGAAGTTGAGGCAATAGTCCTGGATGTGGAAGCCCACCAGATCGCAACCGAGCATGCCCTGCAATATCTCATCGGACCAGGGCAGCAGACGGAAGATGTCCCATGGCGGGAAGGGTATGTGCAGGAAGAAGGCCAAGCGACATGGCAGATTCTTCTCTTCGGCATGCTCACGCACCCAATTGGCGGCCAACATCAGATGATAGTCATGGATCCAGACGATTGGCGGATTCTTCTCGCTGCCGTTGTTCTTGGCCAGACACTTCTCCAGCGCCTCGATGGTGCGCACAGCGAAATGCTTGTTCACGGTCACATAGTCGTGCCAGTGTTCGCCTCCGAAGTTCGCACGCCCCGGCATCGAGTGGAAGAGCGGCCAGAAGATCTTGTTGCAGCAGCCATTGTAGTAGCTATCAAAGATCTTCGCATCGATGTTCACCGACACCACTTGATCGGATTTCAGGCCAGCTGTTGGCGTCTGATCATACGGATTCGATTCGGGTATCGCCTCATTGGGATCCTCCAGATGTATGCCCGACCAGCCGACCCATAAGCCACTGCCCTTGATGACAACCGGGCAGACGGCCGTAACGAGACCGCCAGCACTGTAAAAGAAATGTTCGTTTTAATGGGGCTTACTTAAGTATTTCTATAACTAGATGTTAAATGTATTTAGCCAAATGTCCTGATTGATTAACTAACCGACTAATATAGTGGATTGAAGATTGACTGCTTAAATGAGCGACTTGATGGCTTTCTGATTTACAGATTAGGACTACGGAGCTAAGTACCAGACTGATTGATTGACGCACTGTAATTGATTGATAGACCAACTGATTGACATGCTGGCTGGTCGATAGCGAGCTTTACCAAGGGCCTGTCTGACTAGCTGACTACCTGATTACCTACCTCACTATCTATGTATATGACTTGTTGCTTGAAACAAAGTTGTTCAACAGATTGATTGAAGAATCTATTCGAATCTATTGTAATCTACGGTACCACAATCCTAACCTAACTGACTAATGTCTAAATTATTGTGATTGATTGACAAAGTCATTGAACGATTGATTGAGCCTCCGTACTGATCTACATCTATGTACAATTTCTTTGGATGGTTCAAGGTTGTACAGATGATTTGTGCACGGGCAAAGCCGGACAATACCTGCCATATGCATATATGTTTATACCTTGCCTGTCATATATATGCAACAGATTCAGTCCCAGCCCCATTTTTTATGCAGAGTGCATCACAGTGACACTGACACTAACCGCGCTGATAAGAAACAAACCATAAAAAACAGCGCATGCCTGATACGATGCAAGTGTAAACAACCTCGACTCTGGCTCTGGCGCGGAGGCCAAAACCAATACCAACAAAAAAAAGTAGCGAAGAAAAAAATGAATCCCAACTCGAAACTAGCTACAAGTTTTTGGGTAGGGTCAGTGCGAGAGCACATAGAACTGGAAGATAAGCTAGAATCAAAGCTTAGCTGGGTGCACGTGATACTTTTTTCTTCTTTTATATTTTTTTCAGTGTCAGGTTCGCAGCTTCTCTCGTTACGAATGCCTTGAAATGACGCCTCTATTAGTGACCCCTTTAAAGCACTGTTGCCGCGTCGTCGTCGTTAGGCAGCAAGGGTCAAAACCGCGTAATGGGCCCCCACAGATAAGGTCTAGCTAGCTAATATATTATTGAATTTGTTTTCTAATTTCAAATAAAGCTTACTAGACTTTGCATTTCGAATTCCTCCCCCTCTCTCTCTCTCTCTGTCTGTCCCTCCCCTTCGCTCTCTGTGTATTTTGCGCCGTCTTATCAGCGTTGTCTTGACAGCCTTATAAAAGGCACTAATCACAAGAAGCGTGTGGAAACAATATCACGATTATATGGACCGCCGTTAGGTAGGTAGTTCAGTTCCCTAACGAGGGGGCTGTACACTCGCCTTATCTTCAATGCAAATTGAATTGATTTAGTTTTCGAAAGAAACATGAATTGAGGTAGAGCGTACTCTGGCTTGAAATGTTGCTTGCTTTTAAGCTTCTCCCTCTTGTTACGAGATTTTGATTAGCTCGTTCGCTGCCAATATTTATATTATAATTGATATTATTAATCTGTAGTGGTTTATAGCTTTGTTTTTCTGTCTAACGCCCAGTACAGTACTACACGTACGATGAACTTTTACCGTTGTTTCTGGCTGCCTTGTTGTGGCAAATTACACGAAAAATATTTAGAAATAATTGAATTTACTGAAATTTATAGTGTAAGGCTTTTAACTATAAATTGGAATAAAGATCCGAGTGTGTTGATTGAAAAACTATTTCCAATTTAAAATCTGTTCAGCTTAAGAATTTCTAGACGTGTTTTTCCTTATCTATAAAATAAATATATTTATTTGAAATATCTTGTTTTTAACTTTTCCGGCCATTTTTTAAGTAATATAAGCTCAAATATATTTTCACATTTTTTTTGAATTGACGTTTCAAATAGTTTCAAACCCGTAAACCATAGGAAATTTTTTTGGATGTTAGATTTATATATTAAAAAAATATATATATATCAAATATATTAAATATATATATATATATATATATATATATATATATATATATATATATATATATATATATATATATATATATATATATATATATATATATATATATATATATATATATATATATATATATATATATATATATATATATATATATACAAATCTATTTAATTTATAAATTTAAATTAATTTGTTTATCACTTTTTGGAAAAACTTTTACTAAATATTATTTTGAATTTATTTTTTTGAATATATTTTTTTTTTAAGTTTCATTTATATAACTTCTAATTTATTTGAGCACTTTTTCGAAAAATCTTATATTCCAATATTGATTAATTTCCACAATTTTTAAAGTACTCACCTAGCCTTGCGTTCCAACTCTTTGGTTTTGGCATTGCGCGTCAAGACGAAGGGCAAACGATTGGAGACAACGATCAGACTGGCTTTGGTCGAGGGCTCCCCGGCATTGGTCACAATGATCTCCGTGTCGGCCATTTTGTACGGTATATATCAGTTGCCGATATCGAAGCTATAGATATATATACAGAGCGTAGAGAAGACAATGCACACGAATCAATATCACTTGTCTGAAGAGTTTGTTTTAGCACATAGTTTGAGAGCAGCAAAATAATTTGAATAGGATGTTGAGTAGAGCTTTGTGGCACCTTCCGTTTGGGCCTTGGACTTGTGTGCGCTGCGCTGTGCGGCTCACAACTAATTAGTCTGTTGAAATGCACTGGCTATCTGGATGCAACGCTGTATACGTCTATGTGGACGGTGCTTATCAAAGAGCCACCTCTATATATACTCATATATATATTTATATATTTATATATATATAAATAAATAAACGGACAAAGCGTACGCTTACCGTAGAGAGATGAACAGAGAGAACACGCCGCGTTAGCCGAAAAAAACGTTGTAGCAAAGTCTCTAATTGCACAGCCAAATGCTCCTCCGTACACTTTCCGGTTGCTCTGACTTATCAGTGCGAAATGCAACTCGCAACTGGAAAAACAGTTTGATTTGTTCTTTTCCGGCTGGCCTTTTGAGATTCTCGCGGGAGCCAGCAGCTCCGTACCCAGCCAAAAATAGACGAGCACTAATGCCAATCTCGCTCAGCTCGCACTTTTCTTCAAAAATAAATGTGCTCAGGTTCCACAGAGTCCACAAAGTAAGGCTTATCAGAAAATCGCCGAGTCTATTCTATAATAGATGTGTATACGTTTGCAGCTCATTATGTATGTGCGAAAGCATGCTGGAAGCTTCAATAGAGTTCCACAATAGAGCAAAGATTAAAACTGCTTGGAACTTCGGATGAGTTTTTATTTTAATGGGCTACCTTGAGGCTCAAGGAGTGCAAAATTTACAGGGTTGAAGCTTACTGGGGAACAAGACTAGGTTTAGCAAGTCGGTTCTAACTGGCTATGTCCGGTCTTATCAGGCATTTGTCTTCTGTCAATAAGTTGTTATTCTTGTTGTTATTTATTTTGTTGCCCGAATTGTACACAAATCGATTTCTATTTTGGAACTCAAAGCTGCACTTGGCTGCAGGGAAATCACAAATTGTTGAGCTTAACCCTTACTTAACCTTGTGGTGACCTTATAGATGACAATTAATTGACTATTAAATGCTTAGTTTAATACCAGCTGTAAAGAAATATAGAAGGGGGAAAGGAGAGAGACAGACAGAGAGAGAGAGATAGACGATGCTGATAAGCGTTGTTCGTGCTGTGCAATCGCTTGCATTGTTTATGCAATGCATTGAAGATTTAGATTTGGCTAATTACGTAGGGATTAGGTACAGTTTCTAGCCGTTAGTCTGTGTAAGTGTGTATGTGTGCCTAAGCATCGCTGAACTTGAACGCTTGATCATGTCTGGCATTCATGCGCTTATCATGACGCTAAACCTACAGTTTACGTGATGCCTGGAATTTGCAATCACATTAATTTTAGCAAATCAATACTTAGTCATTTACAGTCCTGCATTTGATAACCCATTCAAGGGTCGCTTGAATGCGTTTATTTATGTTTTCATTTAATTGCTGTTTGACGCAAGTTATATTCAAATACGCAAAAAAGTAACGGCTGTAACATAGCATGCAGCTTGTGTCCGGCGCAGCTATCGATCGCATTTGTTGGCGCGCTTTTCTGCGCATATCGATAACTTTGCTTTCGCATTGTTTATTTACTTTGGCATAAATACAAACTAAACATGGATCCTTCAATTATTGAGTTTATTGGCGAGAAATCCATGATCAGCATAATTCCGAACTTCTCCAATGAACCACTACATCTAATTTATGGATCTGTGGGTCCGTTTCGCGCTGGTTTTCCAGTATTTGTGCCACTGTGGCTCGCTGCGCATTTGCGAAAGCAACAAAAATGCCGAATTGTGCCTCCCGAATGGATGGAGCTGGAAACGCTGGAGGAGATTAAGGAGGAGGAGAAGCGTTCCAAGTGAGTCACTAAATGACAGCCAGCTATAAATTTTACTCAATCATCTGTTCGCATTAGATTCTTCACCAAGATGCCCTGCGAGCATTATATGGTCGTCGCTCAACTGGTCATGAGCACAGCTCCAGACGATGTACCACGTTGCGAGGAACTGCGCACTATTATTAAAGACATCTTCGACATACGTGAATCGAAGCTACGCACCTCCATTGATGCATTCATCAAGGGCGAGGGCACTTACGCCAAACTGGATAATTTAACACTGTTGGAAATGCACAGTGTGCGTCCCATTCTACCCTATTCCCTGGATCATATAGCGCGCTATCAGAGAGTGGCCACTGCATCGCAGCGAGATACCTCCATGTTAAGTTTGAATACAACGGGCGGCGCTTCAGGCACAGGCTCCATGAGCAATTCCCTTTTCTCGCAGTAAAAATTGGTGATAAATAAGTTTAAGTTTAATTGTAGGTAAATAAATATAAAAGAGATTAATCTTGCTATACTGAGCATCTTTGACACCTTTGCGATCAAAGAAGCCTGTGAGTCAGTTAGCCGATCTATTCAATGACTTTACAATTAAATATATCCAATTTATATTTAAGTTTTTCCAATTGTAAAAATGATTTTATTTTGCATTTGGTTATTTGTTAACAGTTTCGGGATGTATTCGCTTTACATGCCTGCATAAGTTATCCCACCGCGGCGTTACAAATTTGCAGCCAGAGATGATGCAGACATGCAGCAGGACTCCTTCATTAGGATTCTCCATGTGCTTGACAATATGTCTCTTAATATTATAACAACGAGTCGTACGATAGTTGCAGCTATTGCATGCATACGTTTTAGTTTTGCCTTTCTGATAGGTTCTTCTGCAATAAATCAGATGATGAATAAATTTAAATCTTTGGGAAATTATATTTACTTACTTTGGCTTAACAATATTTTGCTTATTGATTTTGGTTTCATTAGTTGACTGGGCTTCACTTATTGGCTCTGGGTACTCTTCGATTGACTCGCCACACTCATCATATGCCCATGACGTTTGGTCATCATCTTCTACTGAAGCAAGCTCTTCTTCTTCTTCTTCTTTCTCTGGATATTCAATACTTGGCACAGCTGACAGATTGTCATCCTCGCTTAGCTCGGGGACTTCTTGACATGGCATTGAAGCAGCTTCTTCGTCATTTGACAGTGTCGTGGTATTCTCAACAAGTGGCTTTGTAGCACGATGTATTCCCTGCCTATGTCGTATAAGATTATCCCAGCGCAATGTTGTGAAGGAGCAGCCAGCATATGGGCAAATGTGCTGCAGCTCCTTTGGAGGCTTTTCATAGTGTTTGGCCAGGTGGCGTTGGACATTGTAGGCGCGATTGGTTTGATAGCTGCATTTTGAACATTTATATATTTTTGATGACTTAGGCGCCTTCTTCGGCCCTATGACTATCACATCATCTTCCATTTTCTCTTTTGTACAATTGAAGCTAAAAATAAGAATTCACATTGAGAACGAGCTATTACAAAACCGAAGCACATACCTCCAAATATTAGAGTTTAAGTAACATAGTAGATGCAGGAGCCAATTTAGTTATATATTGTGACTTGTTTATTAGGAAGAAAGCATAAATGAATATAGTGAATTTTCTGTTTTCTTTATTTTATTTACAAACGCAACACACAATTCAAACAGCTGAGTGTAGTGTGACCGTATAATTTAGTGGTCACAACAACTACTGTTTGACACAATGGTGTACAGTTTCTGGTTTCGTGGTGATTGGCAAAAAAGCGCGTAAACCGAAGACAATTTTGAAAACTATTAGGAAACTTTTAAGAGATATATAAAAGTTTCTCTATATATATTTCTGTTCAAATGTTTCAGTTTCTTGGATCTTTTTGAAATAGTTGGTATTCATTGGAGGCACGATTTGATTTGTAGTATAAATTAATTTAAATACATTTAAACCACATGCTTTTTTTGTTTATTCAATCAATACCCTTAGAAGCTATGATTGTACAAATAAGTTTTAACCCAGTTCAAAAAAACTTAAGTAAATAATAACAAAGACAGAGCTATACGTCTTTTGTGCAATATAAAACCGATAACTACGTAATCGATTTTACTAACTGCCGTATCGCTATAACAGCTGTTCTATAAATACAATGTCCGCGTTGCGCTGTGAATGCTATCTGTGACGCGGACAGCAGAAAATTGTGGTCTACTGAACTATATTAGAAATTGAAGAATATAGCTATAAAACAAGATGACCGAGCCTGTGGCAACAGCAGCGGCAGATACCGCTGCCGTTCAATCGATGGGCAATAATAAGATACACTTTTCCAAGGAAGTGAAGCAGGTTATAGACAAGGTAAGGGAAAACGCTAACAACGTATGCCACGGTTGTGACAACTGTATTTATAATTAAAATAATCGTTTCTTGTAGGTGTTGAAAACAGACGAACAGGATCCGATGGATGCACCGGATTTCAATACCGTGGACTACATTAACCAGTTATTTCCCAATGAGCAATCGCTGGCCACCATCGATGAGACAATTCAGCGAATGCAGTGCGAAGTCTCGCTAATTGATGATAATATTCGATCTGTGGTGCGTGGGCAAACAAATACGGGCCAGGACGGACAACTAGCGCTGTGCGAGGCACAGAAAGTCATTAGTTCGCTGTTCAGTCACATTATTGATGTGAAAACTCGCGCCGAACGTACAGAAGAAATGGTCAAGGAAATTACCCGTGATATAAAGCAATTGGATTGTGCGAAACGAAATTTGACGTCAGCTATAACTACGCTAAATCATTTGCATATGCTTGTCGGCGGCATTGAGAGCTTGAATGAGTTAATTGTGCGTCGTTCCTACGGCGAGATTCTCAATCCACTGCAAGCCATTACAGAGGTGAATCAGCATTTCCAACAGTACTCGGACATTGAGGAAATTAAGGTAGAATATCTAACTAAGAGAAAGTCTTTCTACTAATCACACAAATTGTTCGTTTAGAATCTCTCGCAAAGCGTGGATAAAATCCAAGTAACTTTGGCTCAACAAATCACAGAGGACTTCAAGGAAGCTTTTGCTAGTAAGCCCTCCACGCAGCACAAATTGGGCTTAAATCAATTGGCGGATGCTTGTAAGGTGATGTCTGTGCTGGATGTCAAGGTAAAGAAGGAGCTGCTTAAATGGTTTATAGCCCAGCAGCTGGAGGAGTATATGCATTTGTTTCACGAGAACCAAGATATTGCCTGGCTGGATAAGATCGACAAACGTTATGCCTGGCTTAAGCGTCATTTGCTCGATTTTGAGGATAAATATGGCGCTGTCTTTCCGCTTGATTGGGAGGTCTCGGAGCGTATAACAGTAGAGTTTTGTCGCCAGACGCGTCAACAACTGTCGCAGATTATGGCCAAGCGATCGAACGAAATTGATGTGCGTCTCCTGCTGTTTGCCATTAATAAGACGCAAGCCTTTGAGCAGTTGCTCTCCAAACGTTTTACGGGCATCACTTTAGGTGCCACAGCCGCCGAGCAGACGCGCGTACTTACAATTCCAGCGGCAACTGAGGCTCCGCTCACCATAACTGTATTCCATGATCAGATTGGCCAATGCTTCAAGCCACACTTGGATATTTACATACGCAGCATTGATCGCAATCTATCCGAGCTGTTAGAGAAATTCATCGAGATGTCAAAAGAGCCATACAAGTTTGCAGAGGCTAAGACTACAGTCTATCCCAGTTCGGGTGATCTGTTTGTCTTCTATAAGAAGTGCATGGTGCAGTGTAATCAGCTGAGCAACGAACAGCCCATGTACGATCTGGCCTTGGTCTTTAAAAAGTATTTACGTGAATATGCAGCCAAGGTGCTGGAGGGCAGCACGCCAAAGGTGGTGACCAGCAGCACGGGCAGTTCCATTGGCAAGAGCGTTTCGATGTTGACCCGCGATATGCAGAATCTGTCCACAGCCGCCGGACAGGTGTTTCACAACTTTTTAAAAGAGGGCGACAGTCAGCGTTTCGCTCGCGATGATCTAGTACGCATTTGCTGTGTTCTCACCACTGGCGAATATTGCCTCGAGACTGTGCAACAACTGGAGGATAAACTCAAAGAGAAAGTGACGCCTGCCTATGTTAGCAAAATAGATATGAGCGAGGAGAAGGATGTCTTTCATCGGTAAAATAACCGCCTATTAAAGATATATATATATAAATATAAATTCCAATTCTTCTGCTCCCACAGCATCATTTCCAACTGCATACAGCTGCTCGTTCAAGATCTAGAGGCTGGCTGTGAGACTTCTTTGCAGGCCATGGCCAAGGTGCAGTGGCAGCATATCAGCAACGTAGGCGATCAGAGCGCGTTCATTAGCAGCATTTGCGGCAACTTTAAGCAGACTGTGCCCACCATACGCGATACGCTCGCTAGCTCCCGCAAATATTTCACACAATTCTGTCATCGCTTTGTCGCCGCTTTCATACCCAAGTTTATCAATGTGCTCTACAGATGCAAGCTGACCCTATCGGACGGCTCCAATAATGTGCTGGGCTGTGAGCAGCTGCTGCTGGACACGCATTCCCTTAAGACGGCACTGCTGGAGCTGCCTTCGGTTGGATCGAGTGTGAATCGCAAGGCGCCGACCAGCTACACCAAAGTTGTGGTCAAGGATATGACGCGTGCCGAAATGATTATTAAAGTGGTCATGACGCCTGTTCAGCCGCCGGCGCATTTTACACAGCAAGTGCTTAAGCTGCTGCCAGACATAACCATAGCCGAATATCAGAAAATATTGGACATGAAGGCGGTCAAGCGTGTCGATCAGCTGCAGCTGATTGATCTGTTCAAGCACACAGCCTCCGCGGCGGCAGTCAGTGGACTAATAGATGCCCCAGCCAGCGAGGAGGAGACACCAACTGTCAGTGAATCACCTGCGCTTACCACAGAGGAGCCAGAGGCAATAACAAATCCCTCAGCTGATACCACAACGGCGGCAGCCACAACTACTGCCAATGCCACGCCCAAGCGCGCCTTCATCTTTAGCGTGGGCAGCTTTACGGGCAGTGCGGACAAGAATGCCGATGGTAGTTCCCAAACGGGCATCCGTAAGCTGGAGAGTTTACTAAAGAAACGATTTCCCTAGTCAAATGCGCTAATTAGTAAATAATAAATCTAACATTCCATTCCACTAGTTCGATATAATTCTAAAACGAAACAAAGCTGTTTCACTCGAAAAGCCTAACTTAAAGTTAGTATTCTTAAGAACTGACAAGATTTCTAATATAATTTTAAAAACATTTTCTAAGCCTTCATAAAATTGATAATATTAAACGATACAAAATAAACTAGCTGAATATTATTGAATATTTGCTTTTATTATAGACATTTGACTTCTCTTAGCTTTAAAAACATTAGCTTATGTGACTATATTGAAAGTTGTATTCTTAAATGATCGTTAATGACTAAGTGTGTCGCTTAAAAACTGTGGAACTCTTATATAACTAGGGCTTGCTTTTATTTTATGTACATGCAAAAACTAAATAAGGAAGTTTCTCTTCTTTTTCCTTTTTTGTTTGTTAAAAAACCGTACGATCTATAATTTGAAGATCTTTTGAAAGTTTTGAAAGTCGCCAATGAGAGCGCACAAAAAAATACAAATCTCTATAACAAATGACTTAAGACACGAACTAAATTAGGGCGTAAAATTAATATTTGAATATTTGTTGTTGAAATTTTGTTCTTTTCGTTTGTTTTTATGTTTAATATGCTTTGGTTTAATTCCAGCACTGCAAAACCTATATAGTTACTATATATGTATATATAGTGTATATATACGTGTGTGTATGTATGTATGTATACAAGCTATATGACTATTACGCGGTAGGCGTGGCTAATCAGCATTCAAAGGCCAGTTAGCAAACAAGCGGCTAACCTCGCCCGAAGCCGAAGCTAACTCTTCTACTTAAGATCTATTTACACAGGGCTAGTCTGACACACACTCTCGCATTCAAATACACGGTATTTAAGGAAGTCGAGTATGCTTAAGGCTACAAATGGAGTCGTCCTCGATGGTGTCCGCTTAGACGGCCACAATTTTGCTGGGATCGACCTTGACTCGCAGAAAGACGGTATCGGCCTTGATGAAGGGTCGGCTATGCAGCAGCTCGTGCGAGATGAAACGTGGAAAGCCGAAGCCCAGCTGATCGGGCTCATTCGATGGCCGTTGGAAGTTCTCCCAGGTTGGATCGGGCACAAAGGATTCGGCTACACCGCCCTGGCCGCTCTGGGCGCCCTGCTCGAACAGCGTAAAGGTGATGGAGTGCGAGAAGGGCCACTTGAGCAGAGCATCATATTCTCCCGGCAGCACTTTAATATAGACCGAGACATGGGTATTCTCGCCGGGTCCATTGCCATTGAGAAACATCGAGGCCTGCAGCTTATAGCCGTACTGTGAGGTGTAGAAAGGCGGCGAGACCAGCTCCAAGCCATCCTTGCCGCGTGCCTCGTTCATTTTGGCCGACCAATCGGTGATCTTCCATAGCAGCGTGCCAGTGTAGTTGATGGACAGCTTGGACACTGCCGACTTGAGCATTTGTATCTGTTGACCCTGTCGGCTGCTGAGCGCCACCATCAGCGATAGATGAGCCGCAGCGCTGCTTTCCAAATGCGCCTCCAGCAACTGGCGCGGTCCCTTGAAGCGGCAGCCGGCCTCCTTGAAGCTGCAGGCCAGAGCCAGCGATTGGCATTCGTCACGCAGATGCGCCTCCAGTTCGCCACGAGCTATCGGACCTGCATCGCAGCGCTGTGGACAGGCCAACGGAGTGCGCGGACACTGAGCCGCATGCAGCTGCAGCGTGTCGGCTGAGAATTCGCGCTGGCAGTGAGCGCAGCGACGCAAACGCTTGGCACAGTCCTTGGACTTGTGCAGAGTCATGCGACCGCGCAGCACACGCTGTCCGCACTTGGCCTCGCAGTAGACCGGCTCCTGGCCACAGCTGCCGTTGTGCTCCTCCAAGCCAGCGCCAGAGAATTCGCTTTGACAGAACTCGCAGCGAGTGCGACGCATCGTGCAGGTGTACTGCAGGTGATCGGTCATCATGATGCGTGGTATCTGCGCGCCACACTTGTTGGGGCACTGGGTGGCGTCGTGCTTGCATGTGTTCAAATGCGCCTTCAGCTTGCGCAGCTCATCCGACCACTTGCAGCCCTGCTTGTGGTGTATGCAAAAGACTAGCGAACCCATTATCGCTTGCTTTGGATCGGGACCGGGATAGATCTGCAAGGAACAAATGAGAAAAGCAATTAGTGGGTGTCTTTAAGACTTACAGATATTTATTGATAAGAAAGCTGCGTGAAAAGTATCTTGTAGATACAACTTAGAGCTGTATCTGGAAGATACAATATATAATATATATAGTATATAAGAAAACTAGCTTGCAGATACTTTTTCTATTGTAGTATTTGTGTGTCAAAATATCTTGTGAATTTCATTTTTAATAAAATCATCCTTTGCTCAAACTTAATTTCTGGCTTTTCTTAACAACATATTAACATATTTTACTATGAATAGAAATGTATCTAACAGATGCAATATCAATCAGATAGGATTTTCTAAAGCTCATGCCTTATATGCATTCACAGAGAGCTTTTTCAAGTGCTAGGCTTAAAATGAGAAAAGTATCTGTTAGATACAAAGTCTTTAGTGCCACTTGGAAACTCAAGAGCCTATCGAATGAATGCATATGTTATGTCTTCAAGTGCTATTGGATAAACAAAGTATTCAATAATAGCTGTAGGTATATATTTGCAGAGTTAACAAAGTATCTATTAGATACAATATCTTCAGCACTCACTTTACACTTGACTTTGCCAAACCGTTGCCAAAAACCCATCGAACTCAACGCCCGAACTTGCAATTCTCGACTGTTGTAGGTGCTAAGCTGTGCGAACACTTTTATACCTTACTCTGATTGATTTGTTCCTGTTGGCTGTTTTCGTCTAGCTGCTGATAAGCCATATTTAAGGATGTCTCTAGGTGTTTTATCTACTTAGCCCGCCCAACCTCTTGATAGGTTTTCTGGTTTCTTTTTTCAGTTTTTCAGTTTTCAGCTACCTAAAGCGAGATTTGCTACCTGCAGCTACCACACCTCACACTTCTAAGAGTCGTCAACTGTTTACACATGACTGATCATGTTCTTAGACACACAAGCACACACCTAGACATAGGCATAGAAGCACTTCCTGTCTCCCATTTTGGGTTTGCTTGACTGCATTTTGTGCATGCGCCTGGGCTCTAGACGCTCGCTGCCCGCTGCATACGTTGCTTCTGCCTTGCCTGCTTTTCTCTTAATTACAACAACGAGAACGAAAAGAGGGCGTGGCTAACAGGGAATGCAGCACAGCAACTAACATCCGGCGCGTCGTTACAATATATATATATAAGAAATTATGCGAAAATATGCAATCTAATTAAAAGGAAATTTCATGAGAACAAAAAATGTTCAAAGCATGCGACAATGTAAATTCCTGGGCTGATTGACTGACTGATTGGTTGATGAAGAGTGGAACCTAAACTGAAGTTCAAGCAAATATCGGAATGTGCGAAAAAAGCGAGAAATGTTTGTATCTTTTATGAAAATGGAAATGAAAATGAAAATGAATTTGAATGCAGTCTTTGCTCAGGCAATGCCGGATAATGCCAGATAACTGTAAGTATATATATATATATTTAAGCACACATGTGTGCTTATCTGTGTGTGTGTGTATGATCGATACCCCTTTATTTCTGCCATGAACAACTCTGCAGCTCCTAACCGAGCGTCGCGACATTTCCGGTTGACTCTTTTAATTGACCTTATCTGCAGCTCGACGGCGCTTCGGACTGAGCGTGGCTTGACTTTTGATAAATGAACATGTCTCGACATGCCGCACAGGCCTACAGCAAGCACAGCTCCCAGAGAGACAGAGTGAGAGAGAATGACATCAAAATGAAAGATATATAATAAGCAATTAACACATAAGCCGAGCCCTGTCCGGGTCGCTCGCTCGCTCTGGAATGGGCGTAAAGCATGAAAAAATAATAATAAAACAAAAAATGAGAAAAAAATAATAATAATAATACACACATGCACATACACACATACAGCACATTTCTATGGAATTGCCTTTTGCTGGTAATTTAATTTAGCTTGAAAACAAGTTTTGCGCTATTCTTATTTCATATACATCATTTTT
Source organism: Drosophila hydei (assembly GCF_003285905.1). Taxonomy (NCBI): domain Eukaryota; kingdom Metazoa; phylum Arthropoda; class Insecta; order Diptera; family Drosophilidae; genus Drosophila; species Drosophila hydei. The sequence goes on from NW_022045827.1 coordinate 2,136,266, forward strand.
TCTTTCAACTTTTATGTCAACTAAAAAAGAGCATTAAAAACTGAACTTCAGTTTTTTTGGTGAACTCCAAGAACTCGTGGACCAATTAGCTAGAGTTATGAATTGGGTGTCGGACATTCATAAAGCTCAGACACATCTCTCGATGCATAAACAAATTTGAGGAAATGAAGTTTGTGTAAACATTATGTAAATGATGTAAACATCAATTGAAAACTGGAGAAGAGATCAAAAGGCCGACAACTGTTTGTCAACTTGGAGAGCGACGCCAACTGTTTACAAGGAAATCATACAGGAACAGAGACGAGGCTCGGACAGGGAGAGAGAGAGAGTGGGAGGTAGCTAGAGATCATTGACTTTTTATACAAGCAATTGACTCTAAGAGCCTCAGTTTTGGACCACACAGCACAGCTTAAAGTGATTATATACTATATAATTAAAGTGAACCGGAAAAGTATATAAATATAATAGCTTAGTCCGATGTCAATTCGACAAACAAACTGAGCTGCCTTGACGATATAAATATATAAAACTCTGTTGGGGCGTATTTGACCACATGCAACTCCAGTTAGATGACGAATATAACGAATATCACTTAAAAAACAGTTTGCCAAATGTTACGTAATGCTAAACAAATCCATTTGCTGCACTCAAACCATGTTATATAAAACTCGAATCATTTAAAATTCAATTTGTGCGTGCAGACCATGAAAATGAAAGCGCGAACAGAAAAAAAACAATAAACAAAACAAAACAAGACAAAACAATGTTCAAAATATAAATGAAAAAAAGCTCAACAAAACAAGCTTAACAATTAAAAAAAAGATGCTTAAGCCAAATTAATTAATACAAAGAATGAAGCAAAAGAGAACAAATACTTTTTTCATTGACTGAAGATTAGGAAGGTTTTAGGAGCTATTTGCAGAGTATATATATTAAATATTGATATGGATAGAATGTTTATGGAGTTAGTATATAAGGTATGGATTTAATAGAGTGTAGATGGTGTATGGATAGTAGAGATAGCACAGATAGTACAGATAGTACATGTAGTATAGATAATATATAGCATATAGTATAAATAGTATACTCAGTATAAAAAGTATATACATATTTGATATCTATATAACAATTAATCTAAAGATCATCTTGTCTCTAAAGTACCTTGAGCTAGCACTAAATTATACTTAAAACAAATTAAGTTGACCCTAAACAGCAGCAATTCGGGTTTACTTCACTTAGCAAAAGGGCTGCCATGGAGAAGGAGAGAGAAGAAAAGTAGTATAATAAACGTGCAACAGTCGCCAGTTTTATTTTTATGTGGCACCGGCTGCAAGCAGCACTTGGCCGCACTTGGAACATAAAAATTAAATTTTGAAAGCAAAAAAAAATTTATCCATTCTGATAATTTTAGAAAATGCTGGCGGTGCAACGGTTTCTTCGCTGAAGAACAACTCTTGGCATGGGTCTAACATAATCCCACATAAAAGCGGCAGGAAAAGAAGATGGTGCGCGTCCATAAAGTTCAAGGCGCTCGTAGATATAGTCGGGAGCTGCTGACATGTTTGTTTTATTTTCGTTGGCTTTTTTATGGGTTGTTCATAGGTTGGGGGTGACTTCTGGACCCAATCAGGCAGCAATTAAATCCGATGCCAACGCATTGTTTATGTTATTGTTGAAAGTTTCTCGAAGCACCAAATAAAAAGAAAAGTTTTTTGGGCATGTTTTCGACATTATTAATAGACAAACTTTGGGGAGGGTGCCAGAGATACGAGTCTATTCCAATTCTTCTAATTCTATTCGCTGCTCTTTCTAGTATTTTTTTAATAGCGAGTGTCTGGCATATGTTATTAGCTGTTCCGCTTCATAAACTCTAATTAACTTTAATTTTATAAGAAAAAAACACGTATTTAATAATAATTCTGATAGATATGAATAGATATGAAATTTGTTAATTTCTACAAAGATTTCTAAATATTTATGGTTCTTTATATCTAACCGTATTTCATGTGTCAATAGGCGCGCACGATTTCTCGACGTGCTAAAAAGTTCATCAAATGTTTCATTCAGCGAACAATCTGGCCATATTGAGTGCAAGTTAGCACCTTGCCACCTATTAGAACTGCACCGCGGGCCATTTCCGTTGGGCTTGCATTGCATTGTTCGAATTTCGAAGTTCGGACAAAATAGTTATAATGGGCACAGGGGCATAGGCACAGTGGGACGCCACATGCCAGGCAAGAGTTGAAATGGAAGACACAAACAAAACTTGGCATGGGTCGCTCTTACACTTTATATCTATATGTATAATTTGGTACGTGAGCATTGGAATTAGTTGTTGTTTCCTTAAACAATTTTCAGCGTTCAAATGACTGTTATTATGAGAGCTTGGCTCCAAAACTGTGCTAAATGTTTTCGTATCAAATTAGAGCGCTTTGGCATATATTTGCTAGAGCTAAAAACTTCCCACAGTATTCTGGCCTTTATGTTGATGTTGTTGTTGATTGTTGTTTATGTACCTGACTCGGAACAGCTGTGCAACAGGTTTAAGCTTTGGTTTATGTTTATTTCGTTGATGATGAAATAGAACGCCTCAAATGGGCGTTACGCTGACCTAATAAAATGCATGCGGCAGGTCTAAAATGCAGTGTTAGCAGTTAAAACAGCTGATGCGCAGTTTTATGAATTTCACAAAGAGCTGCGAATGCTGCTGCAGAAACAACAACAACAGCCTTAACAATTACAACAATAGCATTTACTCATACATACACACATACATACATATATATGCGAGCGTGTGTGTGTGCAGACAGCTGCAAAAATGAAAACAAAATATAACCAAAAACCACAAAACCCGTTTGAGCGCTGTTGAAAAGAGAGCGGGAGAGCCAGAGAGCGTGCAGAGCAGCTGTTTCATTTTTCTTCTCGTCTTTTTCTTCTAACTCGCGCTCTGCACCTGCACGCATACAACGAAGCGCACTTTTTGTTGTTGTTGCTGTTTACATGCATTTATTTTTGGCTGCTAGCTCAATTGCAAATTGCAAATATCAAATGTTCTAAATGCAGCGTTGCCACACTTTGCGCTTGCAGCAACAGCATCGCAATGTCGCAATTTTTGCTCTGCTGCAGGTGAACTTTGTGCTGGTTTATCTGTTTTTTGTATTTTGGTGGGGATAAATGCTACGACAGCTGCTATTGCTGTTTTGTAATAATATAAAATATATAAAAGAAAAAACTGCTGCTCGATGCGGGCAGCAGCTGCCGGACAGGAAGCGACAGCAACAACATGCTGACGTTGCTTTTGTTGGCCAAGTTTGTTGGGTTCGTCGTCTGGTATTTGGCGCGGTAGCAGCACTTTTTGCTCTTTATGGCAAAAGTAGTCTTCAAAAGCTTCACTTTTTTATCAGGTATATCTAACTTTGTGCTTTGTAAGTTAGAGGGAATGCCAAATGCCCATTGGCTTAGCTTGAATTTGCAGCTCTTATTGACTTTAGCTTATTAAAGCTAATTTTTGTGGGTGAGGTAATAGAGTCAAGAGTTCGCCTTAGTAAATATTTGTTATTTTTTAGTATTAATAAAACAATATGATTAAAAATAAATTCTCGAAGTATTTTCATTCACTACTTACATTATATGTTTTATTTATTATTTTTATACAATTTTAGCTTTATTTTAGCTACTATTCCTACAAATTAGCTATTGGCTTTTTAAAATCTGGCAGCACTGTTGTCAATATTTTTGACTGTCACATTTTTGACCCGCTCCGGGAGAAAACCGTTGATTCAGCTTAAGCACACGCACACAGCTTTACACACACTCGCACACAAACTCTGCTTAGCAGTTGGGTGTGAAATTCTAAAAGTTTGCGCCGCAAATTCTAATCAAGTCAATTTCTACAGCACGTTCCGAGCGGGTGAGAAAATGTCTGCAACTTGAAGTGTGGGAAAATTGATTGCGAAATGGATCAAATTGTGGGAAATGCTTTTCCAATCTAGCGGAAATTGTGCCTGGGCAGCCGGATGCCAACTGCAACTGGACGCTAGCTGTAAATATGTATGGCATGTGCTTGGTCTCTGTGGCAGACGCCTCCACAAGCAACCAGTTAACTGGTTTACCTTTGGCCAAGGATGTTTGGCTGCCATTGGAAAAGTTGTTTGGCCGCTTTTCCACAGCCAAAGCTGGCCAAAAAAATAATGCGAACCAAACTCGTTTGCCAGCCAAATGGCATATCGCGTCGACTTTCTGACTTATATAAGCGCATTTTTTCTTCTTCTAACGGTTCATTTGGTTCATTGCTTGTCGGTTGCACGTTCGATCCGAGCCGATCCGTGCCGCTGCTGGGCAGACGACGCCTTTCAACTTTGGCATTTGAAGCCGCAGCAGTAGCGGCGCCTAAGCTGACAGTCACGACTCTCCATGGAACAAAGTGTGGCATGTTATTGTGGCACATTGCCCACTGCATCGTGGCTCGAGGGTGTGGCACAAAGATATGTCTGCACACATGCACAGACATATTGATAACTATGCCAAGCCACAAGGTATTTGGTCAGCCATCCAATTCATGCAACACTTGCTGTGCGCCAGCAACTTTGATCTTTCAACAAATTGCTGGCAGAGATTTGTATGGCAATTGGATAGGGTATTTAGGCTAGACTTTACTTGGATGTGTGGCATAAAGTTGAACGCAGTGAGAGATATACTATCAAATTATAATTATATGTAATAAGATCTTGGGGGAAGTTGAAGACTTCAAAGTAAATTTCGCAGTCAAACGTTGATCTTTCAAATAGAGTTTAGATATCAAGTGTATGCTCTAAATGATATATAGTTGGCGGTTTATAAAGGAGTGACAGGATATATATCAGAAAACGTAATGGAATGTTTGGCTTTAAAGATTCAATTTAGTTCACCAAAAAATAAATATTTGTTACTCTTTAAATAAAAACCGATAAATTCCCACAGAATCGGACATATTTAATAAACAAATCCACATATTTTAGGTCAATTTTGTTATCAATATAAATAAAGTGCATTTTTCTCTCATGCGCAATATAAATACATCGATATATTTACTTTATGATGAACGCCTCGCCTGGTCTAGCTATCAATTGTCTAGATAAACAGACAGATAAATCGTTAACGGTCTTTTGGTTTGTTTATGTCTCATTTGCAATCATTTTCCCAGGCTACACTCGATGTTGCATGCATCGTGTGGCACGTTGTGCACATGTGTCGTCTATAAGTACGGGGCGACCTTTGCTGTCCCATTCCAATTCCAATTTCAAGTCCCATACCCAGTTCAAGCGTAGCGACATCCTGTTTGCTTTTATTTATATTTTTATATCTATTTTGTGGCACATGTGTCGCTAGATTTCTCTCTGTGCATGTGTGTGTGTTTCTTTAGGGAATTTTGTTCATTTGATTGTGTACATTTGCCAAATGGCTCACAACTAGCTGGCAACACCATGACTAATTCGATTAAGCTGTTCGAAAATTTAGAACAAAACGATGGAAGCTGAACCAAAAACTGCATGCGGCACATGTCAAATACCTTTCAATTAGGTGGCAGCGCCATAACTAATTCGATAAAGCAGTAATTTAGAACAATGAATAGCATGTTGATCTAAAAATGTTAGCATGCTTTTAAAGATTATTTCAGCGTTGTATTTCTCTCTATTGAAAAACTTCGCTGTATTTCTATACAAAATATGTTTTTTTTTTGTATTTGCCAAACATTACTATATTTATATTTATGATCCATACAAGTGCCAACTTATTTAACCCAGAAATAATATTTTTATCAGTTAGCTGCTGCTGTTTTATAGCACATATTATTTATCAACTTTATGATCTATTGACTTTTGGGGAACTGATTGATTGTTAATGATAAACTAAAAGCTAAGTCGCATACAATTGGCGTTCTTAGGGAATTGGGTCAATGAGCTTTATCAGCAGTTGCTGACTGTTTGTGCAGCTGTTTGGGCCGAACAGGAAGTGGAACGGACCCGCTCTCTCCCTGCCACACACTCTCATACTCTCTTTGTAACAGTAATAAAACTTACGATTTGTTCCAGTTCTGTGATGGGCATATTGTTCACGTTGTTGTTGTTGCCCGGTGTTGGTGAATTATGTGAAGCAGCCGAAGAATGCGATGAGGATACGGTCGAAGAGGAGCTGCGCGATGTGGCGCAGTTGCTATGACCTTTGGTCTTGTTACGGGGCGGCGTTGGCGGCGGCACCGGACTGGCCAGAGTTGAGCAATCCTTGGAATTGCGATTGGGCGACAAACGTGAGGGAAAACTCAACGTTTTGGTCCACTGTGCCAAACTGCGTACCATTTTGTTTTTGTTTTTGCTGTTATTGTTGAAATTAAATTCCAAAAGTATTTCTTTTAACTCTTCAATCGCACAGTTTATCTTTACAGTTTCAAACACACATTATTTTGTTTGTATATTTCACAATATTGTGTATTGCACGACGCACGCGCGACTTTGGTTGAATATATTTGCAGTTATTTGCTTTTACTCTGTTATTTTCAGTTTAATGCGCACACGAAATGCGAACCGTTTGCGTCGCTCGCTCGAAAGCAACTGAATGAACGCAGTCGCTGCGCAGCAGAGCTACCCGAGCAGACCCGGTCTCAGTTTCGCTCTCACACAGTGGAAAGCAGCGGCGCAGCACACTGCGCTAACACACATGCGCAGCGCAAAGCAGCTTCGAGCAAGGGAGAGCGCAAGCGACGCATACTCTAGATGCAGTGCAATTTAGAGCGAGAGCGAAACAAACAACAGAAGCAGCGACTGCAACAGCAGCAGAGTTTCCCAAATGGAATCTCTCTCTCTCTCTGATATGTTGCAGTTTTTGTTTTGTCATTCTCTCTGCTAGTTTATGTTGATGAAATGATGAAATTGGCAGCCAGCCAAAGCATTTGTTGTTGTATGTAAAATATTGAGAGCATTTGCTGAATGGTGCGAAAACTATGCAGCCGCTGCATGGATGGCTTGAAACGTAGTTCTTAAAAGGCATTCCAAAGGGGTCAAACTCGTAATGAAATGGTAAAAATATTAGTGTATTTCGAAAGTAAATATGAAGAAATCTATAAACATTTAAAGTTTTGCAATGCTAGTAAAACTAGGTGAGATGGACTTTTTATAGTTTTAATAATGTAAGAAATAATACAAAAATTTATGAACTGTTACGAAAATATTTGAAATGTTCATTTATCTGCCATATACAACATTTAGATACACATCTCCACTTAATGACTTGATTTGAAGTATCTATCGAAGTAGTTTTCTAAATTGTAATACCCTATGTTTATATTGGATAGAATGCAACCCCTAACACTTTCCGCTCAATTTGGCAACAGGACACTCGCGGCGGGTAGCTACAGTAATTGCCATGTTTATATGTTCGCATTTGAAACGTGGTCTAATGATGGCAACAAGCCATTCCTGTTGCAATTACGCAAACGGATCTGAAACGAAGGCAGCTGTTGGCTACCAGGGGACGGGGGCAGTGAAGGGAGTTTGTCAATTATAACGAAACGCACTTCCGTTGGCCACATACCAAAAACCCACGCGAGCATCAATACACACACTCACAAACACACACACACGCGCACACAGAGAGACTTTAAAAAACCGGCAACAACGGCCTTGCCAAGGTTGACTGAGCATGTTGAGCTGTGGCTCGTTGCCGAAAAAAATATGTGGCATAAAACAAAAGCGGGCAACAAGAAAAGTTGTATAGAGAGAGTGCCACAGCAGCTGCTGTCGAGGGAGAGAGAGAGAGAGAGAATGAGCGCAGCAAGATCTCCAGACTTGGCCAAAACAACTCTCGGTCTCTCTATCTCTCTCTATCACTGCTGCTGTTGTCTTCCTCTCTCTTTCTTTCGCTCTCTCTCTCATTTCACATCTCTCTTTTTGCTTAATGGCACAAAAGCCGCTTAGAAGCTCAACGTTGACAGCATTTTCATCTGGTTAGGAAATGGGCCCAGACTTATTATTAAGCTCTGAAAGTTTGAATACCCTGTAAGCAGCGTATAGAGGTGTAGTGCTGTGCTCATATGTAAGCATGAAATCTCCCTCTTTATCAACACTCAAGTAGCTATTGGAAACTCTTATACTCTTTTATTATACTATGCTGTATAAGACTGTATAAGATTGCCTCTCTAGTTTGCCATCAAAGGGTATTTCAACTTCATTATATATTTTTCTGCTCTGTTTGGTTTTTTGGCCAGCTGCTCATTAGCTGACATTGTTGAGGTCCATTCCACATTCCCGCCAATTTCCAAATTCCAGAGCATCTTGACATCACGTGTCGGCCATAACTGTTGCAGATGCATTCCATTGCCAATCAGTGCGAATGAGCATTGTGCATAGGACATTGTGTGGTCGCAGGGAAAATGGAAAATGCAAGCGGGAAACTCTCTCTCTATATATGTATAGATTTATGTGTGTGTGTGTGTGTGTGCCTGGCAGCTGTTTTATTTGGTCGAAACAATGCGCTTATTGACAGTTCGCTAAAGGTGTCGCATGAATTGGCAGACAAAGGACACGGCAAAGCATCCTGTCTCTATATATACCCTGTATAGGCACATTTGATGTATCGAATTTATATATGTGCAATAGAGGAATGCCAGGCGTTAAATAATTTGTTTTCTTTACTTTTTGGAATTTCACATTTGAATATGAAAGATTTTGCATTGTTCGAACTATTACTCATATACATATATATCTACTCTGTAATATGATATATATATTCTATGCAAATACAGCTCTCTTTTAAGAAAATGTTTATTTATTAGCATAGTTATGATATCATGCATGAATCACGTTGATAGCTAGTCGAGAATGGAGCAACAGAAAGTTTCACTTTATCAATTGCCTTATACGATGTTCTTTAGATGTAAAAAAATTGGTAAACTGAACTTACTTAAGAATACTATTCACACTAAATTATACGATGCAATACTATGCTATATACAGTGCTATATACTAAATTAGGCTTTGGCATACATACTATATTATATAATTCTATACAAACCATACTATACTATACTATTCTACTATCTATATATATATATATACTATATATGATATATATATATATATATCATACTATACTATACTATCCTTTATCTTATTACCATATTATACCATACTATCTGATCCTATATCATACTATACTCAACTATACCATAGTATACTAAACTATACTTTACTATCTTATGCTTTTCTATATTTTACTATACTAAAACATACCTTTCTATACCATATATACTGCACCATATTATTCCATACTATAATAAACCTTATACCATATCATACTTTACTCAACTTTAATATATGCAAGTCTTTATTATTTATAACTTTTCTAACAATTTCGTATTATTATTTCCCACTCTGTGTGAATCTGGCAACAGCATTAATTGGCCTTCAGTCTTTATATAATAATCAATTTCCATTCAATCATTAATAATCAGAAAAGAAAAGTGAATGTAAATTTGTTTTACATGTGCTTTTGTCTTGTGAAAAACAAAATTGTTGTGAATTTGTATTTTTCCCAGTCAATAATTAGATGCCAAATTAACATTTAAGTTAATTACAGCGAATTCCAATTTGATGGGGCTCCAAACAAGCTCTATATACTTTATTTCTGTTATACATTTAACAGGTTAAGTACATCCGTTAACAATAAAATATTTCCTCTCCCACAGCCAATCAAAACATGATTTTGTTTAATTAAGAGTTTACGGGCAAGAAAGCAAAACAAAAACAAAAACAAAACAAAATTAAAACTGATGTAATATTAATATTAATAAAATATATTTTAATGCTGAAGAGGGAATACTCTGTAAAACTCGGGTAATGTAGGAAATGCATATAAATATTTTTATGTTCAAAGAGAACTTCGATTTATTGAAATTCAGGGAATTTCTTACTTGTTCATTAAATTTTGTGTATAAGAGTTACATATATTATAATATATATATATATATAAAATATATATAATGGATCTAAAGACGAAAGAATCTTATTTTGATGGAGATACTACAAGGGTAGCGTGATTCGAGTTCTCCTACTTTTTTATTAGTAATATAATTTAATATATATAATATTCTAAGAAGTTGCTCAGAATATTTTAGTTCTGTTTTATATTTACTAAGATCTTTCGCCCTATATGTAAACAGAATGTAGCTGGCTTATATACATATAGACAACTTAAGTTCTCTAGAAGAACTTGACTTAAGATACTCATTAACTATATTTAGGTTATGTGGCACAGCAGATAACATAGCTACATTACATTGCTAAGAGAGTATATAGCAAATTTAATTTATATATATATATATAAACATTTTTTTCGGAAACGTCTCATAAATTGGGAAGGCGTGCGCCTAACCATTAATCTGTTGCATAAACATTTAACATTCAACATTTAACATTCGTAAACAAGAAGTAAGATCAAATATTTGTGGGCAAAGCTGATAAAGTGGCTTTGGCTTATCAAGCCTGCCCCTTGGCTGTGGTCACAACCAGCAATCAGTTTGTCAATTTGTCAGTCCATCAAATGGACCCACATCAGTGCGAAGCGGATCTACCGATAGAGACAGAGCATGGGAATGTATGGCATGGGCGTGTCCTGCTCTGGTCCATATAAACTTTTTTTTTTTTTTTTTTCGTTTTTATTTCTTTATTTTGTTGCAGCTTATTGTCTTAGACTCTATAGCGCATTTAGCTCTAAACCTTAACTAATGGGAGGGCAGATATGCCAATTATTCTGCACTTGTAGCTACTATCTTAATTAGTTCTAATATTGTCTAGAGGATGCAATCTCTTCAGTCTTCGCCTATTGTTGTTTATAGCCAGGTTGCTTGCGAGATGGTTAGGATGCGCTGCAAGTCTGTCCGCGTATCTTGAACTGTGTCGCCCAATGAGTTCAGCAACTGTGGGAATTGCTAAATCCCTATGTAAGACTGAGTTTCTTACAAACCAGCTGGCTCCAGTCCATCTGCGTAGTGCTTTATTCTGCAGGGTCTGAATTTTGTTCCTTGTAGTCTTCGCCGAGGAGCCCCATAGAGAGATACCATATACGAAGGTTGGGACAACTATTGCCTTGTAGATGGCGGCCTTGCTGCTGTAAGACAACTTGCTTGAAGCTCTCAGCATCCAGTCGAGGGTTTTTAGCTTGCTTTTGCATTTTGAGGTTACTTGACTTATGTGCGCTTTAAAAGTCAGCCTTCTGTCAAGAGTGATACCAAGGTACTTTACTTTTGAGGCTTTGGGAATAGTGGGCCCCAATGCAACGCTTGGGCAATCTCCTCTTCTAGTGGCGAAGGTAGTATGTACAGACTTTTGTGCATTAATGGTGATACACCACCGTTTTGCCCAGCGTCCGAAAGAGTCCAGATATTTTTGTAGTGAGTCTGAAGCTTCTTGCGCAGATACGTGACGTGATAAGATGGCGGTGTCATCTGCATAGGTCGCTATGAGTACTGCATCTGTACTTCCTATATTTGGCTCGGGAGTTGGCATATCTCCTGTGAATAAAGTATAAAGTGTTGGGCCTAGAACACTACCCTGTGGTACTCCAGCCATAATTGGTCTAGTCAAGGATACTGTTTGCCCCCTTGACACTTGGAAGGTTCTTCCAATAAGGTATGAGGATAGCAACGCGAAAAATGGGGCTGGAAGGGTGGTCCTCACTTTCTGCAGCAGTCCCAGGTGCCAAACTCGATCAAACGCCTGTTTGATGTCTAAAAAGACGGCAGAGCAGTACATCTTTTCTTCAAAGGCTCCAAGGATATGGTGCACAACTCTGTGAACCTGTTCCGGTGTTCCATGCTGTCTCCTGAAGCCAAACTGATGGTTTGGAATGGCCTCCTGGCGTCCCAGATGTGTCAGTACTCGTTCCAGAAATATTCTTTCGAATATTTTGGAGAGTACTGGCAACAGGCTAATTGGTCTGTACGACTCAATTTCTCCCACGGGTTTGCCAGGCTTAGGAATCATCACAATCACGGCGCGCTTCCAGCAGGCTGGAAAGTGCCGGATGCGGAGCATGGCGTTGTACACCATAGTTATGTAGTCTATGGTGGAGTCAGGCAGTGCTCTAAGGACTCTGCCGTTTATTAGATCATATCCAGGGGATTTTTTTGCCTTCACTCTTCTGATGTGTTCAAGAACCTCTTCTTTTGTACATCCAGTTATCTGGTCTTCAGCTGGGAGGGGCGAGAGAACGATGTCTTCTGTTGCTTCGATTTCTGAGGCCTCTGCGGTAATCACCGGCGTGAATTGGTCTTGAAGGTGGTTTGCAAAAGCCTCAGCTTGAGCTTCGTCTCCAATGTGCCAGGAACCAGAAATGCTCCGAATGGGATGACGTCGTATTGGCTGCCGTTTGAGCTTTCTTGTAAATTTCCATAATTGAAACTCTGCGTCAGTGGGCGATTCAGCTCGTACCAGCGCATCGCTGATACACCTCTTTTGAAGCAGGGCGAGAGCAGCTTTAAGATGCCTCGTGGCTTCGTTGTACATGGATTTGGCATCAGGCGTGCGTAATCTTAACCAGCGTCTCCTGGCCCATCTTTTGTGTATTAGTAGGTGTTGGGCCTCCAAGGTGAGGGGGATGTTGTACGGAGACTGTTGTCTTGTTTGGCAAGATGGTGGGGCGGCTTGGTGCGCAGCTTTGACTATTTCTTCCTGCAGTTTGTTTGCTGCGTAGTCCACGTCTTCAGGAGTGTTAAGTTCCATTTCTATGTGCAAAGAGTAATGGAGCTCGCGCCTAAAGACTCCTAAATCTGATCCTGCTGGCAGTAGTTGTTTCCTAATGGGCAAGGGCTGTGGCTGCGCGTGGATTGTGACTATTAGTGGCAGGTGGTCAGAGGATAGGTCCAATGATTCTTCAATGGTCAATTGCCGGTCACAGATGCCTTTGTAGACAGCGAAGTCGATTGCCGAGGGCCTGTGTCCATTAATTGGGTAACGGGTGGGGGCTCCAGTCGCCAATATGCTGAATTGTAAGTTTTGAATCGCCTCAAATATGACTTCTCCGCGACGATTCGCACTATTGCTTCCCCAAAATGGGTGCCATCCATTCCAGTCGCCGCCGATGAGGGTCTTATTCAACCTTTGGCCTAGAACCTGTTCCATGTGATGATCACACAGACCAGTGTTTGGCGGAAGATAAATTGACGCAACTTCGATCGCTCCAATAGACGTAGGCAGGGTGATGGCTGAGACCTGCATTGTTGCGTTGCAAATTGGCAGTAAAGGTGTATGCGGTATTGTTGCTCGTATGAGGATTGAGGATCCACCAAAGCAGTTTGCTCCTTCACCATGAGCCTGATAGTGTTCGTATCCGAAAATTTGTGTAGTGGGGCACTCATGAGTTTCTGTTATTAACATTATATCTATGTTTTCTTGTGAGAGAAACGCAGCCAGTTCCTGAGTCTTGTTTCTCAGGCCATTGGCGTTCCAGATACCCACACGTAAAGCCATTATTTGTAGGCAAGCTTGGTTATGATGGCCATTAAACTGTTTAGCATGGTTGCTTGTTGGGATTGTACTTCTCGCATCGCTTTGAGCTCGGCATTAATTGCGTCAAACTGACGTTGTTGTTGCTGAAGCATTTCAGTGAACAAAGTGTCACTTGTGGTATTCTTATTTGACGGTCCACCTCTAGCGGCCTGTGCGTAAGAAACACCACTAATAGGCGTTGCAAAGCTCGTGGCTTGGGTAATGCTCCGGGGCCTTGTAATTTCGGAAGCAGTACTCGGACCCGTAGACGGTGTTTGTGTGGGACTCCTTTTTTGTGCTGGGGATTGCAATTTGCGCAACCGCTTGTATACTTGGCAGCCCTTATAGTTGGCTGGGTGCTGTAACTCACAGTGCACACAAGTTGGTGCCTGGTCCTTTTCGCGGGTGCAGTCTTTGGATGCGTGTTTCCCGGCGCAACGCACACATCTGGGAGCTTTGTGGCAGTAGCGTTGTGTGTGTCCAAATTCTTGACAGCGATGGCATTGTGTCAGGTCGTTGTATCTTCTTGGCAGTTCCACTGTGCAGCGTTGCCTGCAGACAACTCGAATGTCCAAAATTTCTTTGTTGTTGGGGGCCTGAGCCACGTCAACAAAAAATATATTTAGCGGTGTTTTGTCCATACGGCTCAGTGGGTTGTGCACATTTGTAATTGTGTGGCCTTTGGTTTCCAATTCCTTTTTAATTAGTGTTGTATCAGTGCTGGAGTGAAGCCCTTTGAACACGACTCTATATGGTTTGTCCTCCTTAAGCTGGTAGCAGTGGAACTCCAATTCCAGCTTAGTAAAGTGGTCTATAACTCTGCGATAGTCCTCACTGCATTGGGTTAATACACCTATGTTATTCTTCTTTGGCTTAATTACGTATGATTTAGCATCAATTACTTTATCTATTATCTGTTGAAGTAGGGCCACAGACTTGATGTTTGGACACCATATGGGGGGCGGACGAGGTTTCGGTGTAGTTTGCTGGTCGGTCAATACTGGGGCTTCTGGAGCTACAGGTGATTCGCTGTAGTCTTCATCTTCTTCTACGAGCAGTGAAAATCGATTTTCTGATATTAATGCTGCATTGCTGGTGCTTGGTTCGTCGAAGATGAGCCTTTTCTTGATGGTTTTTGGTGAATTTGGCTGTTTACGTTTCGTGTTTTTGTTGTTAGTGATGCCTTGCACGGAGGCGATATCTATTTTTGAGTTTATTGGCATGATGGAGGCTTGCCTATTTGCCATCACAACGTTAAGCTGGGCTTGCATTTCTGCATTTACCTTTACAGCTGTAGCGAGGTTATTGACATTAGATGTCATCGCGGATTGTGCTTTTGAGTGCAGGCGCACTCGCGCCAAGCGACGAAATTTCGTAAATTGCAATTAAAGCAATTGAGTTACGCGGAAGCAAGCGATAAGAAAACGCTGCGTGTGCGGTTTTTGTTGCTGTTGCGTTGAAGAATGCACCGCAAAGTTCTATTTTTAGAACTCTGCAGCAGTAGAGCTTAAGCGAAGGCTGTTCGAATTCACGTCTTTACAGGTCGAACGACTGATCGCGATTGGTCCATATAAACTATTTCTCTAAATTATTTCCATTTTCATTTTTCTTTTTCATTTCATTTTTATCTCAGCTACTTTAATTTTGTTGTCTGTGGACTCTTCAAATGAAAATATTCTGCGGCTTATCTAAATTCCCGAAAATTCAGTTGTTTATGGTTGTTGTTGTTTTTTGTTTACAAGCAAACAGCTTGTTGTTGTTGTTTTTTAATTTTGTTTTACAAATCAACACCTCGAGTATCAATTACCCAGAGAGAGATGCACAACTCCATTTGAGCAAGTGTGCTAGAAAGAGAGAGAGAGAGAGAGAGAGAGAGAGATTGTTGGTTGGGCAGGCAACGCTGCGTGAATCATTCTGAAGTCTGTGCTCTGTGTACATTTCTCAGATCCGTTCAGACTCGCTTTATCTACACTAATTAAAGTGTGACCGACCGCCGGACGGATAGACGGACAGACGGACAGATCAATGCACGGACGTTCCGGCAGCATTCGCCAAGAGATGTAAATCCTCTCAGCTATTTATTTATGATCTTTTATTATTCCACTGATGACAAACTGAGCGAAATGGCAAAAAAGGCGAGCCTGGGCTACCGCACACGCCGATCCCTATCCAAGCCCTTGGCCCTGTGCGATCTTGTCTGGCATTAGTTGCGGATGGTTAGCGTTGCTAAAATATATCCAGACAGCAAAGCAGTTGAAGTACTCCGGCTTTCTGGGAAGCCAAAAGGCACAGAGGCTGGACTGAGACAAAGTAGCAAAAAAAAAAAAAAGACTGTGGGAAGCCAGTTTACCCAATAGAAATGTGATTATATATGCAAAGGTTTTTTTGGGTAAATTTGAGAAGAATTAGTAAATAAATATTGAAGGTAAAACTATGATGAAATTGTACTAAAAAGGTAAATTGGTTTAATATTGAAGAAGTTAAGACAATTGTCAAAAAAGTAATGGGAAATGTCAGAAATCTTTTATAATTAACTGCAAATTGATAATAGAATATAAAAAAGAAATATCAAGAAATATATCTGAATATTTCTTGTGAATTTAATTAGGACATATTTTAATTTTTTTTATTTGCTTAACTAACAAAAAATAAATAGTATGTATTTAATAAATTAAATGAAATTAAAATAAAAATAAAAATATAAAAAATAATAAAAACTATGACGACATTTTAAAACTTAAAGTTCCATTTTTTACTAATTAAAAATAAAACTTACAAAAATAAAACATATATATATTTTTTAAAAATATTTTAATATTAAGCAAAAAAAAAAAGCCAAGTTCTGGCTGCTTACAAAAAATTTCTTGGATATCTTAAATATATGAATTTTAATTATATTTCCATTAATTTTTGATAGTAATCAAGTTTTTTGGCCATTTACTTGAAGTCATTCTGGCAATCTTTGATCTGTTCGAGGCATGTAGAACTACCCTAAGAACTTAGTTTTTGTCTTGTTGCTAGAGCCGCTGATCTCATTAGCTGTTAAGTTATGTATCATATGTCTAAATAATTGGAATGCGTCCGAGTTGAGTTGTGGCATGCACATGGTTTATTTGTCTATGAGCCGCAGCTGACATGCACCTGCCACGTTCCCCTTAAGACCTTGCAACTTCATTAGAATTAGCGCCCCTTAGCGAGGCATAGTTTATACAGAGCTACAAGTAAATATTTTGGTATTTAAGAGACTTTGTCTGCTCGGCTGGCTGAAGCCAGTCAAGCGCCGCATTACACATATATTTGGGTGCAGGAAACAGGTGCCTACATGTTAGATAGCTCCTGGCCAGAAATGTAAACCCATCGATACGAGTGACACAACTGAAACACGAAACACGCGTAAATTTTCTAGCGCAGCGCGGCAAAAATTACAGAAACTTACGTATTTCGACTCTGACTCAAGCAAGGAATAAGTTGAACAGTGTAAAGCTGACTGCGTGATACTCTGTATAAGAAATTGAAATTGCCATAAGAAATTGAAGTTGGAACTGACTCTGTTAATGGTTGAAAAATAGCTGACTGATTCTATTTGTAGCTTGACTTGATCCACATTTCTGGTCAGGAAATTTCATTCACAATGAACCAAACGCACAAAGCTAAACAACTCCTTCAGTCACTTCACTCACAGTGCATTAGAAACATAACAATTCTTGGGCAACACGCACACTCATTGACTAATCGCGCATGACTCAGTGTGGCAATTAGAGATTGTTGCACATTAATTACCCGTGTTCAGGGGGCAGCCAACAACAAACTGGAGCAGTGTGAGCGACCGTATGGATATCATATGATATGCATGCGGCACGTCCACTCAGTGGCTGCAGTGTGGGAAAACGTGGCAGCAGAAGTGGCAAATGCTTTTCCCTCTCCCCTCCCCCAACTACAGGTTGCACTCTAAATTCAACATTTGTAGCGCGTTGTGCGCGGAAAAACAATTTTCACCAGAAATCACTCTTGCCGACTGATGTTTTCTCACTTTTCTGTTGCTTCTCTTGTTGCTGTTGCTTTTTGCACCTTGCTTTGAGTTTTGCAACACTTTCACCTGCAGATTTGGCACGTAAATGGGCAGATAAGCCAAGCAAAGCGTTGCCCAAAACAACATTAGCTAGCGGCAAATACCCTGTAAGAAAGGCAGAGAGGTACTAAAGGGCTGGGAGTGAGACTGAGCGAAAGTGCTTGAGTGGGGAATAAATTAGAGAAGAAATTAGAAGTTTGAGCATAGGGATAGAAATATTTGAAGATAAATTTGAAGTCTAAAATATTCAGATATTTAAGCATAAGGAAGATTAGTTAAAAGTTCAAGATATTTTAAATTTAAATTGCATTTTTGAGTCTAAAGATCTGCTTATATGATACAATATAATTAGATAACATAAGAGTTAGTGTCAACAAACTTGGTTTGAAATCAAAATTTTTAAAAATTTTACCAAACTTTAAATTTGTATTCGATACATCGATGATATCATAGAAATTTTTTAGAGAATTGAAACCTATTTAATTTCCTATAAAATCTACTTTTGTTCAATATATGATATTTTATTAAATATATTTCATTAATTAAAAAAAAAAAATGTAAAATAATAATTTTTATAGAATCAAAATATTTATAAAAAGTCATTAAAAATAATTTATTAAAAAAATGTTTAAATATATTCAGAGTTGTATTAAATAAAATAATTTCAACATACGTTTAAAGCTAAGTTAAAAATTACATTCTTAAATAATTTCGGCATATTTCCACATCTATTGCCTATAGCATATCTCTTAGTCTATCATTCATACTTTTTCTATATTTTTGCATTAAGATTCGGTTTTTTGCTCATTGAGATTGGGAAATCATTCAAGAGTTTTTTGCCTAGTCTCAAGTCTTTTGTTGAGGTTCTGCCCACTGACAGCTTTTGTCAACTTTTGCTGGCTGCTCGTTTGGGCCATGTTCGTTGACCTCATTTGTGATCTCTGTCTGAGTGTGTGTGTGATTTGTTTTTGTTAAGCTTTTCGACTGTCGGTTAATTCACTTTCATTGCGGGCTGTCTTATGATTATTTGTTTTTGTTTGTTTGTTTTAGATGGCACGGCTCAGTTTTGATTAAGTTGTGTCATGCAACGCTGATTTAATTATCATCAGCTTATTCCATTGTGAACAGCAACTAACTAACTAATGAGGAAGTGCTGCGAGCTCTGAGTGAAAAGCCGAAGCTACCATGTAATATATGACAATATATATAAAAGAAAGCTGAGCACAATCATATGAGATGGGCTTTTGCTTTTAGTTTGTTGTTTTTGTAACCAGGCACCCGAAAAATGGGTGAGTAGGTTGTGCATGGGCTTCAAGATAATTAAGATGCTATCGACGCATGTTTCAATAATAGAAACTGGCTGCAGAGAAATATGAGATCTGACGATAAAAAATATTATATTCATAGAAAATGTTATAAGCAAATGAAGTTTCCTATGATATTTTAGAGGAGATTCTAGATCTAGTCTAGTCTAAACAATCTAGATCAACAGACAAATTTTTGAGAATCAAATAGAAGAGTTTTAAAATTAAAATTTTTTTATATAATTATATGACATTCATCTTGAATCTTTCTCATTTTATTCTAAAAATATATATAATTTATTTTGTATAGATCAACCAACAGATCTCTAACTATAAACATATAGAATTTGTATTACGCTTCACATTTTCTATTTTGTTTAATAAACACGTCAATTTTATATCCCTGCTGTACCCCATGCTGTGCTCAGCACATGCCGCTTGCCACAGGACTAACCCAGCGAGTGTGTAAGACATGTGATTGCTTGCAAGGTTCCTTGTCACCAGGACTTTCCCTAAACACATGCTGCGCTGCGATAAAGTCAAGTGCGGCCCACAGCTAATTCCGGCTAAAAAGTTGCTAATGGCCGAATCAGAGAAAAACCCAAAAGAGAGTTAGTGAGAGAGAGAGAGGGGGAGGCAGAGAGTGAGAGACGCAGTTCAGATTGGGTTTCAGTCGCGCGGTTCATTCACCAGTTTCGCTCGGCCAGGTAAATTTCAGTGGGCTGTCTCTTTGTATCTCTAATATTTTTGTTTGGATTTCATCTTACTTTTTTACTCTTTATGTTTTTGTTGTATGATTTCCGCTGATTATGATAAACAGCGCAGCCAAAGGCAGATAAATGGGACTCAGTGAAATGCGCCAAAGTTCACGCGAATAAAAGTTGTTATTTTTCACTGATACCCTGTAGATAGTGATTATTTATGGCTTGTTGGGCCAGTGTATGTAGGTCTGAAAGCATATTCCAATTTAAGCAGTGCTTGCTTAATTTGCTGAAGCCAATCTAGGCTTCCTCTATGCCTAGCAGTGATTTATCTTGAAAGCAGAGTTAATATAAGATATAACATATATATATAAAAAAATATATATAATAATATAATATATAAATATAATATAATATATATATATATATAAATATATATGTATATGTATATATATACATACCACTCAACAAAGTCTATACGAATATTAAATTTTTTATTCAAATCGATTTTAATATTTTAATTTTCAATCAATATCGATTTTAAAATTTGGTTTCTTAAGGTTTCATTACTCGAAGACTCTGTTTAAGTATATGCAACTATGTTCAACTATTCCTAGTTACAGCTGTTTTCAGGGTATATCAGAGTCAGGCTGACTTCCTCATGCCTTTGTTGAAAGATTGAAGTTGATACGGTGCATGTGTGTGCGTGTGGCTTGTAAGACAGTGCGTGCGTTTGTTTGAGTAACTCATTTAAAATGCAATTTTCGCATATAAATTTTGACAATAACATTTTTGAACAAATAATCAACCTGCGTCTACTTTTGTGTGGGTTGGCATCGAAAAATTATTTAAATGCCTCACATTTCCTTTTTGTTTTTCGGCGAAGTCTCGATGCCTAAGCGTGGGATCTTCAGACAGTTCAGTCGTCTGTTGGGCAGGCCTCTTTAAAGCATTTCGAAACCAGTCTAAAGATCTTCGCTATGTGCGTGTGTGAATTTGTCTCAAAGTGTTGTGCGTGCTGCCAGTCGGCAATTTTATTGACAATTGTCCGTTCTACAGGGCTTAAAAGCCGAAAACTTGGAATATTATCAGCTTCTCGTGCTTCGCATGCTAATGAGAGACGTCGCGCGGATGGGCACTGTAAGCGAGAGGTATATAAAACATAAAGCAACTCAATAAAAAAAAAACAATTCACAGAACCCAGCTGCTATAACAATTCCCCCTCTCTATCTCACTCCCTCTGTCTCTCTCTCTTTCTCTAACTCTTTCTGATCTCAGTTCAAATTGTGGCGCGTTTTTACCAAGGGGGCTTCTGTCACGTTGTTTGTGCTGTGAATTCGCGGTACGTCGAACTATATGAAAAAGTAGCAAGAATTATGAACGGGTTGTTAGAACTTGTATACTCTTATAGATACTTTAAAATATTCTGGTTTTGAATAGGAATCAAACTGAATTAAACTACCTTAACTTTCCGCAAGCTGTCTACAAAACTAAATAAGTTTTTCAACCAACATCAAGCATTTTTCTTGCATGACAGCTATAAGCCAGACTTATCCAACCCCTTTAATTGTGATGAATGCTCTACATACTACAAAAACATGAAGTTGCATTCGTATAGCTTAACTGCAGCGAGAGTTCATAGAGCTACAAGTGGAAGATCGCGACCTTAAGTGCTCTTCTAATGCCGGGGTTACTTATGCCTTAACAATAGTATAATACCCGCTACCCTATCCAATGGAATACTTCATTTATTATTGTCAAAATATGCTCAGCTAGAGGAGCTCACGTTTTAATTTTTTTATAATGTCACTAATTTATTGTACGTGCTGCACTACAAAGCACACACAGCTCGAACCGTTGTCCCCGACTTTTCGAGGCGACCCATTTAGGTGTTTTTAATAATAACATGAAATGGAAAAGTAGAAGCAGATGGAGGGCTTGGGGCAGCAGGGGGCATGGAGCTCTACCTCAACTGTTTGCATTTCAATGAGGCGGCGCTCTCCCGCCTTAAGGAAAAGTTCACATGACACTTCTTCTGGCAGTTAGTCAATTCGAAAATTGGACAGTTGCTGACTTGAAAGCTGGCATTTAGTTGCTCTATTGAAATGGGTCAGTTTTATGGCCCGAACAATTGGTAAATATAATTATATTATCCAAATATGCAGTTGATGTTCACACGGTGTTCAAAGTATTTTACCTGCTCTGTTCTTTCTCACTACATAAATGGAATTCAATATGTAAATGTCTTTGATCTGATGCGAGGTAAGTTTACATTCGATTAGTGGAATTATTGATAGGTTACTAATGTGATTAGCAAGCTTTTAGCAGACGAGTGCATATGGTATACCCTTTACTTTCTTTGATCTAGAGTAGTATAAGATAGTTAGATATCTTAAGAAATGAAGCTTAAGTTATCATATTAATATATACTATATACTTGGCAATGCCTATTCAGAGTTAACTAATATTAAATAATTTAAAAGTAGAATTCCTTATAACAAAATTTGTGTTCTGATTTGTTTCCATTACATAGAGTGTAAGCTTTTTATTAAATAATTAAAAAAATATATATTATATATGCCACAGAGTATCATACAGCCTATAACCTTTTGGCTACAAATATCGAGTTATTTCAATTGTAAAAAATATATATCACTTCCTTCGCCGCTTAATAAAATATGTGTTTTAAAATGTTTCTATAAAAAGTTTATACAGGGTATTTGTCAGCCAAATTTTTTTATGTGATCTTCACTAACGCTTATAATATAATCTTTATTTATTTTTCTTTAATCTTCCAATCTTTCAAATTATCTTTTTTACAGGGTAAATTCGAATATCCCTTAGTAGTATTTTATTTTTAGAGCGTAAATCAATCTTTTAAAATATTTGTTATTTATTTTTTTACAGGGTATTATATGAATATATTTTTTATATACTTTGCCCTTAGCCAACTCTAATACCATTTAGTACTATCTTTATTTATGGAGCGTAAATCAAATAATAAAACTCACAATTTTTTCAAATTATTCGATCGTTTGACTGGGATCAACTGCCGATCTCAAGACCAAGGCAAAATGCCAAGCACATTGAATTTATGATCGAAGCGTAAGCAACTCAACCCGATTCAACCTCCGCCTCCGCGCCACAGCTAGTGGCAAACAAACAAGTGCGCTGATTAGTGCCTTATCAATGATAAAGCCACTGTTTGCGCATCGGTCTGTGTGAGCAAGTCAGCTGCTTGTCAAATATTTGTGTGCAGCCATCAATGCCAGAGCCGAATTCGAATCCGTTCCCAAAGTGCGGGCGAATGAACCGCATATAAAAATATTTGTTTACTGATTAGGCAGACAGACAGTTAGATAGATAGACCAGCGAGTCGAGTGCTTGCACTCACTTGCACTTTCCACATGAGATTAGCGATCAGTGTGTGGTGTATCGTTGGGCTGATTTGTTGGGGTTTGCTTGGGTTGAGGTCAGCTTGTGATCGCTAAGGTTCACTAACTCGTGTCTCACTTGCTAATTGCAACATGAGACGTGATGTCAATGCTGCTGCTGCTGTTGCTGCTGCTAGCCATTAGAGTTCGTCGTCTGCTTGCCACACGCTCAGCTTTCGCTTGGTTGCGATCGTTTGCGGTTGCCACAAAATGTAAGCGTATCAATGCAGATGCCAACTGGCTTGCATGTG
The DNA here is from genome assembly GCF_003285905.1 of Drosophila hydei. Classification (NCBI taxonomy): domain Eukaryota; kingdom Metazoa; phylum Arthropoda; class Insecta; order Diptera; family Drosophilidae; genus Drosophila; species Drosophila hydei. Next base: position 2,159,542 of record NW_022045827.1, read on the forward strand.
CAACGCATTCAAGCGTTGTAATTTGCAATTTTATGCGTTTTATCTCTATATATATCTATCTATGCATCTATGTATCTGTATCTATGACATTTGCTGTGCGGCCAATGCACGCAGCAGACACAGCAGCCTTGCCACATGGCAAGACCACATATTTGCTGCCTTTGCGGTTGCCATGCTTGACTCCCTGCACAGCTCTAATGGAGCTCCAGTGTCTTAGCTGATGATTAGTTATAAAGAAGCTGGAAATGCCTCTAATGTTTATAAGTGCAAATAATTTATGAAAATTGCAAAGGAGATTAGAAGATCTGTTGAAGCAGGATGTGAACTCTGATGTTTATATAAATATGAGACTATTTGGAGAGTGAGTATAGAGTGCACGCTTAAAAGAAGATTATAGCAAAGCAAATTCCATATTTGCCTCAGCTCAGCTTATACTGCTGCTCGCTTCCTATGAACAACTCATCTAAAACAGTTTAGGAAATCTCGTTATCTTCCCGACTATCGACTGTACTTGCTATGTTTAGGCAATGACACCTTCTTTCTAGCCGGAAACTGCGTCGCATTAAATCTAACAATAAGAAACGCATTGACATTTATGCGCCTATCAACTATCGTCATCAGAGCAGGCACTGATGAAAATTACATTCAATTAATGCAGAGCCGAAGCAGAGGACGCGCCTATAAAGGATATACAGAGGCAGATGTTTAGCTAGGTTAAGGTATGTGTATAGAGAGAGAGAGGCAGACAAACCTGTGCCGGCTCCAACAAAAGGACAGGCAGCCTGTCGAACAGCGCGCCAAATGCAGGACGACGCCTGTAATAATACAGGACAAGAACCTTTCAGAGCGACGCGCCAATATCCTTAGCTGTGCAGCGGGACAGTTAGGTACAGGCTGATCGACAGATGTTTCCAGACAAAATACCAAAGCAGGTCATTGCCTGCTGCTCGGCTGCTGTCTTGAAGGATACGTTGCATTGGTCCCGAAATGTATCTTAAAGATACACAAAGCAGCTGCCACACTTGAAGATCAGCCTGTTTACAAATCGAAGGCAGCATCGTCTCTGGCTTTTGTCTCGCCCGAGCACATTCGCTGAAAGTGGTTGCCACCGGCTCCGATTACAGGCCGCGCACTTCTAGACGCGACTACAGATGCAGGCAGCGCTGCAGATACACACGGTAGTTGTTCGTGTAGGCACCCCATTACTCTTGCTGCTGCTGCTGCTGTTTTGTTTATAAATAGTTGGCCGTGAACTTTCTTTTGATGTGCCTGAGGCTTGCTAAAAGATTGTTGTGCGTCTTGAACAACAAAAATTTGTATTTATGAAAAGCAAATCAGGAAAATCGATCGACGCGTAATTTGAGTCGTTTTCAACCACAAGAAAATTCGGCGCGGCTTTGGAGTTTTTTTTTTGGTTCTTTTCGACAGGGTTAAAGAATAAACTATTTTCCAAATGCCATTTGCTTTGATTAATTGGTTGAATTCTGATGAGCAGCTTGGAAAATATGTAGAAAATAAAAAGATCTATTGGGTAAGCAGGTAGCTTTGATCTACATGCATATTTCTATCCGCGGGGTGGCTCTTTGGTATATTCTGTTTTTTTTTTCACATTTCCACAATCCGTAAATCGATTCTGGGAATGCTTCATTTATAATTCAGGCGTCGGAATGTTTCTCAATTACTTTATAAGGCTACGTTTTGTGTGTGAGTGCATAATTAACTTACCTCCTCGTAGGTATTCTCCCGGGAACTCGATTGAGTGCTGCTCGCGATTGAGCGACGAAACATTTCGCTGTTTTTTTGCAAGAGATGACATGAAAGAGATGAAAATAAATATTGAAAATATGTCAACTCAAAACATAAAGATATATATGTGTATAAGAAAATAAAAGAAATTGTGTTAGAATTTGATAGAGAAAATTTATAAAGAGTGAATGAAAGTATTTAAAGAGAGGTTTCTTGAGTTTTAATATAATTATATGTAAATGTGCATTGCCAGCATTTGATCTAGGTTAAGCTCTCAAAATGTTACTGAGTGCTCTGTATAGCTTTTTGAATACCCGATCGACGGTATCATTAGCCGACTTAACCATGAAGTACTTGAGATTTTTTTGGTTATAGACTATAAATAACATGTATGGAGTAAAACGTATATAAGTAAAACTAGTAGTAAATATTAAGACATTTGAATATATATTTATAATCAATAATATTTAAATGGTTTCAGATTCAAACTATTTATACTAATCAAAGGACTATCAAATGAAGTATTAGCAATTGTAATTTCTATAGCTTGTATCATTTAGTATTCAAGGTTAACTCTGTATTCATATCTAAGCCATAATCAAATCTCCAATTTTTAAATTTTTATTATCTATAATATAATGCCTTCTCTTCCCGAAAATATGCTTATCAATATCACTTTCATATTAGTTCATAGGTAGGACTATTAAATACCCAGCCATCTCTTTGAACTCGTCTCTGTACCCCATCCATGCTGCACGATCCAAAAATCTGTTGCTGTCTCGAATTCTAATGCGACACGTCTAATACCCATTAAATGCCAATTAGTCGTCGTCTGCATGGAAACCGAGTGCCGTGTCCAATGTAATGCCAAATGCGACCCACACGCGAACAATTAGCATAATTTATTAATATTGGGCGACCGAACTTCGAAATTTCAAAGCAAATAAACTTGTTTTACATTTGATAAGTGAGAAAATTGAACGAAGACTGAATGCCCTTACCACATTTGAGCTGCAGTTGGACTTGCAGAAATCTTAGGGGAAGTGTGCAACTTGATATAATCATGATATTTTAGAAAACAATAAAATATAAATTAAAAATAATTAATTTTGGAATTATTCTTTTGTATGTATATAAAAAAGCTAATGAGATTTATTTCAATTTGAGGGAAGTTGAGTAGAAGCCAAGTTCGTCAAGCTTGCCTTAGATATCTGTCTAATGAGAGCTATATGATATATGTTAGATATCTGAGAGAGATAGAGAGATAAGCGAGAAAGAAAGTGAGATATGGAGACACCAATTAGATAGGCAGACAGCTGAGCTAGGCTCCAAGGAGTCAACTCTTGATGCTTATCACTAATATATATAAATATGCTCTACAAATTACTAGGCCTTTTCCTTCATGTGTTTCATATTCGCATACATTTGTCTAATACCCGCTCAACATTATACAAAATCCAAGTTGAAGCCGTAAAATTGTTTACCTTAAACGCTGGCAGGCTGTGGGCGTGTTGACAGTGAGATTGGTCCTTGAATCGCTCAGATGGGTGATCGAGTTGCATAAGCTATTGTTCATGTTGTTGTTGTTGTTATTTAGCATTATATTATTGCTGCTGCTGCTGCTGTTGTTGTTGTTGTTCAGCTTGGTCGTGTGACCGGAGGCAACAGCCAGCACCGTGGCGGGCATCTTGTTAGCTTCAAGCTGCCCAAATATGGCGTCTCTCATTAACCCGTCTTTTGGGGTTGGGTTTGGCAGTGTTGTTGTTGCTGATGTTGCTAATGTTGCTGTTTGATGCGGCCCACACGACAACGGCACACGAACGCGTTGCCCAATTTGGACTGTTTAGCTGATTGCAAGTTTTTGTTTGTTTTCTTTTAATCTTTCGATATTTTTTGTTGTTTGTTTTCTTAATTTATGTGCATTGACTAAAATGTTGCTAATTTCTGCGTTTGTTTAGCGCCATTTTTGGCTAAAAGAATGGAGCCAGATAAATCAGCTTGACAATCAACTGAGCAGCACGAAGCACACGTCGTCTAATTAACTCGTTGCCAAAATCAAAAACTCAGCTCGGCGGGTGGCTGAGGTGTTGTTATCACCATTTAAGGTGTTCGCAACAATTATGACGCAATATAATTCTGTTTAGCACTGACACAAACACACCGAGCACAGGTGACACAGGTGCAGCATGTGGCAAGTTTGACAACAAGTTCGACTTCTTGCTGCGCCGATAACTAAAGCAAAACTGATTTATGCCTGTCACAAGGCGGCGCAGTGCAGGCCATGACAGCGGCAACTGCGGCTGGTGCTGCTGCTGCTGCTGCGGCTGCTACTGCTGCTGATGTTGCTGTTGCTGTTGAGCACTCCCCAATCCCGTTGCCAGTGGACGACAATTAGTTCTACATGTCGTCACACGTCGTAAGCCACAGGAAGCCACAAGAGAAGCAGCAGCAGCAGCAACAGCAGCAACACGAGCAGCAACTGCAACAACAACAGCAAATTCAATAACAACAACAGCAGCAGAAATATCAGCAACAACAACAGCAGATATCGTCAGCTTTTAGGGGGGCACACAGCGGGGGGCTTGTCGCGCTTTGTCTGCACTTTCATCTCATTCGCTCTTCACTTGCGCACTTTGCTTTTGAAGCTCTTATACTTATATTTATACGCGTCTTATTGAGTCTCTGCCGCTTGCCTCCCTCTCTCTCTCTCCGTGTTGCGGTTGTGTAATGCGACAACAAAAAGCGATCAGATGTCCTTCTACGGATGTGCGCTTTGCTCGTTCTTAATGATCTTCACTTCAGCTGCGAACAGCAGCAGCAACAACAACTTTGCCAAGCTGCAGCTATCAGAGCTGACAGCGAGAGTGAAAAGAAGTTGGCTTCTGATATCTGAAGAAGCTGTCATAAATATGCTCAAATTTCCATATATCAAAAGTCAACAGGAAAGGATTTTTTTGGATATGTTCTTTTTGTCTTTATTTTTTCTACTTCTCTTTAGTTTAAAGACCTTTTTTAGGCCAAAAAGCTTTCAAGCTCGAATTCCCTTTTAGCGTAGATTTCATGCTGACAGCAGTGTACGTTAATATCAATAAGCAAAGCCAAGATTTGAGCCTGTGACTCTACTTTTTATATAATTATTTGTATTGCTGAAACTCTATCCAAGCAATCTTGAGCATTTGGCATCACTATTGCTCTAACTGCAAACCGCTGTGTGCGGTGCTTACTAATCAAGCAACAAGCCATTGCCCATTGGCCATTGCTCGCTGACCACTGCCCACTGCCAATTGCTCGTCCTTGTCATAATAGTGCCTCGTATGGAGTGCATCTAGCATGCTCTCTGATGATAAACTACATTAATGCCCCTTAAGTATGCCCATGTATGTTAGGCCGGGCAATACGTGACAAGGGCTGCTGCCGACCATTGCCAGTCCAGCAGCAGTAGCAGCAGCAGCTGTTGCAACTAGCAACTGCTTGTGCCATGTAATTGCAGTTGCTCACACTGTCATTTACCACTCAAAGCTGACTTTTTGTTGCAGCTAAATGATCAGCCAGAACTCCAGCAGCAGCAACTGGGTAAAAACTTGTGCTGCTAGTGGCAGGTTGCTGGTTGCTGGCTTGCTAGTTGTTGCCCGCATATTGCTGCTGTGCGGCTGGCTCTTTGCATTGCTTTGGTTTCTGTGCCAGCAGATTCTAAAGGTCATTGCTAATAGCTGAGGCTGTCTGGATACGGCGACACTTCCGTTTCCACTTTGCGGTAACAGCCCTAAAGATCTGCTCAAAAAGTTGCTGCTGCTGGCAGCAACTTGCCCTGAAACACGATAGCAACAGGATGAGTTGCACGTCAACGGAAGTCAAACACTATATGCAGACATTTTTTTTATAATTATAGAGATCTGCTCGTATATATATTTATATATGTTTAAAATCTTGGCTTTGGGCCAAGTCTCGAGCAGGTTATGCTGGCAGCCTACGCACTTGGGCGCAACTATCGAAGAAAATGTTGCCAAATTTTAAGCGACAGGTTCTTGTTTTGTGGTCACACCCAGTTCTGGTCACACTGAATCGCCGCCTTGCATTTGCAGCCGCGCTTAACTTGATGCCAAATCGGTTGTTCTGGCAGCCGCGTTGCTGTTGTTTGCTTCTTAGATCTGATGTGGTCTATACTCTGGTCAGGGACACGCTTGGCTGCAGCTGCTCAAAGAGCTGGCCAGAGAAGCTAGCCGAGTGCGTCCAAACATATGGAAATCAGCCCGGCTGTCTGGCTGCTGAGTGACACGTGTTGCTTAGAGTTCAACGGAGTTCAGTCTATTAATCGATAGACAATGTATGTGCCTGCTTGCTACACTGCGAGAAATAATGTTTGCATTTGGAGAATCTCTCTCTACTTTTTTTTAACTTTGTATTATTAAATTTTTAGTTTAGACAGTAATTTTTGTGCTTAATTTTGTTGTGATTTTTGTTGTGATTTAATATAAATAAATTTTTAAAAATATTTTTTACAGTGTAGCATTTGCCTATAAATAACATGAACTATTTTAGTTCAGTAATTATGTTTCTTGTTTTAAATTTATTTTTAAAGATTTTTATTAATTTTAAAATATTTTTTACAGTGTGTTCAATGCTAGTATATATCAACTCTATTTTATCTTTCTTAAAGATTACATGATTATTTTTTAATATGTTTTTTGAGCTAGTTTAGTTGAGTTTTCTTCTATGAAATTAACATTAGAATTATTTGTACATATATTTTTTACAGTGTAACACTTACTAGCATAGTAGCTTAGCCTAGCCCTTGTTGCCGCCCAGTTAAATGCAAGTACTTTTTTTTTGTATTTTGCAAAGGGCCGCGACTGCGTCTGCGCACGAACAACGCATTTTTGTGCTTGTCATGCCGGTAATGACTGCAACAACAACAACAACAACAACTGCAAAACAAAACATGCTACAAGTTTGGAGCTAGGCTAACTGCCCCAACTGAGCCATGAAAGCCAACCGTGCGCGTCCATTACCAAGTTCTACTTGGCCGCTAACAGCGCCAACTGCGACGGCGACAGCGACGGCAGCAGCGACGTTGACGTCTTTAAGTTTTTGTTATGCTTTTCAAATTCTTTCGTGGCATTAAATGTAATGAAAAGCGGGCTAAAAAATGCTCGATAAGTAAAAAAAATATGCACGTGATAATTATAATGGCTGCAAGACATGAAAACGCCACAGAGTGTGCGTGTGCATGAGTGTGTGTGCGAGTGCGTGTGTTTGTGTGTGTGTGTAGCTAATTTGATATCTAAGCTATAAGAGGCTGGTGGGAGTTTATCTCTAAATTAGTTGTCTGATAATTTGTCTCATTAAAAAGTGCTTTATAACTTATGGAAAATGAGAGAAAATGAAAAAAGGTTGTTAAATTGGGAAACGCCAGCGAATGGGAAATTTTTTAAGATTTCGGGTAAAACTGAATTGTAACTATGAATTATGATTACTATAAGTTTTTGATGAAAATGAAATGAAAATGGATTGTGTGATATTCAGGCAGTTAATCAGTAGACAAGTTGTGAATTGCTAATTGTAGAAATGTTAAAGGAGAGAGAGACAGGGAGACAGAGAGAAAGAAATAGAGAAATGGAGAGAAAACAAGGAAGAAAAGTCGAGCTGGGAGTTTGCGACTAGGACTTAAAATGAGCCCCTAAATATTTGTTTTTTTGAACATTCTCAAATTTTTTTAATCGATTACATTACACGCAATTAATTATTTAAACTCGATCTGCGCATGCTAAGGTATATGATAGACGCTTTCAGACAGACGGACGGAGCTACATCGATTCAGCTCTTCGTTCAGATCTATTTCAATGATAACACTTGGAAACAAAGTGCTATAAGTCCAAAAATTTATATAAACTGAAACAAAAATATATTAAAATACATATTTTTTGCAACTCTCTGCATAATGAAACCTCAGTAGACTCAAATGTCATTCTCTCCTTTATTACTACGCATATCGTGTATGCATGTGGGCGCTTTGCGCTAACTCAACCCCTTTCATTTCCACTTTCTAACCAAAAATTGCTAAATAAAATTGAAACTGAGCTATTCTCAGCTAGCTATAGATACGCCCATGTTGTAGACTCTAGACTCGCGTAACTCGTTTGTCAGCAGCAACAGCAGCTCGCATCACTTTCTAACATGATTAGATGGCAGGTTGCTTTTTTCCTCCTCTTTTTCAGATAGATACAGAGTAATGAGCAGTTTTTTTCTCGAGTTGATAATTACGATGAATAGCAGAAAAAAAAAAAACAAAAACAACATGGAACGCAACTCATTTGTTTAGCTCGAGGGGTAAGAGAATCCCAAGCATAGATGATTTGGCCTTTTAAAGGGCGCGTAGGGCCAGCTTAGGTAAAATATTTGTTTATACATCAAAATACCAGTAGCCGATTTCAATTATAGTTATATACATATACATGACTAGCTCTGGTAAAGCCCCCCAAAACGAAGAATGAAAACGAGTTGAGAGTGTGGAAGAACTGAGGTGATGAATTCTGACAGCGAAGCGTGGGAAACTGCGGCAAGAGGATCTTATGTAACCCATTGAAAATGGTTGTCTCTGACACTTATTAAATACAATGAGCTGTTGTAATTTTAAGCAGATTTCTGGCAAGGTCTTATTTGCAAATCAATCAAAATGTCTACGAAAATGAAGAGGGAGACGAACAGGTAGCATTCCGAAAGCAAAGAACATGTCAATTAGAAATGCAAATGCGCAGAGTTGGAATGTTATTGCAAAGTCTAGCAAGCAGAAAGAATAATAACAATAAGTGGACTTGGCTTTATATTAAAGTAATTGTATTAAGATGATAGTGAAACGATGCTGCGATGAACTCAATAGGGCAATCAACTTGCTTGAAGTATATGAAATGAAGCTAAATACATTTTCTAGAAAAAACTTTCCAGTCTATTTAAAAAGAATATAATATAAATCGAATAAGGTATATATTGTATATATATTATTGATGTATGTAAAACTGATATTTTTCTATATCTAAATGCCGTTTGTTTGCTCTGAAACTTTAGAAAAACGTTAAAATCTTTTTCAAAATAATTTCACAAACTATGAAGCCAAATAGATATGCATAAAGATCAACAGAGTATATTTAGAATTTTACCCTATAGACAACTGCCATAAATTACAATCAATTATTGACATACTATTTCTTTTCATTTCATAACCCACACAAACCCTTTTCAAAAATCCACTTTAAGCCCACATCATGCGCAACTCTTATCCGATATTTCACTTGCATGCACGCTCCTCTACATTCACTTTACATAGTCTCATGAGTGCTAAACCAAATAACCCCATGGCATGCACTTGTCTGCCATAAATCAAAATTAAATTAATCCCTCTGTAAATTTTCCAACAATTTAATTTTGGCAAAGACTGCGACACATCAGCAACCCCTCGGCAAAGATGACAATTTGATAAACCACAGCGGACGAACACTTCAGAGATGTACGAAAAAAATCAATTGAAAGCCCGCAGACTTTCACACAGAGCTCGACATAAATCAATGGAACTTAAGTCGAGCTCATTCAAATGAAAATTCAAAAAGCCGCTCCCACGCTCTCAGGCAGGCAGGAACCGCAAGGCCAAGCTAACGGTGCCCCAGGGAACAGGAAGCGACGGTCAGTTAAAAAAGCAAAAAAAAAAAAACAACCCAGCTCTAATATATAAAGGATACAAATATGGTATATGGGTAGTAGTTGCTTGTCACGTGTGCTTTTAATTGATTTCTGGCAGGCGATTTGCATGGGAAATAAAAGCAACTGGGAAAGTTTTAAGTGAGCTCGTCTCTCGACAAGCTAATACCCTGTCGTAGGTTGATCGATGATGACTATTAAATATCTGAAACCAAATACCAGAGTCTTGATTCTCGAGATGAGAGCTTTACTACAATACTGGAAATATCGATAATGTATATATCGATTTGTGAGAGAGTGTATTTGAATATTCTTGCATAGTGGGCAACTAAATTTTACTTATAAGACTCCTAAAATCCTTAATTAATACATATGTTTATTCAAAAAATGGTCTCATATGTACGAGAATCAAAAATCGATCGATTTATGAGATAATATATCGATATGCAATAAAAGCCTGAATAGAATTTTGGTATGTTCGATCAATAAATCTTCGTTCAAAATATTAATTACTGATATAATATTGATTAATACTCCATAAATTACTTATCGATATTTATCGATATATATACAAAAACTAGCTAAATACTAATATTTCTCTCAGGTAAAGCTGAAATGTTGTCAGATTGAGTCCTAAAAAGTGGAATAGTTATGATCGATACTTATCGATTTCTACTAAAATGTGTGCTAGTCTCAACTGTTGTTATCAAATATTACTTTAAGTATTAAAAGTTTGAAAGTTGCATATCAATGCTTAACGTGTTTATATGCTATACGTAAGCTCACTTACAGGGTATACCAGTACAGGGTGCACACCTTGTTTAATTTTCCACGTTAAAAGGGCTTGTTCGTGTTGGATAATTAACTAACGCACCCAACAAATATTGTGTTAATATCCATAAATTCAGAGCAAAATGCAAACCTTAACCCTTTTGTCGCCTTGCTTGCTACGCAGCCTGTCTGTCTGTCTGGCAGCCAGTTCCGTCCGTTCAGTTCGTATGCAATTTGCATAGAATATTTCTCAAAAAAAAAAAAAAAAGAAACGAGAACCCGCCCCATTGTCTGTGACATTCCTGTGGCGCACTCGAGCGGAACTCGGCCCCAGGTCCAAGCCCAAGCCCGAGACGCGCTCTCAATGTAAATAAATATATGTATTTATTTTTATTTTTATTTTTATTTTATTTTCTTCTTTTTGCTTCTTGTTTTTATTTGTATTTTTATTTAGCTGCACGCGTTAATTTATGCCAGAGAACTGTGGAACGTCTGTGGCTCGCTTTGGTTAGCCGTTAAACCACATCCGAAAATTATACAATAAAATGTTAAATAAACTTGTTGTTACTCTGCTGCTGTTGTTGTAGCTGCTGTAAATTTATACAAACAGCTGCGCTAACCGCAACTGCAGCGCCAGCGTCGAGGCCTCAATTCTCAGCACTTTGCCTTCTGCTTGGCCATCTAGCCAGCTGTAGGGTATGTAACTACTCTAACTACTTGTCAAACTGACAGCCCAACTGTATGCCGAAGACGACGAACTCAATGTACGACTGTCAATCGAAGTGTCCCAAAACGGAAGCAGTTAAGCTTTGAATAATTTATGAAAATCACTTTTATTGCTCCTCTCCGCCTGACTGCCAAATGTGCATATCAATTATTTGTGTATTGCTGAAAGGTTTGAAGTTGTCCAGAACTTGATTTTCACACTCTTCTTTAATTTCTTCAATTTGCTGCATATGCAAATGATAGCTTATGAGTTGGCATTTTTTATTTCTAAATATTATAGGGTATTAAGAGAGTTGGTTTTATAGAATTTATACTAAATTTTGTTGGTTTTATTCATATTTTATTTAAAAAAAAAACATTTATATTTAAGATTTCTAAATAAGTTTTTAATAAAATAAAATTAATTCCCAGAAGATTTCGGAATTTTTAATTTCTTATCATTTTTATTCGATTAACAGAAATATTTTTGAATATATTTTTATATATTTAAGACTTCTAAAATTTTAAGAAAATATTGTGAATCAACAAAGTTATGGTATTGCGTTTTATAAAAGATTCTTTTTCGAAAAACCATTAAATACTATTTTTTATTCAAAAATTTAGACTTCTAAATAAATAATAAAATATTAGGATTTTCCAGAGAAAAGTTCAGCGTTAAAAATTCTGACAATTTTACTTTCGAAAAACTATAAAAGTATTTTAGTAATTGTTTTGGTCATATATTTAAGTCTTCTTAACAGCTAATAAAATAATATATATTAAGCGAGAGCTTATAAAATTTCCTGATAAATTTCAAACACTATAAAAATATGTTCGTATTCAAATTTGTAATACTTTTTATCCACAATGCTATAAAACAGTATTATAAGATATTTCAGGAATGTCTACAATGTATGTTTATTTTTATTATCAATAGCAATGTTGTGCATAAAGCGGAGTCCATAATTGAGTTATCTCTTAAACTATAAACATTTGATAGCGCATATTTGTATGTCAAACGAACCGCAATCCAAGCGAGCCATAGTCATAATGGGAAACCCAAACATATACATATACATATATCCATCAGATCGGATAGTGTTTAATATGCCAATGACAACGTTTTAGATTCCCAACCGCACAAATATCCACTTGACGACTCGGCTCAATTTGTTGTTGTTGTTGGTGCTTGGGCTCCAAATATGGCCAGACATTCTGGCTTGTGGCCAGTTGCCAGTTGCCAGTTGGTTACCGTGTGTATTGTGGTCACTTCCTAATTTGGTTCCGCTATTTATTCTCGCATGCGTTTGCTGTTTTTTTTTATTTATTATTTAATTTACTAAGGCGAGTCTTGAATGCCAAACATTATACTCGAAATGTTTTGTATGCCAAATGCAAATGCCGGTGGAAGTTGGCGCGCACACACTTGGCCAAAACTAAGTGTTAACAAAAATAAAAAAGACAAACGAATAATGTTGTTTAAAAAGAAAATGAAAATTGACACGCATAGCCATAAAGGAAGTTCAAGCTATCTGCCCCTTTTGGTAGCGACCGCTGGGCAGGGCTTCCTTATGGCCAGAGACTTTGATTCAGCCTCAGCGTGACCTTCAAGCCAAATTTTTGAGCTGTTTTTTTTTTGTTTTGGTTTGCTTTCTATTTCTAGCTGGGAACAGGAATGGCTTCAAGTTGATGTAAAGCTTTTGGCGTCTAAAGCAGCTATAAATTCTCAGTCGAATTGTGGAGCTGCTCGCATACCAGAGACTGAGACTCTGCTAACTTCCGGGCTGTTTGGGAAAGAATGTGAATGCCATAGAATTTAGTTACGCATAGCTCAACGCTTGTGAGAATGGGTCATGGCTAGCAGTTGTTGCCTCTGCTTGTTGCCGTTCGCATACCAGAGCAACTTAGTTAGTGCATTGAAGTGGGTTTGTTGTGGGCGTCCAAGCCACCAAGTGCAGCTTCTCACTAAGCAACGACGAGCGAAATATTCAATTTGTATATATAGAAAGGTATGTGTGTAGCCAGAGTTAATTGTCTGTCATAGCGAGCTGTCACTGTATGTCAGGGAACTGGGCATGTGAAGTTTTTGCGGCGCATATGTAGGCTAGAAATTCCAAAATATAAACAGTGCGGGGAACTCTGTGTCTCTTTGATATGTATTAGAAATATTTATCGTCTGAAAAATAGCTGACATTGTAGTCGTTTATAAGGTAAAGAAGAGGAAGATAGGGAATAAACAAACTGAAAATGTTTATATGGTGGATTATATAACGATGAGATCGACAGATGATCTAAAAAAAATCACAAAAACTAATTTTCTTTGAAGAGCTTTGAACATTTGAAAAAAATTTTATCTGATTACAGTCTAAACATTCTTTATCTCTATAAATAAATATCTAACATATTTTAGAATGCATTTCACCATAGCTATATACAAGCTATAAAAACAAACACCAGCACACATTTATACCCAACTATATAGTAGTACATATTTTGTTGGCAGTTTATAGGCCAGTTAATGCTAGCTAGGAGAAGTGCCCATAAATGTCACAATTGATTGCTCGCAGCTACACAGACAGAAAGAGATTTTTAATGTGTGCGTGTGCAGCCAATGAACTCTGTCTGCATTTAATAGGCAGCACAAACAAAAGACTTAGGCAACGAACTTGTCGTAACGCATGCCAAAAACTGGTTTGGCCCAAAGGCAAACACAAACGCATTTTTGCTTATTTCACGCGCACAGCGGCCAGTGCAACGGTTGTTAATGCCAGCTACCAAGTGTAGAACGACTCCCACTAGCAACAAAGCTGATTGCCGCTGTGTTAGGCTGCCTTTTTGCAGTTCTCCAATCAGCTTTAAGTACGCATTGCTCCTTTTCATTTTTTTTAGAGTTATTTTTCCCATGACCGAACAAACTTGTTCGTGGGATGAGTCATGGATGTAGTCAGAATGGCACAGAATCTTCTTCATCGAACGTCGGACAGCTACAAGTATTTCACAAGTTTGCGTTCATGTTGCGTTGAACTCCTTTTGGCCCTTTGTCTCAGTCTCAGTCCCGGTCCTATTCTATTTGTTAATTTGTTGCTGCGTGGGAATTTCGCTGCTCGGGACGTGCCTCCAAACAGAGATTAGTTTGAAAAGTATTTCACAACATTTAAAGTGCAAATTACTTTAGTATCTTAGCCTTTGGCCATGTCACAAGCGACGCTTGTTCAATGTAAATTGCTAGCGCGGCGCCATTTACGGATCTAAACTTAGAACCGGACCACGACGAACGGGTTTTCACAATTAAAATGTGTTTTTGATTTTGTTCTTTCTTTATCAAAATGGAGGGGCTGAATTAATTATTTATGCACACAGCAGCAGACAATGGGCGGCTACTCAGAATCCGTGCCATAATCTAAGTCAGAAACGAAAGACTTAAGGCACAAACTTGGCATAATTCACTTCAAAAAAAAGCGTTCACAGTTCAGTTGGCACCCCCTTAGAAGCGGTCGGAGCAGTGGCAGTAGGCGAAGCTGCTGGCCGACTGTAACGCGTGCCAGCGTCACCTACAAGAGCTAGCGGGGCGGGCAGTTGGGCTGCTGAGCAGCTGGGCAGCTGCAGGCGTTGCCAAGCGTCATACACGAGTTAACAGCCATCACATCCACATCCCCAACCCCATCCAGCCAGCCAGCAAGCCAACCAACCAAAAAACCCGCATATATTAAGCAAGCCAAAGCAATAAGGCACATTTAGAACATGCATTACGTACACTGTACAAAATTTATGAATACCAAAATTGCTTCAATGGGATGGATAATTATTATTGCTAGAATTTTCTATAGAAGGCATGGTTATATCAGCGAGTACCACTAATATATATACTCCTTCTATTGTGTTCCTTAACTATTTGTGCTTTAGCTATTAATTTTCCCTTAAATTTCTCTCAGTGCATTTCATAGAAGCGGCCATGAACAAGTCCGCTGCACTTTTGGGCTTGTTATTATTAGCAGCTCATGTCGACCATGACATTTGTTTAAAACGAAAATAAATGGCATTGCGCGAACCAGACCTAAACTAAAACTCGATCCAGACCCAGACCTACGCCCATGTCCATGCCCATGCCCATGCCCATATCCAAGAGGCAAACGCAGTGTAGCTTGAAATGCTTCTTTACCTGCACCATGCACAACAAATTTTCGACTAACCCAAAATTCTGAAAGCAGCTAAAAACAAATTGGCAAATGCCCAATCAAGCGATGGTCAAGTCATCTGTGTAGTAGAGCCAAATGGAGGGCGGTGGAAGTTCCACATCGCAGTCTTCATCATCTGTCAGGCCATTCTCATCCAAGGTGCCATTCAAATTCAAGAGGCCGCAGCTCCTGGCCTGATTAGAAGAAATTAGTTGAGCTCCCCAACGAGTGCCCCCTGCCGACTTACGCTATGTGAGAACTTGCGCCATTCATAGGAGCCAGCATGATGATTGTAGCGCTGCTTGTACTTCTGCTGTATATCGTAGATGCTGTCCTCATCGCAGACGGTCATATGCTGCACATGGCCAGTGAGTGTGTTAATCAGGCGAATGCGTCGCGGTCGTCGAGTGATGCGCCCAATATGATAATACGGATCCTGACTCCACATGGCGTGTTTAGTTTTTGCAAATTCGCTGATCGCAACCTCCAAAATGGGAGGAAAGAGCACACGAGGTCGCCCCGAGCTGGCCGAGATCTCGGTGCGTGGTTCGCCGTTCTCATGAAACAGATGCGTCAGATCCTTGCCAGCATGTGCCACCAAATAGTCCAGGGTCTAGAAGAGGCCATAACTATTTGACTATAGAGATACATGTCTAGTTAAGACTCACGCGATTCCAATGATCGCAACGATCACGGAGCATGGGCGACAGATTGAAAACATTCTTGTGTATAACAATCCAACAATCCAATTTTTTATTATGTATAACAATCTCATCCATGAGATAATAACGCATAGTTCTTATAGGCTGAGCCATTTCTAGTGTTGGATAATTAAATATATATAATGAAGTAGATTTTTTGATAAATAAATTTTTGAAATTATTTTCTTTAAGAATTGACAAAGTGAGAAAACGTTGCTTATTAGAAGAAAGATATAACATGGGATGGCCAAAAATAGAGTATAGAAAATGTTAATAATCTTTAGTATAAGTTAATTTTGGGCTACAATTGATCATATTTTAAACATCAATTCAATAAATATCAATTTCTTTCTTAGGTAACAAATGATCATTACGTTCACAGCTCGAACTGCCAAACTCCCAATCATATTTGAGGAATCTTCAGTGACTCTTCTCATTGAAAAAAAAAAACAATCTTAACCACAATCTGTTGTCCAAGGTACTTATATTGTTATTAAGTAAATGTTAGTTGTAAGTGCATTAGCAGCTTGTAAAAGATCTTATCGCTGCCCAGACCAATTAATCTCGGAAGTCAGCTGCAACGAGGCGTCTTCTAATTTCATTAGGAAAGACTCCGGCAGCTGAATTTCCATTCATTTCTTTTTGAGGCTGCATAATTAGCCGGCAATTGTCAAGTCATCAGCGCCTCGCGCAGCCATCAATTCGTGGTTATAAATAGAGAAATAGATTAATGATTGCCCCAACAGAATGTGGTTGAGTTTGGAGCCTCGAACAAAAGACAGTTTTATTGATGAGGCTGCTCAGCGTATGCGCGTTCCATGATATATGATATGTTTCCGAGACATTCCGTTTAAGCTTCAGGCTGCAAGCTTCTGGAACGTGTCGTAAACGTGGGAACACTAAAACAAATATGCGCCTTTCGTCTGGTATATTCAGCTGACAGATGGCTTACAGAATCCATAATGCCCTTTAACTTCTCTCGCATATGTTGCCAAATTTCTGTTTTTCTGCAAAGTTACTTTTGAATTGATATAACAACATTTGGTGTAGGATCTGCGCTACCCTTGCGAAGGTCTGCAACCACAACACACTGACAGCGAAAACGCCTCACTAATAGCTGATAGTTGATTTTCGAGTTTTCCAACAGTTGGTCCTGTTATTGGAAGCTATCAAAACATAAGGCCACACGGCTCGGCCACATGCCTGGTCTATCTCTCTATACAGATCTGACATGAGCTGATGTTCTTTATGAATTATGCCACACTCAGCAATTGCTGATGCAATCACCCTGATCCAGCCTCAGCGGGGGTGAGCGGTGCTCTTTTATCTGTTTACCTAACCACGTGACTGCGTCAGCTGTTGGTAAAAAAAAAGTGATCACAATTTGTGGGGTGCTAAGCATTGTGTTGACCCACTCTACACCCTGTGGTTCTTTCTAATTGTTTTTACGCATCCAATGTCATTTGAGCAAGTCATATAAGAGCTGTGTAATATGAATATGTCATATAAATATGATATAAAGTTACCTGTCATAAAAGGCTGTCTGTAGATCGTTTAAGCGACTCCATTAAGTGAGCTCTTAAATGAACATAGCTTAGCCTCAACTAAAGTTGGTTTCTATTCAATTCTATTTGAGAATGAGAAATAAAATATGTGTATTAAATATGAGCATATAATAACTATATCAGCATATGAGTCTATAAAAGCAGTTCTTATAATTATATTTTCTTAAGCTTATCTTTTCTTAGTGCCTATTTAGCCCTTCTTAAAAATACATTAACTTACGTCTATTAACACTTTATCCAATTGCTATTGAACAACCTTAAATCATAAATAAATAAGAAATAAATAAATAAATCAGTGAGAAATCAACGACGCATTCACATCAGCTGCCAAATGACAGCCCACTTTGGCTGCCAGCTAAACTTGTCTAAGTTAAGCCATGATTTTCTATATATATTTATATACTATATATATAAATTTATCTTTTTTTATACAACTGGCGCCGCACTTTGTGTCAAGGCTATGAAAATGGAAACAACATCTCAAATGCCTCCAACTAGTTTTTATTTTAGTTATTTGATTTCTTGTTTTATAATATTTTTTAGCCTACGCGCGTTTCTTTTTATGGCGATTGCAATTTTAATTATTCCAGAGGAAAAAATGCAAACTTAAATTAAATAATGCATAAAAAATGCAGTCAGCTGCGGGCTTGGAATACCCATTGAAAGTGGGCATATTATTTCGCTGCGAAGGTTGGGCACTTACAATTTCAGCATAATAAAATAATATAAAATATAAGTATTAAGATATGATAAGATAAGATATAATGCGTGATAAAAAATATTTTTTATTTTTATTTATTTCTTATTTTATTTTTATTTGAATATGCCTAACTGTAGTATATGGTGTATAGGCACTGCTCTAATCTACATATATGCATATGTGAAATAGCTTCTCTATTACTCGTGTATACAAAATCTAGTTTTAGTGGCACGGAAACTAGTTGCAGGGTATTTTAGCCGGGCACACCCGACTAAAGCACTCTGATTTGTGTGTTTTTCTGTAGTGCATTCAAATCGAATTGTGAATAATGTGTTTTCTTTTTTTTGCTTTTATTTTTGTAATTTGAAGTTTTTGTGCAGCGCGGGGGCAATTATAGCCGCTGCTTGTGGATGCTGCTGCTGCTGGCAGGCACTCAAGTGCACATTTCCTGCCATTTACAAGAGAGTACACACACACACACAGACGCACACTCAATGGAGTATTTGCTGCTAGTTTTTATTTATGTTCAAAACGCACTTAATGGGTTTTTCAGCCCATTGTTCGATTTGTAACGGCAGGGGGAGCCCAGGAACAGGCACAGGCAACGTCAACGGTAACGTCAGAGAGCACAGACCCATAGCCCGGATCCCGAATTATGACCCCGTCGCGGTTCCTCCTGCAAGTGGCTGCGTCTGCGCGTGACGCACGTGGTGCCGCATTGTAGGGGTTGCTGTTAGAGTTAGGCGCAAGGGTAGCTGCCTAACTGGGGGTTGATTATGCGGCCAAGTGACCCGCAGCATTTGCTGCCGCTTGCGCCTGCCACACGCAGTCAACGCCTTGACCCAAGTGCTGCCAGCTGCAGCTGCTGCAACTGCTTGCCCAAAGATCAACACACACACACATACACACTTGGCGTGTCAAATGGCCAACCAGCTGTTGGCATCGCTTCAGCGTAAATCAAAACACACAAATTAAGGCTCATCGGAAAAACTCAAAGGTTTCCATTTCTATTAGTTTTTCTCGACACGAACATATGCGCAGCTTCACAGTTGAACTGCGAACAATTAGCGCACTCACACCCTCAGGGCTGGGCTTGGTCTTCAAATTGTCCACAAGTGTCAGCATTTTCACCCACAGTCCGAAATATGCAAATGAAGCTCTTTATGAGCCAGAAGCATTCCACAATTTCCAATTGCAGCTGTCCCTAATGTTAATACTTTTTATCGAGGGTGGCTGAACTATTGTAATACGCCGAGTGCCTAAGAAAGGGTATCATAAAGTTGCAACAATGAATTGTAAAGAACTAATTTACAATGCATTCATTTTATTTATAATTTGTCTGAAGTCTGCATAAAACAACATTCGCTGCATTCATTGTGTGCAGTGAAAGTCCTTTGACTGTTTTATTTTTATTGCTTGGAATATTATTTGTACTTACATAATATATACTTATATATGCATATGCAGCCCAATTGAGCCAGCGGTTTTTTGTATGAAAAAGGTCTTCAAATGGCATTCGATTTGAAAGAAAGTTAGATTAAAAGACTTGTAGATAGATAGACATGTTGACAAATGAACCCTATGTATAGGTCTTACGCCTATAATGTAACGTACCTATAGATACATATATCTATAGATGTATAGATGCATATCTATATATCTATAGATGTATAGAGCTATAGACAGAGAGACTCAAAGATCTAAAGATAGATAGACTATTAAATAGAAATTTAGATATATAAATAGATCGATAGATAGATAGATAGTTCGATCAATAGAGAGATAGACATTTAGATAGAACGATCTTAAGATAGGTAGTTCTATGGAAACATAGACCTATAAATAGACAAAGCAATAGATATATAGATCAATGGACACATAGACCTATAGATGCATATACAGATAGATAAATTTATAGTTAGAAAGGCCCATGGATGAACAGACCTTTAGAAAATAAGACTTATAGATAGATAGAGTTAAAGATAGATGGAATTATAAGTAGATAGATCTATAGATAGATAGAAATAGAATAGAGCTATAGATAGGTCAATGGAGATATCTATAGATATAGATTGAGAAATGTATGCCTATAGATAAATAAAACTAGGAAAAGAAAGGCCCAAAACTAAAAAGACCTACAGATAGACAGATCTACAGATAGATAATCTTATAGATAGATAAACTTATAAACGCATTAGATAGATAGATCTATAGATGGATTATAAAGAGGTATATCTCTTCATTGGTCCATCTATAGATCTATATATTTATATAGAATATATGTAGAGAGAATTATAGATAAAAAAGCCCAAGAATAGGTAGATCCAGTTCTATAGATAGATAGACCGAAGATAGATAGATCTGGCTAAGATTAATTTAATTCAAAACCATTGGATGGGCATTTGAAAAACTTAGCAAAGAAGCACATTTATAGATTAATAAAATAATTTAAAAAGTTTTTCATATAAACTATATAACTAACTAGAGCTAAGACTATGCTACTTCCTCAGCTTCCTTTATTCGGCGCAAGGGTATCATATAGTCGAGCCAACCCTACACTTCCTTTGTGTAGCTTGCGTGATTAAGCGACTTTTGCTTTTTGGCTGCTATTTGTGTCCTGCTGTTGTTGCTGTGGTTTTTGCGGTCGACACGGATGTGGAATGGTTGGCTTTTTGGCAAGGATGTGAGCATACAACGACGCATAATTGCCAACTGATGTTTGATGAATGCAGCAACAGCTGCTGCTACTGCTGCTGCTGCTGCAATCAGGCAGCCCAACTCGAAAGCCAATATTAAAATCCACTTAGGAAGCGACGCGTGGCTCTGGTAGACAAACCAATTAAAGTAAACACACAGTATCTGTAAATCCTTTTAGCGAGAGCTCGCTCTGCTGCAACATATTATATTCACCCCCGACACATTATCCTTTTGCCAAGCCTTTCGCCTAGCCCTTTGTTATTTGTTTTCTCTTTCTGTTTGTCATTGTTTCGAGTGTTGCCATGGCAAAGCCCGAAATCCCTGAGCCTCGTTGTCCGCGCATGCGCAACGGCAGCTGCTTGGCAAACAAACTGACCCCGATCCCGATCCCGATCCCGATGCCAATGCCGACTCCTACTCTGAACCCGAGCCCGACTTTAGGGCGCTGACTTATGTAATCCTGCGGAAGTTGATTTTATCACGTGTGTCCATTAGTTTACATTTTTGGTTTCCTTAGCATTTGCATTTGCCGCTCGCTGGCGGCCACAACAAACCGCAGCGAAGGCTCGAAATGTCAACGAAACTGAGTTCAGAGTTCAGATTCAAACATAAATTTTAACGAAATAAATTGGTTGCGGTATATTGTGAGAGGGGCTCAGAGCAAACTACATGAATTACTTATCTAGCCGCGAAGCCGTTTTTGATCCATTCCCTAACTATATAATCATATCATATAACTAAATCATGGCCAAATATCTGAACATACATCGACTGCTGCTTAATAATATTCCCACAAGCCAAGAAAGAGAGAGATAGACACAAAGTATAGAAAGAGACGCAGCAACAACAGTAAACAATTTACTAAAGTAAACCAAGCGAGCTGACACTTGTTTTAAGGCGAAAACATTCAATAAATATCAATAAAAGCGAAGATATTCAAGCGGCTAATTGAGGCAGCAGCCACTTCAAAAGCATCTGAGCCGACAAGAGGCAAGGAGCAAGAGCGAGCTGAAGTTTATTTCGCAGCCAGAGTTAAGCCAATGAGCAAATACAGCCAGACTAGGGGCAACAGGCACTTTAACGGTAATCATATTAACTAAGCGAGCGCAAAAACTTAATTAAATTGACCAAAAATGAAGCTGAGTCAAAGTTGTTTTTGTTGTTGCGACTGCGAATGCGCTTAATAATATTAAAATATGCGAAGCTATTTAGCTGACATCAATGTGAAAAACTATAAACAAGTGAAAATAAAATAAACAAGTCGCAGCTAAATTACTCTAGAACAAATCTAAAGAGTTGCTCCATAAAGAAGCTCTATTTACGAGCCATAGTTTCTAGAAGTTTATGAAATAGCTATGCGACTTGGGAGAGTTTTATAGCTGTTTAATTTTATATGTTATATATATAATGTAAGTCATAATAATATAATATAATATTTCATGTTATAGTAGTTCACTCATATAATATATATGTCTGCGCAGTTGGTACATCCGTCTCTCCATTTGTCTAAGGATCTGTCCATACGTTTCTCCACCTTTACATCCTTCCTTTCGTTCCTCTGGTCATTTGTCTCAACTTCCATCCGTGTATATAGCCATCTATCCCTTTCTTACACCATATGCCTGTCTAGTCATCTGGTCATCTGTTTATCTCTCCAGCCAGAAACTGGATGGGATAAGCAGAAAAGGCTTTGTGCTCATTGGAAGAATTTATTAGTCTAAACTGAAAGTTGCTATGCAACACATAATGAATATGAAAATCGAAATACACTCAGTTAGTGTATCAAAAGGAATTTACTTAACAACAAAGTCTACAGCTACTACAACAACAACGTGAGGAGGAAGAAGAAGAGCCACGACAATGCCAGCAATTAAGTGCAATGAGTGGCAGGCAGGAAGTTTTTGGGGAGCTGCACGAGCAGCGACCTTGCAATGTCGCAATGCGCACAATGTTCCAATGCTGATGAGGCCAATGATAATAATGACATTGGCTGTGAACAATGATAATGATGTTGTTGTTGCTATTCTAGTCGGCTGCTTGTTAAACTTTGTCTGGAGTAGCTGTAGACTAACTGTTAACTGTGGGCCTTGCGACGCCCACAACAGCCAACAGCCAAGAGGCAACATTCCAGCACGCCAAGCAAAATGTGAATTAACTAATCTAACTGCATGTTGCATGCCACATTGTGGCAGCCATTAAATTATGGCTAATAATAATGCAATTTGCAGCAGTTTTTTCTTTATTTTAGACGGCTTCAACTGACATTTGCATTGGCAGAGCGCAAGACTGCACCAATTGCTGCCACTTGTGGCAAGGTGTTGGCCAAGCTAATTGCCTGATCGGTGGGACCTTTATTTTGCGCAGTGGGTGTGCAAGGGCTTGACTGTGCGGGTCTATATATATGTGAAGAAAATATGTATGCAAAGCGGTTACTGCTTCAATTTTGTAGTCAATAGAAGTTTGTACTTTAATTTGTAACATTTACGTCATTTTCTACAATTTGAACATAGGAAACAATTTAAATAAAAATTACAGACTAAGAGGCTAATTTCATTTATTTGTATTTATTTTTAATATTAAATTGCAAATATATTATATATAAATAGTAAATTCTATTCCACATTTGCTGAGCTCAGTGCAATAAACATGTTAGGCATAGAATATCTGGATTTGGCACATTCATACCAAGCATATCTATTCTATTTTCCTACTTCATACGAGCTCTCTCTAAACTATAAATAATCAATATACATATAATAGAAGTTACGAAGCAGACTATAATTTTCGATAGGTTAAAGATCAATCACATTCCAGAATAACCCTATCGCAACAGAGCTTTTAAGCTATATTAATATGAAATATCATATCAAGTAAAGTTTCTTTAAAAATATTTAGAGAATTTTAAATGGAAGCTCTATTGGTAATATTAAGAAATAAATTATCAGAATATTTTTAAAGCTAAAATGTACTCAAAACCCAAGTTTGTGAAACTATTTTGTATGCAGTTTTAGCTTGAATCCTTATCAAACCTTAAAATTCTCTATTACTAAATTTCAACAAAAATAGTTGAATCTCTGCTTAAAAATAAGAAAATGTTCTAGGAAATTTCAGATTAAATAAATAACTTATGTGTATTAGTTTAAATAATAAAGTTTATTTATTTACCTATCTATTTATTTTCATTTCTATCCTTGTCACGCCTTCAGCCAAGAGAATTCTCAGTGCTGACCACAGTTTCAGAACTGCTCTTTGGTTACAGTTTACGAGTCACCACCTGAGGCAAGCTGATTTTTATGCCACTTGCCGATTATTGCGCAGTCGCTTGCAATGTTCCAACTGCGAATTTTTGTATTTGTTCAGCTGACTAATCAAGCGGCCAGAGTTTCTGAATCATTAAGCATATATAAAATTTATATAAAAACACATATATACCCATTAGTAAGCATTTTAAGCGTCGTGTTTTCACAATCAGCGCCCACTGCCGCGCCCACCAACAACCACATTTTTTTTGCAGACATTTCGTCGCCTCGTCGAAAACAACAAAACAAAAACGAATCTAAAAATAATACGAATCTTTATTTGCGGCACATCTCGCGTTGGGCCAAATTGTCGATTGCAACATTTGTTTAAAATGCCAAAGCAAAAGTTGCGGCATGCCTCCGCTCGTAGCCCGTGCCATCCCCACCATCCCAGTCTTCGAGCAGACTAAACACAGATTGTTAGCCAAAGTTTTTTGCTTTTTATTGCGCTGCAAGGCACGCGCCAAATTGAGAGTTCGTCGGAGCTGGAACTTGAATGTGATTTGGAAACTGCATTGCCAACTGTATCTGAATTTGATTCGCACAATCATGACCATAATCGCCTGTGCCCTTATGGACCAGCTGCCAGACGTGCCAAAAATAAGTCAATTTTTATTATTGACCTATGTTTGGGCGCGAACTGCTGACACTGACATTTATATGGCTCCTAATGTCTCGCAATTGCCAGCTGTTTACAAATTCTTTTATGCCCTGCAAAATAGTGTGAGAGGCCTGTGATAAACTCATAAATATGTTTTGTTTACGCCAACGTTTTAGCTAGAAACATCACTTATCTGTTATTTATCAATACTTAAAAATAATAATAATAAAATATCAGTAAAAGTATTATATTTTTATTATATTTATGATGATTATTTCATTTTATTATTTTGAAATTAAATTTTTTTATTTTTATTATATTATATTTATTTTTAAATATTATTATGTTTATTATTCTTATTTATTAAGTTTATTTAATTAAATTAATTTTATATTTTAACTATATTTATTTTTTTGTTTTAATATATTTATTATTATTTTTATTTCTAAATTTTCAAGTTAGCTAAAAAATTGTGTTTATCAATGAAAAATTTATAATTTCTATAACCAACTCTAATTTTTGCCTCTATCTTAACCTGTTTCTTTATAAGAAATATTTTTCTCAGCTGATGTTTCGATACCGTCTTTCATTTCCATCTTCATAAATTAAATTAATAATATTAATTCTTATATCCATCTTTTATGTGTACTTTTCTATCTCTGACTTTGCTCCTCTGCTATGACTATATGAACAACTAAATATTCATAAAATATTTTACCAACTCTCAACCTCAAATATAGGGTATCTAGCAGCCATATACACGCACTGCTCGTTCTTCGCTCACACACTCATAGAACACTCATCAGAATCGCTTGACTCAAGCATTGATCCATTCATGTGTCATCTATTGCCATCCATTCCACTTCACTGCCTCGCCTTCCACATTTCCCCTGCCTCTCCATATGCCCCACATTCCATTATCAACTCTAAACGCAGCCATTAAGTCTTCCTCTTTATTTCATTTTATTCGCTTTATGTTGATGTCTGAATGTCCATTTTTGAATGAATTTTTAATCAATAGATTTTTTATGCGCTACCAAAATTGGCAACAGCGAGGCTTAGCGGCTAATAAAAATGCCAGTTTAATGCTTATGCTTAAAGCCAATGCGAAACAATGTATTAAAAATTGAATATGAACAGTCGTCAGCTGGGTTTTCCCCATCTGGCTAGCTGGCTGCCAGGCTGACTGACATCACTGTGGAAAACGTGAGGGAAAATCGCCAAATAAAATCTGCTCACCGAAATGGATCGACGTCAGCGTTGACGTCGCAGCATCTCATCGATAAATCACACACACACACGCACACATACTCATACATGAGAATGTGTGTTGGCACACATGAAAAGCGAATTTTCTCCCTGAGCGAAAAAAATAAATACGTATCGTCGGAAAATTCATTGGTTGAGTTCGTCTGTGTGTGTGTCTATTTTGTTGGCTTTTCTTGGTCAACTTTTCCAACTGGCGCTTGCTGCGCGCCTGCTACAAATATCGGAAAATTCCTTTGAGGATTTTGGCACAAAGGCGAAAACGCCGCAGCGGCAACCTTTGATGATTTTCCACGCAGCGCACGCTTTTCTCGTTCGCTCTCGCTCGCTCTTGCTCTGTCTCTCCGTCTCCCTCATTCCGCTGCTGGCTGTATCTTTCGAACATTTATTTTCCGACGAGACATTTGCAACCCCCTCTTCGCGCTGCCGGCCACCCCTCTGACACATGAAAAATGTTTTATGGCCAAACATTCAGTCGTAGCAGCGGCAGCACCAGCAGCAGCTGCCCCCATGACTGAGTTTATCTGCCTCAAGTGTTGCCGGCTGCTGCTGCTGCTGCCGCTTCTTCTTCTTCTTCTTTCACATACTTATTTCATTTGACTTTTTGGAGGAAAAGCATTTTCCTCGACTGCGTGTGTGTGCTCAGTTTCTCAATGTGTGTGTGTGTGTGTGCGTGTGTTCGTTTGAGTGCTCCTAAACGGTTCTCAACTTCTGCGGTAGCTGCTGCTGCCTCGTCTCGATTGCTGCTGCTGCTGCCTGTTGGCATAGATTTCTGTTCGCCTGTTACATAATTCGCGTAATTTATTCAATTTTCTGAATTAATTTTTTACGAACCGCGAGTTTTTGGCTTTGCATATGAATTATTTGACTTTTATTAGGTCAACACCTTGACATCCAATCATTTATTAGAATATTTTAGAATAATATATTTCCCGATAAGCATTTAGCTACTGCTTAGACATTCCATTTAATTAGCCTTTACTGTTAAAATTTATGTTACTTTCCATTTCATTTTTTAGACCATCTAATTGCAATCACATTGAATTGTCGCATTTTGTGACAATTGCTTTTTAAAAACATTTCTTTTTATACATGCCCGATTTTTATGAGCTGGCGCCAGCTATTGACGTCTTGCAGCAACTACTTTCAGATGAAGCCAGCTGTTGGCACAAGGTGGCAACTAGTCGTAGATGGCGCCAGTTATGTTTGCCTCACAAGTTAGCTAAGACAACAACCCGCTGAAAAGAGTTTATGAATAGTTTATAGTTACATTTATGGCTGATTTGTATATTTCAAATATTGGCTACAACTTAATATAAAACCATATAAATAATAATTATTTTTAAATTAACTTTCAGCAATATAAAATAAAGAATTATGCAATATATCGAATATTGACTTATAGCAATGGTTTTCAGTACGCCATCTAGTTTTAAGGAGAAAAAAACTGCACAACTAATATGTGGCGCCATCTATATCTAAAAACGTTATGTGTTAACATATTCATGTACTATTGATCGGATACTGAGTACAATGGGCAAAATCAGTCATATTAACGGCATTTGTAAGAGAAAATTTGATACATATTGTGAGATGATACATAAAAAAAATTTTAAATATATTTCGACAGAGCTTCAGTTAGAGAACGAAAATAATAAAAAGTTTATGATTTTATACTGAAGAATGTTATTATAAATTTTTTTGAGTATTCTCCACAAAACTTTTGGACACACAGCTTAAAGCTGCTAAGGTTGATGACTTGCCTACTATGCCCTCTGCTTACTCTACAATCAGACGTATTATATCTGCAAGGCAAGGCGTTGATGAATTAAGCACTAAAGCCGACTAAGTAAATCAAAACCGCAATCAAAAGAGTGCTCTGGGCAAAATTGTTGTTGTTGTTTAAGATGTTGGTAATGTTGCGAGTAGAGTCGAGCCTGAATGTCTGCTGCTCCTGTTACTCTTCCTCTTCCTGTCGCTATTGCCGCTCCCCGTGCTCCTGTTGCGGGAACGTCCAGCTGCAGTAGGAAACAACAAAGAACTTGCCGCAAACTGTGGCACTCTGTAGCACTCTGTGGCACTCTGTGGCTGGCTGTGGGTCGGGGGTCTCTTGTGGGCATTGGGAGTGAGAAGACTCTATAATCTCGTTCAGTTAAGCGTCACGCATGCCACTCCCCTAAATTGATATGCCGGGCATGGCAAATGCAAACGCAAACAGCAACAAACATCATCATCAAAAGGCCAAAAAAGAAGAAGAGGCAGAGAATGAAAGAGAAAGAGCTAGAGGGAGCCAAAAGTGAGAGACAAAGAGAAAAACGCGGTCATCAAAGCGTTCCTTGTCGCTGGCTGTCGCTTGGTGTTGTTGTTCCTGTTGTTGTTGTTGTTCTTGTTGGCTGTTGGTTGTTGGCAATTGGTGGTGGTTGGTGGTGCGGCGGCAAGCGGAAAATCATCAAAGCGTTTGCACGGCGGCTTTTTGCCTTTCATTGCGGCATTTCAAAGAAATGTTCCGACACACGGAACAGGCGAACAGCAAACAGACGAAAGCTGAAATTTTGCCAAAATACCAAATGAAATCGAAAACTCGAAAAAACACACTCACACATACACACACCCATGCACACACACGCACATGCACAGGGGGCAGGGCAGCGCAGCACAGATGCGGTTGAACCACCACAGCAGTTGCTAGCATATAAAATTGGCTATGACCCGATTTTCGGCTAGGTTCATTATTATTTATATTTATTTTTTTTTTTTGGCGCGGTATATTTGCTTTGTTCTGAAATTCTGCAAAGCGAAGCGGCGCAAAGGGGTGGCAAGTGGCAATGGGCAATCGGCAATAGGCAATGGGCAATGGGCGAAGGGGCTTGAGCGGGTGTGCGGGCTGGCTTGGCAAGGGGTGCTACACTTAGGGGCGTGTCTGTGGCGTGCAGCATAATGAAACACATTGTGTAGGTCGGGCATAAGTGCTCGAAGGTATGCGATAAGTATGTGTGCTTCCTTTCTCACTGCATTGGCACTGCTTTTATCACGTATCATGAGAGTTGCGAAAAATGTTTGAAATGAAATTTGGTTTGCCTTTTGATCCAAATAACATATATATAGTCCGATCTATGCAAATAAAAAAATGTCGCCAAATTTTTTTGTCCTTTTTTCAAAGGGGTTTTTCTTATTTTCATTTTTTTTTTCAATTTTTTAATTTTTTTTTGTATTTTTCAATGCTTGCTTTACACCAATGGATTAAATATGTGAATATTTGTATATATATATTGATTAACGAATATTTTGCATAGTGAATGTGCTTTAAATGTTGTTTGGCTAAATATATATATATATTTCTTTCAGTGTAAACACTTCTTTTCTTGGTTATGTATGTAGCTAGGACTTGCTCCATTTGCTAAGGATGGGACTCCTTGCAGAGTATCCCAAAAAAAATACTCTAAGGCGAGGAACCTACTGGTTTAACCCACC
Organism: Drosophila hydei; assembly: GCF_003285905.1. Taxonomy (NCBI): domain Eukaryota; kingdom Metazoa; phylum Arthropoda; class Insecta; order Diptera; family Drosophilidae; genus Drosophila; species Drosophila hydei. The sequence goes on from NW_022045827.1 coordinate 2,188,928, forward strand.
CCCAATATTCAATATATATAGCGCTCGATCGGCATTTCTCAAGAGAAATTGAATTGGAATCGCGCTGTCACCTAAATACTATATATTTATTCTGTATACGATCGGTAGTCTTAGCCACTCGATGTTCTATATATATATATATATATATATATATATATTTATATATATATATATATATTTCAAGCATGTAGTATGCTGATCATATTTGCTATAAGTTACGTTCTTTAGACATGCAGTACGCGTGCTTTTCTTCAAGTGTATTTTATATAGTTGGCCGAATGTTTCACAAAAAACAACAAAAAAACAATTTAGTGCCTCTGCCTAAGCGCTGCCGCGCGTTTTACTTAGTTTCTTAGTTTCTTCATTGGAAGCTTTAATTGATTTACTTTTTAATGCAAATGCATATTTGCTTTAAGATTAGAGATATGCGCACAATTTGACTAGTCTATTTCTTAGCCAAGTTGTCTGTTTTGTGTAGCTTGGTTTAAAATATAGAAATTCTAAATGAATCGCCAAATTGCCAATTTTTCGGGTTGTAAAGAAATGAGTTTTGGAAGAAAATAATATATTTTCAAAAGCCAATTTTTTTGAAAATCATTTTGAAATTAGTTAAAGACTTGTCTTTTGGACATAATTTGGAAAAGTTTTGGGATTTGGGTAGATTTTTCTAAAGCCAATTGAAATGATCCTTATAAAAAAATATATATAAAATATACGATTTTGAAATAGACTTAATAAAAATATTCTTGCATTTTCAAAAAATATTTTCATTTTCAATTTTGTGATCAGAATTTTGAATAAGATATGAAAATATATTTAATAAAAATAATTTTGCGTATTCAAAATATATTTCAGCCAATTTTAGAATCAGAATTTTGAATAATAATCCATATCAGATGAATTTGGTAAACGCCAATTGCCAAAAAAATTGAATCAAACGAGAAGCTGAAAAAAATGATATTCACATAGAGTTTCGACCATAGGAAATGAATGTTTTTGGGAACCAAGTAAAAAGTGTTAGTTACCTTAACCAGTGTTGTAAAGTGTGCGTGTGTGTATGTTGATTGAGATTCTCGAATCCTGCAACTGTTGATTGAACAGAGATAGATTACAAACTATGTAGAGAGATATTACCTATATAGCAATGGGTGCAATGGCAATTCCATGCACGCCTTACTGTGGAAAGTTAAGTGGTGTTGTGTTTACAGCGTTTGGTAGCTTTGGCCATTTGAATGGACTTCGCCTACTCTTGTTAGACAGTGTTACTAATATATTTGTTTGTGCTCGCAGCTATTCGGTTTCACATTTAAGTGCAATACACTGATAATCGATTTGAGTGAACTTTTCTCTTATATGGGATCTGATTTTGTTTGGATTGTTTTTGTTTTGGTTTTTTTTTGCTTTGGTTTTTGGTTTTGACATCTGTGTTTGTTTTTTAAGGGTTTCTTTATTATTGTGTGTTTGTATTATAATAATAATCGTAATTATTACCGGTTCTACACAATTGATGACATCGTTATCATAATCAATTGTCTTTGTTTCCTTGCTCTGCTATTCATCAATGTTCTGTATTGTTTTCATTTTGATTTACATTTATACATCCAGTTGTATATATATATATATATTTGATTATATATGTATATATATATATATATATTTATTTATTTAGTATATGTAGCGCATATTACACAATGGCGCGTTACATTTAGATATATGATCTCTCGTTTGCTCCGATGGAGATTATTATATATGTGTATATATATCGATCGATTCAAAAGTATTTGTTTTTCATTTTGTTTTTGCTGAATAATAACATTTATATATATTTTTTTTGTATGTATGTATGTAATTGTCGTAAATAATTGAAGTATACATTTATATATAATTTGTAATTTGTTGTATATATATATTTAAATTGCATAGCGAATTCAATTTAAATACATTACTTTACATATATATATATATATATATGTAGATTGATCTCTTAATTATGCTTGCACAAAAAACCTTTAATAGGTATGACCATAAACATGTTGTTGCCTGTTTATGTTAATGTGTGTAATTTTGTTCCTTTTTAGTGTAATTGTGTTTATGTATTTTTTTCAATATATTTTTAAGTGGCCTCAGCCAGCATAATTTTTTTCTGCTGGTTTTACAATTTTTTTTTGTGAATATTTTTTATGTATTTTTCTTTTAATGTTTCTTTAACACAAACTTCGCCAAGTGGCTAAACAGATATATATATATTTTTTATATATGTTATACACATCGATATTTGTCAAACTTATTTATTATAATTTCATAATTTGTATTTTTCCATTTCTTTTCCAAAAATGTATGAAAGCCTGCGCTTGGTATTTGACTTCGCTTAAGTTGTATTTGTTTAATTGAAATATACAGCAATATTTTTCACATATATATATATTTAGTGTATATTTATTTTTCTGGATTTTCATTATTATTATTATTATATATATGTTTTCATTAATTACAACACGCATAGTTTTTAATGTGCGAAAAATATGCATGTTTTATGGATATTCATATTTTATTTTTGTATTTATTTGTATTTGTATATTTTCATTTTTTTTTTTATGAAACTGAAACAATTAACAAATCGAAATAAGCCGAAAATTTGTAGTACATAAGTTTTCTTTAAGTACAAGTTTTTTAGAAATTTTTGTTTAAATCATGTTGAACGTCATATGTATTTCACACTAAACTAGAAACAATGCTGCATCAAGTTGACAACTCGCAATGCCATCGAGAGCAACGAAACGACGAAAGCCTTAAGATGTCGCCCAACCTAGTAAGTCTCTCTGGTAGGTTCTGTCCGTGTCGAGGTCGGTATTTTTTCTTAATATTTGTAGTATTTTTTCAGGGCGTCCATTGCTAAGATGTGCGTATTTACAGCCGGTCAAGAATGTCCGTCGGTACGTCGATGTCTTAATAGTCAGCTTGCGTTTATCTAGGAACTCAAACCATTTTGTATGCAGTTCGTCGGTCATTTAAGGCTGTCCATGTCTGTCCGGGGTATCCTTTCTATCCATAGTGCCAACTGTACTTTAATAGCTATTTGTCGTTTATTGCTCTCGATAGAATCGAGCTAAGAAATTGATGCATGCATTGCTGGTATTTTTATCATACTATAATATATTTATGTGGAGCTCTCACTCTCTAAACTCCAGCGGGAGTTGTTGTTAGAGCAAGACTCCGGGGTCATAATGTACCGTTTTTTCTTTGCCTAGGCATTGTCGAAATCTTTGTCAATTTAGTATTTTTAGAATAAATCTTTTTAGTTCTTTGTATATCTATGTTACACCATCAATGAAAATAGTTTTAAGAAATAATAACTTCCGTGCCTGAATAACGCACACATACATATCGTATATTATATGCTGATTATATATATATGTATATATAAATACATAGATATATATATTTATTTTTAATTTTTATTATATTATAAAATAATTTTGTTGTGTTATTTTTGTAAGTTCCGTTCAATTTGCTACGCATGGTTGTTTGTTTTTGAATAATATAATTTTTGTTTGTCGAATATACATCAATAATAATTGTCGTTTATATAGTTTATATGCTTTTTACTACAATACATTTAGAGTTTTGCATCTTCTTCTTCTTCTCGTTTTTAGTACACTTATTTAATTTGTTTGTCGAAGAACATTTGGAAATATTTTGTATTTAATTAACACTGAAAAAACGTTTTGTTAAATTAATGGAAAAAACTCACTACTAAATATTAAATTGATTTTGTTTTTAAGTGTTTTTAAAACTGTAAACTTTAAATTGATTTTTTTAATACTTTCTACCACGTTAATTAGAGATTTTTGCAAGCCCCAAGTTGTTGTTGGGCCTGCCACAGTTATTGTAATATTGTTTTTATGCTTTTGTGTTGTGTGTGTGTATTTTTTTTAAAAAGTATTTAATGAATCTTGTCTTTGTAACGAAGGAAATGCTAACAAACAAATATTGCGTCTAGTTAAATTTTTTTCGTTTTTGATATTTTCTTAACATTATTTAGTTGACATTTGGTTTTTTTCAAAAAGTTTTTCGTTTTTGCTCAAACTACAAATAACTCATGTATTTTGTTATTTTATTTTTAACACCAACTGCTACAGCAAACTGTTAATTATTTTAGTACTTTTCTTTTGTTTATGGGTATTTTTTTGCAGTAATTTTTGTGCTAACTTGCAGCAATTTGCATTTAGATACATACATCTTTAGACACTGCCTTAAATCAACTCAGCTGCTCCTGTTCTGCTTTCCATAAAGGAATTTTTATTTGTATTTTGGTATATTTGATATATTTTTTTGTTTCGTTTTTTTTTTTGTTTTGGAATATTTTGCACTTACTTAACTAGTTTGTATTATCTTTAGTCAATTGTGGATATCATTTGTAGTCCTTTGTATCATTGTGGCGATTCCGTTGTTTTGTTGTGTTTAGTGTAGCGTGTAGTGCAGTATTTTTCAGATACCGCACTTAAACCATGTGTTCTTAGTTAAGTTCCTGTTAAACATTTAGCTATTTGTCCATTTGAAACATTCAAAGGGTCATGCCTGAGTGGGGATTTCATTTAGTTTTTATAGTATTTTTGTGTGATGTGCGTGAGTGTATATGTTATGTTTCTGTATTTGTGTGTGTGTATTTAGTATATTCTTATCATGTTCTATTGCATGCCGGCGAAAGCATAAATTAACAATTTTGTTTTGTTAAAGCTTCGATTTCTAGATGTTGCGCTATCTTCTTCTCAATATATGTGTGTGACACACCCTCCTAAACGTTTGTTTCGACATAGGGAAACGGCGAGTGCGAACAGTTTGCGAGCTGCGCTTTTAGCTGCCTCGAAATCAGATGAGAAATACATGAGTTTAAAGCGCTGGCCACAAACTACACGAACTCGCTGAGCCAAGTGCCGATTTGGTATTTTTTGTATTTTTTTTTTTGGTTTTTGGTTCGAAATAAATTCTTTTAGGATTTTTGGTTTAATGAACAACTAAACAAATAGAGAGATTATGCATATATATAGATTATAATTTGCACACATATGGTTTGGTAAAACAATATTCAAATATTTGTTTGCTGAAAAATGACACTCATATATAGTAGTTAGTCGTTATATATATATAAATATTGACACTCACCATATTGTATATGAATAATGTATATTGTATACATGTATTTGTAATATATATAGACTTCTTTTTCAATATATAATAAACTTGTATAAGTAATTGTCGTACACATCAATAGCTTTTTAATCTGCATTTTTTGTTTTTGTTTTTGTTTTTGTAAATAGAAATTTTTGTGTTTTTCATTCGTTTAGGTACAAATTTTGCATTCATCCTTTTGCGGAATATATATATTTTGATATATATAGAATTGTATATGTCTGCTCTTGTATATGTATGTTGTATGTTGTATGTTGTATGTGTGTTGCGTGTCGCGTGTCGCTGTTGTTGTTGGCATATGTATACCGTTTGGTTAGTTTCATTGTTTTCTTGGTTGTTTGTTGTTTTTATCTTTCCCGCTGATTAATTCAAGCACATCGATTAGAGTTTTATGTTCACACAAAAAGTAAAGGATATTCATATTCGTGTTTTGCTTTATGATGTTTTATGCCAACATCGATAGATAAAATGCATTCATAATTGAATTTAAATGCTTAACAGCTACACATGTATATATATACATATATATATATATATATACATAAATATATATATATATATATATATAAATATTTGTCTTGTATATATAACACTCAAATTATGTTTCTCATATTTTTATATATGTATATATTTATGTACTTGATAGAAATATATGTGCGGCACGCCCAATGGCACCACAAGCTTGAGTTGACCCCAGCCAGAGACGCTCTCAACGGATGACACGGGCTGGTGTGCGAACCCGTTGCAGCATGCTGGCCTTGGGGCAAGCTCTGTGGCAGCATTGCAGACGCTATAAATTATTTGGTTTTTCTTTCACTTTCTTTCAAGTGGTGCAATTTGTGCTGAACATAGGCTTAAATATATATTTATATATATATATTTCAATATAATAATAACTGAACATTTAATGCGTATCCAACTCTAGCCGACCATGTTTAGCCCTTTTCGAACCTTCCAAGTGCTTAGACCTTTCAAAATAAATTGCATAAAACAACGTGTGTACTTTAATACTAGCTACAACAACTAAATTAGACCCCCGAAACGCTGCAACAACGTCATTTAAACTAAAATTATTTTTGGTTATTTTTGTTTTTTAGTTTGTTTTTTGTTTTATCTGCGCGCCTATTTCTTCTTCTGCTCAACGGACGTTTTGGCGTCCTTGGGAGTGGACTCCTTGGCTTGCTCCTTGTCCTTGGCTGCTGCTGCTGCTGCTGCTGCTACTGCTGCTGCCTTGCTGCTGGTGGGCGCCTCCTCTTCGGCTGCTTCCTGCGCCTTGTCCTCCTTGAGCGGCTCCTTGGTGGCGCCATTATCCTTGTCCAGCTCACGTTTTTCGCCCGACGTATTCGCCGGCAGAGCCTTCAGTATGGCATGCACCTCCTCGGCCACGGCCATCAGCACAAATTCGAACTGTTGCCGCGTGGCCACCACGCCAGCTCGCTGATCCCTCAGATGCTCCAATGTGGCGGCAATGTCTATCTCGCGTGCGCCCTTGTTCATGCGTCCCAGCACCAGATCCAACAGTATGTAGGAGCCAGTGCGTCCGGCGCCAGCGCTGCCATGCACCACAATGGGGCAAGAGCGACCACGATACGACTTATTCACCTTGCTGCAAAGCCAATGAGAATCAATGAACAAATTATGTGATCTTTCGGGACTAACCGTCTAAAGTCCAGCAGCGCCTTGGCTTGCGGCGGCACGCCCATCTGCGGCCAGGACAGGAAGTGGAACTGGGTCACAGTGCGTGTTTCGCTAGTGCGCAAATTTTTCAAGTAGAAAGAACGTACGAGGTAATCATCACACCAAATGTGCTCACTAACCAAGTGAACCTGTAGCAAACGGAGCTCAGTTAGTTTGTCGGAGTCGGGGCTAGTCTAGGCAGCTTACCTCATAGATGTGATAAACCTCTGCACCTTCTTCCGGCCAGTAGCGCGCACAGGCCACTTCTCCATTCTCCTGCAGGCGACAGAGGGCAACTATGACAACAGCGCCCTGCTCCCAAATCATTTGCCAAAAGTGCGCCAAGGTCGAGGGCAGCGGTCCCTGGGCTGCCACATAAGCGGGTGCGCGAGGATCGTGATCGGTCTGATGGGAGGTTTAAGATTGAATTCAGATTGTGTTTACTCTACACTTAAGTCTACAAAAGTTAGAGCTAGATGTACTCACAATTGTTGAGGCATTCACATAGTCCAGACCCTCGGCATTGGCCAAATGATTGAGCACCACCCGCGAGTGATCGTAGGGCAGCGGAGCGCCGGGTCGATTCAAGTTAGCGCATTGTGGTTGAGAGGCGGCATCTCGGGCGCTAGGTTCGGCCTCGTAGCGGCACAGCGCCTCCCACTCACGCTGCAGTCGACCCTTGTTCCGCAGATGATCCTCCATATATGACTGCGGAAAGTAAGTTTTGAGTAAAAAATAGGCGTGACTTTGAAGTGACGGGCAGCTCTACGCACCAGCACCATATGTCCAGTTGAGATGTCCATGTTCGTCAACGCTGGCTCTTCGCTCCATGATGATGTGCTGGAGCGTGATGATGGCGGTCGGCCTTCGGTCTCTTTGCTCAGCGAGGTGATGCGACCGCTGTGCGCCTGATCGGCTGTATTTGCACCACCGCCACCACCACTGCTGCCAGTCGTGGCGTTGCCATTCTTGCCAGCCATACGTGCGCGGCAGAGTTCTTGATAGTCCTTGCTGCAGCTCTCCGCGCCCGACATGCCCGTCTGCAGGCCGCCCAGCTTGTCGCGCTTGCGATCGTGCCGTTTGATCAGAATCAGCGTTACAAAGATCACAATCACAGCTGCGGCGCCTGCACCGGCGAACATGTAGGCCATTATGTGGGTCACATCCGGCCCCTGCTCGGCCAGCTCGATTCGCGAAGCAGAGATGCTCGGATCGCGCAGATCCTTGACCCGATCGCCGACGCCGGCGTACAGCACATAGAAGCCGACGCGTCGCTGGATGTTGTTTTTGACGCCGCGGTTCTCATTGATGTAGCGAGCTACATCAGCGGCCGTCTTACGCTCGGGGTTGTTTGAGTCCACCCGGAAGCTGACTTCGTGTGGTTGAACGCTGCAGAAAATTGACCGATACGAAATTATTAATGATCCCAGCCCGAAAAGAGAGAACCCTCAAAGTCTATCAATCAGCCATATCAATAATTTACCATCTACTTTAGACTTAATGTTATTAGTTTACCACGAACATGGAACCTACGTTAAATAAGAAAAGTATCCCTGCATGTGTAGTATTTGCGCCAACTCATTCATGATGCGCTGCCCATCGTACCAACTGTCGATACTGCAAGGAAGAGAAGTGTCAAATGGGAATCTTAGGCAAGGCGAGTTCAGTTGAGGCTTACGGGTTCTTGACGAACACATGTGCATATTCAGTGTCTACGGTGTGCGGCGCATGATCCTCGTCCGAGTGTTGCTCCTTGACGACCTTTTTCTTCTTGAATGGCTCGTTGACATCGCCGCCCTTGATGTGGGCGGGCAGCACCTCCTTGTTGACATCCTTGGCGTGTTGCGGCTTCTCTGTTTCCACCTGGCTACTCTGCTCGGAGGACGGTGGACCCAGCTGTGGACCCGGTTTCTTCACATCGAGCCGCTCGTGACGCGCAAAGCCCAGCATATTGGCCAGCAGCGCTTGTTTCAAGTCAGCCGGCTCGTCCGCTTGCGCTGAGTCCTGCTGCAGCTCGTCCTGCGGCACCAGCAGCAGACCACCCTCAGTGTAAACGCGCTGATTGTGCAGTGCGCGTGGATAGCTATTGGAGGCCAGCATGGCCTCCTCCTCCAAGGGTGTCAGCGAGTTGCGGCGCAAACTGGTCTCGAACGCCAGCTCCTGCTCCTGGGCATTGACGTCGCTGTCGCTGGGGCGTCGCTTCATTAGCTCCGGCTGTGCTGTCAGCTGAGCCAACGGCTCCTGGGCTAAGCCCTGCTCGTTGGCCAGTTCACGGAAGAAGGAGTGCTTGGGCTGCTGGCCACGACGCTTGAACGGCGCATAGTTATCCGGGAAGTAGAGCTCACTCGACTCGTTTAGCTCCTCGGGCAGAAATACGGGTGCTGCCGGCGGCTCCGGGTCCTGTGGCTGCTGCTGTTGTTGCTGCTGCTGCTGCTCGACAATTGCCTCCAGCTGGTCCATGGCGTTGGCTGGTTGTTGGTTGCGCTGGTAGGGCTGCGGATCGGGCTCGGAGGCGGCCAGTATTTGATAGAGTTCCAGACGATTGCGTGGACCACCCGCCTTCGAGTTGGCATCCTGCTCGGCCAAGCGCAGCTCCATGCGTTGTCGTTCCGTATCCAAAAAGGCATCCATAACGCTCGGTAGCTCCAGCTGTGTATTCTTCATATGGCCGTCCAGCTTGCCGAAGTGCTCCAACTCGCTCGGATCGTGACGCAGCCGCCGGCGATCCTGCAGCTGCAGCTGATGCAAGATGCTGTTGAAGCCGCTGTCCTGCGGCTGCTTCTTGTGCAGCGCTGGATAGAATTGCGCCTGCTGCCTGGGCTGCGTCTGGTCGTAGTAGTCCGCGTTGCTCAGCTCCAGCTGCTCCGCCTCCGGTGGCGTAAACCGCACATAGGCTAACGCGCTCGCCGGATCACCATAGTCGGGTGGCGCTGGCGCCAAATTGGCGCACAGATTCGGCGGCAGCTGTTGTTGGCGCTGCAGCGAAAAGAGCGCTCCCTGGATCCGGCACTGCACGTAATGATGGTCCCAGCCTAAGCCGGCGCCCTGCAGCTCCTCCAGCATGGTTGCCAGCAGACGCGATTGGTCCTCGGTGAGTGGTGTCCTGCAACAGACACAAAACACAATTATCGCTGCACCCGATTGCAAATGCGACAAGGATAATTACTTCTCAATGTCCTCGACGTCAACTCCAGTGGTTGGAATGCACTTCCCAAAGATGTTGTCTGCGAAATGCAAATTATGCTCACTTTTAATAGGCCATGTAACTGCATTAATAGCGCGTGTCTTACAATGGCTGCAACACAATTTTGCCTGCCCCCCCCTGCCTTCTGCCTCTACCTGCCACACACAACACATTGGCTACCTTTTGTTTTCACCCTGATTTACGAGCGTTTAAATGCATATCCTTGCCGCTAGTCTCTGGGCTGAAAAACTGTGCATGAGACTGCGACTGCCACTGCAGCACCCAGCCATATAATAAATACCTCGACATGTGTGTGAATACACTGTTCAAAAATGCTCCTGGCTAAGGATAAGAATGTTCGCAGTTGGATGTATGTTGCCTGCTTTGAGCTTTGATATATTTTTAAGACTGTCTGCAATTTCTCTGAGTGCAGCTTCACTTTCACGTACAATGCCTAGACATGTGCGTGGATACACTGGCAGAAATGTAAGCTAAACTAAGAGAGTCAGCCTTGACTTGCGCTTGGGTTTATATATATATATATTTTTTCTAGACATATATGTGAATACACTGACAAAAATATTCACTAACTCACTCACTCTGGGTAGGGTAGGGTGCTCTAAGTCTATATCTAATTTTTCTGAGTGCAGCTTTCTGTTATCATAGACACATGGTTCAATACACTGACAAAAATAAGCAGCATAAAGTATATGTTGCCCATCAAAAACTTGCTTTGACTTTCGACTCGTTTCACATTTGTCACAAAGTCTATGTCTAATTTTTCTAAGTGCAGTTTCCCCTTTTACATTTGAGCGCGAACATTTTTCACTTTTGGGGTCAAACAATTCCTTCCATTTTTTTCTTTTGCAATTTTCACAATTTTTCGCAGGTTTTCTTCATCGCGAGCAGCAGCTGCAGCTGTTGCAATTGTTCTCTGGGCCCCGCCGTCCACGAATTTCACAGCGCTTACATAAGTAATTGAGTGTGTTCTCGATAATGCACTGTTAGGCATCCCCAAGCCGCTGGGTGCTGCAGTTGCTCCCCCATTTGTTTGGGCTCCTTTTTGTCCCTTCTTTACGCTGTTTGAATGCGCCTCGCTTTGAAGCACTTGGCAAATACGAAAATATATACGCCACGCCAGGGCCAGCGGCTGGAAAATGATTCCCAAAACTCAGATGTGCCCGCTGCAATTCGACCCACAAAATGGACTTTTTTCTTGAAGCGGTCCGAAGTGCATTTTCGGTCATTGTTCGCAATTGCCGCCACTCTAACGAGGTTGTGACCAATACACACATGTTGTGTGTGTGCGTGCGTGTGTGTGTGTGAAATCGTTTTATGTTCCAGCTTCGCCTGCTATTGAGCACTTAGTGCAATCGAGCGCCCTCGAGCTGTGCAGTCCACATTTCACTTGGATAACGCACCAAAACCTGTCACTAGCTCAAACGTTCAGCAAAAATTCTCTAAATGGAAACGTTTCCAGCTGTAAGTCGCTTGGAATTTGTATGAATGTTGCTAGGAAGCACTTTTGTGAGTAAGCTCTGAGGCAATAGTTACGTTCTTTGAAGAACATATGCAGCTTTGCTTATACTTCGTATTATATTTGATTTTTTCTTCTTCTATATATCTTAAATGAAGGTTGCGAATTCAGGGAAAATTTATAAATTTATATAACAAAAAGTTCTTGAGCAAGCCCTGTTTAGACATGACTTGATGAAGTCAAGCCGGTCTGGCAGTCTGTGCACCCAGCGACTTCATCAATTACAACAGCTAAAATCTTATATATTTAAATGTATATAAATTTTAAATATTTGAATATTTAAATATGTACACCATATGCAGCTTGAGTAAGTCCATCTTTTCAAGAACTCATTCTACTTTTTTAAGCATTTTTGCTGTGCACTTTTCAGTAATAAGTACACAGATATTAGACATTTCCCCCTTTGGATGACTTTCCCAGAAATTTGAAAATGTATTTCTTAAAGTAGAGACTTATGTTTTGACAAATAAATACACACAGCTGCTATTAGCACGCTCCAAATTTAATTAAGAGAGTTCTACAAAAGCAAAAGCTATTCAACAATAATTCACAGCGCCGCCTAGCTTGAAATACTAACGCTATTTTATAGAAATAATATACATTAAAACAATATTTTATTATTTTTTATAACACGCTCATGAACTGCACTTAAAATATATATAGTTATTTTTCCGCTTTGCCAACAAAAACTGCACTTAGCACATATATTTATATTTATTATAAAACACTCGCAGCTGTATTTGCTCGCCCTAAAGGCAAACTTCGTGCCATTAACGACAAACAAGCCAGAGATATGTATCTATTGCTTTACCCGCACCCACTTTAAACATCATATTTTTGCACAGTTGATAAAGACACTCGCTGACACACAATCAGATATTGTTGTTGTTGTAGTATATAGTGTGTATATATAGAGTTAATCGACTGTTGGCGTTGATATCTTAACTTACCATCGTAACAGACCTCGGTGTGGGGTATGCAAAGCGTCCTAACAAACTGGCAGCCTGCAAGAAAACAAAGAAGGAAATTCACATGAAAGAGTTGTTAACAAACAGCCAGCAACAGTGGAAGAAGAAAGAAAAACCAAGAATAATGGGCAGAACAACAAGTTTCAGTTAAGACATAATAATGTGGTAAAAGCCAAATCAGCATTACCCACACTAAGCAAACTGTGGCGGGGCACAGGGCACAGGAACCACCCCAATCACTCGAACCAGCAGCAGCAAACGGTTTAGAGTTTTGGCACGTCGCCATTTTGTCGTTGCTCGCTTGTTGCTGTTGTTGCTGGTGTCATGTAGCACTTGCTTGGCTCTTGGTTGAATAAACGCTTTTTATGAGCATGTCGCACATGACACATGCCACCCCTCCACACACACACACACGCATCTGTACCCACAGCAACAGCAACAAACGACAGACAAACTGCAAAATATCCCGACAGGATCCCCAAAAATGGTTCACAGTCAAAAAGCTCTGCTTGCCAAGCTGTTGTTGATGCTATTGTTGTTGCTGCTCCTGCTGCTGGCTGTGACGTCAACACAGAGACTGAAAAATGTGGCACTTTCTTGCCGCCATCTTCGACGGCGCGCACATGAGCCAGCAGCTCACGTAGGCCACGTCAACGCCTGTCATTACACGAGCAGCAACCGCTGCCCCTTCCACTCCCGCTCTCCAGCCGTAACTCCCATGCCCTGAAAAACTTTATTTTTTGTTTTCCGTTTTGGTTGTCAACACGAACACGCTTCTTTGGCTGCGCTTTAACTTTTCCCTGTTGACGCACCAACATTTCTTAGCCATTAATTAAGCCGCAGTAATTTGTGTGCGGGCAGCCGTTGGTTAGTTTGCCACCCGCTCAAAAACTCTCCAGACCCAACAGATCCCAACAACGGCCCCACATTCCCAATTGCCAGCTGCGTCGCGGACTGGGCACTTTAAGCGTTTGTTTTTTAATTGTTGTATAATTGCAGGCCGACCATGGCTGAAAATTAATCCCTTGAGGGCCACTTAATATACCCTATAATCAAACAGAAGTAGCTAGAGTCAACATAATTTGGGTTTGAGCAAAGCATAAGCAAATGTCGACTTGGCTAAGAAACCAGCTTGTTCTAGCAATAAAAGAAACAATAAAAGAAATTGTGTTTAGGAGTTGCAGCAAATCTTTAGTTAGAGCTAGACAATTTAAGTAAAAAATACCTAAAAAATACTAAAAATAAATTTATGAAACGGGAAAGACCTAAAAGCTAAACTAAACTCCCTAAGGAGCTAAGCTTTATCTCAAGCTGAAGCCAGAAAACTTGAATAAAAATTAATTTAAGTCTAAAACCTAAAACCTTTTAATTATAATTTTCTATATTTCCTCACCTTACATTACCTTCTACACATCTACAGGGTATTCTTTAGTCATTCACATCGTAGTTAGAGTCTCACTCTGTTTTTATGCCACTGGCCTGAACCTTTTCTGATAAGCGCCCAAAATAATATGTATAATTTTTAGCCGTTTTCACGCCATTAAAGATTAAGTAGCCTTTTTTTGTGGGAACTGGAAAGTCTGTTAAGAAAGCGTTGCCTAATTTCTGGAGCAGGCGAGACAAATGACTTCATCTGTCAGCCGAAATGAATATGAAATTTGAGTGTGGCCCTTAAAAGCAGTCAGATAGTTGAACTAAGAGCCACTGCATCCTTTGGAACGTGCTTTATTTTCATTTTGGTCAGACCGTCAAATGTCAATTTGTGGACAAGTTTATTGCACACTCAGCTGCAACATTGTTGGCCAATAGCTGCCTGCTCACAGTGAGCTATTTCCAAAGAGTTTCACGACTTTTGTGTCAACATGACAGATTGAAGCGCACTTCATGGACGAAGCCAAAATTGTCAATAAATGTGAAAAGTGCTTGTCAATAGCTGTCAAACGAGGCCAATGTGGCACGTGTCTAGCTGCCACTTGCAGCACGATACGCAACAAAAATGCTTTGGCAGCTCAAAAGCAATTTTGTTGCCAGTCTAATTGTCGTTGCCATCAGCATGGGCCAGTTAAGTAGACTAACTGCCAGCTGAAGAGCCACACCCGTTCTAGAGAGGCGGGACAGCAGCTGGCACCCAGAGCTTGTTTGCTTAAGTATCCTAGCAATAATTTATGCTTTAAGAGAACACACTTTACTCTAGCTAGACTACTATACTATCCCATGCTAGACTACTCGTAGCTCCTTACTGTGTGGGAAAGTCTGCCTCGGCTGCATCCTATACGCATAACTAGTTTGCTTGCACTTCCTGCAATAATTTTGCCTATTTAGGAAGACACTTCAGGCACTTTACTCTAACTAGAGCTATTTATATACTCTATCAAGATAGATCACATGCTAGCCTACACTCTACTAAGCCTAATCGTACTGCAAACTACCTTCACCCTACAGTCATGCTATGCCATTACGAGCTATCTACTCTGAGTAGACCAGAGCCTGCTCACTTGCACTCTACTATAACATATTCCTTATATCCTAGGACTTATTATACCATACCACTCAGATAGGCATACAGCCTACAATTTACACACTGCACTCTAAACAGCCTACTCAAGCCCTGTTAGCTTCTGTCGTTCTCTTAGCCCACTTCCACTCTATAAAGAACACAAATGCCAGATGTATAAACTTGCATCCCACACTTTATATGCTTCACTCTTTAGCCCGCTGCAGCCTGGGCGCCATCCTTTTTTCCGGCTGTCTGTCAACATTGTAGGCACGCGTGGAAAAACAAATCACGCCCAACATCAAAGCCCATAAGCAGTGTCCTTAGCCGAGGCTCATAAATATGCAGGCTCATGTCCTGAGCTGGGCGTGTGGGCGCGGCCAGTTGCCAATGTGCTTTTTCCGATAAGGCGCAACGTGGCGTATGCGCAATATTCCACATTTCGCACTGTGCCACCTACGCCGAAATATCCATGAAACGTGTGTAGTTCGCTTTGTGGCCAGGCACCAAATGGAGCCTGCTAACTGGCCAGCCAATAAAGCGAAACGAGGCTAACTGCTTTAAATGCCCACGGCCAAGCGTTGCAGCAGCCAATTGCCCCATTACACCCATTCACTCTTTGCTTTCACCCTTTTTTTTAGTGCTACAAGTTTTATTTATATTTGCACTCGATTTGCTGCAAAAAGTGCGTGAATTCGCTGGAAGAGGCAAACAAAAAAAAAGAGCTGTGATAGCTCTTTGAATTGATACAGCTCTTAAATTGAGTTTTAGCCAAGGGGAGCCTCGAGCGCTAGTGAATGAGAGATGGGAGTGGAAGTAGATAGCATTGATAGAGTGAAGCATATAACTTATATTATATAATTTTATGATAATTTCGCATTCGCTTGACTTCATTTCTTTTATGAGACTTTTATGTAATCAGCTTTGATCTAAATTTTGAGAATCTTGTTCTCTTTTATGTCCTTCATCATCAGACAGTTTCGCTGAGCAAATGCCTTTGCAGCTATGCATCATATTGAGGTGGCACTTGAAATGATTTGCAATCTTCGACTGCAACCGAATAACAAATCAAAATTGTGCATATCAATGCAAAAGTATCAGCTTGTGGCCAGTTAGGGCAGGAGCTGCTGGCACGTCCATTACTCATTCATTGCGGCCTTTGTGGTTGCATCAATTCGTGTGATTGATACGTTGGTGCTACAACTCGAACGACTGTCAACGAGCTGCAAAGCGAAACTAGAGAAGGACTGGAGAGCTCTAGAGAGCTGACGAGCTGAAGAGCCTTCTGAATGGCAGCTGCAAGAGGAAGCTGTGCAAGTTGTTCGTTCCCTCAGCCAATGTCGTTGGCTGGAACGTCTCTATGGGAACGCTTCCACATTATTTATTTTTCTTCACATAAATTATGGTTACGGTTACGGCTTCGTCCACTTGGCAAACAGTGAAGCGACCCCAAACAATTTAATAAATTCTGCCGCAGGGCAAAATTGAAAATTCCACTGCCCCTGGCTCAGCCCCTGGCTCAGCCCCATGGCTAGCTAGCCAGCCAGCCAGCCACTCCCACGTCCACAATTGAGACGCATTTTTGATTGATGTCCACGGTCATATGCACAAGCCTGTTGCGGGTGCCAGCTTTGTGGTTCCAATTTTCAGGTCCCAGGTCCCAGGTCCCAGGTCCAGGTTCAATTTCTGCTCTGCCTGGCAGCAAATGTTGTTTACTTAGTCGCTCTGTGGCTTCTGTCCTGCTTCACTGTTATTTGCTTTCGGGTCAAGGAATTTTAAAAAGATTTTTATTTCATAACCACGTCTGTTTTTTTCCATTTTCCTTGCACACCTCCCTAAGCCCCCCACTTCGTTCTGTCGACCGCAGCAGCGACACGTGTGAGCGCTGCAGAGGACAAGCGTATGGGCTAACGTGTGGTATGTGTAATGTGTGCAAAATAATAAAAAAAATTTGAAAAAGTGAAAACCACAGCATATCTTGCGGCTCTCGTACAGTGGGGCAGCTTGTCAGTTTAATGAGCGATATTATTCAAAATATTTCAAGCAATATATTTACATTATCTGGCCTAGCAACAAGTCTTCAAATGAATTCAGCTATGAAATATTTTTGAACATTTCTCTAGCTTAAGGGATATGCGCGGAGATAATTTATGAGTCCACAAACAATTAGAAATAAATTTGTTGCTCCACTGTGCGGTCGTGCGTGTACTTTAATGTGAGTCTTTTGCTATAATGATGTTGTTCCGGGGGCATTCGCATAAAAATGCGCTGACAACGTGTGTCAATGGCTAGGGCCAGCGACAAGGATAACAGAACATGACCAGGACACCGGCACCAGGGCCAGCATAACTGTCAGAGGGTCGACAAGCGCACGCACACACAAAGCGAAATAAATAATAACAGGACGACCATTAATCGCGACAAAGACAAGAGCCAGGAGCCGAACCAACGAGGAGCAAATCAGAGCACAGCCAAAGGCAATGCGAATACATAGCAAAGGCCAGATACAAGGGGAGCAATAAGAGAAATGAGAAATGTGAGCTGGTGGGGCGAGAGGGAGGGAGAGGCACCTAAACATGCTATAGGAGAAATGATAGACACAAAGCTCGACGACTGGGCCAGCTCGTTAAAGGCCAACATAGCAAGACACACGAGCCGCCAGTTATATCCCCTACCTCGCTCTCTCTCCCTCTTTAACCAATGTGTTATGTCAAGCATTTAATGCCTTGCCAGTGACATGCGACACGCAGCGCGATGCCTGGCAAAAGCAAACAAACAAATAAAACATAATGAAGCCAGGACTCAGTGAGTGAATGCAGCGCCTCGCCACGTAGCAACGCAGCATCCACTGAAGTGCAGCTGTTTATGGGCTCAGCTGCTGCACAACTGACAGGAAAGCAAGCTCAAGCAGCTGCCGAGAGTATAATACGTTAACGTATATTAGATATGTGATTTAGCATACTTGTTGTATAAGGCTTACATGAGAGAGATTTGCTGTTACTAACGTTACGTCATGTGACAGAAAAATGTGTTGAAGATTTTTTCTGATGTGGGAGGAATGCTTAAAAAGTGAACTGAAGTGTAGAGCTAAAAATCTAATCAATCTAGCATATCTAAGCTACATATCTGAGTTGTAAGATTCATAAAAACATTCTACATTCTGATAAATTATTTTGTATACATTACATAAGATGAGATATACTTGGAATTATGAGAGTTTCCAAATGAAAGCTGCGTTTATCTAGTATAAGCTTTATAGCTATAGGAATTATTGGCAAAGTTTATGCTAAATTTTCCAGAAACTTATTTACTGTAGTCTAAGTTAGCTAAACTTATCTGAACACACATGTTGAAGCCCAATGTATGTATTATGATCATATAGCGAATCAACATACCCCAACATTATAGAGCACCTACAATAGACATAAGCATAAACGTATGCAGCTCCCATTTCGCTTAAGCTTAGCTTTTGCCACGTTTCGGCTGGGGCTTTTGTGTATTTCAGCTTTATGAAGTGTAAATAAGCGGCATCATTTCGCCGCCCATCGGCCATACTTTTTCGCACTGCTTGACTTTATGACTTTCAGCTTTAGCGCTTCGGCTCAACTCGACTTGGTTTTTTGTGCGCTGCTAAGCAGTTTTTCATTTTGTATGCTGATTTATGCACACTCATTTAATTCATAAATTTTGAAATGTTTCGGACATAGTCGACTGTCTTGGCTGAGTGGCCGTCGGGACCCTTGTCCATTTGCCTGGGCGCTGGCGTTGATTTATCTAGCGGAATTTGTTAGCCCGAATTGTTGGCCGCAATTAGGCTGCAGTTCAAGTGAACGCGCCGCATAAATATAAACTTTATATTTCGTTT
This sequence comes from Drosophila hydei, assembly GCF_003285905.1. Classification (NCBI taxonomy): domain Eukaryota; kingdom Metazoa; phylum Arthropoda; class Insecta; order Diptera; family Drosophilidae; genus Drosophila; species Drosophila hydei. Next base: position 2,207,843 of record NW_022045827.1, read on the forward strand.
TTTTTTCCTTTGTCTACGGCTCTTGCAAATCCAACAAATTGTGTGAGTGTGTGTGTATGTGGCAGCAACAAGCGGCCAGATTGAGCACATAAAGCTCGTCCTTGCCAGCTTCTTGCACACACTCAGGCGGCTAACCACAGGGCACTGTAGGATAAACACCAGAGACCACAACGCATATCCTGCTGATGGCTTCTATTTGTCTTCGGCCTGTTTGCCAAGCAGCTAATGCAGCGGGGACATCCCCTCAAAGTGATTAAAATGGTCAAGCAGCCCAGCCCAGAAGTAAGTGACTTAGTTATGAACTTTGCATTTATAATTGAGAGCATTAGAAAGAGTTAGAAGTGGCTGAAGGTCATAAGTAGCATAAATATGATTTGTTTGTGGATGTCCTTTTGTTTCACTTCATATATACGAGTTCTATAAAACATTTATGTGCTCATTAAATTCGCCTATTCATGTGCGACTTTGCCTATTGTCATTGTATATGAATGATGTTTGTGTAATTATTTGAAAAAGATAACAATTAAAACGAAATTTATGACATCTCATTCGAATGGAAAAACTTATATAATTACTCAGACATCATTTATATTCTAATTGCGGCCATAAATATTCATGTTAAATGCCCTTTCCGGCAATTACAATTGTTATTTGTCGCTTTATCACAACAAATTGATAAGAATGGAAAAGGCTTTTTCAACTTTTCCATTCAGTTAATTTGAATGTCAAATTGTTTCTAGGCAACGCATCTTTGGCCTCATTTTTCCGTTTCCCAGAAGCGCATCATCAACTGCTTTGTTAGCCAAATTTGTTGAAATTATTCCATGGAAATCACATAAGCAGCAGCTGGCTTCTGGTCAGAGGCGCATTTGGCCAAAAATTCTGGGAAATTGCAATTAAGACGAGCTATTGAAGGGCATCATGGGTTGCATGCAATTGAAGATGCAATCGCATTCAGAAATGGGAAAATGGTGAAAATGGGAAATGTAAAACGGAAAATGGAAAATCAAAATCGAATTTCCAGCAAAATGCCTGATTGCTGGCCTCAAGCGTCACGCTCACGCAATGCTTAAGGGGATAGCATACCTGCCAGGCCAGCGTGCGTCAGCAAAGGACCTCCAGCTACGCCTCGTCTGCACATCGAGAGAGTGGCAGGGAAAGCGGGGGCTAGCTTAGTGGTATTCATGTCAGGCTGCTCTACTTATCTCTTGCAACAGTCTTCACAACAATTGGCTTGAGAAGCCTTTTCGCCCACAAATACCTGCCATAAAATCATCTGAGCTGCTCTTCAAGTGATTTAATTAAATCCAAAACGTCTCAAATCGTGCAATTAATTTCGTTTTTGGCAATTTAAAAGTATTGCATAAATCTTTATTGTTTATTATTTCGTGCACATTTTTGAACAAATTCATTTCGTTTCATTGTTTTCGGCCTTTCTCAATTAATGTTTGGGCTGCTTTTAATTTGCGCTCGTTAATGGTCTGGCCCCTGCCACGCCCCACTCGGCATTTCCTTAAGACAAAAGAATTGTTCATGAATTTTCATTAATTCGCACTGTGCGCACAACGCCCTCATTTACTTAGCCTCCTTTCTCTGTTCGCCTCTGTTGCGCTGTGTCTGCTTTGCTTTTTCATTTCGCTGGCATAAAAATTCATTAGAATTTTTGCATAAATTAGTAGCAACAAAAGCGAGCAACCTGCTCAGGCTGAAGGCGACCAACTGAGGAGCAGGAAGCACCATCAAATTATCGATAACAATAACAATTTATCGAAAATCAGCAAAAAGTGTACTTGAAAATTTAATCTTGCCCTGAGTCTGAAAATAAGAAAAGCCTTTTAAGCTGCTACCGATTGAAGATAATGAAAAAAGTTTTGTATAAAATTATGTAATAAGCAGGCGATAACAACTTCAAGTATTTCAGTTACTTGCAGTGCACAAGATGTCAAGTAGGTAGAGCTACAGATGCGTCAGTGAGACCTGAGGAAGGCAAATTTCAAATATGATTAACTTCATATTTTACTTAGAGCGCAATACATATTGATTGACAGACTTTATTTTAAAAGGACTTGCTTTAAAATGAATTGAATATCTAAAGCCAGCAAAAATATTACAAGCATACGCTGACGTCAGAGACTAGCAGACTTGGAAATTGCAAATTTCCTACTTCTCGATGAGTAATTCGCCTCATACTTTACAATCGATAAATATCGAGTGACAGACTTTATTAGCATAGCATTTATTATTTATTTATGTAACTCATCCTTTACAATCAATGATTAACTATTTATAGCTTAAACCTGTCGGCATCTCTCCAATATGTTTGACCTGCTTTTATATATAAACTTCTCAATTTACTTTACAATTGATAAATATCGATTTACACAGTTTATTTGCTGAGTATTTGTTGCATATTGTCAGAGCGCTTCCTATCAAATCTATGGCCAGCACACGTTTTCTCGAACCCTTTAGGAATTCTAATCTCACCTAGTTTATTTTTACATTTTCTTTACCTTTTTATCTCACCAATACCCGCTTATACCTATCTATGGCTAAAACTGTACGCAGTTACATAGAATAAACAATTTTGCAAACATTATACCAAAAAAAAAAATCCAAACACAGAAAAAAGTAATGTGATTAACGACTAGTCGAATGACAACACATTTAATTAATTGCAGGAAAGGAGACATGTGAGTTAATTTTCGAATGCATTAAAAAGCGAGCATATAATGGATTTTCGTGCGCATTTTCATTATGCAGAGTTTCAAAGGGCTCTGATTACACGAAAATTAAATTTAATTTGCGAACATTTAAAATCAATGAAAATAATTAACCTGCCGACAGCTGGAGTGGCGTGAGAGTGCAAAAAAAATATGGGGTACAGCACGCTTGCCTACACACAGAAAGTAATTTATTTATTTATTTACATATTTCGGTGGTTGTGCAAATAACGGCATTTGCCTGGCCGCAAATAAATCAAATCATTAGCACAAAAGGCTAAGGTCGACGTGGAGGTGGAGGCTCGTTCAAGTTGAGGTTTGGGCTGCTGCTGTTTGCACGCTTGTCATGAGTATTAATGCCAAATTAAGTGCGCCCCATAGAGCAGCCACACACTCAGATACAGACACACAGAGCTGTGCGTGTGTGTGTGTGTGTGTACCATATGCCATCTAGACGCGCAAAACATAAAAATCCAATTCTTATTAAATTTCCGCACGCCCACGCATTTGGGTCCTACGCCTAAGGCAAACGTATGAAGGGGCTAGCAGGGCAAAGCAGACGCCAGATATCTAGGCACCACAGTCGCCCTCGCCTTGTTCGTGCTCTGCTAACCCCTGCGTACTACCCACTGCTGTTTGCTCGAATGAATTTAACATGTTTTTTGTGTGTTGGGCGCTTTGTTTTCTAATGCCACGCCCCTGCCCTTTGGCATAGCAGGCAACATGCAAAACACAAGTCACAACACACACACACACACACACATATATATATACATAGAGAGAGAAAGCACTGACTTTGGTATGCACATCAATACACATTTAGTTGACTTTTGGTTTTTTCCTGTTTCGTTTTGCCGAGCTCAACTCGAAGTTTATAGGGGCTTATGCGGTGCAGGTGGGCGTCTGTTAAGTGTACCTCACTCTGGTTACACCTGGTTGCCAAGGCAGGCCAGGGCTATTACCATGATATTAACATTTATTTGCTTTGCCCGCAGCAGCAGCAGCAGCAGCAGCAGCAGCTCTCTGCCCCGCCCAACTCTCTGAAGGCCCGTTTCTGTTGCCTACTTTGCGGCGCAGCAATAAATACATTTGCATAAATTATGCAACATATGAATGGTTGTTCTTATTACTGTGTTGTAGTTGTTGACTGTTAGTTTTGGCGCCTGCCTAAATGGACCTGGCCTAAGCTAGTTTCTACACCAGATTTCGGTCCACAGCCGCCGGCAGCAAAAAAGAACTCAAACAAGCCAAAAAACAAAAAAAAACACTTCAAAAGCAAAGCCAAAACAAAGTGCCAACAAAGTAATTGCGCGCGCGTTTGGCTAACGGGCAATGGGTAACTGTATGTGTGTGTGCGCGACTGCCACGCCCATAGCCATATGGTAAATATATAAACAAGTGCAGAAAGCAATAGCAGCAGACGTCAAACGCCTAAGGACATTTGGTTGCCCAGCCTTTTGCATAAGTATCCTGGCCGTGCAAGTAACTGAAAGGGTAGACCAAACTGTTGAGGCAAAAGTTCTAATATGAAATTATCATTATGGCTAGGGAAAAGTTTTAGTCATTAATTTTAAATTTATTTTATTTGGAAACTTAAAATTTGTCAGTGTGAAGCACTTTGAATTTGTGAAATTGTGAATTTTTGTGGAACTCATCTGTTTCTAGAGTTGCTCATTTCTTTCCCTTGCGCTCACTTGCCACTCTGAACATTTTTCTCTCGTTCCCTCTTTTTATTTTTCTCTATATCTGTCTATATACTTATTTATAAGTCGCTATATCTTAGTATTTCCTTTGGCTTATCTTTTATCTCGTTCCAAACGTGTTTTTTTCTCTCTGTTTCTCACCCTTTTTCTATTTGTCTCTCTAACTTTCTCTATCTCTCTCTCTTTCTGCCTTTTTCTTCTATATCTATCTTTCTCTCTTTCTCTCTTTATCTCTTTATCTCTCTATGTATCCCCTACTCTCCCCCTCTTATTCTCTGTCTGTCTTTTAATATACCTCTTTACCTAGCTTCATCTCTCTCTCTCTCTCTCCCTATCTCTCTCTCTCTCTCTCTCTCTCTCTCTCTCTCTCTGTCTCTCTCTCTCTGTATCTCACTCTCTCTCTCTCTCTCTGTCTCTCCCTCTCTCTCTCTATATATATCACTCTCTCTGTTTCTGTCTGTGTTTTTCTATATCTCTGCATATATATCTCTCTCTCTCTTTATTAATACAGAGTATATTTAAGTCTGGCAATCCAAACTACCTAACCAAGTCTTTCTACAGCCCTCTTTGACTTTCCTTCATTTGTTGGTCGCGACATTTTTATGTTTAATATGTTTTTGTGTGTGTGTGTGTAGCTGTATTTAAGTGTGTTTGTGTGTTCTCCTCAGTCTGTGCGAAATATGTGCGCAATTTTACGCATATTTGCACTTCAGTGTAGCATTTCTCATATGGCTATTTATATGGATATATGAGTATAAGTGCATATCTTTGTGGATATACGTATATGTGTGTGTGTGCATGTGTGTGTGTGTGTTTGTGGAATCGGGCTGGATATATTTACGAGGCTACGTTAATTTTGATGGCATGTGTGTGTGTTTGTGGAATCGGGCTGGATATATTTACGAGGCTACGTTAATTTTGATGGCATGCCCTCTGGCAATTTGGCGGCCAATTTCGAATCAGACTCGTATTATAACACATTTCATTTTTATGATTCTTTATGATGATTACAGTTATTCGTCATTAGTCACGCTTTGGTCTCGTTCCATTGGCTCTCTTTTGATTGTCTGCCAAGCCTGCCCTTCCCTCCCGATTGACTCTAAACTCGAGTCATTATGAATTCCATGTCAGTTCAAGTTACTCAACTGATGGGCTACACAATGCAGGTGGGCGTACTGCTGAGGGGGCGTGACGCGCACACACTCACACACAGACACATGTGCTCATTGTTTCATTTTTATCTCTTAATTACATTTTCATCTTGCTGCCAGCCTTCAACTCGCCCAGTTTAATTAACTTGGCAGCCAATCTCTGAGTAGCTGCTGTTACTCGATACGTCCAAGGAGCATGTCCCTCATAGATAGCGCCCGCCTCGCGTCTCATGCCCAACTTTATGAAGCAACATAATTGAATTGTTATGGCTTTCAATGTTTGCCTTCCCCCTTCAGTTGAAACTCGAAGCTATTAAAGACAGCATTGTCTACTAATAATAAACATATTCAGTTACTGGAAATATGAGCAACATTCATTAAAACTGAGCCATTTAGCTCCTAGGGCTTCTCTAACAGCGCTGGGTACTAATACTATCTTATGCAACAATAATCATAATCGGAAGAGCTTCGTTCAGGCTATTTATATTAGCTTGAGGATCTCAAGTAAGCTTCACACGACAAGAAATATTTGATAAACTCTAGTCAAATAATCTTATGCTAATAGTATGCATTTGGAACGTGACCTGTACACGCCACGAATAACAATTTTTAATCAAAATAATAAATAGAAAATAAAATTTCGAACCTTGTTCTGTCTCGAGACATTGCGCACATCTCCATGAAAATGAGATAGCAGAGGCAAACAAATATCTACATTTTGCATATGCTGTCACAGTTATTTATTGGACTTAGGACAACTTTAACCTCAATTCAAACTTTGCGCATTTGTTCCGCATCGACGAATCGACAAACTTTGTCAACGATTACATCTGCATCTTTATCTTCCCAACGTCTCAACGTCTCAACGTATTTTGCGTTTATTCATAACACGCATTTGTCCTTCAAATTGTTGATTTCATTAAATATAGTTGGTGAAGATTTATGTGTGTTTTTTTTTTTTTTTTGTATGGTGCTTGATTTTAATTCTTGAAGCTGTATCGACTCTATGCCTAGGTGAACTCAGCTCTCTGGGACTTTTTTTTTATTTTTTTTTTATTTGTTAGAGCTGCAACTTTAAGCTACTAGTTGTATATAAATATTGGAACTGAATTGATTGCTTAACTCTCAGAAGTAATTTTTTGATCAATTTGCTTAAGTTCAAATTTGAGTTTTTTTGGAAGAAAATTGTTTTTTCAAGATTCACACATTTAAGGCTATGTAGAGTATTCTGCATAGCTGAAAGATAAATATAATTATATATATATATATATATATATATATATATAATTAATAGACTAATATCTAATCATATCACAGTGTATAATATCATATGCATATCTACTCTTGTAAGAGTCTGTCATCTTCGTCATGCTTAAGGAAGCTGTGCAACTTTTTCTTCTTAGCTGCAGGTAATAGACAACTTTTAATGCGCGTGGCAAAAACTTTCTAACAAGTGCTTGAGCTTGGCATGTGTGTGTGCTTCTATCGCTTCAAGTACTGCAAATGATAGCCGCTGGTTAACATGGCCAAAAAAGTTGCCATCTCTCTCTCTCTCTCTCTTCCACTCAGCCACGCTGCTACCTAGTGGCACTCATGTTCTTCCTTTGCACGCTTCCGCTTGTGCTTGTGCAGCTCATGCGAACAAGGCTAACAGCCATGAAAAATAATTGCTGCACAGCGCAGCGCAGAGCAGAATTTGAGGCGCTTCCAGTTGCTGCACGCCTCGGCAATTTAATTTATAAAATGCAACAACTTGTAACTAATGAAAATGCACTTAATTTGCGCCCTCCGCTCAAATGGCTTGGAACAACAACGTTGTCTGTCTGTTTGCTCCTCTAGCCTCTAGCTCTCTTGGGCGTGGCAGCGTAAACATATTGTTACCCAGTTGTAGACACAATTGAGCAGCATTTGCGCATTTGTCAGAGACAGCAAATGCGACGACTTTTCCTTTTGACTGCACCTTAAGCCAGCAGCAGGAAGACAAAACGGCGCAGCAGTCAGCTCCAACTTTTCAGCTATCACTGGCCACCAAAACTTACAAGCGCCAAAAAACTTGCCACATTTCGTAGGTGCGCCACGACGCAGCATTTAAGTGTCGCAATTACTAACAATTGCCGCAACTTACCACAAAGATGCAACTGCACAATATGAATACGAATATGAAATGCTCTGGCTAGAATTTAATATAAGATTTATTTTTTTATTTTTTTAAAGCTAAATAAAATCTTTTAAAATATATTTCTATTTGATAAGCCTTTGGAGCTGCTTTAAGTATACTGAGAAACGGAAAAAGTCATTTTCTTCAGCTTCCAAAATAAGCTAACTATAGTCTGCTACCGCTCAGCTCTGAAGTTAATGAAAGTTTAAGACATGTATATTTATTTTCTTGCTGAGAATCCTTCACCTGCGTTGCCTAGCACATGAGATAATTGAAACATCTTCTAGCAGAGCACAGAGTGCGCAGCATATATAAAGAAAAAACTGTTGCATTTAGACGCCGCATAAAGTTTTCATGCAAGAAGCGTGAAGCGCAGCAACAGCAGCAGATAATGCGGCACTTATCTAAGTTTTCGACACACTTTCGACTGGCTTTCAGTTGCAGCAATTGCAACTTTTTTTGGGCTGAGCCAAGTGGACTTCAGCTAAAGTTGAATGCTAAACTTTGCGAAATAAATAAAATGCAAGCAGCATATGACAATGAGCAAGTGAGCAGTAAATGGCGAAGATATTTCAGAGACTTGCTAAAATATATATGGAAATTTACAGATACGTGCTCAGCTCTTTAGTTTCCTCATATATTACCTTTACTTTAGTTAAGCCTTTATTAAATTTGCTCTCTGTGCGCATTCGATTGTAAAATAAATAAATTGAATATTTCAAATAGTTTCCAGCGGCAACAAATAGCAATCAGCCCACAGGACAGAACGTTAATAGAACAATAGCAATGCCTACATCGTGTGGTTGCTTTGTATAAAATTACTTTGTGGTCTCGGCTGCTGACTGAAAAGTGTTGCAAATCTGATTTGGTTGCGTTACGTGAGTGGTTTTCAATAAGTAAATGATTTTTTTTTTAGTCAGTGTGGAGCCGCGCGGCGTATACGTGATGTGGTAAATGCAAATGCTATTAGCGCTGCATTTATCTAAATTTTTTTTTTCGCACGACTGAACTAATTAATAATTCATCACAAATTGATGGCGAAAATACGACAAAAATAAAATTTAGGTTGGAATTTCATTAAAATTGCCGCACTGCAAAAAATATGGCAAATGCGCAGTAGCAGCAGGAATTGCAAAAGATACTTTTAAAATGTGCGCAAATATTTGCTTTTCAAATGAAAATGAATAAATGCAGCAGCAGCAGCAGTTGCAATAACAACAACAGCATCGATAGCAGCAACAGTTGCTGCCGTGTGGACAGTTGACAAAAGTTTGTGCTTTTGGCTTTGCTGTCATTTTAATGAAGTTGTGTGTTGCTGCTCGTTGCTACGCTGCTTGCCGCAGGCAAAAGTTCAATGCGTTGTTGCTGCCACGCGTTGCAGCTACTAATTAAATTTTATACATCAAACCAGCAACAAAAGTTGTAACTCGAGTGCTTTTGCTTTGCGGCAGTTCGGGCTAATGATAATGTTGCTGCCGCTGTTGCGGCTGTTGCTGCTGTTGATAATGCAACCTGCTTACTAATATATACATGACATGGAACAACAGCTAGCGAGACCATTGTGTGTGTCAGCCCACAGCATGCAGTGTCAGTTCATTTATCTACAAGAGTCTCTGCAACAGTCTGTGTGACAGCAACGGCAGCAGCAGCAGCAGCAGCAACCGGATGCGTGGGCGACACACAGACGTGCGACAGCAGTTGGCAATCAATAAATCCCAGGACCCAGCTCCTGTTGATATTTGCGCAAGGCAATGCATAAATGCACGCCCACACTCACACACTCACACACACATGAGGGTTGATTGCTGACGTCCAAGTTGCAAATTTGCATCAGCAACTGGTTGTTGTCATGACGACCGGACTTAGAGCTGTTCGTCCTTTAGGGGTAGCAGCAGCAACAGCTCGAGTTACATTTCCATTCCCTAATGGAAATGTACAGTTGCGTCCAAGAGCTGCTGCAGGTGCTGACATTTACCGCAGTTAGGGCATTTAAAGCAATTTGGAAAGTGCAATTAGTTTGCAGCAAACCTAATGAAATGTAAAACTTGTGCAGGCTTCTTCTAAACACTAACTGATAGTACGCCAATTACGGTTGAACTTTTAATTAAACAATATTCTGTTGCACATGAAATCGTAACTCCAGTGAAACTCTCTTCATATTATGGCTGAAATACTAATTGAACACTTCAAATGCAGCTCATTGAAATAATTGAAAGCAACTGATGAAAATGTACTTTAACTGCATGAGATAAAACTTAAATCTATGCTACATGAATCAGTCTAAAAATCTTGATGACCTTTTTGATATTTTTAAACACTTCTTAGTTTTGAAAACTTTCAGTTTTTAGCACACTTCGAGGAGCAGACAACCCACACTAAAAGAGCTCAAGTCATTAAGCAAAGTTTGCTTATTTTATGCCATTTTACAACACTTTTAGTGCTTGAACATAACTGTATGTCTAGCATTTTACACTTTTAATGTTGATTACTAAATGTCCTACAGCACATTGAATAGTTTCACTAAACATCTAGTTTTCATTGTTCAGCAAACAAACATTTTGACGGCACTGTACCCCATGAGGCAGCCGCAGACAAAATGTCAGCGCAGTTTCGGCTTGAATGCGATGCAGGGATAATTTGATTTAACAACTGTAACTGGCTTAGTCCGATGCACTTTGTCAGTTTCCGGTCAAATAATCGAGTGACAGGAAACACAAACACAAAAACACACACACACGCACACACACACACACATGCATGCATTGCCTGCACAAACTAGTTAAAACATATTTGCATTGAAAATCTTGTTAAAATGTGGACGTGCAGGCAGATTGGGGCACGGTGCGCCCTGCGGGGAATTTGGATTTAGTTTTGCGTCAAACTTTTAATTAAGCTTGTAAATTGTTTTGCGCCAGCAAACAAAAAAAAAAAACAAGAAAAACAATAACACGCACATGCAACAACATGTCAAATGCAAGTCGTCCCAGCGGCCTTAGGCAGTGTTGTGAAACGCTTGCTGTACTTACCAACATTGCCCTCCGCCTGCACAAGATCTCCATGTGTGACCAGCAACAGCAGCAGCGTTAGCGCTGCCAGTGAGACGAATTTCAGCTGCCTAGCCGATTGTCGCAGTGCGTCCAGGTTGCAGCATAGGCGGCTAAGGCCGCAGCCACGCCCCGTTGTTGCTGCCGCCCGCTTGCCGTTTAGCAAACGACGGCGGGGCGACAATGACGACGCCTTAGCACGCAGGGACAACTGTTGTTGCTGTTGTTGCTGTCGGTGTTGCTGCTGCCCTTCCTGCTGCAATGGCTGCTTAAAGCATGCTCTGTGTTGTTGCTGCCGTTCGCACTTGGCTGCTGTTGTTGTTGTTGCTGTTGCCGTTTGCTGACGCTGCTGCTGCTGTTGCCGCTGTTGCGCTCTAGTTGTTGTATATTGCTGCCGCTGTTGTTGCTGTTGTTGTACATTGCTTGCCATGATAATCGGCCCACCTGCAAGATAAGCAAAGGGTTTCATACTTATTGCGGTTCTTGACGGAAATTGAGAAAGAAATTGAATGAAAAGTCATGCCCAGCACAGTGTGACAAATGTGATTTGCCCTTGGCTTTGATGAAAGTGAAATCTGGAAAATGATAGCTGAGGCAGCATTGAGTCCTCTAGAGTGTAAACTTTGGGACTAGCACATATCTTTTTGTATTTTATTCTTTATCTTTATCGCTCACTAGGTCTTCCTTTTGCCGTTCTCAAACAAGGGCATCTGCTCACCAATCTGAGCCTGCTTTACGCTGAGCAGCATTTGCTGTAAAGCCTTTATAGACTTATCTATAAAATGCACACAGTATACTTTTACACCTGTGCAGGTGTTTGTGAAGATCTATTCAGTTAGCAATTCAGTTCGAAGTGGCTTGTTGCTTAGCTTTACAAATGTAGCAGCTCGTGTCTTGGCTTGAAGACTTTAGCTACAATTCATTACTGTAATAAATATGACTTTAAGAAGACCTTTAGTATATAAGGCTGCCTAGTCTTAAGCAGTTATTTCAAATAAAGCAAAGTCTCACAGCCATACAAATTTGTGAAATTAGTGAAATTTATATTTTTAGTACATGATTCTTCAACCTCAAGCTGCGCATGCAAATTTAAAGACTTAAAACTGCCATTGTCATTGAATTTCATTAAGCCAGAAATATTTATCTTCATATAATTCGGTGCGTTTATCTTCGCATCGCATTTGCGGCATAATTTGTATACGAAAATGCCCAGCTGTCGGCAGAAAATGATAAATTCACGCCATGCGGCTAAAAACTTAATAATTTTTGAACATTTATCATGTGGCACGATGACATGTAGAATCGGCTTGATGAGTGATTTGCGGCTGCTTTGGCACCACTATGCGACCAAAAATTGCATTTGCACGTATTTTAAGTGAGGTGGGGCAAAGAACTTATGGCTTTCCGGCATGGCTGGCGCTGCTTATATATTATACAAACAAGTATATACGATATTTCTCGCTCAATATGCACAATACACAATTCGCCCACATCCTTGAAGTCGGCAATATGTATGTGAGTGGGGGCGTGGCACACGGCGCAGTTATTCAGCATTGTTGCGCTGCAGTTTCCGGACTGCTCCCAGCGCTCCTTTTGTGCGCTCTTACAAATAAGTCTTGCTGTTTATATGGTAATAAATGTCAGGCTTCATTTTGCGAGCTTCCCCAAAAGGAAATTGATTTTTCTTGCTGCTTCAATGGAGCTGGGCGACAGCGGCGGCATCGGCTTCTGCTGCTGCTCGTTACCTGTACCCCACAAGTCCCACTCAGGGGCCCTTTTTTCTGCTTCAGCTGACATATTTTGTATTATTGTTAAGCGCTGGACTGGGCAATGGTCTGACGCCAGCAGCTATCACCCGGTTACACGCAAAACCCTGCCCGGGCTTAAGGCAAATGTCGGTGAAGCATTGAGCACGGTTTGATAAAGGCCACAAAAAAGAAACAAAAGCGAATCAAATGCAATTACCTGTCAATCTGGCCCAGACAAATTCCCAAAAGAAAAACTATTAGAGGCCAGATTTTTATGTCTCGACGTGCACTAAATAAATGTTTGTGTTCTTGTTTTTTATATTCTTTGTGAGTTCCCTAAATGTTGGGCCGTCTCTTCTGACAGCTTATTTAAAAAAAATGGATAAAGGTTGCGCCATTAAAGTTTTTGCTGACAGACATAAGCTTCTATTAAGTTAAAGCGACATAATTAACAGCAGTTTATAATGCAGCGAAAATTAAAAAAGAAGAATCCTCTTTACAAAGCAAAGAGCAGCAGGCGAAGGCAAAGAATTCAATGAAGCAAGATAAAAGAAATTTTGTGCACCCAGAAAAAGTAAAATATAGCTCAAGTTTAATTAATAAAGAATGAGAATTTATTAATCTAAAATTAATGAAAAACTTGGACGGAAAAATGTCACTTGAAGCCAAAGAAAAGCTGGAAAGAATGTTGCAGTCGGGTGGTATCGACTGTTTAATACTCGACAGCTAAAAGATTTTTGGTAAGTCTCAAGAGGGAGAATGCAATCAGTTAACTGTCAAAAGACTAGCTTTATGACTTTATTTAATTTCTTAGCTTTTTAGATAACGAGGATACGTAGAGCTTATGTTTAATATTTAAAGTCTCTAGCTGCAACACCTGGGAAATGGTTTGCGGACGAATAGCAAGACGAGCATTGACCGAAACCAATATAACTTTATTACTTCACAAAGTAGTTTATAAACTTGGCTGAAGTTTAATTAAAAAAGAAACTGAGTTTATTAATCAAAAATTAATCAAAAACTAGAAAGAAAAAATAAAGTTCACTTCATGCTAAACGTGAAACTGAAGCAAATAACAATGTTTAAGAAAAAAATCGAATAAATTTAAATAAATAATTTTATGCAACAAAACTGAAAATGAGCAAGTCTCAAAATAGATTTTGCCATCCAGAAACCAATAGGAAATCCAATTTGAAGTCAAGTTAATAAATGGCAGACAAAGTTCATTTGTTTGTTCATCTGTCAAATTGGTTGGAATACCAAATATTGATTATAAAATGAAGAGAGAGTCCTAATTACACATTCTGTTTGCTATTTGCCAACAGGGCAAACTTGAAATTCTTGTGAATAAATAAAGCAGAGCAAAGCCCAACTGCTAGTTATATTAATGCGGAGCAAGTCAGACGCCTTTTGGCGTAGTTTTATATAGAACTGCGTATGACTGACTGACAGATCACATGATGTGTTTTCAATCATGTCGCATAAGCTGCGTGATTAATGGCAGTGGGCAGGAGTGTATTGCCTCGACACAGCTATTCCCCAGGACACAAGCGATGACCATGATTCCTACATTTGGCTGCTTTGCTTCGGATGCGTTGCGATGCGTCTTGGGTTCATTTTTCATATAACCCAGGCCCAATGAGCCGTCGGCCTTAGCTAGCAAAACTGAACAAAACTAAGCTTCAATAAGTTAAACGCGCCCACGGCGCCCCAGTGCCGCATGCCCCCATGACATTGCAACATATGCGGCGGCATAATTAATCATCGCTCGAACGTGCCTAGACTCAAAGTTTTTTCGCCCATTTCACCCGTTGCCTGCCACAGAAAACTTACAACAAAACTTACTTAAGCTCTTTATAATATTACCTACTAATGTATAGAGAAAATATTATATGGAATTTACTGCCCGCTAACGGAATATTTGATTAGCTAACCACTCGGATTCAATTTAAGCGGCTGACGTCATCTTCAATTTCCTCTTCCTGTTTATTTCCATTGGCAATTCAACTCAATTAGAAGCCCACCTGGCAGTAAACCTTAATAATTGCAAAACGTTCGCCATTTCACTTTATAAAGTGCGCCCTCACCCTCCACTTGCCACTTGCCACTTGCCACTTGCCCCTTGCCACTTGCCATTCGCTTTAATTAAAAGTGTCGACCCACTGTAAACGCATCAGCAAATGCAGAATAATAAAGAAAAGTAAAGATAAATAAATATAAAAACGTAAAGAAAACACGACAAAATAATAAAAAAAACAAGCTAAGTGCTCTTAATGTTCTTTTCAAGACTCATAAATAAGCACTAAGTTGCATTTGCTCAATGCGGATCCATTAAAAATGGCTGAAAGTTTATGTGACGTGGCTTAGAACTCATCATGCGATTTGATTGCTTTCTACAAAATTCAAAGTGTTTGTCTAGCTTAAGATAAAGTATTGACTCGGAATTTATTAACAAAGAAGAGATTTGACATAAATTGTAGATGCTATTGCATAAAATGTGAAGCTGTTTAAAGGTTATGTAAGATGAAGAAGTTGCTTAAATGCCAAATTATCAATTTGAGTATTGGGAATTAAGGTGTACATTAGAAGAGATTTAGATGATTAAAAGAATAAAAGCTCATTATTGCTTTATTTTTATTTATTTATTTAAGAGTTGATTGAGTTTGAGTATTGAAAATTGACTGAAATAAAGAATATGTGAATGAAGCTTTAAACTTTTAGTAGCATTCAAAGCTTCTTAATAATAATACTAAATTGATATATTATAATTGATATAATTAATCTTAAACTTAATCTTAAACTTTTAATCGTATTACCTTATCTATTTTAGGCACTCTTTTATGCCAAAGACATTTGATTGAAGGTATGAAAATGTAAGCTTTGCCCTCAGATATTTTTACATATTTTTTAACATATATATTTTACATTTTTAAGTGCATTTTGATTCGAAAGAATTTTTAAAAATGTGTACTTTTAATATAAAACATTTTTACTAAAATTTTTACAAAAGTTTTACCAAGTTATGTACAAAAACCTTACCATAAATTGAATATAAAAAAGTTTAATTAATTTAGCTTGAGCATTTCAAAAGTATCCTCTGCGCTTATGTTGCATTTGCAACACATGTAGCTGAGCAAAAAAATGTAATTAGTAAAAAGTTCGCCTTGCGACTAGCCTAACCGTAGATCTAGTTTACATGGCAAGAAAACCGCGCTTTTAATAAATTTAGCTGCTAATAGGTAGTGGCTATTTTTTAATTAAGTTAACAGCAGCATGCGGCTGTTAGCCAGTTGCATAGAGCTCGATGTCGCCTTTCAATCTCTTGCATTGTTGCATGCCACACAAAAAACCGCAACTGCCACAGCAGCTGTCACGATGCGTTTGTTTGTTTGCCTTTTTTACAATTTTTCTTTTTTTTGGTTTTGTAGAGCACTCTTTTGCCCCTACCATGCTCTGCTCAGGCTGCCGCACGCCTCGTTGCAAGCATTGCTGCAATTAAAATGCAAGGAAATTACTTTTAAATACATTTGTTGCGCTTGTCAAGCGCCTGCACAGGCAGCTTGGCCTGTTTTGCCTTTTGTTGTGCGTCCACCCACAGGGCTGCCGGAGCCTCTGGATACGCTGTCATGCCCGCTGCTGCTGCCCCTGCTGCTGGCCAAAAACCCATTGCCTTTCTAGTCACATCCGTTTGGCTTTTATCCGCGCATATTGCGCCCCGAAGCGACGCGCTTAAAATTCGCACTCGACTCGAGGCAGACCACCCAGCCCAGCCCTACCCAGCCCAGCCCAACCCAACCCACTCAACCACCCACTAGTTTGTCACTAGCAGCATTTTCACTTTCCACTTTCCCAGCTTTCGTCCGCTTACCGCATTGGCTTCTCTTGGCCTCGACTTGCATATTTTTGGCTCGATAGTTGCCTTCATTGAATTTCAATCATCAATTTCAATCAAATTCGCTGCGATAGCCGCAAATTTTATTGGCTTTGGCAATACAAATTTGACGTCGTCCTTTGCCAAATGCAGCTGCAAAAACTTTTAATTCAATTAGGGCTCAAAAAAGAGGGGCTAAGAATGATTACTTTAGCCGCAGGTGTTTTGTGCGTTGCTTAACACTGTTGCCAAAGGTTTCAATAAAGAAAACGTAAACTTAAGTAATTGGGAGTAAAAATTGAATTAATAAGAAAAAATTATTCATTCCTTTGACATTTATTAAACTAAAAGCTAAAAAGTTGTCGAGGAAGCAAGGAAGGAGGAAGGTTCTAAGTATATAAAGCTGATCTAGAGTTTTTTAAATCTAATTAAAATAAATAAAATTAAGCTAAGTTAATTTCAAACTATTTTTAATAGAACTAACTTACAATATGCATCCCTAAAACAAATTAAATAGATCTATTCATGACAGCTCAATAGATCTGTTTTACAACCCTGAACACCAGACAGCATATTATGATCTCATACCAACTCAACACCAACTAAAGCTGCAAATGAGAGCAGCTTTTCAAATGACATCATTTTACATCTGATCAACTTATAATGCGTTTACCAACACTGAACAGTTGGCAATTAGAACACTGCTGCTGGCGCAGCCAACTTAACACACAAAGTCTGCCTTTCCCTGCTGTAGTCGATAGTTTCGATTCGCGTTGACAGCTCGAAGGCAAGTTTTCCTTTTAACTAGAAAGGAAATTTTAATGAAGCATACGAAAAAATTTTAGAGCTTGTGAAACTGAACTTCATGTTACATTAAATTGCAGCTCGTCAATATATTCGGGGCGTAACTGTTTAGGAAAAAGCGTGAAAATGGGCAAAAAACAAAAGATGAAAAAGGCAGCCGCAGCGGCGGCAGCAGCAGCAGCCAAGGTCGCTCAATCCGCCTCACCAGCTGGCGATGCGACCAAGAGCAAGAGCAACAACGGCGGCGGTGGCAGTGGCAGTGGCAGCGGCAGGAAGGACAAGAGCAATGAGAACTCCGATCAGAAATCACACATAAGCTCCGTCTACAACAACATGCAGAATCTGATGAGCCTGGCCGAGAATCTGCAGAAGCCGCCAAGTGGCAAATGCAAGAGTCAGCCATCGTCTGGTTCCGGCTCATCGGCTTCGGACAGCTCTGACAGTGATGATGCGCCCGACTCGCCGTCAGAAGCAGCCGGCGCAGCAGGCGGAACGGAGCTGCGGCAACAGAAACTCTCAGCGGATGCGCCCGCCGAGATGTTTTCGATGCCAAAATATTCGCGTGGCGAGAAGAAGGCGCGTCGCCTACTCATGAAACTTGACCTGGAGCCGGTGCCGAATGTCTCGCGCGTCACAATGCGCAAGGCCAAGAATGTTCTGCTGTGCATCGATCAGCCGGAAGTGTTCAAATGCCCAAATAGCAAGACTCTCATCTGCTTCGGCGAGGTGCGCATCGAGAATGCCTCGAATGCTGCTGCCGCCCAGGCAGCCGAACGCTACATCAACGATGTGAATGTGCGTGCACCACAGCTGTCCAAGGATGCCAGAGATGGTCTGCTGGAGACCCACGAAGGCGAAGAAGTGGACATCGATGCACTAGGCAGTGCGCTGGACGAGAAGGACATTGAGCTGGTGCAAATGCAGGCTGGCTGCACGCGCCAAACGGCAATCAAGGCACTGATCAAGCACAAGAGCGATGTGGTCAATGCCATAATGGAGCTAACTGTGGGCGTGGACATCTAAGCAGTGTGCACAGCGCCCAAGTTCTCTACTCATTTTGTTATTTTTGAAGTGTCAGAAGTTGAAGTTGTCGCAAAAAGTTTTCAAATTTTGATCCTAAAACAATTATTAAGTAGTAGAAATTCGTAATAATTTCTAAATGAACCGATATTAATTTGTTAAAAATAAATAAATGTATTAGTGTCTGCCAGTCTAAAATATATATATATATATATATATATATATATACAAATATATATAAAGAGGGTGCTGCATTCGAAAAGCAGCCTATTCGATATGCCAAAAATTTTTCTTCTTTATGTCAACGGACTGTGTAAAGTAATAAAATTAGTATTCATTTTTTTTTGCTCGATATGAAGACCCTTGCCCTTCAAAATCAAATTAATTTAGCTTGACCTTTCACCTAGACAATGTTCTTCAGACGATCGAAAAAGGCATTGCAAGTTTCTTGAAGACTTGCTCTTATCTTAGCCCACTCACAGTCGTTGGCTTCTTGTGGCTGTTAGCTCTTTTAGCTCGGATCTTTGTATGTCTGACCTTAAGTGTGCTGTAGTTGAAAGTTTTCCTAAAGACAGGATATAGCTAAAGTCTTTAAGATAATCTATGCGAATCGCATAATCGAATACAAAATTACTGAAATATATTTATTTATTTATATATTCTTCCAGCCCTAAGCATCTCTGCTAAAAGTTTTTGGTCTTACGAAGTAGTTCTTTAAAACTTGCCTCGCACAGTTGCAGGTAATACTTGCCCACAGCAACGTTGAGCAACTGTTGAACTGACTTCCGAATTAACTTTTGTTGTTGTCAAAATGTCATTTATCTTAACTCGTTCTTTTCGCATTAAATTTTTGTGTTGCGCTGCCTTTTGTTGCTTTGCTGGAAACACTTTTGAGGCTTTCATCCTTGAGCTGCTTTCGACGTGGCGCAGTTGCTCAACTCCGACTTCAGGTTTCTTCGCTGTTTTTTCTTGCAACTTTTTATCTAGCCGATTTTCCCATCAGTTTTCGTCATTTGCGCGTTTTCATTATTTGTAGCTGGGTGTAAGTAATCAGCTTTCCAGTTGGTTGAGGTTTTTGTTTGTTTGTTTTTGTTGCTCCTGTTGCCAGGTGCCATTGAGAAGGACTTGCTGAATAAGTATTCATTCAATTAAAATGGCTTTTGTTGGCGGACGGCTTCGCCTTCTTTTGACATCCTGTCGCCAGGCAGTCGTCCTGCAAACGCAAACGCAACGCAAAGCCACTTAATAAATGGCGGGTTCTAACTTTCGGCTTAATTTCATTCAATTTGCAGCTGTCGTCAGCAGCCGTAAAAAGGACTTTAGTTTTTGCATTGTGGCAGGACTCGCTGTACCATCGTGAAAATTACCAAAAATAATACGATAATATTTTAGTAGACTGCTCGACTTGTCACTGTCCTGTAAGAATCGCCTCTGCTCAGAGTTTTTATACCCATATGAAAAATTATATAATTATATTACGCATACGTCCCAATGCCCGAGATAATATATTTTTTCTATAATTATGCAATGTTTTTCAGCCGCTTACGTTGATTTTTGGGCTTGTGAAAGTGCGATGCATGAATGAAAAATCATAGGCTTACCTCATATAACATAATTCAAATAAATGCACGCTTGAAAAAATATGTATACGCCCCATTAAGCAATACTGAACATTGCATTATTTTTTGCACAGCTACAGCCCGCTTCAGTTGATGAGTTTGAAATTTTCAGTATATTAAAATGATAAATTAAAATTGGCATTTACCAAAATGGATGCATCACGGCTGCAAATGATTATATATTACGTATACGTCCTGTTGGCCAGCATGAATATTTATTTATTCAATTGAATCAGTTATTTCCAATGTATTTCTCAATTCGCTGCTGATTTATTTATTCATTTATATTTATATATTTATATATTTATATACATAAATATATTCTCAATCACTGCTTTAATCACTTTTACAGGGTAATCAAGCAAATGGCCAGGCACAACATTTTGTATTCAATTGCCGCCGTTTTGTAAATTGAAGCGGAAATTGATTAAGTTGGGCGCAGAGTTTTAATCAGCGTTTTGAAGACGCGCTCGCAATACAAATTTATTTGACAGTCCCCATACACCAGCAGCAGCAAACTTTGCAGCAGATGCCCAGTGATGGGCCGTCGCAACGGTGCCTGCTGGCAGGTGGCAATTCGTGGCAGGCATCACCTGGCCACATGGCGCACGTCTTACGCTTGAGTAAACAGCTTAAGTAGCCAGAAACAATGAAGTGGGTGTGGCTGGCCTCAGCCCCTCTCCCCCCAATTCTGCTGCCAACTAACGACTGCAACTTTCAACAAACAATTTCAAGTTTTGTGGCTTTTCTGGTCCAAAAATTGTTCCACTCATTTTTTTTTTTTTTTGTTTTTCGCTTCGCTTTGAAATATATTTTGCTACCTTTGAGACTTGTGAATTTTGTTGTGGCCTTAACGTAGTGGAGTTTGGCGAATATTTCGTATCAGTTGCGGATTTGAGTTTTTCAACATTTGATTTGGTTGCGCATTTCTTGGACCAAAGCCGCAAAGGATTTCGTCCTGTCTTCTGTCTGGACGACCGCTTGTGGCTGTCAGTTGCGGTGCGTCCGAGCATGAAACAAGAACTGTCAAGAGCTCGGCATCTAAGCGGCCGGGGCAGGCGAAGTACACTTCCCGCAGAAATTTGGAATTTTTTGCTCAAATTTAGCAGAAATTCTCAAGTCAAGCACAACAAAATATTGCATTTCGAAATTCCTAATCTAATCTGAATTTTAAATAAACTCTTCACATATTTTTGGAAATCTGAGGTAAAAGAATTCTTGTTAAAAGTGAAAAATGTATCTGGACTCAAGCTTATTAAAAGATCTGAAAGCTATGTTGCCGTTTTCTCTCAGTGTAGCCATTTATATAACATTCTTTTGCGCTTTAGTGGCTGCCAAGTGAGGAGGCAGTTCATCATTCGGGACGTGGCTAGGGCTTAAGCCATTTCAATATTCGCTTACTGCTGAGCTAATCACAATGCTGCGGGTCAAAGGTTGCACACTTGAGCCTGAAGTGCTGGCAGGCACCAGGTAGATGCGCCCACCTGGCGCTTTAGAGCTCTTCGGTGCCATATTATTGTGCATATCGAGCGAGCACTCGACCAAGCGCAAACACAAAGACAGCTGCGTATCTACGAGGATTATTTAGAGCTCTTTCCGGTCAACGTTTTGCGAGCAAAACAAATTGCTTTTATCTGACTTTGACTTCTATACAAATATGCCTATATATATCTGTCTATATATATATACATATATATACATATATGTGTGTGTATGTATACAATTCATATTTTGAGCTCAGCGTGAAAATGAAAAGGGATTTCCGTTGTGCGGAAAATGAAAAGCAATTAGATAAGCTCTGGCGGCCGCCAGCTGAATGTGGCAATTGGATATGATTTGTGTGCCGCCCCTTGCTCGACTATTTGCCTGGCTATCTCCAGCTCCAGCTGTTCACTGCATGAGGTAATCCTTTTTAATAAAGCCTTTTACTTTGATTTCAAATTAAAATGAGAACACAGCAGTTGACCTCTGCTCTGCTATTTTTCTTGCTCAGCTTTTCATTAAGCTATGAATTTCGTAATAAAATCGCATTTCATGTTTAGCACAAACAAAAGGCTTTTCAAATTTACTATGTGTGCTTTTCTTTTGATCGATTTGTATCTCAGTGGGAGTTGAATGAGTTGTGGAAACATAAACTTGAATAAGGAAGAAATGTTCAACTGATTTCTTCTATTTTTATTATACTTTGCTCTATAGTTGTTAAGGTACTAAATTTGATTGTACAGGTTCTACACTTTTATAAATATAATCAAAAAAAAAAAAAAAAACTTTGCTCTATCATTATTCTTGTTAGCAGACAGATTTGTGCATAAAAATTATTCATAAAAGTTGTTCTGCTTCTTTAATTAATTTTTTTCAATATTTCATCATATATCTTACATAAGAATGCCAATTAGCTTATTAGAAAAGTGAAAACTAAGAGCTAGATAGAGCCTCTGCTAAGCTCCCTAAGCCCAATAAGCTGCATTTTAAAACTTTACGCTTTTGGCTTTTAGCCAATAAAAGGAAAATTCATAGTGTTCGAGCTTAAAATAGTGCAAGCTGCTTTTTAAGCTGTTGCCGAGTATATTTTAGTTGTCTAGTTTTATTTTGTTATGTGCTGCCGCCCCGCGAGCCCACGCAACCCATTTTCAAATTAGAAGCAAACAGCTTGGAGAACATTTTTCAATTTGAAAGCAAGCTGCATGGAAATTGTGCACCTCCTGAGCTACAAAGTGGAATCCGCTTTGGTGCTGCCAAATCCGCTTACAAAAGCAGCGACTCCTGTCAAAGCTCCTGTTGCTGCTGCTGGTGCTGCTGTTATCCTGGACAACTGCAGCAAAATGTTGCACGCGCTAGCATTTATGAATATTCACATATATATATATACATATATATCTAGATATATATATGTATATGAATTATTTTTCCCACCAGCAAATTTTGACTGCACAATATTTTATGATATTTTTCCGAGTAAAAATTTTAATAAAAATGCATAAATAATATGAAATGTGAGATATGAACTTGCATTTACTTTTAATCTTGTTAATGTGCACGACGACAGGCCTGGCGAATTTTCACAATCTGTATCTGTGCTTTTGTGTATCTGTAATTGGTCAGCAGCAGCAGCAGGGGCAGCAGCAGCAGTAGGAAAACTGCATATCAATTGGAAATCAACATTCGCTGTTTTCCAAAAACAAATTGCGCAGTTTGTAAAAGCGACTGGAGATAGGGTTGCAGGGGCAATTTTCCCCATGTAACTGTCGACTACAGTTGCATCGCACCTTTCGTGTGTGTGTGTGTATCTGTAGCTATAGCTATATCTCTAGCTGTATCTATAGCTCTCTCTTATCTGCCTGATAACAGGAAATTGATATGCATTAAATGTGGGATTTTTTTCATTTTTTTTTTTGTTGCTGTTTTTTTTTTTGTATTTTTCGCTGTCACATTTATATAATGAATACGTAATTTTATCATTAATTTATGAATAATGCGTTTGAAGTGTGTGGGCCTTCATTTTCCATCCTATTTCACAATTTCATCAGCTAATTATACAATAAATGAAATTCATTTGCATTTTAATGGAATTACATTTCTTATTCATATTCATATTGATATTTATATATATTATTTTTTCATTATACAAATGCCATTGCCTGCTTTCCAGGCGATCGCACAATTTGCATAAAAATATGCTGCACAAAATCGTAGCATACTTTTCAGCGCGAAGGGCCGTAATAAAGAACCCTTTTTAGTGAAACGGAAGCAGAGAAAAGTTTTGCTTTGCACGAAATTTGCAAAGTTTTCAGACTTTTCATTGAAGTTTTCATAAGTTTTTTTTTCTTTTCGAGCTTAGCCCGTGACTTACCAGAGTCGATGGTGCGCAGAGCTCTCATGATAAGCGCGCTGCATTTTGGGCCACAATGCTGTGCGCCATATGTTGCCACAAAAGGCAGCGACAGCGACAGCGACAGCAGCTGAAGATGTCACACAGCCAATGAGCGGAGCTGGCCACACTCGAACGCCAATCGCTGAATTAGCTGTCGCAGAACACTAGCTGGGAATTTTGCCTACTTGTTGTAGGCGTCACTTTTCTTATTTAACCGCTCAACACATTGCGGAGCGTTCAACACGCTGCGCTCACCAGGTTGAACTGAACTCGCCAGCTCGTTGTGTGCATCAGGTAGACGCACACGAGCCGAAGCACAGCCAGCCGAAGCATGACAACCAACGCACGAGCACTGCGTCGTGTGCCGAAGTAACGCTTTCCAGCTTTCCAGCTGCGCGCCAGGGGTAATGCTTGTGTATGTGTGTGAGTCAGTGTGTGTGTGTGTGTGGGCAAAGCTTTCGTGCGAAGCTTTTGCTCTGTCTCTGCTTGCTGCATTGACTGCTACTCCTGTTGCGTCGACAGCGACGCCCACGCCAAATAGCTTTGAGCTTCGCCAACTCGCTTCGCACAGCTTTTCATGCCCACGCAATGCGTGCCAGCTTGGCTGTGTGAGAGGAGGCGGGGTGCCGCCTACAGCAACGTTGGCGCCTGTCTGTAGTGTGAGGCTTGCCATCTCGCTTTCTCACGCTCTCCCTCTCTCGCTCTGTCACGCTCTCCCCACTCTTGCCTGCGCTCTTTTGCGTTTCGTTCCAAAAATAGCAACAGCGCGAACATTCTGGTTGCCGCTGCCTACCTCCCTGCCTCCTCGGCCTACTTTCTCCTTCCTTCTTTATATTTGGCCACATTTTCTTTTAAGATTATTCAACAAAATGCTTTTGCAACTTTTTACACAAATTTTGTCTTTAAGCCAGCCCATCAAAAACTACACCACAAACCAAGGAACCCGCTCCCCTTTCCCCTCTCCCACTCTCACTCTCTTCCATTCCCTTTTTGGGGCCAAACTCAATTTGTTTTTGTGCAGAAGTTTATAAATTTGATATGTTTTCAACATTTGCCAGCTATTTTTGGGCACATTTTTGTTTTATAAGCAGCGCCTGCGTAGGGAATACCCCTACTCCCCCAGCTCTTCATTGATTTTTTGTTGTTGTTGTCGTTGGTCTTGTTGTTTTTCGGCTGCCGACGCCTTTTATGAATGAACTTGGCTCACATATTTCTTATGTGATTTGGGGCCGACAATGCACTGCTCTAGGAGGATCCTCTGTAGTCCTTGTTGCCTCAAGGGCTAGTTTAGAATCTGACTTGAAATTTCATTAAGTAAATGGAGTGTCGTTGTCGTTGAGGCTTGTGCGATGCGCCATATGACGCCATTGTATTACAATTCCATTCGCATCTATCCTTTGGTGGCATTGGGCCAAAGGATATTGCCGGACTTTGAAAACGTGCAGGAATTATGATTAATATTTGTTTAGTTTTTAAATTAATTGCATGCAACGGCTGCCGCCTCCAGTGTCATTAATAATTCCGCAAATAGAAAGGAAGAGCGGTTGAGGCGAGCTGGAGGCGGGCAGAGCTCTTGCCATATCGAGCGATAATTTATTGCCTCGGGCGGCAGCTTGTGCTCTTCATCGCAGCAATGGTCTATTTAATCAATGTTTTTAATTTGACGCGAGTCAACAACTATATGAGCGATATACACATGACTATTTTGTGATTAGATATTCATTTTGGTTAATTTCTATTGCATACTTTTTAGGGCCAAGCAAATTTGACTGAAGAACCATATAATTGAAGCTCATTATATATGAATAATAGTGAATAATGATGCATAGATATGGAATACATTTTCTAAATATATGCATGTTTAATTATAATAGAAATTTATAGAAGCAAGAGCATTCTTCCTGCAGTCTAAACTATCATGACTAGAGAATCCATATGCAAATATGCTATACATCTGATATGACCCCCTGTTCTATTATAATTCTCCCATGGGAACTACACACTGCTGTTCAAACGTGATAATCTGGTCAAACAATCTGAGATTTGTACTTCAGGCACAACTTGTCAAGAGTAAAAATATTATATAAGATCTCAGTAATATAAATGTCATACCTTAGCTGCAGCGAGTAAGAGAACGACTTTAATGTTAAAGAGGAACAGAAGCTTATGTACGTATGCATGATAAATATACATTTAAGTAGATTAAATAATCCCATATTAAGTATACAAGGATTTTAAATGAATAAAATAGCTCAATTCTTGAATTAATCGAACCGAGTTATTTTTTCTGTTCCGACCAAGGCCAAAGCTCAGGTATTATTGTTAATTACTCAGTTAATGAAGTCCTCAAAGTACAATCCAATCCATTAGATATAAATTGATGTTCTAAATATATCCGTAACTGCTTATAGGAAAAAGTATTTTTTTAGACATTGCCATTGAGCACATGCGATGAAATATTACCTCAATTCTATTGATTCAAATTTTATATAGTTCAAGTAACGTGACCTCAATGCTAGACGAGCTCATGAATACAAAATCGATTTGAATAAAGTAAATAATGCAGAATATATTGCTTATCAATAAATCAATAAATAATAATACGGAAATAAATGATGAACTACATTTGAATAATATTTAAAAAAACAAAAATTAAAAGAAATATATTAATAAAAATATATATTATATAAATAAATAAGATACTAATAAAAAATAAAAATGATTAAAATAATATAAATAAATATATGATATATTTTAAAAATAAAATAAAAAAATAAAAGTAATATATGATATATAATAAAATATTAATACTTAAATAAAATTAAATAATATATAATAAAAATTAAAAAATATAATATATTAATTAATAAAAATTTACAAAATATTACAGAACAAAAAATAAAATAATAAAAAACTAATTTAAAAAAATGAATAAAAAATATTTAAAAATTTGATATTGTTTTTGTATTATGATAAATTATTTCATACAAACACCAAATAAAATGAAATTATTAATTATTTAATTATTGTTCAATTGTAATTTATGAACTCAGCTTAAGCCTTAAGTTAAACAAGCCAACTAAGTGCTCTGTCAATTGTTTTATTTTAGCTTTCATTATTTTGTTTGTTAGTTTTTGCATTTATCTCCTTCTTTTTTATACATTTTTGTTGATACTCTTTTAATGGGGCTGTTAAATATTTATGTGGCCGCTGGACTCACAGTTTATGGAGCCTTTCGACTGTGAAGCGAGTGTGCTTTTCATAGGCTCTGCTTCTTCTTATTTGGCGTTAGTAGCGCCTGGTCTAGGTTGAACTATTTGGTAAATTTTATGTGTGGCGTTTTATGAATTGCTTTTTTATATGCCACATTGTTGACGCACAAATATTTGCGTTTCATTTATATAAAGCGAGTGTCGCCGCGACGGGGGAATTGTGGCGCAGCTTCCGGCTCTGTTTACACAAGTCTTAATCAAAATGAATTTCTTGCTGTGTCACACATACATATACCAGAAAATACATATATTTTTATCTCCAAAGAATAGAAATGTTTTGCTATATTTAACACAACCACATATCCTCACAGCCAGAAGTTGTCAACAGCATTCAATCAAAGTAAATTAAGTACATGAAAAACACCCACGGGCCGCAGTTTTGGCGCAAACAAACAACAAAAAAATGAAAAAAGTTAGCCATAGACGCATTTGCGACATCGACAGCTGCTGCCTGCAAGGGAATAAGTGTTCAAGGCACAACCGTGTCACATGTCCTGCCACCTGATCTGTCCAAAATCCGGGGCACGTGACTCAGTTGCCATTGAAAATTTATTATAGCAACGAGTCAATAAACGGAAAAATCTGCCAACAGCTGCGCTTACTTTTTATTGACTGACAACTTTTTTAAAAAGTAAGCCTGTCTTCCAGCTAATAGTTGCTTTATATTGCCAGCTGTGCTTAAAACAGACAATTCATTTAAATTTACAATTATATTGCAACAAATACAAGATTTCCGCTAAACTTCAAGCATTTGTCGATTTCAACAGAATGAAAACCAAATAAAAAATTTTGTTGCATACTTTTGTGCGTTGTAAAATATTAGACAGCTTTTTGAATTAAGCGACAATAATAGGTAGCTTAAATAATTGGCTACAGATTTGAAAGATTTCAAAGGAACAACAACATCAGGAAGAAGCATTTAAATACAAAATCCACAATTGTACGATGCCAAAGAAATGGGTAGAGATATGTTCTCTTGAAAGATATGGCACAATGTTATAATAACAGTGCTACCTAAGGCCAACTTCAAAATTCACCAAACAAAAATATTCATCTTATGTAAAATTCAGATCCCAAAGGAGCAGGCAACAAAATCATCTCAGCTCAGCTAATTTTGATTTTCCTTTTATTACTCCGAATCCATTTAAAATGGGTAAAGCGAGCAAGCGGGATTAGGGCTGAATTATGAAACAGACAAAAAAGGCATTTCTGTGTTTACAAAGTACAGTAATGCATATCTAGTACATAATGCTAAGAAAATTGGCGTAATTTCTGTAGGTATTTAATTCAATATTGCTTTGAAATTGTAATTTAATATAGTTATTCCATTGAAAATTGATAAAAATATATTTTAGATATATTTTTGTAATTTTTAAAATAATAATTTAAAAAATTAAGTGTTTGAATATTTCCAAAATTATTTAAATAAAATGAAATTTTTATTTAAATCTATTTTGTTTATACTTTTTATTTTTAAGATATTAAACTATTTCTTAAATTATTTCATTGAAATAAAAAATTAATTATAATTGTTGAATATTTTTTATCTTTAACATAATTAAATATTTTAGGATTTTATAAAATTATTAAATAAAATGAAATAATCATTAGAATTTTTTTTTATTTAAGGCATTAAATATATTAAATAAATATTTAAATAATATAAAACTAAAAATATACTTAAGAAAAAGTCCACAAGCTGTTCACAATTTTCAAACTATCCCTTCTCATATAACTATACATATCGTCTATAGGAGGCTCTACTGTACATATGTTCCTGTTCAAAATTAAATATCAAGACGAAACAAGTGTGCTTGTCAGCCAAGTTTAACGCAGCCAGACTTCTTTATATATAGTTTATATACTTGATTACAAGTACCGTATTAGTTGCTTTTAAGGTCAACAAATAAAATAAATTTCCAAAACGTCTGTATGCATACGCACACATGTGAATTTATGCACAAAAGTATATATATAAATTATTTAATGAAAGCCCGCACACGTTGTTAATTGGCGCGCTGTTAGCGATTTGCATTTGGCATTTCTGCTGTTGAGCGCCAGATGGCGTGTGAGTGCAGGTGGCGAGCTAGCTAGCTGGCTGCCTGGCAGGCAGGCAGGTGGGCGCACCTGTTGCCACACAAGCGCATACATTAAAGGTCAAATTACTTAGCCAGTATCATGCAAAATCGTCTACATACAACTGGATATAAATCTATACACGATAGACTCTATATATACACCTATATTTATATATGAATTGTTCTTTTAAGTATGTAACTTACCTCAGTTTGACATTTATCGCGTTGCTCATGTAGTTTCTTATATCATATTCAGCGCAAATGAACGAAGACATGCAAATTGTTGTTGTTGTTGTTGTTATTGTTGTTTTTTGATTGGTTGCTTGCGGTTGTTGGCTGGCTTGACTTAAGTTCTTGTACTTCTTTTAATAGGCTAGCTGAAAAGACACACACACACACATACATGTATTTGTGGTTGACTTTAGGCCGTGTCCATTAACAAATTCGCTGTAACTGTAAATTAAACTGTTCTTTTCTTTTCGGCTGTTTCGCTTTTCGATCTGGCTTGTGGCCTGTGGGCGAGCAGCAGCAACAACTTCTTTTTGAGGCAAACAACGTCAGCGACTGACGACAGCAGCACCGCCCGCTTGATGTCCTAAGCCAAATGAGTTTTATTTTCTGCTGCTTCTTCGAAAAGAGACAGAGAGAGCGAGAGCGATAGCGAGAGCGAGTGAGCAATAGCAAAAGAGAGCGAGAGTGTGAAAGCCAATGAGTGAACTTGTGAGAGCGCCGGTAATTCGATTTCTGAGTGAATGAGTGAGTTGGTGTCTGTGTGTGTGTTTGTGTTTCTATATGTGTGTGGGCTGGCAGCGACCCGCAGGTGTTTTTTGCAGGCTCACTATGACGTTGATGGCGTTGTAAGAAAGAGAGTGCAAATGGGCGTGAGAGTGGGCGCGTGTAGCGGAACCTGAACCTGGGCATTTAATTACCCAGAAGGCGCCGCGCTGTTAATGTTTATGACACTCTCAGATATTGCCAGCTTGTTTGCATTTCTTTCTGTAGCGGCCGAAAAGAAAAATAAAAGGTAAAAACTTGTCGCACGCCCACATAAGACAGAGACAGAGAGCCAAAGAGAGAGGGACCGTGCGAAAGCGCGAGTGTGAGAGCGTATGGCGACGCAATAAGCGGGCGCTGCTGTCATAGACACATACACATATACACAGTTTACATTGTATGTCTGTGTGTGTGTACACAAGGCAAGTTGGCATGTCCGTTATTGTTGTTGCTGTTGTATTTACACAAATTGTCCGTTACGCTGTCGCTTGTTTGTGAACACACAAACAAACACACAAACACACATACACACCCACACACATGCACACACACACATTTACAAGTCACATAAATTCTCTAATTAAACTGCACGTCACTGTTGCTGCTGCTGCTGTTGTTGTTGCGGTTTTTGCTGTTCTTCGCTTCTTGTAAAAATAGCAACAAGAGCACGCCATATGCTTGAGCCGTACATTTTGTGCTGCATTCTTCTGGGCTGTCTGTTTTATTATTTTTATCATTTAGCACATGCACACCCACACACTCTCACTCACACACACACAGACACTTATCTACATGAAGTTCAGTGTCAAATTTTCATTTCGCTTTCGCTTTTAAATAACGAAAAACTTTTTAACTGTCGTTGGCCAAGTTGGAAAGCTCTTTCGGCCACATTCGTTCGCTGCGACTGTTTATTTATTATTTATTGAGCGCATAAATGTTTCGCTTAATGTTGAATGCAACAACAATTTATATATATATTATATACACACATCTAACGATAAATAAGCTTTACAAATTATCTTTTCAAACACTTCTCTGCTATAGCTTGGTGATTTCTTTCGGGGCGCTGCTTATTAACTTTTTTGGTGGCTGCTCGCGTTGACCGTCAGTCGAAGGACTGTCTGTCCTACTGAAATTACCGTTCGTTTGCAGCGCTGCTTGTGGCTCGGCGCTGTCGCTTCGGAGTTTCACATACGCACAGGCACACACATACAGCGACATACAACAAAAGCAGTTTGTTGCCAACAAATTCCTACGCACATCTGCTTCTGTCCATGTGTGTGTGTGTGTGTGTGCGTGTGGTTAGCTCTGCTTGTGTGCTGTAGGTTAGGCACACGCGCCATCTAGCAAAAGCTCTCGGCGAGCTTTTAAGCCCGTTGCCTTTTACTTTTTATTACGACACTTTGAAGTTTAAATGTCAATTGTCATACAGTGCTGGCAAAAATAATGTGCATAGCTGCAACGAAGCTAGGGTTGAGGGGGGTTCAAGCAGCTATCTTTAATGTTTGTAAAATAAAAATACTAAGGTAACATTTTGTTAAGACCAATTGAAGTAAAATTTCCATATGCCTAAGGCTGCGCTACTTTACCACCCGCAGCCGCTTGACGTAGGTTGACAGCTGTTTGCTTTGGCAGTCACTTAACTGTTATTGATTTTGCAGCGAAGCTTGCGGAGCGCAACAGTTTGAAAGTCGCAGCTTTCACTTTCGTGCGCAGCGTCGCAACGCTGCCAACTGCGCCTGTCCGGATTCGCCCTCGCTGCATCTGTGTTAGTGTGTCAGCGCAACGCGTGCGCGAGCCAAAAGCTTCGCCAACAGCCTGTTGCCGAAGCAAAAACAAAATACAAATATGAAGAACAAAAGGCAAAGAAACAAAGTATGTGTAACGGCGAGCTTCCAAGCAGCTGCGCCGCTGCGCTGGAAGGCAGAGGCCCAGACAATGACCGTGTGCCTCTTTAGATGCCAAGGCGTCGCTCTGCCGCTGCCTCTTTGCTCTGATGTGCTGTGCCGTGCTAATCCCTATGCGTAGCCGCCACTTGGCATAGCTGCGCGTACCGTATTAATTTTAGCACCCGATAAAACCCAACTGCATGCTTAATGCCATTTTAATGAGTTTCCCGTCGCTTTGTTCGTTTCCGGCTTTTGGCCTCTTCAAGAGGGGTATCAATGCTGAATGCCTAAGCTGCTGAGCTAAGTGTTGGCTTTTTGGCTTTGACTCACGCCATTTGCTTTTTAACAGACGCAACAGGCTGCTGCTCTTGCCCCACACTGAAACGACACACAAAGTGTTGCCTGCTTTTAGGGGGCGCATTAAATGCGACCGTTTTGTAGGATATCTTGAACTAGTCGAAATAACATAAAAAGAAATGCAATCTGATCGAATATATGTAAATAAAAATATCATAAAATATAATGATTTAATAAACGATTGATAATCAAGAGCTAAAAATAAGTTTTATATTTATATTTTGATATATTATATATCAATTTGGAACTAACTTGACTGGACACGATAATCCAATCAAAAAATCTGCAGTGGCTTGAAGTGAAAGCTAATAAAGCTTTAAGCTTAATAGAACTTCTTAGACTAAATTGTAGTTCAAGCCCAACTTATATTTAATCTTCAAGTCTGACATGTAGAAAATAATTTAATTACTTATAAAAAATATCTGAGTTAAAGTCAAGTTATGTATCGATCAACTGTTCGAAAACAGCTTTTAGAGTTCTACTCTCAAACAACAAAATGCATTTCCATAGTTTATTTTTTACATTTTATGTAAATCTTTATTTTATTCATTGTGTAAATTTTGTTGGTTTTAGTTAATAAATTTTCGTATTTTCCGCCTTCTAATTTTCTTTTGTTTTTCTTGTAAGCATGTTCTCAATTGGTTTGCACGCGTCTAGCTATATATTGTTTGATAATATTTTCCAAATGTTTCGCATAAGTATAATTGAAAAGTTTTTCTGTTTCAAGTCCATTTTTCATAAGACGAACAATTTCCCTTTTTTTACGAGATATATGTGTATATATATAGTTCTATATATGCGCTGTGCCAGATCAAAAGTCAAATTTCTACATCGTTTAATATATTCTTTTTTAGATTTTTTTTGGAATTTTTCGTTGCTTTATTTATGTTTTTATTAACTAACAAGTTTTTTCGTTTTTTGCTTACGTTTATAAATAATTTCGAGCTTAGCCTTTTTTTCTTGTGAGTGTATGTGTATGTTTGTATATGTGTGTGGGTGTGTGATGCCAAATTAAATATATATGTATATGCTTTAATGTTTAATGTAAATTAAGTCTACTTAAAATTTGGTTAAACGCTAATTTACACAGAAAAAAATACACAACTAAATTTATTACAACTAATTAGAACTTGTGTTTAATTAGCGCTAAGCTTAAATTTAAATGTGATGCTTAGTGTGTTGGTGTGTGTGTTTATGTGTGTGTCGTGTGAGTTGTTTTCTTTTGTACAAAGCGTTTTTATTTTTAAATAAATTGTTGTGACGGATTTGTTTAGTAACTGTGCGAGTTTTATGCTTGTTTAGCTGACTTTTCTATATATATATGTATATATATATATATAAGTGATATATATATATAATTCATATATGATCGGCCAGCACTGACAACACTTATAAGGCAAGTTTAAGAGGCGGCAATTTGTGGTTGACGGTTGTTGCACGTTTTCTACTTTTCTTTAAATGTTTAAGCTAAAAAATTTGTTTTTATTAATTTTATTTTTCGTTTTTTTTACAGTCTAAGTAAAAGGCACTGATTTGTATTTAAATATATATGTAATACGGCTGTGTGTGTGTGTGCGAGGTGCAACGAGTTGTTCAAACACAACAACAACCGTCAACCGTAGTGTGCGTGTGTATTGGTATGTGTGTGTGTGTGTGCAATGAAATATACAAAATAATAATACATTATGTAATTACTAAAAATGTAATTAAAATACGCGTGTTTTTGTGTGTTTTAACTGTTTTTGTTTATATCAATTGTAATTATTATAAATCGTTGTTGTTGTTCTACATTTAATTTACATACATTTATTTGCTAATACATAAAAATGTGCATGTGTGTGTTGGTGTGTGAGCTTTTGTGATTTTCTTTTTATTAGTTTTAAGCGCAATTAATTTTTTTAATTTTCAATTTCATTTTTGATTTTTTTTTGTATATTTTATTAATTATAAAATTTTGTTTTTATGCTGCTTCTTTTTATTGCTTACTTTTAACTATGAGTATGAGATGAGTTTTGAAAGCAGATTTTGCAATGAGTTTGTTTTTATTATAATTGTGTGTGTGTGAGGATGTGGATGTGGTTGTGGGTGTGGGGGTGTGTGTATGAATGTGCTTGGTTTGTATTTTGGTTCAATAATTTAATATAATTTAAATATTTGTTGTATTTAGTGTTTCTGTTGTTGTTTTGCTTCTTCTTGTTTACTTATGTTTTACTAAATAAAGCATTCATTAGTTAATAATTTATAGTTATGTAGTTTTTGTTTGTATTGTATTTAAGTTCTAGTATATCGTTATATATAGCAAAAAGCAGTTACAAATAATAGTTGCAAATTGTTTTAATTTATACATACATGAATCAAGACAAGTTTAGGGGCGCGCCTAAATTATGAAAAAATATATATACATATATATATATATATATATATATATATATATATATATATATA
Organism: Drosophila hydei; assembly: GCF_003285905.1. Taxonomy (NCBI): domain Eukaryota; kingdom Metazoa; phylum Arthropoda; class Insecta; order Diptera; family Drosophilidae; genus Drosophila; species Drosophila hydei. Next base: position 2,242,367 of record NW_022045827.1, read on the forward strand.
TATATATATATATATATATATATATATATATATATATATATATATATATATATATATATATATATATATATATGTATATAACTATATATAGAGTATATGGTAGCATAGCTTATAGCAAAAATCATAATACCTTAGCTAGAGCTAGTTTTTCTTTTTCTTAAACGTTTTCCTTTTTTTTTGCATAATATAGCATTATAAACATAATTAATGCTTGCAGAAAAAAAACTATATAATATTAAACAATTTCGACACAAAAAATTAAAGAAATTAGAAAGAGAAAAAAAAACAAAAATCAATTACTTTTTTGTTATTGTTATCAAAGACAAAGAGAAACTAAACATACAGTATGCATATATATAGAGGTATATATATCATAATGGTTATACAGTATGGGTTGTATATAATATTTAACATGTATGCAGATAGATATATATATCGAGTGTATATATAATAATTATCATTATAACATAAACGTTTCTTGAGTTTATCGAAAGTATTTGTTTAATGCGCTGCTCTAAAATTTTGTTCGCTTTTTTATTCATTTATATTTAGTGCTTAATTCGTTGTTGCTGCTGCTGTTGTTGCTGCGCTTGCTGTTGTTATTGTTGTGGCGTTTTGAGCAGCAGTATATCCTTTTTGCGCGTACGACTGGCGCTGGCATTGAGTCGCTGATAGAAATAGTTGCGTCCAATTTTGCGCTGCAATTTATAAAATTTGCCCGCTAGGAACTTTGTTATGCTCTGCACATAATCACGCACATCCTCATGATCCTCCAGCAAATGTATCGAAATAATATCGATTCTGATTTTATCAAAAGGCAACGTCTGCAAGATCTACAATTGGAGAGTGAGGAGACTTATTAAAATCTATTTTTATGGGGTATTCATGTGGTTAACTTACCTCTAGCTCATGGCCCTGCACGCCAAGGCTGAGCAGATCGTATTCGGTGCGCTCACATGCCAGCATGATTGTGTAGAGCGGAAAGCACTTAACACGCGAGTTGAACCACGATGTCTCCTCGTCGTGCAAGCTATTTATGCGCACATCCTCATTGTGTATGGTTATCTGTGAAATGTATACATTAGTAAGTTACATTGATATAAGGCCATATGTGGTTGTGCTTACCTCTTTGGGATAGGTATTGGGCGAGACACAGGCATGCACCACCTGCATACGTTGCCTTTGCGCATTCTGTTTGAGCAACGCGAAATACCAGCGCGGCTCTGGCTCCACCAGCACGCCCATCCAGTTGAGCTGTTCGCTCAGCCAGGGCGCCGTTATGAGATGAGCCAGCGGCCCGCTTAGCGACTGGATGACTGCACCATTCAGCTTGCCGCCGACCAAGTCGGATACGTAATGCGCCAGCTGATCGGAGACGCTATTGCCGCCGCCGCCGCCGCCGTTGCTGCTGCTGTTGCCCGTGCCGGCGGGCGGTACAGCAGCGCTGGCTGCTGGCGCCTTCCCAGAGCTGGAGACGGCAGCGCTTTTGGCCATAGACATATACTTGCGCATATGGATCTGGCGCAGGAATGCAATGAGTGCGGGATCATCTTGTGATACGCTGTTCAGCTCGTAATCGCGCGACATATTCAGACGAAATTGCTGATGCCGAATTTCTGTTAAATGAGAAGATAAAGAAGAGAAGAGTAAGTAAGGCGTTCACTAGAAGTTAGGCGTATTACTAGGCGGAGTTTTGCATCTGAGTCACGGTTTCCCATGGGTTCTTCAATATATCTAATATTTCATCTGAAAGCTAGGATTACAAGACAGGTTTAACCCAAAACGTGAACCGGTTCGGTTTATAGAACCTGCTTAGCAGCTTTGATTATTTGCATTGTTTAGTTGCTCTTCTAAGTAATTAGATTTAATTAAAAGTTGTTGCACCACTGGACGCTGCAGCAGCACCACAGCGCCTTGAGTGCGATGGCGTGCGCCGCATCCACTTCGATACGCTCTGTTGCCAATTGCAGCGCATTGACCAGATTTGCATTGACCAAATTGAGCACGCGCGCGAGGGAGACTGACGAGGAACGTCTTGGCAATTGAAACACTGGACAGCAGTCGATTCAAGAATGTAATATTCATTCTTGTAATTGTTGCTCTTAGAATTTAAATAAGTAATATGCTGAGTATGCTTGAAACTTGTTTTATAGTTCGGCGTATTAAGATGTTTCATGACCAGGTGTTCCAACAGGAAATTATGGTTAGAAACGTTTCTGTCTTAACTTATAACAGCATCAATTCAATTTATTATAATGAGCATATAAAAAAGCTAACCTGAAAGGAAAAGATATGAATTATGCCCAATTTGTTTCATTTTCAAGCATTCCAGCTATATCAGCTATGTCTTCTACAAGAAGAACTAACCCATATCGAACTATAAATATGTTTCATAGCTCAATCATTTTGAAAGTTTTCCTCAGAATTTGACCTTTTCATAAATTGCGAAAAATATATTGTAAATTAGAAAAAACTGCATTAGGAAATCCGTTTTTTTTGCTAATGAGATGCCCTGACTATTTGGCATTAGTTTTTGGCCAAAATGTATGAGTCGAAGGTTAGATGGTGTTGCCAAAAGCGGCATAAAAAACGAACAAACGTCAAGAACTTTGGCAACGACCTCACCTGACTCGCAAGAGCCTTGAAACTATGCCGCAGCAGCGCTCGCTGGGGACCGGCCGGTAGGCACATAAAATATAATGAGCGCACGGCCTTTGATATTTGGCTCGTGAGCCCATTTCCCTGCCCTTTTAGTGCACATATACATATGCATATATATCTATATATACATCATATGTAGGTTTATATGGAAAAACAAGCCCAACGATTTGTTGTAGTTTAAGTTTTAGTTTCATTCGCGGTTCACTTCACGTATTTCATTTGCTTTTCACACTTTCCTTGTGCCAATTTACACTTTTTGTTTCGTTTTACCTGACCATAGCGAATAGTAGAAAATAAAATATAAAAAAAGAAGAAAAAAACAGCACAAAGTGCTCGTAAAAACCAATAGAAATTATAATATAAAATGTACTTCGTAATTGTGGCAAGTTGTTTGGCTTGGAGAACTGGCTGAAGGGGTTATGCATAGCTCGAGAGCCATGGACAGGTTGGCAACAAAGCCAAAGAGGCGTGTCGTGACAGATTGTCGTGAATTGTAGTGACGTTAGGTACAATTTGGCATGAAACGTAAATGCCATTTAGCCTAATGAAAGCGTAAGCTGTAAATTAAAGGGCGTATTTTAATAGCACTTTCTGATTCAATTACCAAGACAATTTGTCTTAGTCATAGAATAAATTGCAATTTCAATTGAGGTTAGGTACGAAATGGGATTGGAACAAAACATGTAATTGATAGGAATAACTTATATTACTTATATACATAGCTTAATGAATCCTTCTAAGTTGTAAATTAGTCTTATTTCTATTAAGGGTTAGGTACAAACTGAAATGGAACACAGCTGAGTTAATATTATTGAGGCTTTTATACTATTCTATATATTATATAAAATGCTTCAACTAATAATATATATTTAATATTTCTTCTGTTAAATAATAGAAAAAATTTGTGGAATACCGGAATGGAACACTTTTTATTGTTTACTATATCATTTTTGTAATTCAAGTGTTTATTCAAAAATAATTATGACTGACCATTGGTATTTATTGTAGCATTATTTGACTTCTATTGATTTTTAAACCCATTAAGTCTATTTTATGGCTGTTTATAATGGTAATCGATAAATCAAACACACACATTTGGTGCCGTTTTTTGCGCCCAGCTATAGTTTAGCCTTCTACTGTAGTTAGTCAGCTTTTGGGGCGCCCGTTCGCTCGAAGATCGACCCAGTTAGATTAGGCACGGTTCAGCGCGTTAAGGCCAATAAATCAGCGCTGTGCGCGTTATATATTAGCTGTTGGCACTAGACAACATAGCAGCAAAACTATTTAACAACAACAATTGCCTCTTATCGACAACACACACACACACACAACGAAACGACATGGAAACGAGCCATTTGGAATGGTAGCTAAACAAGCAATTACACGTCAAATGAGACCCGGACTTCAAAGCGGAGTTGTAGAAATCAATAATAAAAGTGGCAATAGAAATGAATTATACAACAAAAGCCAAAAAAAAAAATACTGAATAGAGGGAAACGGAGCTCTAAGCAGTGCCACACGCTATCCAGGGCATATATAAATATTACACAACAAGGGTAACATTGCCCCCTTTGGCCAAGAGAAAGGGAGAGAGCGCAGGAGAGAGGAAAAAGTTTCAGCTTTCCCTCACTTTTATTGCTGTTTGAATATTCTTTATTAAAGAACTTTAAGCGCGCTAGTAATTGAAAATGCATAAAAGTTGTTGTGTCTCCGTGTGTGTGTGTGTGTGTGGCTTTTGTTGAGTTATTGAATAGGGCGTGGTTGCACAACTTTTCTGCGACTCAGCTACCCTTGGCTAAAGTCCTGGCCCATCGCCCGAGGGCCAGACATCACTCTCAAGCCTCCGTCGAGCTTGACGTCTTTAAGTCGGCCGCCGTCGCTTAACCGCAATTAAACTGTTCGTTCGAATTATTTTTTGGGCCTTGCCCAGTCATTTGTCTTGCCACCCTGACGGTGGCCCATTGTACGCACCGTCAATGCCCTTCCCCTTCCCCTTCAGCTTCTCCTTCCCTTGCCCTTCCCCCCTTGCAAATTAGAAATGTCAGCGATTTTGACACCGAAATTGCTGCGCCTGCGGCCAGATTCCACTTTTTTCGCCTTTTTTCCACTCTTCCTTTATAATTGTTCCATTGAGGATTACCATATGCTCGCTTTTAATGGTTTTCAGGCGCAGCTGTCGCTGTTCCATTTCAATTTTTTTTCGTTAACAAACTGCGGTTAGCCCCAGCAGGCTTAATGACAGCTAAGCTGATGTTAATCGTTGCTAAGTGCATTTTTCTCTGTTTCATTCTATTTTAATTTGTGTAACTTTAGCTTTTCACTTTGGTTATTCAGCGAACTTGAACTCTGCTGCTGGTAATAGAATTAGTTCTGCTGGAATACATACTAGTTACTTTAGTTGTTGTAATGTTTCATTCCATTATGTTCCATTCTGGTTTTTTTTTTGCTTAAGCCAACACATCTAGTTTAAGTGTCTGCCATGTTTGTTGCAAATGCTGTGTAAGCAGCCTTGCAGCTGCCAATGTTCCATTCCATTTTGTTCTTAACTTATCATATTGCACATTCTTAGATCATATCGCATATGCTGCGGGTAGACACATTTATAAACCTTTCCACTTAACCACTAATCGCCCAATTGCCGTTGAGCTCATGAAATGCGATCTCCCGTTCCTAATAATAAACTCTGTCTATCATATATCACATTTCTACCACTAATAGTGGGCATAAATTTTCTTTTCTCTCTCTGTCTGTGTATTTTATATTCATATATATATATATATATATGAAATTTATGGAACTGCGCTGCTCTTGTCTCATAAACTTGGCGCACTTTCCTTTCAAATTACGGCCAGCAGCGGCGTTAATTAGTCCAAGTTTTCACTTGAGCGTTTCATTGCCGTCGCGTTACGTTTTCGATTCGGAGACAACAGCAGGTGCAGACGGGGGATTGGCCACCAAATTACTAAATTGTCGCCGTTTTGGCCAAAAACAAAATAATATTGTTGTTGGCCATTTTATGAGCGCCCAGCGCCAGCGACTGTTTCATATATATGCATTATAATAAACTTTATGGCCATTTTGTGACAGAAAAGTTTATTTTTTGTTTTTTTTTTTTATGTATATATTTTGGCGAAATTAACATAAAGCGGGAGGTTGGCATAGACAATGTTGGGAATTGGAATTGGAAATGCCTTTAATGGTTCAACAATAGCTAAAAATTTGCCCAAAAACTTAACATTTCGACTTTATTGCAGCAGTAAAATGCATAAAAAGAGCAGAGGAAATAGCTTCGGCAATTAAACTGTTATAGGTTTGTTTCATTTCCAGACATACCGAACCATGCCAAAATACCAGTAGTGAAATACAATATAAATGGAATTTGATATTTTTATATATTTATTGGCTAGCAAGTCAGAGATAATTCGTAAAAGGTGCTTAAGAAACGTTTAACTCAATTGAATTGTGTGTTTCATTGAAAATTATACCTAACCTCAACAAAATTTAACTGCAGATTTGAATTTGAAATTTCAATTGGAAAACAATTTAATTTTGTTACAATCAGAAAGGTCTAGAGAACAATAAAATTTGCATTATAGCTGCGTGACTTGCAGTCTTATCGCATGGCAATTGCCGCAATTGATTGCCCACTTTCATAAGACAAGGCACAGCCGAGAGGAGTTAGCGAGAGACAGGAAGGGAGAGAGAGAGAGAGAGTGAACCTCACACGTTGAAGACGCCACCGCCGACAAGAAATTGCGCAATTGCTCAAGTGAAACGCGCGCGGGGGTTGCAAAAACCTGAAACCCAAATGCGGGTGGCTCTAAGCCACGTTCCACAATAAGACGGCGGCGCAACCACTGAACCACTGCTAGGCGAGCGCATGCTGTGATAATGCTCTTTGAGCTTTGCTTTTCACATTGAGCACTCGCTGCGCTTCGCTCGTGGGGGAGTCGTCTCCGATCTGTGATAGACGCCACAAGCGGGGGTGGTTAATGCAAACACACACACACACACACACACACACAGATATATGCACAAAATTATGAATCACTAGACGATACCACAGGACGGCAACGACATCCGGTGGGCGGGGCAGCAGAGCAAGGCAGGGGTCGAGTCGGCCGCATTATAGTAATACGTGTGGCAAAGACTGCTTAGAATGGCAGGCAGCAAACGCAACGGGGCGTCGAAATTGTCGTCGGTGCATGCAACTTGTCGCAGCGTGCTGCTGCTTAACGGGAATTAAGTCATTATAGTGTGCGCGAGTATGTGTGTATGTGTGTGTGTGTGTATTTTCCCTTGTAAATTTCAATTAAAGCTGCAATTTGCAAATTGCCTTGGCAGACGTGTGAAGCTAATGCCTGATTAACATGATTAACGCACTGTGATTCGATTAGATCGCCACGCCCACAGCGCTTGGCCTCCAAATTAAAATAAAATAAAATTATATATATATATCTAAGTGAAAAAAACAACCAAATGTGGTGGCAACGTTTCAAGATTTGGGCTAATGCGATTTATGCTCGTGCTGCTGCTCGCTGCATTTCTTTTCTGCTGCGGCAGGTGGGGCTAATGACATTTGCCAGACGTCAGACGAATGCAACCTGCAAAAAGGCAATGCCAAGAATCGTGCAGCTGGGCCACGCGATGTCAACAATGCTAAAATGTGGCAACGTTGGCGCCCCGCCCACCCGCAACGCCCATTTGAGAACGGGGGGCGTGACAGTAGCCAAAGTGTAGTTGCAACAAGGCAAAGGTGCGCCAGGGCAAGCGATAAGTAGGCTATGTGTAAGAGAAACAAAGAGAATGTGAGAAAGTTAGGAGAGAGTGAGGGGAGCTAGAGAGAGAGATGGGGAAAGGGGAAATAATGTTAGCATAGAGTGTAGCATGCAATATATATAAGCAAGTTCAATGAGTTATTATATTATAGGTAAAAACATAATTTAACTCAAGAAGTTTTGAAGATATTACGCTAAAATTTGGTATGCTCAAATTTCATTTCACATTTAATATAAATAACATTTTATGTACTAATGACACACGCCTCTCATATGAGCTCTGTCAAGCACTCAACACATTACAACACATTTAATGATTATTGCGAAGTAATTGGTAATGCCTGACTAATAGAACTCTTTGTGCTGCTTGCAATAAGTTCAAGCAAACAAAAAGATAAGAAATATTCAGATAAAACGCAACGGCAGCTTTTAAAAGGCAAGGTATATGTACAACTACACAGATAAGATTAGTTGAGAAATGCAAAATAGAATGGAAAGTTTTTCTTTGATTGAGCCACAGCGCACACTCATCATATATCATCATCATCAACGTTCGTCATTATTATAATTATCAACTAGATGGATCATGATCAAAGCTGAAACGTGACATTTACAACGAGCTCGGGGATTGTAAAAGAGGCCGAGGACGCGAGCTCAAAGAGAAATGTTGTTACAACAATAACAGCGTAGGCAAGCACAAAAAAAAAAAAAAAAATATAAAAAAAAGAATATATATAAAACTAGAAAAGCGAAAAGAAAGAAAAAAAAACGCCGATGCCTAGTCTGGAATTTGGTTCGTTCTGTAAAGTCATGGTCGAGGTTGATTTTTGGATCAGAAATGCTTAGGCTTTGAAGCCACCACAAGAATTTGTCACTTTAATAAGCGCATTTGGGTTCACATTCTTTGGCTACTTTTTCTTCTACTTCTGCTTCTCTTATTTTGAATGATTTGAAGTTTTCGTCTGTTCTTCTTTAGGCCAATCGGCAGCAGCAACCTTTGTGCCACACGGCGCAAACGTGTTCATTTTTATATGCGGCTTAGCGGCTTTCGGCTAATTTATGCACAGCATGCTCATATTTGTATTATTATGGGTTATGAATCCGACGTATGGCTCGTATAAACCTAATAGAGCCATCAATGGGCTATAAAACTAGAGCTGCCCGCCAAATACAAAATAAAAAAAATACAAAACATTCAGGCGACAACAGAGCTGTCAAGCTGTTCCACCAGCCAACTGGCAGCTGCCACGCCCAGCAGTCCCAACAGCCCCACAGTTACAGTTGTGGCCAAGCCCCGTCTAGTCGACGTGGCGGCAGAGTCGAAAAAAGCAAAAAAGAAAAAGAAATGCAATGAAAGAAAACTGAAACAGCAGCCAGCCCTAAAAAGTGGGTGGCTATCAGCTGACTGACTGAGTGATTGAGTGATTGAGTGATTGAGTGACTGATTGACTGATTGACTGACTGTCTGCCTGTCTGGCAGTCTGCTAGCTGCAATTTGGCAGCGACTTTATCGACTTTTAATTCGCTGCACAATTTGCATATATTTTAATTTTTATTTTAAGACAAAGGCGCGCTGCTGCGGAAGGAATCGATCCAAGCTAAAGGAAGCACACAACAACTACGAAAGCTGTTGACAACAACAACAACAACAGACGACAACGAGCTGCGAAAATTACTTGTGCTTGAACGGAATTCACAATGCACTTCATTGCCAGCGACGCACAGTGGCGCTAAATGCACAAAAAACTAATGAAAATATTTAGTAAGTTAAAAGAATGAAGATATTCTGATGCAACATTATAAATATAATATTTTTAAGTGAAAAATTAGACCATAATGATTTATGTCGAAATGTCTTGAATAGGGATAATTTAAATGTTATATATTGAACTATATATTGAACTAAAAACCCAAACTTATATAAAAATCTAATTCATCAAAAAAAGTAAATAATTTTATTATAATATGATACGGCATCAAAATGAAATGTTGATGGTCCTATATAAGCTAAGATATGATCCACAGTCGACGTATCTCGATGTTATCTTTTACGATGTTACAGCTTAAATTTTAAATAGTTTTTATATCTTATATAGAGCATTAAGTATAGTATAGTAGTCATTTCATAAGCTTAAATAAAGTATGTTTACTTAATACAAATAAAGTTCTTGTACAACTTCTTTGATGAGCTCAACAATTGGCACATATTGATCGATTTGCCACCGTCTTAAGCATACTTTGAGTCACTGTGCAATCAGGCTGAGGCTGCTTCACAGCTGCTCAGTAATACACACTCACAATGGACTGCCATTGATATATTTTGGGTCTCATTGAAGTAAAGGAGAAAGAGGCGCGTTTCTTTTCTTCTTCTTTTCGTAACCACTCGTAGTTCGCCCTTAGTCACTTTGGGGGTATGAGTCAGCGAATGGTGATCCATCAGGCACTACGAAATAGCCACTGGGGGTGGGCATACAGAGAACTCTCTTAATTCATATGCAAAAAGCCAAAAGAAACAAAACAAAAATGAAACCAATTTCGCTGCTTGTTCGCTTTCATTGAGAAAACGGCACAAATTAAGCAAATTTATTTTGCCCTGTACTAGAGACAAGACTATATAGCAACTTACTATATGTATATTCCGCATACGAATCGGCGGCGACGACGGCGACATCGACGCAATAAAAACAAAATATTTTAGCGAATTAAAAGAAAATTGCCTCATCCGACAGTTATGCAAGGCTGTCCGTCCGCCCGTCCATTCGTCTGCCTGTCTGGCTATATAATTTGGATAGATGTAACTATAAAGCTAGCAAATCAGCAAATAAATGACTCATGCTTAAATAAATCAACTAAACAAGGCTTTTTACTAACTAACTAACTATTATAGCTTCAGCGCGATGGTGGGTGTATCAATTAAGGCAAGGTTTCTCAATTTCTCAATTAAAGCTAGCGCATTTCCCTAGCTTGATCTGCGGATATATATTATGTGAGACTGACTAATTCTTGTTGGATGATCGTGTAGAAACAAGATTGCCTAATGCTTAGCAATTCAGTTTCCCTTAATCTTAGCTTGAAGTTTTCTTTTCTTCAGTTTTAGATCAATTCAATATACGTCAGGAAAGGATATCAGATTCAGTCTGAGAAGTAGTTCCTGAGATTGAAAAAAAGACTTTATATTTAAAGTTTTCTTCTCAAAGCGAAATTTTATGTTTTTTTAATCACTAGAGAGATGGGGCTTTCCGAATATGATAATTTGATTTCAGAATTTTAAGAAGTTGAACAAATATATTTCACAATTATTATCATTTCAACTGCATAAGAGTTTAGTCTTTAAAATGTATGTCTTAATATCTTTAATAATCACTTAATTTCCAAAATTCTTCAAAGATCTTTTTGACTAACTCTATGTTTTATCCATATAATTCCATTGCTCTAGGTTATTCTATCCTTTTATCTATATATTCCCATCACTCAGGTTAAACTATCTTTTATCAATATATCATATATGCTCAGAATATTATATAATATGCCTTAAAGGAGTATCTTAAGGTCTTGAGGTCTCGCACACTGCTCCACAGCACACACTTTTACTTTGCAACACCTGAGCCACACTTGGGGCTCCAATGCAGTCAGTTTGCTGACTGTAGCTGTTTCTGCTGTTTACTGTTCGCTGTTTGCTCTTTGAGCCATTCATCAAATGGCAAATTAGAAATTCTTTTGGCGTTGCAGCGGTGGCCTTTGTAGGCAGGCACGTGTCGCCGTGGATGACGTTATGACAGCAGCTGCGCCACGGCTGTTGCCAAGTGAGACCTCATCAGACAACTTTGTTTGTTGTTTGTTTCTGTATTTTATTTTATTTTTTTTTTTTGTTGACAGGAAGCGCCACTGCGCCAAGCCAAGAAATACAAAAAAAAGGCAGAGACCCACAAAAAAACCAAGAGAAAAAGATCTATGACAAAAGATGCGCTAAGCATAAACTAAGCAGGACAGCCAGGACAGTGAGGACTCGGGGCTAGTTAGAAGGATGCGTAAACTAATCTGAAAAGTGTGCCCAGGAAAGGACAGCAGACAGCCAAAGGCAAACACAGCCTACATCCGGTGGAAGCAAACCCAAGAGAGAAAAAACGAAGAAGAAAACTTAAATAAAAAAAACCTGAAATTTAAATGAAGAAAAAAGTGAGCAGATGAGACATATGCCGAAGATATCATATTTATATGAATATATATGACATGAATACGAAGCTAAAGAAAACGAAGATTAGATACCCTAACGGTAAGATAAAGATACTATATGAGATCAGTATATACTAAACTCTATCCACAACTCATATAAAAACTGAATTTGTTTTTGCTTGGCTCTGAGTTAAGACTTTTCTGTTGCATAAGGAATATAAAGAACTTTGTAAGAAGCTGCATTACATAACCTTCACTTCACTAAGATCCATTCTCATAGTTATACATTCCCATGGCAATCAACTCTGATTTGGTATACCTCTAAGGTAAGGGTATATGGTCCAATGACAACTTAGAAGTGTGTATTTTGTCTCACCTGTCGTGTCCATGTAAACAATTAACGTGGCAAAGACCAGCGCAAACGAGAGCAGGCACAGGGCAATGGGCAATAGCTGGCGATACGGTGACGGGCTGAAGCGCGGATCAAGTTTCTTGCTCTTGTACGAGGAGGAGCCGGTGGCGCCACAACCCGCTGCAGCAGCAGCGGCCGCAGCATGATGATGATGATGGTGATGATGATGCTGCTGGCGACTGTTGCTCGACTGTTGTTTTTGATGTGGCTGGTGGTGGTGTGTGGCTCCAATTGTTGCTGCTGCCGCCGCTGCCGCTGCAGCAGCTTTCGACTGCTTGTGGCAGCAATGCTGATGGCTGTGCTGCAATTGCAGCTGCAACGGCGCCGTTCGCGTGGGCGTCGACAGCGGCGATGAGACGGTGCTGGCCGATGGTGAGCTCAATACGCTGCTCAAATCGCTAATGGAACCAGTTGAAGCGGCACACGTGGAGGCGACTAATCCGACCCCGCCTCCTCCCCCTCTGTCAAGCTGTTTGTGCGGCATTTGTCGGCTGTGGCGCTTGTGGCGCAACTGCACATGATCCGTCTCATCGTAGCCAATGTCTTTGGTTGTTGTTGTTGCTGTTGTTTGCCTCACAATCTGCTCCTGGCCAAAGTTGACATCATCCACATCCTCACACTCGATGTCATCATCATCGTCCACAGCCGCCAAATTTGTTCGCGCTGGCTGCGTTTTGCGCGTGTGACACGAATCGCTGCCACTCGCTGTTGCTGTTGGAGCTGCTGCTGCTGCTGCTGCTGCTGCCGCTGCAGTTGTTGTTGCTGCTGCTTTGGCTGCCGCTGCTGCAGCTGCTAGTGCCGCACAGCTTCGGCTGAGTGTGTACTTTTTGGGCGTGGCCTTCCGCCTGCTGCTGTTGGCGCTGCCACTCGCTGTGGCGGCTGTGGAGCTGCTCGGCGCTGCCAGCTGCTCAGCGGCCAGCGCTGGATGCGCTGAGTACACTTGCTGTGACATAGTTAACACAATTCTCTGCTCCTCTATAGCTTGCACTATCTCACTCTCACTCTCTCTCTCTCTATCTCTCTGTCGCTCTCACTGCAAGTCACGCCTACTTCGAGTGTCCTGTTGTGACTGTTTAGCTCCTCTCCTGTTGGCTGCTGTAGCTAATGCCGCGTTTTCTGCATCCTGGCAACCGACACGACTGCAAAAAATAAAGAAAATGAGAATCCAATTAGTTTTGTGCGCTTGCCAAAAAGAGTTGAAGTTATATTTGAAAGCTTTGTTATGGTGACTTAAGAATACCCTATAATAGTTTAGATGAATGTAGACAAGCAGTAGATATTGAGGATAAAACAAATTTTAAATACATTTACAAGCGATTAAATTTCATTTAAAATTTTTTGTTTATTTAATCATTAATAATATTAAAAACTTAACATTAATAATTAGTAATATTTTTTATATTTATCATTTTTAATATATTATTATTTAATTTTTATCATGTTTTATTTTTTTATTACTTATTTATATAATATTTTGTATTTTTATTTTTTTATTTCTTTATTTTTAAATTAATTATTGTTGTTATTAATTATTAAATTGTATTTTCTAATTTTTTATTTATTACTTCTTTTCTTTATTTATTAAATAACTTTTTAATGATTTTTAAAGATCTATTAAATCGCACATACCCTACACTTACTAATGATGCTGGGCATATAAAAACTAATTTGGCAAAGTGCATTGAACTGAACTCAAAATTGAGCTGAGTCCCAGAGCCTGTACAGCATCCTTCGAACAAGCTGTGTGTGTGACTTGGTAATCTTTTGTTAGCTGTCTGCGCTGGGCTGCTGTCTGAACTCATTTGCTGTTTTATGAATAGGCAAAAATACATTCAACAAGAAGGAAAAAAAATAACACCAAGAAAAGAAAACGTACCCAAAATAAAAAAAAAAATTAAGGAAAAAACTCAACAAGAGCCCAAGAGCAAAAGTCGTCGCCGGCGACGGCCCAAAAGAAATTGAATACAAACTGCACCACCTGTCAAAAATCGAGCGACGAGCATTGCCAGACGGTGGTGCTGCAGGAACAGCAGAAGCAGCAGCAGCTCGAGTCTTTAAGTGGTAGAGCAGCAACAGCGATTGAGAGAGAGAGAGAGAGGGGGGGAGAGAGACAAGGAGAGGAGTACGAGGGGTAACTGAGACGAAACGGGGCGATTGCTAAAGAATTTCAACAACAACGCGCGGTATTTTGTGAACCAAATTAAAAAAGACACAGAGCCAGCCAGAGAGGGGAAGAGAGGAGCCGAGGAGGCGAGGGGCGGTGGAGAGCGAGAGGCATTGCAGCGAGGCATGAGAATTATAAATGGAAAACATTGACGCGCAGCAGGCAGAAGTGGCAGAGGGCAGGGGCTATGGAGCAACCGAGCTGGTGGAGAGAGATGGAGCATCATAGAAGGTGGAGGAGTAGGCAAAAGCAGCGGCGGCTGCTGTCATGCTGCCAGTTGTACTCGCTGCTCTCGGTACTCGATACTCTCGGTACTTGGCTGCGCGCCTGCGCAACAGACGCTGTGCAAGCGAGACAATAAATGCACGAGACAGAGAGAGAGAGACAGGTAGTGATCAAGAGTGTGGCAGAGGGGGTGAGCAAAGCGAATCGAGTTCATCAACTGTGGCAGGCAGCAGATGTTTTTCCAATGTTTGGGCGGCTGTTGCTTGGTCGCGTTTTTTTTCTCTCTCTTCAACTACTTCTCTGCTGCCCCTGCTGTGGTTGTTGTTGTTCTTCTTCTTCTTCTGTTGTTATTCATTCTGGTAGTTGTTGCTGTTGTCTGCTGCTCGTTTTTGCTTTATGAACCATAACGTCTTCAGCTTGGGTTTTTTCGTTTGTTGTTGTTGCTGCTGCTGCGGCTGCCTCCTTAAAGCGTCTGCTTGGGGCAAGGCTGACCAAACGATACCCGTCGCCCGTTTTCATTTCAGCCATTTGCGCATTCATTTGACCATTACGCGTGCGCTCCTGGCCAAGACCCTAAGCCACAGCCAGTGCCCAAGACCCAATCCCAAGTCGTAGTCTCATGTCTTATATATGTATATATGTTTTGATTTGCTGGAATTTGTTGAAACATATAGCCTGTGATTAAATGCAGTCCGACCCTGCTGCTTCTGCGTTTAATGATACCTTCTGCAGTGTCTTTAAACGATATGATTCTTGGAATGTGCTCGCTCGATCTGAATGAATGCATGTAATATATGTTGCCAACTGCGCGAATTTAAATGATAAACGTTTATGGTGGACTGTAATCTAAGCTGCAGCATGGTTTTTTTTAATTTATTATTTTTATTCACATTTTTATATATTTTTATTTATATTATTATATATTTATTATTTTTATTTATATTATTATATTTATATGATTTAGTCCTAGAAGTGTATATATTTCGGTTGATTTATTAAAGCTGTTTAATGAATAAAGCTGTCCGAATGACAACAAAATTTGAAGAATATTACTTTCTCAATGTTAATATTCTTTTCAAATAGTTTTCAAAATATTGTTTCTTATTAAATTTTCTTGTCAAAAATTTACTGCTCAGTCGCATTACTACTACATCAAATAAAACATTACTGCTTCTTCATAACAATTTACAAAACACACAGTAAATTTAGTGCCAGTTTTTGTGAACTCCAAAGCCCATTTAACTTGACTCTAAATTATGTCTGCAATTTATAAAATTTGCTTACATTTTATATGTCTTAAATTGTATAATTACTACCTGCTCGTTAATGAGTAATTCTTCCTAAACGTTCGTTTATGCACCTCTCCTTTGTCTGTCACAATCAGCAAATAAATTGACATTAATAGCCCTTTAAATGCCATTAACTGTGCTTCACCGTAACTCCCTTAATCAATCAAGCTCAATTGCATATATCTCACTTGATTACCCTAATCTAATACATGCACTCGCTGAGATCAATAGACTCTTGTGCTTTCACAACTTTAAATTCAACAGCTCATTAATGACTTTATTAGCGGCAACAGTTTCGAATAAAACTAAATAAAAAAATCAAAACGAAAACATTTTAATTGTTTACATTAAAAATTGTTTCTTTCTTTTATTTGAACTGATTGCAACTTCCACGTTTGTTAATTCATTTTATTAGCGGCGTGACGCAAGTCGCAATTCAAATGTGTTTTCACAGCTTAAATTTTTTATGATTGAAAAAGCGAGGAGAAGAAACACACTTTAATGAGCTTTTAATTTGGTAATTAGTTTGGAGCTGCATTCGATTTGTTTGCAGCGATCACAGCGCATAAAAGTATCTATGCGTTGGCCAATGTATCTCATGGATATCAAAGTGCGCGCCGTGTGATTTACAGCCATGTCACACAGCGCATTAAATCGATCGATTAAAACTGGAGAGATTCTCGCTGTGAGCATATGCAAGAGTGTGCGTGTGTACGTGTGTACGTGTGTGTGTGTATAGCTTTTGTATTTGTGTAGCCTTGTGTGTTATTTTATTTTTTCTTGTGGCGTCGCTTTCATTGATGTTGAGCTCTTTTTTTCTGCTGCCTCGCTTTTTATATCTTTTTCGTCTGCCGTCTGTCTGGTGAAAATTTGTGCGACATGCGAAAGAGATTTTAGGTGACAGCGGCGCCACCTAAAAACAGCAACGGAAGCTCTATAAGACGATGATTTATATTATCAAATGAAGTGAGAAGTTCAAGTAAAAGAAGTGTCAGCAAAAAGAAAAACCATAAACAAATTTAGAGTTGGAGTAATCCGTTGAGTAGGCAAATTTTTTTTTTATATAAAAGTTTTTTTGTAGAAAAACTAAGCTGTTTAACTGAATCCCGATCGATTCAGCTCAGACTTGCATTATGTGTTTCTTGCATATGCTACAGATATATTATAGATATTACATTATCATTCTATACTTTTTTATATACTTTAGACGACTTTACTTATCAATATTCATTGATAACAAACACAAGCCTATTTAAATGTTAATAAAGTATATCCCTTATATAACTTGTCGAATTATTATCGATAACTGAGTAGTACATTCACATCACTGTACTTCCACAAGTATGCCCTCTACATCCTATTCACTTGTCTAAGATTATTTCTTTGTATATAGACCGATTCCCATTAGTTTCTCAGTCATGGGATAAACGATTTGGTTCGGGTTCATTGCAATCAATTTCTGCATTATGTGTGGTGCGACATATTTTGCGCCCTGACTTCCAAGAATTCGCTAAGCAAACAAACAGCCCAGGGGCAGCAGTGTGGCGCAGGGGCACAAGGCGAGCAGACAACATGTTGCCGAGTTGGCGATAGAACCAGCCCAACATGCCACAAGAACAATGTTTTGCGGTTAATGATCGTGCGACGACCAACGTTTCAAATGTAACAAAAAAAATAAAAAAAAACCAAGCAAGCAGAAGAGTAACAACAACACACAGGTACAAGATCGAGAGGGAGTGAGAAAGGGAGATATATATAGAGAGAGAGACGGAGGGAGGCGGGGTGAACTTAGAGAACGGCACAAGACATTTTGATAAACATTTACAAACGCACTGAAGCAGAAACTTCATAGCCACATCCAAACAACAAAAACAACGACGACACGAGGTAACCACCAAGTCGAAGACTACAACAACTACAAGAATAAAGACGATGACAGCCAGCCAAGTAAGAAATGAGAGAAGCGATGAGGAGAGCAGCAGCAGCAAAAAAACAACAGAAGAAGAATATGCTACGCTTTTAACCATATGGTTTATTTATACAACAACAACAGCAGCAACAACTCGACACACAGTGGTAGCAACAAAGTGGCAGACAATAAAAATGCAATTCTAAAAAACCAACAACCAACAAGAGCAACAACCACAGTGCAACGACTATCATCGTCCACAAAATGTTGCTTGGAATTTTGCTGCTACATTTTCTACACTTGCTTGTAAAACCTGGGGCCCCCGTTGACCAGAGCTGGCTGGCTAGTGGGACAGGGTTGCCAAATGCGAGGGCTGCTTAGCAAATTAATGCGAATTCTAATCAAATGGAGTAAAGATTACCAAGTGTGAAAATTTTTGTATAAGCCTAGGAAAATCGTTTTGCTATATAAAATGTATATAGATAATATTTAGCTTGTGTGGGCTTTTAATTTAATAATTAATATTATTTTATATGTAATATTAGATGAATATATTTTATTTTCTTTTATTATTTTAGTTAATATTATTTTATTTGAGAAACTTAACTTTCCATTACTTAAAATTATATTTTTAAACACTTTATCGGACATGTTGTTGTGCTAATTTCAACAACTCATCAAGTCCGCCTCGTGCCTGACCAGTCACCACTAAAAAGTTGTTGAAATTTACCGATTGTGGCAATTATTTAGTAGACGTTTGCACTCGTACTTGACCCTCGGACAGACCCTACCAAAAAAATGATTAAAAATGCAAGAAAAAAATGTAAACCTAACTGAGCCAAACGAAACGCTAATGAAAAAATTGCACTCGACGGTAAGTTAAGAAGGTATTTCGAGAAATTTATCGGTAACAAAAAAAAAAAAAAGAAACCAAGTAGCAACTGAGGTATGTGTGTGTAGCATATGCTGCCTGCCTGCAGTTAGGAGGGGGCGAGGAGAGCGACAGACCTCTGGTAACTGGCATTACCTATGTGTGGTCGTCTGCATCTTCTGCTGCTCCTCGCTTCCCTACTTGTTATCTACCTTGTTTATCAGAGCGGCGACGATGGCGACGCGTCGTTTAATTGTTTCTGCCGGAGGCGTCGCCGCATTTTGTAGGAGTTGCACAAGAGTGCAGCAAATGGAAAACAACAACAACAGATACAAAAAACAGTTATTTTAGCAAGTTGTTTTTTTGTATATATATTTGTTGGCAGTTAAAATTAGCGCGAGTGACTGGCGAATTGCCAGCAACGACTTTGTCGGAATCTAGGGTAAGCCCCCGCTCCGCCCAGCCCCGCCCCCGTTCCGCCCCTACACTTGAAAATTTGCAAATGTGTCTACGACTGCGCTGCTATTTTATTGCTTTAGCATGTCGGCAATATATTACCAAAAAGAAACATTTTATATACATGCATATACACTTGGAGAAAAGTGTTGAAAGATGTGCCCAAAAATGTATATAAGGCTGAATGGAATTGCTGAGCTAAAGGTTATATATAGCAATAATAATAACAATATTGAAATATATGTATTGCAGAATACAAATTATTCAAAACGTTTTTAAGAAGCTTGTTTAAAAAAAAATTTCTTTTTCTTTCAATCTTACTTAATTTAATAAATAAATATTAAACAAATATTATTATAAATATTTAACTTTATTTCTTAATGTTTTATATTTTATTTAGATTTTTTTTAAATTTTTGTAATGTTATTAATTTTTTGTTAAATTTTCATGTATATATTTTTTTCATTTATTATTGCTTGCTCTTGTCGCTTTCATTTCTCTCAGTGTTTGTTTACAAAAAGGGACATACGTTGTGGAACGTCTAGAATAGGACGTTATAGACTAGGAGGCAGTAAAATATGCATGCTATATACACATATATATATATATATATATATATATATATATATATATATGCACAACGGACAGTTGGCAGTTCTCGTAGTTCTCGGCTCGACAGCTGGCGTGTGCCAAAAAAAAAAAAGGAATAAGAGTCAACCGCGAACCGGAACTTCAAGACGTTGCCTGCAGGCAAGTGAAATTCCTTGTTGCCAGGCGGCGGTGGCGACGTTGCTGTCGGTTGCATTTTACATGCGCTGCAATTGGTGGTTCAAACTGATTTGCCACATGCCATAGAGCTTAGACAAAGTGCAGAGCCCTCAGAGTCCCAAGCTTATAAATCAAACCCAGCAGGTTGCGCTTATCTTAATGAGAAGTTGACGTGTTTGCATGCCAAACTAAATTCCAGTAAAAAGCACAAAAATTTGCCGCATTCTACAACAAAAATGGGCACAGATGGGCGAAAGTTATGGCCAAAACACACAGCTGTGGGTGGGCCCGACGAGTCAATAAAAATGTGTGGCCATTCAATTTGCGAATTGCGTCATAAACTGGCGCACAAAATAGATTTGCAAGCAATTTACGAGCTAATGGCGAGGTATTCGAGAACTCTAGCATCCATGTCAGAGGTTATTTGTGGCGTGGAATTAGAGCTAATGTCAGACTGAAAGACCACTTCATATATGTACATTTTAAAATGTGTTCAAGATTCTAATTGCTAGGCAAAGCCTGAGCAAGACTTGATTAAGATCTTAATATCATATATCATAAATTAATTCCAATATAAGCATTCTTCAGCTTGTTTTTGCAACAACTTGATTTGATCTGTAATTATGCAACTTGCTGTAGCAATTAAATTGAAGTCTTCTCTGTATAAAGCAACATTGTTTGAATGATTGCACAGCGCGTAGCTCATTTCCAGGGAAAAAGAACGTTATATTAATTTTACCACCCAGCTGAAGAGCAACAACAACAACAACAACCACAACAACGACAAAGAATAGCATAAATCACGTAGCATTGACGTGACTGCAGCCAAGCAAAGCTCAATGAAGCTGGTCACACAGCAGCAGTAACAGCAGCAATATCAGCAGCAGCAGCAGCAGCATCGGCAGCATGTGAAACAAATGCCAAACAAGTCGGTGAGACGCGTAATGAGCAACACGCACAAAATGAATAGAAATGGAAATGGATCAAGAGCAGCAAGCAGCGCGCAGCGAAATGCAACAACTACACACGTGCGAGCGGGAGAGTAAGACAGAAAGAGAAAGAGACAGGGACAGAGCATAATAATAACAACAACTGCAGCGCAGGTCAAGCAGGTACAAATGCAACAAGCGCTCGTTCGCTCGGCTGATTAGAAAGAGTGCAATGTGCGTGTCCAATGCGTTCGCTCTCTCAACATGCTCTCTCTCTCTCTCTCCCTCTCTTGGTAGTGCCGCTCTTTGTGTCAGTGAGTGATTGAGTGTGCGTGCGTATGCGTATGTGTGCTATTTGTTGAAAACATAAACAATATTTGATGGCTGCGCTGTTTGACTGCGGCGTTAGCGGCGACTGCTGCTGCTGCTGCTGCTGCTTCTTGTGTGTCTACACATGCATGACGAATGGTAAAAAGAATAGAAGAGACAGAGAGAGCGCGCGCACGAACAGAAGAGCAAAGGCAATGGGCGAGCATAATAGTTCACTTAATCAGGCTTGAGAGGATTTACCAGCGACGAAGACGTCGGCCAGGCACATTTATCAAAAAGGCAGCATCAGCTTCAGCAACGGCGAGATGGAGTAAACGAGAGAGCCTGATAGGAAAATTGGCCTGGCCAGATAATAGACAAATTGTTGCCTTTCAAACAAAAAAAAAACAAGCATGTTCGAGTGTGTAGATTCACACACATACATACATGTACACATTTTTGTAGCTATTTAGTTGGCCGTTTTGCCGCTGATAAGCGTCGGCGGCAGCAGCAGATTGTTGAGAGGGCTAAGTGCATGCGGGCAAGCGGGCCATTTGGGCAGGTGAAAAATGAAAATTGAGATTATGCTGAAGGAGTAGCCACCCCAAGTGAGCGAGCGAGAAGGGGAATGATTGAGCTCAGCCTCCGATTCGGGCTTCAAACACATGTCGCTATTTTCGCTGAGCAAACGGAAGACGTTTTTCTTTCCTTTTTATGCATGAGGAAACTGAAGTGGAAATTTTTCCTTCAACAGGATTGCAGAGGATATGTTATTCCTTTCAATGTCAGTGGCTGTGTGTGTGCGGCTGCATCTGGCTTTTGTATGCAACACGTTCACGTGGCGTATGCCATTGTTGCCAGACTTTTGGAATTTTTTCTCGATCTTTTCATCTAGCATGACATTTCGTTTTACGATTTCTCATAGTTTTTTCAGGGATTGCTCAAATTACGTTTAGTCAGAAATTTGGCTATGTGAATATATCTATGTCTACTGTCTGAGTTGTTTGGCAACAACAGCAGCTGTTAGTCTGATTTTTAATCTCTTGTTTTTGATATGCTCTTCAAACTATTTATTTTAAGTATTTTCAATTCTTGCGAATTCTATTCTAGCATCTTGTGTCTAAGAAAGATTATCGAAAGAATTAATTTTGGAAGCATAAACTATTTATATAAAGCTATTTTTTGTCTACATATTTTTATCAAATCATTGTTTTATGAAATCATAAAAATAATGTTTGTGGCAAAAATATTTAATATATATCAATGGTTTTTTAAGTTATTTTTATTGTTTGTATTTTATGTTTTGTTTTTATATTTACATTTATTTTTTATATTTTTTTCATTAGTAATATTTTATTTTTGTATTTGTTAATTTATTTATTTTTTGATTGAAAGCAAATTTCAGAAATCTAAAAACTGTACTCAGAGCGCCATTTTGAATATTGAGTTGCCTTGTAACGGTGCTTCCAGTTTGTATTTTATTATTTTTTTAACTTCGACTGTTCACATAATACGTTAAAGCGCTAAGCAACGCAGCCAAAGGGCAATAAATGTCAGTTAGCAAAGTGCAGAAGTCGTCGTCGTCGTGGTCGCCAACGATTTTGTCAATAAATCGTAATACAAACTCAATTTACGAAATTGAAATTGAAGCAGAGGGTTAAACGATGACAATGCACCTGCGCTTTAGAGTCCTGCCCTGTTCAATCGATCGGGGGTTCGGGCTTATACTCTGCCAGGCTCATCCTCAACGTTGATACATTTAAGTTCGTTTTTTTGTTGGGGTTAGTTAATGTGCAAATCAGTGTGAGGGTTGAGGGAACAGTTTGGCAATGGAACACACACACACGCAGAAAGGAAGGTGTGTGACCTCTTTGCCGTCTTCTTTTTAAACGCTAACGTGTGCGAAACATTAAGAAAATAACAAAAAACCCAACAATAACTAAAAGCATGACTGCGAAATTCGCATAAAAGTCTGAGAAAATATAAAACGGTTTTATATGCGGATTACAACAAAGCGCCTCAAATGGCAGCAAACTTTTTGTATACCCTATAAAATAAAGGGCAATGGGCCGAGTCACTCTGATGAGAATATACTGGATGACTAATAACAAGCTAAAATTTAATTTAATTAATTTTAGAAAAAATAATATAAAAATATTCTCAGGTAAAAGTGAAATACGAAATATTAAATTCTTGAATGATAGAAATATAAATATATTAGTTTCTTAAGATACGAAATATAAAAAATATGACAATAAAAAATTTAACATTATTTTAATAATTTTAATTAATATAAAGAACATCCATAACATTTTTTTAAATATACTATTTTTATTTATATTTAAAATATTTCAGCATATCCAAAAACATTTTCAGCACTCAATTTTATTTTTTTAAATATACTATTTTTATTTACATTAAAATATTTTTTTGTATTTTTAAACATAAATAAATATGTATAAATTTACATAAATATATTATATATTTACAGGGTATACAACAGTTTGAATTGCCATTGAATACGAAAGTTTTTGCAACCATTTTGTTTGACTAACCCGCTCGCGTTGTGGCGGCAAATCCGCGGCACGTGCGTTGCTTTATTTTTCAACCAGCTTTGGGTCAAGTTGTGGCGTGGGTGTAATTAGTGGTTGCCTGATATTGTGTGTGTGTGTGTGTGTGGCATGCAACGATCCTGGTCGTGGCTGCCACCGGGCGGCACCTTAATTTGCCAAATATATTTTTGCCCTGTGGCGTGATGATTTTGGTTTCATCAATTGTTTTTGTTATTGTGGCATGCCACAGCAGAGAAGCGCGTGGAGCGCATTGAACCCGAAAGTGTAACCAACTGGCTGCTCCTGTTGCAAGCAGAAAGTGTCTAAGTGTGTGTATATGTGTGTAGCCAAGCGGCGCATGTGCAGCGGCTTGTTGCAGGAAGCCGAACAAATTATGCCACAAACAACAAATACAAAAACTCATCCTCAGGTGCGAGCCGCAGACAGCGGCTCAAATGATTGAGCTGCGGTAATTTGGGTCCAAACTGCTAGCCATGACATGTTTCAAAGAACCGTCCAGCACCACCTTCCTGCACCCCTGCCCCCTTAACCGTTGCCTTTTGTAATTGAAAAGGTTGACAGCAAAATGGTGGCAAGCTCTACGTTTTAATTGATTCAACTGTACTAACGGCACATTCTCTCAAGCACTCTCGACTAAACCATCAACGGGCGATGCCCGGCTTAACAAACAGCACCTTTTAACTATCTTCCAGCACCTCTTAACTATTTCTTCTTTTTTTTTTTGTCTTTTAGCTCGATTTAAATGTCGCAGTTTTTGTGCTTTGTCATTGTCAGGGTTGTGTTTTAAATGAATGGACGTTTGTTTGTATTTAAATACCCTGTAAATGTGAAATGGTTCGAAAAGGTTTGACAAGCTCTCACTGTGTGTAAGAGTTAATCGAGTAGATCATATTTTCTTCTATTTTATACTTTTGTTTCTACATATTTTTATTATTTTTCTAATATTTTCTCACATTTTCTAATATCTTCTAAAGCTGCTCTACTTCTACTATTATCTTTATCTATTAGTTTTTACTATTCGAATACTATATATACTCTCGATAACTTTCTATATAACCCGTCAAGTCTACTTCTTACTCATTATAGAGGGCATCTGTTAGTCGCTCACGCTGCGCCTCAAACATGTTCTGTTATCTTTGTAAACTTGATTTGATCCACACACTACTACTGTCACGCCCCCCTCACACCTGCCGCCCATCAAGCCTACAGCTGCTGCTGCTGCTGGGGCTGCCCGCCTTTAATTCTTATCCATCTTGGGAAGTTGTTAAAGAAGAAAATACAACAGAAAAGAAAAAAAGCTGAGAAAACTTTTGCGTTGTCTGTTTTTGACTGTTTCTTCCGACTTGGTTACGTTTCCATTCAGAAACGGGGAAGAGAGTAAGTTAGAGAGAGAGAGACAGACAGATAGACACACACACACCTTTTCTTCCTCTTCTTGTTTTTGTTTTGGAACTTTAGCTTTCGGTTGAGAAGTTTTGTGGTCTAGAAAACTTGTAACCACAAAAGTTTAAATTTCAAAGGCACTTTTTGATTCTCTTCCCATTCTTCCCCATCTTCCCATTTCTTGGGTTACTTCTGCTTGGTCTTCTTCTTCTTCGTGTTTGTGGAACTGACGAATGTGACGCTTGGAGATATCATTTCGTTTTTTTTTTTCGTTATAATTATGGGAATTCTTATTGTGGTTTTTCACTCTTCGTGTGGTTTTTGGGCAAACGCAATTTTTGTTGTTGTTTTTGTGGTATAGGAAAGTGGGAGGGGGAGGCGATAAACTGGTTTAGGACAAAACGCAACCACAGGCCAGAAGGTAGAAAAGTGTCTGGGAATTATATATACATAATATATATACACATATATATATATGTATATGTATATATATATATATATTTATGTAAGTATGTTTACACCAGACAAATCACCATGCGTTTATATCAATCAAAATAACTGCAATACGAGACGAGATAAAGAAGTGGAGGAAGAGTAAGATGCACAGAGACGAAACTGTTTTGTTGCTTGTTTACACAATCGGCTAACTGCAAGAGTTTTGTGGGGCAAGATCGGTCTTCAGATATTGTTTGTAAACAGGCTGCACAAACGAGGGTGGTACGAAAAGTATTTGAATAAGAAAGCATCTATTATCGATAGACAGATACATATACGATGCGCAATGAACGGTAAACGATAGTCATCTAAAAATAATATAAAGGGAGACTTAAAGAGAGTAAAGAATTCTTTTTAATAAAAATTACTAAAAAACCACATTTAAAAATATTTTACAGAGGAAAAATTCTACTTAGTTTATGTATTATCATATTTAGAAGTTGAAATAAAGGGATAAACTGATTAAGCAGAAGAACCATCAATGAAGCTGACTGAAAGTTAATATATAAGATCGGAATTCAATTTTTAAATGTGATGAAATACTATAAAGCTGTGTAGTTTTGTTATTTACACCAGAGGACGTTGCCATAGAAAAAACTGGAACTGTCAAATTCGATTTATACCAAAACTATTATACTGCGCCTGAATCGATATTTATCGAAATTCAAAACAAAATATTACTGCCTATGATGAAATACTATGATACTGTGCAGCTTTCATATTTAAGCCAGAAGCTAAAGAGGGTTAGTGTCAATATAGGTTTATATTATATACGAACTATGAATCTGAACTATGAATATATCGTTATAGACAGCTATAGATAACGAATATTCAAATAAATATAGTTTTTCTTAAAAAGAAAGCAAGTGTCTATTTAAAAAATGTAAGGAATTTTCAATAATTATTGCCCTCTATATCATATATAAACTATTTTTATTCCGGGTATTATTTAGATAGAGTGAAAAACGCCTGTGGCTTTATGTGTAGTCGACGATGAAGAACACTCGCATTGCTTGGGCCAAATTGAAATAACACAAACAAATTGTGCAATGCGTTAGCTGTAAACTATAAAAGGTATGACTTATTCATAGGAAATATCTTAACTAAACCGAACGCCTCCAATACTCTTGATGACTGACTGCGACTGTGACTGTGACGGTCGACTGTGGGTGGGTTGGACTCATTCGTAGCTGCGCCAATATTTACAGTTCCACATTGATGGACATGTACAACATTTTGTTTGCCTATTTTGTTGAAATTCTTTTTACTTCTAATTCTGTTTGAAGCTATTTTTATAACTGGCTTACGAATTTGTAATTTGTTTAATGATTCACTTAGAGAGTGAGCTGACGAATTTTTTTATGAACTGTGGGAATTCAGGGCCCGCTCACTGGCAAGTATTTTTCTTTTCTTTCTCTTTTTTTTACCACACACACAGTCCCCATATATGTGATAGATATTTGTATTGACTTGTTGACCCACCTCGTTAGGCCAGGCATTCGTATAGACAGAAATCCTGATAAGATTATGGACAAGGGCATTGCCTCGAAATAACTTGGTTAAAACTTGAAAGCACTTGGCATGAAGTGCGGGTTCTATTAATCAGCCTTCAATTTAAAGAACAACACGAAAAGTTTCATTGACAGTGTTTAATTAGTTAAAATTTAATCTTAACAGTATTTGGACAGCGCGCGATAGTTTTAGTTCCCTGTTTCGGGCTATCCCAATCAAATGTTAATTACTTTAAATTAGCTAAAATGAAAAGAAAGTGCCCAAACTGAAACATATTGCCAAAAAAAAAACAAAATGTTGAATTTATAAACACACACGTGACGTCACAGAGCACAAGATCAGCATATAATAAAATTGAAGAAAAGTTTATTTTTGTGGTACGTCGTTAATTGAATACCCTTGCAGACATACATAAAGCAAATTTCAATTTTATCCATGAATGCTGTGCTTTTAGTCATAGTATTATATGGTAACGATATAAAGTGGTCAGCTGATTGAACTGATTGGAACATTTGTTTTTCTTGTAGCTATAAAAAACCGCTATACCACATTTTATCAAGTTAGGTTCACTAAAACTGAGTTCGCTTAGGTCTAAGCAACCAAATATAGAATAAACTTTCATTTTTCTTATATGCATCAGAAAATTAGTATTAATTTGTAGAAGAGAACAAAAATATATAATCAGATATGCAAGTGTAATTAGACTTTTCTTGTCTTTTCATAAATATATATTATATTAGTCCAACAGCTCCTATGGCAGCTATAAGATATGGTTTGCTGTTCGCGTCGATTTTGATCAATTTTTTTTATATCCATAAAAAGGAGCTATAGGAAAATTTCGTCAGTTTAAGTTCATTCATAGCCGAGTTCAAATAGGTGTGGCTAAGAAATAATCTATCTTGATAAGGCGCAACTGTTAAAGAACTATAAAACTATTGTACATAAGAAAATATTATGCAACAGGAAAACAATTGCTAAGTACATCTATATATACACATATATATACTATTATATACATGTATATGTATAGCTCTACTTATCGAGTCGTTTGTTTATTGTATGGCCTCATTCATGGTTCCATTCGCGATTGTTTCATGAGTTATTCGCAGCGCTTAAAGTAAGCGAATCAAAACAAATATCTACATTATATTCAATTAACGAGGCAATTCATAACAAATTTATTGCATTATTAAAATTGTCTAGACAAAAGTGAAAATTCTCGCG
This sequence comes from Drosophila hydei, assembly GCF_003285905.1. NCBI lineage: Eukaryota > Metazoa > Arthropoda > Insecta > Diptera > Drosophilidae > Drosophila > Drosophila hydei. The sequence goes on from NW_022045827.1 coordinate 2,270,498, forward strand.
AATTATGCGCACGGCAACAAAATTAAAGAAATACTATTTTTGAACATCTCTCAGCTGAGAGATGGAGATAAATTTGAATATAAATTATAGCTAGAAAAGTGTGAGCTAACATTGACAAACAGTTAAATGATTTGTGCAAGCTAACCCACAAATAAGACTGATTTCTAAACACATTTCAAATGTATTATTTATGTTAATAAATAAAACTTGTATGACACCCTCAAATCATAATTTTCTTTAATGTTTCTGTTTTGGCAAATTTCCCAAGCATGGTTTTCTTATATGTAAGCAAAAGCAATCTTAAATCATATCAATATATTTTTTATGTTGAACTATTTATGAATATTTTGGTCATGTACTAAAAACTTTTGGCATTTATTGAAAGCAGAAAACTGATGACTCAGATATAATTATTATTGTTGTTGTTGTCGCATTACCTACTTTCAATATTTTGTGTTGACGCGCGCTGAATGTGTTTTAGCCCACTAAAGTAGACAGAGCAGCAGCAGCAGCAGCAAGAGCAGCAGCAGCCACAGCCGCAGACGCAGCAGCAGCCGATTGACAACTGTAAAACATGGCCAAGTATGTACGAATATGAATACGAACACAAGCACACAAATACATTTACGTATACGGCATGCAAATGACGTAAGCGCACGGTAGCTAAACGCCGCATAAATAGCCAAAACACTGGAGGCCAAATCGAAAAAAAAGAATAGAAAAAAAAAACAAACACTCAAACTCGCATTGGGCGAACAATTTACAATCAGCTAACAAGGGACACATGATTTATTAGCGGCAAACATTTGCGAAATTACAAAGCTGAAAGCAAAGGCGCACCCACACACACAAGTATACGACAGAAAAGAAAGAGAGAGAGAGAAAGAGAGCGAGTCAAGGAGAGCAATGCAAAGGCAAGCAAATACAGTGATCAATCGAAAAGTTGAAATCTTAAATATTATAATTATTAAAATAAAATTAATAACTGCGTTTTCAATGCATTTCATTTAAGGCAAAATTCCTGATGGTTCTTTCATGAATTTACATTTTCATAGTAAAAACGCCTCTCATCTTATACTAAAACGTTCCAATCAAATAGCGTCCACTGTATAACGTAACGTGAGCGCAGTACGTAAGCGTCTCTCATCAATCAATGTTGAATTCCGGCTGAGCTTTCAATTGATCGACGATCAATGCAAAACGTAAGCTCGACGTAAACGGGCAAGGTCGCCGCGTTTCATTCACAAATCCAATTAGGTTCCGGTTTGAAATGCGAGAGCATAGTATGAGCAAAAAGAAAGAGCGAGATAGGCATAGCGCGAGAGGGACAGCAAGAACGGGTTCAATGCAAATTGTTTATTAATAGTTTGCTCATTTTTTCTTTTCCTACGTTCTATCGCCTCTGTTGTTGCACGTGCTTACACCCGCAGCAACAACTACAACAACAAAGTTGCCGACAAGTCGCTGCCGACGCCGCTGCTTTTGCTTCTCGAGTTTTATTTTAAAATCTTTTTTTTTTTTTGTGGTGTTATTTTTGTTCTTTGCTTTGCTGCTGCTATGTGGAGCTTGTGAAAGGAAATAATTTCAAATTTTATTGTTGCTGCATTTTCGAGTGGAAATTCGAAAATGTTTGCAAGCTTTTCTGTTTTTTTTTTTTTCCTTTTTTTTTTGGAGTTAATTTTGGTTCTTTATTATTATTAGCTGTGCGCCGCCTTGCTCAATACCGAAAACATATCTAAACAGTAAATCGGACAGGAAATGCGCGCGTCGGTAATATAATTAAGCCAACTTGTAGGTCAAAACGTGGCTGACAGGCGGAGGGGGAGCTATTCGGTGTTGCAATAACTGTAAACGCATACACAGACAAAGACATACATAATCGTTCAAAAGCTCACGTCTTTCTGACAGCGGATGAGTGAGTAATTGAGAAAGTGTAGAGAGGCAGTGGGAGAGGAAGAGGGAGACATAGCGAGATCGGTGACAAATTACAAATGGCCGACAAATTAGTTGCAGCTTTAAACGGCAACTTCCGTGTAATCAGCGAAAGAACCAGAAAAACATTAGACAAATTTGCACATTTAATCAGAGACAATTGAATAATTGCGTGCATAAAATAACTGGAGTATAGACAAAGCATAACAACTGCTATGCCTGCATATACCCTGGAACAAGTATCAATTTCTTGTAATGTAGATATATATAATATTTATACAAAAATGTGAACTTTTAAACGTTTTTATATTATATTTGACCAACTCCAATATACCCCTTCTGTTACAACTTTGATCAAGTACAGGGCATGCACTAACTACCAGGAAGAAACCAGCACCTACACACTCACACACACACACATTCAAACTCGTATACGTATGTACTTAGGATAGTTGCTCTCTTGCCTTCAGGGGCGGCGGCAGGTGTGCGAGAGCGAGACAACAGTGCTGTGCCTAAGACAATTGTCAAGTGCTGCCTGCCACGCTGCTAGTTCTTGTTGTTGTTACTGCACTTCCTACTAGGAAATTCTATAGAAAAATGTGCAGACGGCGACAAACACCGCTTTCCAATGCAGTCGGCAAGTGTCATTTGAGACGCACACACAACCACACATACACACACACACTTAGATACAGCGCAAGATCTGTGCAGCTGTCACCGTTCATGAGCATGTGTGCGTGTGTGTGTGTGAGCATTTTATGCTCTTTTTATTGTATGCAGCAAAATGCATAAAATCAGAGAGCAAACAAACAGCAGCTGTCGCAACAGTAAAACTTAAACTCCACTTCCAGTCGAAACGAGGGATGGAGGTGAGGTGGGGAGGCGAAGCCTGCACCCCATGAACTTTTGTGCTCAATAATCCACTTGCCAAAGTGCCTGGACAATGGCAAAAAAGAAAATTGCATAATGCTGCCAAAACGCCATTTGGCAGCCAGCGGCAAATCAATTTAGCTTGATTAATGCAAAACAGCAGCAGCCGCGCCAGCGCCCTCTGGCGTCGAATTGTGCCAAATTGCAGCATTCTCAGTCCCATTGGAATGATCATCATCATTATTTATTTATCATATGCTTATTCATATTTTTCTGCTGGAAGCTGCGGGTGGCTAATTTTTGCGCATTTTCACATGTGTGTGAGTGTGCGTGTGTGTATGTGTGTCTGATTTTTCCATTTCTCTCGCCCACCTATGGTGGCATTCAACAAAAATTTGTTCAATTTTGGTAATGCGGGAAATTTTTTCCCTTGCTACCTGCTTCGACTAGTGGTCATGTGTGCGTGTGTGTCTGTGTGGCAGGCGTGGGAAATGCAACTTGTCGAAAGAAGGAAGGAAAAAAATTGCAATTGTCGACGGTGCAAGGACGTGTGAAAATGTGCAAATGACAGGAAACGTGAGCGTGTAGACGCCCCGTAGCTTCCAGCTAGTTCCTAGAATACCATCCAACTAACTGACTTCCAGCAACATAATTGAGCCATAGCAAATAAGTAATAACTGTAATAGTGTAATACGCACCTTTTTTGCTTTCGGGAGAGCCTCTCTCACACAGTGAGCGCGTATTCCAACACAGCAGCTTCCCGTTGCGTTGACAAAACGATCGAAGACAACAACAACGAAAAAAAACTTTCGACTGACAACACACGAAATTGTCAAAATTCCATAAACACGTACGAATACACTCACTCGCGAATATGACGTATGGAGCGTGAAAGAGTGAACCACTTGAGAGCTTTTGGATAATGCTCTTAAGTCGTGCGAGTGTTTGAAACTCGTATTTTCCTTTTTTATTTATTTACTTTTCTTTCTTTTTTTTAATTTTTGTGTGTTGAGTTGCCGATTTTTCACACTTTTGTTACGCTTTTGCCGTTTTTCTTTGATGCAACATAATTATTTATTTGCTTTGGGAGTAGCCACACAATTTATTTATTATAAATGCTTTGGCTCCCACACACAAACACACACACACGGGCACGCACACACACTGAAACATGTACGCAACGCAACGCACCGCGCGCTCTTTCTCTTTCGCTCTCCGGCGCTGCAGACATACATAGACAGAATATTCATTCACGATACGTTTACGATACGTATAAATGATCTGCGCGCTCGCTCACACCCATGGGGGCGAGAGCAGTGGCTGCGGCTGCCGATGTTGTTGTTATTGTTGAATTTTGTCTGTTTGTCTGGCGACTGTGGCTGTGGCTGCGGCTGCGGCTGCTGTTGTTGAAGAAAATCCAAGAAAAAAATAATACTAGTATATGAAATGAATGCGACCGTAAAGCAAAGACGCACAAAAGTAATTAACACGAAAAAAATGAGTGTTGTTGTTGCTGTTGTTGTTAATGCGCTTCTCGCAGTCGAAATTCTTATTCTATACTTTTCGCTATTAAGCATTAAATTTTTATTTATTTTGTTTTTTTTTTTTTGCTGGCTTTATTCAATTTTTCATCGTTTTATGATGTCTTAGACGTTGTCTACCTGTGCCAGCGCTGCCGACGCCGTCGCTGCTGCTGCTGCTGCTGTTTTACGTTGAACAAGCATACAAAAACAACACACACACACGAAACGTAAAGTGGGCAAAAGCAAGAGCTAAATACGATACGCTGCGGAACGAACGGAACCCGTATATATGCACGCGCTGCTCGCATTTGGAAAGGCACTCGAGATTACACGTCAATTGCACATAACGTGCCGCTCATATGAATTTACAATTTTATTTGTTATTTGGTTTTTTTTAGTTCGCTTTTTTCGTTTGCGTGTTGCATTTGATTTCGATTTTTAATTGCTGCTGCGGATTTTTTCACTGTGCCACAAAACCCACTCGCGTTACGCGTTACGTTACGAACGAAAGACAAGCGTTTTATCTGCTTGACAGCGACAGTCTGAGTGCAGTGTGGCTGTCAGTGGCTAACATTAAAATGTAAACCGCACACCGCAAAATACCAAAACAAATGTGCGCAAGGTAATGCGTTAACATGTTCCATTTTGCGTTAACAGAAGTGCGCAAGTGCTGCCCATAAGTGATCCCTATTGAACAGTGAGGGCGCGGACGAATTGGTCAGTTGCTTCCAGCTTGGGTTACTATTTGAAGCTTGGGAAAATATTGCACATAATCAAAGCAAAAAATGCCGAAAACCTTACTAAGCTAAGGCTAACTTTATTTCTGCACAAAAAATGGTTCATGTCTTGTACTATTAACAGACTGCAACAGGCGGATACGTTTTAACAGTAAATATTAAAGAAACGTATTTTTAGTATTATTTTTAACAGACCTGCAACAGGCAGCCACATTCATATTTAGGGGCAGCATTTTTCATATTACTGTGATAACATGTGTTTTCAACACGCGCTTTGTTTTGTTTAAATAACTATAAACAATGGGTGTTCGTGGCTTAACCAGCTACATCGCGCAGCGCGCCGAGATCTACCTAAAGCCGTACGAGCTGCACAACACCGCTCTGGTCATCGATGGCGACAACCTGGCCTGCAATCTCTACAAAGATGTCACCGGCAGCTACTCGGCCTTTGGCGGGGATTACGATGATTTCTATAGAGCTGTGCTGCAGTTCTTCCATGTGCTCGCCGAGTGCGATATACGCGCGTACGTTCTAATGGACGGCGGATATGAGGAGCGCAAATTGCGCACAGTTAGCAAAAGGCTAAGAGGAAAAATTGCCGTGATAAAGAAGATAAATCCATGCGATTCGATTACGCTCTTTCCGCTGCACCTGAAGGAGGTGTTCGTGGACGCTGTGCGGGACTGTGGCGTGCCCGTCATGCGTTGCGTCTTTGAGGCCGATGACGAACTGGCCGCACTCGCTCGCAAACTCAACTGCCCCGTGCTCTCCTACGACTCCGATTTCTATATACACAATGTCAAGTATATTCCATTGATTACGCTGACGGTGAAGGTGCTCACAAAGCGGAAAAGGGAGAAGCCACTCGATCGCAGTTTGCGCCGTAATGAGGTCAAGCACGTGGAGAAACGCACCAAGGCGCACAAAATCGTCTCCGGAATAACGACGACAAATGCCACAGCGAAATCGGAGAAATCCTTTAAGACCTATAAATATTTAGATTGCTGCATCTATCGCGTGGAGCACTTGTGTGGCCGTGGCGCACTCAGCGCCGAGAAGCTGCCTCTCTTCGCAGCTCTGCTGGGCAATGATTATATAGCACGGTTTGTCCTTGAGCTTAGATCTCTTATCTGATCGGAATCCATTCTAATTCCAATTTGTTTACCCTTGCAGCTCGGCGTTTAGCAACTTCTTTGCCGTGGGCATGGGCAAAGCGGGTCGCAGTCGCAAGCTCCAGAAGCAACAGCGACGCATTCGCATTATTCTGCAATGGCTGCGCGATCAGACAGCCGAATCGGCGCTCGCCAAGGTGTTATCCAGGCTGAAAAAGGTGAATTTAAAAGCGGAGACTAGCTGCTGCATGTAAAGCGTAACTGAAGATCTAAGGCTAGACTTATAGATTAGTATTAAATGTAATCCTAAAGCTAACAAACTCTCCGTCTATAACCATACAGTCACAACGCGATTCGTTGGTATCCCAAGTGCAGGCAGCCATATCTGGCTATTCGAATGAAATCTGCCACGCCTACGACTTCTTTGACAAGCACTACGAGGATGTCTTTCCGACCATTGAGCCAGCCAGCGAGCCAGAAGATGAGGAGGAGGAAGCACTAAGCGAAACAGAGCATGAAAATAATCTAGCAGAGGAAAGTTCGGAGGAAGCGGAAGAGGAGGTGCAGCAACCAGATGATGTACAAGAAACGGAGTTACAGCAAGAACAAGATGATGAAGAAGATCAGGAGGAGGAGGAGGAAGAGGGGGATGTGGACGATACAATAGAAGATAAAACGCTGCTGTTTCCACAATGGTTTCTCGACAAGCTCTATCCCGCCCATCTCTCTCGCTACTTTGTGGATCTGCTGCACCTGCGCAAATACATCAACAATCCGCAAATCGAGCATTTCCCCTACCATGATGCGAATGCTTTGGCTCTGCCCATACTCAACTACACCTTCGCCCTGTTGCATCATGTGGCGGGCGCTGAGGCGGAGCGCCAACTGGATGACCAAGGGCAGCCCGTATCCATTGAGTATACGTATCTAACGCGTGCGCTGCGCGTGACGAATGTACGCTATTATCGCCAGCCCATTGAGAAAGCACCTGCTCATCCATTCGAGCCCTCCAATCCGGATGCAATTCATCTACGCGCCGTCTTCGAGGCATTTGTGCCACATGCCAATGTGCCGCAATTGTTCGAGCAACTGGAGTTGCTGCCCTCGGATTTGCAACTTTACTTCCTGGCCATTGTCTACTGGCTGCACAGATCGGAGCACTGTGATATGCTCCATTTGCATGCGCTGCTCATCTGTCTGGTTGTAGTGCGCACCGTGGACGTGACCATCCCAGCCGAGCGGGATCCCAAGGAGTTTCAGCAACGCTTTGGCAAGATCCTCAAGCAAGAGCGTGCGAAGCGCGACTTGGAGGCAACCGAGGGGGTTAAGCGTGGCGTTAAGCCCGCCCTGCTCGAGCTGACTGTGCCGGAGCGCATGTCGCATGTGCCGAAGTCTGATTGCTTCTTGGTGCAGGAGAAGCTGCTGCCACATTTTCACATGCAGGAGATTTTCAAAAAGAAATACGATTCGTACTCGACGACCGTACTGCATTCATTTGCCGAGTTCCAGTCGGTGGTCTACCAGCTGAATGGACTCAATGCGCTGCTGGATCAACCCCTAAGTAGTCCGCGCATGAATCGTCTCTACTGCGGCGCCTTCATCTATAATCTTTACGATTTGCTGCGCAATCGTATCGATGTGCGTTACCACGTCGAGCACTTTCTGCTGGCGGATTCGCGTCTCATGTTCGACTTCTATTGCTATCTGTTTGATTGGTGTGCGCCCTTCGTGCCGAGCTGGAAACTGCAGTCTGAGGCGGACCACGCAGCAGCCAAGGCGGTGGAAAAGAAACGCCTGAAGAAGCAACGTCAAGCGGCACGCAAAGCGGCAGCTGAAACGGAGACAGCAGATCCTAATGAAGAAATGTTGGCCAAAACTGACAACGATGAAGACGAGTTTTTCGATTTAAATAACAAATTCTGTGTATTAAAAGTATAAATATTGAACAAAATTTTGTACATTACATTTTGAAATTTACGCGCCTGATTCAAACGCGTTTACCAACATTGGCTAATTCTGTGTAAATTGTTTACAATTTTATGTGGAAGCGACAGTGCTCAAAAGCTGCAACGAATCTATGAATCTCAAAGTATACAGTATTCCAAATAGCTAAATGCAGCGGAAAAGTAAATACAAGAATTTATCGGCTCCAATGGTTATACAATTATAAAAATGTTTGCTTAAACTTTCAAGTTCACGCGCCACAGCCAGGAGATTCAACGATTAAATTTATCGAAAAGCAACAGAGCAATATATCGGCTGTTTAGTAACAGCACTGTTAACTGGATGACACTTACTTACAATTATTAAAAGTGAAGTGCATAGGATCCAGAAACAATATAATTTAACTAGCTAATTTCAATACTGCCTAAATTAAAATTGAAATTAATTCAAATTTAATTGTACAAAAGAAATTAACAGAAAATGCTTAACCGATGTAGGCATGCAAACAGCTGCATGTCATACCAGCATAACGCCAACGCGTCGACTGCGCAGCTGACGACGCTGCGAGCACAGTTTTGTTATCGTTGTAATCAGAACACACACAAAAAAAAGCTAGCCAAGAAAAACAGTTGCTGCGAATATCAGACGGGACAAAAACAATTAAGCGATTAGCTTACAATAAACAATAACAATTACACTGCCAGCAACTACAGCAAAAACAATAGCATTTGCAGCAGCCCTGGCAACAGCATTAGCCAAAGCAAAGACAAAGCTGAAAAAACACAACGTCATTTGGTCAGCGACTGCGGCAGAAGCGGAACGGCGGTCAGGGCGCAGGGCGTGAATGCTGGTTAGCCTGTACGCACAGTTAATTCGCGGCATGGACAGCGTATTCGAAGCTTACCTCGGCCCGGATAGCGTCTTGGCTGGCGCCGTGGGCGGCGCAGTTGGCGAGTTGGATGATATACCAAAACGCAATACAGATGTTTGGCTACTGGGCAAGCGCTACAACGCCATACAAGGTGAGACGCATATGCAATATGAGCGAAGACACGCTTCCACCAGCAGCCACGACTGCTGTACAGCTATATATGATACTATAAATCTGCCTTTTCCCCATCTCTAGAACTGGAGCCCATTAGACGTGATATCCAATCTCGCCTGTGGTGCACGTATCGTCATGGATTTGTGCCCCTGGGCGAGGTGCAACTGACCAGCGACAAGGGCTGGGGCTGCATGTTGCGCTGCGGCCAAATGGTGCTGGCCCAAGCCTTAATCGAACTGCATCTGGGTCGCGATTGGTTCTGGACGCCCGACTGCCGGGATGCCACCTACCTGAAAATCGTCAATCGATTCGAGGATACGCGCAAAAGTTATTATTCAATACATCAAATTGCCTTAATGGGCGAGTCGCAAAACAAAGCTGTGGGCGAGTGGCTCGGACCCAACACAGTTGCCCAAATACTCAAGTGAGTGATTGATAAGCCAAGACATTGAGCATATACGCAAGACTGCGGGACTGACTGACAGCTAATTCCTTAATGCTTCTGCCTCTGCTTCTTCACAGAATCCTCGTGCGCTTTGACGACTGGAGCTCGCTGGTCGTGCACGTAGCCATGGATAGCACCGTGGTGCTGGATGATATATGTAAGTAGAGACCTAAAGGCATGGGGAGGCTTTACTGAAGTGACGTTTCTTTATAGACACCTGTTGCCAGAATTCCAACGAAGCCACCTGGAAGCCATTGCTACTGATTGTGCCGCTGCGTCTGGGCATTACCGAAATTAATCCCATTTATATACCCGCCCTGAAGCGCTGCTTGGAGCTGAGCAGCAGCTGCGGCATGATTGGCGGCCGGCCCAATCAGGCGCTCTACTTTCTGGGCTACGTGGACGATGAGGTGCTATATTTGGATCCGCATACAACGCAGCGAGCTGGCGCAGTGGCCCAAAAGACCACAACGGCCGAGAAAGAGCTGGACGAGAGCTATCATCAAAAGTATGCGGCACGCTTGAACTTTGGCGCAATGGATCCCTCGCTGGCCGTTTGTTTTCTGTGCAAGACGCATGACAGCTTTGAGCAGCTGCAACAGCAGCTGCGGCAGGACGTGCTCAGGCTGTCCACGCCGGCGCTATTCGAGATAAGTCAGTCGCGTGCCGTCGACTGGGATACGGCGGATGATATTGAATGGCCGGCCATGCCGGACATTGATTGGCCCGCCAGCAGCGACTCGGAGCCTTTCGCCTTAGTGGGTGAGTGCTAAAGCTAAAGCTCACTCAATTTCCGTGTCTTATCAATGCGCTCCAATTGGCAGGCAACAGCAGCGACGTCGACAGCAAAACCCGAGAGCGAGGCGGCGACTGAGAGAAAGCGAGAGAGAGAGAGAGCGGCGACTGCGCTGTGCTCTATATATATATATGTATATGTATTTATACACACATATAAATATATAGGTAAACCTGTACGAAATTGGAGCAGCTGCTCAGCTGTGCAGCTCAAGCGGATGCTGTGGCTGACTGAATGGCTATAAACTATAAGAAATCTAGTTTTAAATTTTTTAGTTTGTTTACGATTGAACACACATATATAAGTGAATATATATATTTATATATATATTGCACACATATATATATATATATATATATATATTTCATATGCTGCTTTATTGTACGTTTCATTGACTCCACGGGAGACAACTTAATACACACACACACATACACTTACAACACACACACACAAACAAACGCCATGTTTATGCTTTCTATAACGCTGATGAATACAAACTACCTTATTAATTGATTAAAACACCATTTTTATATGGAATTTAAAGAGTAGTCTGAACTGTGCTTTCCTTACTGGACATATATATATATATGTATGTATGTATGTATGTTAATGTATATGTTGTATTCGTATAATTCGTATATATATGCTCAAAAAATGGACCAACAACTAAATACATAATACTTGGACTATATTGTATGTATGTATGTAAATTTCACTAGATTTTAACGCACATTAAACTGGTTTTATTTTTTGGCTAACATTTTCAGATCGTATCAAAATTGGGACCCCATGTGAGAATTATGAAACATTTATTTAAATAGTTAAATATTATTGTTGACATATGAATTCGTAAATCTCTTATAATTTATCGCGCAAATTTGTGTCGATTTTTTAAGCCAAGACTCAAGCAAGATTTTAGCTTGCATTTTTTTTTCATTTTATTTATTGATCTATTGAATATTTTTTCTATTTTTGAAAAATTTCTTAACGACAATTCTATGTTTTTTATTTTATTTTATTTTTTTCGAATAGACTAAGAGTCAATATTATGTAGAATTTTTTTCTTAAAGTTTAATTCTTAAGTTTTTGCACCCAACACTTTTTAGGGTCGTTACCAGTCTAATGTGCATTGTTTACATATCATATTTCGCAATATGCTTCAATACAATTAATTAACATTTTACACAACTCAGAACCTAGACGAAAATAAGGAACTCTTCAGCTCTGCAGCTCTTCAGCTCTTTCGCTCTTCACTAATAACAAGAAACACACGTGACTTCTGCTTGGCTGCCCTGCCTCAAATTGACACTAATCATTAAATATTAATCAGTAATTGTTAGTTATTAGAATTAATTGTTAAACATTTAAGCTGCCTACAAGATGCAGCATTGGCGTTCGATGCGCTTCTCCGGTTTCGGCTCCATTTGCAGCGCCATCTCCACATGCTTTCGCGCCAGCCACGATTGCTTCTGCAGTCGATTGACTATGATGCGATAGGCTCCAATGATATCGGATCGCGGGCCGCTGGGCGTGGCTGCTATTAGCATTTGCGAGCTGACGCCCAGCTCGGCGAGCAGCTGCCGGGCCTCGAACTCCAGGGCGCACAGCTGGCTGAGATCGTCCGTGTTGGTGGGCAGCATCACACAGCTGCCCGTCTCGGCATCGTAGTTCTTGAAGAGCGGACAATCGTCGGCCACCTCGATGCTCCACTGACTGAGCTTGGCCGTCGGCCCGCCATTTGAGAGCTGTTTCTCCGGCTCCGTTTCGATGGGCGTTATCTTCTTCTTCAGCGTGCCGCAGAAGAGATAGCGTCGACCGGGTCCATTGCGCTTGGCCGGCTCACCATTGGCCTCGAGCTCTTTGGTATTGACGCCGACTGCGGGCTGCTCGTGACTCAGCTCGATGGGATGCAGAAAGCTGTGCACAAACAGCTCGTCCTGCTGGCGTGTATTCATGCTAATCGCTGGCTTTTTGACCACCTCCGCATAGCGCTCCCGCAACGAGGCGCTCTTCCGCAGCCGATGTGACTTGCGCACCCAGAATATGGAGCGCTTGGCCGGTTTGCTATGCAAATTCAACTCGAGCTGCATCAGCTCAGCGCTCAGCTTGGGGCAGGTGACAAACTGACTGTTCAGTATGTCGTCTATGGTGGGCCGCTGGGCGGGCACATGGATTAAGATTCGTTCTAACAAACGGGAGTTAAAAAGCGGAAGAATTATTATTATTATCTTGTCTGGAGCAGTGAAGCATATACCACATGACCATAGGATCATAGGAGTACAAGACCTTAGACCATTAAGCCACAGGACCAAAGGTCTATAGAACTATATGACCATATGACCCTATAATCATATGATCATATGACCGACCATAGGTTCATAGAAACATGTGATCTAAAGACGACTGGGCCACAGAGCCATGGGACCAAAGGTCTATAGGACCATATGACCGTATATGGCCATGTGACCGTATGTTCATATTACCATATGACCATATGATCATATAACCATGACCATATGATCATATAACCATGACCATATGATCATAGAACCATATGACCATATATGACCATCTATGACCATATGATCATATAACCATATGACCACATATGACCATATGATCATATAACCATATGACCACATATGACCATATGATTACAGAATGATAGAATCATAGGACCTCAGAGCCATTGGACCATTAAGTCATAGGATCAAAAGTCTATAGGACCATACACCATAGGTCCATATGACCATATGACCCTATGACCATATGACCATAGAATAAAAGGATCATAGTACCTTAAACCAGTCACTGAACTAAAGGTTCATAGGAGCATATACCATGTGAAAATCTGACCATATAACCACATAACCATATGACCCTATGACCACATTATACCCTGATAAATACTTACGAATTAGTCTTATGCAGGGCAAGCTTAGCTGGCCAGGCAGCAGATAGTCGCCCTTGAGTATGGCTGCCTTGAGGCCCGGTATGGTGGGTGCACGAAATGGCATATTGCCGACGACCATAAAATAGAGCAAAATACCCAGAGCCCAGACATCGACGGGAGCGCCTATGTAATGGTCATCGGAGAAGAGCTCCGGTGCCGCATACGGCGGAGAGCCACAAAATGTGTCCAGCTTCTGATTGGCACCTAATCGAGAGACGCGCACAAATATAAATCCTTCAGTCTATAGAAACCGAGCTGGGATGAGCACTTACCATTGATGAGCTGTGTGCTGAAACCAAAGTCCGCTAGCTTGAGGCGATCCTCCGAGAGCAGCAGCACATTCTCCGCCTTAATGTCACGATGCACATAGCCCAAGCTATGCTGCAGTGGAGCATAAAGAAAGAATATGCCTTGCTTAAGGGGAACAGATGTGAGGAGCTTAGGTACAGCTTACCATATGCTTGACGGCGAGCAGCAGCTGCTTGAAGAGCGGCGCAGCGTGTATCTCGCGCAGTGGCCCACCTTGGGTGATGTGATTATATAACTCCCCGCCGCGAATCCACTCCGTGACCAGATACACGCGCCCCAGCGTCTCAACCACCTCAAAGAGCCTGGCAAGGAAAGGAACTATTTAAGATCTGCTGCATGCAGCAAGCAGTTGCAACACTCACCTCAATATGTTGGGATGATGAACACACTCGAGCGTCGCTATCTCGCTCGATAGCATACGCAGAGCCTTGGCATCGAGGCCAGCGCGATCCAAGTCAACTACCTTGATGGCCACCTTGTCTGCACGTTCAGAATACTCGTTAGATATAGACAGGAATCAGCAAGCATATATAGTCCGTATGAGCTTACCTCGTGTCAGCTGATGCACGGCCAGTTTGACTTTGGAGAAGTTGCCGCGTCCGATGTCGCCACAGAATCTGTAGAGGCCAATGCGACGGCCAATGGTTACCTGGTTGAAGAAGGTCAACAAAGTGAGAATATACAAAAAATAGACAAATAAATTTAATTTAATTTAATTTATAAATCATTATTAGATAAATGTTTGGAACGAAATGGGTCAAATATATTCAATTCAATTTCAATTAAGGGACATATCCTATCAATGAGGGACGTACCTAAGTATTAAGGTTAAAATTAAAATTTATATTCTTAAAAAGTTTTTAATAATATAAAAAAAAAAATGTTTCTATTTCCATAAAAAAAAAAACATAATCATAACTAATATTTTTTTGAATATATCTGTTGATTTTTTTTCAATAAACTTTTGTCCTTTTTTCGAAAGTGTAAATACACTTTTTCAATAATATTATTTAATTTTGTAATTTTTTATACATTTTACTGTATATGAAATATATTTATATTTCTTAAGTGTGTTTATTCATTAACAAAAATGGATTTAAATGTTTCCATTTTTTTTTTTATTGAATGCTGATTAATAATTTTTGCGAATAAATTTTTTTTATATTTTTTTAATAGAAAAAAAGTTTCTATAAAGCTTATTGTTTTCTTGGTTTAGGATTTTTAATATATCAACAATTATTTTTATTATTTAAAACTGTTTTTAATTTTTATTTTCTAAACTTTTTTATGATTTTTTAACGAAGAGAAATCGTTTTTAAATTTGTCAATTAATAATATTTTTTTTTTGTAAATTATTTTGTTCAAAAAGCTTTTATTTGTTAAAGTTTCTATGGATGTGTTTCCACAAATTCAATTTATTAGACTTGGAATGTGTGATCATAGAGTGAAAATATTTCTATACAGAAAATGTTTAAAAAAATGTTTAATATTTAGAGTATATAACTAATATTTCCTCTAGAAAATTTGTTTACTACTATTAAACTCTTTCTTCTACATGGAATTTCCAGCTGCATTAGCTAATTATATAAAGTACTTCAATTATAGCCGCATACTTATATTCGAAACATATCTCATAGTTCCTCTTAGTATATTAACTATCAAACAGAAAGCTAAACATCTGCTGAAAAAGGTGATTTTCCAGCAGAAGGCAAATATTTTCAAGAGCTCTCAGGCAGCTTGAGTTAATAAAAAAAGCAGCAGCAACAATTGTAATTGACTTACTAATGCAATTACTAGGAATTGGACAAATGTCTGAAATGCAATTCGTCGTGTAATCTACTTAGGCGAGGGTCAAGAGCTCACACACACACACACACAGAGCCATGCATATGACAGTGAATGTTGGATTTTTGAGTGTGGCTCGAGCTCAAGCTCATTTGCTTAGACGAACTTGTGGTTAGCCAAGGTCAAGTGGTTCTGCAATTTGGCTAAATGTAATTGGAGCAGAGCGCTGTAGCGTTTGTAGTTGGGCTTTTCTTAAGCCAAAATGAAAGACTAAGCAGCCGCAGCGACGATGCAGTCGTCCGACCAACGTTAATTAACGCCGAGCAATACGTGGCGTACGAGCCCCAACCACTATTAATTCGAACAGCATGTTTTTTTTGCAGTGCGCAATGTTTAACACACTATATTATCAATACTACTAAAGATAACACATACCAATGCATTTCGTCTCAAAGAGAATTTTATTCTCTTCACGACGAAAAAAAAAGTTTTGCTCTATTTCCAACAACAACAAAAATATGAGTAATTTATTCAAACGGTTTGCTTAAGAGATAAGAAAAAAGTGACCACTATTAATTCGAACGCGGCGTAAGCTTACCTTAATCTCAAGAAGAGCAAAACAAAAGCAACTAATGTAACGGAATCATTATCTAGTTATGATCTGCAAATAATGTCACAATACAGCATGCAAAAAAATTTTAGAATTGCTGCAGATCAGTAGAAGTTTAGCAACGATGGTTCGTGGTAAACCTATTTCTAAAGAAATCAGAGTATTGATTAGGGATTATTTTAAATCTGGAAAGACACTTACGGAGATAAGCAAGCAATTAAATTTGCCTAAGTCGTCTGTGCATGGGGTGATACAAATTTTCAAAAAAAATGGGAATATTGAAAATAACATTGCGAATAGAGGCCGAACATCAGCAATAACACCCCGCGACAAAAGACAACTGGCCAAAATTGTTAAGGCTGATCGTCGCCAATCTTTGAGAAATTTGGCTTCTAAGTGGTCGCAGACAATTGGCAAAACTGTCAAGCGAGAGTGGACGCGACAGCAATTAAAAAGTATTGGATATGGTTTTTATAAAGTATGTTTTGTTATTACCTGTGCATCGTACCCAATAACTTACTCGTAATCTTACTCGTAGGCCAAGGAAAAACCCTTGCTTACGCTTCGTCAAAAAAAGAAGCGTTTGCAATGGGCTCGGGAAAGGATGTCTTGGACTCAAAGGCAATGGGATACCATCATATTCAGCGATGAAGCTAAATTTGATGTTAGTGTCGGCGATACGAGAAAACGCGTCATCCGTAAGAGGTCAGAAACATACCATAAAGACTGCCTTAAAAGAACAACAAAGTTTCCTGCGAGCACTATGGTATGGGGATGTATGTCTGCCAAAGGATTAGGAAAACTTCATTTCATTGAAGGGACAGTTAATGCTGAAAAATATATTAATATTTTACAAGATAGTTTGTTGCCATCAATACCAAAACTATCAGATTGCGGTGAATTCACTTTTCAGCAGGACGGAGCATCATCGCACACAGCCAAGCGAACCAAAAATTGGCTGCAATATAATCAAATGGAGGTTTTAGATTGGCCATCAAATAGTCCAGATCTAAGCCCAATTGAAAATATTTGGTGGCTAATGAAAAACCAGCTTCGAAATGAGCCACAAAGGAATATTTCTGACTTGAAAATCAAGTTGCAAGAGATGTGGGACTCAATTTCTCAAGAGCATTGCAAAAATTTGTTAAGCTCAATGCCAAAACGAGTTAAATGCGTAATGCAGGCCAAGGGCGACGTTACACAATTCTAATATTAATTAAATTATTGTTTTAAGTATGATAGTAAATCACATTACGCCGCGTTCGAATTAATAGTGGTCACTTTTTTCTTATCTCTTAAGCAAACCGTTTGAATAAATTACTCATATTTTTGTTGTTGTTGGAAATAGAGCAAAACTTTTTTTTTCGTCGTGAAGAGAATAAAATTCTCTTTGAGACGAAATGCATTGGTATGTGTTATCTTTAGTAGTATTGATAATATAGTGTGTTAAACATTGCGCACTGCAAAAAAAACATGCTGTTCGAATTAATAGTGGTTGGGGCTCGTATACGTAATGCGGCGGAATTACATTCGCCACACGCGCATTTCGTATGCACACAAAGCGACGACAAACAACAGCAACAAAGCCAAAAGCGATGAATGAACAGAGGCACACACCCACCGACATACACACACACGCACAGTCTGCCTCTGTTCATGGGGGCGCAAGAAAATTAGCCTTGAACCACGACATAATTGCAGCGCAGCAGCAGTGACGCCAGCGCCAACGCCAACGTCAACGCCGACGTCAACTGCAGCTGTTTGGTTTGTGCATTGGCTAAGCTGCGGCTAGATGGATTGTCTTAAGATTCTAGCATTATCTTTGTTATAATTATTTAAACTAAAGCTGTTTTTGTTTATAAATATAATCTTTAATATAAACTAAAATCGAAACTAGCACATGCTTCAAGCCTTCATAAAAAACACAATTCAACTAATAATAAATAGCTTTTGCTGCTATTTAAGCTGTGCTATATATAAATATATATATAAATATATAAATAAAATATATATATATTTATATATAAACAAAACTATTTATAACCTGAATTAAATGAGTTTACTTAAAGAGCTGCCACAACTGTTTCCTAATCAACGCCTGCTGCTGGCTGTACCTAAACTTGTACACAAACTTCATATTAAATGAGGTATTTCAATCCAAAAACAAAATTCCTGACTTACTCTAGCTACAACAACAAACTCTTCTCTTATAACAAATAAATTATATAACAAAAATAAATAAATTAGTTTCATTATATATTATAGGCTTCGCAAGCTGTTCGTACCACCCTCGCATAAACAAAACTATTTACAACTTGCATAAAATGTGTGAGTTTGCTTATGGAACTTATGAAAAGTTTTATTTATTCAACTAACACAACTCTATTCTAATCAATTTTGCTCCTGCCTGTGACGTCAGCTAGGCAGCGAGGACAGCCCAATCACCCAACCGCCCAACCACCCAGCCACCCAGCCACACAGCCACACAAACCACCCATCAAAGTTGGCTGACCGCAACTGAAGCTGAACTCTTTATTGGCACTCACCTCGTGGCCACATCTGGGATCGCATTGCAACGCTTTGGTCAGCCGCTGATAAGGCGGCGTTGGCGCTGGCGGCTGACAAATTGTCAGCGGCGGCAGCGGCGTCGACAGCGACGTCGACAGCGGCGTCAACTGCGTCGCTTTCACAGTAGCTGAACTGCGCAACGTATTGGTATCCACGGCTGCCGTTTTGCTGCTGTCTCTGTCTCTGCGCCTGGGAGGGAGTCAGTCGAAAGGGCGTTGATGGCAACTTGTTGGACGCGTCGTTGTCGTCGTCGTCGTCTAGCTGAGGGTGTGTGTCTGCTTCCAAGTGCTGTTACACTCTGCCTATTCAGTTGACTTTTGTTGTTCCAGTTGCTGCTTCAAATGACCAGCTTGTTGTGTTTGCCTCGCTTCTTGGTTGGCTGCCCAAAGTGTTGCCTTACATCATAAGGACTTGCGCTGAAATCTGAAAGCAAATTAATATATATACACATATATATATATATATGTAGTAAGGCACTATATAACAGAGTAATGTTTATTAGCTATTTGAAAATGTAAATGTAATCCGAAAAAGTTTAACAGAATTTAATTACTTTTAGCCAAAGGAAGTTGCTGAAGAATTCGCTTGAAATTAATTGAAATTGCAAATAAAACTTGAGTAAAGCAAATCAAATTTCTCGAAAATTCAATTTTTCATCAAATAATTGCCAATAAAACTAATTAAATTATGCAAAAAAAAAAGAAAAGCTTATTTGATTTCATATTTAATTGGATCTGACCAACAGCCGCTCCGACTGTTACACAACTGTCTAATAAAGGTCACAACTGTTTTGATATTCTGCAATAATTAAGGACAAGCGCTTACGGGCACAGACATTTGCGAAAGTTTTGCCGGCCCATCGTAATCAATATGCGTCGGCAGCGCTGCCCTTATCCAATTAGGATGGGACGACTGGCTGGGACTAACAAGTTTAGTGCTGCGAGAAAAGATTTCCGACAAAGCAATAAGCAATGCTGTGTAATAATTTAATAATAAAAGGATCCAGTGAAGGGGCAGCAAGATGTGGGGCTGCAGTCTCAACTCTTCCATCAAATATATGCCCAAGACCCAGGAAGACCTTAGGGGAACGCTCGGCGCAGCACGGCAAAAGTTAACGTGAAGTAATTACGTAAATGGATTTTTCTGCGTTGCTCAAATTTCCTGCACGTCCTCTCAAATGAAACACAGACAGCAGCAGCAACAACAACTTGAGCAGCAGCAGTAACAATCATGTTTATATGACTGTTGCCCTCGAAGCGTGACAGGAAGTTGCTTAGGAAGGAAGCTAGCAGAAGGCGCGCTCTAGAGATATGGCCAACAATATTTCAACTATAAACATTTTTAAAATATTATGGTAACGGGCATAGAGGATGCCGCAAACTTTTATGACAACTGTGCGACAAGTGACGTAATTCTTATGATTGACTGACAGCCGGGACGCAACGAGCTATTGCTGCGGGATCTACAGTTGTGGTTGGGCGCATAGAGATTTGTGGGAGTGGCAGCAGCAGCTTCAAGTGTGCGTGCAATTAAATTTACATTCACATTCACAGTCGCATTTCCATATACACATTTCCATTTACATTTCCAGATAGCGTCGCAGCAGCCGTTGGCATTTTTCCATGGCGCTCAAAAGTATGCAACAATTTTTTGCGTTGTACTTATCAAACATGGCGCAGGCAAAAGCACTCGAATGTAATTGCAGCTGTGTGTGTGTGTGTGCGACTGTGTTGAGTTACCTTGAATGTTTCTTTTGCCACTCGACACTGGAGCGCATACATTTGCATGCTAATGTTACCTACGCCCCGCTACACGCCCCCATTCACTGCTCTAACAACTTGCTCTCAGGTGCTTGTGCGTGCTGCTAGAATTACACTTTTAATTACAAAACTAAACATGAATGCATTTTGATATCAAACGAAAACCGAGACAAGCCTCACAGATGTCTGCTGTAGATATGTGTGTGGGTCGGGACAGAAGGGCGGTGGAGGGCGTGGCAGTCACATCTAGCTGCCAAAGAGATGAATGCTCAGACTCAGTCTGCGAAATGGGAGCAATGGGATCTACACTTAGACTGGTCATATGTGGGTCATACATATTTAAGTGCGCACAGCAAATTGCAACTGGTGTCTGTCCATGTGTCTATCGGGCTTCTATAAAGTGCATAAATTGAAACTCATTGGCTGCGCAGTCGAAAGAAAAATATTTTTAAAAAAATATGTTTTCTTTAGATTTTTAATTATTTTGAATTAAAATTTAAAGCAAATAAAATTTGTATCTCATTTTGCTATAGTTTGTAATATTGATATTTAGTTTAATTAATTAATTTAATTTAATTTGTTTAATTAAAATTTTGTAATTTAAATTTTCTTCAATCATTCAACAACTTTTTATATATTTCTCATTTCATACGTTTTTATTCCAATTTAATTTCAGTCGCTTAACATTCCCTTACTAGTCTTCATATTTTCTCGCAGTGCAGCTGCAGTTTGCTGCTTTTCATTAAAGTTTCTTCTAATTGGTGCTACACATATTTCACTTGTGCAACTCGCATTTGGCAAGAGCATTATGCAGAGCATAGAAAGATACTTCCAAGTATTACAAAAGCGGTTTTTGTTTGGTTTTGTTGTAAAGATAACATCGAAGCTATGTTACGGCATTAATTAAATATTTTAGCAGAATTTTGAAATTTGAATTTGCTTTGCATAGCAACAATAAAATAGGAATATATCAAATTAGCCGCTGCAGCTTAGCAGCTATGTTTAACTAGCTGCAATAAATCTAATAAATTTCCATTAAATATATTATAAGTAAGCACTTGAAAATAGCGAAAGAAATATAAGCAATTTGATTTATAATCAGCTGAAAATTAATTGATTAAGTCTATGCCTGAGTTGAACTATAAACAATTTAATTTGTGCATGGCGCATGCGAAGACCTTCTGCCATAAATAAGCAACAATTATTTATGAGTGAGTGAGCCAGGAAAAATCGAGTAGCTGGGCAATATATGATGCTCGTTTATACAGTGATGGGAGTATATTGGCTTGGTGCAATGTCCGTCCGTTAAACCGAATGAATGCAAAGCATTTTGTTGGTACTGAGCGAGAGAATATCTTCGTCTTAAAAAGTGTAAAGACTTAGAGGCGTGGCAAATTGGAAAATATTATATATGGTCTGATGGAAAGGCTATTATTTAAGCTGTTAAAAACTTGAAATTTTAGCCTTGATCAAAAGTTTACATATAATAATATATAACTTAATATTTATTTATTTCTTGAGTTGCTCTACTGAGTTAGTGAATTTTAGAAATACACTCCTTGATAGCATGGCAAATCAGAAAAAAGTTACTGCAGTTACCAGCCTTAAGACTCACTAAGAAAAGATTCTACTATTTGTAACTACGAACGTGTATTGTGCAGTCGATAACACCCTAGTTGCTATACACTCAAGTGCTGCCAAGGCAGCTAAGCAAATCAATTTGTAATGCAGCTCGACTAGGCAGTTGGTTGAAGCCCTCAGCAAATAGGCTATGCAGCTCCTCTTCCGATTTTCATTGCACATAATTTTATTATTAATCTTGCTCTTGAGCGCAGCCTCTAAATAGAAAAGAAAAGTTTGCAACGCTTTTTTCTTCTTGCTTGTTCTGTTTTTGTTGTTCCCATTTTGGGTCAAGTTCAATTGGCAACATTAATACTAAGGACTTGGCGCTTGGATGCGGCGCAAGTTCAAATAAATTGAATGCCTCGTAGCGCTAAGTGAGCGTGGCGCCTGCTAACCCCATCCCGTAATAGCGACCCCATCTCGCACTCGATGCGCGAGATCTAGTCGAATTTGAACAAGCTGATGCTGATGCGTTGTCTGTGCGCATTATTAAAATATTTTCATGACTGATTCATGTGCGAGTGCAAGAACAAGTTGCGTAGATGTCGCGGCGTGCAAAAATAATGCAACACACGCGAAGCGGGGCGTGCCGGGGCAGTGGGTGGGTGTGCGGCCTGAAAATAGATGTGCTCCAAAATAAGCTGCAGCTGGCTAACGGGCACAAGGACACTGAGTCTTGTTGTTGTTGCTGTAATGTGTGTGGTCAGCCAAGTGCAGCATCTGAATAATTTGTTATGCCACGCCCACTACATGCCTAGAAAATCAATGGAAATCTGCATAACAAGCGCCACAACATGTTGAAAAACAATATTAACAGCAAAGCGAAGGAGATGGAGTGTAAAATAAACAATGGACTTTAGTGGAGCAGCCGCTCGGCTTAGGCTCAGCAGGCTGCATAGAAATGGCATTTATCACACAATTTGCACGTATAATTAATTAGTTTTTACGCTCGAGTCAAAATAAAACCGGAATTCCGCATTCCACATTCAAATTCAATTTCAATTTGAATTTCATAAAGCAAAAGCGTCAACAAGAAACAGTTAAGTGCCAGTTGGAGCAGAGAGAAAGAGATAGAAAGAGAGGGGTGTAGGGAAAGGATGTGCCGGCATGTCCTTCAATTTCAATTCCAGCTGAAGGAGAAGCAGGAGGGAGGGACTGTGTGTGGGCAGGGTGGCACATAAAATGCTGTACAACAACATCGAATAAATGAGAACGCGGAGCAAGCGTTCGAGCACCATAAGTTGAGCGAAACAACAAAGCGAAAGCTGACGACACACAGAGACTCTTTTATGTGATATAAAACGATGATATGATATGAAAATAAGCATAATAAATAATGATAATAAAATGGATTTTATGGCATTATTTAATAAGATATAAAACATAATAATCAGATATCTAAAAGTAAATGAAATAATTTAATGAAAATAATTTAATTAAAATTTAAAAATTAAAAATAAAATATATACAAATTCTTAAATTTTAAATAAATAATATATGTCACAAAGTTAATTTATTTCAAGCTGAATTATTTTTAAAAATATACATATATATTTATATATATTTTTTTGTATATGTTTATTAATATATTTTTTAATTTTTTTTTTATAACTTCATTTCTTAAATTTTCTTTTTACATATAAATATATTTAGAATTACAACTTTTAATTCTTTTATTTTTTAATATTTATTTAGTATTTTTATATTTATTATTAATTACTTTTTTATTTTTAGTTAATATTAATTTTTTTTCTTTTTCTTGTGTATAGAAAGACTTAAATATAATTTTAATGTAACTAAAAAATTAGAAAATTTCTTTTAATTTATTTTAACATGTGATCAAAATGAAATTAGTTCCACCAAATTCTACTTGGTTTATTAGCCTGCCGAGTCGTGGCTGCCACTTGCTACAGATAGCTCACGTTTGCTATAACTAAATTATTAAGCTCTATATAAATTATAGCTCTCTCTCACACACACACACAGAGTCTAAGTGCAGCTAATAAATAACACTGGAATTTGGGAGCTTGGCTAAGTGCCTGGGCACTGGCTCTTTTAGCCGTGTTACAAGCAACTCAAGCGAACCAAAGTGCCCACCATTATAATTCTCTAATGGGAATTCGCAATAATGCAAATACTCGCACTTCCCAGTCAACCACAGGCGAACACATGGAGCACTCGACCAGGCCAGAAGAGACCAAACGCCGATAAGGCTAGCAAAAATTTCACTCTTTCTATACCCTGTACGCTGTACTTAATGAAATGTGGGAGTGATTGGATAGAGTTATAGTTGGATGTGTCTGTATGTAATAGACTTTATCGAGAGAATCAGCTGAGGTGATCGTTCACATCTTATAGGCAGAAAAAGATGGATATATATATATGTTCTTAATCTGGAAGAAAAACAGAAGCGTTTCTCATTCAATTGTTCTTTATCAAGACTATCGATAAATATCGAAAAAAAAACTTTCTTTTCGTAGAATATATCTCTATATTTAGTATATACATTACACTGTGTATAGGGTTGCACTTCACGAATCCAAAATTTCGATTTTTTAAATCTCTTTTTCAAAACTCTAAAAAAAATAAAATTTTGCCTTGTTTCATTGCCTAGCTCTGCACTCAGTACAGGGTACTTTTCAGTTAGTCACTCTATACGGCGGTTTCTTGGGTTTTTTCTCGTTGATAGCTAAGCAAACGACAACGCTGACTACCAGAAGTTGGAGTTCGAGGGAAGTACGAGGTCTGAGTCCATTTCAACGCGTTTTTCCCAGACTTTTGGCCAAGAAATGAAATAAAAATTTGCATACAATCAAAAAAGTAGAAAAGCAAAAAAAACCGAAAGTTTTTTGCGGAAGTTGTATGCGAATGTTCGCATGGGCGGTTGACGTAAAAGGGCGTGGCCACGAAGAGACGCCGTAAGGTGTAATGACTGTAGAATGTCGTAAATTTTTAAATTGCTTTGCTTTTTGCAGCGTTGCGCTGTCTACGCCTGTGTGTAATTTGTGCAGTTATTTCCACTTGGGGCAGACACTGACCCCCACACACATACATCACACATACACACACACACACACACATACCTACTGGGAGTTTTTGTGTAGCAAGTCAAAGGCAAAGCTTAGCAAGTGAGCCGCCTTCTGTTAACTGAATGTCAAATCTATTGTGGCGATTAAAAAGGCGCTGATAAACACTCACACACACACATACACACATACTCAGCCACACACACACAGCGGACGCCAACTGCTGAATTGTCATCGAGCTTAAACAATTTAAAGCAATCAAAAAAAAACTGTGCAAAAACATTTACAATAAATACAAAGAAAACACATATAAATGCAATTGTCGATAATGCTCGACTACGAGATGCTCTGTCAACTTATTAAGGATTAGAATTGAACAAATTAAGTTCAATTAATTGATCAGCTTTAGTTATATATAATATATTCAACTATCAGAGATGAAAACCTAGTGAAGAAAAAGCTCGAATTTTAGATACTCTGTAAACTTGTACTGTCCTAGAAAGAAGTATTTACCTACTTTACTAGTCTTAAATATACATATTGGCTGTGTTAAATGCAAAGTGCATACTAGCACGACTTTAGAATACCCTGTATGAATTTTCTATAATTTCTACATATATTTTTTTTGCCTTCAGTTAGTCCATGATCATTGCTGAATATTTATGCAGTCTGAAGATATTTTAAATCTGCATAGCAGCTCGATCTTAAGATAGTCTCTCAGCACAAATTATTAATTTAAATATTTTAAGCTACCTGCCATATACAATGATTTTTTCTGCATATATGTTAATGGTTTCATAAATATCATTTAGTGAAAATTCTGCCAAACGAATGGACCCCAGCTGCACACTGTTTACGGGGTATACAAAGCTGCTTCCCATTAAGTTCTTCTACATATCATACACATCTGACTACTCAGTAATATGCTCCACTTGTCCTCCGTTTACAGGGTATACAAAGAAATAGAGCAGCTTTCATAAGCCATGTGTGAATGGCCAATGAATCGACGCCCAAGCGAGCGACACCGAGAGATGATGTCAAGCCTAATTTGTTGGCTATATTGGAGCAGCCGTGACCAGGCGGCACTCAAGGCCGAATGACCCACTCAATGGAGGGCGGCTCAAGTACAGCGACACGCACTTGTGACGTGCTCACGGCGACGAGGCAGCGCATCAGCGCGTCAGCTCATTGATCACAATTGCTGTGTGTGCAGCCTCTCATCGATAGATTTGTTTTGGTCTTTTGTTGACAGTCAGCCAATACACAAATATATATAAATATATAAATATATATATTTTTGTATACGTATATTTACTCATGTATATAGACGCTAACTGAACGGCGCCTCGTGCCATGCAAATTAATAATAATTAGGCGTGTTTCAATTTCCGTTAGCTTTTGTCTCAATTTTCAGCGGCCAAAACAACGTCGTCTAATCGAGATGAAATGCCCAGATTAGCAATGTGAGCAGACAAAAGAGTCCATTGTGCATACGTAAGTACATTAATCTTAACTGCCGAACAGCTGGGAAAGTCATTTGTAGTTGCAGTGCAACAATGTGAAACAGACAAACAGAGATAAAAGGCCATTGTGCTTGAGAAACTGAAGGAAAACGAACTTAATATCAAGAACTTTAATTTCTTCTTCTTCACTGTGAACCGCAGCTTGAAACGAACCAGTTGTTCAAGTTTGAAGCCAACCAAAATTTGACTAAAAATAAAATCAGCTTCGGTTAAGCTCTGATGCCATTCTGATGCCTAAAAAGCAACTGCATTACAATGATAAACATAAGCACAGATATATATGAGAATCTAGAAATACTCGCTAATTACTATACAAGTATTCTTATTTACAAATAGCTAAAGTTTCTATATATATCTAATCTCAAGTAGAGGCGTCTGTGCATTAGCATTTTTAATTGCTCCATAAGCGATATGATTTCTAAAAATAATATTCAAGTAAACCAAAACAAAAAACAAAATAAAGGCCGCCCGCCTGTAAAAGATATCAAGGGTATAACCAAATATACTCAGCGACGTCAGCTAAAACACAAAAAAAGAGTCGTAAACATGACTGAAGACAGTTCCACTATTTACTGGTTCAAGCACCTCAAAATGTTTACATATTTCTGTATATCCAAAAACTATATAAGGCCTAATATAAATTAGAAATACAAAAAAATAATATTTGCATTGTAAAAGAATTCCTAATAATAACTTTATTTATCAATTTGAGTGCAATTTATCAATTTAATTTTAAACAAAATGATCAGAATTTTTAAAAAATAATTAAAATAATAAAGAAATTAATAAATGATTTTTATGCCGAAAATGTGATTGATTTTAATGTAGTCAGGTAAGTTTAACCCAGACAACTGACTCAACTAGAAGATATGGTAACTAGATATGTTTTTTTGATATGATCTTTGAGCAACATTTGATTACTAAAGAGAATAATATTTAGTACCTTTATAGTTATTCATTATATAGTATAAATAGGGATTATTTAATTAATTAATTATTGTTTTAATATTTAATATTTTAATATTTATAATTCTCTTATTTATGAGCTTGAAAGACTAGCTCATAGTCCAATGCACTACAAATTTTTAATATGGATTGAAAATTAAAATAAAAAGTGTAAAATGAATTAAGATTTAATTAATAATATTGTTGAACTTTGTAGGCTTCTATGCAACGTATATTCGATTTTTATTAATTTCAAATGCTCATTTTTGACAGCTGTTTTCTTTGGACAGCTTTTTTGGACAATCTTTAACTTTAACTATTCCAAAAAATAAGGCGTAAATAGATAAAAAATAAAAATAGATCTGTCAGCTTATTCCTAACTAAAGAGGCTCATGTAAAGAAGATAATACGTGAAGATTGAAAGGACAAAGATGGCAACGAAGCAGGAACGCAACAAGAGCACAAAAAAAATTAAAAAATTGGAGAAAACTTAGGCACAAATATATTATAACTGAAGGGAAGTACTTTGAAGTTAGCAATGTAAATATTCATGAATAAAAAAATTTTGGTTCGAAAAAGCGCACAAAAGTTGCCATAGTTTTTGAACAGAAGTCGAACATAAATAAATACCAATATATATATATATATATATATATATATACACATATATTTACTCAAATTTCAACTCGATTCAATTTTAACAAAGTTATGGGAGTTTAAAATCCGTGAACCACAAATTGCGAGCTATATAGAATGAATGTGGTAAAGCGAAAATTCAGAAAAAAATAGAAATTTATGAACAGCAAAAATCAGTTAAGCATTGAAAAGTTTTCAAGTGGGCTGCCACAGACCTACCCCAAAACCTCACACACACAGAGTGCAACATAGAAACAACAGAAACAAGTTTAAGCGCAATAAATTTTCAGTTTGTTTGTAATTGCATGCAACATTTAATTTAATTTACACTTAACATATTTAAATACTTAATATAGCAAATTATTTATTTAAATGCAGTCATGCTTATTATGCGGGTGTGTGTGAGTGAGTGAGTGTGTGTGCATATTTATAGAACAGATGGTTGTGCGAAGACTTTGCGCATGTTTTATTTATAATAATTTTAGGCACAATGAGCAATGGCAATGAGTATTTGAATAGGCCTCGACTTGAGTGCGTGCATGAATGAGTCTTTGAGTGTGTCAGTGTGTGTGTGTGCATGTAAATATACATTAATATTATAATACATACTTAATGGCAACAAAAAGAATTACAAATAATAAGCTGCACGCCCATTTGCACAGCAATAAAGTCAATTTAGTTAGTGCCGCGCTGGCTTCATTAACTGCAGTCAAGCGCGCGACATCGTCGACAAACACACAAGCACCACATCCCCCTCCCCTCGCCCACAGACTCACTGTCTACAGCTTTCCTTGGTGCCTGCTGCACATACAAATATTTGACGTAGCTGCTTTACTTTACATATTTTTTTCTTACTTATTTATTTATTTGTTGCGTGTGAATTAGGAGCTCAATTTGCTTGATAAGAAGCGTTGAAGCTGACGTTGACGTTGACGTTGAGACTGTTTATAAGTAAGTAAAATACTCCGTGGCCAGAGGGTATGCAAACCAAATGGGTATATTCGCCTTGACTTGCGTGGGGTATGTTCGTGTGCGAGATAAACGTAGTTGAATAATTGAATCTTTGACAATTACTTGGAATTCGCATTATCCTCATGTCAACTGAAGATCTTTGGGTATGATAAAATTATTATTATTATATTACAATTTTTAATGAAATGTAATTTTTATTTGGCATAATCTGCAATACTCTTTAATGCTCGAGTGCTTGTCAAAGTAGGTCTAGAATTTAGATGTGAAGATGAAAAACTGTGCTCTCATATAAAACATATATTTGAGTATTCTTAACAGTTCCATTTATTCTAGTTATTCTAGTTGATAGCAGGTTAGTAGTTCTAACAGTTTCAGTTAATATAAACTGATATCCTAGTTGACAACAGGTTAGTATTTTTAATAGTTCCAGTTATCAGTTGCAGTTATCCTAGCTGACAGCAGGTTAGAATTTTCCTAACAGTTTCAGTCAACAGTTCCAGTCATCCTAGTTTACAGCAGCTTAGTATTCTCAAGAGCTTAATTTAACATTTGCAGTTAAGTTAGTTAATATATTTGACATTTCCATTTAACAGTTGACGTTATACGAGCTGACAACTATTTCAATAAGTAAGTCAAGAGTCTGTCATATATTGTCAATGCATAACAATTTATTCAAAAATAAGCCTAAAGTTTCGAGTCGAGCTCAAAAAGTAATTCAAATTTAATCAAAAGTCTAAAGCCTAATCTAAGCTAACAACTTTGACTCAAGCACTTATTCATAAATTCCGAAATGCGCCGACTAAATTCCAATCATACTTCGCACGCTGACAGAAATTTCTTTTGACTTAAGCTTGATTAAAATGCGACATTCCTTGACGCTTATTAAAATCTTTATATGCTAGAGTGAATCACTTGACAGCCGTCAGCGTCAAGGCTCTCATATGGAAATTTCGCTCAGTGCACCCTTATGTCTCCATTTAGTATGCAATGCAAAGTTTTTCAATTCCTTTTTATACCCTGATCCCATTAAAAATGGGAAATCAGGGTATAATGGTTTTGTGCAAATGTATGTAACAGGCAGAAGGAGGCGTGGCAGACCCCATAAAGTATATATATTCTTGATCAGGACGACAAGCCGAGTCGATTGAGCCCTGTCCGTCTGTCTGTCTGTCCGTCTGTCCGTCTGTCCGTCTGTCCGTCTGTCCGTCTGTCCGTCTGTCCGTATGTGTGAACGCGTGGATCTCAGCATCTATAAGAGCTAGAGACTTGAAATTTTTTTTGTAGGTCCGTGTATAGCACGCGCAGGTCAAGTTTGTTTCAAATATTCGATAACTATTCGCATTTAATTGTTATCGAATAAAAACATTATTGAAATGCAGTAAATAAATTATATCTCGAACGTCTTAAGAGCTAGAGCTTCCAAATTTTGTATTTAGTCTTATGTATATTTTATGCAATTTTGATTTTTGTTGGATTTTGGATACCGGCTCCAAATTCCCCCAAATTCTTAGAATTTAAGTTTAGTTGGAACTAGGGCCATTATGTGAAGGCGTTTGCATCTCAACCAAGCCAATAGGATATGTAGATCATATGCTGAAAATTTCATTAAAATCCATTAAGTGAAACAGAAGTTATTAAACAAAACGTTTGGCCAATTTGCAAAAGCACATGTCAGCAGCGCCACGCGCACGCATTTTTCCTATGCGTGTGCACACATACATTCAAATGCGTGCATTCTTTTCTATTCCAAGAATTGAAATTGCGATTGAATTGTGCTGAATTATTAGCTGCTACTTATGTTCAAATTTGCAACATCTCGCATAAGAAGGGAAGTGGCTGCGTTGGTAGAGACGCCGCTCGTATGCAGCTTGGGCCGGGTTCGAGACCAGTGGAGATGAAATGTTTTTATTGTTCTATTTTTTTTTTAGTTATGAAGTGGCGGTGTTGGTAGAGTTTGTGCACGTTGCGCAAATAATCCGGGTTCGAATCCTGGTCTCGCAATGTCGATTTTTATTTGTTTTCTTTTTTTTTTGAATACTCGATACAAACTACGGAAAATTTAAAAAAAACTCAGAGGACTGGGATCAGGGTATCTCCTAGTCGGGCACCCCGACTAGAGCTTTCTTACTTGTTTTTTCTTACTCTTTTTTTGGTTTTTGCATAATGTGCGTTTAATAGGGCTGCCAGCGCCCGAGATGTTTGAGAAGCTGACAAAATGTAACGCATACGCCATGTGGCACGCCAAGGCATTGTTAAGGGCTTACCGATGTGTGTGTGCGCGTGTGTGCGTGTGTGCGTGTGTGATGTGCATTGTTAACTTTGCTGCCTTGAAACTGATTATTACTGGTTGACACATTCGCTTGACTCGTCAACATTATCGACAACGGCATCAAAATGAAGCATACGACACGTTGAGCGACTTATAGACAAAACACTGTGCACTTCTCTGTGTGTGCGTGTGTGCGTATGTGTGTGTGTAGACCCTCTTTATTTGCACTGGCAGTCGTAATACGCTTTAGTTTTGCAATACGTTTTACGCTTGCCAGGCAAATGAGAAAGTGTAAATAAATAAACAAACATATTACGACAAATGAGAGGAGAGAATGTGGTGAGAGAATGGGCATGAAAATGCGGTAAAAGAATAGGCAAGAAGTCAAAGACATTTACGTGTGCGTGAGCGAATGGGGAATCGTGAGAATATATTCGACATTTATTGTTAGTGCTGAAAATTTCGATATGCGATATGCGACATAAAAGTATTTTTGTTTTTATATTTTTGTAATCAATAGACTTATTTATATCAATTATAAGTATCTGAAGTTCATAACTTGGCTCTCAGCTATATGGTAATAATCGTTATTAAACAAGCTAAATTATCATCGACTGCTTTGTCGAATTTGGCTTTTTTAATACATTTCTTAATTTCTAAGAATATTTTAATTTAGCTTTCATACAGAGTGGAAGTGTATAGTATTTCTTCTGATTCAGTAAATGCAACTTTTTTATGACTAGACAATTCGTAGAATTTCACAGAACATACATTTGATTCCACATCTAAGCGATATATGTGTATATATACGTATGTAGCGCATCACCAACTCGTCTGGGCACATACTCTTCGCTTTTTTTCGCACACGTATTTTGTAATCTTTAGCCGGGGCAAAGCTGTTGCTACTAGTTGCGGGCTATTGCCCCACAGCGCATTACATTTGATTATGTGTCTTTACGTGTTTGAATGTTTGCGTGTGTGTGTGTGTGTGTGTATGCTTATTAGTGTGTGTGTCGGTAGCCGGGTACTACGCCTTATAAATTCGTTTGCCCACTCTCATCCGCTTGCCCCTTTTTTCGCCATTGCCCATTGAACGAAAGACGAAGCGAATGACGGCGACGCCGCCGCCAACGCCAGCGCTGGCAGCGACGCCAGCAGCAAACGGCAGCAACAGTCACAGGAAGGAAGCTTCAAGACACGATTAAATCAGCAAATAAAATAGCAAGTGAATGGCAAGAGAGCAACAAGAAATTGAAGAAAGGCAGCTCGAAGCGTATGCGAATGCAAACGTTGCAGAAAAGAAATAAAGAAAAATAACGGGTGGACGGCAAGGGAGAGTAAGCAAAAGAAAAATAAAGTGCGAGTCGGGCAAATGCAAACAACATCAATGCAAAAGTAAAGTACAAAACAAAAAAAAAAACAGAAATACAACGGTTCTTTATGATTCTTTGCTTTGCAGTGTGTCGAATACCCTTGAAGATATATGAGCAGAGACTAGCATACGAATAGTTATTGATACAAATGTATGCAGAGAAGCTTAGCCAAAACGATTCCTTTCGATTCGTTCATGAAGTTATGTTAGCCATATGTAGAGTATACTGTGTGTGAGTATGAAAATAACTACTTCTATGCGTACACACATTGCATATCAAAGTCAGAATACCCTCCACGAGTAAAGCAAATGATTAAGAAGTGAATTTTTCAAACCAAATTTGTTATGAATAAGGCAAGGTAGCAGCAGAAGGAGAGTGGAGAGGCAGGTAGGCGCGCAGACAGCTACTAGTACAAGTAGTATAAGAGCAAAGGAAAGCAGCGAGCGTTGACTGACTAAGGTCGACTTTTTGATTGAATGCATAGATAAATGAAGGACAGGTAACATTCACAGAGGAAATGGAAAATTGATTACAGCATGCTCAGAAATGTAAATAGAATGCGATAGGCGAAGGGCTTATACACTAAACACATACATACACACACACACATATATATGACACATACACTTTTTTAGATAAGCATTCAAATTGCTAGAGATTGGCCCAATATGTTATCACCATCAAATTATTCATTGCCGTCTATATAAAAGGTGAACAACTGCAGCTACCATCTAACAAATTACAAATTGCGATAAGAACAGTTATCATTATAAATAATGTTGACTGTTATTTGACTGTACTTGACACATAGATAGGTTATTATATTTCAGTGTGATATTATTTATAGCACATTATAACCCGAAACAGGCGTTAACAAACGTAATATTCTGTCAATTATGCATATCTGTTTACATAAATATTTCGCTGTTTACTTTCCTTTTATCTACTTCAAACAACAAAAATAAACATTTAAATATAAGAATAAATTAGATGTGTATAAACATTTATCTGCAAGGCGCCAAAGATAAATACTCTCGATTCTTGATACTTTCCTTTAATAAAAATATATATGAGTAAGCGTGTCTATATAAATGTTCAAAATATATATATGTATAAAAGCTTTTATCATATGGACAGATGACTTGCGAAAAAACGTTAGAGCAAAACAGTAGAGACTTCGCCATTTATGTAGATGAGGCAATAAAGTTATGAAGTAGTAGGGGTATGGGGACTTTTTAACAGAGATACAAAAAGAGAGTTTGGCGAACAGAGAAAAGATAGGAGAAAAGCAGGAGAGGGTGAGAGTGACAGGGAGAGCAGGACAGGGTGGGGGAGTCTACGAGAGAGCGAGCAGCAGAGATAGAAAATGAGAAAGGAGACAGAGCGATAGAGAGAGAACGGGAATTTAAAAATTTGAGAGTGAGAGAGCGAAAGTATGACAATGAGAATTAGAGTGAGGAAGAGAAAGATAGAGAGTGAGATAGAGATAAATAGAGAACAAGTAAAATGGATGAGAAAGATAGATAGAGCTACAGAGAGCGATGTAGACAGACACAGCAAAAGTGTGATAGAGAGAGAGAGAGAGAATGCGAGAGAGACAGCGGGAGTGGCAGACGGATGGAGAGGGCGAGAAAGAGAGATAAAGATAAAAATTCATAAGTATTTTTTCTTTCACTCTATCCCTCTATTTCTCTCTCTGTCTTTATTCATTACTCACTCACACACACACACTCTCTCTCTATCCTTATGAATTATTCACAATTTAAACGCATTTTGGTTTTTCTGAAGTCGAAAATGATCTATTTTGAAAAAGTGTAATTAAGAGTAAAAAGTCAACCGTTTCCTGAAGTTTCCGGTTCAGGCGAATTTTTAATTGCTGACAAAATGCTTAATTGCTCAAACAGCTTAAAGTAGAAGCGAAATGAAATGCTCATTAACATTGAATTACCTGTGGCCTTTGTATCAATTAAATATTTCAGGAATAGCACAAGAGAATTTACATTTTAAATATACACAAATATATACAATTGTGCAGATAAGTTAAAAAAAAAAGAAATTGAATTAAAATTAAAATTCGGAAAATATTCCTCTTATTTGATTAACAAGCAATTAAACCGATATCATTTGATTGCTTTTAATTAAACGCAATGTTCTGCACTATCTAGCAGATGCTTTAATGAATGCTTGCATCTGATATATTACAAAGTTGTCAGCCAAAGCCTATTTGGAATATGTATATGTGTGTGTATATATGTATATATAGTTCAGTTTATAACCGCACACGAGCTGAATAAAAAAGAGCCTGACAATAATGGAGAATAAAATGCCAGGTGGAAGTTGTTAGCACAGGTAACAACAATATCTGTAACATATATATATATATATATATATATATATATATATATATATATATATATATATATATATATATATATATATATATATATATATATATATATATATATATATATATATATGAAATCGCATTATTTTCCCATCTTGTGGCAATTACGTAGGGCCAGTAGCCAGTTGAGTATTAGCCACAGTCCGAAGTCAACGAGCCAATTAGACTACAATACGCAGCGCAAACCTAATCGAGAGATGGTCGAAATAAGAAAAGAAATTCACGACCAACTTGAAGTCACAATAAAGTTACGTGTCGTTGTACAACCACCGCAGCACCCGATACACCCCCTCTGTAGCACAACAACAACGAAAAAACACTCTGGCAAATCATTGTCTAGCAAATTGCTTCGCCTCTGAGAAGTTGGGGGAGATTTCATTCAGTTCGTTTTTTATTTTATTTTTTATATCTGTCTGCCCAAAAGACAACTCATTCGCATTGGTAGTTTCCCAAGCTTTTCGCGCTTGTTCTGACATGCTCTGTCTCTGGCAAGGAGGGTCGGCTCCAAGCGGGGCCGCGGACTGCGAGGGGCGAACGTTTTTATAGCAAGTCAAAAACCTATTAATGCTCAGCCAGCGCGTTCAACTTGTAACAATTCTTTACGTTTGACTCTCTTTTGTATTTGTGTGTTGTTTTTGTTTTTGTATTTCCGTTTGTTTGCAAACTTATTTATTATATACCCTGTGGTGGGAATGAAGTGGCAGGGTGTGCGGAGTTGATGGGAATGAAAGTGTTTACGAGTAATTTAATTTGAATTTTCAAATTCTATAAAACTAAAAATTCTATATTATCTAAAAATTGTGATGATAAATTAAAAATAATATTGAAAATAAAAATAAAATTGAATAAAATATAAAAAATATAAATATATTAAAAATAAAATATATTTACATCAATTTATTTATATGAAAATTAAAATAGTTAAAAAATATATACTTTAATTTCTGCATATGATACTTAGAATTTCTATTTTAAAACTTAAATGTTTTTTTAAAAAATGTATAAACTATGAGCTTATTTTAATAAAAAAAATCTATTACAATTTATTTTATTTTAAAAATAAAATATTAAAAATATTAATATTAAACAGAATGTATTTATATGAAAAATAATATTTAATTTACAATTTTTTTCTTGGGCTGTTATGTAGTGATTTGCATTTGATTGCCCATATCGAAATGAATCAAATTTAAAAACAATAAAAATCAATAGATTGATTGAGATAAGATATTATTGCCATGCGAATTCTGTAACATAATTTATATACGTAATACAGGCATATGACCTCAACATGGCGAACAGCTTTCAAATTTGTGTCGGCTTTTTTCTAATACTTTCTAGTGTCTATGCTATTATTCATTTGTAAGTGTTCCGATCAGCTTATATGTTCATACATCATGCTGACTACTTAAATAGTCAATAAAGTGAACATTGAGAACCGAATAAAAAGAGGACGGCATCCAGTCAATATTCTAGCAGTTGTAGATCCATAAGCTATCCAACTGATTAAAAAAGTGCCAGGGCATTTCAAAGTCAATCAGTCAACTACTTAACAAATTCGAATGTTCCAGTAAATAAACGGCCTTCACATTTCTAAAAGATCCCAAAATGAAAATATTATTATTTTGAACTGTTTACCAGGGTATTTCATAGTCGATCAACCTATAGTTGACGATTATTTATGGTTGGACATTTACACTGGATTTGCTCTTTTCTAACTGCCCAAATAAATTGACCCTGGACCAGGACAATTTAAAGCAGTTTTCCAGGGCATTACTCTGTCGATCAGTTTATTACATGGCCATTATTATTTATTTTCAACAATTTCCGCTAGTTTGACTTTACTATGTGGCTTTGCATTAGAGTCGCTTCTGCTGTATATGCTTTGGGTACGGGTTTTTTTGGGTTTTCAATACCTAGTCTACCCACACGAATTTATCTCTCTCCCTGAGTGTGTGTGTATGTGTGTGCGAGTGTGTGCTTCATATGGCGCATTGTTTGATAGGCCTGCCCTTTCTCCTGAAACTCGACCCGCTGCCCGCAGTATTTGGCACTGTGTCGCAACTTGAATCGATACATGGCAGCAATAACGGCGGCAAATTTCATAAATAGCTTCATGTCAGTTGAAATTTTTGACTTTCGGCTATGACAACCGCGCCCGCTCCGCAACCCGCTTGATTGAGTGCAGTATATGTGGCCCAAAATGAATTTCAATTAGGGTAAGTGGAGCAGCTGGCTGCCTGGCTGGTTGCCTACCTGCCTCTAATTAAGCGCTGCGCGTGCCTGTCCAGGATCATTTTGGTTCTAATTCAATAAGTCAACGACGGCACATCAAGTGGACATTGACTGAAGGAATAATCACCGGAAATCTGTGAACGGAAACGGACACAATAATGGCACCCAAAGCGGACAACGTCGCCGTGGGCCCGTCGCAATTTAGCCAAACAAAGTGCTGGCCGCTTGTCACGGCCAAGTTCAAGTGCCAAAAGCCAAGTGCTAGCCCGCATCCCAGGCCCTAAACAAAATGCCTTTCAGCATGCTAAAGGCTCATTAATTCGCATTCATAAATTACGTCGGAAAATCCAAAAAAAATGTCCAAATGAAGAAACAGTCGAAAGAAAATGGAGAATAAAATCAAAATCAATGCAATTTCTCAGCATATCAAATCGGAACAAAAACGGAGTCTGACTCCGGTAGGAACGCTTCATAATTTCGTCAGGCAATTCGAGCATTAATCTTTATAATGAGGACTTATCACAGACTGCGTCAACCTTTCAAAAACAGAAAAATTTCTTTTGCATATTTGGCTCGACTACGTTCTGCTCTTGTCCACGGGGATTTTCTCTTAATCTTGACATTCAGTTTTATAGCTTTTATATTAGGCCTTTAATGCTACGCAATTTATTCTCAATTGCGACATTATGATGCTTCGTCAAAATTGTAGAAAAGCGATAAAAAAAAGTAGGTTTCCGGTTTCAATTTTATGTGTTATAAAATATTGGGCGGAACTAGAGAAAGTATTCGATTCTTGATGATTTGAATAGAAAATGGATTGGTCATTCAAAAAGAGATGTTTATATAAATATATGAATATTTATATTATTTTCTCTTTTTATGTTTACGGAATTTATATACTTATATTTTATATATTTATTTATATATGAAAAAGATTATCACAAAGTTTCATTCGTCAAATTAAAAAAATAGGTAGAATTTGCTTGAATTCTTGCTCCTCTAAATATTTATAAAATAATAATATAATTTTGTCGATCTTTAGAGAGCCTCAAGATTAAATTAAGTGCTTATTTGATTTGCCACACCCACAATAGGCCTAGGTATATCTATCAGATATACGAATATATATATAATATTAGCGAAATTTCTGGCCTCTGTTATGTCAGCTTTATGGCACGTTCCTCAAAACCAATATACCCTATAAGCTTAAGTCAAGTATGCAAGTAATATCAAATTAATTGTTTTCAGTGTACTTTCGTATTTATTACATTATTTAGATAAGGTAATCCTTCTAAGCCGCACAGCGTCACCTTGAGCTAATCTTTATGGCTGTCCCTTTTGCAGTAGCAACGCCAACAAAACATGCTTTAAATTGTTTATTTTGAGTGTTTCATTTAACAAACTCCAAATGACTTAAAAATAGAAAACTTACAAATAGAATAAATAAACAAAAGCCGTCTCTAATAGCAGTTAGGCCCGCTCAGAAGTAAACTCTTCCCAGACGCACAAACCAAATACACATATAACGTATACGCCGGATTGTGCGTCATGGTAATTGAATCAGTTGCCAAAAAGCGTCAATAAAACAATTTGAGCATTCAATCAAATGTCAATGCATTAAAGTGTGGTTACTTATCAAACAGAAAGAGACAGCGAGAGCAAGAGAGAGGGAGGGAGAGAAAGAGATGGGGACAAACTGCGTCTGTTGCACGACTCGTTGCAGATAAACGACGACAGACATTGCCCCAATTACCAACACATTGTGTGAGGTGCATGTGGTTTTTATCAAACTCCCCCAACCCTAAACACCCCCACACACACACGCTTACACATACACACAATCAGTGAGCCGCACACTTGGGAGACATTTAGATACTTCTGTTGCGGCTACTGCGAACTTGGCTTGGCTGCTGTAGCGCAATTTGCATGGCGCATGGTTTATAATTGAATTAATTGTAATATGATACGCGGCGTATGATACGAAGCTTTTGATAGCAGCAAGTCGCTGATAAGAATATACAATTTACAATTCTTTTAATGCATTTATGAGCGCAAATTGTGCACAATAAATGCCCAAGCACGCAGAAGCTAAACTAAAGCGCGACAATGCCAAAGATACAACAAAATGCAGTGCAAACAGAATATAAAGGAAAAATAAACAATTGTGTTTTTCTTTCGCTTTTTATTTTCAGTTTTGCATTTTTTCGCTGTTATTTTCGAATTTCGAATTTGCTAAAATTTATTTGCACTGCACTTTGTCAGTGCTAAAGCAGCCGCAGCCGCAGCAGCAATAGCAGCTGAGGCCGGGCAACGCGTGCCTGTGAGATATGCGATAAAAAAGTTTAGCAGCTGGTTTTTTTTATTTTATTTTTTTATATATTTTTTTACCTTCTTAATGTCGCGTCCACTCAGCAACAACAGCAGCGACTGCCGCATGCCTTCGCACGAAGAACGAACAAAAACAAAAATTGATTATAAACTTATAAAATGTGAAAG
This sequence comes from Drosophila hydei, assembly GCF_003285905.1. Lineage (NCBI taxonomy): Eukaryota > Metazoa > Arthropoda > Insecta > Diptera > Drosophilidae > Drosophila > Drosophila hydei. The sequence continues at coordinate 2,310,389 of NW_022045827.1, forward strand.
AAAACACGAAAACAGAGACGCCAAAATGCAAATAACAATTAAGATGCGTTTGCTGAATGTTAACACTATTTAAATTGCGAATTAACGCTAGTTGCTGACCGCTGACCGCTGCGTGGAAACCGTTACGTTCTTAACGCGCCGCATGAACTTTTCAAACTGAGACCACCGACCAGACCAGAGCAGAGCAGAGCAAAGCAGAGCAGAGCAGCCAGCAGCAAGCAGCGAACAGCAGGCAGCGATTCGCATACGAGCGACACGAGGCAACGAAGAAAATGCCGACGCAGCGCCGGTCGCCGGCAGCAGCGAACGCAACAACAACAGTTAGTAGCAGCAGCAGCAGCCCCGTGCAAAATAGAAAAGGAAAAGTGGCCATGGGGTGGCACTCAAAATGTTGAGTGAGAGTGAGAGAGTGTGTCACAAATGAGCGAAAGTGGCGTTAGTTAACAGCGCTGTTAAATGAGCGTAGTTAACAGTTGAGTTAACAGTTGAGCACTTCATATGCAGTGACAAGAATACTTTGATAGCAATTTCGTGTGATTTACACCTTTACTAGTTAACTAATTAACGAAGTAAAAATATTTAAAATAACTAAATTAATTGTTTTAAATATTGTATAACAGTTTATTGATAAGCCTGCAGGCGCGTTTTATTTTCAAGCCTCAATTATTTTCCAACTTTTCAATTAGAAATATACCTTAATTCAAAACCAATTGTCGTAAATACATAAATAGGCATTTAATATAATATAATATTAGATATATGTTTTGTCTGTAAACTCTTACAAAATCACATTTACTGCACTGACTGGTCTTTGTTTTTAAGTAATTTTTTCTTTTGGTATTAAAAGCTTTCGAATTGTTGGACACATCTAGCAAAACTTAGACTTAAAGTAAATGACTAAATTAATAGTAATTAGGCACCATTGTCATAGTTCGACGAACTAGCTGAAAAAGTAGACCGAGTCCAAAACATTACGTAGATCGAAGTCCCCTTTCTGTGGCAGTTGACGAAGAATACGATTCAGTTGACGCTTAGACAAATCCTCCACAGAGCCATCGTTTGTCAAGTCACTGCAAGGAATTACATATAATATTGCTTTTGGTCCAGAATTTAAGATTACTTACGCGCTGCTGAAACTGTAGGTGTGCTTCATGAACTCCGAAAGCTGTTCAAGTATTGGCTGCGAGTGGAGCGCGACAAATTGTTGACGGCAGGCGCGATTCAATTCCGGAACAGTGCAAGCGTGGGTCCAAAAACAATCGTGCACGGAGACAAAAGTAATACCTTTTCGCTCGCAATGCAGTGAGGTGAGCATCATGTGCGACGAGTCCAGCGAGTGAATGAAATTAGGCGGAAAGGCGTTCTTTTGTTTAAGAATATTGGGTCGTTCGAACATATCCATCGACATGTTGGCATTCACGCGCAGCCCTTTGCTCTCAGGATGCTTCATCTCCTGACGATTGTAGGGCTGTACGACAGGCAGACCCAGTGGTGTGACCCACTCAACATTTTTACTACAAACACCAGCTATCAGTCGCGCGCACTCCGTGAACCAGTCTTGAATCTCACGCGTTGAGGTGAACATTTCGCGCAGACTTTCAAAGGTCTTAGTGGTCAAATATGTGGAGGCGGGCCACACCCAATCCTTGGGAAAGTCATCGATGTCCTTCAGCTGACGCGCTATCTGCAGCCGTGCACCATAGCGTGTTACGCCGTAAACGGTGGTCATCACCGTCTGCTTGATGACCTTGCGTCGCACGAAGCCCTCCAGAGCTTGCGCAACATGCAATCCGGTTTCCGCATCTGCTTTCCGAGTGCGCTCTACGAGAGCTGCCACTGCACTGTACACATCCTGTGGTATCGCCGAGGGGGCCAGATTAACACTGCATGCACCCGCCTGATCACGACCCAGCGCTGCGTAATGCTGCAGCCCATTACAGGAGCCATCCTGATGTATGGGAAAGCGACTCATATAGGCGGCAGGATCGGGAGAACGTTGTACGTTGGCAATTTCCATGCAACAGGCGAGTGTTTGCCATGGCTCATCCGACTTGGACCACCACATGCGACCCGTGAGTGGATTATCGGCTGAGTCCAAAATGTCTGGCATTATTTCCTCAGCGTAAAGCAGACGCTCGCGCACTGAATCACGCTTTTTAAGGCCCGTCAAATTGATGCAGTGCAGCTTTAGCCAGCTAAAACCATCCACGCCCAGCGGCTGAGCTTGATCAAAGATAAGCATCGAACGTGCCAGATCTGAACCCAAATGATTTAGATGTGGGGGCACAGGATAAACACGTCCACGAAAGTCCATGTTGTGTGGCAGCCAGAACACCTTGTCGCGGTACTATAAAAATATATTAATTAGAAATTTAATGAATTTAGACAAATAGAAGCTATTTACATGCTGTGCCAGCGACAAGCGATAGAGAGCATCACACCACAAGCTGTACATTTCGGCCTGCTTGCGTCGATGACCAAGCTTTTCCCGAAACTGTTTGGCACGGTCCGCTGGCGAAACGCCACTTCCATCCTCGCCCACTGGCAGTGTAGGCAGAGGCGGCAATGAGCTCGGTGGCTGAGGCACATCCAGCTTGGCATCTCCACCATTCTGGAATACCTTAATGATCACATCGAGTAGCTGTGTATTGACACGCCACGGTACGCTGGCCAACTGATTGAGTGAATCGAGCGCTGGATAAAGATGCTGGGGATTGGAGGCATGTATGCGTTCCCACTGTTGCACAGCCTGATGGGGCAGACGTATCAACTCCGATTTGTTCAACAAGTAACCACCATTATGCGGCGTACTCCACGGTTGTGGTGGACACAACATGGGCACCAGATTCGAGTCAAAGGTGAGCGTCTGTTGGCGCGAGGCGCGCAATAGACGTGACAGTACTGGATGCGGCTTCACTTCCTCCTTGACGAGCCGACCCTGATTGCGGAACAGCGTATAGAAAGCCGGCAGTAAATTCTGTTGCATTGTCGTCGCACTTGTCTTCGATTTGTTGCTCCTCTGGCGCATGATATGCGCATCGATCTTAATGTCGCGCATAAGTATGTTGTAGAGGAAACGACCCACGCCGGAGAGCACATTGTTAGGCCATGGTACCTCGGGCAAATCCATAGACGGTCCGCTGTGTCGCTGTGCGTGCACCAAACGTTGCCACATTTGTCGCGTATTATCCTCCGTATATCCGCTAGCCCACAGATCGCAATAGTCGCTATAAATCTCTCCAATCTTTTCAAGCGTTCCATTATGTTTCTTCAATTCGATTTGATAGCATTGCTGCACCTTCTGACCAAGTTCCTTGAACAGTTGACCCACCGTAGGACTAAAAGTTTCGGATCCCTCGGCCAGCTTGTACAACTCTTTAATGAGTATGTCCGCATAGTGATGTGTGTCGAGGACCTTAAGGTACGTATAGTAGTTCATGTAGCCGTGCGGCTTGAAACGCACTTGAGCACGCAACGTGTTCAGATCACGCATAATAGCTGTAGAGATTTGTTTGCGCCAGTTCTGCTCCAACTCTTTCAACTTAGTACGCTGCAGAAATCAAAATTAAAAATTTATTTGCTTTCAATAATAATCAATATATATATAACTTACGCAATATTCAGCATTAGCAAACTCCTTGGTTTTTTCAATAGATTTGATAGTTATACAACCGTCCAATTCAATTTGCAGTTGTTCGCGTGCCAGTTGCTCCAGTTGAGTTTTACTGTAACCACGCTTTGACCGCATGATGATAGAGTCCTCCGGTGCTTCAGATGCAGCCTCTGCGCCTACGGGCTGCACCTGCGCATTGAGATCATTGAGCAGCTCATTATCGTATCCCAGCTGGGGCGGCATATAAACAGGTGTAAACTTTGGACGCACTCTCCTTATGGCGTCCAGCGCTATGTCACGCTGATCCGATATAAATTTGGAGCGATCCATTATTTGATTAAGGCTAAAACCCTGCTGCTCTGCCTGCTCTATGTATTGCTCAATAAACTCTTGATTTTGTGCATTTGGCTCAACTCGACCCAGGCACTCAAAGATGGCCGCATACGTTTGTTCGCTAAACGGAAGGCCATCCTCCTGAATCAGTTTAAATAGCTCCTGACAGCGCTCGAAGGAACCCCTGCCCGCATAACCATGTAACAAAATATTGTACAGATCAATGGTGATTAGGTTCGTGCCGGGTTTGGTTAGATTACTCTTCTTGGCGCGACTGCGATAAGCGATGATTGTAGAGAGGGCACGGTTTAGCATGTTTGCCGAGACGCAAACATTCAGATATGTAGTTAAGTTAATGATAAGCGCACGTTGCTTGGCCTGACGCTCCTGCTCCTCTGAGATGTGCACCTTGGACTTGAAGCTGTTGGTGAAAACGGCAACATTGATAGATTGAATATATGAAGATTAGCTATTTTGTTAAGGGACAAACCGTTTCTTAGATTTGGCTATAACGGCATTAGTCTTGAGGTGGCTGTCGGCTGGGGCAACTGACTTAGGGGATTCCTCAATGTAGGGTTCAATTGCCTCAAAGGGATCCAACAGTTCCATGTTTGCAGACACGTGCTTGGGCACATTTAAACTGAATACAATTAAAGTTAGTAATTGCTTTAGTTGAAATCTGGGAAATAGCTTACCCAAAGCTCGCTAAGTCTGCCTCGACGTGCTCCTGTCCATCGTTCTCCATGCCCTCAATGATGTCGCGATAATTCTGAAAGCTTTTAATAATCTTATGCACTTCCGATGGATTGGATATGATCTGTTTGGTGTACGTCTCCTTGCCAAAGAATATCAGTGGCTTATCATCGTAGAGACCCGCTTCAAGTATGGAGCTAGCGGCTGCATCCAAGTCGATCTTTTGATACTCTGCCGGCTGTCGCAGTACGGCCTCTTCGCTGCCCGCTTTAACCTTCTTTTGAGCGCGCCGGTCGTCTCGTTCGCGTTTATCCAAGATTTGCAATTGGGTTTTATATATGAATTCGGCTAGTTTCTTCGATTTTAAACGCTTAACGCGTGACTTACGCTCATTGGCTGTGAGTTCGGTGACTGTTGGGCAAATATATAATGCATGATGTCATAATTTGAAAGATTCATGATGCCTACCCTCTAGCAGCTCCACATATTTGGCGTAACGCGGTTTGCGCAAACGTTTCTTTTTCGCCAGCGCTAGGGCATCTGTTTGTGTGGGCGTGGTCGATTGTAGGCGTACGACAGTTGTTGTTATTGCTACCAGATATATTTTCATTAATATTTCGCTGTTTATTGCTTGTTATTGCAGCTACTCACTTGCCGGGCGATAGAGCATTTGATAATATTGCTGATATTGTGTTAAATTATGCGCAGCGCTGCTTTCGCTGCCACCCCTGCAGCTGCAGCCGCAGCCGCCTGTTGAGGCAGGCAGCCGCAGTACTCGTTGCATGGCTGTCGCACCATTGGCGCTCAGCAGACGATACATTTTTGCCAGACAATTGCAACGTTTAATCACGAAATTTGTTTAATTTTCACACAAAAATGTTCGATGCTTGCATAATATTTTGTTGTCCATTGCGTTTCACGTGTTGGCTGCCCAGCCCAGGGCTACATTAACCGAATAACGATAACATCGATAAGAACGATTATTTTTATGCACGCCAGCCTGCCAACTTGCGCTAAATAAGAAATTCGATATTTTGAAATTGCACATCATTGATTTTAACGTAAAATTGAAAAAAAAAATTTATGTCTGTTATAATTCCAAAAAAATGCCACCAAAGAAAAACAAAAAGACTTCCCTTAAGGAAGCACCTCCCGCTAGTGATAAGCCACTGCCACCCAATATATTTCTATATATACAGCTGGCCGGCGTGCATACACTGCCCAATATAATTGATCCATTGGAAATACATTTGGATCAAGGCGGCAGTCTTATTCTCAAATGTGTCGAACAATATAATACCGAAGGAGTCATAGCACAGGATGAGTTCTTTCTAAAGCCCACATATACATTGGTATTCCAGCAGGACAATCTAGATCGGATCAATCATGCAGCCGACAATCCATTATTGATCAAGCTTTATATGCGCCAAACCGATGAACCGACTATCTACGATGATGAGGAGGCTGAACTGGAAGCGGAGACATCCGACTTATTGAATTTGCTAATAGAAAAAATCGATGCGAGTCCCAAGGAAGACGACGAAAATACTTATTATCAGCCTAAAGTCGAGATGATCTTAATGTGTGTGGGTTATCTGGATATAATTAAGGTATTCGGCCATCATCGTTGTATGCTGCACGAAGAACTCTATCTCTATCCAGTGCCCGATTGCCCAACTAAATGGCGTCACACAGTAAAAACTGAGTGGCACCTGTATACCCTTGTGCCCATTGTCAAGGAAGTCTCCTTCACCAACATGGCCTTCGTGACATTTGAGTCGATCTATAATGTGAAGGAAGATTACGTCATTGATACGGAGACTATGAATGTACAGTTGAGCTTTCGTTCCATGCAACCGGTGGATCGCAACGAATATCACGTGATACCCTGGTGTAGCTTTAATACATTCAAAGAATGTTGCATCGCTGAACAGGTAAATCATCATGTCTTCGAATACTTTCGCCAAAGTGTGCCCAATAGCAACTGCATTGGACTCAAATCCAACATGGACGTGGAAATGCATAAGCTATTTCACAACCTAATGCGATCGGACAATACTAACATTGATTTCGATGCGGTCAATATTATCGAGGATCAGGCTCTGGTCTGCAATACATTCCATCGTTTTATACTCACCAAGAATATGTCGGATATACTGTACGCGGCGATCGCCCGGCGGCGATATATTATCGCTGTCGATGTCTTCAGTATGACCCCAACGGAAGGCAAACGTGGGGTCAAGGCATTGATCAATAAAAAAGTATTCTCAGGGACACTGGATCCAGCCATTCTACTCTATCCCAATAGTAAGTAACGGAGCAAATGATAGCTTTCACATTCTTAATATATATAATAATCGATAAATATCGATGCACATACTTGAAGTTTTTATACATATACACATATACCTGAAGATCTTTCACATTTTAAAAGATTTAAAAAAAATTATGATTTGTAAATATTGATTAAGTTTTTTATAATAATATTCGATAATATTCTAACTTGCTTATTGTCGACAATTACCGATTGCTATTTAATAAAAAAAAGAATACTTTCTGTAGTTGCTTTCTATACAAAGATTCAATATTTTTATCTAATGAGATGACAAATATATATAATTATCGATAAATATCGATACATATGTCAAGTGCTTGAAGTACATCTCATAGGTCAAAAAAGTGAAAATAGTTATACGAGTGTAAATGTATCAAAATTTACCGATAACAATTCACACTTACTTAATATCGATAATTATCGACGATCTTCTTAACACTTATAAACTCTTTGTAGATACACACAATTTCACATTTCACATTGAGCCACAATTTTCTTTCAGTACACGGAATGCGCTTTGCCGTGGAGCTGAAATACTTGGGCGTAAAAAAAAAGATGAACCAAGCCAAGTCCAAGCAGCCAAGCATATCAAGTGTGCGTAATCGAGATACTCGATTTAATAATCAGATAACCAATGAAACCTCGACTTTTGCTATAATCAATTTATGCCTATTGGCGCCTCTGGGACTGGTGTACGAGGAGCTGAAGGGTTTCCGCGAGAGTTTCATTAGCCAAAATCGTTTGCTCTTCTGCAAGAATAAAATAACCGTAGTGGACTCATTGCCATTGGCCGATATACAACGGACGGCGTACACACATTTCGATACATTCATGCGGGACACTATCTGCTATATAGTCGAAAAGCGGATATTCAACGTGCAGCAGAAACGGAGTCACTTCTGTTGCGCCGTGCAGAACTTGACCAACATATTGCTGAAAGTCGTTGGCAGTGACTTCAATATGCGCGTGCGCACCACCACGAATGTCGAGTTTTCAGTTAGTCTAAATATACTTTAATCATATGCAGTTAAAAACACAAAACATTCTGCAGAATCTATGCGTCATCGCGCACAATGAGCTGGAGCAACGCATACACAATCTGCTGGAGAAGATCGAAGACGAGGGCCTCGATGAGCTCATTGTGGATAGAACTGCTAAACAGGATTGTCTCATCGATCATTTGAATTCTATCAAAATTTTGACCGCCGTCGGGGACCTTCGTATGGCCAATCTGTTCCATGACAAGATGGACGGCTGGATGTCTGGCCATTTCAATGACAAACTATTCGCAACGCGTCCAGTTAAGCATCAAATTTACTTGAGCATTTTTATTGAATTACAGAGTATTAATTATATACAGAGTATTAATTATATATACTCCATATGTGTTGACTGCGCCCATTTAATTCGAATTTTCTTTTAGGAAAACTCAAATCATTTTCAGAATCTGTTTGAGTTCTATGATTTGGTGTCCAAAGTGGAGCGTGGCGAATATGCAGCAGCTCGACGCTACTTCAAGGCGGACCGCGTCTCATCGATTGGGCACGAGGCATATGTGTACGTAAGCCCACAGGATACCCATAAAAAATATATCAAGTCTATATATATAGTGTTTGTCCAGGGGGCTTATACGCATTTACCTGGACTATGTGGCCACACGAGATGATCCCGATCCGAAGGTGTCCGCCAATGCCAATGAGTGTCTATTGAATTGCCTAACGCTCTATGCGGAGCACCGCGAGTCGGAACAGAATGGCTGGATATTGCTCTATTGCTACTACAGGAGATTCAACTATGCGCCTGGTTATTCCTACGCTAGCTGGCATCTCGACAACTTTGTGAAGGAAGTAAAAGGCCACAGTTCGCCGGCGCCGTATAGCCTTTGGGGCATATCGCTAAATATGAATCCCAGATTTGAGCACAACCGAAGCCATACGTTTTTCGACTGCATTAGGATCTTTGTGCGTCTGGGCCTGTACGAGTTCGCTCAGGTGATATGGGAGGAAGTGCGGAGCGACTGCAGCCAAGCGCAAAACTATATGATAACCACACAATTAAAGATCTTGCTCGATCAACTGCCAGACGACTTCGAAACGAAGACATTCACATTCGAGAGCACCGAGGACCAGGAGGATCAGCTGGTGCGCCTGACTAACAGTTGTTTAGCGACATTTATTGATTTCAATTCAATTTCAATTCTTTGCAGGCCAAGTTTAATGCCCAGGTCAATGGCAATGTGGAGTATTATCGCGGTAATTTCGAGCTCGCTGCCGAGTTCTATGCGGAGACTCTGACAGACGAACATATTTTGCCCCGGGATAATTTCATGCTCAGCAAACTGCACCTGGCCTACATCGCCTTTGAGTCGGGCGACTATCAGCTAACGATCAATGCACTGAATATGCCCAAAGTGGGCAAGCTGATGCCACTGGTCACCTCCTATCTAATGGGCAAGGCCTACTATAAACTGGAGGATTACTCCAAGTCCATGGAGTGTTTTATCAATTGCACCAAATTTGGTGAACATGTTCCCGATGTCTGGGGCTTCCTGGCGCTGCTCAATCTTCAGATGAACAACAATATGAATGCCATCTCATGCTGGAAATATGCTAGAGCTGTAAGCTGCTTTTCTCTTTATCCATCAACATTTATCTTAGGTCTCCTTCCATCAAGTGCTATATAACCTATAAAACGTCGAGTTTTTCGCTCTCTAAACTCCTTGCCCTTCTCTACCAATACCAACTACCCTCCACGTATTCTTCCTTTATGCCCATTCATCAGACATTGATTCTCCCTTAGGATCCCATCAGAAACATCACAGATGAGCTCATCTACACCGAGCTGGACTTGATCGATATTGACAGCGTGGATCTATATATAGATGTGCCCAGTCCCAATAATAGCATCTCGTCTTTTCAGGGCGACGAAGATGAAGATTAGTATCGTACGTCATGTCCCATCATATTTAATTGATGGCAAAAGCTGTGAAACAGAAAACACATTAAACCAAGGCTTATCAATGAATTCGATTTGTGTGTTGATTAAATGCTGAAATGCGATTATATCTTATATGGTGCAGCTCATGCGAGGTATTTCAATGTTAAATGTTACCTAAATTCGGATTCATAATCTAAGAGTTTATCTGAATCTCATTTCTTATCCATAATCTCAGCTGCTTAGACAAACAACTATTGCATGTCCTCCATGGTCATCTCCCAGTTCTTCATTGAAATGGCTTTTGCTTGCCTCTCTCTCCCTCTCTCTCTTTCTCTCCTGTCTGCTTCTTCATTTTTATCTAACAGTTGTGATTATGGTTTCATTAGTTGCTTCCTATGCTTGCAACATGCAACACAACTTGGCAACTGTCGCCATGTGGGGACGCGAAGTGTATACCCTGTAAAATGGGTTCAAACGGGGTATGCTGGTTTTTAGTTTTTTATAGTATTTATTTACAACATAAAGCAAGGACAAGAATTTTTGAAAATTGCACACAAAATTAATCAACTCAATATACCCTCTTTAGCCAGTAGCTAGAGGGTATTGAATATTTTATTACAACTAGAAATCTTAGAATGTAAATTTGAAAATCTGGCTTATCCCTAGGCAGCTGATCTTCAGGCAAAGCTCAGTTGAGCGCTTACGGGGTATCTGTCTAGTCGAGCATTAGGCATATTCCTACCTGTTTCTTGTTTTTTGTTGTTGTTTAGCAGCCGTGACTTGTTGACACAAGGTAATGAGACAGCCCGCAATTTGCTTGCATAAGACAGCAGCACAAACACACACAAACACAAACACACACACATACACATACAGCTGCACAGTGTGCACATGCTCTTGTACTTTTTATAGCATACTTTTGAGCGGCGCAGAAATGCCTGGCCAGAGCCGCAGAGCTGCCGCAGTCAGCATCCAAGCATGGCCAACGTTGGTGGCTTGGACTACGACGACAAGCTGCCCGCCATAGGCGGCGTGACCAGCAGCACAGCCCTGGCTATACGGAACTCGACCATCATAGCGCATCGCCTGTCCATCTACTTGCCACAGCTGCTGCTGCCCACGCGCGATCCGCAAAAGGTAAAACTTATGCAATTAAACGACATGCAAATGCATCGGCCAACTGCACCTCTCGCTCTCCATTCTCTCAGCTCATCATGGAAATCAATTGTTATGTGGCACAATTTCGCGAGCTGCTCATCTTTATAGGCCAATCGCGCGATTCACCGGAATTGCGGGAGAAAATTCGTCGCTTGCGACGCAGCTGCGTGGATGCGTGCAAGCACACGGCTCACCTGATCACGCCACAGCCCAAGCATTGTCTGGGCAGTGCCAGCGAGCACTTGAATCTGTCGCTGCTCTACCAGCTGACGCTGCAGTTTCGCCACGAGCTGCTCAAGAGCCATCGGCTCATACAGCTGGTGCCGTATGACATGACGGACTACTATGGTAAACTGCAGTCTCCGCTTAGAGATCAAGAACTCAATTCCCATTTCAGCACCCGCTCGCACGGCACCCTCGAATCTGGGCAACGTCATCAGTCAGATATTGCTGTGCAAGCAAATCAATCCGGACTTTCAGCAGGAGGAGCTGTGCAGCATCGCCAAGGATGCTCAGGAGTTGAACGAACTGCTCGACGAGCTGCAAACGCATCTGCCCAGTCCCGAGACAGCCAACGAGGCGGACCTGTACGAGCAGCTGCCTTACAGCTGTGAGTAAATGCAGTGTGAACTGAACTGAATACGGCTCTATAACCAGCTTAACCCTCTCCACAGCCGCAGCAGCAGCTGATGTGAACCTGGCCTTCCTCAATTCGCCGCCCGCTTGGTATAAGCAGCAGCGACGCCGCAGCTGCCGCACTCGCAGTCGCAGCCTCTGCCTCTGCTGTTGCCTTAAGTCATCCCAGGTGAATTCGTTTTGAAACAAAATACGATAAACAGGTAAGTGAAAGTTGTGCCTGGTATATGACTGCCCAATACCCTAGACACGTTCAGGAATTACCCAAAGTCTGTTGATTTCCAGTTACATGTGGCGCCTGTCATGAGACCGCTTCAAAACTAAATCCATACTATAAATTAGTTTAGCTTAGTCTTAACTTATCTAACACTCAATACAGGAAATTTCAAATAAAGCGAAAAATTCCAGCTGATAGTGCTCAATGGGCGAACAGCTTAATGAATGGGCTTTACGTATAAACCATTTACTAGCATGATATAGGAGCAGAGCTGAAGAGTTAATATTAATATGAATACAACTTGGATTTATTGAGCAAATATAAAAAGGTTGTCAAAAAAATAATATGCCAATAATAATATTAATAAAAATTATATTTATTTCCATGCACTCTGTATTGTTATAGGTGATTTAAATAAATCAAAAAACCTTGCGACTTACGAAAAATTCCCTCAGCTTTGAATAATATATGTATGCCATATGTCATAGTAAATAGATTATCTGTACAGAACGGAATTTTTTCATTTTGTTGGGGGTTTTTTACAAGCAACCTATATAATGAAAAATTTAAATATATGAACAAAAATACACAATATATACGAAATATTGTTTAATAGATTAACTAATAAGAATACCTAAATTAACTTAAAGTGAGCCAAATCGAAATCCAAAAAATAGTTTTATACCCTGTAAAAAACTCGTCTTATAAATTTTTCAATATTGCTCCCAGAATAATAATAAAAATGTTTTATTTTTATATAAGCCAACATTTGGCAAATGACTTAGGTAAAGAATAATTATGGAATTGTGTATAATAATCTTTTTTGTTTTTTTTTTTTTTTTTATAAAACTAAACTTATTTTGATGTTAGAAAAAAGCATTTTTTTTGTTTACTAATTTTTTATTGCTATTCACATTCACTGCTCATCAATTGCCAGTAATTATATTTTTTTCATGCATTTAACGAAATATAATTATTCCCATAAATTTGATTTGATTTGATTATTTTTTTTTGTTTTGCACACTTTGGCATTTTCCGCTAAATTAGCTGCCCATACAGCATTTCAGATTTATGTGTATACTAAAAATGAAACTGTAAAAAGGCTGCACAAAGTGGTGTAAACTTTCAGCGTTCACTGTTAGTGTGTGTGTGTGTGCTAGTGTGTGTGAGTGTGTTTAATTTACAGTTGACAAACCTGTAGCCAGCGACAAGGAAGTGAATGTGGCACAAGGCAGTTAATGAAATATATGTGCATGTTAAGTGCCGTTATAATAACGGCAGAGCTGCATAAAGGGCAGCTTCGAGATTTATGAGCAGTAACCAAATAGTACTACAAAAAACAAATTTATATATATATATATATATATATATATATATATATTGGAATGATTAGATGTCTAAAGCCGTTCACTAAAGTTACGATGATGAAATTGTTCAATTTAACCTTCAAAGGGTGCCAGCCCCATAGTAACATTATCAGATGTGTTGATAAGGCCAGGCGTGTGTTAATCTCTGCCTTCCACTGCAATTCGTGTGTACTTATAGCTTATATAGAACACGCCCCCTTTTAGTATAGTAATTTATAACATTTTTCAATTGATTTTTGCATTTTTTGAATATATTTTTGAATTTTAAAAATATGCTTTTGTCTTTTTACAAAACATATCTCTACATTAAAAATATATAATATATATGTGTATATACTTTATGTAGCTATAGTAGATATATATATATATATGTAAATGTATAGGTTGTATATATAAGGTATAAACTTCTAGGTATATATATTATTATATGTCATATGGATTTTCACAGAAAATCTTCAACTTTCTTTTGAGTAATGCTTACTTTCCCAATTGTTTTTCTTTTTTCTTCTCTTCTCTTCTCTTCACGTTTTAGCATATTATTCTTCTTTGTGTTGTTTTGTGCATTGCTGTTCTCTCTGTGTGTATGTGAGTCTGTGTGTTGAGCATTAGGCTTATGGAAGATTCTTGTTCAATTTGTTTGTTTGTTTTTTTTTTTTCTTTTTGCTGTATTGCAATATTTCCAACGATTTGTTTATAAATTTTTAAATTCTTCTTTGATTTGTGCGTAAAATTTGGCAATTTGTTAAAGCAACAATAAAAACTAAAAAATGTTAACAATTATTTTAGATCGTTGGACTCTCCATTTGACTACAATTATTAAATTCACTATTTGTTTACGAATATTTTGCATTTAACATTTTCTCTGGCTAATATCACCTTTATCACTGCGCAGCAAGGCGCTTAAACTGGACTTAAGTTCAAGCTAAATGTAGTCTCTTCTTCTTTAAGATAAGTGTAGTGTGTATGTGTGTGTGTGGCCATAATTACAGTGTAAACAAATAATTAATTAACTGCTTAACGCTAATTCAACACAATCTACATTAATTCTCGCTAAAACTCAACGCGTGCACATCAATCAAAATATTTTCAGTAGAAGAAGAATTCAATAAAAAAAAGAAAACACTAAGAGCTAATAAAAAAGCTTAGTTAATTTAAGCACTTAATTTAAATATGAAGTGAGAGAGGGAGAGAGAGATTCTCCACGCAACGCAACTCCTCCACGACGACGACGACTCTCTCCAATGCAGCAATAAAATAATAAATGTGGTGTGGACTTTATGTTTGTTTGTTTTGTTGGCTCATGTTGTGGTGTGGCATGTGGCATGTGGCTGATGGCTAATGGCTGACGATGCTTGTGCTTGTGTTTTAGGTGGCGCCAACACTTTTTGAAAAGGAACACTGTACTGTATTACGCCCACTGCGAACGCTTCATAGACGCGTCATTTTATTGGGCGCTGATGACGATGCCGTCGACAGCTGCTCCAGACGCGAGCACAGCTCCTGGGCGAGACGCAGCTGATTCGCTGCGGCAGCGGCACATGATGTGGCGGTTGTTGCAGCCACATTGCTAGCCACGGGCAGCTGTTGCACAGCGGCAGCCATTGCTTCCGGAAAACTCAGACAGACGCCAACCCAACGCGCTTTGCTGCATGCATGCGACTGTAAGCAAAAAATCGAGAATTTAGTCATGGAACTCTTAGTGAGGCTGATGGTTTCAAGCAACTCACCATGGCGAAGTCACGTTTCCATTGCACACCGCACTGGCCATCACACAGAGGGCAGGGACGCTCCAGGCTGTAGCCACCGCATTCGCTGCAATCGAGCGAGACATGATCATCGGTCCAAGAGACGCCGCATGTAAAGCACGAGCCCAAATGTTGGCGCAGCTCCTCAATGGTCAGCACGCTGTCCATGTTGATCTCCAGTGGACTGCCCACCAAATCGGGCAGCGAGGCAGACAGACCCAAGCTGTGATGACTGCAAAAGATAACAGAGTAAACAGATTAGCTACAGTTGGCAGTTAGACAGGAGCACATTAGCTGTAGATGACGAGCTGATAACAAGTTGTATAATTTGAAGCTAGACGATATTTGAATAATTATTTATTCAGCTATACTACTGTATGATATATTTGATTTCCTTGTTGCTACTTCATGGTATCTTGGGCCTCATGTCAACCTCGAAGCGCACCTGCAGTAGCGAAAGGCAAGCAGGCGTACCAGGCCATGACCTTGCCTGGTGGGCGGACATTGGGGAACGGCGTGCGTCGCTGCTGTTGGCGTGATTATGATAATGAGCTGCGTGATGGCGAGACGGCGACGGCGACGGCGACGCTAGCGTTTCGGGACTGTACCAACGTCAGACAACAGCAACAACAAAAACAAAAACAATGACAGACGGCAGCTTTCGCCCGATCATGTGAGCGCCGCATTGTCGCCAGCGTTTATTGTTAGCGCAAGAGAGCACAAGATAAACAGAGAGAGAGAGAGCGGTACAGAGAGTGGAAGAGGAGAGAGCAGACGAACGGGAGAGCTTTTGATAATATATCAGACTATAAGCTAATGCAGCTATGCGGCATTTAGTTAATGCTGTTGTACTCTGCACCCACAGTTTTGCGATTAGATTGCAAAATTATGAATGGGCCAGACGGCATTAGCAATCATTTGACAGCGACTGTTAACAGTCACTGCTAAACAGTCACAGTCGAAGTCGGAGTCACAATTCCCACTAACTGGCCCTGGCTTTGTTTATAAAGCTCACAAAAATTTCGCACATTGAAACGATCAAAGCGTGGCGAAGGAGGGGCGCGGGGGACAGCGCGCGCTATTTGGTTGTCATTCAATAAAAACGGAAATGGCGCTTCAAGCTAAATTCAGCTGTGAATCACAAGGCGTATGAGCAATCTGGCCATAGATAGATACATTTGTACGTGTGTGTGTATCACTGTACCTCCAGCTAATCTTTTTACATATCTTTTGACCATATATCTTCATAACTTTTACTTACGAGAGAGGACTGCAAATGTCGGCAATTTGGGGAGCATGTACGCTGGCACTCGACATAGTTGCTGCTGGTACTGCAATGAAAAACGAGAAATGAGGAAAAACATTAAAAAATAAGCACAGATAAATATAAGAGTTCAGTTCGCGGGGGGAATTTCCCCCCTTTGATGGCATATGTCAGGGGCAAAACGAGTACGACAAAAATACAGGTAAACAAACGCACGAAGGTAAACGAGCTAGTTGTGCAGCTGTTGTTAGTGTTGTATGAAGTTAATGATCAAATGAGTGTGTGTGTGGGTATTATAAAACACTTAAATGTCAAAAATGTATATATATATATATATACATATATTGCATTGATACAAGCCAGGCACAACTGTACCTACATCCACTTGCTCTTAGCACATTTTCCAGCTTGATGGCCAATTTATATATACATTTAATGACATTCTGCAATAAACAGAGCTAAAAGACGATAAAATCCGGTTGAGCGCTAAGGCCATGCACAACAAATTACAACTTGGATTGGATATTGCTGATGCGTCATATCAAATTATTGTTATACTTATACACTGTAAACATTAATTTAACTTCGGCTGAGACAATTAAAATAAAGTCTTAATTTGTGCCAAACTGAAACTTTTACGTTTCCAGCTAAATTGCTGTGACAGGCCATATAAACTGAGACGTATATATATATATATGTATATATATATATATATATATAGGTATCTATAGATTTGTTTGTATGCCTGTATATATAATGCAGTGTTGTATTTATAGCGCATTTAATGTCGGCACGAGCATCGTGTCTGCCATTTGAGGGGCTTTACGAGGGAGGTGCACGGTGCAAATCTTGCTGATTTTGGCAGCATTGCAAAATTTTTATTTTTGACACACAGCGACAGCACATGACTTGGCTGGCTGTCTGGCTGGCTATCTGGTCATAAAAAAAAATAAATATTCTCATTTTATTTTTGTTTGGGTTTTTTGTTTATGTTGTTGCTATATTTAGCTGATCATATGAGAGCTACAGCAAAGCTGCGCGCATAAACTGTAATCAAATTAACGGTACGTGTCGAAGCAGGACTGCAACAAGTTGGCAAATGTAAATGTTATGCTAATGTGAATGTTAATGTTATGTTAAGCGAATGCAATCATATACATATATATATATAGCTGCATATGCAATGAAGTTTTGCGAACAACTGTAAAATGTAAACTTCAATTTACTTTATGCATACAGTCACTATATATATGTATGTATATATATGTTTGTTTATATTTAGACTTGGCATGCAATGCGGTTGCCTGCAACAACTCACAACTAGTTGCATTTAATTAAATTTGATGTGATTTATTTATAGAAGGGCACACACACACACACACATACATGCACATGTAGCACAGAATGCAAGTTTTCTATGTATGTGTGTGTGAGAGTCTGAGCTGTTGAGTTTATTTTGGGCACGGAAATACTTACAATTTGTTGCTTTTGTTGTTGCTGCTATTTCTGCTTTTACAGAATATCTGATTGCTAACGGCGCAAAATATTAATTAGGCGCTATTAATAATCCAAATTGGGCTTTGAACTGTTATTGTCAGTTGTATTGTTGTTTCAGTTGGCCTTGCGTAAGCGACAACAATGGAATTGCTTTTCATAAAAAATTGCAATTAAAGTTTTTTTTTGTTTAACTTTTCACACGCGCTTCGCAACAGTTAAACACACGAATTTCGCACAAAATTAGCTTTGATTTAAATATCAATAAAATATTGTGACAGTAGCTGCAGCACACTTTTATAGTTGGGCTTTGTATTTGAAATATGTTTTATTTCTCTTTGATTTAAACTTGCTATGTTAGTTCAACAAAAGCCTAAAGACCAAGTGGCGTGCACGACAACACAAAAATAACTGAAATGAAGTCGCTGAGTGCGACGGCCTTTTATAGCAAACTGAGCGGATGTGTGCGAGCGAGAGAGCGATAGCAGCAATAGCAGCAACAGCAACAGTCGACTGTAAGTGAGCGCACTGATATTGCAGGCGAGCTGTTGCTGAGTGCGCGAGTGTGAATGCGAGAGAGCGAGTGTATGCTCATAAGTGTATGAGTGGCATGACAAAGCAAAGCTAACGAACTTGTCAGCCTGAAATTTAAAAATGCGCACCAAACGGAGAGAGCGAGAGCGGCAGAGAGACAGATACAGAGAGCATATAAAATCTGCGAAGCGCAGAACAGCGTGGTATAGGGTAAATCAAAGTTAATGCCCAAACGAAACAAGACAAACCTAAATACATAAAACCAAGTCAGCAGATGCTGGCCAAATTGGCACTATAAGTGTGTATTTATGTAGTTGGCAACAGGCGAAGATGATGATAAACAGCAAAACAAAACAACTGCGGTTTCTTCCAGAGAGAGCAGCGCGAATGAGAGCACGATAAGAAGCAAGAGAATGGGAGACGGAGAGAGAGAAAGAGAGAGCGATCGTTCATTTAACGGTCAAACCACAAGGCAACAAAAACAACAAATATTAAAAAACCCATAGGCACACAGGCAATACCAATACTTGGTAATACGTATACGCCGCGTGGAACAAGTATAATACATTGACTAAATGTAAACTCAAGGGGTTGTTGACGTAGGTAATTTGGACAAGCGAATATACCACGAGGAACAACTAGCGTCAGCAATGACAGCGTTTCATTTAAATAACAAATAATATTTGCCATTTTGACAGGTAGACAACAGTCCAGGGACAGACAGACAGCCAGACCGATAGTCGTAAATATCCTCAGCACAACAGGTACTTCACAAATAAGCGCGACCTGCGTTTTATGACTTCACGAGAACTGATTATCCCGTGCCAAATGCTTATCTAAAGCAAAAATATAAATCATTAAAACAAACCCAACTACACCCACATAATCTTATCGACGCGTGGCTCTAACTGTAGCATGAAATCTAAAACACTGTAAACTGCAGAGCGGTATCAAAGTCGAAATGTAAGTTATGTATATGGAGCAGAGGCGAATGGAAATTGCCAGCCACATGTGCTAAAAAGCAGCAACAAAATATTCGCAAATTAATAGGAATTGCTTTTTTTTTTACCATTTTTCTGTTTGCTGTCTACACGAGTCGCGCGTCGCGTCGTAGCTCAAATTTCGCTGGGGTCTACGAAAAAACGGAGCAGCACAGCTAGAAGATCAACTCAAAAGTGACCCTCGCCAAAAATAATGCAATTCAGCAGCGACGCCAACGTCAACGTCCCAACTATAAAACTATAAACAGAAAGGCAGACACAGACACACACACACACACATACACACAACAATAGTATTTATATTATAAACAATTGATGTTTATTTAGAAAGGCTAGAAAATGTGCTCATGATGATCATCAAACTGTTCGTTCTCTCACTTTTTTCCATATTCCTAAGGCATCGTTTTTTCCTTCTCTTCTTTTTTGACTGACATTCAACTTTTGCATGCGTCGCAGTTTCACATTGTTGGGGGCAGATTTATTCATTTGTTGATATTATTTATATATACATATATTTTTTTGTTTCAGCGGGGTTACGAGAGGGATAGAAAACCATTGTCATCGGAGAAGGTCGCGCGGCAATTACTTGAAAGACACCTCTCCGCTGCGTTCAAAAGATTGCGTCAGTCAACAAACGTGAACGATATTAATATGAACCAATAACCCACGGACAAGCAATCCTCAACAATATATACTTATATAAATACATATGCACATATATAACAAGACGAACCAAATAATATTTAAACAACATATTGCAAACCTTTTAAAAAGTTATTAAGTGTTCAGCTACGTTCGTTATTTGTTGGCACATATTTGAGTTACCTGCTTGAGATGCAGAAATATTTACATACATATACAATGCAGATGAATATACGTATATATGTGTGTATATGCATGCCCAGGTAGCTCAAGTTGTGGCTGCATGTAGAGGTTATAGCCCTGAGAGCAACTGCAATTGCTTCTATTTAAGTGTTGTGAAATCTTTTGTGAAATCGGGAAGTTTTGTGAAAACGTGGTATTAGAAAAATATATTAGAAAAATCAATAGGCTTTTCTAGAAGCAAGAGTAGTACTCTACGTTGTAATTCGAATAGTATAGTAGAAATTGTAGGCATAAAATCTATGCTTATTTCTTAAGATCAATAACATTTTTACTAAGAAATATTAGAAAGATGAAATGAGTTGACTCATTTACTATTTTCTATTATTCATATATAGATATATATAAATATAATTACCAAAGAAATATCTATAATTTTCTAAAATTATTAGAACATTCTCTAATTAGTTTAATCGTGAAATTATATAGCAAAAACAACTATCATTAGCCGCTCGTGAGCAAGAATATTATAAAATGAAATGAGTTGACTGAATATAATTTTGGATATATTATATTAAGATATCACAGATTATATTATATAAATTATATATTGCGTATTAATTACGTACACTCATAGATACAAACACTACTCCTTCCTTCCCACTCCTTCAACATAAGCCTATTTGAGCACTTTTCCACTGAAGTATTTTATCTATATTCTGTCTTATAGATACAAACTGCTCGAACTCTTCTAGTCAAGATTATTGTATCTATATTCTAGTTAAGTTATTTCTTAGCAAAGTATTTGATTCTGATGATGATGTAATCGAGCTCTACTTTTCAGCAATATTCCACTTTCATAGACACAATCCCATTAAACCTTAAGCAGCTACATACATTAGCTAGCAGTTTTCCAACAAAGTATTTCGACCTCTTCCCACTTTCCTGGATGCACATGCGTACGCTTCAAGCAGCCCTCGTCAAATTTGAAGATATGCGCATACGCTAAACGGTAACAGATACTATCAGATATTACGATACACTCGTAGACGAACAAGTGCTGCTTGAAGACATGCGCTTCCTCTTTAAGTCTGCAGTCAGTTGAAGCAGCTCGTTTTTTTTTGTTTCTTTGAGACGCAGCTACGCAAACAAAGCTGCTCCTGCAAGTGGCTTTCAATTGTTATGCGATTTGTGTAAATAAATAAATACATATGCATGGAACGGATGGATCTGTATGGTGTGGTGAGGTGTGACATGCTATGGCTAAAAGCTACGATCAGATGTGCCCTGCAAATGTTGACGTCAATGCGCAAAAAAAAAACCGGAAAAGCAAAGACAATAACAAAACACCCCCAAAAATAAATAAAAGCAATTCATGTAGAAGATACAAATACAGATACAGATACAGATACAGATACAAATACAGATACAGTTACAGTTACAGATACAGATACAGATGCAGTTTGTTGTGATCAGTGATGAATGGATGATTCACGACTTTACGAGGAACTCTAAAAGCCGCATACATTAACTATTAATACTGAACTGAGAAATTCCAAATTAATGGGGCCCCAATCAAATGCTAATGAGTTCAACGCAAATCTAAACGAGTTTTATTATATATTTGTGTGTGTATTCAAATATTTTGCGGGCTTCCCTCGTTGTTAGACCGGAGCACACAAAAATTCCAACAATTGTTTACTTAATTAATGGAGGAAAAATATAACTAAGTGTAGTTAGTCTAAGCTTATTACGACTCAATATATGCATAAATCTTCCATTGAGGGAAGTAGAAACCAAAAAAAAAAAAAAATATATATATATATAAAGGGGAAATAAAAAATTAGCTATTAACTCACGAGCTGATAGATAGATGCATGGGAAAGCCAATGCGAAAGCAGCTGTTGACAATGGCAATTAGAAGTGTGCGAATTATATATGACCGAACGAACGAGTGACCAACCGACGGGTCGGGAGGGCGCATTTGCAGTGAAAATTCTGTAACCTTGAACTTTGATCAGTCTCTTTTTACGAGTTCCCTGTACTTGGAATTTTCGCATTAGTTATTCTATAGAAATTTGCATGCTTTCATGGATAAAATGATCTACATAAAATAAGTAATTGTATAAGAATTGAAAAACTGCCTAGACAATAAATAATTCAGTTTAAACTAGACGAACTAGTTTTCGAATACACAAGAAAACACGATGCCTAACGTTAACATAGAGTAGACAAGCCAACAGCTGTTAGCCTACACAGTACAGTTGCTGCTTCTGTGGCTAACAGTTAGCTAACTTAACAGCTGTTAGTCTGTCTGTGTGCAAATCTTGGTTAACTTCAAACTTGTTTAGGGCAATCAGAAGAGCTACGTAGACCTCAACACCTGTTAACATGCTTTGCGCACAGGTGTAACAGCAACTGGAAGAAATTGTAATACAAAGCTATATATATATATATATATATATATACGTAACATCTTGATGCTGGTCAGAAACAAAACCCCACAAATAGATTAAAGTCAGAAGAGCGAAAAAACACCTGCTAAGCCAATATATGTTATTATATTTACAATTGCGACCATATTTCGAAAGCATTTGTCATAAAAGTTGCAATGTTATTAGATATTGATAAATTACATAGGCCAAGGCCTTATCGTAATCGATCGTTTATGGATTGGCGATAATGTGGGGGCATGTCAGCTGGCATTTAGCGCTAAACACAATGTGAATTTCGGTGAGTAAGCTATTTAGTATGCAGGAAAGTAATACGAACGCTTTGTACATTGCCGAAATCAATTATGTCTTTATCTCAGCTAAACAAAGAAAGGGGTACAAAAACAACAGTAAAAATTGATTAGAAAATAACAATTTCTTTGCTCTGTTAGTTATTGATTAGCTTTGTTTTTGCTGTAAGCCTAATCAATTATATATTTGAAATTGTGCAAATGTTTTTCATCATATTTCTAGAAAACTCTTCCAAATAGATGCGATCTAGAGAATTGCTTACTTAAGTAGTCATGTGATACTTGCTTATATTATGATAAACTCAATTTACGGCTTTATTTATGATACAATAAATCCATTATGCACTGGGAGCGCACAGTCTCTCTATATTCACGCCAAATCATGTTTATATATAGAAGCTGTATTCATTGTTAACCCCACATATGCGAATAGAATTTTTTAGGAATTGTTATAAATACCCTCCTGGGCAGTGCCTGACGTCACAGTATACCCATATACATATATGTGTTGAACAGATTGCAATACTTTTAATATTTGTACTTTGAGTATTGTATTTCATATAGGAATTGCCCCACACGCGAACATTGAACATTGTAAAGTCCAAGTATATATATATATATATATATATATATATATATTTCCTATTATCTGAACCCCATTTGCATCACTTAGTGCGCAATCGAATAGTAAAATAATACCTAGACACAACTAGTCTAGGGTTCCCTTTGGGCTACACCCCAAAGTATATTTGTAGAGAAATTCAATTTGAATATCAATTGAGTTTTTAAGGGAATAACTTTTTGTTCTTTAGACTATATAAAACCTGAGCTTCTAAATATAGAAAACTAGGTACAAATTTGGTTACAACTGCCATAGTTGCGCATTGTATGAGAACTTAAAACTGGTAAAAGAAATCTTTTAAGCCTAGTTTACTAGACTTTGGCCTCGAATTATATATCTGTGTTTCTGAATATAAAAAGCTTTAATAACTAGTATGAGACAGCTCTTATACATAGTTATCTATATTCATAAACTCACAAGATATTTAAATCGAGCCTCAGCCGAATCTTAAGCACTTAGGCCTTAGACGACCTTCAAAGGTTGAAACTTTGATCCTTAAGTCAAAAACTTAAAAAAATCAATATTATTACAGGTAATCAATGCTCTGGAATTATGCATATGATAGTTCTAGATGCGCATAGCCTCAAGATTCTAACTTTAAACCGAATCATCTAACACTTTAGGCCCACTCGCCCTTCAGACACAAGCTCTACAGCTTTTTTCAGTGCTCGTTGCATATCACGACGTTGTGTCGTGTTGTATTTCTTAAACTAATGATGCAGTTTAATATCTTGAAGTCGAAATTGGGTAAACAGTGCAATTAACAGTTTAGTCTGGCTTCACACTTAATTATTTGATGCAAATTGACGACAATTCTCGCTAATTACACGTGACAAGTTTTCTTAAGTCCGGACTAAGCAGGGCTTAAGGCTAGCTAAAGCTGGCCTCAGCCACATATTTAAATATATATGTATATATAGACGTGTGTATATAGCAAATCTCTGACAGCTCAAGTGATCTGACCGACTATTTAGTTGACGTTCTTTTATGCTTTTTGACTGGCCGACGTCATCATGAAGCATCATCATTGTGAGCATCTCTCGCTTTGGCATTTGTGTTAGATTTGCGTCGCACGAATCGTTTATACAATGCACACACACGCCCATCACACACACACACAAACACATACTGAGAGAGAGATGAGTTAAGTTTCCAGTTTAAACCGATTGCTACTAAATATAATGTCGTAGTCGTTTGTCGTTATTCGTCGTACGACTTAACTGATGCCAGACTGTGTGTGTGTGTGTGTGTTAGTGTGTCTGTCTGTGTGTGTGTTAAAATTGTAAATTGATAAAACAATGAAGAGCTGCAATGAATGAATGAAGCGCAATTTAAATGGAAATCAATACATACAAGCAGAGCATAGCATATACAGTGAAAGCTGGCTAAAGGCAACAATCAAGGTGCAAGTCTGAGCTCAAAGCACTTGCTCTATTATTATATATATATATATATATATATATATGCATTGTTGCGAGAACATTCAGTTGTTCGCTAATTGCGTCTTTTACTGTACTCTATAGTGATACCTTTGTAGTGAAGAATGCGTTGTTGAATGACCCAGCCAGCCCCTTGAAATGTGCTCCAGCCCTGAGCTCGTGTGAATGCCAAGTGAAGCGAGGTGGGGAAGGGGCGGTCGGGCGGGCGGTCCGGGTCGGCTCGGCTTGACTCGACTCTCAAGTGAACCACATTGGCGCACGTTCCATTGACACTCGTCGCGATGGTATTAGAGGGCAGCACCGCCAAACACCGAAGCTTTGTTACAGTGGCTCAAGTAACGGGTTTCTGGTTACTTGACGCGCTGTTGAGGTTATAACCGGCTGTCACCCAAACGAATCGGTTAGAGGCCGAGATATATACATATAAATATATATACATATATATATATATATATGTATATATATGTATATATTAAATATATGTATACTGGCGCCAACTGGCACTACGGATCATAACACTTCATGCCACATTATAGCATGACACACACAGACACAGGCGACAAAAAGGTCAAACTCTATCATCGAATTGCATTTTCTCAGGTTTTTTTTGTATTTAATATTTTTTTTTTTTGTGGACCTGACCACAGCGCAATTTGAGGCGACGCGTGGACATGACGTCTTATCAGCAGCTCAAAATAAAATGTATAAAAAAACTAAAGCAACAACACTGCCAGCCAGGCTGAGGCTGAGGCAATGGGCTTGGCGCATGGCTGGCCAACCCCGCCCCCTCGTCAGCGTGTCGCATGGGCTGATGTTGTTGATGTCAACATTTCAAATAAACCAAAAAATAAGCGAAAAAAAATACTCATAAAGTGGACAAAACGCAACTAAACGATGCCAAACGACTAACTAGATACCCATTGGGGCAGCAGATTACATCAGATTGAAGATTTTATAGAGAGACATTCACGGTTTTTATGTGAGAAACATATTTCTCATACAAATAATATTCCCAGCAGTGAATTAATGATATCTGATATTGATATATACATATTTATACCCAATATATATATATATAAATATAAACATAGGAAACTTTTGGTATGCTTCATATATATACGTATAATAACACAGTAACAAGATATAACCATATATTTATATATAAGCAATAACAACTATATATTTTTTATTATATATATATATATATATATATATATATATATATATACTACTACTATTTTTGTGAACACACCTGTATATACTACATACAATTGCCAAGCCATATAATGCAACTGTCTAAACATTAGCTTCAGATTAATAAGTATATATATAATATGATATGCGCAGTAATAAAATTTATCTATATACTATATATGTCATTATACTTTCCATATTATTCAAGCGAAAGTAATACAAAGTTCAGCACACCCTGGCACCATGGAACGTCAAAGAAAATCAATTAACATATTATTTACCTATGTAATTGGCAACAAATTCTAGCACAGCCTTAACAAATAATAATAATAAAATTGAGTGTGTCATGGAAAAACTGGAAAACTTAGCTCATTATGCTGAGCTATATATCATTTGAATGTTAAATCGACTTGTTAAGTATTTAAATAATTTATTATTGAAATGATTTATCTGCGACATGATAATGCAACAATTTGTGTGTATATCAAATGCAAATAATATTTATTATTTTGTCATAGATATTCGATAATGGTTTAAGCAAATAAGCCAAAAAGTGAGAAATTATTTAGCATTTAGCATTTAATTTTCACTTTTAAATATTTACTTTGAATATTTAATAATGAAAATGCCAAATAAATAGTAAACATTATTGCAATGCAGATTGCAAATTTATCTAGAATCTTACATAATAATAATAATAAAAATAATTATATAAATATATTTGATAAACATTTATATAAAAATGTCTAATTATGTGTGGTTTTCTCTTAAAGTCATTTGTTCATTTATAAACGCAGATAAGGAATGGAAAATAAGTTTATTCAAGCGATGCAAAAATAATAATAAAATCTATATGCATGAAGTGAGCAAACATAAGCATATGCCTCCTTTGTTTCATATTCTAGGGTATAAATAGTCTGCGCGTGGCATACAATTTGGTTTTTGTCTATAATGAGCATGGGAACCGTAAAAACAGCGGAACGATTTCTCATATGCAAAATCAAGCAAGAGGCAACAGTTCGAAGGTGAGGCAGCAGGGGGATGGCTAAAGCTTTGGCAGGGGTTGGCACAGTGCGAAATTGAAAACGCTCATACATATATATACATATTTATATATATAAATATGTATATTTAAAAAAAATTGTCATTACGTTTGTCGTTTTAATAAGCAATTGCATAAAGCGCAACGTTTATGTAAGCAAACTTGCATGACGGCCCCGGACTGCGGCCCCATGGGACCAAAAACTTTAGTTCCAAGTGCATTCTGAGCACTTTTTGCAAATGATAATCGAGACGGCAATAAACTGAAAGCGATTTTAGAGCGAGCTGCGGGGTGCGAGGTACGTGGTGAGGTGCGCTGTCTGGGAGCAGGTCAATGTCTGGTGGATCTTTGATTAAACAACAAGCGACAGGCAGACAGTTCGATGATATAAGCGTAACTATTAGGGCGAAGGTGTGGTGTGTGTAGTTGTCTGGGCTGGGGCTGGCGCTGTGATTCATTAATGGAAGTGCGAAGATAACATGCAAATCATGATCACGATCATTATGAACGATAAGGCTGTCTATTAACGATAACGTAATTACATTGGGAAATACCGTAGAATAGAAAAGCACTCGAGAAACTTATTTATAAAATATAAAATGTATTCCAACTAATTGAAAAGATGTCTATTGAGATACCAGGAAACGTTAGATAGCGACAGAGTTATAAGGAACTGCTGATATAAGCCCATTTTATCTATAAAGCAAAGCCAGACCAGATCTTAAACCACACGCATTTTGTGATATATAATATTTAATAGAAGTAAGCCATATTATAAAGATATAGCTGCTCACGTTGCTTTTCCATTCATATGAAATGCGATGCCAAAAGCAAATAAATCATAAAAGCAACAAAAAAAAAATGAAAACAAAAACTTCTGTTGCTCAAGCTATACAAAATAACCTCCAGCTGATAAAATCCTAAATTCAATATAAATATAAATATTTATGTAGTAAATTTAAGAATTTGTCGCTTATTTATTTTTTGACTCAGATTTTACTTGTGATAATGTTAAAAAGAATTTCTTAAGCCACTTTTTTTATTGCAATAGAATTATTTTTAGAAATGCCCAGATGACTTCGATAATTGACTTTTCCAATTTTTCTTAAGCAAACAAACGAAGCTAAAGAATAAGCAAAGCAAAATTGCGGAGGGAGTAGTCGACTCAGCTATGCACTACAGCGCCAGAAAATATATAATACATTTATTTTCTGGCGCTGTAGTGCATAGCTGAGTCGGCTCAAATTATTGCTAGCTATAAATTAATAACTATAGTATTAGGTTTTTCTACGATGTCATTTAGTATCTATAGCTGTCACGTTCAGTTATAAAGCTATTGATTGATCTATGCATAAAATAGAACTGATGTATTTAAAGATTAAATTTGCTTAACACTTCAAGTCCTGCTATTCGAGTTCTAAAAGCTGACCCACCGACACGCAACTGTTTCATGGGCCTTAGCGTAATTGACGAGTTTATAAATTTCCTAAACGATCCACACGTGTCGAGCTCTACTATAACAATGAAAATACTGGACTTTGTAGCGCCACACGCAAACATAATTTGCCCAACAAAACAACAAAAAAAAAAAAAAAAAAAAAACAAATGAAAAAAGTGAGTTAAATGAACACGCATAATTCCGCAGCGCAGGTGATTAATGTTTGCACGATTCGTAGTCCCCTAAGCAAATAGGAGAGCAAAAGTTCCGAATAGCAAGTCACATGATAAACGCGTGAATTTCATAAATTTCCAGCGACAACAGAAACGTGTGAATAAGCGGGCCGCACGCTTTGTTTATATGGTTAATCAGATCGCTGATAAACCTCAAGCCAGAGAACCAGCAGCACACGAATTCTTTATTTTTTCTCTATTATGATCGAGAAGGTACATAACAGCACACGTACATAATTGATAGACTGGGTGGGCGGGTTGGTTTGAATTGGTTTTTCCACTTTCATATGTGACACATACAAAAACAATAGTTACAACTAGTTTTTATTTTAATCGGTTTCGATAAAGCTCTGTGACTGATGTTTCCATTTAACGCCAAACTATGAATCAATTTGGTAAAAATTGATATAAAGTTTTCTGAATAATCGCCTTACTGTACCATATAATTCGAAATTCATTTTATATACAACTTTATATAGTATGCCTCACATTTGATCGATGAATAACTGCTGAACAAGTGTTTATAAAACACTAGTTAGTTCTACACAAATTTCCATGGCTATATCTTGTATATACAGATATATCTATAGCTGAGCATTGAGTTAATTATCTAGTTTTAGCTTGAATTACATCAAATGGTTGATTGATTGGCAATTATAAATGATTAATCGTTCGATTAGTACAACAATTTGATGGATATTTAGGCAGGCATTACTGCATCTGACACATAATCAATTGCATTTATAAATAGAGAACTCAGTTATATATAAAAGGCGATCGATTTTTTTATATGTTATCGATTATTGTCCCAGACATAAGCGATGAGAAATACTCAAGTTTGAACTTTCGACTAGCGAATCGAAATCAGCAAGAAATGGTCTAATATAAATTGATAGCCAGCATATTTGGCATTATATACTAGAGTGTGGCATCCACTTGAGCGATAAAGCTCACTATCGCTAGCAATTGATGTTAATAAAAGTGTGCACCAGTTTCCGCTCGCCCATATAAAATGGAATCAAAAAATGAGTAAAATAATTGCAAGTGGGTCGCACAAAGAGCACAGGGACGCGATATGGATAAAGTATATATATCAGTATATACCATATATAAAGTATAATCTTACTTATGTATTTGCCACGCCCACGCACCTGTTAATGGCACGACGCTGGAAAAACACGCAGCTGATAAGCTAGACCGATGTCCAGAAGTATATACATAAACAACTAGCTGCCACGCTTGTCACAATGTTAAAAAATTCCAGCTTTAGGTCTATCAGCACATCAATCGTAAATATTTGTACCGCTAATTTATTCGCAAATCTTGTCTAGACCTGAGAGTCTATAAATAAAACGTACCAACAACGTGCGCAAATATAAGTCAGCATTGTAAAGCATCTAGTACATATTATTCTCTATTAATAGAAATTCTAGTTAGACTATACCGGGGTAACCCCAGCAGTGGACCAATAAAAAAGTTAACTGCATATTTTGTGGGTAAGGTAACGTTTATGGGTTAAGCAAAACTAGCTTTGTCCCACGTACTTCTATTGATAAGTGCATTTCTATTAAGCAACTTGGATAATTTTGCATATGTGCTAGTTAACAGCAGTCGTTAATAGCAGTTGCTGTTGGCTTTAACATTTCTTCTTATCTAATGATCCTTAACATAGTTGTGTTATCTAACATAGTAAAAGCTTTTACATTGCGTAATAATTAACATACAACTGTTAGCTAACATATTACGATTTCTTAAAAAGATCAACATATATTATTAATAGTATTTTAAGCACGAGTGCCAAAAGTGAAGAAGATAAATTGTCTTTTGAACATCCCTGAACCGGTTTATATATAGATTTCCGTTCATTCACCAAAATGTTCAATGAAATTATTCAATTTAAGAAAAAATCTCAACAATTCCTAATTGTTTTTTGTTTTGTTTTGTTTTTAATCAAGAACTAGGGTAACTTCTGACAAATTCTTATCAATTTTGCTCTTTAAGGTCAAAGATTATAAAATTGTGTGCCAAAATGTCTTGTTATAAGAGGATTTGAACAGATGGCATTCATAACAATGCCATATGTCGAAATTCGCAAAAATTTCCTTGCTTCTTATATTTAAGAAGATTCAATGAAAACAATAACCTTTTATTAACCTATTGTTAGACGATGCGTTCAAATGAAGTTAAGCTTGAAAACTGAATATGCTGTTATTAACAGTAGCATGCCATGTTAAGTAAATGATGTTAAAGTAAACTATATATTTATATATTATATTAATATTTCACTTTCCCCTTGTTACTAGCTACGTAGTGTTAATCAATTGCTGATAATCATTCTCTATTTACCTATCAAATTCAGATTCCTTAACGCTGCCGCACAGCTATTCGTGGCTGTTGTCAGCCTGTCAATGACGACGGTTGAAGGGCCGGGGCAAAAGTCTGGATCATCCACATCAAATATGATCCCCTCATCCCATTCACTAACAATATGAGTTAATTTCGATAGTTGCTGTTGCGGCTGCAACTGTTGTTCAAAGTCGGTGTTGTTGTTGTTAATGATGTTGTTGCCGAACGAGTTGTTGTTGTTGGTGCCACTTGTTGCAGAGCCTTGTTTCATCTGGGTGACAAACAAAGAAAATGCAATTAAAACAGAATTACAAAGCAAGTAAAAAAAATAGTTTAAGTTTCAAGTAATCAATTTAGGCATACCCTGTGAATAACCGTAATATATACCCATATCTATGTCACTCAAGTCTGCTGTATTTAGACAGGCTTATCTGTCAACGCTAATCAAGAAACTAGATACATTTCGATTCTTCACACATACCCTGTTTAGTAACACAATGGATATGGGATATATTGATATGAGTAAGAATAACGCATAAGTTAAAAAAACTTCCGCTTTATCAATTTGTTTGCAATACGCCTTATTTCGAAAATTTATAAGTGTAGGGTATCATTGTGAAGAAAAAAGGTAATATGTACGTGATGCTATGCAAATGCCAAGCGACACACGTGGCTGCAACTGCGGCATAAATGCAATGACAAAGAACACGCAATTGTTAACAAAACGCTCTAAAAGCGGAAAAGGTGCGGAGGGGGTGTGAGTTATGTAGCCAAACTGGAGCGGCAGGACAGCTGTTGCTGGCTGTTGACTCGAGAGGTCAAAAAACACACACATGCACACACATACATGCACAGTGAAGCGCACGTAAATCTTGCAAGTAATGCCGCTTGGCAATGCAACAGAAATGCATATGCAAAATCAATAGATGCATTATTTAGGTGAAGGCTGCATCAGAATGTGCAGCTACATGCACATAAATATAATATATGTGCCATTAGTTACACAGGCAAAAACAGCGTAAACGCTATTGTTTTTGCAAATTGTATTTGCCTGTACGTCTTTGTGTGTGTAGTGTTTGTGTTTGCATGTGTGCGTGTGTGCGTGGGCTCGGGTGCACTTACCCCAAAAACCTACCTTACTTCAAATTACACGTTATACCAGCTGCCCACTGCTTAGCAATTAATT
Organism: Drosophila hydei; assembly: GCF_003285905.1. Classification (NCBI taxonomy): domain Eukaryota; kingdom Metazoa; phylum Arthropoda; class Insecta; order Diptera; family Drosophilidae; genus Drosophila; species Drosophila hydei. The sequence continues at coordinate 2,342,781 of NW_022045827.1, forward strand.
TCCTTTAAAGAAAACGATTGTCCTCGTTTAATATGATCTATTGTTCACTAAATAAGCAGTAGATGCATTAATTGTTAAATCGTTTGAAATTAAATGTTATGCTTGAATTTTGCCAGCGGACTACCAATTTGAGCATTCACAACGACTGGGTGACACTGGGCAGAAAAAAAGTTGGCATTTCTTCTGATTTGTTGCTTAGACACTTATCGGCAGTAATCGGTGAGCCACCACCAAAACGACTTCCAATAAGAAAACATTAACTCATACAAAGTAAAGACATTTTTGGCGAATCTTAACGAAATTCAACATTTATAAGCATATTAAAATGCGTACTAGCCTATTGCACCAACTAAAAAGTGCGCAATAGATTGACAAAAAACAAACTCAATCGAAGATAAATTTTCCAGCCGTGAAACTGTATATGTGGGGCCCACGGCCATGGAGGAGAATATGTGGTAAATAAACATTGAATAGTAGTAAATAGAAACGAATGTAAAATGTAAAATAGCTTTTCTGAGCTAAATATGAAGAGGACTATGCAATGGCCTTGCTGGCATACCTTATGCAAATGCGTGTGACAGAGTGAGCGAGCATTACTGAAGAAACCGCCAGCATTTTATTTGAGTCAGCAGCCAAAGAGATAGGCAGCTTTTTTGATGTTATCAGCAACAGCTGTGCCAAATTGGACACGTTGAATTATAAGCGCAAACAAACGCATTGGTTCACCTTTACCAGAGAGAAAGAGAAAATGGGCGGGCCAAAGCTTGACTGATCAGTTGAAAGCTCTCTTTTCTATAAGGGCGAAAGCTCTAACCGTACAAATATCGCTCTCTCAGTCTCTTTGAGGATTCATAACATAGCATTAAAAAATCCTATTTCTCTTTATTTCAGGATAATTGAACTGGAGTCAGCACTGCTGGACGACTGCAATGTGAATGATATTTATAGCATTTGCCAGGGGAAGCCTCTGCCCGAGGCTTTGCGTCCGGATGTTTGGCAAGTGTGTCTCGATGTGCGAAATAAGAGCGATCAAATGTCTCATTTCAACGAGATCTACGATTTGCCCTTTCAAAGTCAACTGCGCGAGGATTGTCAGCGGTATGTGGAACGCATGGGCAACGATGAGGAGGACAAAGTGTCGGTTGTCTCCGATCTGGAATCGATAATGACCTTCTATTGCAAGAATCGCAATTTGCAATATGAGCCAGATAATGGTTGGATCGAGCTGCTGTTGCCGCTCTTCGCGCTCAAATTGAATCGATCGGACACCTTCAATATATTCGAGGCCATACGGGATACGTATATACCCAAAGGCTGCAAACCTAAGGGCAATGTCTTCCATGTATTTCGTTTGCTGTTGCTCTATCACGATCCGGAACTATGCACTGTGCTGGACACCAAAAAGATCACACCGGATCTGTACTCCTTGACGTGGTTTCAATCGCTCTTCGCGTCCTGCAGCAGTCTGTCTGTGATTATTGCCATGTGGGATTTGTATTTCCAGAATGCAGATCCATTTATGGTCTTCTTTCTGGCTTTGATTATTTTAATTAATGGACGCGAACAGATTATGTCCATGAAGGACTCCACGAAAGAGGAGATCATCAAGTTTCTTATCAACATGCCTTGCGCCCTGGAGGTGGACGATGTGCCAGACTTCTGCTCACTCGCCCAGTACTATGCACTTAAAACCCCAACGTCCTTCAAGACAGATTATCTGAAGGCTCTTTATGGCAAACAGAATGATACGCCGCGCAGCCAGGAGGAGTCCAATAAGGTGTCCCAGGCATTGTGTCTGCCCGTTTCCGTCTATGAACTAGTCGAGAATTCGGCCACAGAGTTTCCAGTGCAGGATTCCGTACGTTTCTTTCTTGTGGACTGCCGTCCAGCCGAACAGTACAATGCGGGCCATTTGTCCACGGCATTTCATCTCGACTGCAATTTGATGCTGCAGGAGCCAGTGGCCTTTGCCACTGCCGTCCAGGGTCTGCTCACCGCCCAGAAACAGGCCATCGAAGTCAATTCTAATGCGGGCGGCGAACATTTGTGCTTTATGGGCAGCGGCCGTGTGGAAGAGGATCAATATACGCACATGGTGGTGGCTTCATTCCTGCAAAAAAACACACACTACGTGTCCTTGCTAACCGGCGGCTATGCCTCCATTCACGATTACTTCGGCGAGCACATGGCCGACTGCCTGGAGGATCACAGTGTCAGCAAATGTCTCGTGTGCCAGCAGCACAATGCCAAGCAGGTAAGCGAAGTCAAGTCTATCCAGTCATAGCCTAAATTAATTCCTTTTCATTTACAGTCCAAGTCAACGATGCTCAAGGTATCGACACCCTCATCTACAGATCTATTCAGTAAATTCTCCGCAGCCATGAAATCAAAATCAGCCGAGGTTAAAGGCCGACTGATGGACATCATTGTAAATCCCAATTCGAATGGCGCCGGTGCTGGCGCAAGTGGAGCCACCGGCAATGGCGCTGGCCAAACACATGCGGTGCAGGAACGTCATGTCAGCGCCAAGGAGCGCAATGGCAAACGCTATCGCAATGTGGCGCCGGTTTTCAGCATCGATGATGAGAACGAGGACGCTTACGATCCAGCGGAAAAGGATGCACCTCAGCCCGCTGGCGTTAGCAAAGAGATTGTCAATCTCAATCAATATTTCAAGACGGCGGACATTATAAACGCATTCAAATGCCAGGACGTACACATCAATGGCTATATGTACGATAGCCATCTAATTATAACGCCCACACATTTGGTGGTGCTACGCGAATTGGGACGGGGCCAGGCCCAGATCATGGTGCGTCGTCCACTCGCTAGCATTGTGAAGATCACCGCCAAGAAGCGACATCGCGATTTGATAACATTCAAATACGGTTTTCCCGACGGTGATGGTTTGCTCATAACCGATATGGATCGATTTCTGATACCAAATGCCACAGAGGCCACAGCTATTGTCTCCAAGCAAATAATGCATGTGCTCAACAAGGCAAATTAGAGAAATCAATAGATCAGTCCACACTTAACACACCCACACACGCATAAACATTAATCTGTTGCCCCTGTATCCCTTGCACACAAACACAGACACACATACCTTTTCTAGTTATAAATTTATTGGCAATTGTTTCCTTGGATTAGCCTACAAATTGTAGTCTTAGCTTTTCTTTTTAACTAAATTGGCAACTGCTATATATTTTCTTATCTTCCTTTTTGTTTTAATTCATAAAGCAAATGTAACATACGACACGTTCAAATACGCAAGATCGTTAACCTGTGACCCTTCAGTGCGATTCTTAAATTCTAAGTGCAGTAAAAAAGGAAAAGAAACAGAAAAATATATTACAGACCCCGAGAAAACCCTTAACTTGGAAGCCTTGAGACTTACAATGTATAATAAAGATTACAACAAAAATATTTATTGCAATGAAACGCGGTATAAATAAACATGTATTATATTCAAAACAAAGCAAAAACAACTTTTCTTTAATTTAAAAATGTTTTAAAAGAGTGCTGAAATTAATTTAAGAAACTAACAAATATTAGAAAATAATTTCATTGGTTTTATGGGTGCTTTGAGCTATGTATATAAATATATATATGGGAAAGTATTCAAAAACTATCAAAATATTTATATATGTATATATTTTTTTTCACAATTTTTTTGAATAAATTTAGACAAACAGAAACTTAGCTTTTGACACGACTTAGATCAAAGTTGCAAAAATTTTCTTATAAAATTTTTTTTTTAAATATAAAAAATTGATTTTTTTCAAATAGTTTTTGATATTATATATTAATTCTGAATGTCAAGATGTCAATAAACGTAGCATTAGAAATGACAGTGAGATGACCAAACTTTATGCTCAATATTAAAAAAATGTTCATTAGCTTTTAGACTATATATGTATATATACTTCAGTGATTGTGTTAAAACTAATGACTAAATTAACTAATTTTCAAAATTTCTATTTTCTGTTGGATTCCATATTTAAATTTGATATATAAAAAATATAGCTTTGCGTTAAATTTTAAATCGAACATTTTTTATTTTTATTAGAGGTACTGAAAAAAAAATTGCTTTACTCGAGAAGTACTTAAGAGACTTAAAGAGATTATTAAGCTTTAAATATCAAAAAATAAAACTCTATTCTTTTCAATATTAGAAAAATGCCTGAAGAAAGGTAAAAAATTAGATCAATTTTTATCTGATATACAAAAATAAATATTTTAATTGTCAAGTCAAGCAGCTGGAACTGGAACTGGAGCAGCCAACTCGAGCGCAGGCAACAGTTACAAATTTATGTTACATATATAAAATATTCAATTCAGTTATTTGAGGGGCGGCTGCAAATTGTGTGCAGACTTGGAGCAGGCGCAGTCGTAGCATTTGGTCAGGCTGAAAGTACGTAAGCAGCGCCTGCTAATGTCCCTCGCTCTTGTCGCTGTTCTTGTTGTGCTGTGCTGTGCTGTGCAGAGGGCCGCAATTCTTATCAATGACAATGACGTAGATGGTGTGCAGAGCACATTGAGCCGCTGCCTTTGGGCTGCAAAGCGAATTTGGGGCGATTGAACATTAAAAACTGTTGCACTACAGCAGCAAGCAGACAGTTCATTCAGAACAGTCACAGCACGCGGACAAGCAGCCAACACTGAACTCTGAACCCGAACGCCGAAAAGCCAAGGAGCATCTGAAGAGCCATTCAGCAGGCAGGCAACCATATACAACTACAAAGGGTCAACCAGAGCAGGCCCATCTAATTGGGACACCGAACAAAAGTCTTTCGCTTGTTTACCAAGTTTCCTTAGTGCTGTGTGTGTGTGTTAGTTTTTGTTTTTACCACGAAATGCAATTGTCTTTGGGAGCATCCGGTAATGGCCAGAGCCTGATGTGGGCGCTGCTCTTGCTGTTCGTCGGATTGGCGGCAGCGGTGCCAGCATCTGTTCTAGCCCAGAACACGGAGCTATCCACCAATGCGAACAACAAGCTGCAACAACAACAGCAGCAGCAGCAGCAACAGCAACAGCAGCTGCGGGAACTACCGGCAGGTGAGTGCAAAAAGTTCAACATATTTACCTGACTCGAAAGTGCGTGGGTCGACACGCTTTGCCCACATATGTCAGGCAACGTGTAGTTAATGTTAAAGGTCATTTGAAAATTTCATGTTTGAAGACGAATAAAAATAAGAAAAATGGACATGCACGTACTAGCGGTACCGCGCTATAACTGAGTACCGCATAAGTATTCATTGTGCACAGTAAAGCTTGGCTAAAGTGTGCAAGATATATTTCAAGTGTTAAAAGTAAGCTGATTAGCATGCATTTCAGTGTTATTTTATTATAAAATATTTAATTAATTCAACAGAAACTTAAATGTCCGCTTAGACAAACTAATGTTGGGCCTCTGTTGCTTTGATTTCGTTACAATTTTGTAGCATACTTTTCTGCGCTCAAAAAATTGCTTTGAAATTAGAACTAGTAAAATATATTTTAAATACTTCATTAAAACATTAAAAAAAAGCCATTTATAGTCAATTAAAAATTAATAAAATAATTTCATTTTTCAAATTTTAAAATTTAAATAATAAAAAACCGAATTAGATATTTTGTAGCGCCTTTTTGATCTTTTGTGGCAAGCGGTATATATATTAATTTCTTCTGAAGATATATATTTCTTCTGAATCTTTTGCAAGATAATAGCTATTGCCAAGCTATCTGATCAGATTGAAAAATATAATAGGTCCAAAAGAAAAAAATATATTATATAAAATATAATAAATAAATTGAGGAAAAAAAAACAAAAATTGAAAAAGAATACTCAAATGAAATTTCAAATTTCTGTAAGTTCTGTAAATAAATATACATCCAATACGAAATATAAATCATTTTAGTGTAAAATATAATATTAAATAATAAATTGAAATGCGTTTCGAAAAATTAAAAATTTTATTATTTATGTTGGATTTAATTTTAAAATTGAATTAATTTTATTTATATCCAAATAAAACATTTCCCTCAATAACTTCTCATTGAGTTTAGACATTATTATTACATATATATGATATTAAGCTTTTTAAAATAGTTTGCTTAAAATGCCAAAAATTTAATTCATATGAACTATAATTGAATAAAACAAGCGCTTCAAAAAGCAACTTATGTGCAGCTTAGCCATGCAACACTGTACATGAATTTGCGTATACAAATTTGAGTGTGTATGTGTATTTGTGTGTGTGAGTTACTTGTAAGTTGAGCACATTAAGCAAAACGCCCACGCGCGCTTAAAAAGCAGAAGGCAGCAGCAACGCTGCCACCTAGCATCCTGTCTGTGTTTTTCATCTCCGTTTGATCGGCAGTCGAGCGCCTCGCCCTTTGTTAACGCCCAGCAATTCGCCATTTCGCTTAACAGCAGCAACAGCAGCAGCGGCAGCGGCAGCGCTTTCCATTTTCCGCTGTTGGGCTTGCAGGAAATTGCGTAGGTGTTTGCTGCCACACAGCCACGGCAGGCAGCACGACAGCTGGCAAGCAGCTTGACGCTTAGCCGATTTGGCCAAACAAAAAGGAGCAAAAGGAAAATAAACGAAAATAAATTTGGCTCTGTCATTGTTGTAGTTGTTGCTTTGCACTTCAGAGCGCTGGCTTAGTGTAACATTACAATCATTGCGAGTCATAATACACTAAAATACACAAGCACACACACATACATACACATTTACAAGCGCGCAGCTACACCTACGCAAAGCGTGGGCGGCTGCTGCACAAAATGGCGGCCAGACTCTTTTGGTATGCAAGCGAGCGAATATGTGCGAGTGTTTGCTTATGTGTATCTGTTCGTGTGCCTGTGTGTGTACGTGCGCGCGATTTCATTTCTATTTTTAGACATCCCATTGGAGCAGCAGTTTCTGCTGCCTGACGCCATTTGCGTTTGTATTGGTTTGCTTTTTCGTGCGCGCTTAAAAGTAGGCAACACTTTATGTAGCCTAGCCTTGACGGCCTGCGCTGAGATGTCGCTGCCATACTTTTCATTAAGCACAAGAGACCCCCCCAGCACCCAAGCATACACATAATAAATATTTATATAAGTCGTTGGCTTTGGCATTTAGCTAGCGCGTTTGCAAGCATATGCCATTGTGGGCATTCATCAAATATTCATTGCGGCTGTCAATTGCAAAGTCAAGGCTCTGGTTAACCGCAAACTTCTAAATATACTACATAGAGAGACCAATAGAGAGAGAGAGAGTGGGGGAGAGCGAGAGACTGACTGGCGCGCACATTTCCATTTTCATGTCACAAATTTTCCATATGCCGTTATTATTAAGTTATTTTGCAGGCCGCACTGCCTGCGGATACATTAATTGTGCTGTTGCCAACGTTCTTTGCTGCTTGTTATTCAGCAGCTGCTGGCCCAGGCCAAGCAACAACACGAACCAAGGGGCACACCCGCAAAGCGCCCAACACAATCACAACTGCTGTGTGCGTGTGTTTTGTGTGTGGCAAAAATTGAAGAGCAAACAACTTGTTGATATTTTTACAGTTCACTGAATATTTTCATGTTAGCAGCAGCAGCAGCAGCAGCGGCAGCGACAGCGGCAGCGGCAACAGCAATAACAAAATGGCTGACAATGACAACGCGTAGAGCGACGTCAGCAAACGTCAGCGCGTATAATTTAGCTGGCTGTTTTTTATTTATTTATGCCCCTGCACTGCTGCTACAGTTCCAACAATTCCTTGTGCCCGCAGGACAAGCGAGACGGAGCAACAGCACTGGGGAATATTTTTCATTCAACCCAATTGCTCCCGCTCCCGCTTCACTCTCTCTCTCTATCTATCTCTGTCTCTTTTGCTCGCTTGTTTTTCAGTACTTAGCCAAGGTTTCAGGCATATGACGAAGCTCTTGGCTCTTGACAAGACAAACATATGGTCAAGCTGCTTGCCATAATGAACAGCAGCTAGAAACTGGGTTACTTTACTTACAATGAAGGACATAAGCTACTTAATAGAGAGCTTAAAATGATAACTTAATAAATTCATATAGTAAAGTACTGCTCACAGAGAGAGAGAGATTTCAGACTTTATATGGAAATGCTATGCATATGTTAATCAATCCGTGCATCACTAAGAGAAAAGTGAATTGACGTTGGTTTGGTTGACTCTTTGAGCTAGTTCACTATCTCTAACTTAAGTACTTGAACCATTTTCGATTCATTTCGAGTTTCTGAATATGGAAATTACCATATGCGCACCTCAACTCTAAGCCCACCCAACATATGTATATTTTTTGAAGTCATCTACTTTTCAGACTCACCTCATCCGACATAAATTATAATATATCAAAATATATATTAGTTTTTACCTCCCTCCACATTGATTGGTGACCTACGCAGACGATAACATTCTATCACATATATCATTTTGAAGCACAAATTTGCAAATCATGGCCAAAAAGCAAAAACACTCTCTGCTAAGTCAAATCAGTTCGGTTACATCACAGTTGTGGACGTCGGATACATTGGGGAGATAAGTTATGACCTCTATAGTGGGTCTGCTCTGTTCAATTATTGCAATTCGTGCATATGTACTTACATATAAATCATTGTTGATCATTTGTTTACGCGCTGGTTTTTCTTATCGCCAATATTGTCATGATAAATATAGAAAAACCAGTTCAAATGTCAATTTAATATGCATTGTGAAGTGCTCAGTAGATAAACCGCAGGAAAAACCCTCCGAGATACGTATAACATGTTGCGCACTGCTTGGTGAGTTTTGCATGTGTTAAGAACTAATTTGAATTGAGTTAAATAAACGAATTTTGATAAGGCTGATAGCCAGCTGAAACCCTGGATAGGTCTCTGATTTATGACACTATAGGGAAATACCTCTATAGCTGTTCAGACTTTTAGTCTAGAACCTTTTTATTTTGTTCAATGTTAACAGAAAGCAGTCAGCAATAAAGGCCATTAACGAATTTTGCAACATTTTTAAAACTTTTTTTAAAACTTTGACAGCTTATTAAGATTTTCGCATAGAAAAAATGAAAATATTTTTAAAAATATTCAAACATTTTAATAAATTAATAAACAAACCATTTTTAAAATAAAAAAATTTCGTAAAATATTGATACGCCTGAGAAAAAGACTTAACATTATGTTAATAACATATTTTGATCATTAAAAAAGAAAGAAAATAATATTTGGTTAACAGAGTATTTATAAACATGAGAAAAAGTCCAAAGAAAAAATTGGTAAGAAAATTTCATTCAATTATAAAATATAAATATATATTAAAAAAATAGAAAATAAAAAATAGCAAAGAATGATAATAAATATGTTAAAAATCGTTAACATGTTGTTAACAGCACAATCTCTTTCTCAACAATTAAAGAAAACTGTATTAAAATTATGCAATTTGCCAATTTTCTGTAAGATATTTTCTGTTATTAGCTTAACAGATCTGCTCATAACATATGCAAAGAAACAATTAGCTTAGATGATAGTTCGAGTTAACACCAGTTGATTGCGGCTGGTGTTAATTCACGTTTAATTGCCCGCTACGAGACGCTTGATTATCAGGTTGAGGTTGAGCTGAGTCGATTCAATTAGCAGTGCGCTAGAGCCGGCAGTAAATATGATTAGGGATAATAATGTCAATGGGTAGTAGTCGTTGCTATGGGGATACGGCAACTAGCTAAACGCTGCGACTGCCAGCTGCTATCGAGCATAAACAGAGCTCTAATAGCAATTAGTGGTGCGAGCAGAAAGAAAATGAAATATGAAAGAAATTATGGTAGACAGCTTGGCTAATTGCTTTCGGACGTTTATTGAATCAAGGAGCGCAAATTGAAATACGCAGCGACCCCTAAAAGCACGCAATGGCAAATTACATTCTATTTTCATTTTCGATTTCAATTTCAATTTGAACAGTGAAACGCGCCGAGGATGGGGCAAATAGTGCCACGGTGCCACCGGCCGATAAGAAGTCAAGTCCGGAAATTGTGCCCGCAACCTTTAGCAATGCTCCCGCCCGTAATGGCCCCATCGAACAGCAACAGCAACAGCAGCAGCAACAGCTACAGCAACCGCAGGCTGGTCTCTATGCGCTGCCCAGCAACGATGAGATCCTGGCCGCGGTGGCAGCTGCCGCTCAAAGCAGCCAACAGCAGCTGCAAAGCGACCCAACCGCCTTGGAGGAGGCGGTGGCCAGCTCCACGATGCGCAAGCGTGGCATTAACTACGAATACAATCCGTACATGAGTGTGGCCAACAACGACTATGGCAGCGATGTGCCCGCCGGTGTCTGGGCCGACGATTATGAGCCCAATGCGCCCATCAGCTACAATGGCTACAACAGCTACAACAATGAGCGAGAGCTGCAGGAACTGGAGGACTATGCGCCGGACCGACATGGTAAGCAGCCAATTAACATAATTCCTCAGCCACTTCAGTACCTTCCTCTCTCTCTCCCGTCTGGCTACTTAGCTAATACGCCCACTGGCCGCAACAAGGCTTACGATAATCTGCAGAATCTGCTCAACGCCGAGGCCTACTTAGAGAGCATTCCTTTGTCTGTGCCATTAACCTATGCCAATCGCAATTACAATTTGGATGAGCGCAACAAGCGTGGGCTCTACTACGACTTGGCTGCAGCTAATGCTCCCAGCGAGAATCTCAATCTGAACAAGTATCGTCGTTATGGTGATATGCGGTAAGTCAAAAATCATTAGCTACCATAGTAACATAATGTTAGCAGCTTATGCAAAATGTTATCAGAACGATTTGTCAGTTCATATAACATATGCTAAGTTTCGTTGGAATCTTATAAGAGTCAATAATGTTAATAACAGAGATACATCCTTGTAAGAGTTAACAGGTTGAACAAATTTTAAGTAGCTCTTTTGAGCTTAACAGATGCTAACGCTGTTAAAATAGCAAAGGGCTGTTAACTTTCCTGTGCAAACTGAATTCAATAATTCTTAATTTCCAAATCTTTATGACTTAATGGCATATAAAATACCTGCTTTTGTTAAACATTTAGTTCTATTCCTAAAGAATTTCCATCTAAGCTTTTCTGATAATCCCTGCTATCTCTGTCATCTCTGTCTGCTCAGCCTAAAACGTGACACCACCAAACTGACACCCGCTGATATGCTGGCACTGGTTGCTTTAGTCGAAGCCGGTGAGCGGGCACGCAAGGAGAGCGATATGGATAGCGGCATCTCGCTGCCATTGGTGGATGCTGAGGAATTGGACTATGTGCCAGCAGCTGGCAGCTGGCTGGATGCGCCCATGCAACCGCATCAGCAGCAACAGCAGGCGCCCGCTCTCGTTGACTACTATGGCATGCCAGTGGAGGCGCAGGTGGTGCCAAAGTATGAATATGTGCCACGCCCACAGAAATATCTGGGCAGCAATGGTCGTAAGTGGCAGCAACTTGAAGTAGACTCAAACGGGTTGCTAAATGTCAGAAATTTTCATTACAGGTCTGGGATCCTCGAAGCGTTTCATGGTGGCCAAGAAGAAGCGTTCGATTAACCAGAACCAGTTCATGAACGAACCGGTAGGCGAGCGTGGACCCAGCTACTATGGCGAGAAGTTCTACTAAAATGGAGAGCAAAGTAGACAAATATAGATAGAGCGGAGAGAATGAGAGAGAAAATAAAAGCTTTTAAGCTGAGCTTTCCCGATTTATTGGTAATCACATTTACAAAAAGATTAAAACAAAAAACCAAAACAAAATAAACCCCAATCATTTGACCTTTGCCCTAGTTTGCAAAACGAAAGAAAAGAAAATACAAAATATTTTAAACCAAAAATAACTTAAATTAAAAAAAAAAAAACAAAAATCGAGTCAATGTGCAATTTCTGTGTAGAATTTGAATTTTGAAGCAAAAAGTAAACAAATATATACATAATATTATTATATCTATGCATATAAATATATGAATATTGTATGTCGAAGAACATCCACATAATCAAAATCAATGTTTTTAAAACACTGACGCCGACAGGGTTGACAACTGCGAACTTACCAATGCCCAATCGAACCTAAACTAAACTAAACTAAACCTAACCACACTTAATCGATGTCTATTTCTATGGTCAAGGTCTTGGAACCACAAAAAAAAAAAACCAAAGAACCGCCAACACTATCAGTATCTAATTGTGTAATATCAAAACTAGAGGCTTCCCAAGTAGTACAAACAAAAAAAAAACAAAAAAACAAAAACAAAAACCAAATATGGAAAAATTTATGAAAAATACAATCTATAGATACTTAACGGTAATTACTTTAAATGAGCTCAGCAGCAACAGATTGTCTGTCAATTTGCTTTAAATGTTTTTTACAAGGAGGCGCCATTACACTGTACTACACTCAAAACTATTTACACTGAGCGAAAAGTAATATACTTTTATGCAAACTATTTGAAATATCTACTAACAATTATATTAACAAATAATACAAAAAAAAAAAAACAATTATATATATATATATATTATAATCGAAATATATGTATACAATTATGAATACTATTTGTCAAAGAAGAAAAAAAACAACACACAGAAAAACATTTAAGTGGCTCAGCGCATAAAATATTGAAAATATTCTATGCCGATTTAAGAAGGCGGCGGCGTGTTAATTTATTTTAATAAAAAATTGTCTGACTGTTTTATTGAAAACATTGAAAGAATACACAATGGGAGAACAAAAAGAAACATTTAAAATATATATACATACTACGATATACATGCATACTTATACATACTTATATACAACATTTATTTAAAACATTTATTGAAAATTATAAATAGCTACAAATATGTGTGTTTTGTGACCCACATACTTTATACATATATATATATATATATATATATACATATATATATATATATATATATATATTAACACACACACTCAACAATGTAAACTATATATAACATTTTGAAATATGTACTTATTTTTATTGGCCCATCAAATATTATGGCCATTATATTTATGTTATGGTATTATGCGAGCTTCATTTTTATTGGTTTTACGGTAAAAAACTGATTTATGATTCATTTACGAACTAAATAAAAATATATCTTTTTTGGTTTGGAAAACCTCAAATTCAAATGCCTTTATCAATTCAATTAATAGTTTCCAATTGGATGCCAATTAGCAGACTGTTAGCGCTTGCATTAACAGTGCGCTGCTGTTAGCTATTAGCTAAGCAAATGAAACAGTGTAAAGCATATTATATACTATGTTAGGGTCTTTATCAACTGGTTGGGTATACTTTGCGTACTTATTATACATGCAGCTGGCCTCTGCACAGTCTATAAATAAGCCTTATCAGGGTAAGTGAGATTGATTTGTTAGCGCCTTGGCGGCGACATTTACTTTTACAGATTTATGGTTAATTTAAGTTTAGTTCTATTTATTTTCTTTTTACTAATTTATTCAATAGATATTCAATTATTGAAACGTGCGAGAGCTATTACAGCAATTTAGATGGCGCCACACGCGTAACTCTCGACCATTCATTGATGGAGACGAAGGGCTGCTTCATAGATACATACATATATATATATACATATGTGTGTATCTATGACGTCACGAATGGCGCAGCACAACAATATTTACAATCGAAATATACAACGATTTTGGTTAGCGTATAGCAGAGTGCTGTTGTCAACGAAGTGTATAAAGGTACTGGTAGATGACTATGAAATACCCTGCAATTGCAAAAGTCTTATATATGTTACTGACTTCAACCTCGGAATAATTACATTTTATATTAGGAAAGAAGTCTTAGTGCATTTATTAAAAATAAAAAATAAAAAAATATTAAAAAATATTAAATAAAAAATTATTTTTAATATATTTTTTAAATAAATACATATATTTAACGAAAAAGAAGAGAAAGATAGACAAAAAAATATAAAAAAAATTTATATTATTTCCTAAAATATATAAAGTATATTTATTTGAATAAAATTCAACATATATTATAATAAAAAATATTCAATAATAATTTATCGAGTAGGAACTAAATATGATTGAATTTGATAATCCTTAAACAAGTTAATATTCATTTTATTATTTTAACTCATTTTTAATAATATAATATTCAGTTTGCATATGTTATGTATACTAAAACTCGGAAGATATATATCTTCCATGGCCCTATATACTCTTGCAATATACCCCTTCTAATCATTAATTAAATTTATATATAGCTTAATTTTCAAGTTTCGTTGTCAACGAAAAACAAGTGAAATAAATAAATATTTGGAAGGCAATTCAATGAAAGGCAATTAACAGCTAAATAGATCAAGTGAAATAGTGGCTTCACGTATTACTTTTTTATTGAAAGTGTGTGCAGTAAACTCAATAAAAATCAATTTATATAGCCATCAAGCCAGAAGAATAAATTGCTACAGTTTCACTTTTTTTTTTTCAAATAAAATAATAAGATCTAACTGGTGTAGCATATGCTCAACGCTAGACAATAGAGTCGTTGCAAGCATCGAGGCATAGAAGCCACTATGCATGTCCAGGTACCGGATCTATTGGCCAGCTGGATGGCAAGTAATGGGCCATAGAGCCGTCAGCTTTGTGCAAACAGAGGCCCCAAAGCTAGACATAAACAGAACAGAACAAAACAGCAAAAAACAATGTGCAGAGAATTAGATAAAATAAATATAAATTATTGCGAATATTGAATACACTGCGAGTCGCCCAAACCAGCAGCACTCGCGCTGTATTCAAATGCATTCAATATTGATGGACGTATTAGCAGCTCATTTGGATGAGTGCGGCTTTCAATTACTCAGAGAAGTATATGCGCCCCGCCTCGGCCAGTATGCCATATGGAAGCAGGCTGATAAAAAGACAAATAAAAATGCGAGTACAAAAAATAAATAAATACAAAAACAACAACAAAACGAAAAGAAAAGAAAAAAGTAAAACAAACATCAGCAAAGCGAAGCCATTAATATGTATTTCTATATGTACAGCGGACTCAGTGCCTCTGTGTGTGTGTGTGTGTGTGTGGCGTCTGCCATGTGCGACAGGCAGTTAAGCCCAAAGCGGGGAGTGTAAAAGCGACTGACAACTCCTCTGCTTAAGTGTTGACGCATTTGCATACCAAATCATCATCAGCAACATCATTATTATGCTCATCATTTGGCTGGAAAACTGGGCCGGCTTTTTAGTTGATCTGCCAGCACATAAAGCAAACAAAGCCAACCAAAAAAAAAAAAACAGTTCGCTTTAGCAAATATTGTTTTTCCTGCAATATTTTTTATTTAAATTTTTTGGTTTGTGGTTCAAATCAGAGTGTTGTCACAGCTAAGCTAGGAATGACAGCGCTTGTATAAATTGAGGCTGCAAATCAATTTGCAACGCTTTGTACCTGTTATTCCAGTTTTTGCTTAAGCAGATGAACTAAAGCCGAAACGAAACCATATTTTCAATCAAACAATATTTCGACTGGAAATGTAATTCTTTTGGAACAGACTCCGCTACAATAGCTGCTCAAGAATTCTAAATATAAAGCAAACTTATTTTATACTTATAGTTACTAATAATACTTATAATAACTAATAATTATTTTTAACTACTCTGAAAGTTCAGTCTTATAACAGTTCATGATAATTGGAGTATCCGGTTCAAACCGGCTTGACAAGTTGACAGGTTTTCGAGCTTTGTTCAAGTGTAAGAACTTTGAGAATTTCATATATTAGTAGACGTTCTTAAATAAACACAACTGTTTTATTTACACACTCAAATCATCAATGTGCTAACAGCTTATAAAGAATTTTAATAAAAAGCGAATAGTTCTCTTAGAGTATAACAACCAAAAACTATCTTCAGATAAAATGTGGAAAAAACCTATTTAATTTATGAAAGAAAAATATATTTATATAGACTAAAAATATTTAAATATATATATAAACATTTACTTAATTTTTTTAACCATTTTTATAAATTTAAAAAAAGATGTATATAAAAAGTAAACCGTTTTTAGCACTGCATAAATATATAATTTAAAAAAACAACACGAACTTTGTGAGCTAGTCTTCTTTAATTAATAAATCAAATACTTCAACTTCTGCTCTAATTAAATAATCCCGCTTCATATCGCTCATAGCTACAGCAAAACAGTTCGAATTAGTTAAAAGACAAAATCAATTAGCACCTTTGTCATGAGGAAAATACCATATACTTCTGTTAATTATAATCACAAGCAATTTACAATAAAAAAGTTTAGTTTATTTAAAAATAATATTAAAAAACCCAGCAAAAAAACAAAATGCGAGCAAAAGTTATAAAAATCAAAGCGAGACAAGTTTTACGAATGAAACAAAAATCAGGTGGGCTCCACGATTATGTCAATTTATACTTATTTTATGCACGCGTTTTGCATGCCTAATTAATTGCGCTATATAGACAAATACTTTTTTTGGTCAAAAACAATTCAAAACAAGAAGAAATTTGAAAATTTGCTTAGGCGTTTTGTATTTACTTTTTTGGTTATTTATTTTCCACGCTTTGCCTATTTGTTTATAAATATTTTATATACATATTTGTTGTACAACTTTTGCCGTTCATGAATAACAATTGAATGTATTCTGTAATTGAGTGTGTCGACTCTTACATATCCTGTATTTGAATAATATACAAATTGCTAAAATAATAATAAAAAAATGTTAAGTAAAATATAATTTTTTTTTTTTAATTTAGTTTATAAAAGGGCAACACTTTATATATTTAAGTTTAAAAAACATAGAAAACTATTTTCAGTGAAAACATAAAAAGATAAAAGCTTACTGTGAAAATATTGATTTAAAAAAATGCAAATATAAATTTTAAAAATGTTACTTTTTAATAAATAAGATAAAATCATAAACTAAATAAAATATTATATATATTATATTAAGAATATTCTACAAAAAAAGTTTTTTAAATAAAATATATGTATTTTATTTAAAATTCTTTTCATATATACTTTAACTCAAAATATAATTTTTTTTAATTGCAAATTTTTTTTAAGATTAAAAAGTTAAGCTTTATAACGTTTTATCTAACCATACAGCTGTCAGAAGTTGTTAAAAATATTTGTCATTGTTATATGTTTTACTTAATGCCAAAATCAGTATCATCCCTTTCCATGCATCTAAAACAACAGGGTATTACCTAATACAACTTTTTTGTCATGCGAAGTTCGATTTAGCTAAGACAACAACCACAACAGCAGCTTGCTTTGATTGTACTACGCAACCGATTGGAACGCATGTGAAATAGACTTTGTGGAATGTGGCAGCTGTTGGAAAAGCGGGAGGCTGGTATGGCGACTGCCAGCTGGAGTAGGACAACAAAATGTTGTACCAAAAACTTGCTGCGTCAAGATACAGAACTTATGCGCGAGCTAGCAGGCACGCACGCTTCGCAGGCCGAACCCAGCCCCCAAAAAAACGAGACCCCGAGCTGCCGGCATACAAACACAAACACACACTCGCACACATGCGTATATATACAAAACGTAAATTATGCTCTTGAAAAAAAAAGCCAAAATTTCGAGGTAGCGGCGCGTCGTCGGAAATGGTATTCCAGCTACGAATTCAGTTGTAAGGCAGCTGCCTGTGGCAACGCACGCGTCGCATTTTCAGAGCACACAGCTCGCACGTACAAATCGGAATAAATATATATATTTATATATATATATATATTATCAAACTTATACTTTTGGCTAAAGACTAAACGCTCTGCATTATGGCCGAAGAAGTGATCGCCAAGGGCAGCATCTTGGGCAGTAAGTGAAAAGCTGAAGAAAAAAGTGTTCAAAATTTCAAAGACAACTTGTGGCATATGTGAGGAGATTGAATTGCGCCAGTGCAAGTGCCAAATGCATCAGACAGTGCAAGTGCAACAAGTGGCATAGAGAGACACAGCAACATGGGGGCAATGAGAGGGAAGCAAGTCCTGATGAAAGTATCTCGAATGCTTGTGCAATGCGTGTTTGACCTCAAAAGCCGCCGAAAGGTCGTGCGTGTGTGTGCGTATTTCCGTGCAGATATGTATGTATGTGAGTGTGAGTGTGTATGTGTGCGTGTGCGCTATCCTTTCAGCTCAATATGAGACGGCTTTTTTTTAGAAACAACAACATTTTATGAGCTCCTGTGTAAAGCAAATCAAAAGGAAAAGAAATAAAAAATATATATTTGATTGGAAATATCTATATATATGTATACATAGACGACATCCCATTGACAGCCGGCCTGAAGGTCATTTGTATGTCAGCGTTATAAACAATGTCCAAACATTTGCCAAAATCTACATATTTGCTTCGTCCCCCACTTACCTAGGCCAACAAATTAATATGGAAATTGCTGTGCGCCGCATTATCTCATCTAGTAGTTATAATAAAAATGTCAATTTAATCCTGCTGTCATGTCAGGAGAGACAAAAATATGATATAATAATTACTTTAGCTTTACTATAACATGGTGAAAGCAACTGATGGTCTGATTGATTTTTGGCTTTCACTAAAGTTTCCTGTTTCAGCAGCGTTTTTCAGCTTTGTATTTTTTTCATATTTTCTCTTATAGTTTTGTCAGGTTTTTATTTGAAAATTTTTTACCGGAAATCAAAATAATCTTTGCCAATTTTTTATCCTTATCAGCCTTTAGGCTCAAATCGCGACCAATTGCGTTGCTTTCCAATTTCTGATTATTTTCGTTCATTAAAGTAAATAAATAATTTTTCTCCAACCCAAGTTTATGGCCTTTTGAATGGCTTATAGATTACAGTGTCGACCCCTGCAAGTTCTTTCGGTTATCTTCAATTAAAGTTCATGTTATGGCACTTTTCAATACTTAACTTAAGTTCACTTGCGTCCAACTTTCAGCTTATCTACTAATCGTTTCCATCTTGTACCTGCTCTGTCACGCCTTGTACCTAATCGATATTTCTTTGAAATTGAGCTCTTCAGTTGGCAGTAGAAATCGTTTGATAATGCCTTGCATCTATCTTTAACGGCAGCTATAAAAGTCCAAGAATCGTTATATTTCGCATAGCTGCGATAAAGTTTGAGCAATTGTGAAACGTTAATTTGTTTTGCCATCAATTTGATTGCCGTCGGTCGTCGGCCAGACGTGAATTTCTAATGGAAAATAAATACCATAAACAATTTGAAATTCGTTATCAGGGCGAGGTCTGGTCCAATTAACTGTTTTTTATTTTCGGTCTGCGCGTGGTACCGTCTCCATTTCAATTGCCCTGACCCAGCCCAACAACTAATCGACTGTCAATTTGATTTACATTTATAGAGCTGGTGCCCGCACGGTATGTGCTTGCCATACTGGGCTCCATTGGCATGGCCATTGTCTATGGGCTGAAGGTGAATCTGAGTGTTGCCATGGTTGCCATGGTGAACCACACTTCGATACATCTGATGCAGGAGAAGCCATTGGATCATCACACCATTTCGAATATCTCGAGCAGCTCGGCCGAGGCTGTTGAGGTCTGCTCGCCGCCAGGTGGCGCCACCAATGTAACCGCCAAGGTTGAGGTAGGTCTCCAGCTGCGCAGCAATCACAAGCAGTGGAATTTGTGAAAACATTTGATTTGTTTTGCCAGGACGGACCCTTTAGCTGGAGCGAACCCCTGCAGGGCACACTGCTGAGCTGTTATTTCTGGGGCTATCTGGTCTCGCAAATCCCGTTGGCTCATGTGGCCGAAAACTTCTCGGCCAAGTGGGTCATGTTATTCTCGGTGGCCATCAATGTGGTGTGCACTCTGTTGACTCCTCTTCTGACGTCTGCCCATTATGGAGGCTTGATACTGATGCGCGTCCTGGAGGGTGTGGGCGGCGGTGCCTCGTTCCCAGCTATGCATGTCATGATTGCCTCTTGGGCCCCACCCACCGAGCGTATGGTCATGTCCACCATCATCTATGTGGGCACATCGGCAGGCACTGCACTCTCCATCCTGTTGGCTGGCGTTCTGTCAGCCAACTGGGGCTGGGAGTCGGTGTTCTATGTGATGGGCGCTCTGAGCTGCATCTGGATGGTCTTGTGGGTAATCCTGGTGCAGGATAATCCCAACAAGCAGCGCTTCATCAGTGCCGAGGAACGGCACATGATCACCAGCTCGCTGGGCACCGAAACGAAGGTCGAACATCATCCAAAGGTACCATGGGGCAAGGTGTTCAGATCGGTGCCCTTCTGGGCAATTCTCATTGCTCACACCTGCAACAACTTCGGCTGGTATATGTTCCTCATCGAGATTCCGTTCTACATGAAGCAAGTGCTCAAGTTCAACGTGGCCAGCAATGCAGCCCTTAGCGCCCTGCCCTATTTCCCGATGATCATCTTCAGCATACTCCTTGGCAAAATTTTGGACACTCTGCAAGCGAAGGGTAAGCTATCCACATACGGCAGCTTTATCCGTATGTATATATGTACTTTTATCTGTATTCAATCCATATATATACATATATAATCCATATATCTATAATAATAGTCATATCCAAGTCCATATCCGGTTTCAGATTCAGTTCTATATCCGTTCGTATCAATATGATATTATCAAATTCTGTATCCACATCCTTACCAATATATCTATATCCATATCCATATTTATATCCATATCCATATCCATATCCATATGGATATATCCATATCCCCATTCAATGCTATAAAGTTATAAGTCCATATCATTATCCAGATTCAAATTCTTATCCATCACCTTATTCGAATTTCTATATTCCTATTCCTATCCCTTTCCTTATACATATCTATATCCAACCTTAAACAATACTCTGATCTACGTATGTTTTTAGGCAAAATAAGCACTACCTTTGCGAGGAAGACCGCCACCTCGATTTGTACCGTTATACCGGGAATATGCTTACTGATCTTGTGCTATATTGGCTGCCGGCACTACGAGGCCGTCTCTATCATGTCCGTGGGCATCGTGGCAATGGGCGCCATGTTCTCTGGCTTCCTATCCAATCACATTGACATCGCCCCGAACTTTGCTGGCACTTTGGTTGCGTTGACCAACACTGCTGCCACCTTGCCTGGTATTATCGTGCCCCTCTTCGTTGGCTTTGTTACCCATGGAAATGTGAGTGTTTCCAAAGAGACTACATATTTCAGAATCAATAGAATTTATCCTATCGCAGCAAAATATTGGAGCTTGGCGTATCATCTTTGGCGTCACAATCGTTTTGTTCGTTCTGGAGTTCTTAGCTTTCGTCATATTTGGATCGGGCGCCGAACAATCGTGGAACCGATCGGGTGCACAGAAGGATGCCGAAGTTAAGGATGAGAAGACACCGCTCAAAGATGTTAATGTACAGCAAAAGCCATAAATGCGCAATCTCGTTCTGTGGATCGAACCATATAAAGAATTTCACCTGCATGACTTTTTGTGTAGTTAAAGCACCGAACTGTCGCACTGGACTGTAAATACTACAAAATACCAATTATAGTTTTTAGTTTAACCTGTAATACTAGGTATACTCGTATCTGTGCATCTCTCTATGGACACTACACTACACTACACTACTTCGTTTACCCGCCTATAACATGTACTTAACAAACGACAGGAATTCAAATGTTAATCCGCCTACAGACAAAAATATAATAAAATTGTAGTAAAATTGTTGCCTTTGATCTGGGTGTATGGTTAAGCATATTGTTATACTGTTATACAGCTGAACTATTACGGTGTTTAATGTGATTCTCATCCACAGCTGTACTGGTATTGTATTAAACTGTTATAAAGCTATTTTGGTATGCTGTTAAACTGTTATACTGTTATACAGCTATAATGTTATGCTGTTAATTTGTTATACTGCTGTACAGCTATACTGGCATGCTATTAAACTGTTATACTGTTATACTTCTATATACTTATACTGCAATATACTGCGTATAGCTGTATAACAGTATAACAGCTTAACAACAATACTGTTATACAGCTATACGTTTAAACTGGCATATTATTGTGTCCTATTTTAATACATATATAATTACAATATATACTATATTATATATATCATAAGGCCTTTCCAAAATTTGCCTACCATATTTAAAAATTCACATAAATTTATGTTTTTTTTCAAAACCATATTATTTTCTAAAAATCGTAGTCAAATAAGAGTGCACAGTATGAACCCATAGAAGTTAACTGTCATTAAAAAAAAAACTTTTTTACGCAATGCTGTATGTCACCGAAAATAATAAAAATCCATGTAAGTCTTATGCAGAGCTATTAAGGAATTTTAATGAATAGAAATGGAATCCAGTATATCTACCTGCACGTTTTATACTTGCATTCCTCGCAAATATCGGTCTGGCAATTGTCTATGGCTTAAAGGTAAATATTAACGTTACGATGGTGGCCATGGTCAATCATTCGGCTGCCCAAGGTGTCGAACATAATGTTTTAGACGGGAATATAACAAATAGGCAGCTTGGTTGTCCTCCACCGTCAGACACATCACCGAACCAATTAGCCGAGGTACGTAATATCATTTCAATTATAATTAATATATATAACTAAGATATCGTGTGGGCAGGATGGACCTTTCACATGGAGCGATACCCTTCAGGGCACACTGTTAAGCTCCTACTTCTGGGGCTATATGGTGTCGCAGATTCCGCTGGCACGCCTAGCTGAAGTATATTCAGCAAAGTGGGTATTCCTTGGGGCTGCTGCTGTCAATGTGATTTGCTCGCTGTTAACGCCGATATTGACGAATCTTCACTTTTCCGGTCTGATAGTAATGCGCGTTCTCCAGGGCGTTGCCGGTGGAGCCGCCTTTCCGGCGGTGCACATTTTAATAGCCAAATGGGCGCCACAGAATGAACGGCTGCTGATCGTCACATTGATCTATTTGGGCACTACGGTGGGCACGACAATATCGATATTTTTGTCGGGTGTGATATCCGTTCAGTTTGGCTGGGAGGCAGTCTTTTATATTATGGGCGGTCTGAGCATTATTTGGATAATCCTCTGGATATTCCTTGTACAGGATAATCCAGATGGGCAGGTGCTGATGTCCAATAAGGAACGCACAATGATCAAAAAGTCCTTGGCCGAAATTCGTCCAAAATCTCAAGTACCGTGGCGCAAGATATTTAAGTCAAATGCTTTTTGGGCAATTCTCATTGCTCATACCTGCAACAACTTTGGCTTCTATATGTTCCTCATCGGGATTCCGTTCTACATGAAGCAGGTGCTCAATTTCAATATCTCGAAAAATGCGCTATATAGCTCCATACCACATATACCTATGCTGATATTCAGTATTTCACTGAGCAAATTATTCGATGTTTTACAAAGTCGACGTTAGTATTGATATGACAGAGCTAAGTCCTTATAATTTATACTGTAATCTATTATTTGTAGAAAAGATAAAACGAATTACTGCCCGAAAGATCTCAACGGTTATCAGTACAATTGTGCCAGGGGTTTGTCTAGTTGGCATGTGTTTCATTGGATGTCTGCACTATACGGCCGTTGTTATTATGTCTGTGGGCATTATCGCCGGTGGTGCTTCGTACTGTGGCTTCCTCTCGAATCACATGGATATATCACCAAATTTTGCTGGCACATTAATGGCTCTGACAAACACGGTTGCCACAATACCTGGCATTGCGTTGCCTCAGTTAGTTGGTTATATCACCAATGGAAATGTAAGTTGTTTTCGAAATAAATCCAACTTCGAATTATGTTGTATTTTCTTTTATCTTTTTTTTTTTGTTAAAAAGCAAACAATTCATGCCTGGAGACTGATCTTTGGTCTCACCAATGTGATGTATTTTGTTGAACTTGTCACTTACACGATTATGGCAACGGCGGAAGTCCAACCGTGGAATGATGGATAGCAAAAGATGGCTATACAATTTTTAGATACTTTTTCTAACTTTTCAGCACTTATGTATAATACTTTCAATTCACGGATAACTCTAAATAAAAAGATCTAAGACATACAAACAAATTATAACATTTATTTTCAACGTATTTATATTTGAAATTAACATCTTTTGGCTTAATGTAGCTGTAAGTAAAGTAAGCATAACAGGAACTGAGCTGTTAATCTGTTAATAATGAACCAATAAACTGGTTCTCTGGTCAATTCATGTCGCATTGAAACTGGCGCGCAAGTTCGACATTTTGCCGTTATCGATAACAGTTACCTAATGTCTACTATTCATTTAATCGATTATAAAAACGAAATTAAATTAAAAACATAATTTAAGAACACCGAAAAAAAAAAAACAAAGTGTACATAACGCTTTCGATATATTAGCTTAAAATATGCGCAATTAGGAAATTTGAAATTTGAAAAACTATTCCAAAATTAGAGCTGCACCAAGAGGCACAACTCTGGTGAAGTCGCTGCTAGTGAAATTGCCGGTTGTGATAAAATGTTGAAAATACGCAACATTTGCCTTCTGCAGCGACGCTGGAAGAGCGGCAAGAGGCGTTGGAATGTGCTGCAGCACAAGCGCAACAATTGCGATCGTGCTCTGGAAACATTTGATTATTTCTATGGTTCTGTCTACGGCGGACGTTGGAAAAATATGCGTGCCGCCCTCCTCACCGAGCACAAATATGTTGCCATGGTAAATAATTTTGGGGACACTGAACAGACGTGTAGCATGCTGGAACTAGACGGTGCGATCAACATTAAATCTCTCATTCGGCTGGCAATAGAACGAGAGGAGATCGGCATAGAATCGAATATTCTACATAATCGGCATGCTCATTACGACATCGATGACAAACTGGAATCGTTGCTGCGCAAGCAACAGGAACGCGAAGTAGCTGCCATCTATCCCACTGCGGCAGAAGATGGACATGAGCCGCCAAAACAGCTGAGCTACGATAGGAAGAATAGCGACATTGACACAAAAGGGCAAAAAGATAGTGAAAAGGAGTCCTCGTCACTGGAGTTTACGCAAAGTTTGACCAAAGCCTTGGAGCAAGATGTGCAAGTGGATGAAAGCCGTATTGTGGATCCACAGTTTGGCACAGGCGGCCTGTACGAGTATGTACCCGCCGATAGCATCAAGGGCATGCAAGATTGGGTGGCCGAATCGGAACATTATAAATATTATCAAACCAGCACCGATTTTCCACTAATAATCGAGCCCGAGGCCATATTTCAATATCCCGAACACTTGGCCATTTACACGTATGAGATGGGCAACTGTGCGGAATTTAAGCCACCCAGGCAATGTTTAACTGGTGTCCTGTCCCATTTTCTAATGGACGGCGCCTCTGTTCTGCCTCCACTTTTTCTGCAAGTGCAGCCAGGGGAACGGGTTCTTGATGCTTGTGCAGCACCAGGTGGCAAGTCACTGCTAATGCTGCAGACGCTACACCTGGATCAGCTGGTGTGCAATGATGTACAAGAGTCCAGGCTGAATAAGCTGCGACGCGTCATGCAGGAGTACCTTTTCGATTACAAACAGCGTTGGGCGAGCAAGCGGTTGATCTTTAGTCAGAGTGATGCGCGAAATCTAGACGAATATAACAGCTATGACAAGATACTGGTGGATGTGCCATGCACCACAGACAGGCATGTTCTCCTGCATCAGGACAATAATATATTCAAACCAACACGCATCAAGGAACGTCTGCGCATACCCGAGTTGCAGGCTGGCATCTTGGCCAACTGCTTGCGATTGCTCAAACCTGGCGGTAGCTTGGTTTACTCCACGTGTTCCTTGTCTCCAGTACAGAACGATGGTGTCATCCACATGGCACTGCAAAAGGTCTTCAACGAATATGGCATTACGGCTCGCATCAAAGATCTCAGCCAGCATACAGCGCTATTTAGCGATATTTACAGATTTGAGCAGCCGAAAGGCTTGAAATATGGACAAATGGTTCTGCCCTATTTACCAGCCAACTTTGGACCGATGTATTTCAGTAAAATCACACGAAATACCTAATGTTAAACATTTTAATTAAACCAAATTCTAAGATGTAAAGCAAAATGTGCATGAGAGGAAACAGATATGTTGGGTACACTAAGTGCGTTTTCTATAATGGGTATATAGTTGCCTTTAATCTTACATCTGTACACTTTTAATGCTAGTAAATTCTAGAATGTATATTGTTAAAGAAGAAACTAAATACTTGTTACAACCAAGCGTCTTTTTGAATGGCTTCACTCCCTGAGAATTAAGTGAGGTAGAAATTTTTTTTAAATGTTAGACGAAACTAAAATACACGAACAAAAGAAACAGACCAAGGATTTGCTGTTTAATAGCTGCTTACAATATATATAAAATTATAATTCATATTCATATTCATAATTTGACATTTACAAAAAGTTTCGCATCCGAGTTGAAGCAAGGTTTTTCATATTTGTTTGTCAGTCTTCTTTTTCTTTTTGGGCTTAACGGGCAGTGGTCCAGGCGTCTTAAAAATAGTGCTGCAAGCAATCATATATAAATAAATGGTTCAAGTTAACAACTGCGTCACTTACTGGCATGTGGTACAGATGGGACTGTATTTGCAAAAGACAGACAGGCAAACGGAGCAAACGTAGCCAATGTCAATGAGCTCGCGATGGCAGAAGCAGGAGGCGCGATAGTCAACCTTAGGTGTAGGGGGCAGCACCAGCTTGTGACGCATCTGCGGTGATGGTAGGAAGACCCACAACAAGTACTGCAACAAGCCGTCCAACTGATTAACTTTAAGGAACTGACCATTCGTTATATCACAGCCCTGTTGCAGTAGACTGAGTGTCTTGTCCAAAGCGCAGGTGTCGACCACAATGCCCAACTTTTGGGCCGTAAAGAAGACATTCATGTATGTCATATACTGAGAGGCGCACTCATTGCTGCCCGTGAGCACCAAAATTCGTGAGTGCATCTTCACGCCAGCTGGAACGTTTCGTTGAAGCTGCAAGAGCAAAAATAATTAGAATCATGCCAAGCAACGAAGTAATCAGAAGGGAATAGGTTGCCTACTCGAGATATGTAGCACAAGGCCATGGACATGCTGCCAGCCAGTAAACTTTCGCAGGGAGCGCTCAATCGCGGCGCATTCATAAGTATGCTGCCCAGCTGTTGTTTCACCGTCTTCTCCACCAAACTAAACGCCTCGTATTGGCCGTCTATTTGACGCAGCTCAACATGCC
The DNA here is from genome assembly GCF_003285905.1 of Drosophila hydei. NCBI lineage: Eukaryota > Metazoa > Arthropoda > Insecta > Diptera > Drosophilidae > Drosophila > Drosophila hydei. The sequence goes on from NW_022045827.1 coordinate 2,369,947, forward strand.
TACCCGGCAAGGGGAATAGAAACTCACTGAGAAGCAAAACACTCGCTTAATAAATATACACTCAATGCTTAACCTCCACCTACGTGGTGTAATGCGAACAGGATAGAACAGCCAATTTATTTTGTGCCTTCTGCATGAGATGCGCATTGCCAAAGGCGATGACAGCCTCCAGAATCTGTGTTAGATTTTGTGGATTTTGGCGTACAATCTGCTGTGATGGATTCGTGTCCAGCACTATGGCCAACAGATCAATGCTCGCCTCAGCTTTAAGATTACAATATTAGTTGACTTTTCATTACGTTTAATCATTTAAAATATACCTTCTTTACTTGCTGCTACGTCTGGTATCTCCATTTTTGCCGGCAAAACAAAGCGCTGTGTTAATGTAGCAAAATGATTTCAAGGTTGTGCAAAAGAGTTCACGCGTGTGTGAATTGCAGAACGTCAGTTGTTAACATTGTCTCCAGAACTGTTTATTGAAATTGTTTTCACTCTATTACAGTCCATCAATTAACCCAGACTTAATAATGTATTTGAATACAAAAAGAACATTTAATTTAAGTGCGGTTTTTTTAAATCAATGTGCTTGATTAATATTTAAACGTGACGTCATAGGCAGGAATTTGTATGCTGCACCCTCTGCACTATGCGAATTGCTCGTGCCAGAGCTGCCACTGTTACCAATTGCTTTTGCCATTCAATGAAAAACGCGAACACTCGAAACAGCTGTTCTTGTCAGCACTGAAATTTTTGTTGGGCGTTTCACCAACTTTTTGTTGATAAAAACTGTGTTAAACACGTATTACATCCGGTTTTAAGAAACAAGAACATAACACATCCGTATAATGCTTGTTCTAGTACTTGGCGACCTGCATATACCACATCGCTGCAGCAGTCTGCCGGCAAAGTTCAAAAAGCTGCTGGTGCCCGGTCGGATACATCATATATTGGCCACTGGAAACATCTGCACCAAGGAATCGTATGACTATCTTAAATCGTTGGCCAACGATGTGCACATAGTGCGTGGTGATTTCGATGAGAATCTCAGCTATCCGGAGCAGAAGGTTGTGACAGTGGGTCAATTTCGAATTGGCCTCTGTCATGGGCATCAAGTCGTTCCTCGAGGCGATCCAGAAGCTTTGGCCCTAATCCAGCGCCAACTAGATGTGGATATATTAATAACGGGACATACGTACAAATTTGAGGCATACGAGCATGGCAATAAGTTCTACATAAATCCGGGCTCAGCCACAGGCGCCTTTAATCCGCTGGACACGAATGTGGTGCCCTCCTTTGTGCTGATGGACATACAAAGCACCACGGTGGTCACCTATGTCTATCAACTGATTGGCGATGAGGTCAAGGTGGAGCGCATTGAGTATAAGAAGATATAACCAAGTATTAGCAGCAATTCATTCCGCACGCACTGATATATCCGATCTGTCTTTGATCTTGGCTTAAACTATGTGAAAATCTGAATATATAAATATATATAAAAAATTGTATAAATTAAAACGCGCTTCTTTAATTTTTTTATTTAATAAAAAATGTTTAAATTTTATTTAAATAGAATATAAAAAGAGTTCTTATTTTTGCTCGATTTTCACTGTTGACTCTGGTGTCTCGCTTACATGTTCAATGTGCAAAAAATGATTAATTTTATAATTGAATGAAAAGTCTGCATAAAAATGTTGACAAAGTTGCGTGCATTATTCTCATTACATTTGTAGTTAATATATAAATACAGTTTGGATTCTCGCTCGGTTAACGTCGCATTGCTTTCTTGCAGTATAAAATAAATATATATAAATTTATTGTTTTTATTTTTTCTGATCTGTTTTTTTGTGAATACTTTTTGTTTTTGCCCCACTTTTTTCACGATAGCAGCAGATTTGGCAACAATTTTCTAAATTCTCGTACGTTACAAAATATAAATGATAAATACACAAATACGAAAACTCTGTTCTTAAAATTAGATTGTTTAGCTTTGCTGCAATCCACTTGCAATTAGTTGAATGCGGCTTTTTAAGGGGATAGGGAGGTGTCTTGTCATATATATATTTTTTTATTTAAAAAGCAATCAACGACGCCCTCGGGATCCCTGATGTACATGCCAAGGCTTTAGCCCAGGCTGTCGACGCACACAGTCTTGAGGGTTTTGCCATTGATGAAGGTCTTGTACTGCTCCGGCAAAGCCAGTTCGGTCTGCAAAAGTGATAAGAAATATTTCACACAATGATGATATACGTTATTTCTAATGTCAATTTTACTTACATAATCGCCATTTGCCTCCGGCAAGAGTATATTCATCTCGGATGACTTGGAGCTGACAATTTCAACGCCCAGCGAATCCTTGGACAAATACATTTGACAGCCGTCGGTCTTATCGATCGACACCGTTGGCACCGAGCCCAACACCTGCATCTGAACGCTCTGGCAGTTGACAAATTCAACGGAGGCAACCACCGAATCGAAAAGCAGCGAACACTTTTTGCACGAGTCTAGGACAATGTTATTGACCTTGCCCTTGACAGTGAGGGTAGAGCCCTCGCAGCGGAACATGTACACCACATTGTTCATTTCGGCATTGTCAACAACTAGACCAGCGATGTTCTTCTGATACTCAATTAGCCACTTTTTGCCATCGCGCGTGAAGACAGGCTCCTTAACGGGCGCAGTGCTACGGGCAACTGGGGCGCTGGTGTTGGCGGGCGTCTTGAAAGGCGCAGGACCAGTGCGCAGCGATGCATTCTTGTGGGTTTGCATGTCGCCGGTTACCTTCTTCAAGTCTGTAATAAATATTAATTAGTTTTCATTTCTCAACATCACTTTAATATTTTTCCATACTCTTGGTTATGTCAGCGCCTTGATTGATCTGCGCAAAGAGCGCGCTGCGATCATCGCCCGCGCTGTCCAGCTTCAAGGCATTCAGATCTAGTGGAGGTGGTGGTGGGGGCATACCGCCGGGTGGTGGCGGTGGTGGTGCACCACCAGCGGGTGCTGCACCCTTACCAGACCACACCAGACCCGTGGTATGATACTGCTTAATGTAGGCCTGCATATCAGTTAGGGTTTGAATCCAGGCGCGTGCCCATTCCACATGCTTGTCATCCTTCTCCTTCCACTCCTTAAGCACACGGTTCGTATAGAATTGACCGGCGTCCTTCATCTCCTTCACATAGGGACCGGGCATCGATGACGTGCACACCCAGCCCAGGGCGGGTATACTCTCGCTAATGGCCGACAAATGATTGAAGAACGCCGAGGTGCGATGCTTTTCACGGAAATCTTGGATGGCGCTGATTTGCGTCGATGTTGGCTGCAGCAATTCCATTTGCTTCGCCTGCGCCGGCTTAGCAATCTGCGTGGCCAGCGTCACATAATGCAACTGGGCGCTATAAGTTCAAAATCAGATTAAGTCAGGCAAAAATGCAGCACGAAATGCAGTTACTACTCACTCAAATGCAGCCTTCACAATTTGCGCTTGCTGAGCCACATCGCCGCCGATTTTGGCGGATAGTGCCAAATACTCGCTGCATGGCCCGGCGAGAATATCCTCATAGCCGGCTACACTCATGTTGTTGCTGTGTGTTGTTGTTGGTGTTGGCGTAAGAGCTGGGGGTGGCGGTGGCGGTGGCGGCGTTGGTGATGATGCAGGTGTGAGTGGTGCTGGCTCCGACACTGCTTTGTTTATTACCTCTGACTGTGGCTGTGGCACTATCAGCGTATGCTCCAGCCGATCCACTAAAGTTTCCAAACGTTCGCAAATCCTTTCCAAATGCTCAACGGCAGCCGTGGGCTTCGATTCCGACTCGTTGTTATCTGTTAATGAATTAACAATTTCAATTTTAATTCAAGTTCGCTATAAAGATTTTGTGCCTAATAACAAAAGATGTGCGTAAAAAATGTAAGCGTAAAAAATATTAATATATATATTTAATCATGATAAAAACATTGCACAAAACGTGTTCACACCCCGTCTACGAAAAAAAAAAAAAAAAAAAATATAATAATAATGTAATTGTAATTGATGTCATCGCAGGGTATGCAATAAAAACAAATTTGCATGAATCACTGAAAACGACAAAAAACGCTGAATGATAATGTTGACTATGACGATGACGATGACCATGACGATGATGATGATGACAAGCAGAGATCAGTGAGCGACTATAAAATGAAAAACTTTCAGGTGCAGCATATTAAAATAAGTGAGTTTAAAGATATGTATGAATACAGCTTAAGCGATTTGATACCCTATAAAAGCTAGCTAGAATGAGGTATGATAATACAATGGAAAAAGCCTAATTTGAAGACATATAGATTAGGGAATTGTAAGTACTTTTTATAAATAAATATTTTTCAAAATATTTATATAAAAAAAACTAAAATATAAATTTTTAAAAATTATTTCAGAGGTGTCTGAAAATGTTTAACTATGCTATTTGCTCTAAAATCTAAACCTTTTCCTAACTAATATTCACAGCTTAAGCTTAGGTCTTTTTATACTATATGATGAACTATTTTATAATAGAACTAAAAAATCAATGCTAAATTTAATTAAATCTTCAGTTTGTTAAGAATCATTCATAGCTAAACGAGTCAAAATTGAAAAGTTTTAATGAACTCATGGGAAACTCTTAGTAATTTTAGTAACTGCTATTTACTTGTGTCTTCATCTCTTTATCTTAAATTGAAATAGACTTATATCTAGATGAAAAGTATTATAGATAAAAGACGAAACTTCTTAAAAATTCAAATAGAGAAAAGGTGTGTGTGTTTCGTAAAGAATATATAAAAACATTCACAGGAACAAGATGATAACTGCACTTCAAAAACAAACACGTTATCGATAGGTATATAACAAAAGGTGCGATCGATAACGCAACGCATGCAACGAACAATCGGAACGAGTTTAACAATTGAATTCCATTCATACCACGCACGGCCACGCTATGCTCCACGGCTGCGTGTGCGGCGCGCAGAAGTTCCGTGTAGAGACGCTGACGTTTCAGCTCCAGCTCATCCCGGCCCACGGGTGTCACAGGTGGCTCAATGCAGCCGCTGCATGCGTACGACAACAACAACAACGATAACAATAGAGAAAAATGTGTGTTTAGACTAAGTGTTAATGGCTAATACGATAGAGAACGCGTACATCTCATTCAATCGCTCATCGTCGAACCAGGCGGGCAGTCCGTGGGCAAAGGCCAGCGTCTCCGGCAGCAGTTCACCCTCTATGTACGGAGCACACATGCTCTCCCGCTTGGGCGGCGGCAGCGAGTCGGAGAACACGTCATCATCATCGACCAGCGAGCTGTTGTTGTTGTTGTTGTGATTGGCATGAATCAGCAGCGATGTGTTCAATGGATCTGGCTCAATGATCTCGGCTCGATTGCTTATGTTCACCTTCTTCTTGATTGACTGATGCGTCGAATTGTGACGTGAGAGGCAGCTCTTTGTGGGGTGCGAATTGGCTGGTTGTGGCTCATAAACCGGCTGCTGCTGCTGTTGCCGTTGTGGCATTGCAATTGACGTTGGCTCATCCTCTGTGGCGCTGGTCATCGATGCGGGCGGAGCGGTTGATGTGGATGAGTGCGTCGAACGCTGCACTGGCGACGACGAAACAGCGCTGATAGCTTCTACTTCAAGGGCTGTGAAGATGCGACACAAAGCGCGCATTTATATACATATATAGATTTGATCAGCAGATCGAAAGTTGATAAAGTTAGGTTTATGAATTTGTAAGCCCAGCTTAAAGTTGGAAAAAAATTTCCACTCTTTCTAGCAGAGATAAAGTCTAATTTATAATAAATGAATTATTATCGCTCAAGAAAAGAAAGGGGTATATTGGTTTCATAGAATGCTATTGAAGCTAGGCTTGAAATTTGGAGACTTGCGAAGAACTTTCCGGTACGCCCCTTAAAGCGTGGCAAATCGGGAAATACTATATAGTATAAGAAAAACGTAATTCTGTAAAAAGTGGGCGTAGCTCCAAAAAAAAAAATATTATAGTTAAGTTAGTGGAAAGTTCTTGAGATTTGCCAAAACCGATTTAATTAATTTTGGACCGTAAACGAGTATTATTTAGTCAGTGATGCCCGACTGCAGCTTTACAAAATATATATATTTTTTCGTCACTGCGATTTTTTTTTTGATGACGCGTGAAAGATAACGGCTTTACCTTCTTAATAAGATCGGAATAGGAATACTATATCTTTCGGATAAAGCTTTAATAATATATAGTCTAAATTTGATTACTACATCGTTTCTAAAGATTGAATATATAAATGTGAGACATTAATTGATTTAGGATATGTACTTATGCAGTTACACTATTATATATATATATATATATATATATATATATATATATATATATATATATATATATATTATACATATTATATATATATAAGTAACTGACTGCTGGTCGTGCTCTGTATCATTTGCTAATAAGGCAAAATAATAAGGAAAATAAGCTTAATGAGGCGCTGATCCTGGGCTGTTGGCATAGTTTTTTTTTGGCACCAAGCTCCAGGGACCTGCAGCCAGGTGCAATACACAATAGCAGAGCGTGTGTATTAAAGCTCCCAGTAGCGGGACAGCATATCCAATTGTGTATATAGAACTAAATGATATACAAATGAAATACATGTTGTGAATACCAGTTGGGGGCTCAATATGAACAGAGTCCTGTTCGGTTTCGGCAGCTAGTTCGGTTTGGGTTTCAGGTTCTGGCTTTGGTTCTGGCGCTGGTTTTGATTCTGGTTGAGGTTGAGGTTGAGTTTCGGCTTGTTGCTCAGGCTTTGATACCTGACCATTTGCTTTGACCTCCTCCTGGGTGACCTGTTCGTTAGCTGTATCTGTGGGCAGCTGTTCGTTTGTTACGTTCGCATCGTTTTTACACTGTTTATCCTTGTCCTTATCCTTTTTGGCAGTTTTTGAAGTTGCACGACAACATGAGAACATTTTTGCAGCTCGTGTTTGACTTGGTTTGGTTTATGGATACTTTAAAAGTAGTAGTATATGAACGATTTAGGTAGGTGTCACATTAAGATTATGCAATTTCCGTATTTTTTTTTACTTTTTTATGCTTAAGCTCATTCTCATTTACAACAGCAACAACAGGAATGAACACAACGTCTAGCAGCCATACAAAAATCGGTTAGGCATATGACGAAAGCCGCAAAAGGAAAAGAAAGTAGCTGTAAAAGAAAAACCACTCCTTAAGCTCCCTATATCGTATAACGCAAATCGTTTCACACGCACTTGAACGCAATATTTTTTCCTGTCTGCTTTTTTTCGCGTTTGACATATGAAAAATTAGCAAATTAAAGCACTTTTCAATGTTTAATACAGAGAGCCTGGGCAGAGCACTATGGGGCACGGCAATCACCCAACTGGGTCACACACACGCACACAGAGGCACAAAGCTCCACAGCTGCTGTTGAACGGAACACACCCTAAAAAAGGGCAGCAAACGCGCGCACGCACAGGACGCAAAATTAGTAAAAATTTCGTTTAACAGCGCAATGTTAATGTTAAGGTCATGTTAATAGTGGCGTGAGTACAGCTTGTTGCTGTTTTTCGGCGTAGCTTTAACAGCAGCTTCAGCAGTGCTCCCCCTTCAAAGGTCACAAACGAACCAGTGAACGGATGAACATCAGCATTAAAAATTTGCCGACGCAAAAGCAGCAGTGTAAATGCAGCTTAATAATATGTTGCAGCATCCGCTAGACTGCACTTTTACTGCAAAATTGTACAAGCAACTGAGTGCGCATTGAAAGCAGCCAAAAAATTTGCAGACAACGTTTCGCTTTGGGTACAGGGTCAACAGCTGAAAAGAAGCTGGTATGGAGAAAGCTTCACGGTGGCCATAGCAACAACAATGTAAAAGAGAGTTTGTGCGTCAATGGAGAGAGACGGGCAGCCAGAGAGCGTGAGCGCAAAAGCTATGCAGACTTTTTGTTATTGTAAGCGCTGCAGCAACAATGAGTTTATTGCACCGGGGCTAACGTTGTTGCTGTTGTTTAACAGCAGTTAAATGCATTAGCTTACAAATAAATCTTGGCAATTAGAGTGAGAATACGTCTGCTTGTGCCTACAACTTTCGCTCCGTAACAAAGACAAGTTACAGTAGGATGTGAATGTTCATACGTGTGTGCGTGTGCCTGTTGTTCTTTTGCAAGCATCAAACGCATTTCAAATGCTCACGCACTCACACACACATATGTAACACCAACAAGAGCAGATTAAGTGTCTGTTGTAGTTGTACCGTTATATGCGCTGTTGATGCGCGGCTCATATAACAATTAATTAGAAATTAAACCGGCTGCGTGTTTATGACCAAAGCAACATAGGTAAAGAAGAAAGAATATGTTATCTATGTATGAGTGGGGCTTTCATATATAATTTTTTTTTTTTTGCTGATAGCGCTTTTTGGCCATCTTTGATTCCACACGAATACACACACATACATGCATATATACATACATTTGTTCGCTCTTGCGTAAACTTGCCAGCCAACTATCGGGGTGTGAGTCAGAAAGTAACAACGATAACAACAACAAAAACAACAATGGCCGTATGTGAAGCGGCAAACAGCTGAGAACTTCCATAAACTATGCACTGCTAACAATACCATTTATAGTTAATAACTATTGCACATTTGTAATCGCGCATTTACGGTAGTTTAAGTATTCATATGTACAGCGATAAGTAAAATTAAATTGTAAATGAAATCATCATTAAAAATATACCAAAACAGTCACATACACACACGCAGGCAAACAGCTACACATTACACACATATTAATGGATGTGTGAATGTATTTAATTTAACAAACAAAATGATTCATACAAAAATAGCCTCAATATATCCAAATGGCTCGAATAGCCGGCAACACAGCTGTCTCCTGTCCTCAAACGCACGCCCACACTTGCATATAAATATATACATGTATATATATATATATATATATATATATATATATATATATATATATACACGTACCCCGATATATATACGTGCCATTTTAGAATTCCAGACAGCCTGGCCGCAGGAATTGTAACTGTAACCCCACCCATTTCTCAAAGCAGCCGGCACTTTTACGCTGCGCTGCTTGGCACTCCACGAATTGTAGCATTTCTATATATGTATACATTTTTTACGCACATTTTTTTGTATTAAGAAAAGCACATAAATATTTAGCACACACAGACATACACATATCTAAATATTGTTGTAATTGCACTTACCACAAATTTGTAATAGTAGCGCTGAATTTCTTAATTACCAATTTACCGCTGCCAGAGAACAATTGTGTGCGAAAAATCGACGACGAGTGACTAATTTTTCGCTCGTTCATTTGACTAACATCTGTTTTTAACAGCGAATATGTTTAACAGATCTGTGCAATGCTATTAACAGCGAGCATTCAACCATCGCTAGTTGCTTATCGATTCATTTGAGGAGCAGTTAATTTTGATAGGAATATGACTTACAAACTTAAAAAATGTAGTGTGTGTGTTTATATTACAGTTTATTAAAAATCTGTCTGACATATTATAACAGTTACCGGAAAGCTGGGTATATAAAGTGCTTTTTTAGCTGTTGCTTAAATTCGATAACATGTAGATGCTGCTCAGCACTGATTTCCCAATGGTATCGATAACAAACTAAGATATTCCAATTAGGATTAGCGGCGCTTTTAAATTTTCAAATGTTATTTTATAATAAAAAATCGACTCTTAGTTCCCTTCTCCTTTAATGATTTTAACAATAAAAATAAGTTTAATAATGCTTCACAAATATGAAAAATATTTCATTCGTGCAAATAATCCATAAGGAAAGGTGTATCATCTGGTCCATATGGTGTTAAAGGAACATCATAAGGCAAGGGAAACGCAGGCACACCATCACGTGCATTGCCCAAAGGAAAAGTGTCTTTTCCAGTCTACAAAAAAATTTACAATTTAAGGCAATTAAATGGAAATACTTGAAAATTAACGCACCACAAATTTTGGCAAAAACAGAACACCCGCCTCGTAGTTATAGATGCGTAGACAAGGCTGTAAATTTGACTTTTTGTTAAAGGCGCCCCAGGCGGCTTTCGAGAGATTCGCCGAGGTGAGCACAAACCAATAGACGCACTGGTCCTCCAAATTGAAACGAGTATAGGTCTTGATATGTGGCATAGCTTGCGAGCGATGTCGATCTCCGGATTTCCACTGATGCAGATAATTTTTGAGCCAGGGCTGTTTGTCGTTTGTGCTCTTTCCATAGGGCAGACAACCGCCACCGAGCATGCCATCGTGACTGCGCGACACATTACCAAAACTGGGATAGATCATCTTAAACGGTGGTAGCTGACTCAGTCGCCATACTGGCGTTGAATCCTTGCGAAAATTGCTGAGAATATCCTGCTCTATCCAGGGTTGAATGTTCGCACCCAGGCTGCCAATGCTGGAGCTCTGACAGACAACAGGTATATCGGGCTCCACGTGCGTTGCATGCTTGGCCAGCAACGAACCAAGACGTGCACAGCCCCAAGGATGGCCACGCACAGCGCCCTCACGATGTCCGCCAGGCACCGATCCAATAAAGAAGACACTGTGAAGGAAAGACATATTTCATGTTATTTTAAGTTTTCAACCAGAACTTATTGAAAACGCTTTTACCATTAGTCAGGCATTGCTAAGATTTAAAAAGATTCAGTATTCCTTCCTACTCACTTGATGGCGCTGAAATCACTTTTGCGTATGCGCGCAATCCACGGCTGCAGATGGGACAACTTGTACTCCACCAAATATAGCATAAGATCCTGCTTAAAGCCTGTAGGACTCTCGCCAGCTGTTGTATCTGCATCTTCGGGCAGTGCAGGCAACCGTGGACTTATCCACAAGCCCTGCGTGCGGTTGTGCCAATCGTCCTCGTACAAATTAGCCGTAGATATGACAACACGCATTGATCCATCTGTATAGCCAAGTAGCATCATCTTCGTATGCGATGTGGCAAATGGAGATTGCATTTGCACTTTAATCGCTGTAACCTGTGGCTTAAATTTTCCAATTTCAACCAGGTCCGGATTTTCAGCACCATAGAGCACCAATAGAGGCTTGGAACTAGAAGAGAATTGAAGTGAATGCAATGAATATACAGACAGTCTAGCTGGCATAAGCTCTTATACAACACTCTTATACTATACCAGCTTACAGAATGCCCGCAAAGTAATAATGGCCCAGCAGCCAGCCTATGTCTATCATAAAATTGATTTGCACAGTCGACTCAATCTCGCCCAGACTCTCATCGAATATCTCCTGCAGTGTAATGCTGAGTGGCTCCTGATGTGTGGGTTTCGAGTCTGTGATGGCTGTGAGAAACATATTATAGGGCGCTGCTTGCTCCAGCTTCCGAGCCATGCGTCCCTTCTCTACCACAACAGCAACGTAGTCGCGAACATTGCGCTCTATCTTTGGCTTCTTTTCGAGATGTGATGTGTCCTTCTGAGTGCTAGCTTGGTGAAAGGCAGCGGCTCTACTAGTGTTGGCTTGGTCAGAAGCAGCGGCTCGACTAGTGCTGGCTGCGGGTGCTGAGACCTTCTTTGTTGCCGGCTTGGAAACAGCTGTCGGCTTGCCCTTGACTTCCTTTCCGGCTAACTGCGGGAATAGTTTCTCCAAAAGCTTAAGCTGTATATTGATTAGCTCACTGGAATACTTGGCGGGTATGTCATACTCATTGTTATCCCCATTGCAGCCGTTGGCATAAATTGCATCCACTAACAAGGGAAATAACGCAATTAATAATAGAGTACATCAAATAAAGAATTGAAACATTACAGTGTGCATGGGAATATTCTCCAAAATGAATGGGATTCTTGCGATAACATTTCTCGCCGTATGGACACTCCTGCATTTTATTTAACAATTTATTAGTTAATATATTAACAAAAAAAAGTCCAATAGAAACAAAAGCGGGAGCTGCAGTTGATGCAAAGTTGCTCTCTTAATTCTTATCGATGCCAAATCGATGTTATCGATATTATGTATCATGCAAATTGAGAAAGCCGCCAATTAAATCGCAAATTCAAAAACCACAAACCGCAAAAGTTAACTTATCTGCAAGACTTTTAACTGTTTAATGTAATGAGTCAATAAAGTTTATTAGACATGTAATTTTTGTTCTATATTTATTGCACTGAAACATCAACCGCATTTAAATAACTATATATAATATAATTAACATATAAATGAATGTTTACTTTGCATTGCAATAAGAAACATTAAGAAATCACCGTTTCAACAAGAAGGATGTCAAACAATTGTTATCCCTCGGGAAAGGTGGCCAATATACTGGACCATGAATATAATATGTCACATAAACGCCGTGGCAGAGCGTTGATCTTTAATAACAAATACTTTGAGCAGCAACAACTTCCAACACGAGAGGGTACGGATGTGGATAGCAAAAGCCTGGGTAAAATTCTTCAGCAATTGGGCTTTAACGTTAAGGAATATACGGATTTGACTAGCAGAGCGATAATTCGAAAACTTAACAAAGTCGGAAGCCGAGATCATTCGGAATGTGATTGCATTCTAATAGCTATACTCTCGCATGGTAAAATGGGCTCGATTCAAGCGAAGGATACGGATTATCCGCTGGAGAGCATATTGAGCCCCTTCAAGCCTGAGCGATGTTCTACGTTGGCGGGCAAGCCGAAGCTATTCATCATTCAAGCCTGTCAAGGGGATCACAAGGATCCTGGTCATTACCTCCTGGAACCCTGTTGTACTGCAGGCGACAACGAATCCTTTATGAGCTATAGAATTCCATTGCACGCTGACTTTCTGATTGCCTTCTCAACTATACCCGGTTACTGCTCCTGGCGCAACACGGTCGAAGGTAGTTGGTTTATAAAAAGTCTTTGTGAAGAGCTGAGCGCCTGTGGTACAACTCGTGATATATTAACACTGTTGACGTTTGTTGCTCAGCGTGTGGCCTTCAATTATGAAAGTTTTCATCCAATAGATGTCAGCTTGCATCAGAAAAAACAAATAACGTGCACAATGTCGACGTTGACCCGTATTTTGTATTTTCGCGATAACGGCGAAGCGGACAATGAATAATTTTGTAATTCATCCAATCACTTTAAGTAAATATTTTTGTTAAAAATATATATTTAAATTTACACACTAGTTTGTGAAAATGAGTATTACATACTTCAATTTTTAAATAAAATGGTTAGAGCCATAATAAATATCTTCCCAAACATCCACCTCAAAAAAGTTCGTTTTATTTCTGACATCTCTAGCGCTAAGCGCCCAGCTAGTTGCTAGTGCTGCCAGACTTTGCACACTGCAAATACATTTCGATACCTATCGAAAATTATACAAAATAAAACAGGACGCGTGTGTGCTAGCATAATTAATTTAATTTCTAATATTTTAGGGTGGCAATACTTTAAAATAATTAATAAATAATATACCAATATATATTGTACGAAAAGCTGGCAACACAACAGTGTTGTAAAATATCATAAATGGTAGCTTATTCGTGTTGTACACACTTCGTGTCTGTCGTCGGTCGTTCGTCGTTGTCGTCGTCGTCGTGTGTGCAGTTCATGATAAACAATTTAAAATAAATAACAAATTTCACATACTTATGGTGCATTAAAGTAAACAAACTGGCCACAAAAGAAGACCACAAGTGTTAAATTGTACGAGTGAGTAGATTTTAAACAGTTTTATGTGCAAATCCATTGGCAAAATTAAGCAGCAGCAGCAGTGCAATTACGTTTGGTTGAAAGAAAATTTTTTTCTTCTCATACTACATTACTTCTCATTCGCTGCGCGCTGCTGCCGAAAGAGTCTCTTGGCTAGCGTCGTTGTTGTTGTTGTTGTTATTGGTGTTGTATATGCTTCTGCTGCTGCTGCTGTTACTCTTGCTCTGCAGGGATTACGATTACAGTTTTATTCTCAGCCTCTCGCCAGTTTTATGCTGCAATGTGTGTGTGTGTGAGTGTGGATATGTGCTCGTCTGTGTATATGTGTTTGTATGTTTTTGTGATGCGCGCGCCATTAATTGAACTAAAAAAAAAATTGAAAACAATTATAAATACACACAATAAATTCAAATATTTATTATGTTTTGAAAATACTTGAATGTCGCTTATCTCTGCACACAAATTTCTGACATTTTTGCTGCTCGTGCTTTAAACAAAAATCCACTTGAATGTTGTTGCTGTTGGTATTGCTATTGCTACTGTTGCTGCTGTTGTTGTTTGCCAAGCACAGGTGCGGATTAGCATTAAAGGGGTTTGGGGTCAGTTCATTGTTGCATCTCAGACGCGTGTTTTTGTTTAATATTATTATTAATATTTTAAATTAGTCAGCATTCAAAACAAATAATTCGATTGTTGTATCTGTGATGATTAATGAATTTAAAACGAACCTTCGATCGCCTTTTACCCTTATGAGTCAGAAAGAGAGAGAGAGCCTATTTCTATAGCTCTCTGCTTTCTCTCTACTCAAACAAATTGTTATCACTAAACGACAACGGGAGAACTGTGTGCTCTGTTATCAATTTCATCACACACCTTTCATTTTAATTTGTTTTGCTCTTTACTGTTTTCTATATTCATCTATACACACAGCTGCATTCACATTGCGTGCGCGTGTGTACATGTGTGTGAATTCACGCTTATCTACGCCGCGCTGCTTTTGTTGCGCTTCTTTTGCTGCTCTCTTTCTTATTGTTGTTGTTATCAGCAGCGCGCGCGCAAACCTTTCGTCCAGCGCCAGCAGAGGCAGCGCAGCACTTTTGTGGGGCGGCACTCGCACACAGGCTTATGTATTAAGTATTGCCTTCGTTACGCCGTTAGACGGTGGCCGCTGCTGTCGCTGCCAGCGCTAGCTTTGGCGTCGCTGCTTTTCCTTTGTCGAAGGTAACTGAAGCGCAACCCAAGACGTGCACTCAATTCTACACACACACAAACACACATGCACACTGTGACAAGTTGTGGGTGTGCTGATTTTGCAGTGGTTTCTGCGTATTTTGCGGTTCGCTGTGTGCTCTCCCCTTCGGGCGATATGGCAACTACATACGTCTAGCTAATGTTCTTTGTTGTTTATGCTGTGCTGATTGATAGAGATGGGAGCGTGTTTAATTCAATACGAATTCTAATTAGAAAAAGTTGGGAAGTCTTCGATGAAGAGTTCTACTTGAAAATTTGTATTAAATTATATTAGCACTAATTATTTTTTTTAATAAAATTAGATTTTGTTATATTTTTACATCTAAAAAAAACATAAATCTTTTTAAGACTATTTAATGTACCACATTTATATATTTATGTTCTGCAACATTTTACGACAGAGCACGACGTGTTCGAGGCATAATATTAAAAGAAAAAAACAAAAAAAAAAAAAACAAGAGTCGTTGCCAACTCTATCTATAGGTAGCTAAGTGAGCATAGCGAGAGTGGGTAAAAATAAAGCTCCTGCAATTTGGAAACTTGCTGCATCATCATAATGCGAAACGCTGTAAGGCTGACTCTGGTAGCAACTGATGCTACTCGTAGACTAGACGATTCGCCAAGCTGATAACGTCTTAATTGGAAAGTCAGTGGGCTGATTATTAAACGTGTCTATAAAGTTGCCTATACATATGTGTATAAATATATATATATATGTAAATCAAAGGAAATGCTTTAAACACAAATTATAAAATTGAAACAAAAACGACAAAATATTCATAATTAATTGAATTGGAAGACAAACTTCAAGGTTGAGATATATGAGATATTTATAGGCATTCTTCGAAAGCCTTAGTCTTCTTAATACAATCTAAGCTTAACATATATTCTCTCACAGATATCTTTCTAGCTGCTAACGTACTTCATGAGTAATATTAAAAGTCCCTGCTAAACTCTTTAAAAAGGGTATGCACGATGCTGTGAAAATAAAAATACCTTTCATACCACTTCGCTGTCTGTGACACGATAAGCATCTGTTTATACAAGCGCTTAATAAAGTTGTTGCCAGTCTATAACATAATAATTATAGTAATGTAAACAAAAAAATAAAAAAAATAAATAAATTAAAATAAATCCGATTGCGACAGGGTCTAAAAATAAGTTCAAATGCGTGTTGACAATTTTTTTTTAGCTTTTTTCAATTTTTTTATTACCATTGCGCGGATTATCGCGACAAGAAGATCAAGAGCAGCGCAAAAAGCAATAACAACAACAAAAAGAGAATTAAATATTTATATGGGGGATATCAACAGTCAACAAGAGGGACGCCCACAAGCAAAAAAAAGAGGAAAAAATGTATTCAAGCTGAAAATAAACTGAAAAGCGTAAATCACGCTTTCGATAGATTCGAAAATAGTTGTGCAGCGATAAGACCGGCCCCGCCCCCCAAAAAAGCACAACAAAAACAACGGGATTACGACTCAGGGCTAAAGCAAGACATGCAAATTTCATTTGCTTGCTGCGGGGCATGTTGCACAAACTGCGCATAAATCCAATTAATAACATAATTATTTAGGCGAGAGAGGCGAAAGACTGCGAGACCATTTGAAGCTCATTTACAAAATGCCGCTTAAAAGTCGTTAGGTTGCAACGTGCAACGTGCAACAACCTGATGCGTAGGCAGTGCATGTGCCGCCTTACCAGCTGGTTAGCTGGTTTCTAATCATGCCACATGCAGCATGCAACCACAGCCACCATTTCGTATGCAAATTATTTTAATTTTTTTAGTTATTTTTTCGCCCCGAAATTGAAATATTGACTTTGCGCACTTAATTTTCGCCAACCTGGCAAATTGTGAATTGCCCAATCAAGCTAAGACCAAGTAAATGTAAGTGTGTGTCTGTGTGTGTGTCTTGTGTGGATAAACAATATGCAACATAAATTAGAATAACCGTTGAACCGTAAAAACAAAACACAAAATAGACAAGAAACGTAGGCTTTTGGTCTCTACTAGTTGTAGTTGGTGGCGTGGGCGTGGATGATTTGAAGTACTCGAGGCAGTTGACTTCATTTATATACCTAGCCACATACATATCCATACAAATCGAAGGCGTCAAACGCTCCAGACGTGTGTGCGACTAGGCAAGAACTTACTTTGCATAGTTAAAAGTTCTTACCTTGCCTAAAATGATTTATGTTCTTTGCCATTTGATTTATGGTTCAGGCTTGGAAAAATTTAGATATAGATCTGAAGTGAGGGCAGAACAGAAGTATATATAAATAAAAACTAGACAATAATGATAGCGGCTTACTTTCACATATGAATTTATGTTTCGCGGCAGCTGGGAATAATTTTAACATAGGCTGCGTTGTCTGGAATTGTCAAAAGTTAATGCCTGGCTATGCTTCATTGCTTAAAGTAATATAGATGTTGTCATACTTTTTCATATGTATTAATATTTCATTTCATATTTCAAAACAACTGACTAGAGGTCAAATATAACATGAGGTACGAGGCTTGAAAGTGATTTGTAACTTTGCCAAATTGTATCTGTTAACAGGTATATATCTATTATTAATAACAACTTATATATAGTAAATTTATATTATAACAAGAATCATTGCTCGAAGTGCGTTACATCTTTGTGGATATAATTTTAACATGAGGTACGTCTTGCAGCATTACAGCATCTGAGGTTCTATAATGAAAGCAATAAGACAACTTTTACTATAAATAATAATAAGGATATTGATTTTAAAGCTAACTTTATGGTGAAAAATGGTTATAATGAGGATAAATTTAATATGAGGCGGCTTGAACTACCCTGTAGATTTTGCAAGTAAAGATTGATCTCATAAAACTAATGCTTATGAATTAATTTCCATATTATATAACTATAGACTCCATAATGACTATCAAACTGCTTCACGACAGCTGACATGAGGATAAATTTAACATGAAAAAACCGACTCATGAGTCTTCTATTCACATCCTTTGGCTCATCGTTGCAAATGTAGCTTTCATAAATTGCATAAGCAGCAATCATTTTCCATCACATGCTAAACTAGATGATAAATTTACAATTAACGTGAAAAGAAGTGTCTTTTTAAGATGATATCAATTCCAGTTAATAGCTAGATCAATCTTCAAATACCAAGAGCTGGGCTCAACTACTTGGCAAACAGACCGCAGACCACAGAGCGATAGCTGCAACTCCCATTCCCATTCTTGGATTTAAGTGCGCAGTCAATGAGCCAAATTGAAGCGAGCGGCAGCCAGGGGAAAAACTTATGAAAATGCAACTTTAAACTGTAATAAAGTGGGAAATTACAGCGCATAAATCTCTGTCGCTAAACTGTCAAGTCGAGTGCTGTGCTGTGGAGTTGCATCGAGAAACGAAAGTCGGGAGTTAAGTTGGAAATTGAAGCCAACACCCACACACACACACACACACGCACGCACACACAGTTTGAATGTACAGTTTGGCAGCTACTGTTGTTGCACATGCAAACGACCGACGTTTGCATATTAAATACAACTTGGGGCAAGTAGCAGAGGCAGCAGCGCCACACAAGTGGACGCAATGTTTTGGTGGAGTCTACAGCTCGTATCGTATTAAGTATTATTCTCTTGTTTGTGTGCGAGTGTGTGTGTTGTTTGTTTATTTGATTTTTTATATATGTATTGTGGAGGCCTGCTCAGGCATTCAGATCGCGCCACACACACGACTCTTGACAACGCTTGGCGCTTCATTGTCCATATAAAACTAATAATTATTGCATTTAAAATCTAATAAATAAATGCATTGACAGTCTGGGAGTTGTGGATTTTCGACGCAGCAACCTGAGGCGGCGGTGGCAAGAGACGCTTCGCTAAATAGCCGCTCCTATTTTAATGGCGCTGCCGCTGCTGCTGCCAGGGTTGCAATACTTGCCATTTATGCAAAAAAAAGGAAAGCAAAAATAGACGTTTGAGCTTAGTAAGTGAACGAATTTAGTTTATAACTAAATTGTCTTAGAAGTATACATATATATATATATATATGAAGACGTTGCTAAATACCCATTGCTATGTTTTCTGGCTGCAAAACCAGTGTTGTATAATGTTTATAGCTAAACCTAATATAATCAAACTAGTGAAGGCGTTATAAAGGGCTTATAGAGCGTAAAGCCACTAACCATATGAAATCAGTGTTGTAAAAGCGATTAGACATCCATTTATGTATGGAAATAAATATATACATAATCCGTAGTGGAAACGAATTAACGTTTAAAAAATGATCTGAATATAAATCATATTTGAAGTGAAACCATATACTCAATTAAAATTTTCTAAAGCCAGTGTTGCATAACAGTTAAATAAGCTAACTTATGTAAGTATTAAGAAATAAGTAAATAAACCTATTTATTTAAGATACCATTATTGAATTATTGTCAAACTAAGCATATTCATTGCTATACCCAAACTAGTTCTATTTGCTAATTCTATTTTACGCCACAGTTAAATGCAGTGTTAACTAGTTTCATTTAGTGTGAACAGCGAAAGTTCATAAGTGACTGCCTTCAACTAATTAGGTTGAAGGAATGACAAAAGGTTGAATTTAGTTCCACTAAGCGTTCAGATGTGGCAAAAGTTTATAAAACGGAGATGTTTGTGTCGCCTAAAAGCTCAGCTTTAGCTCTCTTATGAACTGGTTAGAGTATAGAGCTGATGCATATAAGTGTAGTTCATCAGCTATTAGTTCATAAAAAATAGTTTATGTTCTTTGAAGTCCCTCTTAAAATGTGAGACTTAACTTGAAATGCTCAAGAACCAGTTAAACTAAAGAACTTTCTAACTTTTTGGCTTCAGTGCTCAATGAATGAAGTTCAATGAAGCACAAGTTCATAAATATTTGTTGCTTTCAAGTCAATTAAAGTAGTTCATTTTGAGATTTTAAGCGCTGTAAGTAAAGCTGATGAACTACGTTCCTTTAAGGTCTCAACTCATTTTATAGAATTAGTTCTACAGCCCTGTGGGGCGAGCACACAATTCGTGTAATGCTCATCAGCTTGAACGATTCTTTGGCTCTGTGTTGTTGTTGTTGGCTGTGTTTAGTGACAACGTTTGCAGTCGCTTTTGACCATAATTGTTGTACTTGTCATTCGTTGTGTTCGCGTTGCCAACTGCAACGCCAAAGCGCAAACGCACCGACAGCGCAGACGTCGTCGTCGACGTTGTTGTTGTTGTTGCTGCTGTTTATGTGTGTGTTAAATACATGTAATTAGCCATGTTTGTGCCATTTAATCCGTTCGGACTCCATGTCCTCCTCACTCTCCATTCTCTGGCGACGCTTTTCTAAGAATTCTTTGCGTTTTGTTTTGGCGCACGCATTAGGCGCCACAAAGCGCGGCCACGTTTAACCCCCAAGCAGCAGTTGCTGCAGTTAGCATTTACTGCAGTAGCTGCAGCCGCTGCCTGTTCGCCTCCTTCGACTGCAGTTGCGCATACTCCACATATTTATGGGCCATTTAGGCGAGCGCGCGCATCATGTGGATGCTGTATGTGGCGCAAAGGGTTGGAGGTGTGTGCGCTGTGGCATGCAACAAGCCAACTGGATGGAGTACAGTTAAGGCTCTATTGAGTGGATTCACTGATTTACTATTGACAAGAAAGTTGGGTAAAGAAGACAGTTGTTAAATATTTATATATTAATTATATTTAATTTAATTTTTATTTTTTTATATTTCTATTAATTTGTTATTGTATTCTAGTTTTTTACTTGACACTCTTTTCGCTGTTATTAAATCAAATAAATAATGTTCGTTGAGCAGAGTTTTCACTGTATTTGATATGTGGTGGTCGCTGGTTACTGCGTCAGTCATTGCCATTGATTGGCAGCTGAACACGCAACAATTGTTGCATGGCGCTGGTGATGGCGACGCCTCTTGCAGCAGCAGCCGAGTAGCAGCCTTTGCAGCCGATAGTTTAGTTGCGGTTTAGCACATGTTTTAGTGTGTACTAAACACAGCACGAACCTACCGCAAAGCAGTTGGCAATGCTGTCTCTGTGCTAGGTGTGAGCGTAGGCGTGGGCGTGGTCTTAGGGTTTTTGTGTTGACAGCTCAATTACATTAGAAGGGCGCAGGGTTGGCGTGCGCTTAAGCAATTTACGCGTCAATTATTTGTAATTAGAATTGACTTAATTTTTGTGTGCTTGCAAAAGGATTTTTACCCTCGATTCATTCTATGTCCACTTTTGGCACGTGCGCTAGATCGCGAGAGCAAGCGAGAGAGATATATGTAGAGAGAGAGGGTATATATGTGTGTGTGTGCGTTTGTGTGCTCATGTTGCATATGTGTATAATTTGCATGCATGCATAAATTTTTATTGTTGTTTATGTTTGCTGGTGCTGCTGCTGTTGCTGTAAGTTGTTTTTATTTGGTTTTCTTTTTGTGTGGGGGTGCGCTTCATGACTATTTTCGGTTTTTACGACAACTGCGTTATGTTACCCATGTTGGCTATAAATTCGCGTTTAGTAGTGTTAAACACGCAATAAAAACTAGGCAATATTAAGAGTGGCGCCCCGCGACTCAAACGGCAACGGCAGCAGCACACATATCTGGCAACGCCAAATTGCAATTTGACCATTTACTTTTCGGTTGGCAACGCGGCGTGCAAGAATTTTGTTCATTTAATTTAAATACTCTCCCTCTCTCTTCTGCCACCCTGCACTTGTTGTGGCAGCATTTAGTTTGATTGCAACCCACACGTTTGTGTTCACGTGCAGGGCTGATAGGCCCCCGCCTTACTCCTTCACATTAAATACTTTTGATTTGTTTAAAATAAGACTTGTATGTGTGTTTGTGTGTGTCTGTGGTGTTGCTTGTGGTTTTCTACACAATCGGCGGCAGGCAACCACAATACGTCACTCAGCAGTTACTCAAAGCCAGGGCTGCACACATAGCACCTATCGTTGCCTAATGGCGAGGTAATGCATGTGTTACACTATGACAATTCGAAAGTAAGGCTTGTAAACGTATCGGAACTATCGATTACAATGTAACCTTAACTTGGCGATAGTTACTTTGCTCCTGTTGGCACACACGCCCAGCCCTGATACTCAGATGCTCATGCTCAGACACTTCGTTTAGCTTGTTCTCGTTCGCTCGTTCGCTTCACATTCGTCGTCGATCGTTCGCTTCGTGCAGTTGTGTTTTTGTTTGCGCCTTGCGGGATTTATTTTCGTGTTGTTGTTTCGATCTCAAATTATTGAATGAACTTTAATATGCGAATATTACGCACTTATTTATAAACAATAATAACAATAATATTTAATCAAAATAACTGAAGCTCGTTGAACGAAAAATGTAACTCGTTGCTGTCGTCCGTTGTATATATTTTGTGTATATTTTTGTTGTAATTTAAATACGGCCGCCGTTGTGGAGGGTCTCGCATAACATTTGGATGCTGATTTTTTAGATTTGGTATGAGTGTATTTGTGTTTGTGTGTGTTTGTGTATGTGTCTTGTGTGCGTGTGCCGTGCAGTATAAATAAATAAGAATAATATCTGCAATCTTTGCCATTAAACGTCAACAAGCGCAGAGAAACAACAAACGCAGCAGAAGTTGCCGTCGCCATCGTCAACGCCGTCGCCACAACCATCGAAGAACCGTGAAGAACGACACAGCAACAGCTACCAATTTCTCATTCTTCCACTCTTTCATCATGTGTATGTACCCTGTACCCTGTACCATGTACCTAAAAAAAGGAAATTTGCTATAACTGTAATCGAAATTATAACACTTACAAATTCTCATGTATAATGAATATTTTGTTCAATATCGATGTAAGCTTTTATAGTTTTTCACATACCGACTCTTAAAATTCATTAAAAAAAAACATATTGAGCGTAGCTTTGAAATATTTAAGACATCGAGTGCAAAAAGCACATTTACTTTATAAGCATACAAAAAACTGTCTTAAAATATGTAAATTTTATTAGTCAACCAGTTGTGAGCTCTTGTTTAAATATTGATTTTATCATTTTCTTTTGATTTCCTACTTTTTTATTGAATGATTTTTGGATTGTACCAAGAGGTATCTGCAAGTCGTTCACACTACTTTAGTACACTTGTGTTTAATTATTATTTTTATTTATTTTTGTTTTATTGATTTCTCGACTATTTAATTTCTTCTTGACTTTTCCCAACCAAATCAAACTTTGCTTCTGCTCTGCCTTTTGGGCTTGTAATTTATCATCATTGGGCTGTGTTCGCTTGCATTATTTGTTTATTTTTAAACACATGTCCCCACACATGCACACATGCACATACACACACACATGCGCAGATCCTCGTCTCCCTTTTTGACATTTTTCAATGGCAACGGAAGCGTTGCGATAACTTTGTCTTCCCTCTCGCTCTGCCTCGCTGCAGCTACCTCGCTTTGACTTTGGCTACTGCATTTCTTTCGATCTACCTGGCTCGCTTTGATTTACGCTTTATTGTCATTGCCGCATTTATGATTGATTATTGATTGGAATTATATGATACGCATGCGCGAATGCGTGCCTGCCATACAAAAAAAATTGAGACTCCTGCGAATTGGCTTGCTTTGGCTGGCCGTGGAGCGTCGCTTGAGTTATGAGTTAGGTTGTTAAGAATTTTCCCTGTAAGGAATCTCTGGAACTTTACTAGCTGCCCAGTTCTGTTTCTCTCTTGTCACGCATTTTATCGATCAGACGGGGTTAATTTGTAATTGAAGTTTACGTTTATTGCTCTTTAATTGTAGTTGCGAATTATTGTCAGTCTGATGACTGGGGCCAGCTCAGCGCTCAGCTCAATAAAAATGTTGTAAATGCTTGCTGGAAGAAACTTTAAAGGAAGTCAATTGTGCGCTGTACAAAAGCTTAATGATAGATTAGGATGAGTTTAGATTGTTAAAAGAAGTTTTTTATTACATTTATTACAATGTTATTTATTATATTATTATTATTAAAGAGTTAAAGCTTGCAAATGTTCAATTTGATTGGATCTTAAGCACCACAATATAGTTCTATAGATAAGTTCTTATTTTGTTAAAAATCAAATCTTAACAAAGTTTTCTTAAACAAACTTGAATTATATTTTTTTCTTTAGTTTTTGACTACTTTGTAGTATCTTAAGTTCCCTCGAGGCGTCATAGAAATTCTTTTAAAATACATCTTTTGTATATAAGTTATGTCTTCTAGGTATTTTCTTTATTTACTTCTTTGCCCTGCAAATACAAATAACAAATAATGCCTTATTATGATATTTTACTTATTTGCTTGGGAAATCTCCCCTTTTTTTGGAAGATTAGCAGCTGTGGCCAGCCGGTGGGCAGTTCTAATGAAATGTGTCGTAAGACCAAATATGGTCTATGTCAATAAGTCGCAAAGTCCACCACCTGCAGAACTGAGCAGAACAGAAATACTCGTTGACTGGGAGAGTTACGCCTCGGGGGGGTCAATTATAGAAAATTTGAATGCTTACCCCACAGTTCGAGTCGATCGAGCTCCAATTTAGGCAAGGCTTTTGCCAGCTGCTCAAATATTGCGATAATTACAACAAGTGAGAGGGGGGGGGGGGGGGTGCTGGCGAGGGGTGTTCCGTTAGCAGTTAGTTGACATGGGGATACCCTGAGGCGTTGTTGACTTTTTGGGGCGGCCGCAATTTGTGGCAGCAACCAAACAAATTGTCAACATACAACACACAAAAACAAAAACAAAAACTAAACAAAAATAAAAACAAAAATGAAAACGGGCAACGCCCCGCGTAGGCTACAGAAAAATGTTGAAAATTAATTCACGCGGCGGCTAATTTGGCCAATGTGTATATGTGTGTGTGTGTGTGAGTGTGTGGCAGGCGTGTTAGGAGGTGTCCCCAAGTGTTGCACTTGTTGATTTATTGTCGGCATTTAATTGGTTTTGAAATTGGATTTCAAATTTGCCAACCCGCAAAAAAAAATTGAGAAAAATAACTCAAAAATGAAATCGAAATTAATTGCTACAACAAATTTTCTTTCAATTAGATTTTCTCACTCTTATTAAATTGTATCAACTGTCATCCAAAGTGTTAGACGGACAGAGAGCGAGATAGCGCGCACTTTGCTTTAGTTGTATTTTCTTTCAGTAATGTGGTTTACATTGAAATGTCATAATTCAAATTGAATTGCTGTCTTTACCGTTAACGGTAATGCGTACCTGGTCAAGAGTCAGGGGCGGCACCAATGGGAAGCGGCAGCGAGGGATGGGGGCCACTTTGGTGGTGACAAGTTGCACAGAACATTTGTTCGTGGTGTTATCTCTGCCATGTGCTAATTATGATGTACGTCGAGCTGATCGGTAATGCACTCTACTGTGTGGCACTGTGGAGCAAAAGCTAGACTGACTTGGGCATAATTGCAATGGGTATGGATATTAGCACTAAAGTTGGAATTGATATTATAGATCTTGGTATAAGTATGGGCATTAGTAAGTGCATTATGAAGTTGTCATATTTATTATTATTAGTATTAGCATAGGCACAATTATTAGTATTAGCATTCCTCATAATAGTAGCCTTCATTTGTAGTTAACTAGTAGAAGTATTAGTATTAGCATTAGCATCAGTCTTAGTGTTGGTATTAGCATTAGTATTGATATTGATATTAATATAATATTATTATTATTAATATCAATATTATTGACATTAGTATTGACATGTCAATATCATTAGCAATATCAGTTTTCATTCAATTAGTGTTTGCATTAGTATTATCATTAGCATTAGCATTAGCATTAGCATTAGCATTAGCTTAAGTATTAGTAATGAAATTAATATAAACATTAAATATTCGAATTAGCTTTAGTGTTGGTATTAGCCTTAGCATCAGCATTATCATTAGCATCAGCATTATCATTAGCATTAGCATTGGCATTAGTATTTTCAATAGGTTTTAATTTTTGTTTTAGTACAAGCCTTAACGCTAATATTTGGTATATCATTATAACATTAGAATATATTATTGTTAGTATGAGAACTATTAGATTTCATATAGTTTTCATATGTAGATAATCGTACTATCATTAGTATCAGCATTAAGTTTTCGTACAATCATGCTAATAATGCATTAGCATTAGTATAACTTGGTGTTAGCATTTGTATTAGTATTGGTATATGTTTTAGTTTTGTATTTAGTATTATTATTATTAGAATTCGAACATATTATTATATATATTATGATAATATGATACGAATATATATTATGATAAGCATTCTGCCTGATGCATTACTTTGATTATTTTATTTCTCTTTGGATTAGTATTACTTTTAGCAAGTCTACTGTCTCGTCAAGTTCAATATCTATTACCCAAATAGGTAATAACACAAAGCCAATCTGCCTTACAAAAACTGTAGACTTTATAAGCATTGATTTGCTTTCAGCTTATGCCTCACAAAGTTGTTTACAAAGAATCTTTGTTCTTTCTCAAGTTTTTGGGCAAAGTCATCTATATGTTAAAACTCAAAGTCAAAACAAATTAGAGCACTCAATAAAAGCTTTCTAAGAAGCGTTTTTATAACTTCTATTCAATGCGATATAAATACGTCACCTGCTATAATTCCAGTTAGTATATATTATTCGTCGAATAGATTAAAATACAATATAAGAGCAGGTACTTCACATTAGCCAGGTAATAAATACTTATAACTGTATTTGTATTTTTGTATTTTGAATTTTGGATCATTACAATGAGTCAACGACTTATTTCATTAGCCCGCCCTCTCGAGTCACACTTGTCTTGAAGATGGCCATAAAACTGGCATTTCTCAAGCATAAAATTAATTTGCTTTGTGCATGAGCAAAGCAAAGCAAAGCTAAATGGAATGAGTCAGCTAAGCGTCGAAGCTATTGGCATATTTCAATAAATTATTGACTAAAATTGGTAAAAAATTTTATGATAAATGTCTGAATATTATGATATGCCTAGATGGGAGCTAAGAAAGAAAACTGAAAATCTCGTTTAGTTAATAGTTATATTAAATATTTACAGTTCTCTAGGTTTCTTCAGTAAATTGTGCTCCTTAGACAACACTTTTTTGAACTGTAAACCGATTTCAGTGTTGTTAAGTTATTTCAGTGTTGAAAGCTTCCTATTAGAATTGTGCCCACTGTCGAATGCGATTTGAATATGTTTTGTCTCACAACTCTCTGACGTCAGCTGCGAGATAAAAGTCTCCCTTGAAACTGAATTCTTATTAATTAGTTAAAATAAAATAATTTCCGAGCCATATGAGAAAATGAATTCTTATTAAAACACTTGTGTGTTTTGCATTTGCCGATTGATATCTCCAGAGTATTATTCTTTTCAGTATAGAAATAAAAATTGAATTTTACGATTTGCATGCAATGGACGCTGGCCTTGATCAAAAAAGCTCGGCGCCCAAAGGGGGGCGGAGTCAAGCATGATTTGTGCCTGGCAGCAGCTGCAACAACAACAACAACAACCATTTGAGACCCCTCCTTTGGCTTCCCCTTTCAATCAATCAGACGACGACTTCATTTGAAGCTGGGCACATGGCCAAGTCTGTTGTGGGCGTTGCTTAAATCGAATCTAATCGTGGCTTTACATATATCTATATTTATATATATATATATATATTATTTTTATTGATATTGATGTATGCATATAAATCCAATATGTATATCTAACGCATTTGCATTGGTCTATTCACAGACTATCCGCCCGTTGATAGTTATACCGGTTATCGGGTAACTCCACCCCAAAGCAGCAGCAACAACAACAACATTAGTGGTGGTAGCAACAACAACAACAATAATAATAACAACAACAACATCAACAGCAGCAGCGTTAGCAGCAGCAGCAGCAGCAACAACCACCACATCCACAGAATGGACACCGATGATGTCGAGTCGAACACGAGCAGCGCCATCACCACATTGGGCACCCTCTTCTCATTCCAATCGCCGGCCGTCAAAAAGTTGCTGGGCTGGAAACAGGGCGACGAGGAGGAGAAATGGGCCGAGAAGGCCGTCGACAGTTTGGTTAAGAAGCTCAAGAAGCGCAAAGGTGCCATCGAGGAACTAGAACGTGCCCTATCCTGCCCCGGTCAGCCATCCAAGTGTGTGACCATACCACGATCGCTAGACGGACGATTACAGGTAACTGAACGAACAGAGTGGGGCAAGCGCTATAGAGCTGAATAAAGGGCAGAATAAAGAATAAAGTTTTAAGTAAAGTATAAATAAATAAACGAAATTGAGCAGCCAAAAAAGTGACGATGAATAACAGCTCAATGGATCTCTAAGAGCATTCAATTATTGAATGGTTGATTTAGATGGGAGTAGTTGTAAAGTGAGCTTTAGCTTAGAGTAAAATATAATTATATGTATATGTAAAATATATATTATAAATAATTGTATCATAAAAAGTGATAATGGAGGACAATATGGAGATGAAAATATGAAGGAATTGAATTAAATTGAATTGAATTGGTAATAAGAGAAGAGTAAAATAGAAGGGATAAAATAAAAGCAATAACAATGGATGACAGCGGGAATATCTCTATATGAAAAGGCAAAGTATTGGGCAGTATATATTGACAGCAAATTGCACAGAAGGTACAACAATATATAGAAATTGTAAATGAGAGAAAGGTTTATATTTACAAAGCATACTGAGATTATTAGATGTATAAATTTTAGAATTCTATACAACTTTGAGAAAATATTAATTAAGAGGAATAGAAACTATTGGCAACAATGTAGAAAATTGATTGACATAGTCCAGATAGTATATGCAATAGTAGTAGTAGGTGTAGGTAGTAGTAGTAACTATATATGTGTAGTAGTAGACATAGTAGTAGCTATAGAGAGGTAGTAGTAGAAATAGTAGTAGCTATAGATAGGCAGTAGTAGATATAAATAAACTAGTAAAATATAGTAGTAGGTAAATTAGTTGTAGATATCGAAGTGGATATAGCTAGTAGTAGACTTAGTAGTAAATATAAGTAGTTAGTATAGGAATTAATAAGTAGTTTTAGATATAGTAGTAGCTATATAGTAGTACCAATAAATAGGTAGTAGTAGCTATAGATGTAGTAGAAAGATATAGTTATAGTATGTAGGTTAATAGTAGATATACTAGTAGCTATAGATATGCAATAGTATATAAAGATAGACAGTAGTAGTTATAGATATAGTAGTAAGTAAAGGTGGGTAGTACAAAATAGCTTTAGATAGAGTAGCAGATATAGATATAGATATAGTTAACCTATTAAATAGTATCTGTAAAATTATTGCCCTTTGCGAATCTCCAGCTTAAGCATTCAACTCGATCTTCTCTCGCTCAGGTATCTCATCGCAAAGGTCTGCCGCATGTGATTTATTGCCGCGTCTGGCGCTGGCCGGATCTACAGTCGCATCACGAACTGAAACCGCTCGAATTATGCCAATATCCGTTCAGCGCCAAACAGAAGGAGGTCTGCATCAATCCGTATCACTACAAGCGCGTGGAGAGTCCAGTATTGCCACCAGTGTTAGTGCCGCGTCACTCGGAATTCGCGCCGGGCCACTCGATGCTGCAGTTCAATCAGATGGCCGAGCCGAGTATGCCGCACAATGTCAGCTACTCGAACAGTGGCTTCAATTCGCATAGTCTCAGCAACAGCAACACATCGGTGGGCAGCCCCAGTTCCGTGAACTCGAATCCGAATTCGCCGTACGATAGCTTGGCTGGTACACCGCCGCCCGCTTACAGTCCCTCAGAGGATGGCAACTCCAACAATCCGAACGATGGCACACAAATGCTCGACGCCCAGATGGGCGATGTGGCTCAGGTTAGCTACTCGGAGCCGGCCTTCTGGGCATCCATTGCCTACTATGAGCTCAATTGCCGTGTCGGCGAGGTGTTCCACTGCAATAACAATTCGGTCATTGTCGATGGCTTTACGAATCCATCAAACAACTCCGATCGCTGCTGCCTCGGCCAGCTGAGCAATGTAAATCGCAACAGTACCATAGAGAACACACGCCGTCACATAGGTAAGTAGTTACAAAAAATAGAGAGAATGCTGAATTCATGCTCCTGGCAAAGTTCATGTTCAACTTATGTTAGCAAAGTTCATGTTAAAATAGTTAAACTAGAGCGAGATACGTTTCTTTATATTGCTGGCAAAGTTCATGTTAATTTAGTATGGAATTTTATGCTCATTATTATAAGCTTAAGACTAGTTTATAGAATATTAAAGATTTTTGCTTAAGCCTTAGGTAATATTCATGTTATAGTCATGTTAATTATTTATTATTTAGTTTGTAAACATTAACATTAACTAAATAAATATAATATTAGGCATAAGTCTATAGCTAGTGTTAAGGGTTTTGATAGAGTTCATGTTAAACTAATGTTAGGCATGCCTGACAATCTGGCAACACTGTGTCAAAAGTGAATAGCTTTCTTATATGTGGCAACGCTAAACCTTCTAAGCTTCTGTTAATTTAATGGCATATTTATGTAGCTGTCAAATTTGACATGAGAAATTGTGCTTCAACTCTAGTTGAAAGCGGAAAGTCATTGAATTAAGTTAAAAGTTTACAAATATTAAATTTATGTAGACTTAATTTAATTACTTTACATATATTATATATTTAACATTTTCTTTTTTTTTCCATATTAAATTATCTTTCTTTTGTGCTTATAGGTAAAGGCGTTCATCTGTACTACGTTACCGGCGAGGTCTATGCCGAATGCTTGTCCGATTCAGCGATATTCGTGCAGTCGCGCAACTGCAACTATCATCACGGCTTCCATCCGAGCACCGTTTGCAAAATACCGCCAGGTTGTTCATTGAAGATCTTCAACAATCAGGAATTTGCTCAACTGCTATCGCAATCGGTCAACAATGGATTTGAGGCCGTTTACGAGCTGACGAAAATGTGCACGATCCGCATGTCGTTCGTGAAGGGCTGGGGCGCTGAATACCATCGGCAGGATGTCACGTCAACGCCCTGTTGGATCGAGATACATTTGCATGGGCCGCTGCAGTGGCTGGACAAGGTGCTCACACAGATGGGGTCGCCGCATAATGCAATTAGTTCCGTATCCTAAAGACAAAATCGGGGAAATTATATGAAACAAAAAAAGAGGAAAACGATGGGAAAAGGAAACAACAAATACAGACACAGAAAGACACACGCACACACACACACACACATAGTGAACTATGTAAAAGACGTGTTGCAATTGTGTGCGTGTGTATATATATGCCTTACACATATATATATATATATATATTATATATATGTATAAAGAATGATATATAACTAGTTATATATTAGACAGCTACTCAACCCGCCTCTCGCCCACTACACATACTTATCTATTTTATAGTTTAAACATATGATTTTCTATGCGAATGTCATTCCTTATGCAACAAATTGAAAACTATGTTAAAAGCAAGCAAGAAAACTAACTACAATTTGATCTATATATATATATATATATATATATATATATGCATATATATATATATATATAAACTATTTACTATTATATAATGATGATATATGCCCGATTGGCAAATGTTGTTCAAATCTATTTCAAGTGCTACTTATGTGTCATTGCTTTAAAAGAATAGCAAAGCAAACAGAATAAACCTAACTATATATATATATATATATATATATATATATATATATATATAAATATATATATAAATATATATATATATATATATATATATATATAAATATATATATAAATATATAAAGATATACATTTATATATATAATTAAAATACTTATGTAGGGCAAGTTTTAAACAACTTTTATGCAATACATTTCTTAAAAACAAAACAACAACAAAAAAAGAGAAAAACAACACAAAAGTTACGCTTAACTAATTGATGATCTTGTTTATGTTTAAGTACAATTTGAAGGAAGAAAACAAAAACAAAAAAAAGGGAAAACATTTTATTGTAAAACATTTTTTGCCTTAGTTTAGCTTACTTTTTGCTTTCATTTTTATAATTTTAGTTTATTTGCAAAAAAAAAAAAAACAATTTTTTTTCGCTGGTTTTTTGAAAAAAACTCGACAATGATTTTCTTAATTTGTGCCGAAAAACTCCCATTTTGTTTATAAGTAGCTTTAATGTCTTAATTTTTTTAAATAAAACAAACGAAACAGTTTTGCCTTCTAACTACCTGTAGAAATAATATTGAAAACCAACTATAATATATTTGTATAAGCTGTACATTAATGGCTTAAATGCGTGAGAAAAAAAACACTAGTATATATACATGTAATAATTGTGCCTAAACACGTTTTACTTGCGCTTTCAATGTTCAATGTCAAAAAAAGAAAATTTAAATTTCATTTAGCTTGAAAATATTTAATACAAGAGAAAAGTAAAAGGTTGCCTTAAAGTTTACAGTTACAATGCCTTACACAGTTTTGAATTGCCTTTTGCGAGCTTTGTGCAGCGTTGTTTTATGTAAAACTATTGTAAAACAATTTTGAAAACTTAACGTAAAATAAAGACAACAAAAAACATTTGAATGTGACAACATCTGGCAACGCTTAGCTTGTCGTGCAATAAGTTGAGCATAGCTGTGTTTAGTGAACATTTGAGATGTTACTTATAGTATTTAGCTTTAGTTCTGGTCACACTAGCTTTCCTTAATTATGAATGTAGCTATGTGTAATGTGTGTAGTCGACAAGCAGTCAAAATTAGCAGATACATTCCAATTTGCTCGCTCTGGGCACACTTTATTTCATTTCCACTGTTCATTTTTATCGATATAGCTCAAGTGCTGTGTTTAGTGCACACTCGATAAACAGCTGTCATATAGCGTGAAGCAGGTATTTCTGTGTTTTCACCATTTGGTCACACTTTGTTTGCTGTAAGAATTTGTCAACATGGGTGCATCGGCAGTCTACGATCCATTGGAATTATTGACAAATAAAGGCACACGCCAGCCTACATTTTTGTCGCCAATATGGAATCCAATGGCCGGCGCATTGGCCGGCTTTGGCGCTGCGCTATTCATGAACTGGGGCCTCCGTAAGCCCGTGTTCTCTGGTAAGTTCGCGATGCACCACTGTGACGTAACATTGTTTTTCTATGTTTAAAATAATAACTATTTGTTCTCAGGTGTACAAAATCATGTTTTGTTCACACTTATTGGCGGCGGAGCTGGCTATTTCCTGGACAATAAACGCAACGAGTATCTGGCTAAGCGCGATGCTGTCCTCCGGCATTACGTTGAACTGCATCCCGATGATTTTCCAAAGACAGGTGATATTCATTTTGTTGCTTAAGCTTTCGACACTTATTGGAAATTATTTTATATTATATACATACTTGGCTTTCCAGATCGTAAGAAGTACGGCGAAGTTTTGGAAAGTTGGGTGCCAGTTCGCTAAGATCACGGTGCTGCTTAGAGGTCTACTGACCAAGCACTGCTTCGAAACACATTTTAGTTAATTAAAAGGCTTTAATTGTAATACATATGAATAAACAACTGTAATGAAGGCATTTATTTGTATTTAGTGTTCTGCAAGCATTTCGTTCCAAGCACGGCAAAATGCAGTGTTACCAGCCCTAGAAATAAAAAATGAATGGAGTTAAGGCGCGCATATTTGAATGCAATCTACTAAGAATAACAAATTAATAACTATTCAATAAACCAGCATGAGCTTAATTAGAGTATACTAT
Source organism: Drosophila hydei (assembly GCF_003285905.1). Classification (NCBI taxonomy): domain Eukaryota; kingdom Metazoa; phylum Arthropoda; class Insecta; order Diptera; family Drosophilidae; genus Drosophila; species Drosophila hydei. The sequence continues at coordinate 2,403,641 of NW_022045827.1, forward strand.
AAGCATGATTTAAGAAATATTGTTTGCTTTTAATCATTTGTGTTTGTCTTGAACAAATATCACCATAGCTTTGTGAACGATACTTTAAGCTCCTTTTGATATTTTTTTTGCCGGTATATTTAAGACATTTGCTTGTTTCCGAAAAAATACCGCACACGCTCTTTGGGCATTCGGGTCACACTGCTGCGCTGCTAGTCTCAGTTTCCGGTGAATCGTTCTGTTCGCAGGGTGTACGGACGCAACGTACAGGCGCGAGCACTAAGTGGAAGACCGTTGCAGGTTGAAAAATAAGACAAATAAACGCGCCAAAAAAATCAATACATTTAAATGCAAAATAAATAAAATAAATTTAATAAATAACATTATTATTAATTGTGCGTAAGCTCCGATGTTATTTAACTGATGTTAAACTATTTACAGGCGCAAGTTTGTGTGAGTGCGCGTTCCTGTGCTTGTGTTCCTGTGTATGTGAGTGTGTGCTGTTAGGATTTTACCGTTACAAATTAGGAGAAGTGAAAAAGAAGAGACATAAGAAACGGCGCGAATTCTTTTAGCGTGTGTAAACATATTAATAAGAAGTAAAAGCAAAAATACAAAAAAAAGAAACAACGCTCCACTTAACACACAAATTATTGATAATTAACTAAAACAAAGTTGTGCAGCTATTAGTATTTTGTTGTTGCTGTTTACTTTTTTTTTACTATCAACCTTTTGGCAGCAGAGCGCGCCAAGCTCGAACCCAGCAGCAGCAATAACAACAACGACGCAGTTTCTGGAAAGGCAATTCAAAGCGAGCCCACGTCAACCGCAGCAACATTAGCAACAACCACATAAGCTTTAGTCTTTGCCCAAAAGGCCGACGGCTTTTCTTTTTATGTAAAAAAGCAACAAATTTTGTTTAGTGAACAAGAACACAGCAAAACGTTATGTCTAAGGTAAGCGCTGCAATCTAAAGCTGAGCTTTTAATTTTATTAAAACAATTATTTAGTTATTTATGTGCAGACGGCCTGCCGCTGTGCCTATGCTGTGCTCCTCTCGCGCATAGCGCTTCATTTACTGTCCCTTTCTGCCGCTCTCTTTACAGCTGCTTTGTCAATATGGATTTCATTTGATTGCGTGCGTGTGTCTGTGAATGTATGTGGGAGTTGATTTTCACTTGTGTTTGTATAAATTATGCATATTTGTGGTTTTTGCCAATTGGGGGCTGCTTCTGCTGCCGCCGCTGCTTTGCAGGGGATGGTAGTTTAGCTGGTTGGGTGTACATTGATTTCTTGAGTTTGGTTTTTCCAAATTTCGCAGCCCCAGAAGGGAAAGGTGCGATTTTTATGGCGTGTAAAATTGGCAACAAATGTTAAGAGGGCCAGAGTTGGGTAAACGTATGTGTGTGAGTGGATGTGTAAAAAGTCACATAAATTGCAAGAAAGTTCGGCAAGATTGTAACGGGAATTGGTCTTGATGGCATCTGATGGGCATAATACATCTGCTGCTGCTTGGCCCAAATCCCAACGGGATTTGAGCTTTGCAAAATTAGAACTATTTGTTTGGGTGATTATTTATGTGCTTAACATATTATTGTTGTTATTGATAAATGCATAGATATTATTTAAAGTGCAAATAAAATGTTAAAAAAATATAAATTTTAATTCTAATATGTTCTCTTGTTTAGACTCATCTGATAAACTATTGCTCTTTGAAGGCGTGGAAAATTAGGAAAACCTATAATATATTCTTATATTTACATATACATATATATATATAAATTCATACAGACCAACTACTCAGAAAAATATGCAGGTTAAAAAGCTAAACCTTTAGCCGTGTGGCAAATTAAAAGTAGAAAAAAGCTATATATTTCACAATAGAAACATAAAGTATGACAGGTAAACTTGACAGTAAACCCCTCTATAAACGTACTAAACATGATATATATACAAATATGAGAAAAAGAACTTTGTATACCATGATCAGTGCTATAGTTACAATCACCAAATTAGGACTACAGCTACAGATGCCCACATAAGGTACATGGGTAGCATCAAAGAAGAAGAAGAAATCAAAATCGGTATAAATCTTATTGTTTCCGGCAATACTAAACGAGTACTAAGCAGTCGGTTACACTCAACAGGCCTGCTGCTATTATCTATATTTATTCAGAGAGCAGAGAAACAGAAACATATTTTTAATACTTTAGTCTTGATACGAAGAAATAAATAATATGATATATGTATTAGTGATCAATTTAAACAGCTGAGTAAATTGAGCAAATGTCTGTGTTTCAGTTTCTATGCAAACTAATCGCTCAGACTCGCTCAGTATATACACAATATATAACAAGTATGGATTGCATTCAGAACATTTGTTTCCTATCTTATGTCAACTTTGAGGTATGTCCACTCCATGGAGTTATTAATATATATACCATTTATCATTCGCGTTATTAATGACATTTCTCTATTCTATTCGAGCTGTTTTTTTGGGTTCATTTACCTGGCACTTTGGCTAATGAAAAGTCTAATAAACTGGAAAGCCTTTGCTATTTGCTTAAACCGCAAGTAAATGAGATTTCCGGCCATAAAAGGGCAAACACGGAAGTTCGAAATTCAGCGAACGCTCCAATCAAGGCCCAAAATAAAACTCCAATTTCAAGTGCTTGAAATCATTCTCCGTTTTCCACGTTTCACCCAAAAATGAGCAACATTTTTCTGTTCACATGCCCCAAAGAATTTGTTCATGCATTTTTTATGGCACGAGTGAGTGAGTGTGTGTGGGTGGGTGTTTGAGGCCAACGTTTGAGAGTCGCGTGCCTGTAATTTCTCTTATATTCTTGCCAGATAAATTACTTTTTTTCACGTCACTTGTCGCTGCCATATAAAGTTCTTATCTTGAAGCCAAGTTGTTTTGTTTTTGTTTTTATGTGCCACGCCCACAGGCTTTTTGTATTTTTTTTTTGTCATTTTATTTTCTTTGCACTTGGCGCCCGCTGTCTTTCGCCTTTATGATGCAGCGCATAAAAATTCTGATTTTCACAGAGTAAAAAATATGGAGCGAACAGCTGGCGGCAAGTGCACAATCAAAACCATGGCCTAGACCAGACTCTATGGGCCTAACAGCTTGCTCTATAACAAAAGCAAATAAGTTTCCATATTATTAGCCATATATATATCTATTTGATATGAGCTCTAAGGCGGGGCAAGGCAAGGCGTGGCTTGTCCTTGAATCGCGAAGGCGATTATATTTAGAAACGTTGAAGTTATAAAAATCCTATTGTCTATCTTATACTGCAGAGAGACCCAGATGTGTATAAAATCGATTGTAATAATACCGATAATGAGCGATAAACGATTATTTATTTCAAAGAAAATTAAACTATATTGATACATCGACTTTAACACCTATCGATAAATAAATAAATAAATAAATATATATATATATATATATATATATATATATATATATATATATATATATATATATATATATATATATATATATCAATATATATATATATATATCAATAATTCCAATAGGCTAAGTATAATTAATATCTGAACCAAAACGTCTGCTAAGCTTTTCTTGCTATTTAGATTATTATGTTAATAAACGTTAATTAGTTATCGATAACTTATCGATACTTGCTTTAATTTATATGAGAAATTAGATCGTGTTCATTTTGAAAGAGTTTTTTTTAGTTACTCAAAAGTAACAGTTTATCAAGCTTCTGTCTTGCCACATGCCACATGCCACATTTCACATTTTTAAAGGGTATACGAAAGAATAAGTAAAGCTCTACTCAATGACGCTGCACTTTTATTGTGCGCCCTTCCGCGACAAGCCTCATAATCATCAACATCATCCACAGTGGCCTCCTTGTCGTTGCAACTATGCCTTGCCACGCCCATTCGCTGCCCACTCAGCCTTCGTAGAAGCCCCCAGTTCTAGCATATTCGCCTGCTATACAATTGTCGGCTGTGGCTTTTTTGTGTGTCAACAGCAGGAGCTGCTGCTGCCGCTGTTGCTGCTGCAAGGATAATAACAAGGCATACAACTTGCCGCATTTTTCATTGGCGACAAGCTACTTGGCTCCGTTGGAAGAACAACAAAAAACAATTTTGTGTAAATATAATTTATCAATTGCTATTAATGTTTATAAAGTAAGTCAGCGCGTAAATAATGCTGAGACAAAAGAACTTTTTAGAAAGAAAAAAGTGAAGTTAGAAACTTGAATGTAAGATGATAAACGATTCTTTTAAGAATTTGATCATTTATATACCTAATTCAAATACCTGTCAAAGAAACGTACAAAGTAAACAGGTAGCACTAAGAGTGCTCTATCCAGGAGTACTTGCCTAGGGAATACCCTGGCAACTGCTCAGAGCTGCTATATCAATAATTGTAACATTTCAGTTTTAAAATCATGCTAGGAATGCTTAACTAAAGATGATTATATGGTATCTATATGTAAGAGTTCTTATGTTTAAGCACACCTCAAAATATACGAAAAACTCTTTAAAATTTAAGTTTTGGTTTGGAAATTTTATGTGTGGCTGCAGCCGCCGTTTCACGTATATTTGCCATATATCAAACGTTGCATACTTTTAGGTTCGGCATCTGTTTCAACTGCGAATCTTTTTGGCCCTTGGTCATGTTGATATTTGCCACATCCAACCAACTGTCCCCCTGCCGCCCAGCCCGCGTGCTGCTGTTCGCTGACCATTTATGATTTATATTGCCGCGAGCCTTTCGAATATTCCGTATTGACTGAACGCAGAATTCGTGTTGCGTATTTCATGGCAATGGCAACACCTCTGCAGAACATGCCACCTTCCACGTGCCCCCTGCCCCTTCACCTCGCTGTCAATCGAGAGTCCATTTATTTATTACCGTTTTTTCTCTCTCGCTCTCATGCATATTTATCGATAAACATTACGCTTCAGTGGAATATCTATAAAAACATATAGTAAATACAGGAGTAACGCTGCGCGTATCTAGAGGATGCACTCGTGTGCACTCGACAAATACAAATGCTATAAATAATATTTATAAAATATTTGCTATAATTTTCAGCACTTCATTTAATTAATTCTGAAATTTTTATGAATATATATATAATTTGTTTAAGCGAAGAATTTAGCTAAGCCAACACTGAAAATTTAGAAAAATTAAAATTAAAAAAATACTTTTATAGCTATATAGAATACCTTTACAGCACACGTAGTAAGAGTTAATCATTTTTTTCCAATAACTCATTCTAATTTCCTATCTAAAAGCTTGTTTTGTATGTGTATAGAAAGCTTAGAATCATAGGCATAGTAGCACTTCGCAGGGTTCCGGGTATCTCTTAGTCGGGCATTTCCGACTAGACAACTTCACTGAAATAGATAAGTTTAAGTGTATGTATGCGCTATATACTTATATGATTATGTATATACATATTTTTTTATATATTATTTATATACATATTTGATATAAAATCATTTATCATCTCAAATCTGTTCTCTCTCTCTCTCTCAAGTGCAGCTTAAGTAATGTGCTCTTAAGTCTGCTCATCCTTCAGTACTCTCCAAACAAAATAATTTTTTTGGGCTAAATGCAGGCAATTAGTTAGGAACGCGCATTTTGTGTTGCAACAATTTTTAATTTAAAATTCCGGAAGGTAAAGACGTGTCGCAGGCAAAGCCAAAGACGTGACTCAGACGTTGGTTGGGTGCTGTTGGATGCACACATATACGACACAGCCGCAGCGCGTTGCAAGTATCTTGAGCTAATTTCATTAAATATTCATGGCCACGAAACACAAGCAAAAACAACCAGAACAACAAAGACAACAATAGAGGGACGCAAAAAAAAAAAAAAACAACAAAAAATGGAGAAGCCAAATGCAGCGGCAACTCGATTGGCTGCAGTGGCGCCTGCTGCTGCTGCCACACAATTTTTAACGTGCCAGGCAAGTTTTGGCCACACACACATAAACACATTGTGTGTTCTACTTTTTGTGCTGTGTTAGTTTAGGCGCAGCAGCTGCCACTGACAAATTATCATTTAATCATTTGGCAGTTTAGTTCATTTTTTTCCTCTTTTCTTTTGCCCTGTCAGAGTTCAAGGATAGACTCGGCTGTTAGCTGATGATTATATATTGATTGATTGGCATACAAACTGTATGCATACATCAATATATCAACTCGAGCAGAAACCTAAACTAATTTGCTTTATGTACAGCTTGATTTGGTCCTCCTCTCTCTGGCTCTACACTTTATACTAATTAAATTAAGCACTACAAGAGCTCTGCAGCTCTGCAGCTCTACAGCAGCTGCCAAAAATATATATATTATATATTATATATCTGCGTCCAGACCTCTTTTTAGCTGGTTTTCTCTGAATTGCAGCTGCTGCATAAATAAAACAACCGCAGATAAAAATGTCCCACGGTGCGAGCGCCGAGCGTCTGTCTGTCTGCAAGTTTTTGTTTCTTTTTCTTTTTTTTTTTGTTTGTGAAATGTCCATTTGGCTGTCCGCCCATAAAATGCCCGACTGTGAGCCGTACACAAACATTTAAAATGGGTCCACAAAAGTTTATGTGGGCTGCCAGACAAGTGGCAAATGTTAAATATGTAACTGCGCATAGGCCATCACGAGCTGAGCATCTGTGCCAGCCATAGTCGTCAGGATCTATAAATTACAAAACCAATTTATGCAATGTCCCACAAGAACTACGTTCTTAAGATAGCAAAGTAAATCTCTATACAGAAAATGGTGCGTGAAAGAAGTTCTTTTCGAATTTATTTAAACATACATAATCTACTCTATACTCTCTACTCTACTCTCTACTCTCTACTCTCTACTCTCTACTCTCTACTCTCTACTCTCTACTCTCTACTCTCTACTCTCTACTCTCTACTCTCTACTCTCTACTCTCTACTCTCTACTCTCTACTCTCTACTCTCTACTCTCTACTCTCTACTCTCTACTCTCTACTCTCTACTCTCTACTCTCTACTCTCTACTCTCTACTCTCTACTCTCTACTCTCTACTCTCTACTCTCTACTCTCTACTCTCTACTCTCTACTCTCTACTCTCTACTCTCTACTCTCTACTCTCTACTCTCTACTCTCTACTCTCTACTCTCTACTCTCTACTCTCTACTCTCTACTCTCTACTCTCTACTCTCTACTCTCTACTCTCTACTCTCTACTCTCTACTCTCTACTCTCTACTCTCTACTCCCTACTCTCTACTCTCTACTCTTTACTCTCTACTCTCTACTCTCTACTCTCTACTCTTTACTCTCTACTCTCTACTCTTTACTCTCTACTCTCTACTCTCTACTCTCTACTCTCTACTCTCTACTTTCTACTTTCTACTCTCTATTTACTGTCTCTCTTTCCTTTACTAATTTTTATTTTTCTTTGTATCCCTCCGTGTCTATTCTTCTCTGACTCTCGTTCTCTCTTTCTATTCCAATAAAATATTTATTAATTAGTTTGTTATATATCAGATAATAATTTAAACTATCAACCGTTAGAATATGTCAATTTTAGAATCACCCATCTTGTCCTACTCCCTCTCCTGCTCGTCTCTTTCAGGTGGTCAATAAAATATTAATTAATTAATTTGTCATTCATCAGATCATAATTTGCGCTTTTAACTGTTTGAATATGCCACAACATAACGCAACATAACGGTAATAAACATAATACTGAAACAGCAAACAGACCGCAAATTCAAAATTAATATTTAATGCTGATTTTATGGCGAACATTTAAATTAATTGCAAACGCGACGCTAAGTGCGCAATCAGCATAAGCGACGAGAAAATTCAATCAAAAAATTGAATCACAATTGACAATTGAATATTACGCAGACACATAAAAAGTTGTTCGTTTTTGCAGGCCACAAAATAATTGAATTTCATATTGAAAATGGGGATTGGCCACAGCTGACTGGGGGAGCTTAGATAACTATGAAGATAGTTTGGCTCAGGGTGGCAACGCCAGCGACTATTGTGAACTCAACTGGAACGCTAGGGGAAGGCAGAACGTAAGGCAGAAGCCAAAGAGAAGGAGTAAATATTTGATCTAAACTTGGGCGTCGACGACATCTTTGTAAACCTAACGCCCATTTTTGTCTGTGCCCGTTAAAGTTAACAGGTACTTTAGCAGACGGATGAGGTGGAAGGCAGAAATAGAGATTGCTTCGTAAATATTTAATGTGTAACTATGTATTGCTGACGCAACACAGCTTGAGATACTATTGAGGGTATTATTTTGTATAAGTTGACAGACAGTTAAACTGGTAGTTAAATATTTTATATTAATATTATTTTGCTTAATTTATTAAATGTCAATTAAACTGTGAAGAATTGTTTTGTTATAGTTTTTTTTTCTATTAGAAATCTACTTTTTAATGGTATACCTTTTGTATTAGGGATATTCCTCTAAGTTAAAATTTATATCTAGAGTTTTTCATTTAGACTCAAACATTTGAAATATATAGACATCTATAGACTGACAACTTTCTGCTGCTTGAAATCTTTTTAGTAGGGGTGTACCCATAGTATACTATTTAGTTTGGTAAATTTGTATCTTGAACTGAAGTCGATATACTTTGTACTATTTGTACCTTCTCCAATTTCAAAGTACTCATGTTTACCAACGCCCCTTATGAAGTTCTGACTGCGCCCATGCCATTGCCATTAGCTGCCTTCCTTGTTATTTTCACTTAGGCCACCTGCATATCCGCTCACACACACATACATCTATGTGTGTCTGTGTACATATCTATATTATGATATGCATTTGATTGTATTGCGCCATTAAAAGTGCAGCGAATGAAATAAAAACGTGAATCGCAAGGTGTTAAAACGTGTGAACGTGTTGCGGAAGCCAATACATTGATATAAATGTGCATAGTATATAGACTGTGTATATATATATATATTTATATGTCTATTTGTAGTTGTATTGGAGCTGTCCAGCATATGATGGCATTACCATTAGCTGGTCCGTTCGCACTTTATGTGTTCGTAATTGAAAATTAAGCGCGTGTCATGAGGCCAGAGGGCCAAAAAGGTATAAGTAAATGTTGGGTCAGTGGGTGCACTAATGGGGCGTATAACCTGCAACAGCTTGAATGGGCTATGCCAGGTGTGTTGCTCTGTGTTGCTTCGCATTTCAATTCGCACTGGAAAATTGCCAACCAACCGAGCGATGCACTTAAATCCGTGTGACGGCTGCCATGTGCGGTTAATTTGTTTCAAATCGGCTTTAGCTAAACAGAAAGTGTATGAGAGAGAGAGAGGGAGAGACGAGTTAGAAAGAGAGAGAGAGTTAGCGAATGCAAGTCATGTGTATAGCCAGGATATTGTGTGTGTGTCCTTGTGCCTCGTGGGTGATTAGTTTTTATGGCCTGCAGACATGTTCTATGCAGTGCATTGAAGCACTAAGAAAGCAAGCTATTGTGAAAACGACAAAATGATAGCAACAAACTTGGCTTGAATAGTCAGGTGGGCAGTTGTGATTGCCAGATATATGTATACATAACATATATACTTTCATTTTATACTATATCCGAAGGTAGCAAAAGATTTAGATTTAGTTACTTACATAAACTGGTGAGCAGAACTCCTTGAATTTAGATTTAGATTTAGTTACTTACATAAACTGGTGGGCAGAACTCCTTGAATTAACTATCTAATATAGCAAATGCACTATTATATAGCTGAATAAATAGGTTAAGAGTTCAAATCACAGCCTAGTGTTTTCTTAGGCCAAGGTCTAAGTTGTTTGTGCTGCTTAAAAATCGATTGTAATTAATAACTTTATTTATAAGCAACCTTGTAAATTGAACTAGCTGTGAATGAAGTTTATAGTAATATATGAGTTAAAGCATAAATATGTGGACGGCTCTAGTAAGCGTTAAAGAAGGAATTTTTTTGAAGGGAGGCAGATTCCTGCAGTGACGTTTCCAATCCTCGGGAAAATGTTCAAAAATGAACATGGTATTGACGGCGTTAGGAGTTGTTCATCCTTTAACAAAATTATATCAAAATTTTAATACAAAAACTTTGATTTAAATCAAAAAAGTTCGAGGCTCGAAAAAGATCTATAGAAAACCTGGGCTCATTTAGCATAGTAAATGCTTCTGTCCTGTGCTTCTTCAAGGCGAATCTTTTACAAAAGTTGATTCATTTTTCGTATACCAAACAATATAAAACATATTTGAATTTTTCTTAAGTTTAGTCTTTAAATTCTTATGCTCAATATATATCTTCTTTGTGCTCTCAGTGCATTTGACAACTCGACGATGTAGTTGTACAGGAAATTGCTCTAGCATCATGCCGCCCACAAGTGGGCGTATATTTATATCCTTTTCCGTTTCCAGCGAGAAGATGAAAATCTCTTACGCATTTGACTATAAATTTGGTGCCACGCCTTGCTCAAATAAAATAAATCACAGAATGACAATTCGAAAATTCAAGCCCATTTTGAGAGTCACTTAAGCAGAAAATTTAAATGGACTTTTCTTTAATTTCTGATTTATACAATTGTTGTTTTTAGCGCGCAATTAGCCAAGAGCGCTGTTTAACACTTGACTCAATTTAATTGAATTGCATTTTAATTTAGTTAATTTAAGCATTTGATTTCGCTGACATCGCCCAAAAGTATGCAGCACGAAAATGCACTTGAATTTCGAGCAGACAGAAAACAAAGCGAAAGGAATTTGCATGCAATTTGCTTTTGGCTTTTCAGCAAGCCCATTCAGAGATAGCGCAAACAAACAACAGAATTTACTACTAACCCAATTTCAATTCCCATATAGCCAACAGCTAAAACTAACAACAAAAACACTGCGAATGCTCGTAATGCGCCTTTCGCACGCGATGTTGAAAAACAGAAAATATGAGAATACAAAAGGCGCAAAATAAAAGTGGAAAGCGTCTGAAATATAACGGAAATGCATGAAGAGTATTTTACGGGTAACAATTGAATAGGGGTTTTCCACAGGGCCTAGCCAAGTGTAGCTTATGCAGGGGTGCCAAAACTAAAGTACCTATACATATAAATGTGGTTAAGCAAGCGCTGGCTTGTTGGGTTTTCATTGTTTGCAGATGTGGTTGTGTGGCTGGTGTTGATTTTTGTTAAAGCACACAAATAAATGCTTATATATGTATATACAAAGTTGTGTATATGTATTTGTTGAACAGTAAGTAACTGACTTTCGGCGCCTTTTGCTCAGCCTTTGTCTTTCACCGGAAGCAACAAAATGAATTTGCAAGCGCTAAATGCTGGCTGGGGACGCTGCTTAGTCATTTTGTTGGTAAGTTTGACAATTAAGTGAAAGTTAATGCCAAGTGAGGTGAGACGAATAAGCTATACACTAACAGAAGCTATGATACAAATATATACAATATATATATACTGGACGACTTTTTATATATATATTTCACATATTCCACACACATTTCATAAGATAACAAAAGTATCCTATGTAAGCTTATAGAAGTGTATGCAGTAAGAAACCAGAAAAAGTTTTATTACTGCACCCTTTTTTTATTCTCTCACTAGTTGCGCGCGTAAAACATTCTGGCAACGCTGTTCTGGCTGGCCGCAGGCGTCCGTTTTAATGCCTATTATAATTATATATAAGTATGTGTGCCTGTGTGTGTGTGTGTTTGTGCAGTCTGAGCAGTTTTATGGCCTCCCGCTGCCGGCGCTCTGTTCATCAAGCGTAGTCACAAATCAGTACAAAACAAGCTCACTTAATGACTTGCCCGCCAGGTGGCGTTGCACAAAATGTTATAAGTGTCAAAGTGTGTACAGAGAATGTGTGTGTGTGTGTATGGGTGTGTGCTTGTGCTTCCTTGTATAACACATTTCATACGCTTCGTTGACGCGACGACATTGTCATACCCGTACTTAAATTATAAATGTCGAGTATTTTCTAGCAAATATAGGAATAGATCTATTGAATATATCTATCTATAAATGTATGGTCAATACAATGAATGTTTGAAAATGTAGAAAGGCTTTAGTAAGAACTTTCAATTCCTTTATGGCATAACTTTTATCTTTTTCGACACGATATTTGACGCCAAATATTAAATAATAATTAAAGAATATAGAAACAATATTTTTGAATAAAAAAATAATAAATAAATAAAAAAATTAATACATAAGACATTAATAAAAAGAAAAAAGAAATACAAAATAATTAAAAATATTTTTAAAAATGTGTATGCATAAATATATATATATATAAGATATAACGATAAATAAAAGTTCTGAAACAGTTAAATCTATTAATCAACAAAAAATTTGAAAAAAAATGCCAAAAAGTAGAATTAATTGACATAAGTTAACATTTGATAAAGCTATATAACCATTTCAATTCGAAAGTTAATATTAATAATTAGTTATTTAATCTGTTAGGTGTAGGTATTCCATGAGCTGGGCAACAACTACAGTTCACAGTTTTTATGTTATGCACACACTCTTTAACACATAACGTTGAGGTGCTGACATGACTCGGGTAGATTTTTAATAGACTTTGCATATTATGAGCACGAAGAGAGGGTGCTATGTGGCACATGGAGGCCAGTCAACTCTATGGAAGTTGCGGTCTGTGTGGCATAAAATAAAATAGGAACGAAAAAACGTCTCTAATGAATGGAAAATGTGCATGCCCTTGCAGTTGAATAGTGTGCACATAATTATATGGTCATGAAATGAAGTTTTATCCTTGATATGTGTGTGTTCAGTTCGATTTAATTATGTGTGGCATATAACGGGAGTTGGTTGACTTTAAAGAGAATTTAATATTTGGGTTGATAACATAATTTACAAAATTGTCAGGTAAATCTTTATTAACAGTGTTTACACTAAAGAGTTTATCAGTTTCGGGCAGTTGAGATTTGAGTACCTCAAGAGATTTACATAAATAAGCAGCAAAGCTTAAAGAAAATTACAATGTAAATATATTCGGATGTTTGTGCTTGAGAGGTAAAAGTAATAAAATGAGTTTAACTCAATAAAAAACATACCAGTTGTAGTAGAAATCTATGTATGTATATGTAGATATATGTGAGTCTAGCATACATTTGAGTGCTTATGCAAACGACCTTCGCCCTCTATTTGCTTCCTGCCGTTGCTTTATTCAAGCTGCATAATTGAGAAGAGCAAAGGAAAAGGCAGCAGCAAAAGCTAAAAGAAAGAAAATGTACGCAAGTCTACAAAACGTTTGACGTTTGAAACTTTTGTTTTGTGCATTCCCCGTAGCTTTGCCCCGGTTTGCTCCGCCCTGTTGGCTGGTCGGGTTGGTCCGCTTGAGTGTCGTGTCTGTGTTTACGCCTGAGCGTGCACTAAGACAGCCGCACATCCTGTGGATGCACCTCTCTGCCGCTGCCAAACGAGTGTGCGTCCTTCGCAAACTATGCTAACATGTGCTGTGAATTTATCTCAGGGAATTTCAACGAAACTAAAAAAAAATATTTATATATATATTTATATAAACTAAGTTTTGCCTTAGCAAATAAAATAAATATATACATATTTTTTTTTTAACATGCATGTTAATTATGTCACACACATGAGATGACTTTGAAGTATGGTTTCAAATTGCCTTCACTTGAGAGCATTTCGAGAGCAATTAACTTGTTATCTGTATAGCATAGTTAAAGTTGCTTATCTGGGCTATTACATAGCCTTAACTCTCGCTTGATTTGCGGCCAAAGTTAGTTTTAGACGTAGCCCCAAACGATATTCACACAGCTTTGGGCAGCTACAAGGGTTCAAGTGCGAACATCTTTTGCCTGCAGCTGCAGACAAGTTTTTGCTAAACCCCTAACTTAAGCTGCTGCTGCCATCGCTGCTATGCCAAACTTTGCGCAAGTTCAAAGTGAAGAAACTATGTGAACTGCATTTGCAATGCGGCATAAACTCGAACCTTCTCCGCATAGACCTCAAATCCGGGCAGAACTCGCGAAAAATGTTCGCTCTAGAAATTGCAATTTCTTTGCCAGTTTCTGATGAGCTAAATAAACTAAAAGTTAAGCTAACATGAGAAGCTGTGGAAACTAATTAAATATGTTGAAAATTAAAAGAAAACTATAAGTAAACATTTTATTTCTGTGCACATGTTTGGCTATTGGTTTAAAGCCGCAATTTTCTATAACATTTTTGTCTTTATAATTTCCACATGTCTGCGTGCTCAAAAATATGCAAAGCAAAATGTTCGAAAGTCACAACAGGCAAAGCTCAAAGTCGATGCATGAGAACGCAAAACGAATGCTAATGCCAAGTGACATACGTGGCGTATGCGGAATATTCGCTTTGCTTGCGCGTTGCTCATACGACGCGTTGTTCGTGGAACCTTTTTACTCGTCGTTTGCTCGTTAGCCTTGTCGGAGCGTCAAAATTAAATGACATTGTTTTTAAGCAGGACGCAACTCAATCGTAAATCATGTGATTGTTGTTCCCAGTGTTGTTGTTGCTGTTGGCACAGGTAAACAGTGTCATATAAAACCCGCAGTTGTCAGTCGTGTTGCCCGCATGGTTTATATGTTTGGGCAAAGATTTGATATATCTGACAGTTGTTGTTGCTGCCGCTTTTGACAGTTACATGCGCTGCACTGCGGAATGACAAACGAGACAAAAAGTGCAAAGAAAAAGGGCAAAAAAGAATAAAAATAAAAAGAATTGCAAAGAGTTGCATATAAATTTTTGTGTTGGGCGTAAAGAACTCAGTTTTCTTTGTACGTGACAGTCAGCATTTTTCGAATACTCTATCTCTCTCTCTCTTTCTCCTCTCATTCTCCCCCTATATCCAGGGGAATATGACTGAGGCATTTGGGTCAACTATCGACTAGCATTTGTAGCCGCTGGCAGCGACACGAGCTTCAAGCCCAAAAGTGGCAAAGCAAAAACAGAAAGATATATATATATATATTTTTATGAAAGTGTTGCAGCACTCACCGGAGAGTTAAGTTGGACATTGCTTTGGGTTCGCTTGTTGTTTTTGGGAAACCACTCAACTGCAGTGAAAATTGATTTCAATTGCCTTATGATGTTGGAATTGTAAAGGAAAAAATAGAACAAAAAAACACAAAATGTTATGTGGGTTGCAAACGTATAGAGAAAAAACAGCTAGAATCGGTTGCCAAGAAATGCATATTGGCTTAAATAATTTAGTTTTGTGTCGGACAGGTTGTAAAAGTTGAAGACCTACTTGGTTTTCAATTGAAGTATGTGTTAATCGAGTATAATGAATACAGGCCCTTGGCTTAGGCAAAGCACTTGGCGCTTAATATTGATTGGCATATGTTAAGAAATGCTGCTGCGGATATTCACAGGCTTCCTAACAGTATATTGCGTAGTTATCTACTGAAGCTGTGCAGCATAAACGCTTGAGACGTAAAAGCTGGAAAAGTAGAGCGTGTCAGAGCTATCTATGGAAGGAAGATAAATTTTCTTATATTTCTGCAGAGCAATAAATTCTTTCTCTCTCTCCTCATTTCTCTCTTTCTCTCTCCCCTAGTAGCTTTAATTACTCATTCTCTTTTCAAAAGCAATCAACAATTCTATTTGAGTTACAGTCAAAAATAAAATTTCATATTTACATCAGGCAAACAGGCAAATCTCCAATTAGAGCCACAAGTGGATTAACGTATTAGCTAACATAACATTGTGACATTGACAATGGCTTTAATCAGCTGTCTGAACGATGTATGCATCACATTCGATTTCTAAGTCCCCTTTCAGCATTTAAATGCGATTGTAAATTGGCCTTTGCCAGGCCAAAATTGTGGACAATAATGAAGCTGGTGAACATTTTGTGGTTATGTTTATTGTCTCTGTGCAAATTGTTACCCTTGTTTCTTGTTCTGCATGTTTTCTGATTGTTGTAGTAGTTCTTGTTCGATTTAGATACAATTGTGTGCAACTGTGCGTTTTGTTATGCAGTTTCCAGTTGTGCGGTTTTTCTTGGACTTTCATTGTGCAGCAATGCGGTTCATGGGCCTCGCAATGAAATGCCACTCAAAAGAAGAATGATAGTGTTGAAAGGAAAACCACGTATTTAGCAATGCTTGTGGTTTGTTTTTAGATTGTAAATTTAACAATCTGTATTTGATAATGTATTTCAGTTTAATAACAAAATGTGGAAAATTCTAGGAAATATATAATTTTTATGTTTAGCTGAAAGAAAACTAATATAAAATCTCATGTATTTAAACAACCGTTAGGTGTTGAAAATGGGCCTTAATTTTAATAATGTGTATTATACACTATAATTATACATTATAATAATAGAAAAGCAATATTCTTAGGATTATGAAATGATATAGAAATGAATTATCGATCATTTAATCGATATAATAACCGATTTAATTTTGAACAACAAATGGAACGAATAAATCAAGAGAATAAATTATGAAACTTTAAATATTTATTTTTATGTTCAATAAATGTGCTCATCCATAACAAACTATCGATAATTGTATCGATATCTCTGCAAAACATTTCTTTATGACCTTTGCAATAGTCAACACAATTTTTATAATGCCAGAGGTTGATTATATTTTAGTTCTTATGCGCTTGAAAATGCAAAGCTCGCAAATCAATTGGAATTGCAATTGCGATTGCAATTTGGAAAATTGGTTTTGGGGTTTGGGAATAGACCGTCCATTGAATGATACTGAAAGTGTGCACAAGGTGTCATAGCCAAGGGGGAAACATCAATTCATGTGCAAGCGAACGATTTACATTTGAAATTTCTTGTTGCTGTTGTTGATGGCCTCAAATATTCTTCGAGCTTTTGCGCTTGTCCAAGAAAAATTGTTGAAAGCGAGCTAAGTGGGTGGCGGATGGGGCTGAAGTAACATGTTGCACGTTCTCCGCCACAAGGCTGCCGTCCTTTGATAAATGTCCACTGTGCCTGCGTCCCGATACCGTGGGGCATGATAAATTACTTGCATATTCTAAGGCAAGCCCCACATACCAAATAGCAAATTTCTTAAAGCATTTTCTTAGGTTGCATTCAGTTGATGAAATTGCGAGAGGAATTTGTGTGCAATTACGTGATAGACAGGTTACAGTAGATGCACTTGAGGGACAACATTTTTAAAATAATATCCTTGAAGCCAAGTTAGGTAATATATTGATTCAAAAGAAAGTTCATGAATATATATATATATATATATATATAGACTTCTTAATTAGATCTTGAGCTTTAGATAGTCGAGCTAAGCTGCTCTATATTTTAGAAACTGTCATTTTCTCAATTCAATCAGTTCTCGCATTCATTAAACTAATTCTCCATTTGCGTCGACTTTATCTAATTTCTGCAGATTTTATTGTCAATTTCTATTTTCGTTCTTTTTATAATCCCAACATTCCGGCAAGCACGGTAATCCGTTTATCGTTTCCAACGTATCTAAGACTCTTAATTATCGCCCAACTGCTAAACATGTTCATGGGTAAAGACTGCCGCACCTTAAGCCACTCTAAGCCGACGTGCCACACGTGTTGCACAAATGTTTCAACACATTAATTTCACGTTGAGTTTCCAGCTAAAGCCGCCTTAAGTCGAACGCAAGGGAGAAATTCTTATGGGCAATCATAAGGAACTCGTTTATACCAACACCCAGAAGGCGGTTTTTATTTCGACAAGTGTTTTTTTGTTTCGCCCCACGCACTTTTCCACAATACAAATTAAAATGGCAAATGTTTTTCCTTTCATTTGCCTCTTTTTTCCCCGACTTCATTTGGCTTTTGTTATGACCTTTGCTTATTGTTCTCATCTTTTTCTTGATTATTTTCTTTTTATACCCTGTTTGAGGCTCGCAAAAAATATTTATATATCTTCCTTTGGCTCTCTGGTTACCGCTTATATGAATTTTAAGTAGCTTTGGCTAAGACAGCTCTTGATGACCTTTTTCAGATATATTTTAAGCCAGCATGGCGTCGCAAGCTGTGCGGGGTCTGTATGCAATAGAGCTGACATAGGGCATAATAGTGGAATTTAAAATACTTTGGTAATATAATATCCGCTCATTGATTGCAAGTGATCAATGAACTGTACTCTCATTAAATACTTTAATTAATATTTGATCAATAATTATCGATATCAAATCGATAATATGAAAAATTGTTTGATAATTAACAATGTTTTTAATATACATAGTTTCAACGATTTTATCAGAAATAATAGATAAGCATTAATCAATAACAATCAATAAAAATAAAGAAAACGTATCGATTTTTATTGAATATAATATTTATATTTATATATAAATTCAATAACAAATTGTACATTGTTATTGTATTTGAATATATATATACATTAATATATATAAATATTTTTTTTTTGATTTGAATTTATTATCTTTAGGGTATTTAATATCTCGCATACCGGAAATCCTTAGCTTATTTTTTTTTAATATTTTTTAATACTTGACTTTTTCCACAACTGTTCCCATTTTTTTCTTCCGCTGAACAAGCATTTTTGCCCATGGGTGGTCGACTTTTCAATCTGCGCTTGGAAATATGCTACGATTTCGCTTGGCTCTGGTAACAGCAGGCGAAACCAAGGAATATCTACAATATGTGTTTTATTCGCCCATTCTTAGCTGACTGGCAACTAGTTTCCATTTATCTCTCGGCATGTGTTTTGCTTAACTGCCTTGAAACTACTAGAAACTGTTTCGCCCAGATGAGACACATAAATTTATCAGAAAAATTCTCTAGTTGGCTCTGCATCGAGAGTAAAATATGTCCAGCTTAACTCTCAAACATTAATTGTCTGGCTGACAGCAGATTGTAGTCTCACTCTCTATACATATGTCTAGAACTAGGACTTGACTCGGACCCAAGACGCAATAAAAATGATTTAATTTTACGCACGACTGCAAAATTGTCAAAAATTATTGCCCCCTCGGGAGATAAAAAAAACACACCAAATGTATGGGAGAAAAATAAAACGAGACGCTATTTTTAAGAAGCTGCGCAATATGTGATGAGTAAAATGACATTAGATGGGTTAGCCAGACTAAGCAGATGAGCTGTAAATATGAAAAGTATGAATTTTATTGGTGTGGTTAGTTGAAATGGGAAGATAGGTAAATATAGAATTATTGATGAAGCTGGGGATATCAGAATATCTTATAATATTAAAGAAAATATTATAAACAAAATGCATATAACTCCGATCGACAGCCCATGGGACGAAGTCAAGAGAGTTGTGTGGCAGCTGCAAAGCCAGAGCTGTGCCAGGAGGCGTGGCATCAAAACGTTGCCAGGACCTCGCCGATTAAAAAATACTGCACTTACAACTAAGTGTTAGGGCAAAAAATATATAATATAGAACATAATATATGAAGTTAGACTAATGTTAAATAGTTTTTTCCTTCTTTTAGTAGCCACTACTATTTTTATGAACGACTAATTTTTATTTCTTTTTTTTCTCAAGCCTAAGTGTAAATTAGTAAGAAATGTGTTAATCTAAGTATTCATTTCAAATTGTTTTCAAAATATTGTGTATATCATAAAATTTTGTTGTCCAGCGTTTAGTGCTACTATTTTTATGAACAAAGCTGTAAATTTTTTATTAATGTTCTGTTTGTATCTTTGGAACTTTATAGCTTTTGTTCTTAGAGACTTCACTTTATAATTTCTTGTAGCTCAAGATATAGAAATTTAGTACAGGGTACTCAACATATCAGACAACTACACGCAAACACAAACACATTTATATACACATACACATACACACACACCTACATACACACATACACACACTCATCTCATAACGCCAGCGCAATATTAAAAATATTGTCGCAGACTTTTTCAATTTATTGACGACTTTTCACCAGACGCTGCTTGCGCATAAAATAAGTATGCTGTGAATAATTTCTGCCGTCGTGGAAGCTGCAAATTGCCAGCTGATGGAAATTATTTGCGCATTTTATTTACTTGCTAATTTCTTTTTTCCTTCTTGATTTTTAAACACAATTCTTTAAGTCAACATTTGTGCAGTTTAATTTGTGTTTGAAGTTTTATTTATTTAAGTGAATTTTCAGTTTGGGGCAGCTGAAGTGGTTGACTTGAGCTTTTCGCTTCATTTGCCGTGGCATTTTAAAATGTTGACCCGCTTCCGGATGTCGGCCGAGATAAGCCGCTTAGCCCCGTTGATGGATACGAGCTAATGGCTTGTGAAAATGTTTGTAGCCACGCAGTCTTGTAAAATATACGAGCCAAGTTGCTACTATGGACAAGACAGTTAACTTGATTGAGTTGTTTCAGCTTTAAGCTGGACTGAGAAGAACTGTCCATCATGTGGGCATAGATATTCCAATAAAATGGCAAACTTGAAGCAGACGAAGATTAAAGTGAACTAAGAAATAGAAAGCAACAATACAGCAAAACCAAATATGCTAAATATTTTATGTAAGGCTTGCTAAAGTGGAGGATTAGGAGAGTGGATGAGTAGGACAGTAGGAGAGTTGGTGAAGAGGGCAGTGGAAGGGGAGTAGAAGAGTAAAGAAAGAGGAGAGTATGAGAGTGTAGGAGTAGGGTAAAAGAGCAGGACAGACGGAGAGTAGTTCAAGTAGGAGAGATGAAGAGTAGCTAAGATGGAGAGTAGTAGTAGAGAAAAGAGAGCAGGACATAGAAAAGATAAAAGGTATGTAAGAGTCAGAGAGTATGTATTGAAGCTTAAATGCTATACTTATCCTATACTTCCAGTAAGTTATTTATCAAGGAACAGTAAATACTAATTAGAGTAATTTTTGATAAGTTCCATAATATATATTTTCTTATATACATTTTATTTTATATATATATTTCTACATATTTTTCTTATTAAAGCATTTTTGTAATCTAATAACAATCGTAAATAGGTAAACTTATACTGTTAATTTACTAGCTCAATTAATTATTAATATCATACAACATTAATATGTCAATTGGGAAATTTAATATTTAATTAGGTCATGATAGTGCAATACGATATGCAAAACGAATTCTCTAGCTTATTAAATGTCAGCTGAACACGCTTCCCAAGCTCCTTCACACGAAACGTTTCATAATTTTGCAGATTTCGCTCATATTTCGTCGTCGCTTAAGCTCGATGACAATCGTTTATCGATTGGTCATGCAAATTATGCATGGCACAGTCTAAATAGTCCAAACAAATCGCAACTCTTTGGATTTTGTTTTTATGCACTGTACCAACCCCCGCTTGGATGCTATTAATACCCAGGCTAAGCTGCCCCTGACCTCACCTCCCCACATATCGATATTCATATGTGTGGGTATGTGTGTGTGTGTGTAAATCGATAAATTTTATTTAGTTCCGTTTGTCGCCTTCCGTTTTCGCCCCGCTCTTCCGTTGCCTTGTCAGGCTAAGGACATGCGTTGGCGCTTAACCCACATAACTGAATTTTTAGTACAGTGTGCGCCCGCTTGTGTGTACATTGTCATTTGCTACACTTTTTTTATTAAAGCCACCCTCTCTCTCTGTATTTTTTTCTATTTTCTTCCTCTTTTCTCCGCTTGACTTTGACTTTTTTGTTGTCTTCCGTTTGCCTCTTTCTGCCCGCGTTATGGCTATATTTTAGTATTTCTATTTTTCTCGTTGCGTGCTGCGTTTCCCTTAGCCTTTTTTTTTGTCATTTTTTGTTCCGTTTTTTTATGGTCTGCTCGCCAATTGCCGGTTTTCGACAGCGGTACAAATATTTTTGTATTAGCCTATTGTTGGTGCACATATTTTGGTCCAGATAGCTAATTTTTTGTTGTCTATTGCTTGTTTTTTCTTGGTAATTGGCATTTTCTTTTGATTAGAAGACTAATAGATTTGCAGGAAATTCAGGGAATTTAAGAAGCGATGTTAGGTGAAGTAGGAAAGTGTTAGAAAAAATAAAATATTTTGTAATGGAAAAGTTTTCTATAGAGTTCTTTTTAAAAGACCATAAATTCAACCTGAAAAATATTTTTAATTATTTTCAAAGTATAGAATGTGTTAAAATTAATACAAATTCAGATTCAATTCAATTGCCTCATTATGAACAGCTTTTGACTTGACTTTAGCTTGAAGTTTTACACTTCGACTGAATAATCCTGCATAAGCAGCTTAAAGTCAACTTGATTTGAATACTTTCTTATATCTAAGGAATTAGCAAATGCGTTTAAATTGCAGGAAAATTGAAAGGCAAATCCTTAACGTAAACAAATATACATATATATAAAAATAATATGCTATACTTTCAGGTGCTTTCTTAAAGGTAATTTCTATGCAGAAAAGTATGCAATAAAATGAACTTTAATTATACTTTAATCAAGAGTATAGATTCATTGCTGAAATAATGCCATGGAATATATAGTATAGTCAGATAAATATAAATATTCACTCTATATACCTTAACAGATTCATTATCATACATTCTCACACTGAAGAAGGTTTATGTGAAATCAAATATGTAAATGCCATCTCATTATCATATCAAAACTTATCAGAGCCAGACAGCTGTAAGAAAAAAAAGAGTTAAAGATTAATCAGTTATTTATGGCCATCGTCTGTCGGTTCCCCGTGGATATAAGTTGATATTTATTGCTGCCTCATTAATAAACCTTTGCCGCCATATTGCGCGAAATTCTTCATTATGGCAATTCCCGCGAGTTCTTATCGACGCAGCAGTAGTTGAAATGCGGCTGCAGCGCGTGCTGCGTGTCATATTGCAATAATTATGTGCAACATATGGCAAAATGAGCAATATGTAGCGGCTCCTTTGGGTTTTACATTTTGCCCCTGGCCACGCCCCAGCAAAAAGTTTCAGCAGCTGATAACAATCATTGAGCTGAGTTGGCTTTCGTTGTGGGTTTCTGTTCAGTGTTTGCCGCTACTGAAACTTTTCACATTTTCTATGGCACGCGAAAAAAAAAGAACCACGACGACGAAAAGTTCAAGGACATGCCATTTAAAGGTGGGGCCTGAGGCTAGGTATTCCCAGTGCTTTATTTAACTTGTCTGCGCTGCGAAAATTGCATTTTCGATTAAGCCAGCTATGTAAACTGAATTCGGGTGCATTTAATATAGCGGCTCGATGTTTGTGCAACATATTGTGTCGATGAATGTGGCAAAAACTTTTGTGTGCTGCAGCGGCCCGCACAAACGATAAGAGCGAAAGTTTTTGCGTCCATTGAGAGTCGTGGCCAATGTCTTGTTAATGTGGAAGAAGTGAAATCTTGAGAGAGTGCTTGGAGTTCATTTGCGAATAAAGAACTCAGCAAATACTTAATATGTGATGAGAACTAAATATATATATATTGATTAGCTAAACTTTTGCTTATGAATATTATGGGCTATATATGGAATGTAATTATATAATTTAGGAAAAATATATTAGATTACTGGCGCCATAACCATACCATCCTCTCTTTTATCTATTATCGTAAACACGTGCATAATTACCCAAGTTACTTTTCTAACTGTATAATTACTTGGCACACATATAATACATGTATAAAGAGAGTAGAAGTTGTAAAAGGAGAATTCAGTGTAACCAAAAACCTGCCCCATTTAATTATATTAGACTGCAATTAGCAATTAGTCTGTGAGCAACCCCCTAAATAAAGGCGAGTAAAACAAAGTGAAAAGCATTTGACTATGCAGATATCCTGTAAATGTAAAGGGTATGCAGAAAGTGTTATATATTACTAAAAAGTAGAGCAACTTCTAGATGAACTAAACAAGAATTGAAGTCTTATAATATTTTAATCTTTGAGATTAAAACTTCCTTCTGTTACATAGTAAGCATAAAGTCTTATATACCCTTTTAGATTATAAGGGCAACCCCTGTTCAGCTGCAATACCTGGCTGTAGATCTACAACTTTTAAGCTTTCACCATAAATATCTGCTCTACAAAGAATTGAGCACGTTTCGACTGTCAATATACCCACTAGCTACTAAATATAGGGTATATATATGTATATGAACCCCTCTAAATTTGCTTAGACTGATGACATCAGCGCCAGGCAACCCCTGCCACTGTCGTTCGCTATCAAATGCTTCCCCCTCCACATGCCATCAGCTCCCACCTCTCTGTCAGTCACCCTGTTTTAAAGTGCGTTGAACTGCTGCCAAGTGGAAACGCCCCAGTGAACTACATTGCAGGATGGCGCCTGCCAAAAAAAAAAAAAGGCACAAAGTCTAAGCACGTGCACTGCGGGCGCATGGAGCAAGGGCCCAAAGACCAATTGGCGCCAGGGCGCCAAATAACTACGCACATTACCAGTCGCGGATGCAGAAGGTAACGGGGAACAGGGGATTAGATGTAGGGTCTTAGGTCAGTCGACAGCTGTCGTAATCTGTTAAGGCATTTGCCGTATTTGCATACCCTGTAGCCAATGAAAAGAGCGCACAAGCGGGTATATAGCTGTTGTTGTACCCGGCTACTGGGTATCTGTTAGCTGCAACAGTTGTAATATAAACACTTCTAACAGCTTGGTACAGGGTATCTCCTAGTCGAACTAGCGGTCTGATTTGTGTTTCTGTGTATATGTGCTTCATTAAGACAATTATGACATGTGCCGGGTATCTTCAAGTCGAATAGGCTGGACTGATGCACTTATAGTTGAGGTTTATGGCCATATAACTAAGGAAAACAGGGTTGAATATCTTTCATTTGTATAAATAAGATAAATTGTAGATTGACAGTTTGTCGACTGTGTGCAGGGTAGCTTCAAGTCGTTCACTCTGCTCCAGTTAGAGGGTTGTATATGTTGGGCTTTGAGGGCCTTCCTTTCTGACTCATTTTAGCCACAACAATTTAATTCATGAAATATTTGTTTATTACGTTTACAGGATTCGGCTACGACGCGCATTCCTCGCTTGGATGGCCACTCGCGCATACCACCGCCGGGCAGCTTTGGTGGTAGCACCAGCAGCTACACCACCGCCACTGCCGCTGGCGCTGCCGCCCCCACCTCACACATACGCCCACCCACAGCACTGAAATCGACAACACAAATCTTTCGTGCGCCCGCATTGCCGGCCAATGCTCATCCCAATGCGAAGGCACGGCCCATTAGCTCCTATCATCCGACGGCTGTGCCGCTGCATGATCTAGGCGCCAGCATCAAGAAGAGCGCGTCCGGCGAACGCTTGAACAATGCCGTCAGTCTGATTAGCAAACGCACCACGAATGTGCTAAAGAAATACTTTGGCCAGGGCAAAATGATGGGCAACAGTGCCCCTACAGCTTCAGTCGGCTCCAATCTGATGAGCAGCTCGTTGCCACAAACACCGCTGCCAAGTGCCAAGCAGCAGCAGCAGCAGGCGAAGAGGCAGCCACAGCCCTTGCTGACTACCAGCACGCCCATGCCGCTGATGCGCTCCGAGACGTTTGTGTGCGATGAGGCGGAGCAGCAGCTGCAGCAGGCTACGCCCAGCCGTACGCACTTGGAGCAAACGCGTCATACCAACGTCGGCTTTGGTCGCACCTTGGATATGGATGCAATGGGTGGCATGAGTGAAAGTGGCTCCTTGAAGAATTGTAATAGAACTGTTCTCTTGGAGAAGGAACAGTTGGAGCTGGATAAAAATGCAACACACCTGCTGAATTCACGCAGACGCACCATAATCCTCTCCAGCAATGAGACAGTCGACGGCAATGCCAGCTGTGCTCAGCCAGATCGTACACATTCCGTGATCCCCGCCAGCAATGAGACGGCGGCGGATGCCACACAGCTCTTGAGCAATCACAGTTCCCATCGTGCGGATCGGACCAGACCCGTTATATCCGCTAGCAACGAGGCTGCAGATGCTACACAGCTAATGGGTAATCTTAGCGGTGCTCGAGCGGATCGCACTCGACCCGTGATTCCTGTCAAGGACGAGACTAGAGATGCTACACAGTTGCTGGACAATCGCACCTATAATCGAGAAGATTGCACCCGAACCGATCAACCAGCCAGCGACCTGGATGCTACACTCACTCATAATCTATCTCTGGACTTGACCAAGAGCATGGATCAGTTGCCGCTGCTGGAGCACATGTCAATTCCCTCTGGACTGGATCTGTTGAGCGGCGTCAAGTCGGAGCTGCCCGTTGAAACGGAGCTGGACAATTCTGATTTGGATGCTACGTTGACGGCGCTGGCGCCGAACAAGAGCAACATGAAGCTGCCACTGAACTCCACCATAAATACGGAGCGTCTGCTGGACATTAGCGGCTTGCAGTCGCCGGCCAGGCACATTCAGTTGCTCAATTTGACGCGGGAGTTTCTGGAGCAGTCGTCGCCATGTATGAATCCACAACTCGGACGTCGCTCGATTCCACAGCAATCGCTCGTCTGCCTGACGCCGCAGTGGGCGACGACGACGACGACGCCGCTATCCGGACGCTTCCAGCAGTCGCCGGTCCCGGTGCATTTGCTGTCGCCACTGTTGAAGGCAGCGCGCAGTGATTTGGTTTTGCCCACGCGCACGCCGGAGGGTGAACTGTTGCCCAATCCCTTGGATGGCACCGTGGCGGCCGTTCAGCTGCGTACGCCGCGCTCACGCTACAGCTTTGGTCTGGACTTGCAGGATACGTCCTTAGATGCGTCGATAGAACTGGTGGATGGTTCCATATCCTCGTCACAGCAGCAGCTGCAACAGTTGCAGCAGCAGCTGCTCAAGAAGCAGCACAGTTTCGATTTGGATGAGAGCCTGGGCATCCTGACGCCTGATCAAATGGAGGAGTTCCTGGACTCATCCTCACAGCACAACAACAGCAACGCGATTCTTAACCATCAGCTGGAGCTGCAGCTGCTGCATCAGCAGCAGCATTTCCAGCAGCGATTGCAGCAACAACAGCAGCAACAGCAACACTTGCAACAGCAGCTGCGCTTGGAGCAAACACCCTCTCCCGAGGAGCTGCCTCTTGATCCCATAGAGCCACAGCTGGTGGCTGCCATAGCGACGCCTGCGCCATCCTCTACAACCGCAGCAGCTGCTGTCATCGTTGCCACCTCTGCCGCTGCGCCCGCTGCCCAGGCGAGTGCCAAGCTGAGCAACAGTTTCATAACCAGCGTCACCAGTGTGACCAGCCTGGATACGGGCTATCAGGGCGATGGAGAAATGTCGCGTCCCGCTTCACGCGGCGCCTGCGATCATTCGCCCAGCAATGGACCGCATTTGGGCCGCGTGAGCCGCCAGCCGAGCTTTCCGCCCATGCCCATGCCAGCCGGCGGAGGTGCTCCAATGCGTCGTCAGGATCCCATGACTGATTCGGATTTCTTCACCGAATCCGATGCGGATGATGTGCTGCAGCGTGGTGATCGGCGCGCCCAGGTTATCGACGGCCAGCTGTATGGGCCGGCAATGCAGCCGAGTGCATCGGTGCCGCAGCTGGAGGACTCGTGCATGGAATCATCGGGCATTTTTACGGATGTCGAAAATCGCTGCGATGAGGAAATGCGTCTGCCCGAGCTGGAGGTGGACATGGAAATGGATGTGGATATGTCGCCCGACGAGTCGACCCAAACCTTACGCAAGGCTCAAGGTCAAGCGCAGAGAGAGAAAACCGAACAGCAGCAGCAGCTCGTGCAGCCACGGCCGCTCTCGTCGTCGTCGGCAGCGACGACGCTCTCGAATCGCACTTCGTACTGCAGCGTTGACGGCGGCAGCGCCAAAAGCTTTTGCGACGAAGCTTTCAATGCGAGCACTGGCAGCGGCAGCGGCAGCGCCAGCGAGCCGCAACTGCGATCGTCAGTACAGCGCGTAACTTCGCCGCGTCCGCACGCATCGCTAACGTCGCTCTGTACCGTTGAGAATTTACAAACAGCTTCGGCGCTCTCTTCCAGCTCGTCGCTCTCCTCGCCGAAATCGTCGTGCAAGACAGCCACAAATCGTAAACTGAAATCGCCGCAAACGCCGCGCAGTGCTAAGGCTAAGGCGCCCGTTGCGCGCAAATCTCAGACGCCCAATAAATGGGATGCCGTTATGCATAAAATCGCCAGCAATAAGTCAACAATCAAAACTAATTACAATGATGTAAAATCCAAAGTGTCCACCACGCGCACCATGGCCGGACCGGGCGCAACGCCAACTGTCGCGCGCAGTCCTTCGAGCAGCGGCAGTCCGCGCATCAGTCCCACTGTGCGGCGATCGCCCTCTGTGACGCCCGTTGTGAAGCGCAGCACTAGTGTTAGATCCTCAAATGGCACGCCCACAACGCCGACGTCAACGCGGCAGCCACAGGATAAAGGCTCTGTTGGCGTCGGCAACGGCAGCGGCAGCGGCAGCAGTAGCAGCAGCAGCGCCGGCGTCAATGTGTTTGCGCGTCTCACCAAATCGCAGTCACCCACATCGCCCACTGGCAGCACAGCAGCAAAGCGTTTGCAGCCGTTGCTGGTTAAGCGGTAAGTCAGCCAGTTACACTGAGCGAAAATGTTGTTGAAAGTGAATTTAATTGATGATAAGTTAAGTGTCTAAAGATTATATTATTTGCATTGATTTGGTGGCACTTAAAATTTTTGTATTTTTATTGGTTTTGCTTACCTACAACAGCACACACCTGTGTTTCTATAGGCGTTTGCTTGTTCTTTCCTTGTCAATGGCTAGGGATATATTTTATATAGTTTAATCAGACTCAAGCTTAGGCTTCTAAAGTCTATGTCTCTCATATATATCCTATTTAAAAACTTTTTAGTTTAAATGTTTGCCTCAAGTAGAGCTCTTAATCATATAAATTATATATCTTCTTCAGAGACTCCAACTCCATCAACACCTTATATACTCTAGCTTATGTTTTCTACTATAATTTGAATGCTCGCAAAATTCTTCTTCTAATTCCTTTCATTTCCAAATTCCTTTATTTTTTTATTTATTTATTATTTTATTTATTTTATCGCTAATTCCATTTTTAAAACTCTCGAAATGGAAATCCATTTGAAATTTGTTACTAAAAAAAACTTTGTGTAGTGACAAAATTTCAATTGGATTTCCATTTCAAGAACTTCATCAATTAAACAACTGCCAAAAATTCAAACAGAATCTTTTCTCTCATGTGCCCCAGCCCTTGTTCTTACAAAGCTATTTCCATAGCCTCTTATCATTCTTAGCAATCTACTCCAAGCCCCTTTAATGGCATATTTATTGTTAACATCTGCCAATCAGCTGGATGCCAATTTTGTTTTTATCAAAATCAAGTAACACTTCCATTCCATTGTCTGCGTCTGCTTATCAGTTGCGGCCATTGATTGATTTCTTGTGTTCCACATTTTGTTTATTAGGCTATCGAATTCACTGTTAATAGCCATCGCTCACCTGTTGGCGATAAAGTCTTACCCCGGTCAGACTCGAATGTACATTAATATTGAGTTCAGGGTCAGTTGAGAGTCTGATTTTTTTTGTTATAAAGTGGCGCAACAGGCTATTAAGTTGTAGTTTCCAACTGGAAATAGTTAACCTAGAGGCTGTAGAATATTTAAATTAAATTACCATCAAGTTTGCATAATAGTAAATGCTAAATGGAATGAATTCGAATTCAAATGTCAAGCGCACTTTGCGATAAGCCTTCTTGTTTTATAGAAATATAATCAGTTGTTGTAATTCACAAGTTGTTCACGCAGTGAGTTGGGGTTAAGTTCTGAAGTAGAACTGGATCTTATGAAATTCAATTCGAATATATGAAATAACACATTTGATTAAATATACATATCAATTTACCAAACATCTATAGATATTTACCTAAAAATTACCTGTCTGTTGCTCATCTGGGAACACTTCTCAAAGACTCTGATCTCAATTATTTATTCAGTTTCTGTGATGTCATGAAATTTGTGGCTTGCAAACATAAACAAATTAGCCACATTGGGTTGGCAAATAGACTTCGATGTGACCAAGAACCCTAACCCCGGAATTCCACAACAACTTGGGCCCAAAAGTCAAATTTAACTATTTCCTATAGACAGCAGACAGAGAGAGAGAAAGACAGAGAGTAAGGCGAGTAGCTAAGGCAAAGCGACGCCAAGTCGAACAATTTATTGGACCCGTGTCGTGTATATTAAGCATCATTTGTCGGCCTTGGGAGGGGTCGAAGAGGCGCCTAATATTTAAGCATAAATTAGGCTAGGTTCAGGCGCTGGTTGTGAGAGTGGCGTCGCAATGGGCGCGGGAGGGGCGCGTATGCTATGAGGCTGATGCGTGTGCGTTTTGCTTAATTTCACAGCAATTTTTTGGCATTAGGAACGAGATTCACATGAGTTGAGCTCAGCATTTTGTATTTTGTCATGTGAACCAGGCAAATGTGTGCCGTTTACCCGTTCTGCACATTTGTTCCGGCTGAAGGGGCGTATGTGCATTATACAAATTAATACAAAAGAGTAGAACAATAGAACAGACAGAGGGAGAGTGAGAGAGAGAGGGAGACACACAGTGACAGCGACAAACCCAAAAAGATATAGCGAAAATTAATACAACTGAACTTTGACTTTTTTCCCCTTTTTTTTTTGAGATTAGTTGAGCAAAAACCAAAAAAGAAAAACATAATAAAATTGTGTAAAAAAGCAGAGCAAATGCTCAATTAATTTAATTGCCAGGGTCGACGTCGTTGTCTGTGTCTATTATACGGATTATTTTTGCTTAACTCTGTGCAAAACGTTGGGAATTAAGAAACAAAAAACGTGGTTAAAAGGTTTTTATGTACATATATATAATTTATATATATATATTTATATATATATTCTTATAAGCACGCCGATAAATTCTGTGCGCAATCACAATAACAACGCAAGCCGCAAATTAATCGTAAATCTTATATGATCTATTGCGCTCTCCCTCACTCTTCTGTCTCTCGCTCTCGCTCTGGCAGTCTATATCTAACTGGCATCTGTATATTTGTTTGCCTTAGCGATAACGAGTTTCGTGCACCTTTTTCCATGTGCATTGCATCAAAATTCATTAGATAAAAGTATTTTTTATTTATTTACTTTTATAGCTTTTGATGAATGCACTTGGTTTTCTCGCCAAAGTCTGGTATGCTGTTTATAAATAATATATGTTAATATATGTGTGTGTCAAATTTGACACGCACCTTAACGAGCTGTCAAGCTGCATATTCTGTTCTGTTTTGTTTTTTATCTCACATGAACTTTTACGTTGCTCGACCTTGCCTCATCCAATTTACATTTCTGACAAATTCTTAAATAATTTGTTACAGTAAAAATTTGACGGCCTCAAAGCTGTCAAATGTGTACTTTTGTCAGACTTTTGATTAGTATATCAAGCACTTGTCGACTGTTAACTTTGTCTTTGGACTGTTGTCAACTTCTGGTTGGGACTTCGCCATCTGAGCTTCGTTGCAAATGAAGAAGTGAAATTGAATTTTATACAATTTATAGTTTTGCGAGAAGTTCAACTGAAAGGTCTTGCTAATTGACATGACTATGCAAGTTGATGTTAAATTTAACTAGCTGTCAACTAGTTTGAACTAAGCGTAGAAATGAGAATTCAAATTATATTAAATTTCGCTCTGAACTGATCTTTACTGATCTTTAATTTATTGCATTGCGAAAGTAGCTTAGATTTTAGTAGAAAAAAATAAATGCTTTAGTTTAACTAAATTTATAATCCATGTAAAGTCATTTATGAAATCTATCTAATTTATATTCGATAAAATTTGTCATTCTTCAATTAAAATCTTAGTCAAAAATCAAAATCTGTTTTTAATTAAATTGTTTCTCATTCAAAGCTAAAATAATTCTTAAACCTTTAACACATTTGCTCAATTTTCAAATTATTTTAAGAATAACATAGAAAAAACTAAAAAATCTCTCTAATACTTGCCTTATTTGTGGACAAACTTGAACTCTAACTGCAGCGTGACTGGGGCAAAGTAATTTTTTGATAATAATTATTATTATACTATTAGAAAAATAACAAGACAACAATATTTTAACAGGTGAGCTGCCTACCTGTCTTAACCTGCAATTATACAATGTTGCTTATTGTTATTTTGTTATTTTTTCTTTTTATATTGAAAACCACAAGAACAGCAAACGCAAAGCAGCCGCCAATTACAACAACAATAAGCACATAATTACAGAGTGTGTGTGAGTGTGTCACAATTGACAACGTAGTGCGAGAAGATATCTCGAATAGAAAAACAATCGCAATAACAACAGCAACTGCTCATAATACAACTGTGAATGGGTGTGAATGTATCTTGAAGTGTGCGCAGCGCTGCTTTTGCCTTTTCGAGTGTGTGAAAAACGCCTAAGCTCAACTCTGACTCTGTGTGTGTGTGGATTGAATTTGCTACAAGATTCATAAGTTTTGCAGGCGAGCTTATGAAACATGCTGAAGATATTATCAGCTCAAGTGAAGCCTTAAAATTTCTTTAGGAATTTCACATAACATTAAACATATTTATGAGCGCAACTCGTATGGTGATGCCTTAGAATTCCACAAAACATAAATTTTGATGAAAATTGTGACAGTAGCTTAAATACTTGTGCATACGATATCATATCTGAAAATATAGTAGAAATATTATGTGCTCAAAATGCATTCAGAACACGGGCACGCGCAGCTTAATGCAATACCTACTTTATATTTCCGATTTTGTTTATGACTCAAAAAATGAGCTAATGCTTAGCTTGTGACCTTTTGCTGAGATGAGATAATCAAGACGCAAGACGCATTTCAACTCTGACTGCAATTGATAACTTGAGGTGAAATTGTTTAATCAACAACAATAGCATTATCAATCAAGAATATCATAGCAATAAATGCAAGATTATATGGTGTTTCGCACTGCAGCATATATATACTATATATATCTATTGTAACTATATTCCATATTCCTTATCAAATTTGAATATTAAATCATTTTAGAAAGTCATTTAAGAAATTTCAGCATTTTAAAAAATATCCATTAAATGTTTTATGTTTTTAACTTTAATAATTCTAGACGTTCTAGATTCTCTCATGTTGAAAACTTTCAAAGAAGATGTTTCAAGCTAGTTTCTCATAAAGAGCAATTATAAAATATCTAAAATCCAGATATTGCCTTTTAGGAATTTTTCTTTTTGTTTAAGACATTTTTTTAACAAAAGTTGTGTTTAGTACGGCAAAGTTTTCACTGTTACAATTTTAACACTTTCTGTAAATTTTTGAAAAAATAAAAGATAAAGTTTTATCTGTTGGCTAGCAGCGAAAAGTAACTTTCATATGGACATTTATTATTTATTTGATGTCCCTTGGCACAAAGTTTTAGTTATCATTTTTGCAGCTTGAAAGTTTTTCCAAGTTGCTTTCAGTAACATTTCCAAACAGTTGTAATCGAATTTATTGCCTTGTCGGAAAATATTTTCGATTTTATTCGAGCATAGCAGAAGCTGACCACAAAAAGCAAATGCCATTAGCAAAGACTCGCATAAGTCAGAGCTTAACTAAAATTGTTGTCGATACGGAAACATAAATGTGAACAAAAGCCATAGACGAGACCCCCGCTCACCTGCTCACAAGCACTAATTGTTGGTTTTTAGGGCTGGGCACATGTTATCATGGGGCAGAGAGTAGAAAAACACACAAACAGAGAGAGAGATAGAGATAGACTCAACAATTGAGATATGGATGGGCATGAGAAATACCATAAATTTCAACAAGGTCAACGTGAGCAGCAGAACAACTATTAAGCAACACGAAGAAACACACAAGATACAAAAAAGAAGCTAAAAATAAGTAGAAAAACTAATATTGATTTTGAGTTGAAATAATTGAGTGTAGATCTCCATGCTGAATTGAAAGTTGTGCATTAGGCAGGCTAAGAAAAAAATCTTCACTAATCTAGCTAACAATTTATGCATTGTAAGCGGCTTCATTAACACGAGTCTGTGAACATTTTTTATACCCAGTTTTTCGCTTCTGTTTTTTGCAAGCTAATGAAAACAAGCGGCTTAAGCGATGGTCAAACAGATAAGAGAATGTAACCATACACTGAAGAAAATCACAAGGAATTAAATGTCAATTTTTGGGTAATTCTTGAAGAGAATTGTATACGATAGGAGACAATTTTTGGAAGTTACAACATTTGGAATTGTAGAAAGAAAGTGCAAAAATTTGAATATAAGTATTGAGTTATAGTGTCTATGTATAAGATAGTTCGATCGGTGAAAAAAAAGGATACTAGCAAAATACTAAACTGAGGAAATGTAAGCGGTTTGTGTGCACTAAATTTCAACTCTATAATTTCTATAATAAATCATTTAGGATTACATTGCATGAATCTTAAGAATACATTTTCTTATACCCAAAAAAAATCAGAATTCCTACTATGTTGAATTCATTAAAATTTCACATAATTTAAATAATGTTAAGACAAGTATTCAGTCTTGAAAGTTTTAAGACTTTTAGCATAATGGGGTCTGGGAAAAATAAATATGAAGATAATAAAAGAAAATCTTGCTGACCAAAAAAAGACTTTCTTGAAGATCTAAAAGTTGGAAAAGATGAATAATGAAAATGCTCAAAGGAATCTTTCAAACAAAGAAGTTTTATAAGCTTATGATTTTAGTAGTAATCTAACTAATATGGTTTTTAGAGAATTTACTATTGTTTTTCCTTCTATAACAGTATTCTTATATAGTATATATTATTTATTACATTCATATGATGCAGCTAGAGATTTCAATATAGAAATATATTAAGTATATATTTAGCACAATACTGCCACAGATCAAAGTGAGAATAGTACTCAGCAACTATGTATAGGCTGATTTTTTATTATCATTATTTTTTTTTTACTTCGTGTAGACAGCAAGAAATTTCTATGTTTGTTTGTTTCTGTCTGTGGCTCGATGGAGATTTTATGACTTTGACCTTTGAATGATGCTGTCAATTTAATGTTAATGATCATGACGGCTGCCAAACTAGCCATTAAATATCATTGTGTTGTGTTATTAATAACAAAAAGTTACCCATCATTTATACAATTGGTAAAAGTTGAGACTCGGTGACAAACCATTCAATGATAATAAAATTGTCTATCAACACAGCAGCAAGAGAGAGTGTGAGTGCTTGTGGTACAGATGTCACTGGCTCAGTGTCTTTTCGCATGTCGCCGGCAGAGCGCAGCTGTAAATCAATTGTGGACCCAAGCCGCCCGCATCCGATCCCGAACTCGGTTTCGTTGCCGTTCTCAGGCGCTGGTGGCAAATACTCGTAGCGCTGTTTTGACAAGTGTCACGAGAGCTGTCAACACGTTCCACTCAGATAAAATTCATGCAAACGATACCAGCCGGCGAATGTCGGCTGAAAAATATGGTGAGAAAATGAATTATATATATATGAGATGACCGACAAAAAGATGCTCTGTGAAAGTTGGAAATTAATATGATAAAAATGTAGAAGAAATCAGATGAGCAGATGCAACTGAGGAACTTGAAGTTGCGAGGAGTCTGAAGGAAGTGAAGGAACTTTTGTCTAAATTAAACTTGTCTAGGGTTAACTTAAAGAGGATTAATATTGTTAATATTTAAGAAACAAAGTATATATATAGTTATTGTTATAGTCATATAAAAATGAGAATGTGTGTAAAAACTACTTGGCTTATGTAAGATATATAAAGTGAGCTCCTGCTTTGTTAGGTAAGGTTAGGTTTTATAAGCTAATCTTACGAAACATTTATTTATGTCATATTGTGAAATTGAAGGTTATTTAGAATACGTGCCTTTCGTTTATAACAAAAACCAATGAGTAGAAATGCTGAATATACCAGTAGCTCTTATCTGCGATTATAATACTAAATTCCTTCACCCTATCTAATCGTTAGCCTAAAACAAAAAAAAAAGCAATCGGAATTTTTATAGCTATTATCATATCACTTGAAATATGTAGATTATAAGTTTTTTGTTCGAGCAAATTAAAAAAAAAATTTAATTAAACTTAATGATTTAAAATGAGTTTTTAATATAATTTTCAGCAAAGTTTTAAGGGAATGCTTTTTAATATGTTTGATTGTATCTGATTATACTTCAGTTAAAGCTTCCTTAAAAAAATTACTTGTAAATTATTTGGCCTATTATGTATATCTCTGACTGACTATCTATCTGTCTATCTTTGACTATGCTAAATAAACATAAATATTTTGTTAATTTAGATAAGTTTAATTTATACAATAATAATCGTTGTCTGCCGCGTGTATGCTACCCTATCAATGCAGGGTATTTTAATATATTTCTTTTATCACTCGCCAACTATTTAACGCCCACAAAAAATGCAAGCGCGTTGTTGCAATTAAAAATACAGCCAGTTTGTTGATTTTTTTCTTTAATATTTTTGCCGCGTTTTTATCATGTTTTAAACTTAATTTCGTATTATGCAACATTTTCATGGAGAGGGTTTTGTTTTTTATATGCCTGCCTTTCGGTCGTTCCAGCGGGCAAATGCGTGAAAAATTTAAAAACCGTAGCAAGTCAGACGCACAACAAAATATTTTTTTCGCAGTCTAACGACGCGACTCACGTTTCTTCCCCCACCGATGCCCGCTTAACCAGCGGCGGTTTTTTTAATAGCGTTGAACTGGAAAAAAAAATACATGAAAAAATAAAGTTAACAACAACAAAAACAAATGGCAAACGTGTTTCGGACCAAAAGGTTGAAAAGTAGCTCCCAATATTCGCTTCAAGCGGCGACCCCCTCATCTCCCTCTGCACGGCAAACGCTTTGAATTTATTTATTTTTTTGTTGCTCACCTTTTGTTTACATTATTAATACACAATTATGTATAAGCAAACTTGCGGCCTGGCGAATTTAAAAATTGCTTAAAACTTTTTGTTTATAAATATTAAATTAGCTGCCAGCTGCGTGTAAATTAGGATACATTTTGTATATCAGCAATGAATTTATGGAGCAGCCATAAAATTAATAAACACAAGAAAAAAACAAAATTGAAAGATCGCAGAGATATTTATTTGCGTTTCTCTTCAATTTTTTCGCTTAATATCTTAATTCGAGCTAAGCGAATATCAAAGAAGATCGAAAGTCCATTAAAAGTTGTTCATAAACTTTGATCAATTGAATTTTGAGACTCTTTTTTGATGAGATTTTTTGAAGAATTTTGAATGCGCTGAATGGAAATTGATACGAAAATAGACTACGAAATAGAGCATAAATTGAAAATTTTTTAAATACGAGAAAACTGATTAAAAATATGCTAAAATATTTGGTTTTTTGCAATGTGAACATAACATAAAAATTTCACCTGATTTAAATAAAATTCACAAATAATTATGTAATAATCTAGCAAATTATGAATATATTCATAATAAGCGGAACAAATATACGAAGTGCCAATTGTATACCCTGTAAATATGAAAGGTTTATCGAGCTATGTAAATGTAAATGTAAATGACAATAGACAAACCTCTTTAGCAATGTTTATGTGGTAAATAAAGTTGAGTAAGGCTGCATGTAAATACATGTACATACAGGGTATACAGGGTATACACATTTCTTAGCTTAGATGCTGTATGATATACAACTAATCTCTTATAGTATAGGGGATACTAAACGGTAAGACACATTCCTACTCAATATATGCATCAGCTAATATAGCTTCAGTTACTGAAGCTTGCTCCTTATTAATAAAGGATTTTACTTGAACTAATGAAGGCTTTTTATCTAAGATCAAACTCAACAAATACAAATTATGTACAAAGTTTGATCTATGATTTCGCAACAGGGCATCTCTTAGTCTTGCCCTATTGAAGTACTTGCTCAGACCACATTTGTTTGCACAACAAATGAGCTGAAAGTTAAACGATTGTTGGCAATTGAAAGTGTCAAAATATAAAAGTTTCTTCCTGAAAACCGCAAACTAAAACTTTTAATCCATGGCAGCTGCCAGAAGGCTTAGACTTCAAGCCCTTTTTACTAACTAAAAAACTTCAGTTGTAATGAAATTTAAACGTGTTATTGGTGCTTGTAATTTATAAATGGAAAAGCTAACAAAGAAGCAAAACTTCATATATTTATAAGTAAATATATGCTTAA
Organism: Drosophila hydei; assembly: GCF_003285905.1. Classification (NCBI taxonomy): domain Eukaryota; kingdom Metazoa; phylum Arthropoda; class Insecta; order Diptera; family Drosophilidae; genus Drosophila; species Drosophila hydei. Next base: position 2,441,670 of record NW_022045827.1, read on the forward strand.
TATACTTATGTCTATCCATATCTATATATGTATGCCTGCTTTTATAGCTCTGGCGACCCTGAACTTGTGGCCAGATTGAAGCTGCAGATGCGGCAATTGACAGCCCGCTGAGCCCAAGTTTGGTTATCGTGTGAATATTTATACACTAATCAATGAGCGTCTCTCTGCCTCCCCGTCTTTCTCTGTTATATTTATGGGCATTGGCTGTAAATGTGTTTTTGGCTAAAACAAAATAAATATAAATTGCCGAATTACGTGTTTTATTTTTATTTTTTTTTATATTTTTTATACATATATATTTATGAGCCAACAAATTCAAGTCAAGCGCCGCAAAAGTCTGTTATTGGCCCATGACACGTGGCTCATAACCGCAAAATTCTGTATTACAAAATGTCTACATAGCCATAAAGCCATATTTATGCTTTATGATGTGAAGAAGCTCTTCTGTTTCGTACACCGTAAGAATTAAGATTTTCGGTGTACGAGTCGCTGACACAGAGGGGGTCATTTGCTAATAATACAAGTGGCCTAAACAGAGGAGGTTATTTACTAATGACATAGGTTAAATGGGGTTTACTAAGAAGCGGGTAAACAGGTATCTGAAACCTGAATTGCCCTAGGTTGAGTTAGGTTGGGTTGTTTATATAAATAATATTAAGAACATTTTTTAACAGAGTTTCAAAAATACATATTAACAAATATAAATTCTTGCACTAAAAAACTTATTGTTTATTGAAATTAAGAAATTAAATTAGGAAATATTCTTTAATATTTGATAAAATAATAAAAAATATATATAAATCGAATTCTATAAAATCTCCACAAATATATATATACGCTCATGGATCGATAAATATTTAGCGGCATTTAAAGCAATATTAACGATATTAAAGGCAGTTATTAAATACAATTTAATTATGTTTGCCTGCATAGTTTCTCTGCTAGTTTTGGCGCCATTAATCTGTCACACAAGTTTAGCTTGGCTAATTGAATTTTAATCTGTAAAATATGTCATAGCAGAGTTTGTTTTTGTTGGCAAAGTCAATTGATAAATGACTTTGGTATGAGACGACCTAAAATTGGCAAAAACTATATATATAAAAAAGCTTTTATATAGATATATGTATACAATAAAGGCTTAGGCTTAACGCATTCTAATGGAAAACAATAAATCATTGTTTTCACATTTGCATTTAGCGCTGTAACGAGTTTCATTGAAAATCGCAACGGGCACGTTTATAGAATTGGAATTTTAGCTCTCTTCTTTTTGTTAGCGAAATTTTCATTTCCATATTACATTGATAACATTATTAATTGTTTAACGTGAGGCGTAGAATTTGTCAGCTTTATGTTAGCCGGTTTTGAGTTGAGCCGATGCGACCGTAATACAAATAAGAATGGAAATGTCACGATCTAATTAGGCATGACTACAATTTTCAAGTGCCAAATTACGCACTCAAGTCAATGCTCATTTAATGTATGATTCTTGATGGAGATCATGTAATTTATACTAAAACAGGGTGTTCATTTTATGGAGAGTGAACGGAAAATGAAGCAGCAAGCAGTTGAAAAAATCTTGCTACAGTCTGTGAAATTTTATTGAATTATATTTAAAACAAGGATAAGGCCATTAAGATAAAGGATTTTCTCTAAAAAAATTATTTTTTTTACTTTTTTTTTATAAAATAAAAATGTCACGCTGATAGAACTTTTCACATCAATTATAAAATGCATAATTATAAAGCAAATAAAAACGAACTCCAGTTATAAATTCTTGGTCAATTCAAGGCAAATGAAGCGACAATCAATTGAAATGCGATGGTGCAAAGCAATTTCAGTTGCAATTTGTCAATGCTGCATTTTGATGCCAATTAGCATTTGGCGGAACTGCTCCGAAATCAGCAACAGTAGCTGCAAAAAGTTAAGCACCATATGCCAAGCTGTTTCCGTTTCGCTTGCCATTTGCTCATAATTGTATGCCATCTATACCTCAAAGAAAGAATGAGCTTAACTGACTGCATAATACTCGTTGAAAGCTCTCATTTAGAGATCTTTAATCCGTTCTATATAATCCATGATCCATTTGAATAGATGTAAGATTTTAGCTCTAAAACTAGTTTTTGTCTTCTGATTTACATCGTCTTTAAAGCGTTCATATTCATGGACTTTTATCAATCTATGCCAGGCAGAAAGCTAGCCCAACTAATATAGCCTTAACACTTCAGGAACGAGCATCAAAATGGAAGAAAACTGTAGCCGCTGACACAATTTGCATTCAAAATTTATGCAGGTTTTGTATTATGTGTTTTTTTTTCCTTTGCTTCTGCACAGTAATTACGAGTGCAGGGAATACAACTTGTGATTCCGCGTATAAGAAACGTGAAATTTGAAATTATAATCAAGTTAGTTTTTAGTGCAAACTTTGCGGTTGTAAACTTTAGCCCAAGTCGTTGTGGCCAATGCAAATTGTTTATTAGCCTGGCTAAAAGGTTGCTGCTTGCGCGTAAGCTGAAGGCGAGGGCGAAAAAGTCGCGGCTTAAATTAAAGTGAAAATATTGTTTTAAGCCATAAACTTTAATAATTTCTATATAAACAGACTTGTGGATGAGATGAAGTTGAAGTTTATGAGACGAGCGAGTGTTGGCAAAAATGTTACTTCAGAGTTTGTCCTGCTTATGTTGGCTGAAACGGTAGTTTTAGAGATAAGTTTAGAAAGTGTTTAGTTTGTTAAGTAACTCAACTTTTAGCTTAATCTAGATTAACAAGTCTCAGGACAGGCAGATCAGACAGCTGATGAAATACAATGTTTTTGTAGTGCTTCACTTTTGAAAAAGTAAAAAAGTCGGGACTATCCGACTAGGAAATGCCCGAAACATGGGCCTTGTATATTTGCATATATTAATTCATGAATTCCCATTTTTAATTGTGGCTTTGGGCATTTTTGGGTGGCTTGTAATATATTTTGTTGTATGAATTTCAATATATCTAAATAGTATTTTATTATTATTAATAAAGCTGCTAATCAGCAGAGAGTATTTAATTAATAACTACATTTTAATAGTTAATAAAAAGATTTCTTTAAGCTCTCCAAAACTTTCCGACTTTTCGTCCCTGGGGTCCAATGCAATTTGATGATATTTTAAGTGCCGTTGCCGAAGAACAGCTGCGGCATTTGTACCGTCAGCTTCATCAACATTATCATCATATGATACTATAAAAAAAAACTGAAAATAAAACGATAAAAAATGTTCACGTGGCGACATTTGCAACGCAAAGCCAAAAAGTCGTTGGGGAAGAGTCAACAAGACAGAGAAAAAAAGAGAGAATGAAAAAACTCTGGCAGCAATTTATGTGAGCGTGAAAACAAATTGCCTAACGTATGGAAAATTATTGCATATGGAGATCAAATAAATGGTCGAAAAAAGGCAGACAGCAGCAGTCGGAGCACTTGGGGAGGCACTCGATGAGGAAACGCACTGAGCAGCGAGTGCGATAGGCATAGAAATTGATGACAAATCATGAATTCGTCACAGCAACTCAACAAACACCGACACCTTTAGTAGGGCTGGGGTACTTGGGAGGCAGACAAAGCACACTGACCACTCGCCACATGCCACATGCGTCACGTGAGGCATTTACACAATCAACGCATTGGCACAGCCACAGCCACAGCCACAGCCTCAGCCGTTGCCCCTGACAGTGCCTACTGTCAGTACCTTTTGTCGGCTGTTAGCTGTGCTTATGGCTTATACCCTGTAACAGGCGTTTGAGAGGGTTAAGCGGCATTGATGGCAACTGTGTTAGTTATAGTTATAAAATACATTTTTTTTATATTGTTCTATTTTTTAAAGCAAAAGCAGATATGCAAAATGTACAGGGTATAGTAATGTATGTCAATTGTATTCAAATTTTATATATATTTTATTCTAAAAAACATTAATTGCTTAACCAGCGCAGAGAATATATTTAAAGTTAGGTCAAAGGATTAAAGCTTTTAAAAGCTTAATCTTCAACATAAAATTTTAGTAGTTAGGGTTTAGAGTATATATAATTTCTATGTTTGTTTGAGACTAAATCTAGTCAATAATTATATCTAAAATCAAGGTGCTACGCTTGACATTAACACCAAGAATAAGATTAACATTAACATTGACTTTAAAATTTAACCTTTAATCACTAACTAACATTACCATAAAAATTGTTTTTCTTCATACAACATTTGAAAGGTCACAGGGTATCTGCCAGTCGCCTATATGCACTTCGTATTGTGTCTATAGGTTTTGCGTTTACACATTTTGTCTTGGCTACATTTAAGGCAGCTCCACACACACACACACACACAACACACTTCGGCACACACACATATTTGCTGCCTCACATGCGTTTTCGCACGTTTCGCAATCTTCGGGCAGACCGAGTGTCAACAGAATCTACACCCTGGGTATATATCCCCTCTAAATACTGTCAGTTCGCATCTCACGGCCCGATATATCAGTGGGGCTCTGTCGCAAGCGGATTTCGACTTTTTGAATTTGTCGCGCGCCCCCTCATCCGAATTAGTTTTTTTTTTGTTTTTCGTTCGAAAATGTTTTACAAGTGAGTGAAATTTGTGTCTTTCTTTCCTGCTTCTGTTTTAGTTTTTCACTTCACATGAAGCCGGGTGATATTTGATTGATGTTTTGTTTCGCCCTTTGCTGCTCTTTATAAATTGGATATTAACTAATGAGCTTAAGCGATTTTTTTCTCCTTCTTTCTCGGGGTCTTTGTGAAAGCGCCAGTTGAAAGAAGATACTTATCATCCGAGTGTGTGTGTGTGGGGATTACGTGTGTGATGTGTGCGATGTGTGTGTTCCTTTTGAGAAAAATGAAATTAAAGAAGAAGCTGTGCACCTTGTGAAAGTTATTTGTAAATAGCATTTGAAACATTGTTTGGCCTATGGTTGGGGACCAAAATTTTGAACCATTTTTTATATAAAATGTAATATTTAATTTAAATGTTGCTTAACAAACTTATAATTGAATTGACATTAGGATAAAGTAAGAAACTGTTAAAGAACTAGAACTACAATTTTTAATCAGAGAGCTTGATTGATTTTGTTTGAGAATTGTTGCCTAGTTACCTAGTTGATTAGACATAATTTGAAAGTAATATTTATGAGTGCAGTTGGAAGGTGAAGTTCGAACTTTGTAGTTGAACTTTGATGCTTATGACTTGTGTGTCAATGCTTAGTACAGTGCAGTTGGCAAATGAAGGTGTGCTCAATGAGCTAGTAGAAAAAGCATTGATTGTTAACTCTATTGACTCTATTGTTAATGCTGAGCAATAGTTTATACTTTTCAGCTTTACAAAAGTATCTTTCGCTGAATCAAATTATACTAAACTCTACAATGTTACAAACATATGCGGGTAACATTCAAATAACTGACTTACCAGGCAAAAGTAACTCAAGCAAAACACACTTAAGTAAACGTTTAACTACACCTAGCAAAATATATAAATATATACTTTGATAGATCTCGATATAAGACTCTTGAGTCTAGAGTAACAGAGTCAGCTCTTCTTCATATGCCAAGTTATAATATATTTGCTGTAAACTCATTGTTATTCTGGCTCCAAGCTTAACAATAGTCCATGTCTTTAATGCCACTAATATTTCTTAAGGAAACTCACAAAAAGGTTCCGTTTATCAAACATAAATTTAAGCAAACCTAAGCAACCCGCCAAGTGCCTCAGCTCCTATGCACCTGCCTCAATGCACACCCACTTGGGCGCCCACGCAATGGCTTTCTATATCCACACAACAAACAAATATCTACGTCTAGCTGTCCCATGGGCACTTCGAAGGCAGGCACATATCCCGTGTTTGGCAACATGCAACCGAACAGATCTTCAACGAACTACAATACATAATTCCACTCATGAATCACGTGGCGTATTTATAAAATAAAATGACAACGCGCACACGGGGCAAGCATCAGCATCAGCACCGATCCCAATCCCAATCCAAATTCAAATTCAAATTTCAAATCCAACATCAACTCGGACAACTCTATTTTTGCATCGTGCATGCAGCTCTCGACGGGATTCGGCCTCGGACTCGGACCCCGGACCCGAGCCCCTCACGTCGACCACTTCGCCGATGGAGCACCAACGAGATGCAAACAAGCGAAATTAGTTCAAATGCTATATTTAAAACTAGGACTGCCGGCCAAAATGTTGCATGTTGTGGCCGCCTAGCCACCGTGCCACATGCCGCAAGTTTTTGTTTTTCCTTCCAAACGATGCGCAACGCGTTGGAAAACACTTGTTTTTGCGTTTTCGGCTTTTCCGACCGCAAATGTTGTTGTTGCCTATGCCGGCATATGTTTGAATATACTTGAAAATCGAACAGCGCTGACCAGGTAACCGACACAAGGTGGGCATTAAAACAAATTTACAGAGCGCGTAATGAGAGTTGGTTTAACAGCCTGAGATGTACCCTGTAAACGTGGCTGTAATAGTTACAATTATATTGTCTTATAAGATAATGTAGATCGACTAGTTAGGCTTACGCTTATTATATGCATACCCTACAGAAGTGGCTGTAACTCAGTTATATTCAGGCAGAGTGTAAATTCAGATTACACAGAGAGATTGTAAAGCTGTCTTCAGTCTTAATGATTAGCTTAAAGTACCTTAAGCTGCTGTGTTTAAACTTTTTTCATTTGATTTATAACTCTTAAGACAAATCATACACAAATTAGAAAGCAAAAGCTGTTTTTTGCTATTTATGAGCTTTTTAAGTACGATTAAAAAGTTAGGTTTAGTTACTATATGCAACATGCATTGCATTTCAAAGCTGCTTGAAAAGCTTCTTAAAAGCTCAAAAGGATTTAAATTAATATTTTTGCAAATTACAAGACTAAATCTACTGCTCATCTGTAAGAAGTTTACCAGTTGGAAAAACGCTACTTTCAATTTGTTGTCATAATAATGAGCTCCTTGAGTAAGATTTAAAGCTTACACTTACACTGTAAAGCTGCTTGAAAAGCATGTTAAAAGTTCAAGATGAATTTGATAGAATATTTCTGAAAATTACATGGCTTTAGCCTGATTATTCAGACTGATTATCAATAAAAAGCTTACCAATTTGTAACAAGCTGCCTTAAAAGTTTTTGAATGCTCTAGGTATTATGCTTAAGTAACTTGAAAATATAAACTCTAATTCGAAATATAGCGAAAGCTCGCTGTCTTAGCTTAAAAACGAAAGCTGCTTAAAAAGTTCAAAGAAAAGTTTGTGTGCTGCTCTAATTGAATTTATTATATAATTAAATGAAAGCTCCACTGAAAGTTTACTAATCTTATTGCCTAAGCTAAGATCCCCTTGCCAATTGCTTGCAGCGCATTAAAAATTCGTATGAATTTGCCTTGAACCGTTTCAACTTCTTGCAGCAACTGGGATTATCTGCAAGAGAAAAAAGAACAGTTGAAATGTTTACGGTCAGTTTCGTTCATTTTACATGGGTAGCAAAAAAAAAAAAAAAAAACAAACGGGCGCTCAACCAAAACCAATGCCGGTTGTTAAAATTCTAGAATCAATTACGTTGCTATTGCAGTTGCTGTTGCTGTGGCTGTTGTTGCACTTGTTGTTGTGCTACATCCTCTAGAAAACTTTGCTTACTTTGCTTTGGTACTTTTTGTATTTCTTTTGGGTTAGCAAATTTTGTTGTACGTCTTTCAATTAATAACATGTAATGGACACTTTTTGCACCAACAAATTTCCGCGCTCAGGTTCCAGCTGAGTGCGCTAATGTTGGAAAACAAACTTCTCTTTTGTGTATGCGCTGTAAAAATGATGATGACCTAGTGGGATGACTTAGACTGATAGCTAAACTCAATGATGATAGCCTAAGATATGTCAATTTTTGGCTCTTCTTTTGACTATAGTAAAATGCATAGCTAATGCAATGTAGATCAAGAAAGTTGTAAACTTACATTCTTAACTTTTCAAACCTTCTACAGGGTATTTATAAGTAACACATTCTAGCTATATTTTCCAGTTTGCTGAGGTCTAATCAAAAAAAAAAACCTAAAAACGGGGCGTTGTTTTATGTTTGCCTCGAAATAAGTATGCATACACACACAAACACACATATACATACATACATGCATAATTACATATATATATACAATGCATATATATATTTACGATCTTCAGCTGGAAAACAAAGCAACATAAAATCGGTTACATCTTGGCCAAAGACGTCCAAAGTGCCAGAACAAATAATAATTTTTGTGTGCTTTGAGAAAAGCGAGGCTATTTATAACGTAATTTTCGGTTGACCGCAATTTGAATAGACGTTTGTGTTGTTGTTGTTGTTGTTGTTGTAACATAAACTATACGAATTGGGGTTGCGGTCTTTAGCCATGTTGCATCTGGAGCTGATGATGTAATATGGCCAAAGATCTTGTTTATGTTTCGTCTGAGGAAGGAAGTGCTCGTAATAAAAATTTCAAATTGAACTTTGAATTGATCAGTAAAATTATTTAATAGATCTGTTGCGATAGCTATTCGAAATGAATTACTTGTCATATTAGGTTATTATGATTATGTCAGCCATAAAGGGAAAACTCTTCGATCCCCAAATATAGCTACATAGTCGATATAACTACATATCTATGTACCTTTCTCTACACAGGCCTTTAGAAAATTTACACTCTTACAGTACAGTGTAGACAGCTTAAAATATATTGATAATAGATTGATTTGATCTCTATAAGAGATAGATTAATTATGATGTTATCTTTATTATATTCCATATATCAAATACCATATATCATATATCATATATCATATATCATATATCATATATCATATATCATATATCATATATCATATATCATATATCATATATCATATATCATATATCATATATCATATATCATATATCATATATCATATATCATATATCATATATCATATATCATATATCATATATCATATATCATATATCATATATCATATATCATATATCATATATCATATATCACATATCATATATCATATATCATATATCATATATCATATATCATATATCATATATCACATATCATATATCATATATCATATATCATATATCATATACCATGTACCATACATCTTATATCAAAAATCAAATATTAGACATCGTACATCATATTCGTTATATTATAACCCGTCTTTCTATATTTTTGTTGTTCCAAACCATTCTTCTATATTTCCTTGCTTGTTTAATCCTTTAGTTTACATTTACCTTAAATTTGTTGGCTTGTAAGCCTCATTCATAGCAAGGTTAATACGACACGAACAACATCAATTGTCAGCTTTGATGCTGTAAACGTTTTTTTGCTAGCTGACAACTGTTCCGTTTTATTGATGCTACGGGCCACGTTTTAATTGCTGTAAAAAAAGAGAGAAAACTCAAAAAAAAAAAACAAGGAACTAAAAAATGCTTGACACTTTTTTATGGCATTGAGTGTGGGCTTCTGTTTTGCTTTTTTCTGGCCTGTGTGCATATTTTTTTATTGGATTGACTTTTGGCCTCTTCGGCCCTAGAGGAGCCATTGAAATTTGCTGACAACTGAGCGACTTCCGCACGCCAGTTGCAAGTTGCAAGTTGCCAAAGTTGTGCAGCTTCCTCAATAATTTTTGTCGCTGCAACTTGCGAGTCTCAGCAGCGGCAAAAAGCAGTCAAAAGGGATCTGCAAATTATGCAATTCGCTAAGCAGCAAGCGCCCTCCGGCCGCCAACCTTCTCGAAGTCTCAAAACACATAATTCGTTCGCTTAATGAGCTTCCATTAAATTTAATTGCAGTTGCAACTGTTGGCCAGAGGCGGCCAAAGCCAGCTTTTTGGATGGGTCGCGAGGCATTGCGGAAGCTAGCTATCTCTGTCTCTTTGTATATGTCGCTCTCTCTCTCTCTCTCTTCTCATTACAGCGCATCTTTTAATCTGCTTCTGTTTGTTCCACGCATTCAGCGAGCCTTCAAATTCTCAGTTATTTGCAATATTTAATTGAAATTCAATCAACTTTGTATACTCTATGGAGAGGGTGGGAAGGAAATTAGTGGTATTCTCTTAGGTATCTTAGACTATGTCCAATTTTTTATACCTGACCCTTAGATTTTATTTTTATATCTTATTATATATAGTAAATCATATATTGCGATTTGGTTAATTATTAAAATTTAATCTCTATTTCAGCTTTAACGAACGATACTAGACTTAGCTTAATTAAAGTTAAAGTTAACATTTTGTAAAAATAATTACCAAACTTTGACTTTTTGATAAATTTCACAAATTGAATGTCGCAGTTAAACAATTGCAGCTCTTTAGATTACAAGATATGTCGCAGCAACAGCCACAGTTGATGGCATTTGGAGTATCTCTTAGACTCAATCAAACTGTTGTTTGCTCGGTTTGCTGGGGCAATTGCCTGAAATTGATGCCGAGTGGCTTTTGAAGTCTTTCGTTTTGGGTTTGGATCATCATTTTCGTATTGGATTTTTATCGTTTATTTGCCCACAATTTGCGTACTTTCACTTTGGCCACAGACAATTTGCTCTAATCAGACGATGCGGACCGCGGGCCACGCTCTGATCTGCTAACCCCAAGTCTCGGCATAATTAAATTGCCCACTTCCTTTTCCATGGATCGGCTCGACCAAGCGGCACAATGAGTTCATTATGCGAGTTCTTTTGCATATTTACATGACTCGGCCGCAGTGTGTGTGCCTGAGTGTGTTTGGTGTGTTTGCTTTTCTGCTTGTGAAACTTCCCATTAATCAATTCTTTTGTTCTTCGCATAACTAGGTGACCTTTTCGGCTAATTTATATACAACTTAATTAGTCAAGGAAAATTCTTTTCGACTCTTTGCAAAGCTCATCTCTCTTTGTTTTTATTGTTCACTAGAGTTAATTAAAGTTTTTCCAAAGAACAGCAATCATAATAACATGGATTCTGTGGAACTGCAAAGCTGTTGAATGTCTCTATTTAGAGGAACCGCGAATCACTTTTTCTTTGTACAGCTCTTCGTTTCCATCGTTCCGCTGCACTTGTCCAGTTCCATTTAATTCCTATTTGGCGCTTTGTCACGTCAGTCTGCAACAGTCTAATTCACAATAGATCAGCGTGCTTGCGTTTAAAACCATTGAAGACTTATGTGAATGAGTCTCACTATATGGTCATACAACTTTAATAGCTGAAAGAGAAGGAGGACGCGAGAGAGATGGCGATGGAGATAGTGATGGAGATGGTGAGTGAGGGGGAGAGGCAGCGAGCGAGACATGTTGGGGTAACGCTGCAGCCGGCACACAGCTTTTGTTCAACGCTTGAGTTGTTCATGTTGCATTAGCAGCATTTTGTGCACAAGTTTAGTACAGTCAAGCTCCCGCATAGTGGACTACAATAGCAACCGGAACTGCAGTGCTAAAAATGTTCTATAAATATGAAATACTCTTTTTAGACTTATAATAGCATACAAGAATATAATTAATTAGTGTAGAAAAGTGAACTGTTAGGTTGCCGACTATGAAATACCCTAGTTGTGAGTGTGAAATACTTAATATATATATTTTTTTATTTATATTATAATACTTTATGTTACATATTATATTTTATAAGATTTTTATTAAGTTTTCATTTGAAATGAAAATTTAATAAATTATGAAATTAGATATATTTTTCAGCTACACCAAATAGAGGTCTACGATATATTAATATATTGATATATTGATATATTGATATATTAATATATTGATATATTGATATATTGATATATTGATATATTGATATATTGATGTATTGATATATTGATATATTGATATATTGATATATAAATATATTGATATATTGATATGTTTATGAATGGCTTCAGTTCTGATACGCCTAATACTCTTCACAGAGCTCTCGCGTAATTGCAGGGTATCATGAACATAATTCACTTAGAGCGTGACAAACTTTATAGAAACATCAATCAACTGAAGTTCAATTAGAGTATAATAAAAGCAAGAACAACGGCAATTACGATAACAACGACAGCAAAATTCCCCTGCTACCAGTTGCTTTCGTCTGTTGTTGTTGTTGTTGGTGGTGGCATGCAACGTGAACACGTCTGCAACCTGCTCGCTACACTTTTTGCTGCACATTTTGTCATATATGGGCTGATGTGCCTTATATGTGATAGATACTCATATATATATATAATAAATATATATATATCTTTTACATTGAAGCGTTGGCAACTGCGGCAGACGGCTGTCAACATTGAGGTTAGGAAACCGACTTTGTTGCCGTTGTTGTTGCATTTCTTAATGAGACACGACATGTGCAGCCAGCCAGAGATACGAATTCAACTTCAGAGCACGCCGACTTCAGCTTCTCCTATTGCAAAATGTGTAAATTGAAAGAGCAGCGCGATAAGAAATGGTAATTATTATTTTTCTCCTTTCTGTTGACAACAGTTGCTCTTGGTTGTTGCTTGTGGTTTGTTGATTTGTCTGGCAGCAGCCGCCGTCGCAGCCAATGTTGTCTATGCATATTTCTTTCATTTGTTTTATGTAGTTCAATTGATGTTTCAGCCGTGTTTATCGTTCATTAACAACACTGTTCTAATTACACGTGAATATATACCAATATACCAATAGAACGTAGCTTGGAGCTGAAGTTGAGAGCGTCACATAGAGATATGGATAAATAAATTGATATATATTTTATAGCAAGCCAGCTTTGTTGAGCTAGCTGCTGACATTGGCTTTTGTTGTGGCTTAACTCAATTACACTTTGCATAGAGCTTGACAATTTTTTGGAGCAGCAAAAAATTGAGGTTTTCTACATATATTTTGCAGCTTTCTATGCTAATCTAATTAGTAATTTCAAATAATATATATATTAACCTTTTGAGGCATTTTTTTATTGTTATTCAATCCAATTTTCTGACTTGTTTTGAGCTGCGTAGTTACATACTTTATATGCATCTGTTTAGTGGCAAGTAAAGTATAAAGATTTTAAGATTTTAGTTCTATCTTTTTATCAAGGACAAAAGCTATTAATAACTTAATTTGTGTTTCATATCCAAACTTTTGTGTTTTTTGAATTTATAAAATTATTTACCAAATTCAATATGTTCTTTACATAATTTTTTTACATTGAGATACTTTTTTCTTGACAGAATGATGAGTAGATTAAATGAAGCATATACCATATAGCATATACCATAGCATTTCATATCATATCATATCCTTTAATATACCCTATCATATCATACAATATATATACTTCTATTAGAATGTTTATTTTAAGTATGTTGCCTCAGTTCTTAGCCAACATTTTGGTCGCATTTCAGCTCCAGTAATTATTTATTTATTTTTTTTTTTAAATAATTTTTTATACGTTCATAATCTATAGGCTTAGATCTTTAAGCCACAGATAAAAAATAAATTCTATATTTTTTCTTCAATTCTATCATTTTTCTTCACTACAACTATGCCATTATACATGTATTATTATAGTATTATATCAGAATATCAATCAAAAGATTTAAGAACTCTGTAAGAGAGCGGCTTGAAATTATTAATTTCTGAAAGAACTCTGAACTTAAAAATAACTTAGCTCAAAAGCGCTACAACTTCTTATACATGAACCACCCTTAGCCAGCTATTGACAAGTCTGAATTACTTATATAAACTCTCTTATATTATTCATTGACAACAACAACTTCTATAAATCTACTATAAATTCTTTAAATTTTTGTATTTTAATTTTAATTTATTTTTCATTCATTTTTTTGCAACTTCCTGAGTAGCTAAAGAACTACTCAAGTACTTGCTTTCAGAATTGAATCTTATTTTTAGCCAACTCGAAACTCTGAAAAAGTTGTTTAGTTTCATTAGCCCGAGTTTTATTCGTTTCATGCTGCATTTAGTCTTTAATTTGGCTTAAAATAACAATTTCTGGCCAAAGATTTTCGTTGCAGAAAATTGAATTAAAATTGCAAAGAAATTGCATGAAAATGCGTAGCTCCATTTTCATATTTTCACTGTCAAGTTCATAAGAAAGAAAAAGAAGCAGCAGCAGCAGCAGCAGCAGGTAACAAGTTGCAGTTGCCGCTGCAGTTGAGTTAAGTCCAAATTGTGTTGGACAACAAATGCGTGGGGTTGGGGTTTGGTAGGGGCAAGGCTGGATACTTTTAGCAATTGAGGGAATGGAATTAATTATGCAAAGCGAGAAATGGAGAAACGTCGAGCGGGAGCAGAGGAAAACGCAGCGACGCGCCGCCAAGTGAACTGAAGCATAAACATTGTGCGGAAATTAAGGCGAAGAATCAAAAAGTAGCTGAAGGAGAGGGAGACAGAGGGAGACATAGAGAGGCAGATAGTAAGAGGCAGTTATAAACAAATTGTATTTTAAAATAGCTCACAAATTGTTGTTGTTGCTGTTGACGTGACGTTTGTTATAAATATTTATTATATCATCGACAACCACTGAAAATGTTACAGGCGCTGTCAAAGGGGGTGGCGGGCGGAATTGTGCGCAGTGTAATTAAAATGCATTATTAATGAAATGCAAATGCAAAGAAATTAATTAAATATGCAGTGTAGACACGACTGTCACAGTGCAACCATATGAGCTTTGCTTGTTTTGTCAGCCCTTTTTAGCAGGAAGAGCTCGTGCTCTTTCCAGTTCTAGAGGCGAGTCTGGATACCCTACGTAGGGTGGGTGTGTTTGCATAGAGCTTAGATAGATTGCTAATTCTTGGAACACTTCGTGCAGCTTGTATATATTGTATATATTTATATTTATAGAAAGTTTTGTCTTTATATAACCTTGCTCAGAATGTTCTAATATATTGTACGAGGTTTGGCTTTTATATGGTAAACATTGTAAAATAATAAAGAAAATGGATTTAGATTGTGCTTCAAAATAATCTCCTTGTAAGTCACACTTCTTGCATTCACTCTTTTGACACTCAGAAGGGATTAAGGCTAAAGGCTTCAAACTTCCAGGGAATCTGGGCTATAAGTGCCATCTTATCATTAGTCAAAATATCTTCTTGTGTGAGAGTTGCTGAAGAATAATTCGTCTTCAGTGCTTGCCTTTCTTTAAGGTTCTGAAAACTTGTGGCAAACAATTGGTGGAATATGATATTATAAAGAGTGACCCAACAAGAGTATTACTATGACCGATAACTATATTTGAGCAACTGTTAAATTTATCAATGAAGCTGTTGGAATATTGAATAAGGTAACCCACTTGATCATTAGTTGAGCATGAGCCTATAGAGCATGTGGCAATAATGTCACATATCGTAGTGAGTGTAAGCTTTCAAACCAGGAATCAGAAAATTTATTAAAATTCTTTTAACTTTTTTGTTTGATTTGAGCTTAAACTATGTCTACGAAACTGCTATAATTTACTTTGATTTTTTATATATATTTATGCATAAAGTATATATTTTTGATTAATAGTATTACGTCTATTCTCAGTCAGTTTTTGGGTTGTATCTGAGTTTTATATATAAATGTTTCTATTCGACAGAATATATATATTTAAATTATTAATTTTAATTATAATATTTAATTTCTAGTTTATAAAACGATTTAAAAGTTTCACTTTTAACTTTTTCCGAAATCAAATTTGGTGGCAACTCTGGCGCCTCTCTTCCACTAGACCCAACTGTACTTAAATCATTCCATATGTTGGCAATCCTCATGCAAAGTGAAACAGAAGGAAAACGTAGTTTTCCCTTGCGCTCCATTAAATGTTAAAAAGTTTTCTTTTCATTGTTTTCTTATTGAATTCGATTTTGCGCAAAATGTGGACTTACATATAACCGGATGGCTTAAAAAAGTGGTTTGCTTTTATGGGCTAGTCGAGGGGCTGGCAGCAGGTGCAGTTGCACTGACAATTGCGTTATAATTGCATTTAATTATGCGACGACAAGAAAATTGAATTAAATACAATGAACGACAAAAGGAAAAGAAAAAATGGGCGCAAAATAGGCGAAAAGTTGGCGAAACTTAAATACACTTTGGGAAGTATTATGAAGTATTATGAAACTGAGATTACATTAGCTTCGCTTAAAGACTTTCAGATTGGCTCTATATATATTTTGTGGAGAGCACATAGACAGGTGCTAGAGAGGATGCTTCACTGGCAGCTGGATGCATACCTGTCAGCATCCAGCTGCCAGTCGCTTATGTCAGACTTAATGATATGAAAGCTTACGTTAAAGAATACTATTTTAAATTATTCCAAATCCAAAAAGTGGTAACACTACCAAATTTCATGTGTGATAAGTAGCTGATGAGTTGGTCTAAAGCGCATGATTTGATTATACTTTATACTTAAAGCAAAAAGAAGCAGCTATACCCAGTTTTAACAAGAGAGCTTCACTGAAAGCTGAGTTCACATGGGCAAAGTCGATCATAAATCGCTAAATGGCATGATAACTATGTCAGATAGAAGTCAAAATTTGTATTGATTTTATATTTAAAACAAAATTCAGCTACTGCAAGCTTCAACAAGAAATCTGTACTTAAAGCTCGAGTACCATATGTATAGCTGGCTATAAGTCACTATACGATGTGATAACTATGTGATATAGCTGTATGATCCAGCTAAGCTCGTCATATACTATGATTAAAGCAAAATGAGGCAACTGCAACAAATTTCAATAAGAAAGCTTCACGGGAAGCTGAGTTCTCATAGGTTGATCTGGTTATATAGAACTTTATCTATACATAAGTGAATTAAAATATATCTCTATACTAAGTACACTCTTATATATAACCAAATATGGCTCTGCACACTTCATAACATATTTCGAGTACCCCAGCTGTAGGGTAGCTAAAGATGGCAAGAAAAATGTCGCCTCGTTGACAACTGCAAACGGAGCAGCAACTTTGGCATTTGCTCAGTTGTTACATTTGTTGTTTTTGTTGTTGGAGTTGTTTGCACATAAATTACAGTTATGCCCGCCGCTGGCTGCCAACGGAAACGCAGTTGGCAATGCTAATTCCTTTTGGCCATTCGCTTGTTCGTCCGTTTCCTGCAACAAAAAAAATTGCAAAAATTTCCCTGCCCAACGAAATTTTTTTGCCTCTTTTAATTCGGTTTTTTTGCTGCATTTTCAATTAACGCTTCAAGCGGAAGTCGCTGTCAAAAACAGCTGTAAAAGGGAAATTTGCAGCGAGAAATAAACTATAACAAGTCTTGCGTTTTTCTTCTTTTTTTTTCGTTTTTGGCCAAATTGATACACTTGAATTTTCACCTGGATTTTATGATTGTTTTTCTTATAGTTTTCACAGCTTGGCGCATTTTTGAGTAGGCGCCAGCTTTTCACAATGCGCGAAAAGCAATTGAAAATGCAAGACATATATGAATGCAATATATATATGACTGCACGCTCATTAACTTTTACCCAAATACAGCCCACAAAATTTCATTTAATTTTCGCATATTTTAACAATGCCACATAACATATTGAAGCTTAACAGACTGTTAGTTAACATGTTTTCAATGCATTTGCTCTCTTTACAGCGGTCGCTCCTACAGCAAGGACAGCCAGAAGAGCTCGCATAGCGATCTGAGCTCATTGTGCAATGGCAATGGCAATGGCAATGGCAATGGCAGCGGTTCCCCAAAACAATTGGCAAAAACTCCACTGCGTAAGTAAAGTTTATTTTTTTGGATAAGTCTTAAATATTAATTTAATTTGACTTAAAATAAATGATATAAGAATTCTGCGCATAAAATTTTTGCGCTGCCTAAAAGTATGCAACAATTATTTAACAGCAATTGCTGCTCGAAAAGCTGCTTAGCCGACCATCAAACAGCGAATTAATTAGCTTACCAATAACTCGACAGTCAATTTATACACATATAATATACATTTTATAAATGTCAATAACAGCAACGTGAAGTTACCTTTAAAATATTTAAGAGTTAACAAATAGTTAGCTACGCATCAAGTTACGCTACGTAATTAAAAAGTATAAGTAAAAGTATAAGACTACAACAATTACTGTATGGCATTAAAGTATGCTATAATTTTACACAAGCAGCGATCATTGCAACCCAAACAAGCTGTGCCGAGCAAGCAGTGCAATTGTGAAGCAGTTTAATACTGCGTTCATGTTGCTGCAACATTTGAGAACTTAAGAGCAAATGAAACTAGTTTTTTTTACAGCCTTTTTAGCTGCGGTTAAAACGAGCTCAACAAATGGTCAAAACAGAATAGTCTATAATAAAAAGCGAACCGGCTTTTTGTTTTTCTCTCTCTTTCTTTTCTTTAGAGAGCAGCTGCTGCTTGCACGGCCAGCTGAAGAGTTGCTGTGCAGCGCGCAGCAGTGGCAACGTGTCGTGTGTATCTAGATACAAATGTATCTGCAGCGTTCGATAAAAACGGCACAACACAAATTCCATTCGACGTCTCTTTAGTCTGCGGCGAGTTTTCAATGTTGTCGCTCGCCGGTCGCGCTCGCATTTTACTTTCGACCAATTTTCTGCGTGTTTTATGGCGCGTTCTTTTAACCAGAAATGCGCAATTAACACGTGCCAACATAATATTTTGTTGCAAAAATAGAGAAAAAAAATTAATTAAAAAAATGTAAAATGTGAATACAATGTGAAAGCATAAGTAACACTTATCTACAGAGATTGTTCTATACAAAGTGTTTTTCAATTTGTTTGGGCTTTGCGCATTGAGCAACCCCTTGAACCCTATTTGAAACTACCAAACCAAAACCAAAACTGAACCCCTATTCAAGCCAATTCTCTTTCTCATATACATCGAACGCAACAAACGGGTTTTGTTCTCTAAAGTATGCCGGTTTCTGGAAATGTATTCGACGTGCCTGAAACAATCGAACTTAAGATCAAAACACCTGAAACCTAAATTGAGCTTTTACCTGCTGCTGCTGCTGCTGTGTTGCATTTGACGTCATTTGAGTTTCATATTTTTTTTCCAATTTTGTTTAATTGTTTTGTGCACTGTGCTCAAAGAACTCGGGCATTGTCAGGGTTAAAGCTATGGAATTTTGTATGTGGGCATATGTTGAAAGAGTTTATAATGCGCCGATGTTAGCAATCTATATAAACTTCAATAAGAAATAATTTATATATATTTGAAAACCTCAGATTAAGTAGAGGTTAGATATCTGCAAGTCGAGCTAAAGTTAGGCTTATTTTCTTATGTGATACTCTACATAGCTCAAATATATTAAGAGCATGTCAAAGCGTTGTTTCTGCTAGTCGAATATACCCAACCATTTGCCTTTATATGACTTGAGCTCTTTACGTATTTTGGCTTTTTCTGTTTGCTTGCTTATGGTAGCCTCTCCTTCAAGGCGATCGAGTTGTGCGTTGATTGAATAACCAAAAAGTTAACGCAACGAACGAGAATTCGCATTAGTTTTGGGCGACCAAGCAATCAATCAATCAATCATGCAGTCAGTCAGTCAGTCAGTCAGTCGCGTCTGTTGCTTGTTAACGTCTTGGCCTGGCCAGTAAATTATGCGGCTAATCATTTTGTTACAGTTTACAGTTTGTGGCAAACTCGGTTCATCGGTTCTCACGACAGCCGCAAAATTCTTGCCACAGTCTTAGCTCACGCCTCGCTCTCTGCTCTCTGCTCTCTCTCTCACTCTTTTACTATGCTGTATTTGTCTCTGTTAAGCGCCGTTAGCTTTTGTCTGCAAGTTCATTTACCTAGGCAGCCGTCTTAAGGCTAGAAACGTGCTTCGTTCTATAGAGTTCGAGATCAAATTCATTAAATGGGCGGGCTTTAAGTAGGAAGGGTTTTATTCTTGTTATTCAGCTCGCATAATGATCTTAAGTTCTTATGCCTTATATAATAGGCGAATGAACTGTAAAGTAGAGCAATTGAAGTTTATTAAAATTATTCAAAATAATCTGAAAATTATTTAATAAAACAGAAATAATTTGGCATTAATTTAATATACTTTAATTGACTAAATTATTCAATTGAATTTGTTTGCTTTGTTTTTAAATATATATTTTTAAACCAGTTCCTTTGATTGCGATTTAAATTTCAAGTTTTCGTATCACTTAGCAAATAATGTCTAATTATTGAAATGTCAACTCCATATTATATCTCTTTTAATGTATTGTCTGACAGCTTCCAGATATTTATAGAGCTGACATAGTATACATACGATATGAATTCGATTAGTATTCCAAGTTTCATAAATTTGTATTCAAATTCTTTTCTCTCCTCCTCTCTTTGCACAAACATGTTCTATAATTGCCCAAATTTCTGCTTCAAATATTTAAAAATGTTAACCTAAATGTGAAAGTTTTTATTTAAATATGATTAATGATGATTAAGACTAAGAAAAACATGTGTTCGGCAAATCAGGTCGAATTTAATGTGAATTTCACATTTCTTTTCTATGGATCAACAATGTAGATCTGTTGATTCTTATATTTAGTGGTTTCCCTTCCATTTGCCACTACTCGACTGTGATTGAAAGGTTTTCGCAATTCTTTTCCTACAATTCGCAATTTGCAGATATCGACTTTTTTGTATTGTTTGTCTTGTTATCGATAGGAATGTGAGAGGAGCTTAAAGAGATAGCAGCAACAATATTTGTGCAAAGTTAACAATTTATAAAGATAAGCAAAATGTTAGGAAAAGTGATTGCTATTCTGGCTCTTTTCAGTTGATATAACAATTTTGTACAATATCGATTTTCTGGGCTAAGTTGTCGATAATTGTATATAGAAATCTAAAATGTTAATAGAAACAGCACAACTTTTACCGAGCCATTCCTTAAGTTATTCTTGCATTAAGAATGCTGATATTCTACAATACTTTCTGTTATCGATAAGAATCAAAAACTCTTATAAGTTACAAAGAAAGTATGTAGAAAAATAATCAAATATTCTTATTTTATCGCCCATTTATCTGTCAGTTGCTAAAGATTAAGCAATGCGAGAGGGAATAATGAATGATGTAAATTTGTATTCCCGTTGTTTTAGACAAGTGCAAGTGCGACACCTGTTTCCGGCGCTTGTGAATCTCTCAACTGCTTCATTTACAACTGCCTGCAGTCAGATGCAGGCTCTCTCGCTCTATGTTCATATATTCTACTGCTTCTAAAGCTAACTGCATCTTTGTATTTGCGTGCCCTCGTGTGTGAGTGTGTGTATGTGCGCGCGTGTGTGTGAGTATATTTATCATTGTGACGGCTATTATTTTCATTATGTAGTCGAGCGTTGTCTGCGCTGCGGCTTCTTTTTTGCTCTTTCTTAATTTTCACTTGACGTGCTTTGTGCCGTGTGCTTTGTGCTTTTTACATTATTATTATTATTATTATCATATTTGCATTTGTGCGCTCTCTCGCTCGCCCTTGCATGCATATGCATTCGTGATTTACAAGCGTAACCGCAGCTATGCTGCTCCCTCTGCCGTCACTTACACTCCGCCGCGCGCTCTTTTTTTCTCTCTCTCAGACTTCATTCAGCTGAGAGCTCAGCTGTCTGTCAGCAGGCGCTTTGAACAGTTGACGTCGGCTTCTTCTGTGTCTGTGTGTGTGTTTCTGTGTGCTTTCTTTTGCTTTGCACTGTTTTGGCGGCCCTCTTGCTCTCCCACTCGCACTCGCTTTCTGCATTGCATTTCATGCCATTCTTCTTTATTTCTTCTTTTTTCGCTGGCTGGCGCTTCATAATTATGTGGGAAATTTGTAAAATGCTAGACAGAAATTTTTTTTCCCTGTAGTAGCTTTTCTTTGATTTTTTCATATACTGCAATTTTTTCTGATATTTCGCAATTTATTGTATATTTTTTATTTCTGTTTTACAATACGTTTAACTATGCGAGAAAGTGTTGTAGGCGTTGTTCATCATAAAAAAGTACATGCTCTAAAAAATGTATTGCAAAAAAGTAAAGAAAATAGGTACAAATATTACAGTAATTTTTTCTTGTTACATTTTGCCGCTTGAAATAGTTTGTGTTAGTTGACTGAGCTCGTTTTGCTTTCAATTTTTTTTTTGCTTTTTCCAGGGCCGAACAGAAAACTTTTCTGTATGAAAAAAGTTGTAAAAGATATTCTGAGTTTTAGTGCAAATATTTGTTGATTTTGTAAAAATGTTTTTTGTTTTTTGATAAGCAAACTACAGCGAAAATTAATTATTTAATTTTTTAATTTTTTTTTTTAATTTCCATAAGCTCATTTTTGAGTACTTGACATGATGTTTATAGATATTTATTCTTTATAAAAATTTATATGATGCAATATCTAAGTAAACTTTAAAGAGAATTAAATGCTGTTTTTTTATTTAAAAAAACTTGATTTTTTACCATGAATTACAAATCAAATTTTTTTCTTTCACTGAATAATTTGATTGCAGCGCCTTCAGCCATATGAAACACTTGTTTCCTCAAAAAAGATGGAGTAAACGAGACCAATAATTATGTTAATCAGCTGGCAACGCCCAACAATTTGACGCCCTTTGCAATTGTTAAATTACCTCAGGAAATATCTAAAGCAGCAACATAAAAATGTATTAAAGAAAAAAAGTTCGCTGTCAACTTTCACTTGAATGCATATCAGCAAAATGCATTTCTTGTGGGGGGAGATAAACTTTTTTTTGTTAAGTTTTTTTCGTTACTGATATATTTTGCATAATGCCGCCTGCCTAGCTTTCTTTCATTGAAAACTCGGGCACTTTTCATTTTGGCATAACGAAGTGCTTATAAGCCAAACACAGAAATTAAAAAAGAAATGCTAATAAGAGATTTATAATTGAGCATATACGGCTGCCTAATACTCGTGCATAGATATGGATTAATTTAAACTTCGAACGACTTACACATGACTAAGGTTATTAATAATAGTGTGTATAACAATTTGTATAACAGTTTAAATAAGAGTATAATAATTTGTATAACAGTTTGTGTAAAAAGTTGTATAACTGGTTGCATAATAAATTGTTTGTTTATAAAAGGCTGCACAAAACGTAGTATAACAATTTCTATAACAGTATGTATAACAGCTTTTATGAAAAGTTAAATAAGCGTTATTTTAACAGGTTGTATAACAGTTTGTAAACCAATTTGTATAAAAATTTATATAACTGTTTAAATGCCGAATATCAACTACTTCACTTCAACATCCAAAACATTCTTGAAAACCAATATACCCGTTTTAATTTGAGGTCATGTATGCAAAAGCAGCTAAGAGCCAGCTAACTGAGGCACTTTTCCAAAGCGGGCCAACATATCAGTTAACAACAACGAATTTCCAGTGGTCACTGAACCAACAAACAACTCCTTTGTTGTTGTTGTTGTCAGCTCTTGTGTGCTGATCATCTTGACGACGACTGCTTGTTATATTTGTTGTTTGTTGTATGTTGTATGTTGTTGGTGCCGCTGCCGCTGCCACTGCTGTTTCGCATTTCGATTCTTGCGTGTCCCGAAAAGCTGCAAGCACTTTGTAGCACAGTGTAAACACACTGGATTGAGTCCTATGCATTTTTAGCCATGTTTTCATCTAACTGAAAGAGCAAAAAACACTGAAATGAGAAACATTAAAATCGAAAATATATAGCAAACGAGCCCATTAACAGATTAACACGGCTAACGATACGCTTTGATCTGTGGGGCCATCGTAAAAAGATGGAGACATTTCGAACCGAGAGACGTTGTCCAATTGCAAATGAGGTTAAAACCGTTTCGTGGCCCGTTTTCCAGTTTGACTTTTTTCAAATTGAGCATAACATGAAAATGTTGTAAATTCTGAATTGATTTTTATAGCCTGAGTTCTGTTCGTTAATTAACCTGGATATAATGCTAAAGAATTAAAGATTCTTCTTAGCTTTGTATGTTAACTCGAAAACTATATTAACTTTTGATTCCATATGTCTCATGGATTCGTTCCATTAGATTCGTCATAATTTTTTTATATTTGGCTCTAAATCTATACAAGTTTTCTGCATTTATATTTCTCATAGATTAGTTGGTTATAGTTATAGAGTAACTACATTAAAATTATGTTATAATTTCTCTCTGATTTTAATAATTTCTTTTTTACTTTCAACTAAAAAATAATTTATTTTTTATAATTGTTTTTATAAATTTTATAATTTATTTTAATATTTTTCCAGTTCTTTTCTATATATCAATGCAGGTTAAATCAACCAATTTGCACTGTATTTTGTATATTTTATTCTTATAGCAAGCAGCGTAGATTATGCATTTTCTGCTTATAATTCTCAACTAGTTCCAGCAGTTCATAGCATTAGTTCGAAAAACGTTTTTAATTCTTGAGTTGCGATCTCTAATGAGCATGTTTGACCAGCGTTACTTTTAAATTTTCTTTCAGTGGATGATAGTGTATTTTGTAGTCTTCGCATTTATGATTAGCTGCATTTGCGTCGTGTTTGGTTGTCGGCATTTGGTTTACTTTTTTGATTGATCGCACCGGTTAAAGCCACCAGCAGCTGGGTCCAAATGCTGATTGTTGTTGTTGCTGTTGAGTTGTTGAATGGCCACGCGATAAGAGAGAGACTATACACATATCTATCTATATATGTTAGCTGTGTTGCGTGTGTGTCTATAGCTGGGGGCAGCTGCCTCTGCATTGGGGCACTTTGTCTGGGTCTCATCAACGCATTTTCTATTGACTTCAATATGCAGAGGCATGCAACGTCTTGCGGCTAATTTGCATATGAAACTGAGTCAGCGCAAGGCTTTTAAAGACCTCAAATTGGGAATGGATGGAGTCCGGGGAAACTTGGGCTCGAGTGCTTTCCACTTGGCCTAAGCCCATCAAAGTGCATTTGCCTTCAAGTGGCGGAGCCAAAACTATGTAGCTCAACCCTCATGCTGAAAGCGGCTTAATTTAATAAATTAATTGTGTCGTTAGAGGGCGCGCAGACAGCTTTTACCCATTGTCACTTCCTGTGGGCCAAGCAATTGTCATTCATATTGTAATTTAATGACCCAACTGTGCTCAGACACATTCGCAGGGTGCCAAAGTTGCTTTTGGAGGTCGCACGTGCGCGGCCTAAACGAAATCCAAAAACAAAACCTAACTCAAGACAGCCGGAAGCATTTGGCCGGCAGCAACAACAATAATAACTTGTCGCCATTCATTAGACAAGTTCAAGTACTCACTAAATACAAATTTATAGAGAGAAAATCATGTCGGTGTATTGAGAAAACCTTGACTCTACCTCTACCGTTGTTGGCGTTACCAGATAGAGATATGAGTGAGAAATATTCAAATGTATAATAGTTCCATTAGTTCCATTCATTTCTTATATTAACTTATATTTCAGAAACATATATATTCTTATGTATATATATATACTTATATTTCAGAACTTGTTCAATTTCTTATAGCGTGAAACCGTGTAAATTGGAATTCAGAATATTATACTCCTTGTAGACTTATAAAACATGCAGATGCAGGAGTAGCAGAGCGCATTAGGAGGGGCTGATTTTTCAGAGAATTATTCGTCTGTTATTTTTAGATATATACTCCCGCATGCCATACGCATCACAAGTTAATTATTCGTTTTCGATAGCACATTCCAATTCCTTCTCGATAAAAATCGATCGAACAACAGTTCATCTTTTCAAGATTGATATATTTAATATAATCTATTTATTCATATGAATATACATAAATATACGATTTACTAATAGGTAGCCAAATATTTAAGTATAAATATAGCTGTGTATTATCAGATCTTCGTATTATTTCATACCAATTAACTACTCTGTTATTCTGTTGACTATTACATTTCCACTGCACTTCTTCATCTAAAAAATACGCCATGAAATAGACGAGAAATGTGCAATTCTTTTGTTTCTGTTAAAAATGTTTAACATGGCTTCTTACGATCGATCAAGCCCCTAATGCAGTAACCGGGTAGCTGTACGCCTTTCAACAAAAAGTCGGCTATTTTCTGAAAAAGGCATTACGGATGTAATATGTATAACGGTTAATGAAATTTGTTCAACTTACCACACACACCTCAACACACTGTGAAAAAATATAGAACCAAATGTAAAAGAATGATGCAAAGTAAGCCACTATGAATGAGAATAGGAATACTATCACCCAAAATACTATGTACCAGCGATCATCCATTATTAAACAAAAATATATTTATTTCTAAACTTTTCAAAAATTTTGTTTCTATTGAAGATGTATGACGCTAACAAACTTTTTGAAATCTGGATGAATTTCTCAATGATATATTACATGTTATAATTACAACCGATTTTTTTGTAACTATTCTTAAAATAAAATTTATTTTAAAACTAAGTAAAAATAGTAAGAGTTTACAGAGTCCGCTATATACTAGAATCTATATATATATATATATATATATATATATATATATATATAAATAAATTTCAAAAATTTAAATTATAAGTATTAGCACAAAAATATTTGATATTCCGCCAAAGTTTTTATAGAAATATTCAAATAACCTCAAGGCGAATGACTCCATAAACTCACAATCGCTACTTTTTATCGTATTCTTGTGCACAAAGGCAAACAGTCTTTGAAAGTTGAGAAACAGCTACGCGGCTTTTCGAAACATTTAACTATCATTTCCTCCTTGTCCTAGAAACGAAATTTATAATATTCGAATATAGATAAATGTATATATATCTGCTAAACACTTACCTCACAGCCGCTGCATTGTAGCATATAGTAGGGTACATATATTATCTGAAAAGTCATATATATTAGGTATATTATAGTAATGTATGTCAGCAGATCTATTAGATGCCTCATGTCGATGAATCGTTGTACAAATTTTCAATATTTATTTGTTATAAATTGATCAGTTAGGTAAAAGTGTCTGGAATTATTTGGCAAAGGCAACTTAGCTGAAATTAGTTAGAAATCATATGATCATATCAAGTTTTTAAAGATATCGATAAATCGATTAATAAGAATATACCCAAGTTTTATCAAAAAATTTCTGTCTGTTGTTACTCTTTGCTCTTGTGGATAAAGAGAACTTTCTTTCTTAAGTAAACCCCAGGTATTCATCTAATAAAAGTCTCCACATTTGTTACAGAAACTCTAAGCACTTCAGTTGACGCAGTCAAGGTTTGTCTTAATATGTTTTCGTTTATAGACTTGTTTGGCTCACAATATCTAAGACGATCGCTGATTAGTTTGGAATAACATTTCGTTGTTGTTGTCATTGAGGCTTTAGCTTTTGAAAATCCAAACAAGAAGTCTGTCAAACAGAAATATGAGCACGTTTCGTGAAGATGATTCTTCAAATAGTTATGTAGAAAGTGAAAACACTTGAATGATGCTCGAATATATCAACGAAAATTAAGCGTGTGAGAAAACTGACCTCAGCTGTAAAAAAGTATGAATTTTAGAAAAGAAAGTTGACTGTGGAATGAAAATATTTGAATAAAGTAAAATATTATATTTTTAAGCTAAATTCATTGAACTTTTATCGCAAAACTTTGATTGTTTTTAGAGTTATATTAAACTAATATTACAAGCATTTGTAACCTAAAATAAATGCTTTAAGCTTATATAGAATCTTAGATTTTGGCTTTAAGAAACCTCGATAAGTCGATAAGCTCTGTATGTGCTGAAAACTTACTTAAAGCTTTGCAAAAAAATCAAATTATTTGTAGCTTTTCAGATTTATATGCAATCTTAGCTTTTAACTTTTAGACTTAATCTTAAAGCACTAAAGAACTGTTAGTTTTTCATATACATATATTATATGTAGATTCATAGCTTTTAGCTTTTAGTAGTTCTTAGAGATTTTAAAGCTTTGGAAATGCTTAAAGCTTACTCAAAGTCAACCAATTCTTAACTCTTTATATGCAGAAATCTTTAGAAATTCTTACTTCATATACAGATATCTTAAAACTCTATACCGCCTTTAAGCTGGCTTAAAGTTTCATTGAAATTCGAAAGAGCTTTAACTTCTTACATCATCCACTCATAGCCTTATTTATCCGCCTTTTTCAAAACACGAAATGTATTTTGAATGCGATTCTCTTGGCTTATTTAACACAAATTAGACAAATTAGCGGCCCACTTGTTGTTCGGCTAGTCAAAAATTGAGATTCTTATGCCATTTACCCAGAAACCATTTTGCAACTGTGTGACAAGTGTTGGCTTTAAAGATTCACACATTTTTTTGGCCCAACAATCTAGACAAATACACAAAAAAACAGAGAAAAACTAAGTTTACTTGAGTCTAAATCTATGTTAATATGCAAATGGATATTTTTGTAACAAATTGCCGCCACTTGCTTGCCATTCGAAAAGTGTGCCAGGAGCCAAATGGAAGAATAGAGAGAGCAAGAGGCAGACAGACAGAGAGAGAGAGAAGAAATATCCCCTAAGCAAGATGACAGCCAACGATTTAAAAATAAAATTGCATTATGAATGCATTTGCCTGCGTGCTGCGCCTTTTGTATGCAGTTGCAATTTACTCGACGCTAGACGCAGCAAGACGGCGAAGGCTGCACGAGTGAGTGGGTATGCGTGACTAAGTAAATACCCAGTATGTGCAGAAATTGTATGGGCAGTAGAGAATAGAAACCTAGCTAAAATAAAGAAATATTAATTAATGATGAATTAAGTGAAAAAATTAAAGAAAGCTATTAATTAATGAAAAATAACTAGAATTTAACACATATATTAACTGAAGAAATATTAAAGAAACTGAAAATGTCAAAAGAAAAATGTTTTTACTGAAACATTAAACCTTGAAACAGTTGCAATCAGAAATAATTATTTATGCCTGCTTAAGATCTTTTTCTAAAAACAATGTACGATCGACTCCATATGCCCCAGACGCTCATTCAATGTTTACAGCGTATTAAAGACACACAACAAATCTATGTCAAACATCTAAATTTGTTTTTGGCCCTGCGCAGTTTTTATGAAATTTACTGGAGCAAATAGTGGGAAATAAACATTTCAATGACATCAGACATCCGACATAATGAATCTTTAACAAAAATAATTCAAATTTTCTATATACAGCCAGATTTACAAGAATTGTCGATGTATATATATATATATATATATATATATATATATATATATATATATATATATATATATATATATATATATATATATATATATATATATTATATATGTGATAAATATGTGTATAAGTATATATTTCTATATAATGGCAGCTGCATTAGCTATGGCTGGCAATTTGCTTGGGTTTTAATGACTCTTTGACATGGCTGAATACCCCAACTCTGCTTTACCCTCTGTGCATGTCCGGTACTCCCTGCTCGAGCCACCTCTCTTGGCCTATTGTAGTTGCCTTTAATGACGTACAATTTTTTTTATATTTATGAAAAAAAAAAGAAAAATACGAAAATATAAAAAACAAGTACTCTTGCGTATGGTTAATTTTATTGACCAGTTGGTTCATTTAGTTCAGTTCAGTTCAGTTCAGTTCAGCTGAGTTGAGTGAGTTCATTCAACTCCATTTGGTTTTATGGCTTTGCAATAGTTGAAGCTCGAAACTTCATGCGCCCATTCGTCCATTTGAATAATCAAATTTTTTGCAATTTTTGTAGTCCATTTCGTCCACGGGTCTGGGCGATCATTTTACGATTATGTGCGCAATTAATTGCCACAAGCCTGCAAAAATCACACAACTCGTAAAACTCCTCTTGATCTGGCTGCATAATGTGCGTTTAAATGGAACTTTTATAGTTTCACAACTCTTGAAATGCCTGGAAATTATAGATAACTATAATTAATTTCAGTTTATTTGTTTTTAAGTAGTATTTGATCGGATGTGATATGAATGCAACAATTATTTAGGAAGAGATGTGATAATTGTGTACAAATTATGCTTATGTGGTAAATTCTAAATAGCTAAATTTTGTCTTTTTTTCTGATCTAAAAGTATAAAAACTGAAATTGGTATTAAAATTAAAAATAAATTTAAATTAAATTAAATAAAATTAAAATAATTTAAATTTTCATTAAAATTAAAATTTTTTAATTAATATTTTTTAATTTTAATTAAACATAAAATTAAAATTATAATTTTGTTATATATATTTATAGTTTACAAGTCAAAAAGAATCTATTCTCAAGTATTTAGCTTCAGCTTGTCTGAAGCTTGTCTCTAGCATGTATCTAGCTTGTATCTAAATTGACGTGTTTTCTAGCTTGTTTAAAGCTTGTTTCTAGCTCATTTTTGGCTTGTCTCTAGCTTGTTTACACACAGATTTTTAGTCGAGTCTGTTTGCAGCTCTTTTCATATCTTTACGTTTTCTTTTGATATCTCAGTTCTCAATTACTCAGTTAATTTACACTAAACTCAATTTATATAAAAGAATATTAAAAACCAAATTATTTCTTATGGAAATGTTGATTTAATTCAAGCCTTTATCATTTGTTCTCTTCTCTTTAGCTTTTACAAACCTTTTTTTATATTCTGTTCTGCTGTTAAAGTTACGCCCCATTAAGAGCGCTGCTTGTCGTTGGCTTTTGTGTGGCAATGGTCTCAACAGCCACTTGCAACTTGCCACCTGCCAGCACAGGCGAGCTCCCTGAATTATGCATATTTATGCTCACCTGTATCTACCTTCATCTCAGCCTCATGCCTGCTCAATTAATTGCTTTTGCTGCTGCTGCTGTTGGTTGTCTGCAGTCGCGACGAGACGAAAAAGTGCAGACGCCCACGCAGCGAAGCGCCAGCAACTTTTAATTAAAACTCAAATTCAATTTTTGCATATTTAATTAAATGGAGCCGCCGCAGGTTCGTTCCATCGATCAGGCATGGCGCGAGGAAAATGCCCTTGAGAATGGGCCGCAACTTCCGCTTTCAGTTTGAAACACTTCCGGCATTTGATCTGACTCGAAGCATGTGAATTATGCTCTCAAGTTTTCCAATTGACTGACGCCAACAAATTTAGACCTACTTCCAACTAGAAATCTCCACATCCCCTCAGCCCAGCTGGTGCAGCTCTCTCACTCTCTCTCTCGCTCTATCAATCGCATAGCAATTGTCTTAGTCTCTGCTGCGATTCGGAACACCTTTGCCTTAAATACGGCTAATTATAGTTTGGCTGGCCGAAATGTCATCTGCAGGGCTTGTGCCACGCTGACTGAAGCGAGCGAGGGTTGCTTAAGCTATATATAGTTTGGCTAGATTTGTTTGTGGAGTTTTGCAAACTTATAGTTATAAATGCATATAGATATATCTCTAATATATGTAATGCATAAACCTTTATTAAAACCTTTATTATATGCCTATTGATATATAATCTGAGCGAGGGCTGCTTAAGCAGCTTTGAGTACGGTTAAATTTGTCTGTTAAAATTAAGGTAATTTTTTACAAATTTAAAATTTGATTTTCACTTACCAAATAGTTCTATAGATATATATCGCATAAGCCTGTATTATATGCCTATTCATTTCCACTACTACCACAATCACTTCATACCACCCCTGTCGCTCCCTCTTGATTATAAAGAGCACATCACAACTATTTATAGCAATGAGGTTGCGCTTCGCCTGTCGCGCATGAATTTCCCAGTTTTTATTGTTCGCTGTTACAGCTGTGAGGGGGAAATTATGAGCAGGTACTTTTTTGCTGCTGCTCGTCGCATGCTGCACACGGCTTCAAATGCTGGCGAGCAATTTGTCAGCTCATTTTGCTCCTACTCCAGCCGGCTAATAAGTTATGATGACATTCAAGTGGCTGTCGTCAGAGTGCGCGGAGCATAGGAAATTTTAGCTCGAGGCGTTGGAAGATCGTCGACAGATTTATTTGGGGCCTGTTGCAATAGTTTTTGGTTGCGGCTATGGATGTGGCGGTGCGCTCTGCCACTGCACCTGCCAGACGACAGCTAGGTCTACGAGTGGAAAATTGAGGTCGTTTCAGCTGCTGCAGCAATTTATCAAACGGACGACATTTGTGTTGCGAAATTCCTGCAGATGCCATCGTCGGCTCCCCTTTCAAATGTTTTGTTTTGTTTTGTTTTGGCTTTTTTCTGGATTTTAAAGTCAAATATTTGGCTGAATTATGAAGCTTTTGGATTTTTCACACAATTTTAATGGACATGCTCAACATGCATTGAATTTTCCCAGAGCATTTAAATGCGCCATTAAAAATGTGTCATGAAAATCTTTTAATTAGCGGAGCAGAGTGAGTGAGTTGAAAGACTTAAAGATACCCTGTATACAAATGAGTTTTTAAATATATTGAGGTCGTTCTGTATTATTTGAAGCATTTATGAAACTTATATGAAAATTGATGATGGCTTTAAGGTTCAACTAATTTATACCCTAAAAAATAAATGTTTAAATATTTACGATAAAATTATAAATTTAATCAGTCAATAAACTAATTCCAAACATATGCCCAAAATTAAATTATTTAGTTATTTAGCTAAATACAATATCAAATATACCCCATTGCCTCACTGTATGCCTACAGGGTATAGTGTGGAAAAATCATTTTTGTGCTTGAGTGCGCTCTTGACCGTTAAATGAGGCGACTAATTGAAACGGTTATTAAGCAATTAACAGTTATATATATATATAGATGAAAATGTGTCCAAAAATCGTGAACTTTTGATTGCAGTCAAATGTAAACTGCAAACTGCTTAATAAAAACTCAAACTAACGCTGACAAAAGAAAAACCTTACAAAAACACAATAAAACATGACAAACAACAGCAAAAACTAAAAATGTCTTCAATCAGCTATTGTGAATGACAGCAACAAATGAAAGTCCTCGTCGGCGCGGGTGTCGCAGTTTGTGAAAGCGCGAGTGAGGCGCACCTCTCTCTTTGTGTGTGAAAGTTGCCGCCACAGATCTATATATAGGCAATATATACCTTAATCATAGTTATATACATCTATCCCGATATTACGCCAATACAAAATGGGCGCTCACAGCTCAAAGGAGAAATTATCGCGCTCGTATTCCGAGCGCTATATTCACAGTCAAATGATCGAACGCGAACGATTTGGCAGCTTTGGCAAACGTGCCAAGAGCGTGACAAAAGGTAAGTGCTACGATCACTTCAAGTGTTCAAGCAGAAATTTTGAATTCAATTAAACTCTGATTGCCCAAACACTAGAAAAAATAGAAGTAATAAATTATGAATGGCAAATTGTGCAGCAATTCACACGGTCTTTGAGTCTAGAGAGGACTCTTAAAGTACTTATAAATATCGTATATGAATAGTTTATGCTTTTATATAGATATATTTATTATTGTATGAGATCAGTCTGAGATGAGACTGTCAACACTTTTTCTGTATAACTACTTCAAGAAATGCTCCCGATCATCAGACAACATTGCTATGGACTGCTTCGTCAAGTTAAGCCAAGTCTTTGCTTTGCTACTCTAGCTAAGCTATAACCATTTGAGAATTGTATGGTTGCAGCTTTTGCAAAGAGAGTTGAAGCGGGTGAAGTCAGTTACACTCAATCAATGTGTATATATTTAAGTAAATCCAAATCTAGCTGAACTTTTTATATGAAGAGATAAAATATTAACAATTATTGGGCAGACAGAGAAAGGCAAAGAATATAAGTTACAAGTAGTGGGCGCAGCTGAATATTGCAAATGTAAATTTGCTTATGTGTATAAGTGCTCTAAGAGTAAATGAAAGAAGATTAAACTTAAGAGAGCTTATTAGAAAAGAACAAATATGTAGACACAATATCAAACTGCTACGTTACCAACGATCAAAGAGGAAAGTTTTGTGTGCAGCAAGTAGCGATAAAGTAATCATTTTGTAAAAGCTTAAACACAATATAAACACTATAACTAATGGTTTTTTAAATTTTAATTTTAGTTATTTATTCCGTTTTCAACATACTTTGTATAGAAATTGAAATAAAGTGATTTGCTCATTGTGGCTGCAACTGAGTTAAGCTTAGTTTTATAATGCACTGTGGTTAGCTAAAAGACACATATATACATATACATATATACATATATATATATATATATATATATATATATATATATATATATATATATATATATATATATATATATTATATATATATATATATATTATATATATATATATATATATATATATATATATAATATATATAACATACAAATTTAATGACTAAAATAGTTTGCAAAACTGAAAACTTTTTTGGAACATTCTGACTGCGCGGTCACATTTTTTGATAAGCCGCAAAGGGGATTATGCGGCTTAAGTGAGGTGGTCAGGCAAGCAGGCAGAGTGCCGCCCACTTTTTCACCACTGATAAAAAGTTGGTGCAATCCACACGTGCAACGCACTGCTGTGGTTCACATTCAAATCCCAGCAGCAGCTCTAGACCGAGGCCGAGTCCGAGTCCGACTCCTAGGCAATTAGCAGACAGCTAAAAATAAAATTTATTAGATTTCATGCAGCTGTGCAAATCGCTTTTGTTATTGTTGTTGCTGTTGCTGTGGCTCCCTAGCGTTGCACCATGCAGACATCGTTTAACACGAAGTTGCCACAGCAAATTGTGTTGAATGCGCCGCCATAACAAGTGCGAGATTTGCGTAAAAACTTTAACTCAATTTGACTCAAAGTTTGTCTGCATTGTGGAAAATTCAATTTCAGCTAGAATTTCGGGCATATTTTAAATATTTATTAGTGTTTAGACAATAAAACATTTGATTGTTTCTAGGGAAAGTTATAAATAGGAGACAAATAATATTGCCTGTTTATAAATGAAGTTCTTAGTACAAAACTATTTATTTAGATTTTGGTTTAGATAAATTGAGAAGGAATTGAGAAGGAATTGAGTATTTCTGATATGATATTAAGTTTTGTTTAAGTATCTATGAGAACTTTCCGATAGCTTATAGTAGTATACGTACTTTTATCGTAACCTTATAGCTCTCTTATCAGGCATATCTAAGAGAAACAGGAACCAAAGCACTACATCTTAATAGATTTGCTATGGAAATATTAAGATGATTTCCTTGTTTGTCTCAGATATACCTTAGATAACACTAAAGCAACAGTTATACCAAATTTCAAGAAGTTATCTTCACTTACAGCTGAGTTCACTTAGTTATAACTAGTCCAAAAACTCTTGTCAATCATCTATCAACTCTTAAATGCTCTCAGATTTGCTTCAACTCAAAATACTTCCCCCAAAAAATATCAAAGCAACTTCACGCTTCATACCTTATTGGAAGAACCTTCCAAGTGTCAAGGGGGCAAACAGTATCCTTGACTAGACCAATTATGGCTGGAGTACCACAGGGTAGTGTTCTAGGCCCAACACTTTATACTTTATTCACAGGAGATATGCCAACTCCCGAGCCAAATATAGGAAGTACAGATGCAGTACTCATAGCGACCTATGCAGATGACACCGCCATCTTATCACGTCACGTATCTGCGCAAGAAGCTTCAGACTCACTACAAAAATATCTGGACTCTTTCGGACGCTGGGCAAAACGGTGGTGTATCACCATTAATGCACAAAAGTCTGTACATACTACCTTCGCCACTAGAAGAGGAGATTGCCCAAGCGTTGCATTGGGGCCCACTATTCCCAAAGCCTCAAAAGTAAAGTACCTTGGTATCACTCTTGACAGAAGGCTGACTTTTAAAGCGCACATAAGTCAAGTAACCTCAAAATGCAAAAGCAAGCTAAAAACCCTCGACTGGATGCTGAGAGCTTCAAGCAAGTTGTCTTACAGCAGCAAGGCCGCCATCTACAAGGCAATAGTTGTCCCAACCTTCGTATATGGTATCTCTCTATGGGGCTCCTCGGCGAAGACTACAAGGAACAAAATTCAGACCCTGCAGAATAAAGCACTACGCAGATGGACTGGAGCCAGCTGGTTTGTAAGAAACTCAGTCTTACATAGGGATTTAGCAATTCCCACAGTTGCTGAACTCATTGGGCGACACAGTTCAAGATACGCGGACAGACTTGCAGCGCATCCTAACCATCTCGCAAGCAACCTGGCTATAAACAACAATAGGCGAAGACTGAAGAGATTGCATCCTCTAGACAATATTAGAACTAATTAAGATAGTAGCTACAAGTGCAGAATAATTGGCATATCTGCCCTCCCATTAGTTAAGGTTTAGAGCTAAATGCGCTATAGAGTCTAAGACAATAAGCTGCAACAAAATAAAGAAATAAAAACGAAAAAAAAAAAAAAAAAAAACTTCACGCTGAGAACCCGCCATATTATGATATCTCTAGTTTACATATCTCTTCCCATTTTGTCTGGCTATCGTAATGCTTTGTGTACATTACGTTTGCTATAATAAAGCGCCCCCTGGCGTTAGCAACATGCACTCGCATAATATATTATAATTTCACCCCTTTTATCCATTCACTTTTTTCTCACACATTTCCTGGTGTTGATGCTGGCTGCCATGGAAAAAGTTAGAGTTGAAGAGGGAGCGGGAGCGGGAGCTGGGTCTGGGGCAGAGCAAAGATACTTCAATTATACGCAAGTGCTTTGTTTTAATCGACAAACATTGAAATGCAAATAGCAGAGCAATCTCTCTACATCTAAAGAGCGGAGAGGGGGCAACGTTTTAAAGTGCGATGCGGTCTCTCTCTCTCCCTCACTAAGTTGCCTTTATTTAATGTCAAGCGCACAAAGTCCGACGTGTTCGCGCATAATTTAGACAGCATTACGTTTATCGATTACATGCAAATATGCGTGAAAATGTCACCAGTTTTTCACTTTTCGCATCATCATCAATTTTTTGTCTCTATTGCAGGAGCTGCCAAAAAGCGGGATGTGCGCAACTTGAGCATATCGCCCACGGATCTGGGACCGCCGCCAAAGACTCAGCAGACCGCTAAGGGGCAATCGTCGTGGAATAAATCCTTAACGCCAACACCAACAACTATACGTAAGTAGAAGAAAATGAGAAAATATAAAATATTTAATGGGATCAATTTCAATTGATATATATATATATATTTATATAAATGTTGAATATATATATTTATAATATAAATTCATAATACAAATACTATATTAATAATAATAATAATATAAATAATTTAAATTTAAATATTTTATATTGTAGTTTATATTATTAGGAATACATAAACAAGTTTGAGCTTAGTTCTGTTTACTTTATAATATCTCTTAAACGAATTTTGGTGTACATAAAAATTTTACAAGACTCCTTAAACCTTTTAGAACTGAATTCAGTTTGTAGTTAATAGATTCAAAGAATTTGTTTCCTTATAGAAATAACGTAATGTTTTTATAACTTTTTTTTTCTATATATTTTATGTTCAAGTCAAGAATTAGCTTACCAAAAACTCTTAATCTTATCAATGATTTTGTGCAATTTTTATTTTGATTTTTGGAGAGTCAAATTCATATTGAAAACAACATACTTAAATATAAAAAAGATTTTTTAGCAAAAAGATTTTTTTTTATAAATATGAAATAATTTTTAAAAACTCTTTAAGACTCTTCGAAGTGTAGTCAGTTTTATTTTTTTGTTGACAGCTATTCAGATTTGTCTCCCTCAAAAAAGACTGAAAAAAGATACCTTAATGACTGACATCAGCTTCGGCAACTTGTGTATATAGTATATAGCGTCCACTCCCTAAAAATTAACAAAATACACTTGAAAAAAAAAGAAAAGATAAAAAGCTAAACGCATCAGTTGTCATTGACACATTCGCAACTCAACGTTGATGGAGGTCTGTGGAGCTGAGTAGCTCAGTAGCTGTAGCTGCATATGTATCTGTATCTGTATCTGTATCTGTGTGTGTGTGCCTGTAGCTCCTGTATCGTTCAGATGTCGCTGGGCACTGGGCATGAGTCACACAGTTTGGCTGTGTGTGAGTCAGCTTTTTGGCCAATTCGTTTGGCTGCTGCGAATGTTTTGTGCACACAGATTTCTATCTCAATGGACCCAAAAAAAATGAAGAGGAAAAACAAATGTTAGTCCAGATTTGGCTATTGTGATTCGCATGATCCCAGCGGGAAAACTAACGGTTGCCAGCCTACACTCGCCACGCCCACCAAATAACGGCAGCACGCAGTATGTGCGCACTCATTGGGGGCATGACCCAAAAGTGAACTTAAATATCATCGCCAAAATGATTTGCCAATTTCACTTGGACTTGGTCAAGGGCGCATTAGATTGGGCATCTGGTTCGTGGCACACATATGTTATATAGAGTTGGAGTGTCTCATATAACATAAATAACATTTGGGACTAATTTTACAGAGATTGATTATAAATAGAGGTATTATTGCTATACATAAGCTTTCAATTGCTTGTAAAACAAGAAAAACAAGCGAATGTTGCACAATCCGACTGCCTAATACCCGTTCCGGGGGAAAAACTTGTAAAATTTATTAAAAAAGAAAATTTCTACATTTTATAACAAACCTAACTGAAACTTAAAGTAAGAAAAATATGAGAAAATGTTTCTAATTTTTTTAATTATATTAAAATTAGAATACAAAAGTAAGATGATTTCTAGATATGGACTAATATTAACTTTATAAACTCTTCATTAGTTCACTATATGCTCCTTTCATTAGAAAACGATATATATTTTTAAGGTAATCGATTACCAATGATCGATAAAATAACATTTCCAATAAAAGCTATGCCAGCAATAGAGAGAAGGAAGACTGAGTTTAAGAGATCTGGAAGCTCATATGTATATGTATATTAAGTATATTTCGAGACTTGTCTAATAAACTTGTTTATCTATTATAGTCAGCACCTGATGTTATTTTATATACAGACCGTCTGGCTTTAGTAATTAGCTAAGCTATGTGATATCGTAATTTGATACGTTTTTAACAATCTTACATATGGTATAGTTATTTAAGACCCATTGATACCCACTTCTCATATCAATCACACTTAATATATTTTGTATATATTTCTGGACATGTGTTCACAATGTTTTATGTTACAAATTCATTTCGCACTGTGCAACATATGCCTGTGGCATAATTCAATTGAAAACCTTTTAAATCGCTTGCTTCACATATCAATTAATATTTCCATATTTCAATTTACAATCGTTGGTCGTTGCGTAATACATAATTACATTGGCTCGTCTGCTATACTTGGCATTTCGTATTGAATAATCAAAAGTGCTTTTGCTTTTAAAGCAAATATAATATTTGCTGATATGAAGACAATCTCACAGATACACTCACACACACAAATGAAAACTTGCTATTTGTGGCTTCACAACTATCAAGTTTTTCGACTTCTCTCTTTCTGCTCTTCTGCCGTCAACTCTTTGAGCTTTTGTGTAAATCTTCATGTAAGCATCGGTGGTTCAGTGGTAGAATGCTCGCCTGCCACGCGGGCGGCCCGGGTTCGATTCCCGGCCGATGCAAAATTCATTTTTTGCTGCCCTCTCTCTCTCTTTATATTTTGGTTCTTATTTCTCTCTTGCCTTTGCATAAATTATTTTTAATGGATAAATTCATTGTATTACTTGAGCCATTTGTAGTTTCTATGCCTTTGGTCAAGCAAATTGCTCAAATATTGTCGCATTAAATCGCCGCCGAGTGCTCTCAACGGCACATTCTACTATATATATATATATATATATATATTTTTTTTTTTTGTTTTGCTTGCCCACAAAGCCTAGCGCACCGCAATCGAGGCAGACTAAATTAAATTTACTCGCACTATTGCGCATGTTTTTCCAGTTATTTGCACATGAATACGAATAGGCAAAAGGCATTGTAGAAACGTGTTTTGCATATGCAAATTCCCATAGGAGAGCGCACAATAAAATGCTGAAATCTCGGCCTATTGTTTAGCTTGAGTATCACGCAATGGGCCGCCGTTATTATTTCTTTAGCAATTCATGGCAATTAAAGCCTGAAGATATGCATCTTTTACTTCTAGCATTTAGAAGTAGGTAAAAGGCACAGCAAAATGAAATAAAAAAGATAGTTTGCATCGGCCGGGAATCGAACCCGGGCCGCCCGCGTGGCAGGCGAGCATTCTACCACTGAACCACCGATGCTCTGTTGGAAGTCTTCGTCCAAGTTCTGCACATCAACGCAGTGTCTTCTTTCATCTCCTTGCTCTTTGCTGGTCAAGCAGTTTGGGTGCTGAGACATTCCAATTCACAGTTGCTCGCATATTATCAGAGAGGAAGATAAGACGCAGTTTCTATTTATAGACGTGGGGTCTTTGGACACACACGCTCTTTGGCTGGGATTTTGCGCACTCTT
This sequence comes from Drosophila hydei, assembly GCF_003285905.1. Lineage (NCBI taxonomy): Eukaryota > Metazoa > Arthropoda > Insecta > Diptera > Drosophilidae > Drosophila > Drosophila hydei. The sequence continues at coordinate 2,481,899 of NW_022045827.1, forward strand.
CAAACGCGTCTGCAAATTGAACGTAATTTTGCAATTAACCTGCTTAAGATTCAATGGACATGCGCGTAGGTTGAACGTGCCGCTGAATGGGCCCACGTATGTTTATCGATTTGAGCAGAGGCTTAACTTTTATTGGCTTAATTGTGACGGCATTTTGTCACCTCTTTAAAGCTGTTCACAGGCTGCAACGCCACAGATCCGGTTAGACTTGATCATTGACTAATTGCTTATCAGCAGAAAGTATAAAAAAACTGATTTGCAACGAGGATCCTGCTTAACCTTTATAATTCAGTGGCACTTCGGCTGTCCACAGTGTTTACTTATCTTCTTCTCTCTGTGCTCTCTGCGTGTCTCTCCCTCTCTCTCTCTTTCCCTCTGCTGTGTTGTCTCTCCTTTAACTTGTGGTTAGCCTTGGCAGCTGCTTTTTAGGCGCCGCTTGGTGCATGACATTGGCCGCAACATTGCAACTTCGCTGTGTTTTTCCACACCCTGTACGCAACGAAAGCGGCCAGTAGGGTATATTTTTACATTAACTTAGTAGCGGAATTAGTTTTGATCTTGTTTATAAAAATTTCGAAGTTCATTAAGCCCTTACAATTCACAGTTCTATTCAGAGATGTGTATGATACATATACAAATTATACATTATATATATATATATTTTGAATATCATACATTTTATAAGAGTTAGGTTCAGCGAAGATTTTTAAGTACGAAATTCTTACGGGAGCTATATGATGACTTCCGTAACAAGAACTTCTAACTCTGGTACAGGGTATTATGCAGTCTGGCACTCTCTGCCTATAGCCCACCCTTACTTTGTAATGTTTTTGCTTTTTGTTTATGTTGTTTCCTCTATTTTTGGCGACTTGGGTGTATTGTGCATTGCGGCCTAGACTTGTATTAGCCATTTATGGCTTCCGACTCTGCTTTGTCTCTTTACTGCTGCTGTTACTGCTTCTTCTAAAGCTGCGGTTAGCATTGAGCTAGCGCGCGACAACTTTTTGTCGTGCACTCGCAAATTAACTAAAACAATACTGAGCAAAAAAGGCAGAAAAAAAAGTAAAGTAAAAAGAGTAAGTAAACAAGGTAGAGACAAACGCGTTGCTGGTCAGCAGCAGCAGCTTCCCTCGCCACACATAAAAGTAAATTATGCTAATTATTTGTGTAGAGAAACTGGTATGTGTGAAGAGAACTAAGAGTGAATGCATTTACTTATGTTGGGCTGTGCTCTCTTTAGAGAGTTGCTCGGCTACATGCTGCAGCAACATGAACTGCTTGCTAGAGGTGCTGTGCAAAAATCAAAAGCTTTGTGGACTAGGTATGCGCTGTTCGCTTAAGCTTACAGCTGATCAACTGCTTGTACATAATTGAACTGCTTGCCATATGCTGCTAATTTCTTAGCTATCGAGCAACTTGTTGCTCCCATGTTTCACTTGACCGCAGAGTTCCTGTTCTCATTCTCAAGCATTTTTTGTTATATACTTTTTCTTTTTACTATTTATTTATTTTCTACTTATACTATTAGTTTATGATTGCTTTTTATGTAAATATATATGGTCGGACATGCTGCTTGCTTCAGAGTTTTGTGAATACTGCTTGCTCACTGCTTTTTTGACTTACACTGCCTGAAGATCTATTACTTAACAACATGTTGCTTGCAACATCTGACTGCTTTTCGTCTATCGATTGCAATTTGTTGCTTGTCTTACGTTTTTAGCATGCACTGGCAACAAGCTGCACTGCTTGTACATGGAATGTCATTCCGTCATTTTTTGTTCGTTTGTCAACATGCTGCAACAGCAAACTTGCTTTTAACTGCTTGCGCTATGTAATCGGCCCCTGCCTCTGCTATCTCTTTTCCACCTGCTAAAAACAGGTGCTTATTTCATTATTTATGTTTTAATTTTTTGCTTGGCACTGTTCTAAAAAACTCTATAAACTGGTTTATATAATATTGTGCTTGGCTTTGTTTATATTTGTTTTGCTGCGCTCCCTGGCCAAGCTCTATTTTGCTTACAATTGCTTCATTTAGCTCGTTTAATTATTTATGTACTTATTTATTCTATCGAAATTGTGCAATATTTTCGTTAATCGTAGCAAACATTGTAGTATTTGTTGTTTGTTGGTTTCCAAAATTATTTTTAGTTTATTTTTATTTTGTTTTTCTTTTATTTTTCTTTTAATAATTTAATCTCTTCGTACCTATTGAAAAGAATGGAGCTTAGCCAATTTCTTAAACGAATTTTTAGATGGTATAAACCCAAAACGGACACCCGCAACAAAGCTAATCGTGAGTTTTATTTGTGTCAAATATAGATTCGAAAAATGAACGAAATGTTTAAATATTTTGAACATTTTAAAGTGGTTTGAGGAGGTCCCAAAATGTAGCAAGCGAATATTTCCCAAAAAGCTGACGCTAAGCTATAGCATCTATAGAGTCTATATTAATATAGATTCTATATTAATCAGATTTAGACTACTGTTATAAATATCTGTTATAAATATCTTATAAATATTTGAATGTTATACAGATTTGTAGCTCTTATATAAATCTGTTATACATTCTAGCGGGCTATTATACATATGGTTATACATACTTGCATACATACTATGCCAATCTGTTAGTAGTTATAACAGATATGTATAACATAGCATATGCGTATAACAGACCTGTTTGACACAGTAATATAAATCTACATGACAAAAATATTATTATATTGATTAAAATTGACAAATATCTGTTATAAATATTTTATATATGTGTTATACATATCAGTTAAACCTAACTGTTATACAGTTATATTTTTCATTATTTTCCACTTTGTAATTAAGCCTTACCATGCTTTATCTCAACATATATCACCTTATCTCTCTCTCTCTCGCTTTGCAGATAAACGTATTTCAGTAGCAACAACAACATCAACACCGACAGCGTCAGGCGGTACATCCCTCAAACTCTTAACAAAAGCATCGCAACAGAAAAGCGTCAAAAATGCCCCAGGAAATGCAACAAACAATAAGAAAAATACCACGAAAACTTTATCCGCGGTGATTGCAGAAGGTAAGTCACACACAGAAATGTAAAATTATAATAATAAAATATATATTTATATATATATTTATATATATATATTTATATATATATTTATATATGAATGAACATCGAATTTGATTCGCAGTTCGATTCAATTGTTTCGTTTTGTGAAAGCAAATCAAAAGTAATTTTTCAAGTTTCAACTTTTGGCTTGACAACAACAACAACAATAATAATAATAATACTATTTGCAACAGTTACACAAACTTTACCACCACACACCCACACCCACACCCACACACTTTCCCACACACACTTACAAATTGAGCTCCTGGGCTCATTTTGCGGCTATTTCAAAAGTTTTGCGTCTTGACGCAAGTTTTCTAATTAATATTAATGCCGCTAATTAGACCTCGGGGGGCATGCCACGCTTGCGGCTTGCCATAAATATGCCACACACATACCTATGTGCATATGTGGATATATATTTTCAAATTATTTTTCAGTTTTTCTGTTACCTTGTTGGCGACACCTGTTTCGAGTGCAAAAAACGCCTTAACGCTTTTTCAATGGCAAACATGCAAGCAAATTATGCACTTAATAGAGCTCGAGCTCGCTCTGTTAAAAGCCAAATATTTGCTGCATATTCATGCAATTGCATTAGGAGTTTGCTAGCTTTGACTGCGAAAGCTAAGACAAAAATGTTATTAGCTAAAAGCATAGTTTCAGCTAAGGCTTGGCCACTTTTATACGTTTGCTAAACTCGGTTTCTCACTTTTAGCTTTTATAATATTTTGTTATGTTGTAGTTGACAAAAATTGCATTGCTTCAGCTTAAAGTCTACACTTTCATATCTTCTCGAAATTCATAAAACAAAGTTCAATAACTACAATAATTTATAAAATTAACTTATTCATAAAGTATACAAAACTCAAAATAACACAGCTGTGCTAAGGAAAAATGAGTTGTAAACATACAGAAAATGTCGTATGAATAATATGAATAGATAAAAATACAGAAACTATGAAATGTCTTATAAGAAATGGCAAAGATAAGTGGCATATATTGTTAAAATATTTATATAAAATTTTCAACTAATAAAAAAAATTAATTTTTTTTTGTATCAAGATCAGTTATCATTCATCAACTTATTTTTATTTTACTCAAGATATATTTTATAGCAAATATATTATAGAAAATATATAATTTATAGCAAATACATATAAGTGCAGCATTTCGGTCTTAATATTATTTTTCAGCGAAAGCTTTAAGCATATGTCTTAGAAATATATAAGCGCTTTCCAATTTGACCTACAGACTGATTAGAAAATTCTTATAGAGATTGACCAAAACAAGATACCGATAACTATAATATTGTATTTCAACAGTCAAATCTTTTCGATACATTTATCTATTTACAAATATAAAATAAAAGTTTTAATCAAAAAGTTTTTATACATAAAAAACAGTAATATTAAATACTTTAACCATTTTCAATATGATATAAAAATATCTATATATATGAGTCTAAATAGAAATCTCTTAAGTAAAATGGCTTAAAAATTATTTAAAATTGTTTTTGTTTATTATAAAAAATTCATATGTAATCTTTAGTATTCCGCTTTGATTAATACTAAACTAAAATATCTAGAAATATGTTTTTAGATTTTATATATATTTAAAATAACATTTTTGGTATTTAATTCAGTCTAAACCAGTTTTCAGAAATATGTTTTTAGACTTTATATTTTTAAAATAACATTTTTAGTATTTAATTCAGTCTAAACCAAAGCTTTCAGAAATGTTTTTAGATTTTATATATTTTTAAAATAACATTTTTAGTATTTAATTCAGTTTTAACCAAAGTTTTCAGAAATGTATTCTGTTGTTTCTGTTTCTGCAAAACATTTTCAAAAGATATTCATCTGATTTCACATCTATAGACATCACATCATTTAATTAGCCTCTCAATAGTTGATTTATGCCTAATTAAAATAACACTTCCTTTAGCGCTGCTCTGGTAAGCGCTAATTTCATGTGTTTGGTGCACTTTGTGCGCTTTATGAATGCCTTTTGGCTCTGCGAGTGCTCGCCAGGTTCTGCATAATGCGCTGCGAGCGTTGCAGCGCGCAGCACTTGCCAGTCACCACCCCCTGCCCCGTGCACCATAATTACCTGCACAGAAATGTCACAACTTGTTTTGTAGCACAAACACGTTGCACGTTTAGCCGCGCGTCGCTTTGATGCTCAACGAGTTGTGCGCTTGAAATATAACTGTTTCTTCTGAAGGGGGAAGTAGGCGTGCTGGGATTATGTGTGTGTGTGTTGGCGTGTGCCTTTAATATGCGGCAACATACACAACCACGCCTCCCACTGTCCGCCCACCACATGTCACAGGCTGCTTAACCACAACTTGTGCCATGTTTTTGGCTTATTGAAGTTAAATTGTTTGCTTAATGCTTGACATTGGCTTTAGCGGGGACACAACCGCGCTGGGCATTCAGCCAATGCAACAACCAAACATAAGACAGCGCTGTTGATCTATCTATTTATCTTGATTTGAGCCCGAAGAAGTAACGTAAACAATTAATAAAATATTTGAAAAGCAAATGAATAAATAAAAAATTTCAATTAATTTAAATAAGTGCAAGAATAAATTTTAAAAATAAAATTCTATTGATACTGCAATCAAATTTTGATTTCAAATCTATTTGTTTTTGTGAAAGCTAAAAGTAAATTTATTATTTAAAATTATTTATTGAATTTTATATTTATTTATAAATACTTTAGATTTTTTTAAAAATAATAAAGCATAATATATTTAAATTATTGTTAATATAAATAATAAATAAATTTAAAATGAATAGTTTTATGTTATGTTATGTTACGTTTGTATATATATTTTCTTTTCACGCTTATCTTTTATTACGTTCATTTATCGATTAGTTTCGATAGCTTATGAAAACTTTTTATTTTCATCCGAGGGAAATTACAAAGCAATTTGTAAGTTAATGACTCAAGAGTAAAAAATGAATATAAATGGCTTGAAAAAACACTCATGAATAACATAAATATCAAATTCGATGACGATGCCGATAACGATATAACGATTGCGATTTTACTTTTGGGCTGGTTACGCATGGCGTACAAAAAAAAAAAAGAAAAAGTAAAAGTGAATGAAAAATGGAAATGAAAATGGAAATGCCGCACAAGGTGCGTGTTGAAGGTTTCTTTCATTAGGCGGTCATTAACTCGTGCTTCTCCCTCGTTTTGTTTTTTTTGCAAATGTTTTTCTTGGAGGTCAGCCAGGGCGAACAGCGGGCGGAGTTGGACGCCAATGGAGACGTTAAAAATGTTTTGACACAAAATTCATTCATCAATTAATCGAATGAAAGCGTGAAAAGTGTGCGCAGAGAGAAGCTACAAACGAAATCAATGAACTTGTCTGTGTGTTTGTATTTGGGGCTATAAAACATAGTGAAAACGAGATAAAGTTAACAGGCGTGCCACACTCACTCACTCACACACACATACACATACGCACACTCATTTAACCAACCAAACAAAGTTGGCGTGTTTCGAATGCTTCTTCTTTTATTTATTTTTAATTTGTAACACAATCAAATTAAGTGACAAATTAATTGAATGCTTTGAGCTTTGGGCGTGAAAGCCATAAATAAGCATTTCAAATAAACGAAGCGCACAGCGTATGAAGTGTGCTTTATAGCCAGGGCCCACAACAAGGTATTTTTATATGCTTAGTTAAGCGTTTTAGGTTTGTAGTTCAGAAATTACAATACAATTAGAATAGGTAAAAAATGGGAATAATTATCACAATCGATATTTATCGATTAAAGGGGCATTCAAGGTAAAAAAGAAATAATATAGTAAATATATAGAACACAAATATGAATAAAAACATAATAGAACGCAAAAAAATCAATCTAATATAATAGAAATTATAAAATATGAAAATAAATATAAAATATAATGTAAAATAAAAGAAATCAAAAAATATTAAAAGATTTTTAAATATAAAAATAAATTTATAAAAAAATTAGTAAATATAAAAATAACAGTAAACATAAAAAAATCTTCAAATTTTTAAAAATAAAAAATCAATTTAATATAAAATATATTAAAAAATCAATAATATATGATATTTTTTTTGTGACTTTTCTATTATTTCAAACTACGTGCTTCATATGGCGTAGCTATTGTAACTTGCTGTGCAGCCAATTGACAAATCTGTCCAATCCGATGTGTTGTAAGCCCCTTCATCATCGTTCTCAAAAATGAGTCGCCAAAAGAAACACAAAAACAAATGTAAAAAGACAATTAAACACTTTGCACATGAGTTAAGAGTCACAATAAATGCTGATTCGAATAGATGAGTTTTAGGTTTTGTTTTTTACAATTGCGCTGTGCCACATAAGAAACTTAAAAATCAGCTAAAATGTATATATTTCACAAGCTTAATTGGCATGACAAACAAAAAAAGAAGAAAAAACTGTCCAAAAAAAAAAAACATGCATAAGATATTTTTCGACAATTTTTTTGCCGATATTTGCACACAAAAAAGGTTTGACTTAGGTAAGTCCAAAAAGAGTTAAGAGCGAGGGGGAGACAGAGCAAAGACCAAACCCAAAAGCCGATTGCATAAATTGCTTAGCAAACCAAAGCGAAGTTTTGGTAGGGGAGGGGGCTACGCGGGGTTTTCTTTTTGGTGTAATTCAATTTTGAATATTTAACAGGGCCAAGCGTGAGAACTGCGTTATATAGCAATCATATTTTTTGACTGTGTTTGGCCAAAAAGGTGGGAAATTTTGGCCAGGCTCAAAGTACGCAATCGGCGTGGCAACAGCAACAGCTGCCACAGTTAGCTGCTGCCACACAGCGGGTGCCACAATTTTATTTTCGTTTCTTTAGCCAATTGTCGGATCTTATATAATTGCTCTATAGTTCCTGAGTGGAAAAAAATGTAAACAGCAACAAAAAAAAACATTCAATTGCCAATCGCATGCGAATCTATGCATAATTTTTGAACTGATATCCGGCACGCTATGCAGATACACTTTAATTTATGGGCATTATGGGCATGATAATGAGCCTTGTCTTGGACATAATTGAGGTGTTGCCTATGAGAGTTATAATATATATATACAACTTGCGTTAAGTTTGTGGGAAACTGAATCAAAAGTGAATCTGAATCATTTTCATCCTATCTCGAACAGCTGTCTAAAGGTTTTTTTAGAGTTTATTTGAAGCGTGTAGCTTAACGCTTATATAATTATATACATATATTTATATTATATATTATATTAAATTATATTTATATTTACTTATCTACATAGCTAACAACATATCATTCATTCATGCCTTCAAGTACAAATGTCTTAATATATTCCGATCATCTGCTTATTCCTTAACTTAAATTTTAAGTATAATATTTTCTTTTATCTTTATCATATACGATCTCTTGTAATTTAAATAATTTATATTCTATAATATTTTCAATTGAAATTAAAATTTTCTTGTGAGAGTTGAAGCCTTCTTAGCTTGATCTTAGCATGAACTAAAAATTCTTTGACATTTTCTGTATGAATCTTCTTAAATCAATTATTATCAAAATATTATGATTCCATATTTTTCACACATTTGTGACTCTGCTCTAAGCAACATCTATGCCCTAGCTCCATCTCCTTTGCCTTAAGCCAAACCCAATCGTCTCGAATTCCATTTTAAGAGCACTTCATATTCGTTAACTTTCAAATGTTTTTCTGCCTCATATGAACTATTTCTCTTATTATATTTCTGGTAAATTGTGCAATAATTATTTAATCAATTTTTGGAACACATAATTAATGAAATCGTGGCTTATTTTTGATTTCTTTACAAAACTGGTCTTTTGGGGTCACTCGGCTCTTAGAGAGGGGGAGACTTACAAGACAAGTCAAGACATATCCGGTCAATAAAACTGGATAAATTTTATAATTGGAGCGTGGCTTTTGATGAACAAAAATAATAAAATAAAAGACAACAAATTCTGGGCCAGGCGCAATAATTTTTTTTAATCCAATTTCTTTCTCTTTCTCTTTTGTTTAATTTTTTTTTGGCATGATCTCGAGCTCGTGCCAGTCGATGGCCAGGCCAAAAACTGACTGCAAGTCATATCTGTTTAGCTCTCTCTCTCTCTCTCTCTCTGTTACTCTTTAACTCTAACACTCCCTCTCTCTCTTTCTCTGTATCTCCGTTTGCCTTGCTGGCCAAGTGTGACGCGAAAGTCGACGGCGACGACTCTACGAAATGACAAAGTCTACAATTACAGCCAACCTTTCTTTCCATATAAAAAAATACAGATTGACTGGCAGATACCCTGTAGACAATAATTTATTTGAACGTGTTTTCTTTTAGTGAAATATAACGTACCAAAATATGTATCCTACTTATAAAGTCTTATTTAAAAATCGATATTTATCGGTTTTTTTTTATTAAAATTGTTATGCAGTACAAGACGAGATACATAGATACATAGATACATATATACTTGGATGCATGGATGTATGGATACATAGATAGAGATAGATATATAGATAAATCCATCGCACTCACCGGCAATCCACACTCTTATTGTGTACTAGTCCAGCATATCCTAAGTTGCAAATTTCCTGCAAGTACAGGGTATAAAAAAACACAAACCAACAAACAGCGAAAGGGGGAAATGGCAAGAAAAAACACTTTTTACCTTTTTTTGTTGTTAGCCAAGCGAAAATCATGATTAAAACAATATCTATGCGTTATATCTATACTCGTACAGTTATGCTAATTAGTTATTAGCCATAAAATTCTGCACTTAAGATAATTGTGAACTTGTTTTATGGCTTGACTCTAGTTTTTAGATAAAATAAGATTTCAAGTAGAACTGCCAAGAATTCTTGTGTTGAAATTAGGAATTTCTAGATAAAATTAAAGTTTCTTAATTTTAAGATCTTACGTAGAGTTTAAGTATTATGAATAGAATAGAAATATTTTTGAAAACAATTTCAATTAATTAATTTTAATAAATATTCTTGACCTATGTCAAAAATTTTTAACATTGTCTACGAACTGTCTTCTTGACACTAAAGATCTTAAGCCTTGCCTCTCCTTCAACTTCTTAATTGATCTCAAGGAATACAAATCATATCTTTATAATGACTTTTTCTTATGCATATAATTTACACAGTTACTATAACTATTCCTGAAATCTCTAATCAATTTTAAGATTTTCAAATAATAAATAATTTCAAACTTCCCACAATTTACTTGATTTAATGCAAGTTTTTTATTTCCGACTTTGGTCACATTTTCCATTTTGATTAATAACTCTAAGTACGCTCGGGAGTTGGATTAGTCTTTGTCTTTGTCTTTGTTTTTGTCTAATAATAATTTTTTAATACTTTTTTTTGCATAATTATAGTTAAATTCATTTCCCCACCTACTTTTCCTCATAGCAGCACTTACAATTTTGTTCGCCTTTTTTTACATTTCTCTTTACATAAGCTTTGAAGTTGTTTGTTTTTTTTTGCTGTTATCTTTTGTTGTTGTACGTTTTGTGCTTTGCCGCCGCCGTTGACTTTGGCGTCGCGCGCCTGTGGCTTGGAGTTAGTCGCGCGTCGCGCTTTCAAACAAACGGACGTTGCGCGGGTCTCTCTGCTTGTAACTGTTGTTATTGCCGTAGATGCAGCGGGTGTGAGGAGTGCGTGTGTGTGTGTGCCAGTGAGTGCGAGCAAGCAAACCTATGACTGTTGCGCTGCATTGTGTATAACACTTAACGAACCACAGTTTGACAAGCATTTTGTTCGGTTTGCTTTTGGTATTGCGCCTGCGTCTGCCTTGCTCTCCGCTCCACGCAGAATGGGCCTCAACGAGTTTGTCTCTCTGTTCTATGGCTCCGCACAGAGTTTGCACGTTAACAGCGGCGGTAGCAGCACCAACAAACTGGCGTCGACGTCGACGTATTCATTGCCAACGGCCGCGGATGTCAAAGAGTTTCGTCAAATGTTAAAAAATCATAAAAATGTGCAAGCAAAGAAATACAGTTACAAGGATTATCCGAATGATATGAAATATGGCAAGAATCTGAATGCTTCGCAAATCTATGCAACGCAACAGCAGCAGCAGCAGCCGGTGGTGGCAGCAACAGCGGCAGCCAAAAAGTTGCTTAATAACAACAATAACAGCAGCAGTCACAAAAACAACAACAATAATAGTGGCATTGGCAAAGCAGCTAACGCAAAAGCGCCGCCCGCCACAAGGATACCAACAAAATTGACTGCAACATGCAGCAGTGGCAGCAGCAGCAGCAGCAGCATGGACGTGCAACGCAGTAGCAAACAGAAATCTGCCTCATCGGCGAGCTCCTTTCTGTGGAATTCGTTTCGCCTGCCACGCAGGCAGAAGGCTGCGGCGGCAGCAGATAAAAAACAAGCAGCCGGTGAGTGACAAAAGCTGACAGCTATGGCAAAAATCAATGTGAGAAGAAAGCGAAAAAGTGCTCGAATATGAGATATCCTGGAAAAGTGAAGTGGTTAGATGTGGAGTGATAACTTTACTTAACTGCGAATTGAAAAAGTATACGACGTGCTTATACCCTGTAGTTAGCTGCAAAATGATTATTAAGCAAAGTCAGATACTTGAGTTCAGAAGACAAACAGTCGAGCTTATCTACTTAAAGTTTTGGCTTGTTTTTATATATAAATACCCTGTAAACTGGTGGTTTCAGGGGTTTTAAATATAAAATACCCCACAAATTTGGATTGTGGCTTTAAAGTGTCGGACCCTTTCTTTGTTCCCCTACAGGGTATATGAGATCTATCAGTAATTGTTAATGCCCATCAAATTATCTGTCTGGCAGAGATCTTTCAGTTTGGCCCATTTCTTTCAGTTGGTTCGACTTCATTTACTTTACAAGCCAAGAACAAAGCGCTACATGAGTGAAGATCAGTTAAGAATAGCATGAAGTAACCCAATAAACACAGCACAAGCCATGGCTAACGGCAATCCCACCTGAACTAACTTCAAATTCTAACTGCTTAGCGGTTGTCTAACAGTTGAAACATTAAATTTAATGTCTTATATAAGTTACATGTTCTCTCTCTCTCTCTCTCTCTCTCTCTGTGTCTCGTTCTTTTACTTTTGGATATTACGAGACAAATTACCTGCCTTCAAACGAGCCATCAAATTGTTGTTGACCCTACCCGAAAGAAAAAAAGAATTTTCACCTGAGCCGTTGGCGTAATTAGAACATTGGAGGCCCCGCCTAACCCCCTTCAAGCGAGTCCAAAAACTAGAATTCATAATTTTGTTTGTCTCCATTTTGGTGTTCATTTTCGCTTTTTAAAGCGTTTCTAATCCGATTTTCTTTGTTCTTTGTCGGTTTTTTATTTTTTTATATAAACTTAATTAAGTTTTCTTTAATATTTGAAAGTCATTTGGCTTGTCGTTCAGCAAGTCGATAAATTGGGGATATAAATAGAATTTCCACAAGACGGTCTTAGAGCAGAAAGTGAATCGCTACAATGGGAGAAGCAAAGATAACTTACTTAAAGTCTTTTTTATATAAAGCTGAAGAAATTATATAGCTTTTACTCCGATCCACTATATGATTAATAAATAACACACAAAAAATGTATATGATATACCAAAAAATCTTGTTTTTAGAATATAGCTTTATACACATTTAAATTCATATCGATAACTTATCGATAACAACTTTTTTTACCTTACCTGCTATTGAACATGTATTTATCCAGAGAATGTTTTGAAAACTCTGCGCATGTACGCATATAATACTTACTTATAGGCGCAACAAGAAAGAAATCTCTATATATATTTATATATATATTCCCCTGGCACCGCCTCTTACAACACCCACAATATCTCTGCATCTGAACGGCGCCAGCTAATGGACCATTATTGATTTTTACCCTACAAGAGAGATACTTATAAAAAAAGAAAAAAAAAAACAAAATGGAAACGTTGTTGTTGCTACATGAAGAAGCAGAGCGGAATGCCTACAAGTGCGTGTAGGATTTGTTACCAAGCTCACAGTATGCGTCATCTCCCTTACTCCACCGCCTTGGTTGGACAAGTGAGCGATGAGTCATACAGGCGACGACTACCCCAACTGCAGGCTACAAATAATAACAAACTGTACGAAAAATATAAGAGGAGGCAGCAGCAGCTGTAGAACGAAACTTTCTCGCTCGCGCTCAGTGCAGTCACTTTCTCTCTCGCTTGCGCGACAGTCAGCATAAAAATTGCATAATGTGCCTTTTGCCTGTGTAACTGTGTGTATATGTGTGCGTACGTTGTACTCTTTTGACACACTGACACTTATTGCTCAACGCAGCTGAGCAAGCAGTGCCCGAGAGCTCTAAAGAGAGAGAGAGAGCGTACACACAGAACATGCGCATGCTATCAGTGACTGCTCAACTGTTATACAAAACGCACACATAGCTTGTTTACAGTGCTATACAAACTGTTAGCCGGGCTCTGTTTTGAGCTTGGCTTGAGACAATTTGAGGGTATGTGCAAGTCGAGCATGCCTTAATATGTAAATGAAATCAAATTGTGCTTTATGTCCAGTCTTATGTCATTACTGAAGTGCCCTTTTGTGGCGTTTTGAAGTGCGTTTTGCTTTTAAGAAATTGCCCAAAGGAAAATTCGAAAGCCTCAAATTGATTAATTAATAAAGCCAAACAAAAAAATGCATAATTAAATTGGTGCGCTGCGTTAATTAACGGTATTCGGCTCTTTGGAATTAACAAACTGTGACCGCATGCTGTGGCGCCTCCAGGCAAACGGGGGCCTCAAACGGAGTCAAGTGCAGGCGACGTAACGGCCAATGGCTAATGCCGCGTAGCTGTGCGGCAAAGCGCAACAAATTGTTGCACTCGTCTGCTGTTGCTGCTGCTGCTGCTGTTGCCGTTGCAGTAGCTTGATTGATAAACGCCTTTCAATCTTGGCCGCTAGCCAATTGGCTAAAGTGTTGGTTGTTCGATTATTGTTGTTGCCGTTGCTGTTGGCCTGCATATGGTATGTTTATGCAGACGGAGACAGACATGGGGCGTATGCGCAATTTGCAATTTGCTTTGTGCATGGCCAAGGCGCAAGATAAGCAAATTGCATTTAAATGTTGATGGCACATTTTTCACTTAAGCTTGTTATTAAACTCTGTTGTTGCTGTTGTTGTTGTGCCAATTGCATTGAACTTGTTTATTTATCGTTTTCACGGCAGCTCCCTTCCTCTGCCACCGCGCCCCATTGTGCAAGTCACTTTGGCACTTTTGCCAGCCCATAATTAAGGTCGTGTGCCTGTTAAACTGTGCAAAAAAATACAAAAAGAAGTATGAAGAAAGAAGAAGAAAAGAGTGTTGCCTCTGTGTGTGGCATGTGCTCGTTATGTTAATCGATTTTAGATAGCGCAACAATTTTTCTTAACTGAGACAAATGGAACTTTGTGTAAACAGAAAATATGATTAAATTGTCTTATTTCATATTGAAATAAATGATTCGCAATATAAAATGCAAGCTGGTCTTACTATATATATAATGATATATGTGCACAATAAACGAGGGCAGTTTCATAAATTTGCAAGCTATTATAACAAATTATTTATTAGGAAACATGTTTTTTATCTTCCTGAAAACTTTTAACTTCAGGTTGTTATTTCATTATTTTTCAGTCAAAATTTGCTTAATTATATATTATGATTTTTATTATTTTTATATTTAAAATTTTTTATTTTCTTGATTTTCATCTATATTTAATAGGCTTGCCTCTATCTTTCTATACTATAAAATAATCATAATCTCTTATAAACCCAGACGAAAAAGATTAATTTCCATTCCATTCAAATGCAGCAAATCTCCAAACCTTCTTCCTCTTAAAATTCTCCAAACCTTTTTACTCTATAGGCCTAAATATGGATTATTTTCTTTTGTAATTTTATTTCTCATATTTTTTCTTGCATTTATCTTTCACTTTGTCGCTCATAATGAGCTGAGCATTTTTATGGTTTATTTAGTTGCTGTGCGAATAAATTAGTTCATTTCCCGACTTCATTTTCCCCACATTCACTCTGTGGGTGTTTTTTACGATTATTTTTACGGAATTTTGTGAAGTTTAGTTGGGTTTTTGCTTTGCTTCGCTGCGTTGCCAACTGCTGCCTGCGGGTTTCTTTTTTCGCTTACCTTTTTATAGTTTTCCTTTCGCTCCCATGTGCATATATTTATATATATGTATGTAGTATGTCTGCATATATATGTATTTTGGCTAGCTAACACTTTAGGCCAACTTTCTGCCAGTGATTTACGCACTTTGGGTCTTTGCCTTTGCCTTTTACATTTTGTTTTTGCTTTTTTTTTTATCGCAGTCGCAATTAACACTTGTTGACAAGTTCAGTAGGCCAAGCCTCTATATGTATTGTTGTTGCTTGAGTGTTGCGTGGCAGAGGCAATTTAAACTTAACACTTGACGCCCACGCATAGACCCACAATTGGGGCCACAACAGCTGCGTCTTGGGGCTGCTTCTGATTTGAGGCGATTAAATTTTGATTTATGTCGGACTCATTAATTAGACGCGAGTCTATTGCTTGAATTTTGGCAAAACTAATTTCCCCATAGGGCAATCGTTGGTACAGTGGTGCAAAATTAATATTTGCTTAGTGACAAAAGAATTCATTTTTTATTATATAAAAAAAAATATTGTTTGAATAAATTGGTTCGCTAAATATTATATTAAAAAAATAAATAAATAAAAAGTTTTTAACATTATATAAATATATATTTATAATTAAATTTAATGATATTTGTTTAACATATTTAAATTTTTTTTATATAATGTCCTCTATTTTCATATATCTGTAAAATGTCATTCGAAAACTTTTTCTCCTCAAATCTATTAATTAAGATGTCGAAATGAAATACTTAACAAATACCCTTTGCATTTTTAATTTATTTGTATTGAGTGAAAATCTGCCATAAATCTTCTGTTCCTACAAATAAGTAAAGCCCAATTTGACGCAATTTGTTCTAAATGACATCCAAGTTTTGTTAATCATTTAACCACTGTGCTTGTCGCATGGTGTCAAATACAATTAATTAAGTTTTGCATTCCCAACCGCCGACATCGCTGTTTAAGCTATTAAGTGACCCAGCGAACGACCCGTATAAACGACTGGACGAGCGAACGAACGCTTGTCAACTGCAGTTGTGACGGGGCATTCTTAACCGCTCTCCGATGCTCCCTTTGGGTCGTCAAGTTCTGCTGACGTCACGCGCTCGGCTAATTAGGCGCATACTTGTTGTGCATGCCCAGCACGAATGCCGAAGACGAGAGGCATATATTAACGAAAATATGAAAACTCAACGATCGCACATTCAACACACACAACAATACACACCACACTTAGTGGCGGCGGCTACGCACTGTGGTGAGTTCGAGTGCCGCAATTAGCGAACGGCGAACTGTCCAAGCGAATTGTTGAATGCGTGCGCCTCTTTATTTTCGTATTGAAATTCATTAACAGTTTATGTTTAGAACATTGTAGTTATCGTTCTTGTTGTTGGTGTAGATCAGCGCATTTGTCGGATACGTTTTGGCGCTCATTTCGTTCAGTTGTCGCTTGCTCTTCGAGTGACCAACAACAAAAGCGTCGCGAAACAAAAATGCGTGCAAAAAAATACAGTTGGAAAAGCACAGTTAAAGTGGAAGTATTGAAGCATTGCAGTTTATTACAGTTATGCTAAATATCGAATTTGAGGTAGTAGAAAATGTGTGAGAGTGAAAGAGCAATAGCAACTGACGTTAATTGTGATTATGAAAATGTCGAGGACGAGGGCATTGGCGGTGAGTTCAGGCTGAAGCACATCGATACGAATGGCGACGCCATTTGCAGCCGTCCACGTAGATCAACTAAGCAAACATTAAACTTGGAGGCATTAACAACAAATTCCCAAAGCACAAAACATTCTGAGATCTGACCTAGAGCTCTGGCCACAGAGTCAACAAATAACATGTATATAGAAAAAAATATATGTGTATATGCATATATCTATCTATATCTGTGTGTCTTTATGCCAACATCATTTTTGCATTAGCATACCCTATAAATCAGCTGAGGCTTTATGGTTTTTCACATGCGAAAGAACTCAAAAGATTAAGATTTTTTAATGTTATGCAAAATGCCTGCGTTTTTCTCTAAACTAAAATCTTTTTTAGAGCATAACAGATTTTCCACAGTGAAAATAAGTTAACTGTATTTTCTTTTCCGTTTCTCGATTTCGCATTATTCATCAGATCTCATATACAAAATGTCGCTTGTTTTTTTTTGTGGGCTGCCAACCGCAAACATATAATATATATTATTATTATTATGTGCCGCCTCTATATACCCCTATATGTATATGCTATATATGCCTCACATATAAAGAAATTATGAACAGTTCGCCTGTGACACACGTTCGGAACCCCTTGTACTGATTAATTGGTAAATATTATATTTGCGTTTGGCTTTGAATTCGTTTCGACTTGTTTATTGTGCCAAATAAAGTGAATAATATGAAGCAAAAAGCGACGCGCGCGCTCCTAACTTATCTAAAAATAGGCATTAGAACTTGTGCCAAAGAAAAAAAAGATAAGCAAAAGGAAAAAATGCGACGCTTCGTTTGCTTTCAATTTGAGTTGTGGAAGCGGCGACCTTGAAACACCCAACGTCCAGTGTCGTAGAAATCCATTTCCCCATGTAATGCAGAACAGCAAAGAGCTGAGCTAATGCTTCTCTCTGCTGTCAGTTGCCAGATGTCTTCGTCTTTCGTCAATTGCTCAAAAGTTTGCCTTCAATCATTCATCTCTTCGGCCAGGTTCATCTTTCTTTCTCTGATTGACATTCAGCAGACATTCGTTCATTCGATACCTTTCATCACATTTTTGCCTCTTCCTCTTCTTCTCTTTCTCGTTCTCTTCTATCTGACAACTTCTTCCGCTCTGCGGTCACTTTTATTAGTTTCTTTTCGCCACGCATTGTTTACAACTGCAAATTGTTTATAAAATTTCTATTTTTACATTAAATAAATTTATAAAAAAAAAGCAGCGCACATTTTATTTATCACGTAAATTACTAAATTTACTGTTATTTATGCCAATTTTCTGCAGAAAATCTTACTTTATCTTTTACTGAAATTTTTTAAGTTTCCTTTTATAGTTTTTTTGTGTCTTGATTAATTGCTTTGTAAATCTGCAGATCTTGGAAAGGCAGTGTTGGACAAGTTCAAAGAGTAATTTTTATAGCATTTGATTCTGGGCTCTACTCTGAAGTGTAGTAAATGGAAGGAGTAGAGCTGTATAGAGCCATAGAAGTGCATAAAAAGCAGAGTTGACAAGTTTCAAAGAGAAACATGAGAACAGTGTTGAGAAGGTTAAAAAAAACATGAAAACGAGAGTTGCACAATTTCAAGCAGAAGTTTTTATTATACGACGTAAAGCTGTTTGCTATAATAAGCCAAATTGACAGCTGTCAACTACTTGTTTTCTGCATAGTGGCAACGCCAAATTAAAAATCGAAATGCAAATTTCGCCATAGTAAAAACAACTTTTAAATTAAACAAATTTTTGATTTTCTCAGATTATGATGTCAGCTATGTTTAGTCAACTTATGTGATAAATTAAGATTTCCCAATTGAAGAATATAATATGTATATATGCTAGTATATATGTGCATTACTTTTACACATTTTGCGCATTTTTTCTCTCTTAAGCAATTTGTATTAATTCCACTTGACGCCCACAGTAAATGCCTCGACTCTTCTCAATGGGGCGATTGTCCACACTAACTAGTGCCCGCTCTCTCTCTCACTCTCTCTTTCTCACTTACACTTAGTGTCTCTCTCGCTCTGTCATTTGCACTAAGCAGTTGGCAGTTAAATTGCAATTAAAACAGTAAAACGCAGCTAAATAAACGGCGGGGAGCAATAAACCTAGGCTCCCCCTAAAGGCTAGCCTCCATAGCTCACCCTCCCTCCCACTCTCTGTCTCTCCCTCTCATTCGCTGGAAACTAAACAGAAATCTGACGTTAAATTTTCAAGTGAGTTTTTATTATTTTCGAAACGCAGCTAATTGAAATGCCAGTTGCCAGTTGCCAGTTGCCAGTTTTTTAGTTTTAAAAATTTTCATTTAAAGCTTTTGGTGTTTTATAGTTTTAATTAAAGGCGTTGACTTGTTTTTTGTTGTTGGTTTTGTGTGTTGCACTTTTGTGGGTCGCCATGGGCCAAGACAGGTTGCATTTTCCAAATGTGGCTAAAGCAACAAATGCGATTGTGAATGCTCATGTGAATGCGTATGTGAATACTTCATGAAGTTCACTCACTTAGGCGACTGCTGCTGCTGCTGCTGCGGCCTAATGCCAAATAAGATATTTTGGAATTTCAAATATGTGTGTGTGTGCATTGGTCAGTCAACGCTTGACAGCGCCTGTCAAATAGCTAAACATCGGCCCACTGTGCAGCACAGTGTGCATGGACAGCAGGCGTTGACACATGTTGATTTCTAGCTGACAAGCTGAAACCAAAAACCAAAAACTGAAAATCAAAAAACCCAAAAGACCCTCATTATGAGCTTGGCTGACCAAACATATAGAGCTAATAGAATAAAGAATAATATAGCAGAGCTATAGCTCGAAATGTATAGACTTAATGTGAATAGATTTAGAGAGCGAAGAGAGCAATGGTCTATGAAAATAAAAACAAATAGTAAAAATATAGTAAATAAATGCTGAAATTGCTTTTTTAAACCTGCTCAAAAAGTAAAGTTAATAGTGAAAAATAACAAAGTAACTTAGGTTTCTAGAAAAACTCAAGTTATAAAGAGGTTTTCAAGTAAATTTTTAAATAATATAACCAAAGATAAATACAGATATTTAGAACTGATATTTGCTAAGTATAAAAAAGTATTTTTTAAATTAATAATCTTAAATATTTAGGTTTATTTTTTATTATATTTGATATTTTTATGATCAATAAAAATAGATAAGGATAAAGATTTTTAGCTATGGTAAGCTAAAGATTTTTGATCGAGAATGACAATTGGTATTTGCTTGTTAAATGATAGCATGTTTTTATAGAAAAACAAAAAAGAAAATTCAATAAAAATGTTGCAAATAATATATATATATATATATATATATATATATATATATTCCTATATTATTCCTAAACCAAAAAATAAAATATGAATATATTAAATATATTACATATTTTAACTGAGTATTTTTTTATAAAAATTAATTTTTTTCTATTTTTTATATTTATTTATATTATTGTTAATTTTATCTACACTGTAAAGCTTAAATGTATTTATATAAATACAATCCTTTCGTTGTATTCCTCCACTCTAAACTCTACTTGGACTAATTTGTGGCTCAACGACGAAAATCTATTAAATGTAGGGAAAGTCCACACGCACAGGCAATGCGCACTGAAAATTCTGAATGAAACAGGCGACTGGGTTTTTCCTGTCGGCCATAAAAGTCCAGTCACAAAAAGGTGGGAAAAAATGGAAATGAAGGAAAATTGTTCGGCCTATTCGAGCGAATAACTACTGAGGTGGTCGGTTAGCTGGTCATAAAACACAGTCGCCGCTTGCAGCGGCCGCCCATTGCGCTCCTGTCAGCGACTTGTTGCACGCAGCGCAGATCCGTGAGAACGCAAAATGCGGGAAAATTCTCGCATGCACCGTCCAAGCACAGTCAATCAGTCAGTGTCATGGCTAATATATATATATATATATATTTAATGGCGGCCTTCGGCAATCGAATGTCGCGTAACTAATGCCATTTAATTGCCTAATTGCCATTCCAGAATTTTGGAATACCAAAACGGGCGAGTCCGTCATCGTCGTGTGCCAGACCCAAGTGCACCATTCTCAAGGCGTGCGTCGTCATTGAGTTAGCGACGCGCGACTCGCAACTTGCAGCTTGCAACGTGCAACAGGCGACTTTCACATCAGGTGTGCCATTGAGACAAGGTCTTCTTACCATTTATTGCTAATGGTCGTTAGGGAATTGGCTTAGGAATTTTGGAAATCTGACTGCTAAATAAAGGGAAATTCCTAGTGAATAGTGAAAAAGTTAACTTAGCAATAGAAAATTCCTTTATTATCATACACATTTTGTTAGCCCTTATTATCATTGTTATAATCAATACCAATATCATTAGTATTGTCATCATTATCTTTATTATAATTGACTTTGTCATTGTGATAGTTCTTATCATTGTCATTGTTATAGTTGTATTTAAAAATTGTATTTATGGATTATATTCCGTTTATCACTATCACTATCTATATTAATATATTTATAGTTATAGATATTGATATTGATATTGATCCATATCATTATCATTATCATTATGAATGTTTTGATCATTGTTATTTTAATCATCTTTACAAAGACAATTTGTATTATTCCTTATCACTATTATTTCATCATTAATTATTCTGCTTCTCTTAATTGTCATTGTCATTAGCATTACTTTAAATTTGTATTCTATAATCTCTGCCTTTCATCGTTAGTATTAACACTTTTAGCTCTACATCTACATGAACTATCGTAAAACTCTACACAACTTAGACCCAACAACTTTCTGTCTGTCCATAGTTTTTCCCCACTTAGTTTGCTTGGTTTTCTGTTGTGGCTTGTGTTTGGGCTTAAGTTGACCAGTTGACCAGTTCATTTAATTGGCCACTGTCAGCGCCTCATCGACAGCCAATTTGAGTAATTGGCTTAATGCTCAGCGGCATTTTTTCCTGCACTCACCTGTGTCAGGTAATTCAGCGGCAGGTTTTGCTAGAGGGGGCGTGCCGCAACTAAAGGAGCTTACAATAAATAATTTTCTATAAATGATAAATTAATAAAAATTGTTCGCTACGAAAACATTTAAGCAATCATAATTATATTTTTTACCTCTAACATTTACAAACACCAATTTTCATATTAAGAAACTGATTTACGAGGAAGAAATTCAAGAGACAATTTACAATTTATGTTTCGAGCATGTTCAGGTTGTGCTGGTACAGGTTGCACTGGTTGGCGTTGACAATTTTGTATGGCACTTAGCCATAAGTGGATGCGGTAACACGACCAAAGGCTATTATTTTGGCGCGTGCGCTGTAAGGAAGTCGTGTAAGTTATGTTTTACCTGCAGAGGACGGAAGGGAGGCGAGGGAGAAACTTGGTCTACAGCGAGAGTAATGACTGTAGAGGCGATAGACTGAGGATCGTCGTAGGCTAATGGAACGCCCATTGAGTTAGCTCAACTTTGAAGCAATCGTGTCCGTCTCGCTCTAACCCGTTCGTCTCTGATCTCATCTGAAGTTTTTCATTATTGATGAGGCTTTTGCTTGCTGTCTCCAGAGGCCTCTAACCCCATTTGTGGGCGTGGCCACGCTCGCACCTATAATAATCTGCGTAATTGATGAAGACATATTTTTTGCTGTGCTTTCGCTTTCGTCGGCTCTACGATTTCATGTCTGTTGTTTGTCATTGAGATTTATGTCCGACTGTCTGTGATCCCAGACAATTGCTGTCAGCCACCGCAATTACTCATCTGAAATGAGTGAACTAGCTTTGGTGAACTGACTCATCATTAGCTCATCATTATTGTGATTGTTATCATCAGCAACTTTCTCTTAGCTCTTACTTAATCCATATTTTTATATATTCGACAAGCTAACTCACGTTGTGAACTGTTTCCGTCCTCAATTGCAGAATCGCTACGTTCCGGTGTGGACCAAACGGAACTGCAGGAGCTGAATGGACTTGGCCTGTACTTGTCCTCCGGCCAAACGCCGCGTGACTCCAAGCGCGTCTCCCTCAATAATGAGGTGGCCTGCGTTTGCGGCACGGTCAACAGCAGCTGCAGCTGCGTTGTCGAAAAGGCGCCCAAGGTGAAACGTTGCGGCAGCCACACCCCAGAGCCAGCAAAAGCCGCAGAGCCAATTGACTGCAAGCTGGAACAGCAGCAGCAGCAGCAGGCGCAGCAGCAACAGCAGGAAGTGCAATCACAAACAGATGAACAGCTCCAGGAGGCAGCGATTTGCAATGAAACCCCAGCCACAATATCCAGTACAAATGCGGTAAGTATCGAAATACATATGATGAGCTATATATTATATAGAATACATAAGATAATTTGTAGTATATAAAGCATATTATGTAGTTGATATAATAATTACTTTAAGCTAGCTCTCACAATTGCAGAGCTCATTAAAATGTCTAAAAGTTTTGTCGAAATTTATGCAAAAGCAAGCAGAAGAAGGCGTGGCTAAGTCCCTAAATTATATATACATATTACTGAACAATGCGGCAAACTGAGTTGATATAGTCATGTCCATCTGTCCAACTGCATGGCTGTCTGTCCTAGAGCTAGAGAGCTAGTCATGAAGATACAGAATCTTCGTGTAAATGAACTGATCTCTTAAGCCTAGCAAGCTAGAGAGATGGCTACTTGCAGGGTATCTTTTAGTCGGGCACTCTTGACTGCAAGTGTGTATTATTTATGGAAAGCTTAGATATTCTTTTATCTCTGTTGAATGCGCCCATTCAAAAAGTATTTTAGACATGTGTCACAATTGTGATTGAAATTAAAAATCTAACAAAAAAACAAGCAATGAAATTAATTGGAATATATAATATATAACATAATAATTAGATATTATCTACATGGCATAACTAAACGATTTGCATCTCTGTTTACTAACTGCCCTCACAGAGTCTTAATGACTCCCAGAGCACAGCCACATTGCAGCCCAGTATGGTCAACATGGCCAGCAAATATCCCGGGCTGAAGCATTACTTGGATAATGGCTATTTGAACTATGAGCGTTTGGCCAAATACTTCGAGGCGAATAGCGAATGGCAGAAGGAGAAGGAAAGCCAGACTGTGGGCCTCACCATTGTCATCCAATTCATGTGCAAGCAGGTGAGTCTACGTAGAGTTTTACAAAAGTTTAAAACTAAATGGAAAACAATAAAGCAGACGAATGAGAGAGGGTTAATCAGACAGAGAGAGAGAGACAGAGGCGAGGAGATTTAACGAAGCTAGCGCCAGGGATTGCCCGGCGAACCGAGAGATTTCCGAGAGTCTGGCAGTTTGTCAAAAACTTTGTTCAGTTTTATGCTCGACTGCTGATTCCCTTTGTCCTGGCACAAGCCTCAGGTCTCACCTGCTCTAATAAAGGACCGAAATCTGCGCTGCAGAAATTTGCGTTAAGCTGCGCTTAAATTTGAGCTAATTTTGTTTAATTGTTGCACCGTTCGCTAAGACCCTCAATCCCTTGAAACCGGATCCGGCTCTACCAGACACTGAGCCGGGGCCACTTTTTCTGTTTGCACTAATTAAAATTGGCAAACGCAAAGTTTTGGCCTGTTTTCAAATTTTCTACATGCGGATGCCCAGCTCTATATAGATAGATACCCGGCCAACTGCTTCGCATCTTTTGTGTTTTTCCTTTACTTATTTTGTGAAAGGGTGTGAGCTCAGCTTTTGGGCCTTCAATTAATTGTTATCATTCTCAATGCGTCGGGTTATTTCTGTGAACTATCTTGGCCACGTGTGAGTTTTAACAGTTTCCACAGCCCTTTGCTCTATAAAACTCTATGGAGGTGTCGAAAATGTAGTTCATAAACCAGCATCAATTGTCTTTTAATTCGTTCTGGTTTAACTCGGACTACCTGCTAGCCTAAGCTACCTTCTTTGGGCTATGCAGAAGTAGAACATGCTGTAGATGCATAAAGTTTAACAATATACAAGTTTTTTAGGGCTATTCGATTGATTATACATATGGTGTGACAACTCTTAGCTGATTATGAAATACCCATAGAAAAGAATCGGACTTTCCTTGTTCGAATGCTCTTGAAGCACTACAGCTTAATGTGCATCTGAAACTAGAAATGAAATCATATTCTGTCCATCAGGTCAGGGTTTTCATATTCTATTCATATTCTCAACTGGCTTTTGACGTACCGGAACAGCACAAAAGGCCATTGCGATATTTGCTAGGATTACTCCATAAGTCTAATAAAAAACAAATTTAATTTCTATCCGAGGTATCATCTGTAGAATTTATGGAATAGTTGCTCTACATCTGCTTTCGTCCCTCTCTCATTCTGCCGCTTTCCCGGCAAGTCTCTTACAGAGAACTATAAATATTTATACATAATTTAGAGCAGACAGATCTGATCATATTTCTCAAACTTGACCCAACTTAATAAATTTTTCTGTGATGCGCACAGTTTTTGAGCTACCTGTGGCTGGCTTTGGTTAGCTATTAAATATCAATAACAAGATCATAAAATCGCGACAAACATTATTTTAACATTTGCAAATATCGCGCGCTGCGTCGCATTGCTCTCCCCTTTATAAATCGGTTTACGATGTTGTTTGTCTGCTGACTTCGCAACCGCAGAAGGCAGGTAGCGCAGCAGCAGAGGTAGCGAAAGAGGAAAAAACAATTCGAGAGTTATGCGCCTGCTTCTATCTGATGCACAATTGCGTAAATCCTTGCACTGGATATACCAAACGGCAACTCATATGCTTACGATAAGTCAGTGAAGTAAAAGAGGATATAGAAACACAAATCTATTTGCAAGAAATTTGAAATGTATTTGCATTCAAAAGTTTCCCTTGTGTTGGATAATAGTTGCTAATCGGGAAACATGTTGTATGGACTGCCATGAATAATGAAAGTATGAAAGGACAAAAAAAGTATTTAACAACAGGAAAAAAAGAACAAAGAACCAGACTGCAGAAAGAAAGAGATGAATTATGAAGAATAGAATCAAAATCAATTGAAATCTATGAAAAAGAATGATATTCTCCTAAATATATATATCTAGAAGCACTTTAAAATAACTCCAACTCTACTCTGAATATCCTAGCCGCTAATCTCTAAATGACTCGATTATGTTTTGTATTTCCCCCCTTGAGCCGGTGGAAACTTTTCACAACACGAGGCGGAAAAAACCCCTTAAAATCCCATTGATTACACAACAGATTCGTGCTGGTAGTTGAAAATGTTGCCGCAATGTTTGGCTAACTTGTTGCATGCGGTTGTTGCACAAACACTCAACACGCGGCGCAAATTTCAGCGGAATTTCTCGATGACCCAACTCAAGAAATTGTTGTTTTCCCACTAAAAGTCTCAACGGCTGCTGTTGCTACATAAATATTTATTTAAATATTATGATCCACTCAGATTTCGGATTTCATATTTCACACTGCAGTGTGAAAACCAGGAAAATGCCCGAACAAGGACATTCGTTTATTTGTGCCGGATATGTTGAGAGAAGCGCGTTTTATTGAGGACAAATGCAAAGGACACGACACGACTCGCGTCGCTCAATGTCACAGCTCACAGAATTGCTCTAGAAATTTCACAATATCTAATTGCTATTTAGACGCTGCGAGTCTGTCAAAGGATTAAGTGCAGTCGGCGAGTGAAGTGTCCTGACGTGTCCTGGACAGCATGAGTCACATTTTAATTGCAGCTACTCAGGTAGTGCAGCGACGTCGACGAAAACGAAGTCATGAACTAGACGCAGACACGTAACGACATCCAAATTATTAATCATGTCGCCAGACAACGGGCGTGCGTCTAGATTATATGTATATCAATGTCGGAATCTTTTTAATATGCAGATCAACTTGTCGCGACTATTAACTGGCTGGAGACAAGGAAACTAATGAACGCGTGAGAGCAGTTAGAAAGAGAGCTGGACAGAGAAAGAGCGAGAGCAAGGGAATATCAAGAAGAGTTAGAGAGAGAGAGAGAGAGGGGAGCTAGAAAGATAGTTGGAGAGAGAGCTGGCAAGAGAGTGAGAGAGAGCTGGGGAGAGAGAGCGAATGAGAGCTGGAGAGATAGATTGAGAGCAAGTGTCTGAGCAAGGGCTAAATTAAGTTAGAGAAAGAAAGAGTTAAAGAGAGAAAGATTTAGAGAGACATAGAAAGAGTTAGAGAATGAGAAAGAGTTGAAGAGAAATAGAGAGTAAGAGTTACAGGAAGAGCTGGCAAGAGAGAGCTGGGGAGAGAGAGAGAGCTGGAAAGAGCAAGTGTTAGAGCTCGGTCAAAATCAAGAAGAGTTAGAGAAAGAAAGAGTTAGAGAGAGAAAGGGTTTAGAGAGACATCGAGAAAGAGTTAGAGAATGAGAAAATAGAGAGTAAGAGTTACAGGAAGCAAGGCAGAGGGAAGAGTGATAGAGAAAGAAAGAGAGAAAAAAGAGAAGAGATAGAAAGAGAGAGCAAAAGCAAGAGAAGAGATAGACAGAGAGAGAGCGGTAGAGAGAGAGCAAAATCAAGAGCAACAGCAAGAAAAAGCATAAAGAGAAAGATACACAGAAAAAGAAAGAGAGAGGAAAAGAGAGAGAAATAGCTAGCAAGAGCCTAGATATGGAGATGTTGAGCAAGGGACTATACGGAACTAGATTCTAGACTTTGTATACATAATCTATACAAGTCTTACAAGATTAAGCTGTAATTTAACAATGCCCTATCTTTGTGATTCATACAATTCATATAACTATTGTCATTATATGACGTCTACTGCTCTCAGATTTCATGCTCTGTGTTAGTCAGAGATATATTTAGTCATATTCCAATAGTATCTAAATAATGATTAATTGTAATTTGTCTAGTGTTAAAGTCGATTGCTTCTCGTTGCTCGTAAAAGCAGCTGTTATAGAGAAGCCAAGCGCAACAGAACTTAACAATTGGAAGCTCCCTAATGCAACTACATTTAACAATACTAAAACAGAGTCTAGTCTTTGGGTATTACTATGCTATGGAAACTGAAGCGTATTGAGGCAAATGCCGTTGCAATCGAATAGATTGAATAGTTTCCAATGAAATATGTTCGGCTAAGTATTTTGCCTCTTTCATGTATAATATAAACGATTTTGATTAGGCTTCTACAACCACGGAACGATTTATGCACATTCCTAATCTTAACTTAAGTTCTGTATAAATCTCCTCAAAAGCCACTTGAACCACATCAAATTGAAACGCTTCAAAGAACAAAAACGTCTCTTGACTTTTCATTAGATTCATATTGAAACGTGAGAATTGCAATTTGAACTAGAGCTAATCAAATTTAAGAGTCAAGTACTCGAAGGATTCAGGCTACTGGCTTGCTATGCCCTATGTGTAGTGCCAGCAGAGGCGCTCAGACTTCGACACGCGTACACCCAAAGCGTAGCAAGGGAGGTGCGCAAATTGAAGTGCATTAATACAACCCTCGAGGGACGCCCCAAAATGTAAGAGGATTGTGGCTCAGTCTCAGTCTGTGACTAATTTTTTGGTTATACATTTGATATGTGACCAAACCACATGAGGTAGCTCTAAGCCAGACGAGTCGAGGCTCTTGAGGCGTGGACCGAAGCAGCCAAAAACGCCCTTCGGTCCACCGAGGGTTACACCCAAGATTTTGCAAATTTTTCATATTTTTTTCTTGCGCTTCAACTGGAATAAAAATTGTAAATCCTTTTGCGTTAGTTTTCGCTAGTTTCTAAATCCCCTGTAAATATTTGGCTCGCCATTTGACCTGGCTGCAGGTTTGATCCGCGCAGTCCCTTCCAGCCGCTACCTGCGCGCTATAAAAGCAGCCACAGAAATCGTCCTGTCGTCAGTCTACTTGAAGTATTTGTCGTGTTCAACACGTTTGTGCTCTCTCGTTTTTACAAAAATGTTTGACAATTTTGTGTTTCCCAACGAAAACCTATTCGCCGAAACGATGGACTTTGATTTGATCAGCTGGACGGGCAGCATTAACAACTATATGGATAATATCGCAACTGCCACGCAATGCGAACAGCAACAGGTAATGGAACTTGGAGCTTAGATAGATAGATGTTCGGTTTGAGTTACTTTAAAAAGATGCCTTAATACTTTGCTATGCTTCGAGTGTAACTGTGAAATTGTTGGTTACTATTTCCATATTTATGAGTGGAACATAGGTGTATATTCATATAGCATAGGCAAATTCTTTTTGCTTTTATGTACAAAGTTCTTGAATGAAGTGGTTGAAGAATGAATGAAGTTAAGCAAATAATTCCCATATGGAAAACTAGCTGAAGAATGATTTTTTATATAGGAAATACCTTTCATCTGCAGCATCACTGAAAAACTGCCTTGATAATCTGGCAACTCTCACTCCCTTAATCGAAACCCAAGCAGGCCACAATCCTTAAGTCAAATTCAATCGTAATTGATAGAAATTCCTGAAAATAACTTCATTAAACTTTATTTAAAAAGTGCTTAAAAAATGTTTACTAGAGTGCATAGTGCTTAAGCTGCAGATACCTCAGAATACTTCTCTCGTCGTAAAATGTATTTCCTGGCTTTTATGGCCCAGGGAAAATTCCCATCGTAAAGCCATTCGCGCGAACAATAACCCAAAGTGCGAACTACCAGAAAAACACTTGAAATGCCAATAATGGCAGGTAGCCAAAACCTTGAAGAGATCTCACTTAATTTTGTTATTTGCTTTGCAGATGGAAATTCTGAGCTGTCAGGAGAGCAAGGCGAAGATTTCGCTGGAGGAGACAATGGCGCTGCTACAGCAGACGCAACACAGCTGCGAAGAGCTGCGTCAGCAGCTGCGCGAGAAGGAAATCGAGTGGTCACAGCGTCAACAGGAGTGGGAACATTTGCAGTTCAAGGAATTGCAGCAAGGTAAGCCTAACATAAGACCAGAGTTCGATCGACAGCTAAACTAACTTGACAACTTCCTCTGCTGCAGCACATGAGAAGGTTCAGGAGGTGCAGCTGCTTGCCAAGGAGCGTTTCCGTGAGCTCGAGTCCCAGTTGGCGGCCAAGGATGAGGAGAAGAAACAGGCGCTGCAAACGTATCACCAGGAAATCGCGCATCAGCTGCGCCACAAGCAGCAGCAACTCACGGCTGCCGAACAGCAAGTGTTGCAGCTGCAGACACGCCTGCAGGAGCACGAAGCAGCGGAGCAGCAGCTGCGCGAGAAGCTGACACTCGCGGAGAACGTACACGCCCAACGCCTGTCCGAGGGCGCCAAGCGCGAGGAGGAGCTGGAGGAGCGCATTAAGAAGATTACCAAGGAGCTGCAAACGCTGCGCGCCAGCACCGAGCACAATGAGCGCGATTTGCGCGATCGTCTCGCCTTGTCCGAGGACGAGATCAGTGTGCTGCGCAGCTCATCGCAGCGTCGTAGCCCGAGCAGGAGCAGCGGCCACGTCGACGGCAGCGTCGAACTGTGGCGCAGCGAGGCCGAGAGCCTGCGTCACGTCCTCGACATGAAGCAGGAGAAGATCGCCGATCTGTCCAAGCAGAATGGCGAGCTGAAGCGCGAGAACGAGGAGCAGCGCAGCATGTGCAATCGCCTGACCCTGCTTGAGTCGCAGAATGAGATGCTACGCACCGAGCTAGAGGCCAAAACCGAAAGGGAAAAGTAAGTGTTAAACGCGATGCGAGCCTTCAGACGCCCTATTAACCGTTTGATCCACCCTTTGCAGAGATATTCAGCGTCAAATGGAGGAGATGCAAAAGGCCTTCAACTATGAGAGCATCAAACGCAAGCGCCTCACTTGCGACAAGGAGGAATTGCAGTACCATCTGAAGCAGCGCTCCGAGCAGCTGCAGCTGGTCCAAGCGCAACTGCATGAGCTGTCTAGCAGCTCGCTTGATAGTTCCCTCAATCACCCGCACAGTCGTTGCAGTTCGTCACGCTCTGTCCTGGAGTCGAGCCACAATTCAACCAACACATCGCCGCCAGCGACGCCAGTCATCATGGGCGTCATCAAGCGCAACGATTCGGTTAGCTATGTTCTCGAAATGGACGATGAGACACCACAGGTGGCCGCCTCGAAACTGGTGCGACGTGCCGGCTCGTTGCGCAGCACCAGCGAGCGCAGCCCCACTCAGCGTCGCCAGCTCTCGCAGAGCGCAAATGCGGCCAGCAATGGACATGGCCAGAATGGACACAGCCCTGGACCCAATCCGCTGTCGCAAAGCATGTCGGCCACAGCGGTGATGCGCCCTCATGGTCTGGAGGTGGAATCACCACGCCCGCTTTGCCGTGCCCGCTCCCAATCCGTTTGTACCAAAGTCACCTCCCAGCGCCAACAGTCACAGGAGCCGAAAGAATTGGCACTGCCCGATTGGCATGCGGACGAGCTGTGCTCCAGTTCGCCGCAGAAAGTCTCGACCAATGTTGAGATGCGTGCACGCAGCAGCACCATGAAGCTGATGGGCTCTGTGGATGCCTATCCCAAGGCCCTGAAGAAATTCCAGGAGATACAGGAATCAGCCGGCGAGGCCATGGTTAGCGGCGCCAATTCCGAAGATGAAAGCTGCTCGGCCTCGTCCGAGGATATGCGCAGCTCGTCTGCATCCAGCACAGCATCTGCGGCAGGCTGCACGCTTTCCAAGCGCCAGAAGCAGCCTTCACGCATGTCCATCGAGGAGGCGTTAATGCTCGAACAGATCAACAGCCTGAATGGCACGCCTATGGAAGTCAGCTGGTCGGAGGATGCAGCCGATGCGGATGCTGCTGCATCACATCCACTCGCATGACAGGCAACCGTTGAGGACGATGTGGGCTACGAGGAACGCGCCGTTATCGAGCAAATTGCCGAGGCAGCAGAAGAGGCTTACGAAATGGACGCCGATGCGCAGCAGGAGGAGCTAATTGTGGGCGCCGACGATGAGGAGGATGAAGATGATTATGATGATGATAGCTTTTAAAGCGGGCGCGCATAGATTGTAGAACAATTGGATGGGCAACAAAACTAAAACTAAAACTAAAATTAAAATTAAACTAAAGCAAAGCTTGGCGCAAAACAAAGGACAAGAGAGAAGTCAAAAGAGAAGCAGATGATAAACAAGAAAATATTGAGAAAAGAAAGCTAGAGATAAGCCTAATAATTTGCGAATTGAATTATATAAAGTTTCCTGTAAATAATTTCATTAAGGAGCGCTTCAGTGGACGAGCTATGAGGAGGGCAAACAATATATATGCATATATATATTTATATGTATATCGATTTTCATATACGGCTATGATAAGAGGGAAGAATGGAAAAGATTAGAGATTTTATGCACACACACACACACTCACATATATACACTTATACACACAGCAAGTGGATCCGTCGCAGTCTCAAGAGATCGATAAATGGGTTGATAAAATAAAACAAAAGAAAGGAAAAACCAGAGTGTTAGATGTAGCACATTTTAAGAGTACGATCCGTAAAAATCAAAAAATCACTTGAAGAAATTGAATAAAAGATTCGATTTATAGTAATATAACAGTAGTATAACAGTATGTCAGTATAATAGTAGAGCCGCTCTTTGAACTACTTCAATTAAAAATGTTTCGAACGCTGTCCGACTAAAGATTATATTGCCCCACAACAAGGACAGGCGACATCCGTTGAGGATTAGGCATTTAGCTCAAGCAGTATATGAATAGATTTGCATTCAACTTATTAACTATATATACAATATACATTTATAACTATACGTATACATACATATTATGGTATTCTAGCCTGAAAACAAAAGAAAAAAGCAACTCGAGATATCGTATATATATATATATATGAACGTAAATGTTATGCCCCACAAAAGATAAAACCCAGAAATCAACTTATATAAGTCTAGCCCACGTATTTCCCATTGAGCTCAAAGTTAAGTAACAAAAATAAATCACTTGATGTCCTTAATTTATAAAATTAAAGCCCACTAAAATCTAAAATTGTAAAATGTTACGCAGTTCCGTTTAGGGACTCCGAACTTAAGCTTTAATTATTATTTTTTTGTGCGTGTGTTTTGCGAAATTGATTAAACATTATTTATTATTTAGTTTTTAGCGTCAGGATTAATGAGAATCATCCATGTTGATTGATCTACTCTATAGGCTAAATCAGATATTATACTTAGTTCGTAGGTCTTAGCATTTAGTTAACTTTTAATTTTTAATTTGTTATCATTGATTGTATTCGGTATCTGCAACTGTATCTAATCTGGCAAGTCGTCAATATATATAAGCTAAATGGGTACGCAAACGTCTATAACACGCAGCATTGTCATTATTTCTTAAGTAATATTCAGATATTCTATGTTATTTTTATGTGTGAGCCCAGCAGAAGCCGAAGCAGCAACAACAGCAACTGAACAGAACTTGTGTGTATGATCCATAGGAGGTGAATGAGTTTATGAGAAAAGCAAACGGCAAATTGTATAACAGTATAACACAAACTGCTATATAGAAAGAAAACCTAAAATATTTTTTGCTAAATCATTTCAAAACCTAAAATAAAATAGTAATTGTTTCAAAAACTAAGCAAAATCTATTTAATGGGACGAGTCGAGTGGAGTTTTGCCAAAAATCGGTTCGTCAAAATTCAAATATTGCAAATAAAATAAAGTTTGGCTTACTTTAATTACAAATCTTTATTGCTCTGAGTTAATCCAGTACCAGAACTACTCGTAATACTTAGGCTTGAGCAGCCTGTCTCTGACTGTATTTCGGGTGGAAAGTGTCCTCGAATTGCTTCAGCAGCTTGAACTTTTGGATTTTGCCGGAGGTGGTCTTGGGGAATGAATCGACTGGCACCACGTAGTGCGGCACCTTGAAGTGAGCCAGCTTGCCCTTGGCGTAGGTGCGCATAGTGGCATTGGTGAACGACTTGGGATCGACGCCGCTCTCGAGGCGCACAAAGGCGCACAGTTCCTCACCCAGACGCTCGTCAGGAACGCCAATTACCTGTGGAAAAGAAATCAGAATTAAGTGAGCAACGGTTTAGTGCGGAATGGGATGGGTACACCTACATGAGCCTCGACCACCTGCGGGTGGGTGTTCAAAAAGTCTTCAACCTCTTTGGGGAAAATATTCTCACCGCCTCGTATGACCATGTCCTTGAGGCGGCCCACGATGCGACCATAGCCATCTTCCTCGAGCACAAACTGATCGCCTGTGTGAAGCCAATTGTCGTCTCCGAGTATTTCCTTCGTTTTCGCCTCGTCACCGTGGTAACCCAGCATGGTTAGGTAGCCGCGAACGCACAGCTCGCCCGGCTGGCCCAAAGGCACCACACAGCCCTGCTCATCGATGACCTTGGCCTCGACGTGGTCCGTAAGATGGCCTACATAGTCGAGCACTCGATTGTCCTGCTCTCCCGGCAAAGACTGAAAGATGACAGCCGTTGACTCGGTTAGGCCGTAGACACTATGCATGGCCTCCACACCAAGCACACTCTTAACATCTAGGATTAGCTGCGGCGAGACCGTGGCACCGCCAGTAATTGCCTTCTTAATCTTGCCTAGCGGCACCTGCAGCTTGCGCTGCGTAGCTACCAGATCCACATACATCGTGGGTGTGCCATGTATCACAGTGCACTTCTCCTTGGCGATCGCTTTGAGCGAGTCCTCGGGACTGAAGCCGGCAGCGGGCAGGACAAGAGTAGCGCCCGTGGCCATGGCCGCCATGATGGTGATGCCCACGCCAAAGGCATGGAACAGTGGTACCTGGACACAGATCCGCTCGCCCGCTAGCTCGTTGCGTTTGCCCACGTGGATGCCATTGTTGACGAAGTTGTGATGGGAGAGCACCGCCGCCTTGGGATTGCCGGTGGTGCCGGATGTAAATTGCACATTGCAAGGACTCTCGGGAATGATTTGGGATTGCAGTTTGCTAATCTCCGCTTGTTCATCGGCATTGCTCAGACCCAGCACATCGTCGAAGCGCAGCGCGCCCTTTAGACTCTGTTGGCTGTTAATGATAACAGCGCGAAGATGTGGAAACTTATCGCTCTTGATCTTGCCCGGCTCCGAGTCGGCCAATTCTGGGCAGATGCTGCGCAATATCTCATAGTAGTTCTGCGACTTGAAAGTCTCTGGCGCTATAATAGCCTTGATGTCCACCTTCTTCAAGCAGTACTCGACTTCGGGCGCCTGATAGGCAGGATTGATGCCCACTGAGGTAAGACCTGCACGCGCTGCCCCCATCATGCCCAGATACCATTGCACGTAGTTGGGCGCCCAGATACCCACTGCATCGCCTTTTTTCAGGCCCAGCTTTCGCAGTGCTGCGGCCAGACGATCCACCTCGGCTATCAGGCTGCGGAACGTATATCGCTTGTCCTCGTGACAGGACACCAATGCCTCTACGCTGCCAAACTGCGAGGCGGCCAATTCGAGCTGTTGGCCCACACTGCGATAGGCCAGCGGCTCCTTGCCTATGTGATGTATGTAGCTACTGAAGGCTGGACTCGATGTGGATAACCTGCAATGCAGAGATCGAGAGATTCGTCATGAATATATATATATTATATGTGGGGTATTAGAAAATTAAATGGACTTCAAGTTTTCCGATCTAATGCAACATGTCTATAAATATGTTATAAATATATTATAAATTATATAATTCTATAAGTATACATATATTATAAATTATATAATTCTATAAGTATTATCAAAAACCATCGTCTAACCTTTTCTAACCTTCTCTAGATTTGAGACAATTTTCTATAGCCAGCAAAATTTGAGGTTTTTCATACATTTTGATATTATATAACTGCCATATGTTGCGATAAAATAATGGCTACTTTATCTTATCTTAGTATATAAAACAAAATTAGATATTCATAAAATTTTATAAGCTTTCATGTCCGATTTTTACAGGGTACATTTATAGCAGTCTCATATACTGGAATTGTTAGCATATTTGCCGCGGTTTGTGTCTTTGCTTCCGGTTGGGTGTCTTATCTAAAGAGCTGTTAAGCTAAGAAAAAGCTATAAAAGCTTGATCCAAAAATAGTTTATGGCAAGCATATTATGGCGCTCTGTTTACAGTAACTTCTCTTCAACTTTTCTTCTATTGTTTTTGTTTGGCTTAGCATGGAGCGTCAGACATGTATATGTGTGTACGCATGTATGTATGTATGTATGTACATACATACATATATATATAAAGGCATGTTGTTAGTTACATGACTTTGCTTATCTTGATAATTGCGTATTTACTTATAAGCAAAATCCATTATATCACAATATTTAATAATTCGTAAAAATAAAGCAAAATGTGTTTCAGGTATCAAGTGCTGTTCTAAAAGTTATCAACTGTTAACAACTGTTAGCAACAGGTGCTTCAAACAATATGAAACAATATGAAAATATACATATTTGTTAAACAATTAATTGCTAATCCAAAAGTCCGTCAGTTTCTCTGCACAATTGAGCCGCTCGTTAAAAGCAAAGAATTTTGCATATTGTTTATTGGAATATTACGTAATTTCTCTGACAATACAAAGAAGCTGACGTGGAGAGGAACAACCCCGAATTCATAAATATCTAAGATAAACTAATTTAAACAGCTGCGAGCATATGCGCAGTTGAAGTAATTCTTTACATCAGCTGAAGTCCTGGCGACTTGACCTTGATTTATATATATGTATATATATGCATGCGTATGGGTTTATGTCTCAGCTAAGACGACGCACTTACCAGCGTAGAGCCTTGTGGCCCAAGCTCTGCCTCAGCACATGCCTGGCGACGATTTGTAGCTTCTTGTTGAGCATCTTGTACACTGAACGAAATGAATGTCTTTTGAGCACACTTAAAAAACCAATAGATCACTTTTCATAACTTTTCAAGTGTAATTTTGCATTAACAATTTGCGCAGTCTTTTTCGAATTTAAATTTAAATTTATTTCGGACATACACGTCCACTATTCGCCGCGTACAGCCGCGAACTGGGGAAGCGCAGACCTCGCTTATTGCAGTCAATATCGCCTTGCTAAACTTATAGAGAGCGAGAGAATGGTAGACATGAAAAGGGAGAGAGAGAATGTGAATGTAGAGCACAATGATTTTTTATACTATTAGATAGGGCAAAGCAAAAGTAGAGTGGGTATATTAAAGTTGAGTAGGTGTAATAGATCATAGGGCGACATTTGCCTACCTCAAAAGCCGTTAAGATTGAGCATACAAATAGGGTATTATAGCAGATTTGCTACACTTTCCTATACAAATAAAAATATGAAGTTTAATTTGTCATACTAACTAAAATAAAGCAAATAATTTATGCTAATTTAAAAATATATATATACATTAACACATATATAATATATTCATGTTTGTATATAAATATATATACACAAATATAGGTAGTTAAAAATTTGTATTAATTTTTTAACTTTTTAAGAAAAGTTATACTAAGCAACCTATTAATAATTTTATTATCACTACGATAGGGTATTTGAGACCCGACGCACGCAACCTTTTCTCATCGGCTGTTCCTATTTATATATATTTTCATATTTACATTAGTTTTCGCTTGAAGATCAATGCCGATTTTATCGCGGTTTGTTTTGCTTATTATCGCCGTTTGTATTTTGATTCTCGCATTCTACGTTCGACACGTGTCGCGTTATTTGTCTTATTCGTTTTCCGCTTTCTTGTTTGTATTTCTGTGTCTTTGCTTTTATGTGCTCTATGCCGGCTTTTGCGTCGTGTGTTTTTTACTCTTTTCGATTTTTGTGCTTTTGAATTACGAAAGCTTTTTTACTCGCGATGCTTTTATTATTATTGGGCTCGATGGGAACTGGTTTCGCTGTGGTTCTGCTTTTGTATTTGTTTTTTTTTTTTTTAACTTGATTTATTATGTTTGAATTGCTTAGCTTTCAATACACTGAAATACACTGATATGTATGCATATACATATGTATATACTCATATAACTTTAAAGCATAGCACAGTGGTGTTTGCAAATTGAATAAAAATTGAGTGTTAGATACTAAATAATAGATAATTGAAACCAATTGGTAAAGCGTGTGCGTACCTATAAATAGGACGGAATATGCACACATATTATGTATGTGTATTTATATGTACTTATGTATGTGTTCACAGTATGTTGCGCTACTTTTTATTGGATTAGTTTTCGTGGATTTATATACATATGCACGTTAAACCATTGAAAACGGTTTATTAAAATGTATGTAACGGCCAGAAGGGGGCGCGGCAGACCTCATAAAGTATAAATATTCTTGATCATGACGATTTAGTTCTGTCCGTCTGTCTGTTTGTACGTCCTAATCTTCATCTCAATTAACAATATGATCGAAATGAAATTATTATTTAAGAGCTATAGCCTTCAACTGTTGTATTGTATTTATTTATATGTTTATTATATGTAATAAAAGTGCTGAGAAATTATATAATATATAAATATATATATGATCGGAATGTAGCTGTTTATATAATTTGTCGTCTTTTGTTTCATGTAAAATGAGTAAAAAACTAATAAATGTGCTCAACAGCAGACCGAAATAACACATTTGATTCACATACATGTACATGAAGTATACATGCTATGCAGATTCCCGATGAGAATGACAAGTGGCGTGTACTTAGCTAGCTCAGTCTGTTCGCTCTTCCTTCTGCTTCTGACTTTAACTCAAAAAGGTCTCAGGGCTCTGCTGGAGTTGCCTCTTGAGTGACTTTTGGGTATAAAAGGGCGCAGCAGCGCCGGTGGGCGATCAGTGAAGTTCATGACCTGGGCTAGGTCAATTGGTGTGTTGTTCAGTGCAAATGGTGAATAAATTTAAGTTTTTTTTTTTGTTAAATTGTTTAAGCTTAAATAATTTGTACTTATTTAATAAATATTGTAATTTTTTAAATAAATATATTTAAGGTATTTTTGTTTGGTAAATATTTGAATATATATTTAAGTTTTTTGTTTTTGATCATTGTCCATTTATTTAATAAATATGCAATATTTAATTGTTTAAATGTTAAGAGCATAATAACAATAAACACTAATTGTTATAATAATTACCGATAATGGTCATGCGGAATAATGATCAGTTATGTTCTATATTGTTCTCTTTAAAATTGTTAATTACTCTAAACTTATTATTCTTATATATGTCATAAAATTAATATTTAATAGCATTTTAGTTTATTTACCTCCTTGTGATATAGTTGAATTAGTTATAAAGTGTGCTTAATGCTTGTCATAGGAAGAGAACTAACATATTTTTGCACATAAATATTAAATATTTACATATTATATATATATTATAAAAAGAATATTTATGACCATTTTCTCTCTTAAAAATAGAAAAATGACTAGAAATAAAAAAAAAAAAATAAAATATCAAAAAAATAAATAAATAAAAAAAAAAAATCAATATATTATTTAAACCTATATTTACTATATATATACATAATATATATACCTTTATACGAATGAATCCTAGCATATCGCATAGTTTGTCTAATCTCCTCTTACAGTCTATGGAGCTAAATATATGTTTATTTTGGTTCCTTATATAATATAATACATCAAAGCATTCCTAAACAATGCTAGCAAGTTTTCTTCTAGTGAAATAGTAATACTTAGGCAATCAAGTCCGCACCTTAAGTTCAATTAGTTTTGCTGTTCCTTTTGCCTAGTTTATTTATTCATTTCATTAAATCTCAATTTGTATTCATTTGCTCTGCTTCTCGCGAATCTCATTTCTAAATTAGCCCTCGCAC
This sequence comes from Drosophila hydei, assembly GCF_003285905.1. Lineage (NCBI taxonomy): Eukaryota > Metazoa > Arthropoda > Insecta > Diptera > Drosophilidae > Drosophila > Drosophila hydei. Next base: position 2,521,541 of record NW_022045827.1, read on the forward strand.
GTCGCGTGGTCGTTCTCCAATTATCTAAAATATTCCAAAGCTCTGCTGCTATGCTAATCAAGAATTAAACTTTTATACTTCTTATCATATCAAGTTAATATTTGTTGTATTGTTGGTCTGTGTCTGACCACCGTCTGGCCGTTTGGAATATTTCCAAGAAATATATATATTTAGAATGCTTAGCTATACGCTTTTTTTGGAAGGAGCAGAGGTATATTGGCTTTGTTGTTTTCACTATTTTATGGAAGCTGATTTGAAACTTATATCTGCCATATACTTGCCATATAAGGCAGTTAAGTGATGGGCTTATTATTATTATTTTAGATATTTTTTATTGACTTAGGCAAGTCTAAATTGATTTTTAAATTATTAAGGGAACTACACTTGTTAGTCAGACCGATACAGAGTATGTGGCAGTTGACTGCTCTTCATTATCTTTCCCCTAAACAAGTATAGTTATCGTTCGTGTTTTCGAGGCTTGTTAAGCTGGCAATCTAAGAAATTCTTATCAATTTTTTTTTCTATTTTCGGGGGCATTAGCATCATAATTGAACAAATTTTATTGGTTTGGCGTTGGCGACTTTAACTGTACAGACTACTCACAAATTGAACTCACAATTGAATTGACGGAATTAAGAAAGAAACTATTTGATGGCGGGAGAATTGACTGACTGAGGCAGGGGTGGGACTCAGCTCTCGACTTTCCTCTTTCCCAACAGCATTTGTGCTAGGTTGGGATAGTCCCTTTTGTTGACGGCTACTTTCTCAATCTGAGCCTCGTCCAGCTCATAGAGGACATCTGTGAGGAGAAGTTCTCGTGGGCGCATCATACGTATAAAATCGCGATAACCCGCTTTGCCCTTCTGGTAGCAAAACTCATTGACCTCTGTGCATTTGCATTCGGGTGGCACGAGTGCCACCTCGAACAGCATTGTGGCAAACAGTTCCAGATTCTTCAGGAAATGGTCGCGCTTCAAGCCCTCGTTCGGCTGGCCGAGATGCGTGTGCACATCGCAGAAGGGCATACCCATCACCTGGGCATTGGACATGCAGTACTTGCGCAGCTCGTTCAGCATGGGCATGCAGACGCACATGGTATCGGGAATGGCTGCTTGGACCCCGAATACGCGCTCGTACGTACGTTTCGCAGCCAGATTAAAGGGCGCCCACCTTGCTTCGTTGATGGGCTTCAGGAAGTCGGTGACCTGTAAATATGCGTCATTCTCGCATTTCAACCGATGGTAGGCATCGTCCAAGTGCTCTTTGACTAAGAATGTGTGGTACTTAATGCTCTGATCGGGCACCAGCTTTAGGGAAAAACTGGCCACGACGCGTTTGGGCGTATAAAACTCACGCATTCCGCTATACACGCGGTGCTCCACTTTGTGAAAGGACAGCCCAGGCATGCAAAAACGGTACTTGAGAAACATCGCCTGCGACTCCTCGTGTCGCAAACGCTCGATGTTATGCTTCTCTTTGAATTCCATTATGCCCATTTCGGCTGTGGACATTATGTCCCAGTCGCAATGTGTGATGGGCAGCATATGACGGTTGAGATCTTTTGCCAATTTGCTCCTTGGATCGTTGAGCGTGTTCATCAATAGGCAGAGCTCTGCAATGGGCTCTCGTGCTGGTCTTTTCGGGGTCCCTGCCGTGGGCTCTCGTGCTGGTCCTTTCGGGGTCCCTGCCATGGGCTCTTGTGCTGGTCCTTTCGGGGTCCCTGCCATGGGCTCTCGTGCTGGTCCTTTCGGGGTCCCTGCCATGGGCTCTTGTGCTGGTCTTTCCGGGGACTTCTCCATGGACTCCCGTGATGGTGTTTTTGGGGACTCAGCCATGGGCTCTTGTGCTGCTCCGTTCGGCGACCCTGCCATGGGCTCTCGTGTTGCTCTCTTCGAGGACCCTGTCGGCCCGCAATCATCTTTGTTCTTCTCCTTTTCCTTCTCTTTCACCTCTAGTTCAAAGTATATATAGCCGCTGTGGCTGGTGGTTAGCAGTGGGGTTGTCGGTGTTATCCATAGATTGGTGGATGTTATCAACAGATCCACGCCCTTGAAGAAAATCTGACGATCACTAATGATCTCTCGCAGTGCCTGATTGTAGGCGTCGTCAAAGGTATCGAAAATGAACCTTACATTGACCGGCAGATCCTTCATTGCTTCGATCCAGGCTTGAACTGCGTATATCCAGCACAGCACGGGACCCTTTGTGGAAGTCAACCCATTGCCGAAGAGATCCTTATTCACTTGGGTCAGCTTAAAGGGATAGTGGGTCCAATCATGTGCGTTAACATGTGGCACAGCCACACTCCCATAAATGAGCACCACGTTCTTGGCGGGTGTAGAAAAATAATTGGCGAATATCATAAAATGCGTTGTCTTCAAGTTTTGCTGGGGCTTCACCGTCACCACCTCCACATCGAACTCGAGCTCGGTTAGGCGCTGTGCCAATCGATCGATCAGCTGCTTAGATTCATGTAAGTGTTTGGGATCGTCCAATAAATTTTTGATCGACAGTATTTCGTTTGTGTAGCACATATTTTCATCTTGTTTGTCATACAAGCAATTTATCACCATGCTACAGTCTCGCTCATCCACGGTTATCCGCTCGTTTGGGGGATAGTCTCGGATGCAGTAGTCGCGCAGACAATTGCAACGATCACTTTTGTCACGATCAATAAAAACGCCGCAGCAGTTTTCTTCGCCCCAACAGATCATTTTCACTACTAACTAGAACAGTTTTCCCAATTTTCCCCAAAACATCTACCAATTTCGATTTGTCTACTAAAATGAAATCTGAATCAAGTATGAATTCCAAGTAGAAGCAGGGCCACTAGGATCTGTAAAATGTAATGGAGATTCGACCGTTGTTCATAATGTATAGAATCCCATCAATAGATATCTAAGCCATCGATAGATGAAACAACTAAGTGAGCTTGTTTAAGTATGATTCGCTCAATGCCTGTTTAATATTTACTCGACACATTTCCACGTTGTAACATTGATCTAAACAAATCTTAATCAAGCACTGAGCGAAGAATACTTTGATGACATATTCAGTAACTTAAGGGCCAAATATACGTAACATATATAGGAAATACCCAGTTATTTCGATTTGGTCGAGCGCTTCTTCGGTTTTTTCGCGCAGCCGAAGGTCGATGATAAGAATTTCTTGAAACTATTCCTGGATTTCGATTTGGGCGAATCACTCTCGGCGTTTCTTAATTTGTTTAAGAACTTCCATCTGTTGGCGCCTTCGTTTTTGTCAACACTGATGCGTCCGGCGTCCAATATCTCCTGAACGCCACGCAGATTACAGTACTGTTGGATGATATTGCACTTGCATTTGGAGCGCAGCGAAGACAGCTCGACGAACAGCGTGGAACAGGCTTTGGCATGCCGCATGACGCTCAAGCTCTCAATGCGCTCGTTCTCATTGTGATGCTTGTCTGTGCGCCTTGAGTAGGGCATCAGGATGACGGGCTTGTTGATCAGCTTTTGCAGCACGTTGGCAATGGGCAGACAGATGGGTATGGCACTCGTGGTAATCGGCTCACTTTCGTAGACAGATTCGAGGGCGCGACAGACAACTTTCATTAGTTTGGAGTCCTGGGCCCAGGAACACGGGTCGATGCCATCGAGCAAATGCACATTGAGCAGGGTGTTCACATTTTGTTCGGCTTTCAAGCTCAGTAAAAAATCTTTAACGCTGTCGATCACTTGCGATAATTCCTGGTCGGGCACCAGTTTAATGGAGAACTTGCCCATCACTTTCATGGGCAGAATTTGACGACATCCCGGATGGACGTCCGCGCCCTCGACCCCGTGCATGCTCAGTGTTGGCTTGCACCAACGATTCTGTAGAAGCTCGACCTTGTTATCTTCATACCTGAGTCGGCGCACAAAGAGATCTTCCCTGTATTCGTAGGTTCGAAATTCGGCTGATTCGAGGAGATGCCATTCAGGCGTGGTTAGGCGCTTCACATTGCTCTCGATGCCGGGTATTTGAATCTCATGTTCAGCGTTGACCAGGTTATTCATAAAATGACAGAGATCAACCATTGGCTCAAAGACGAGCCCACTGGCTAGGCCACTCTCTAGATTCTTGTTGGCGCCGCGCACCTCAATGCCAAAGTACGCCCAACCAGCGAGGCTGCAGGCGACGACGGGCTGCGCATTATTCAGCCACGAATTGACATCAAATACCATGTAGTCGACATCCAGAAAGAATTCACTTCTCGAGGTGATGTAGTCCTGCAGACCGGTGCTGCCCACCTCGTGTAGCATGTCCACAATGAATTTGATATTGAGGGGCAGATCCCCGTGGATTTTGAGCCAGCATTCGATGGCCTGCAGCCAGCCCACAAGCATGCCTTTGCCGGAAGTGACGCCCCGACCATAGAACATATTATCCTTGACGACCAACCTGAAGGGATCGCTCAGCCAGCAATCGGCCTTGACTGGAAGCACATCTAAGTGGCCATAGATCAGCAGCGTTTTCTTAGTGGGCGAGGAGAAGTATTTGGCGAAGACCACCTTCTGATGGGGATCCACAAAACAATTGGCCGGATTGTCCGGTATGGGATACTCATAGGTCTTGAACTTCAATTCGGCCAAGCGACTCGATATCCACTCAATGGCCTTACAGCTCTCCAAAAGCATCGACGGCTCCACTGACACTGATTGGAACATGACCAGTTGTTCCAGATCGCTGGTCACATCGTCGATGCTATTCTCGATCGCTTTCAGCACGCTCTGCTTGTTCGAGAAGATGCGGTCGCGTTCACTCTGAACCGGTTTGCTTATGTGGTGCAGCGGACACTTTTCGCAGCGGCATTTGCTTGGCGGCACAAACAACGACTCGTCGTCAATGGATCGTGAGGAGCTGCGCTGCATATTTATTTTGGCGCTCCGTCGTGACGTCATCGACCGCATTGAGTCTCTTCGAACACGCGAGTCAGTAGATCGGGCGGAGTCCCTCCGCCCACGAAATTCCTTCGAAGCATTTAACATTTTTTATTTTATTTAGACAAATTTTGACAACTTACTAAGTAAACATTGCTTTAGGTAATCTAATTGTAGAAGCTAAAGCTGTTTCTTTATCCTAATAAACATTGATCTCCAGGAGGAGTCTGGGCAAGTCTTTGCTTGCCGAACTGGACGAAGGTTGAGAGTTCGCTAGGGTGAGATTTTCGCGCCAAAAACTGTGTCAGGCATTCGTGGAATCAACAATTGTAAACAAACGCGTGCGCCTCAGAGGACGCCACTTGGTGGCGCCCCACACCTACCGAGGTGCTTCGTCATGTTGCCAAGGTGCGCAACAATGGGGCTTGCCACGTAAAGTGGCAAAAGGAATTTCCACTGGCAAATCAGAAACTCGCAGAAGCTCGTGGCAGACGGTTGTTGGCTCATTTTGCACTCGCAGTCGAACATTTGCCCAGCAAGACGGCCGACGGCGACGGCAACGGCAGCGGCAGCGGCAGCGGCAACGGCAACGGCGCTAAAGTGAGACGCACACGCAACCAGAAAAGGAGCCATAAAAATAAGGCTAAACATATAAAATTGTGTAGTAAAAGTGAAGAAAGCGAAGAAAGCAGCCGAAAAAGAAACCCAAAAGCAATAATAATAGTAAAGCGGATGTGTGTTTGGTTGTTGTTGTTGTTGTTGTTGCTGTTGTTGTAGAGGAAACATACGAAAAAAGCAACCAAGTCGTGTGTGTGTGTGTGTGTTACCAATGAAAATGCAAATTGTTGGCAACAAATATTGGTAAAACAACAAATAACATAATTGTGCAATGCCAGTGCAGGGCACACACTATGCAACGTACACGTTAGAGCGCGACAGCGAACAGCATAAACAATTCTTGCAACAATAAGTAACAATAAGTTGCAGTCTCGCCTCCTTTGTGCCTGGTTGTGTAATGGCCAGTGGTCGAGACGCAGAGTTTTGAGCGTCTGAGCCAAGTGGAATGTCGCAGCCTCGTGGCGGACGCGGTGGGCGCGGCGGCGCTGGTGGCGCCGGCGTTGGCCGCAAGACGCCCTCCTCATTGACGGGGCCGCCGGACGATTCGGCCAATACCAGCGAGCGTGCAACGCCCGCCAGCAAAGCCGACTCGGACCCCAAAGATGACAGCTCCAGCAATGGCGACAAAAAGGATTCCGATCTGTTTCCAGCGCCCAAGCCACCCAGCGCGGGCGCCTCTATACGGGACACGGCGAACAAGGTGCTCGGACTGGCTATGAAGAGCGAGTGGACGCCCATCGAAGCGGAGCTCAAGAAACTGGAGAAATATGTGGCCAATGTGGGGGAAGATGGCAATCACATACCGCTAGCCGGAGTGCACGATATGGTAAGACAATAAGACAAAGAGAGAGAGAGAGAGAGAGAGAGTGTGTGTATGTGTGAGTGAGAGAGGAGCTTAGTGAGTGGGTACAGGACTTTGTAAAATCAATTTTGGAGCCCATCGAAAGTCGACGTCGCCCTTATCAACGTCCCCAACTGCGGCTCGACGGCGGGATTTCAGTTGTTGTTGGTTGTTTACTAGCCAAAATAACGACACAGTAGCTAAACGGAGATGTGTGTGTGTGTGTGTGTGTTGGTGTGTGTGTTGCTTTGTGTTATTTGATAGCGCGGCCCAAATGTTTGGCTGCCAAGGCAATGGCAGGCCACGTCCTGCCACAAGTTGCGCTGACGACCCCCGAATACCGAATAAACTCATAAAGCATCGAAATTGAAGCGCTTCGATTTCAATTTACCATAAAAATATCAAACGCAAAAGTCGTTGACATAAAATTAACGTTGCAAGGCTTGAGACCGCCTTTGCCCAACAACGACCCAACAACTGACAATAAAATGCAAGCAGCCAGGCAGCCAGGCAGGCAGGGCAACAGAAAATATAATAGAAGTCTGAATGCAAATGCCCGATTGGAATGTAGACAGAAATAATGGGCAGCAACAATAGCAACGAGCCAAGCGAGGGTGGGCCAAAGGGTTGCCTCTCATGTAAATTATTTCACTGTGCGAAAGGCATCATTAACATATACAACTTTTGTTAGACTATAGCCAATGCTACCCTGTAGACATGCAAGTGCATAGTGGCTTGTATGAGCAGCACACTCACCTTGCTGCAGTTCGAGCTAATAAATATTGTCGGTTTTCAATTACATTATCAAAAGGGATCTATAGACATGAGTTACTAAAATTTATTTACCTTTAGCTTGTATAAATAATGCAAATTCTTATGTGAGCATTGCTTACGCTCTCTCTCTTGGTAATAAATATATAAATAGAGGGCATATTTAAGTCGTCCAGCTTTTCCTAAATTTTGTTCCCATTTAGTTTATTTGGCAACTATTTCTGGCATATTTTTGGCTGCCAGACAGGACTAGGAAATTGTTATTATTTTGGACTTAATTTGGTTTTAATTATGAAAATTACGCAAAAAAAAAAACGAACAAATGAGGTGAAAATGAGGTCTTATCAACGAGAATGGAACAAGCTAAACAAAAAAAATAATAATATATATATATATATAATTATGATGGCATTGTCAATTAGGCTAAAAGTTTAGGTGTTCTGAAAATAAGATAAAATATTTAACATGAAAATAATCTTGTAGATATTAGTTTAACTTTTAGCCAAGTTTAAGAATGTTGAAGATGTAGTATATATATTATAGTATATATATATGTATGTAGTATATCATGCCAATGCCTATTTCTTACTTGGCTTAACTAAGTTTTATATTCTTGGCTTGATTTGAAAGTGCATAAATATGAAATATATCTGCTGGCTTTATAGATAGAGTAGAATTTGTTATAAAGAGAACTTCTGAAGACTTTCACATTGAAAATGTCACAACTTATGGATACACATTCAAAATTTGACAAGTAAATGACAGTCAAAAGTGCAGTTAAAAATAGTTTAAACTAGCCCAATAAAAACTATGTCGTCCTACTATCAAATTTAAATTTATGAAATTTTTTTAAAATATATTTTTTAATTAATTTGAAATTTATAACTAAAGGCATTTAAATTTCCTTTTAAATATTTTTGTATTTATATATATATATTTTTTATATATATATTTATTTTAATTATATATATTTTAATTTTATAATATATATTTGCATTTGCATTCACTGTTCACAAAGATTTACTTTCACTGATATCTGTGCTTAATTTTGTTTGTGGTTTCAGAACACCGGCATGACTCCCTTGATGTATGCCACGAAGGATAACAGGACGGCGATAATGGATCGCATGATTGAACTGGGCGCCGATGTTGGAGCACGGAATAACGTGAGTATCGAGTGTTGAGTGTTTAAGCTCGCGGAGCCGTCTTAAATTACCAAGATATGGCCATTCGGAACCAGCTGAGAAAGCAAATAGGCAAAAAATAAACGCGAAGAGGAAGCAGAGCAAACCGCTTCTGGAATTGTGTCAAATCGATAAAAACCGCATAATTAAATCTCATGCGGGGGCGTAGCTGTGAGAGGGGTTGCTCCTGAAGCGCGGAGTCGGGCCGGGGGGCTGCGGTCCACGCACCAGCCCCAGCACACGAATTGACGGCCAAATCGCCGGCGGGACGCTCAACTGCCACTTAAACTTAGAAGCGCCGCTGTGGGTCAACCGAACAGAGCTTGGCCAACAATTGTTTCTAGCTCAGGCGACACGCAACGGCGCCGAGGAATGTGGTCTCACGTGGGGCATCAGCGCAGCGGGGGCCATTGCGAGGATTCATATTCTGTAATTTCTTGTTCACTGATTTTATGCTGCATACTCTGAGGCGCCAGCACAAAAATTGCAAATCTATTTTGAGCGGGAAATGATTGAGTAGAAAATGAAGAACCAGCGTGACAATGGAATTAGATTTTAATCTTCAATGAAAATATGAAGCGGAATATACTATATATAAAGTCAATCTTAATAGTATTGTGGGAGTGTTGGAAAACTCATCAAAATGTATAAAAAGTAACCAACTTATTTTCAATTTGATCAGGAAATAGATTTCGAAAGCCATCAATTGCTCGTTTGGAATTGGCATAGGATTAGAAAATGGTTAGAAAATGGTTGACAGTGTTGTAAAATACGCTGCTTGCTGAGTAAACTAAAGATATGACAATGCTTGCTTGGATTTAAATACTTAACAATTCTTTTATTAATTTTGTGTTACGATATTGCATCAAAATGAATATAATATGAGCAAATTGTCATGTAAGCAGTGTTGGAAAGTTCGCTTAGCCGCAAGAAGTAATACGTAGAGGCATGTAAATTTTTCTTCCGGCAACTTAAAAGTTGAAAAATAAACTTTTAAAAGTGGAATTAATTATTTCAGTGCTGTAAAACACTCAAAATAAATACTAAAAATATGCTAGCTTATAACTCTGTGATGCTAGTTCTCTAAAATCACGAATACAAACTTTTAGTGTTGTAAAACACTCAAATGGAATACCAAACTTTCCCAATTCGTTGTAGAAAAGCTTCTTCCCTCCCTTATCTCTATCAAAAGCCCCAATTAAGTTCTATAACAAAATATGAAGTGAGCAATTTGGGCTTATTTGACATTTGTACAGTTTGGCTGGCCAATTGGGCATTGGGTATTGGGTTTTTGGCATTTGGCATTATGTTTGCATGCCGCAATTACTTACAACACATTTGGCGCGAGCATTTCATTTGGCCAACTGCTCAAGGGGCACACACGTACCAGATTTTAGCCGCAGAGCCGATAAAAATCCTTGACCTAATTACAAAATAATTGTTGGCACACCAAAGTCACCGAATTAAATTACCAAAACAAACATAGAAAGTTCTGATTTTGCTGCAGACTCACATAAAAAACCCGAGTTGAAGAAATGTTTCCTCAGCTCAGCTCAGCTCAGTTGGGCTGGTGTGAAATGTTAAAGGTTAATTGCACTTTTCTGAATAATAATCACACAACTGTGACTAAAAATGTTAAAATTATATATTATATATTTCTAATATATGCAAAATTCTTTTTGTATACGTGAAATCTTATTGGACTTGCCCAGTACAATTGAAGCCTTTATTCAGAGTACTTTTAGAAGGGAAGCTCATAGCTGAGCAGGCTAACACATTTTATATGCATTTCTAGAGTCAAAATGTAGTTTTGCGAGTCAAGCATTCCCTGAGCATTTTCTTAAATATAATAAGTTTTTCCTATACTATATAAGATAGAGTTCCCAGTCTCATCTGCTTTTACGGCTCATATAAGTTCATATATCATATGCATATCTAGATTTCATTCCGAAGTCCCATTTATTTTTATAATTTTCATATATTTAATATACCTTTCATGCACATTCAGCTATTTCCTTAAAGAAACTTCCACTAGAAAAACCAGTGTGACTTTTTTAGTGTGACTTTTCGTGTAGCACACGTCATAGCGATGCTATCTCAAAGTCGACCCACCAGATCTGTGTAGTTAATGGCCAGGTAAATGTCAGGCAACTCGTAACTCTAGAGAGCATTACAAATTAAATATACCTGCCACATAAAAGATGCGTCATCTTGAAAATCTTGATGAGTTCATGCAACTGGACAGCTCGTCAGAATGAAAGGACAACAAATGAGGCTACTTTTAATTAGAGCTGCTATTTTGCTAATTAATTGAAAAGAAGATGCAGAAACAAAAAGAAAAACACATTATATTTCACGTGTGATGGAGCGTGTTTTGCATTATGTCATTTAATGGCTTATCTAAAAGTCGGACGACTCTAAAGTAATTCGCAGTCAACACGACACTTGCCACACGTGTGGGGCACGGTCAATGAAATGAAGTAAGGTTTAGTGTAGTGAAGTGATGTAACGAGTAGAGCTAATTAACATTTTGAGGCTGTCAAATGAGGGTGTTTAGCAGGGTCAGGGACAGGTAAGAGGAGTCGGACTCTGTCATTCTTGCTGCAGCTAAATGGAGTCGAGGCTACACGAGGAGGCGTTACCAA